>NC_135286.1:2511666-3945833 GCF_051311805.1 Agelaius phoeniceus
CTAAAAACCAGCCAGAAAGTCACTTTTGGATAATGGTTCATCGTCTGTCTTGTTTGTGGGAGTAGTTCTGGCCCTTTTCGGGTGGATTTTTTATTTTTTTTTCCTCCTTTTTGGAAACTCAGTTTTCAATTCCCCTTTCTGGAACGTGCCTCAGCAACTTCTGAGCAAAGTTCAGTGCAACTTCCAAGGATATCCCAGAGGCTGGGAGAGGAGGAGCTTGGCTTTGAGTAAATCCTCATCCTCATCCTCAGAAGGGAGGCAGGGGAGCAGAGGGGTCAGGGGAAATTCAGGGTGGGATGTGGGGAGCAGCACATGGGGCTCTCTGCTAGCCCTGCTTCAGAGCTTCAGATTGTCAGGAAAATTCATCCACAAACACCAGAGGGTTGTGGCCAAAAAGGAGACAGAGGAGTCCTGGAACTTTATTCCAATCAAGGCAGAGGCCATGGGGCATTCCCTGGGGTCTCTCCCATTTTTGGAGGACGCAGCCTCCTTTTTATCCCAATTTCCCAGCTGCATTTCCCTTCTCTCTGTCCCCATTGCTGAGGTACTTGAGAGGTTCAGACTTCCCAGAACACCTGATCCCAAAGATTCCCCTCTAATGTGCAACGTTCCCTTTGAATTTTTAATTCTTACAGAATTTAGGGGTTTTTCCCCATTGCTGAGGTACTTGAGAGGTTCAGACTTCCCAAAGATTCCCCTCTGATGTACAACCCTCCCTTTGAATTTTTAATTCTTACAGAATTTAGGGGTTTTTCCCCATGTCTGAGGTACTTGAGAGGTTCAGACTTCCCACAACACCTGATCCCAAAGATTCCCCTCTAATGTACAACCTTCCCTTTGAATTTTTAATTCCTATGGAATTTAGGGTTTTTTCCCCATTGCTGAGGTACTTGAGAGGTTCAGACTTCCCAGAACACCTGATCCCGAAGATTCCCCTCTAATGTACAACCCTCCCTTTTCATTTCTAATTCTTACAGAATTTAGGGCTTTTTCTTCCCCATTGTTCCTTTCATCTCTCAATGTCTAATTTCATTTCTCAGCAAACCTGAAGTTTATTTGTAAAATCAAATCTCCTTTCCCATTATCAATCAGTGGGATCCTTTTCACTGTTGTTTTTTTTTCTCTCCCAGCAGCCCCACACCCAGGGATGTTTCATCCCCCTGAGCAGCTCCAGCCTCCCAGTGCCACAACACCCCAGCTCAGCTCTGTTTAAAGGAGGTGCTGAAGTGTTTTGCTGAGCAGCAAGGCTTTAGGTGTGTGTTTCAAAGCTCCACTGAACTGGCATTTAACAGCTGCACAGTGACTCCAAAAGCTTTCCCCAGGGAGGAGAGGGTGGGTCTGCACTGCCTCCCTCCCTCCCTGGGGCCAGGGTTAACCATTCCATGGTGCCAGGGAAATCCATCCCCAAACATCTGCCCAAACAGGAGACACAGGAGTCCTGGAACTGAATCAGAATAAAGGCAGAGGCCATGGGGGATTCTCCATGGGGCCTCTCACAGTTTTAGAGGACACAGCCTCCTTTTTATCCCAATTCCCCAGGGAGAGACCATGGGGATTCTCCATGGGGTCTCTCCCAGTTTTAGAGGATGTAGCCTCCTTTTTATCCCAATTTCCCAGGGAGAGACCATGGGGATTCTCCATGGGGTCTCTCCCAGTTTTAGAGGACACAGCCTCCTTTTCATCCCAATTTCCCAGCTGCATTTCCCTCTCTCTTTCCTGGGTATTTGAGAGGTTCAGACTCCCCAGGTCACCTAACACAGACTCCCTTCCAATGTACCCCCCTTTTTCCTTTTCCTTGTGTCTCTTTTTTAAATCCCTCCAAATCCAGAGACTCAGCACAGTCTGAGTGAGTAACAATCTGTGTCAGTCAGTGGAATTCCTATGGAATTTATGGTTATTCCCATTGCTTCTTTCACCTCTCTGTACCTGAACTTTTCTACCCTCAGTCTGTTTGTAAAACAAAGACACCTCACTGCTCTGGGTGGGGAAAGTGCAGCACCAGGAGAGCAGAGCAGGCACCAAAATGATGCCTCAAATTTTAACTTTCATATTTTCCAGATTCTATATTGCATTGTATATACCCTAATAATATAAACCCTAATTCTGAACTCCAGATAAAGTGTTCTAGCAAGTTCTCCTCACAGCTCAGTCCCACAATCAGTTTCCAGCCCCAGAACCAAGGACAGGCTGCAGCCTTAGCCCCAAAAAGTGCAAACAGCAGGAATGGAGGGGAGCAAACTGGGAGGGTGGGACTGCATCACCTGCAGCTGGAATTGGACAGTTAACCTCAACATATAAATAAAACTTATAAAAGCTTTGTAAGTTATAAAACTCAGGGTCTATCTTGGGTGTAGCTTCAGCCAGGCTCTTGGGAGAGAGCGGGAAATGTCCTTGTGCTGCCCAAGGTGCATCCTGTACAAACCCTTTCATAAACCCTTTTGATAAAGAAATAATGTAAATTATTCCCTTAACTCTGTCCAGGCTGTTCCAGGCAGCCTCTCCAGGCCCCAGAGTGGAGCAGAGAGGAGCTGAGCTGCCAGGGTGTCACACACATCTTTTATAGAAAATCCTTTCTTTAGGATTGCTCCTCCTGAGAAGCTGAGAGGCTTCAAGAACAAAATGCAAACAATGGTTATCTGCTGCTGTGGAATGCAACAGGTGCAGCTGGGATTGGGCTCATGTGGTTGTTTCTAATTCATGGCCAATCACAGCCCAGCTGGCTCGGACACAGAGACACAAACCTTTGTTATCATTCTTTCCTATTCTATTCTTAGCCAGCCTTCTGATGAAATCCTTTCTTCCATTCTTTTAGTATAGTTTTAATGCAATATATATCATAAAATAATAAATCAAGCATGGAGTCAGATCAGAGCCCTCGCTCCGTGCTGAGAGCTCAGCGTGGGACCAGCCTGAGCTGCCCCTGCTCCGTCTGAGCTGATCCCACTCAGACACTGGGTGCCAGTGTTGGTCTGCTCTGCTCCTCCCTGCAGCCGGCCCTGCCCACCGAGCACTCTTTGTTCTGGCGGAAAAAAGCCACTTCCAACTTTAGAGGCCACATTGTTCAGCTGCTCGTTGATCTCCTCTGGCTGCTGGCTCCTCACCCGGGAGCGGGGGCTGCAGCCAGCTCCATCTGCTAAATAAATAAATAAAACGGTAAAGAAATAAATATTGCAGCACTACACTGCATCCCTGGGCTCACAGCCCCCTCTGCAATGGGCAGGGCTGGGGACACAGCCATGCTCCAGGTGTCACCTGGGTGTCCCCACAGGGTCACACACGGCTCAGCTCTCCCTCACTCCCAGCTTCCACACAATCACAGAATCACTGGGTTGGAAGAGACCTTCAGGATCATTGAGTCCAGGTCCCAAAACCTCAACTCAACCCTGGCACCCAGGGCCACATCCAGGCTTTGTTAAACACCCCCAGGGATGGGGACTGCACCACCTCCCTGGGCAGAGCAAACACCCAGGAATGCCCAGGGAACACAAATGCACAGAATTTCAGAATGACCAGGCTGCAAGAGACCTTCAAGATCATTGAGTCCATGCCCCAACACCTCAACTCAACCCTGGCACCCAGTGCCACATCCAGGCTTGTTTTAAACCCATCCAGGGATGGTGACTGCACCACCTCCCTGGGCAGAGCAAACACCCCAGGAATGCCCAGGGAACACCCCAGGAATGCCCAGGGAACACAAATGCACAGAATTTCAGAATGTCCAGGTTGGAAGAGACCTTCAGGATCATTGAGTCCATGTCCCAACACCTCAACTCAACCCTGGCACCCAGTGCCACATCTAGGCTTTGTTAAACACCCCCAGGGATGGGGACTCCACCACCTCCCTGGGCAGAACATTCCAGAACTTTCTCACCTTCCTGTAAAAATCCTTTTCCTGTTATCCAGCCTGTATTTCCCTTGGGGCAGCTCGAGGCTGTGTGCTCTGGTGGGGATTGCCCAGCACATTCCTGCTCTCCCTTCTCCCCAGGTGAGGAGACTGAGCCAGCTCAGCTGCCCTGAGGTTAAACCGTGAATAATGCTCAGGGCTGGGGCAGAAACCCCCAAAATTCACAGCTTCCACTTCCTTCAGCTCCTCTCAGACTCCGCAAGGGCTGCCTCACACCCACAAATAATCAGGGATAAACTTGTTTGTTTTCATTTCCCGACTGCTTTGGGAATTTATTCCTTCTTGTTTCACCCCTCTCACAGTTCATCTTTCTCTGTTCCTTCTTGGGAAGCCTGGCTACCCAAAACCACCAAAAAAGACTTCCCAGGACATCAACCTCCCGGAGCAGGAGTGAGAGCACAGAAATTGCGGGAAGAGGGGGAAAAAATGAAATATCACATCCCTGACATCAAAACAGGACACCAAAAGCCCAAGGAGGCTGAGCTGGCAGTGCAGCCACCTCCCATCAACAGCCAGGAACCAAAGCCACCCCAAGGACGGTGCCACAAACAGCCCACAGAGCTGCCACAGCAATTCTGGTCACCAGCTGCCTCCAGCTCCGCAGACTCATTATTAATTTGTGGTCATAACTGATGAAAAATAAAAAACCCCAAACCTCCAGATGGTAATTTCATCCCCTTCACTGCAAACACAGCTCAAGTGATCCAATTATGTCATAAAAACACGCCCAGGGCTCAGCACGAGCAGGGGCTGGGAAGGGCTCAGCTCTTTCAGCTGCACTTGGGATCTCCCCAGTGCCTGAATCTGTTCAGGGACAGGAATTTCTCCTGATTTCAGCACCTTTGCTGCTCCAGATTGCAAGGCTGGATATAATATATAAATATATAATATATAATATATAATATATAATATATATATATATAATATATAATATATAATATATTTTTATAATATAAATAATATATATTATATAATATATAATATATAACATATAATATATCATATATAACATATTATATATTATATATTATATGTTATATATTATATATTTATACACTATACATTATATATATTATTTATTATATATCTTATATAAAATATGTAGTGTATAATGTATAAATATATAATATATAAAATATATATTACATATACTATACTATATATAATACAATATATAACATATAACACATAATGGTTATATAATATAATTAAATGTATCAATATATTAATTAATTTCTGCCAAATTAATTTCTGCACAAAACTGGGGAATTTACAGGAAATTTTCCTGATTTTGGTGAATTTTTCACTTTGCTGCTGAAACTATTGGAAGATGAAATAACTGAATTGTATTAATATGCAATACAGATACTAGATTAATAGATTATACATTATATTAATATATAATCGAATCTATTATCTATATTGTATGTTAATATAGAATTATATGTGATTATATATAATATATAATATTTTCTATTGAATTATATATAAAATATATAAAATATTTAATAAATATATAAAATTATATATATATATATTTAATATATATTTTTATATATTAAAATATATATAATTTGGAATAAATGTTCCAAACAGCTCAAGGAGACCTTAAATACTCCAGGAATTCATGCAGGGGAGTTGTTACAAATGAAAAAAAAATCTATATATCCATACAGCAAAGCATCTACCGTACAAACATTGTCATGGAAACAGGACTCAAATCTGCTTTAAAGGACTCAGAGCAAGGGGGAAGAGAAAGGGCTGGACTGAACCCAAAAAAAAACCCAAATAGAAACCCTCCCAACTGGCCTGAATCTTCTCCTTCAGAGCCCAAAATTCCATCAAAATCAGAGTTTCAGGGGCTGCACAACCTGGGCAGGCCCAACCCAACCCGACCCTTCTCCAAGATCCCAAAACTTTCCCTTCCCAGCTGATTTCTCCACAAAATAAATCAGAATATCCCTGCTCTGTTCCCAGCCACTGCTTCCAAGGCTGCCCCTGGAATTTCCAGGGGGAATTTCAGGGCTCCAATTGCTGCTCACACAAATTGCTCCAGGGCTTTGTTGTGCTCTGCTCCATTGCCCTTGCAGCAGAACATGGATTTTTTCTGTAAAATATCCAAATTCCAGCTGCTCTGGCCCGCTGAGGATCTGCTCATGCAGAATTACAAATGTAGATCAGGAATTTGACTTCCAGGAAAGTTTTTATTTTTTTTTCCCTGCTGAATTCTTTCCTTAGCAGCCACCAGTTCCTGAGGCCACAAAATCCCATTGTTGAAATGCTGGGAGATGGTTTGGGATAAAAACACCAGGACTTGGTTGGGAATTCCCATCAAAACACAATTAATGGGGTTATTGTAGGGAATAAATAAATTTTTCCTCCTGTTCTGTGCTCTAGGTTTAATTTTACAGGATGAGAGTTGGCACTGAGGAGTGGGTTAAAAACAATATTCATTATTCCAATGTATTTTAAATGGAAAAAAAAAAAAAAGATTCCTCTGGTTTAGTTTAGAGCATTAAATCTATAAATATTTATAAATGTATAAGAAGATGTCTGGAATGTGAATTCCAGGACAGTCTGGGACCTGGGTCTCTGTCTAGGACACTCTGAAAAAACACAAATCCAACGATTTCTGACACGGCCTGTGGAACAAACTGCCCCCATTTCCCTGGACAATTCTGGAATCACCTCTCTGTCAGTTCCATGAAGATTCTGGAGACTCCTGGGCTTCAAATCCTGTTTGTTCCCCTCACACTGAGCAGGGTTTTTATGTAATTTTTGATCTGAAAGGAGAATTCCGCACCAAGCTCCAGGTCCTGGTAAATCCAGGGCGGCTCCAACCCCATCCCAGACATCCCTGAGCTCCAGCCAAGCCCTACAGAGCAGCACTAAAGGGATTAAAAATCCGCAGGAGGGGGGGAAAATCCACAGAATTCAATGACACAGCATTGGGGAAAAAACCAAAATTCCAGCAGCAAAAAACTCTGGGAGGGTTGGGAAGAGGCTGAAGCAGGAGATGTTCCCAAATTCAGGATAAATGATGTGGGTTTGTACAAATGGGACACCCAGCTGTGGGGGAAAACCACCAGAATGAAATAAAAATGGGGAGGGAAATGAGAGGAAAGAAATATTCCTGCAAATTTGCTTCCCCCACGAGGCCAGGGCGAAACAATCGGCTCATTGCACAATTCAGCACGGTCACAAATGGACATTTCACAATTCATTTTGGGAAATTCAGGTTTGTTCCTCCAGCCAGGAGATGGAATTTCCACACACTCCCAGCTCCAGCAGGGCCCAGAGGAAAGTCAGATAAAAATTCCGGTTAAATTCCAGATGCTCCACAGAAATAAATAAGTAATTTAAGGACAAATTCTTCCTAAAAACCATCAGGAAAGAAACAAAAAGGGAAGACTGCTCTGGACTCAGTTTTGGGCTCTGAATGGGTGATTTGGAACCCATTTTCCCCAAGCTTTTTTTACCCAGCCTCTTTCTTTCCCCTCAGCTTTTGTGCAAAGCTGAAAATATCCAGCCATGCCACGCTGCCTGTTTGTGGAATAACATCAGAGCTGCCAAATTCCCCTCCCTCCATTCTGCACTGCTCACTGCCCATTCCCAGGCAGAAAAAATGTGATTTTTTTTTTGTTGTTTTCTCCCTTGCTTTGGCACCAGAAGCTCTCTGGAATTGAATGAGCTCATATTTTTTTCCCCCCCCTCAGGCTGAAAAGTGCTCCCAGCATTTCATGGGATTTGTTGGGATCACAAAGATCTGGATGTGGAGGTTTGATCCAGCAGAGGAGAAACACCTGGATTTACATATATTAATAGATGTGTTTGATATAAATAGAGTAACTCAGCATCAATAATGGGCCAAATTCAGGCATCAAAATGGGACAAATTCAGGCACAATAAGGGGCCAAATTCAGCAGCAAAATGGGACAAATTAAGCACCAAAATGGGCCAAATTCAGCACCAAAATGGGACAAATTCAAGCACCAAAATGGGACAAACTCAAGCAGTAAAATTGGACATATTCAGCACCAAACTGGGAAAAATTAAAGCACCAAAATGGGCCAAATTCAAGCAGTAAAATTGGACAAATTCAGCACTAAAATGGGCCAAACTCAAGCACCATAATGGGCCAAATTCAGCACCAAAACCGGACAAATTAAAGCACCATAATGGGAAAAATTAAAGCACTATCATGGGGCAAATTAGGCACCAAAATGGACCAAATTAAGGCACCAAAATGGGAAAAATTCAAGCAGTAAATTTGGAAAAGTTAAGCACCAAAATTGGCCAAATTTGAGCTCCAGAGCTCCCTCAGAGGCTCCTGCATTGATTTTTTTCCTCTCCTCCCTCACCCAGGAGTGGCAGCTCCTTCACTGCAAGTGTCACTTGAATTTGCTTAAATGCTTTAATAGAGCCTCCTGACTGGGCTCATTTGCATATGCAAATGACACGCCAATAGGAGACACTTAATATTCCCTCGACTTCATTTAGGGCTGCAGCAAACGTGGGTCAATATCTGAGGGAGGGGGGCTTGGGGCTGAGTCAGCAAATGCTAATTAGCTCTGCTGCTTCCAAGCCTTAAAATCAATTAGTGGGGTATTAAAGCAGACTGGCTGGGAGCTCATTGAAGTCATAAAAATCTTTTTGTGTGGCTAAAAAGGAAAAAAAAAATTAAATAAAATAAAAGGAAGGTTTGACTCTTCCTTTCCTGGAGAGCTGGGTGAGTCTGAGATCCTGATGGGGAGAAAATGATCCAGCCCTGGGATGTGGCTGTGCTGGGCTGGATTAGGGGAAAAGTAGGAAAATCCCAAAATCACATAGATTTAAATGAGATTTTTCCCTCTGTCCTCCTTGGAAAAACGGGAAAATACTCAGGGACCTGGCTTTGCTGGGCTGGATTGGGAGGGGAAAAGCAGAAAAATCCCAAATCCACAGAGATTTCAGTGGGATTTTTCCCTCTGCCCTCGTTGGAGCAATGGGAACACTCAGGGACCTGGCTCTGCTGGGCTGGATTGGGGAGGAAAAGCAGGAAAATGCAAAATTCACATGAATTTCAGTGGGATTTTTCCCTCAGCCTTCATTGGAGCAATGAGAACACTCAGGGACAGCAGGAGCAGCACATCCACAGCCACCAAACCCTGATTGGGAGGGGAAAAGCAGGAAAATCCCAAATCCACACAGATTTCAGTGGGATTTTCCCCTCTGCCCTCGTTGGAACAATGGGAACAGCAGCAGGAATGGGAGCAGCACATCCACAGCCACCAATCCCCAGCGTCCAGGACAGGAATCCCCAGTAAATCCCGGTCACTGCCATTCCAGGATTTTACAGCTCCAAAAATCCCACTGAGCACTCCAGGAGCAACAGCACGAGCTGAATTGTGTGCCCTAAAAAATCTGAATTGTGTGCCCTAAAAATCTGAATTGTGTGCTCGAAAAATCTGAATTGTGTGCCCGAAAAATCTGAATTGTGTGCCCTAAAAATCTGAATTGTGTGCCCTAAAAAATCTGAATTGTGTGCTCAAAAAATCTGAATTGTGTGCCCGAAAAATCTGAATTGTGTGCTCGAAAAATCTGAATTGTGTGCCCTAAAAAATCTGAATTGTGTGCTCGAAAAATCTGAATTGTGTGCCCTAAAAATCTGAATTGTGTGCCCGAAAAATCTGAATTGTGTGCTCTAAAAATCTGAACTCTTGGCTTTGGAAATCTGAATCCTGGGGTGTGGAAATCTGAACTCTGGGATGTGGAAATCTGAACCCTGAGTTTTTATTTCCCTGTTGATGTGCAGTGCTCAGTGATGCAGCCCCAAGGAGCTGCAGCACCAAGCTCAGCCCATCCTGCACCTCAGGAAATCCACGGGATCCACCCCAAAATTCAGGTGCTCCCAGCCCTGAGAATGCTCTGGGATGAGGTGATTCCATCAGGAAGATCCTTTGGAATCGGCAGCTGAGGGTCACAGGCTCAGAGGCAGAAAAATCCATGGAAATTGAGTTTTTAAGGGGTTTCTCCTCTCTCGGCTGCAGCCACCCCAAGGATATTTGACCTTGGGAATTCATGGGAACCTCGTGGATCCAGAGCCACCCTCAGTGAACATCCCCAGCCCTGCTTCTGTCCCTTTCCCCCCCTAAAAGTGTGGATTCATGAACAAGACTCCCAAACTCCCAGGCAAACCCAGCTGAATTCCCAGCACAGCTCCATTTCCATTTATTCCTTCATTCTCTAATCAAGATTTTTTTCTGCTTTAGGAGTGCCTGAGCACCTGCTGCAGCCACCAGCCCTGCTCAGGGCAGACACCTGGCTGCATTTTCCCATCCCAAAATGTACTGGACACGATGGAGCAGCGCTGGCAAAAATAAACTGCATCACCCCTGCCATGCCCATTTGCCATTCCCTCCCCTGGCAAGGCTGCAGTGGCACTGCCTGGAATGTGCTTGTGGCCAGGAGAACAATTCCAGCTCTGTTCTGTCCTTTTTTCTTTTTTTTGTTGTTGTTGTTCAGGAGCGAAGTGGAAATAAACAGCTAAATAGGATTTAAAAGGCAGCTCTGGATCTCTCAGGTGGCTTTTCTGGGCTCTGGGAGTTGTCCAGAGAACAGCAACTGCTGTCTAAATGCTGCAGGAGGAATTTTTGGGCCTTTCTGACCTAAAGCAAGGTTTTTATTCACACCAGCTCCCCCAGTGCTGGCACAGACCCCAAGCACCAGCAGGGATTGGGGTTAATTTGGGATAAAAAGCCCAGGTGAGGGATTTTGATTCCAGATTCCCATCCAGCACCCCACACACGTCACTGCCAGGGAATATTTGTGCCAAATCCCTCATTTCCAACCCGTGGAAATGGAGCAGGAGCTGCAGGTTGTGAACAGGGACATGGAAAAAAAAAAATTCCCCATGAAAAACCTGCTCAAGGCAAACCAAATGTTTTCTATGAGGTGGAAACCACTTAATTGGGGACACAATCAATGCAGGGCTATGCTTGAAATCTGATTATCCATCTCCTCCTGCAGACACTGCCCCGTGTACAACAGCCCTGGCACTCAATAGTATTGACAGCCCTGCCCTGCTCTCCTGCTTTTCCATGGAATCCAGGGAAAAATCCCTGCAGGAAAAAAAAAAAAAATAAAAGCAAATTAAAGTTCCTGTGCTGGCACATCCCAAAATCCAGGATTTTATGGCCTGCCATGCTGTTTTCTCCGTGGCTTTATCACCCCAAGCTGTGAAGGGCTACAAACTTGATTTTCTTCATGGAGCACAGCTCAGGAGAAGGGATGAGGAAGATCCCAATAAATATTCAGGATATTCAGGAATTGTTTCCCCACTTTCCAAACCCCACAGGACATCAGACAGCCCTGAAGCTCAGGAGGAATTCGGAAGTGATAAAATTGTTGGAAGCTGATGAATTTACCTGAGCTGAAGGCTCTGATCAGGCACTGGGGTGGAAAAATTCCCTGTGAGGGTGGGGAGGGGTTGGGATGGTGTCGGGTCCGTCTGTCTGTCTGTCTCTGCCCCGACACGGGCAGGGTGGTTCTTTGGTGGGCACGATGCAAAGGACGAGTCTGGACTCTTCAGCTTTCGGTCTTCAGGTTGTTTATTATTTCTTATCTACAAAATTTTTCTGTCTGCCCAACAGAGGTCTGATCTGCAGGCAGTCACAGGCACTCTCTGACCACCCACGGGGCGGTCATGTCTTTTTATACTAAAACCTACGTATACAATATTTACCTTTATTTCCCAATGCTTTTCGCCCATGTTAGCAAGTGCACCTTCACTAGAAACCAATCTCTAAGTGCCAACATCATCACAGGAGATGGAGGACAAGAAGAAGAAAGAAGAAGGACAAGACACGCCCTGATCCCTCCATCTTGTCTCCATAACCCCCCTGTACCAAAAACCTTAAAGTCTATATCTCACCCTCTAAATGTGTCTCTTTTACACCTTGTACTCTAAAGTGATTCTCATGTCCTCAGACTCTTGTTACTTCTGTGGATGGATCAAAATCAAGCCACCAAACACTCTTGGCAACATTCCAGGGTTTTCGAGACCCCCAAGGGTTCTCCTGGCATCTCTGGACATCGGGAACGATGTGCTGAGATCCCACAGGATGGGGCTCCCAGAGCAGCTGGGGCTGCCCCTGGATCCCTGGAGGTGTCCAAGGCCAGGCTGGAGCCACCCTGGGATCATGGAAGGCGTCCCTGCCCTGGCAGGGGGGGAACGGGATCAGGTTTGAACCCAAAACCCACCCAAACCATTCCAGAATTCCAAGTGGGAACTCCCCATCAGCATTCCCAGCTCATTCTGCATTCAGCTCTTCATTAATATTGGAAATTTGGAATATTTCACCCTCAATATCTGCAGCAGGATGTTTCGCTGTGTTTGATTGGCTTTGTGGGGTTTTTGTTTGGCTTTGTGGGGTTTTTGTTTGTTTGGCTTTGTGGGGTTTTTGTTTGGCTTTGTGGGGTTTTTGTTTGGCTTTCTGGGGTTTTTGTTTGGCTTTGTGGGGTTTTTGTTTGTTTGGCTTTGTGGGGTTTTTGTTTGGCTTTGTGGGGTTTTTGTTTGGCTTTCTGGGGTTTTTGTTTGTTTGGCTTTGTGTGTTCTTCAGTTTGGGTTTTTTTTGTTTGATTGCTTTTTGGTTTGTTTGGGTTTGTGGTCTTTAATTTGGGGTTTCTGTTTGTTTGGCTTCGTGCGTTCTTTAGTTTGGGTTTTAGTTTGTTTGGTTGGTGGTTTTTAGTTTATTTGTGTTTGTGGTTTTTTGTTTGTTTAGTTTGTGGTCTTTAGTTTATTTGGGTTTGTGGTCTTTATTTTGGGTTTTAGTTTGTTTGGTTGGTGGTTTTTAGTTTATTTGGGTTTGTGGTTTTTTTGTTTGTTTAGTTTGTGGTCTTTAGTTTATTTGGGTTTGTGGTCTTTAATTTGGATTTTTTGCTTGTTTGGGTTTGTGGGGATCTAGTTTGGGGCTTGTGGATTTTAATTTGATTTGTTTTGTGGTTTTTAGTTTGTTTGGCTTCGGGTGTTCTTCAGTTTGGGTTTTAGTTTGGTTGGTGGTTTTTAGTTTATTTGTGTTTGTGGTTTTTTGTTTGTTTAGTTTGTGGTCTTTAGTTTATTTGGGTTTGTGGTCTTTAATTTGGGTTTTTGTTTGGTGGTTTTTAGTTTATTTGAGTTTGTGGTTTTTTTGTTTGTTTAGTTTGTGGTCTTTATTTGGGTTTGTGGTCTTTAATTTGGGTTTTTTGCTTGTTTGGGTTCGTGGGGATCTAGTTTGGGGTTTGTGGATTTTAATTTGATTTGTTTTGTGGGTTTTAGTTTGTTTGGTTTGTGGTTTTTAGTTTGTTTGGCTTCGTGTCTTCTTTATTTTGGGTTTTAGTTTGTTTGGTTGGTGGTTTTTAGTTTATTTGTATTTGTGGTTTTTTGTTTGTTTAGTTTGTGTTCTTTAGTTTATTTGGGTTTGTGGTCTTTAATTTGGGTTTTTTGTTTGGCTGGGTTTGTTCTTTAGTTTGGGTTTTCTGTTTGATTAGTTTTTAGTTTATTTGGGTTTGTGGTCTTTAATTTGGGGTTTTCATTTGTTTGGGTTTGTGTGGACTTAGTTTGGGTTTTGTGGATTTTAATTTGTTTGGTTTGTGGTCTTTAGCTTGGCTTTGTGTGTTCTTTAATTTGGGTTTTTTTGGGTTTGGTTTGTGGTTTTTAGTTCATTTGGGTTTGTGTCTTTTCAAGTCATTTGGTTTGTGGTTTTTAGTTTGGATTTTTTGTTTGTTTGGGTTTTGTGGCTTTTAGTTTATTTGGTTTGCAGTTTTTAGTTTGTTCAGATTTGTGGGCTATAGTTTGTTTTATGTCTTTTCATTTATTTGAGTTTGTGGCTTTTAATTTGTTTGGTTTATGGATTATTTGTTTTGCTTTTGTGGATTTTCTGGCTGGCTGGTTTTGTGGCTTTTTAGTTTCTTTTGTGACTTTTTAATTTGTTTGGTTTTGTGGATTTTTCTTTATTTGGGTTTGTGAGATTTTAGTTCATTTGGCTTTGTGGGATTTTAGTTCATTTGGCTTTGTGGGATTTTATTTATTTGGGTTTGAGGGATTTTATTTATTTGGCTTTGTGGGATTTTAGTTCATTTGGCTTTGTGGGATTTTAGTTCATTTGGGTTTGAGGGATTTTATTTATTTGGGTTTGTGGTTTTTAGTTTGGTTTGGCTTTGTTTGCTTTGGGTTTTCCTCTTCCACCAAGGACACTCTGAGCCTACCAAACCCAGCAGCTCATTTGGGCACCTTTTAGACAAAAATCTCCATTATTGAGCCAACAAGAACTCAACCTGATCCCTCAGCAGAGCCAAACTCCAGCTGGGAAAAGGGAGAAGCGCAGCAGCAACATCCCAAAAAAACCCCAGGGCCAGGAATGCTCCGAGAGGGACGGAAGCAGCAATAAAAACACAATTTAATTGTATTTTCTCCATCTGTTTGCACAACTCTGCAAAGAGCCTGTGAAGAACGAGCCCAGTATTTATCTCCAAACAGCTCCAGCTCCTTTCCCTGGGGATTGAACGCCTCTAATTCCTGAAAATGAGCAGTGTCGGTGCAGCCCTAATTGCTCCTTTTCACTCAGTGTTTGCAGAGAGAATTCGCTGCAGCTGCCATCGATGTCTTGGGAAGGGAAAGTTTCATCCCCTGGAATTCCTCAGGGATCCACAGGGCCCTGCTTCCTGCCAGGAATTCCCACTGAATTCTGCTTTATTTTTGGGGAGGGGAGAAATCCAGCCCACCAACAAAAAACCCCGCCCTAAAACTAAAATTTAAAAATTTTAATTTTTAAATTAATTTTTAAAAAATTAATTTTTATTTTAATTTAATTAAAATTGAAATTTTAAGTTGCGAAGAGGAAGGTTCCTAAAAAGAAGGGCGTTTTAAAAAATATTTTACTTAAATATTCATATGTTTTATGTCTGAATATATTTAAAACACTCTGGTTTTTAAACACTGGTTTATATCCCTTTGGATCCCTTTGAAACAGGGCCCTGGGTCCCTCCAGGAATTCCCACTGAATTCTGCTTTTTTTTTGGGGAGGGGGAGAAATCCAGCCCACCAACAAAAACCCCGCCCTAAAACTAAAATTTAAAAATTTTAATTTTAGATTAATTTAAAAAAATTAATTTTCATTTTGATTTAATTAAAATTGAAATTTTAAGTCGCAAAGAGGAAGGTTCCTAAAAAGAAGGGCATTTAAAAAATATTTTACTTAAATATTCTTATGTTTTATGTCTGAATATATTTAAAACACTCTGGTTTTTAAACACTGGTTTATATCCCTTTGGATCCCTTTGAAACAGGGCCCTGGGTCCCTCCAGGAATTCCCACTGAATTCTGCTTTTTTTTGGGGGGGGGAAAAATCCAGACCACCAACAAAAACCCCGCCCTAAAATTAAAATTTTTAATTTACAAAGAGGAAGGTTCCTAAAAAAATGGCATTTTAAAAATATTTTATTTAAATATTTGTGTATTTTATGTTTATATATATTTTAAATAGTCACTTATTGGTTTATATCCCCTTATACCCCTTTAAAAAAGGGCCCTGGGTCCCTCCAGGAATTCCCACTGAATTCTGCTTTTTTTGGGGGAGGTGGAAAAATCCAGACCACCAAAGAAAAACCCATCCTTAAAGTAAAATTCTAAGTTCCATAGTTCAGCATTCCTAGAAAAATAGCATCTGGCATTATTGCACCCCTCTACTTTTACAAAGCCCTCTTCATTTGTATTTTACTTAAATACAGGTGTATTTTATATCGATTTCTATTTAAAATATTATTTTTAATATTGGTTTTCATCTCTATCCTTTTAAAATGTACATATGTATGTATATGTAATATATATAAAATATATAGAAATTATATATCTATATATTTGTATATACGTATTATATAAATATAAATATAAATATAAATATAAATATAAATATATATAAAAATATCTAATATATATATATATATATATATATATATATATATATATATGCACACCCCCTTTTTTAATATATATAATTATATGCCTCTTCTACAGTTAGATTTAGAAATTGTGTCCTGACAAGGATATAAATGAAAATACAACCTCATGCTCTGCTTGACAAGGTGGGGATTGCCCCAGAGTTGGATTTGGGAAGTCTTTTCCAACCCTAACCCAAGTTCCACCATTGTGTTTTTCCTTAAATCCCTTTTTATTTGTCACCCTCTACTCTAACACAGCACCCAGAGGTGGTGATTTCACAATAATTGAATTTACTTTAATAATTTAATCTTCTTTTATCCTTTCATTAGTGAACAAATGAACCACCTGCTCTGCATCCCCTGCTTTATTTATTATTTCTGTGGAATTTGTGTCACTTTTCCTCTCACTGGCTCAAGTTTGCCTGATTTATTTGAAGTCAGCTCTGAGTGAATTCCTCAGGTGTGAGGCAGCAAGGAGAGGAATTAATTCCCTTTGCAGTCCAGCCTCTGCACACCTTCCAGGGCAAGCAAAAATAAAATAAAAATGGGCATTTCTACATGTTTAGGAAGATTTTTTTTTCCCACCAGATGAGGCTGTCAAGATTCACATCCCAGTCAAATTTAACTGGGATTATTTATAACTGGCTCCAAAAAAAAAAATAAAAAAAAAATTCTGCAGCTGAAAGGAAATTCAGGACTCCACAGCTGGGTTGGGGCTGGGAAAAGAAAAAATCCTTTAGTGAGAAAAGAAGGAAAAATCCCCCAGTCTGAGGGTGAACAGGGCTAATTAGGAAATCATGTTGAATTCAAGGGACAGTAAACAGGGAAAGAAAACAAATTTAGGGATGCTAAAAGCATGAAAGCATTTAATTTCAATATTTTCCAAATGAGACGGGCTGAAACCGAGCTCCCTGAACTGCTGGTGTTTCCTGGAAGCTCCTAAGTTCAAATAAAAATTACCTTGAGATCCAAGCATTTTATTGAAATGGAAATGAAATCCTCTCTGTTTTCCCCATTCCCCCAGAAGGCGCTGACAGATTTTCAGCTCCTGCCGTGGGTGCCCTCAGTTCTTTTTCCTCAGCAGCCCCTGAATCCATTTTTGGGCTGGCCCAAGGCTCTCTCCCCTCCCCAGATGGGATTTTGGGGGGTCCATTCCCACATTTTCAAGCTCCTCCACTTCTCCCTTTTCCCAGCTGGAGTTTGGCTCTGTTGAGGGATCAGTTGAGTTCTTGTTGGCTTTGGGGACTCAATAATGGAGATTTTTTTGTCTAAAAGGTGCCCAAATGAGCTTCTGGGTTTGGTAGGCTCAGAGCGTTCTTAAAGGAGGAAAACTCAAAGCAAACAAAGCCAAACCAAACTAAAAAAAAAACACAAACCCAAATAAATAAAATCCCAGAGAACCCTATAAACTAAAATCCCACAAAGCCAAATAAATAAAATCCCACAAACCCAAATGAACTAAAATCCCTCAGAGCCAAATGAACTAAAATCCCACAAAGCCAAATGAACTAAAATCCCACAGACCCAAATACCCAAATAAAGTAAAACCCAAAAATCCAAATAAACTAAAATCCACAAACCTAAATGAACAAAAGTCCCAGAAACCCCTATAAAGTAAAATCCCACAAACCCAAATGAAGTAAAAACCCACAGACCCAAATAAAGTAAAAAATCCCACAGACCCAAATGAACTAAAATCCCACAGACCCAAATACCCAAATAAAGTAAAACCCAAAAATCTAAATAAACTAAAACCCCACAAACTTAAATGAACAAAATCCCAGAAACCCCTATAAACTGAAATCCCACAAAGCCAAATGAATAAAATCCCACAAAGCCAAATAAAGTAAAAAATCCCACAGACCCAAATGAACTAAAATCCCACAGGCCCAAATACCCAAATAAAGTAAAAGCCAAAAATCCAAATAAACTAAAATCCCACCAACCCAAATAAACTAAAATCCCACAAACCTAAATGAACAAAAATCCCAGAAACCCCTATAAACTGAAATCCCACAAACCCAAATGAAGTAAAATCCCACAAAGCCAAATAAAGTAAAAAATCCCACAGACCCAAATGAACTAAAATCCCACAGGCCCAAATACCCAAATAAAGTAAAAGCCAAAAATCCAAATAAACTAAAATCCCACAAACCCAAATAAACTAAAATCCCACAAACCTAAATGAACAAAAGTCCCAGAAACCCCTATAAACTGAAATCCCACAAACCCAAATAAAGTAAAATCCCACAGACCCAAATAAACTAAAATCCCACAAACCCAAATAAAGTAAAAAATCCCACAAACCCAAATGAAGTAAAATCCCTCAGACCCAAATGAAGTAAAATCCCACAAACCAAACCACAGATTTCTGAGAATAGGGATTTTGGAGGGGATTTTGAAGGAGTTACAGACAGGACTTGTGGGTTTTGAGATGATGTGATTTGTTTCTATCTCCTCCCCAGGCAGGAAGGGTGAGTTTGGCTCACATTGTCACAGCACAGGTCAGAAGGTCACAACACCCTTACTTACAAGACTTTTAAAGGATTTATTGACCAATAAAACACTGCTAACAAGGATATTTATATTTTTGACCCAATCCTTAAATATTTCATCTTCATGCTACAGTGTTAGCCAATCATGCTATGGCACACAAACCTACAGCACTGCATCCTGAACTCCTTGATTACCTTTGTAATTAATATTATTATTGTTTTTAATATCTTAAACTCTAAAACTCGAAATTTCCCTCTTCTTAACTCAATGTGTCTCTGTTTAAACTGTAAATCCACATTCTCATTTCCAGCACCTCAGTTTGGGAGCCTTTCCCAAGGTCTCAGATCAAATCCTGGGTTTAATTCTAAGCTTAGGCTTACAGGCCCAAAGTTCTGAGAATTTCCTGCATTTTGGAATCCAGCACCCAAAGCAGCAGCTTAAACTGCACTGATCACCTCCTTCAGCCTTAATTAACACCCAAAATGTGAATAATTTGCTTTGGGGCAGGCCCAGGGTGGTATTTCAGCAAGTGAACCCTTCTCCTACCCTCAAAATAAAACTCTGATTTATGCCAACGCTCTCTCTGTCACTCTGGCTCAGGTTAAGTTTTAAATACATTTATTTTCCCCTTCAGTTAGAGCCCTGAAAGCCTCCTAATCACCAGTCAAATAAAGCCCAGATCGTTTCAGATGTGTGTGACTAAAGGGCAGCCCTGGCCCCAGCCTTTGTACAACATTTCCTGCAGCATCAAGGTAATAAAAGAACATTACAGAGTGTACAAGGAGCTGTGTGTAAATGCCAAAAAAATCAACTGGAAATGTCAAGAAAGTGCAAAAGCAGCAGCGTGTCCTGTGTGCCCCAGGATTTGGGAGTGTCTCACACAGAGACTGACAGGTGCTCCAGCACAGGGGCTGCAAATGGTCAAAGCTGAAACAAAAGTGGGAAAAACTGGGGGGGAAAAGCAGTTTTGTAAATGGATTTGCCTTTATTTGCCTTTCCTCTTAATGGGTGCTGAGATCACCTGTGCCAACATCCTCACCTGTCCCAAAATCCTCACCTGTGCCAACATCCTCACCTGTGCCAACATCCTCACCTGCCCTGATATCATCACCTGTCCCAAAACCTTCACCTGTCCCAAAATCCTCACCTGTGCCAACATCCTCACCTGCTCTGATATCACCTGTCCTGACATCCTCACCTGTTCCAAAATCCTGACCTGCTCTGATATCATCACCTGTCCCAAAACCTTCACCTGTCCTGACATCCTCACCTGTGCCAACATCCTCACCTGTCCCAAAATCCTCACCTGTTCCAAAATCCTCACCTGCTCTGATATCATCACCTGTCCCAAAACCTTCACTTGTCCTGACATCCTCACTTGTCCCAAAATCCTCACCTGTCCCAAAACCTTCACCTGTCCCAAAATCCTCACTTGTCCCAAAAGCTTCACCTGCCCAAAACTCTCACCTGTCCTGACATCCTCACTTGTCCCAAAATCCTCACCTGCCCTGACATCCTCAACTGTCCCAAAACCTTCATCTGCCCCCAAATCTTCGCCTGTCCCAACATCTTTACCCGTCCTGACATCTTCACCTGTCCCAAAAGCTTCACCTGCTGTGATATCCTCACCTGTCCCAACATCCTCACCTGTCCCAAAATCCTCACCTGTCCCAACATCCTCACTTGTCCCAAAACCTTCACCTGTCCTAACATCCTCACCTGCCCCAAAATCCTCACCTGCCCCAAAATCCTCACCTTCCCCAAAATCCTCACCTGTCCCAAAACCCTCACTTGTTCCAAAACCTTCACCTGTCCCAACATCCTCACCTGCCCCAAAACCCTCACTTGTCCCAAAACCTTCACCTGTCCCAAAACCCTCACTTGCCCCAAAACCTTCACCTGCCCCAACAGAATTCCAGGGAGTTCAACCAGAACACACTTTTAACCAAAAAAACCCCACAAAACGCTCTGCTGGAAGGAACCAGCAATTAAAATGCTGGAAAAAAACCCAGATTAAATTACACAACGAGGAGGCAGGGATGTGCAGCTCCTGGTGCAGACTCTGCAGCTCAGTTTCCCACCTCCCAGGCCCAGCTCAGGTGCAGTCCCAGCCCCTCCTGGACTCACCTTCATAGCTGGCCTGGAAGCCTTGGGCACTGACGGCGTAGTCACTGACGAGCCACAGGGACAGCACCAGGCCCGTGCTGACAATGGGAGCAGGCAGCTGGAAGCCTGTCAGCCTGCAAAAAACACACACGAGGTCAGCCCCAGCAGGGGAAACGCACACGAGGTCACATTCATGGGGAAAAATCCACACAAGGTCAGCCCCAGCAGGGGAAACACACATGAGGTCACATTCATGGGGAAAAACACACACGAGGTCACACTCATGGGGAAAAACACACACAAGGTCAGCCCCAGCAGGGGAAACGCACACAAGGTCACACTCGTGGGGAAAAACACACATGAGGTCACACTCGTGGGGAAAAATCCACACAAGGTCAGCCCCAGCAGGGGAAACACACACGAGGTCACACTCGTGGGGAAAAACACACACAAGGTCACACTCATGGGGAAAAATCCACACAAGGTCACACTCATAGGGAAAAACACACACGAGGTCAGGCCCCACCAAGAAAAACCCACAGCAAGGTCAGCCCCAGCAGGGGAAACACACACGAGGTCACACTCATAGGGGAAAAACACACACAAGGTCACACTCATAGGGAAAAATCCACACAAGGTCAGCCCAACCAGGGAAACCCAAAGCCAGGTCATATTCACCAAGAAAACACACACAGGGTCAGGCCCCACCAGGAAAAACCCACAGCAAGGTCAGCCCAACCAGGGAAACCCAAAGCTGGGTCATACTCACCAAGAAAATACACACAAGGTCAACCCAACCAGGGAAACCCAAAGCTGGGTCATATTCACCAAGAAAACACACACAAGGCCACACTCATGGGGAAAAATCCACACAAGGTCAGGCCCCACCAGGAAAAACCCACAGCAAGGTCAGCGCAACCAGGGAAACCCAAAGCTGGGTCACACTCATAGGGAAAAACACACACAAGGTCACACTCATGAGGAAAAACACACACGAGGTCAGGCCCCACCAGGAAAAACCCACAGCAAGGTCAGCGCAACCAAGGAAACCCAAAGCTGGGTCATATTCACCAAGAAAACACACACAAGGTCAGCCCCACCAGGGAAACCCAAAGCTAGGCCACACTCATGGGGAAAAACCCACACAAAGTCACACTCATGGGGAAAAATCCACACAAGGTCAGGCCCCACCAGGAAAAACCCACAGCAAGGCCAGCCCAACCAGGGAAACTCAAAGCTGGGTCACACTCATAGGGAAAAACACACACGAGGTCACACTCATGGGGAAAAATCCACACAAGGTCAGGCCCCACCAGGAAAAACCCACAGCAAGGCCAGCCCAACCAGGGAAACCCAAAGCTGGGTCATACTCACCAAGGAAACACACACAAGGTCACACTCATGAGGAAAAACCCATAGCAAGGTCAGCCCAACCAAGGAAACCCAAAGCTGGGTCATATTCACCAAGAAAACACACACAAGGTCAGCCCCACCAGGGAAACCCAAAGCTAGGCCACACTCATGGGGAAAAACACACACAAGGTCAGGTCCCACCAGGAAAAACCCACAGCAAGGCCAGCCCAACCAAGGAAACCCAAAGCTGGGTCATACTCACCAAGGAAACACACACAAGGTCACATTCATGGGGAAAAATCCACATACAAGGTCAGCCCCCACCAGGAAAAACCCACAGCAAGGTCAGCCCAACCCAAAGGGAAACCCAAAGCTGGGTCATACTCACTAAGAAAACACACACAAGGTCAGCCCAACCAGGGAAACCCAAAGCTAGGTCATACTCACCAAGAAAACACACACAAGGCCACACTCATGGGGAAAAATCCACACAAAGTCAGGCCCCACCAAGAAAAACCCACAGCAAGGCCAGCCCAACCAGGGAAACCCAAAGCTGGGTCACACTCATGGGGAAAAACCCACACAAGGTCACACTCATGGGGAAAAATCCACACAAGGTCAGGCCCCACCAGGAAAAACCCATAGCAAGGCCAGCCCAACCAGGGAAACCCAAAGCTGGGTCACACTCACCAAGGAAACACACACAAGGTCACACTCAGCAGGAAAAACCCACAGAGAGGTCACACGCACAGGGAAACCCACAGCCAGGTCAGCCCCACCAGGAAAAACCCACACAAGGTCACACTCAGCACTGCTGCCCTACAAAAACCCACAGTGAGGTGACACTCACAGGGAAATCCACTCAAAGTCACACTCACCATTGCTGCCCTACAAAAACTCAAAGCCAGGCCAGCCCCACAAGGGAAAACCCAAACAAGGTCAGGCCCACCAGGAAAAACCCACAGCAAGGTAGGCCTCAGCAGGGAAAACCCACACAAGGTCACACTCAGCATTGCTCTGCAAAAACCCCACAGCATGGTCACACTCATCACTTCTAACCTGGCAAAAAACCCACATCAAGGTGACAATCACCATTGCTGCCCTACAAAAACCCACACAAGGTCAGCCCCACCAGGGGAAACCCAAAGCCAGGTCACACTCATAGGGAAAAACACACACAAGGTCACACTCAGCAGGGAAAACCTACAACCAGGTCAGCCTCTCCAGGAAAAACCCACAGCAAGGTCACATTCACCATTTCTGCCCTACAAGAACCCACACAAGCTCAGCCCCAGCAGGAAAAAAACCCACACAAGGTCAGTCCCACCAGAGAAAAACCCACACAAGGTCACATTCACCATTTCTGCCCTACAAAAACCCACACAAGGTCACACTCACCATTTCTGCCCTACAAAAACCACACACAAGGTCACACTCAGCACTGCCCTACAAAACCCAGCAGTGGGGCTGATCCCATCACGCTGCTGGAGGAGCCCAGAGCTCCAGAACACCTGGGACAGCCTGAGAGCAACAAATCCTGGGCTTTTCCCACCTCCTGCCTGCCCACAGGAACTGCTCCTGTGGTTTTTCACAGTTTTTTTACAGTTTTCCACAGTTTTTCACAGTTTTCCACAGTTTTCCACAGGTTTTCTCCACTCCTGTGGTTCCTCACTGGTCCTGTCCCAAAGCCCTCCCTGCTTCACACCCTGGTCCCCATCACCTGCCCTGGGACACTCCACAAAGCCAGCCCTGGGATGCTGGAGCAGAACCCACCCCATGGGACAGAGATTTTGGGGTGCTGAGTGAGCCCAACGCTTAAAATATTTTGAGAGCCTTGGAGTAAAAATCTGACTGAAGTGTTCTACAAACTGCACTGAACTGAACCCAAAAACCAGGCAAAAAATGGATGTTAACAACTAATTAAAGCCTTCAGTGTGGTGCCTCCGGAGTGTTTGACATGGAAAAGGCTGGAAGGTTCTGGGAATCCTCCCCAGGACAAGGATGGGGGTTTTATGTGGGCGCAGATCCAAAACGCACCAAAGGATGGTTCCCAGCTCCTCCCTGAGATAAAAATCCAAGCTCACAGCCAGGAAATTGCTGCACCAGAGGGTCTGGGAGCTGCACTGCAGGAACTCCCAGGACATGGGCACAAATCAGGGTGAAGAGCAGAAAATAAAACTGGACAAATCCAGGAACCCCCACCTGCTTCCCTTATGGGCTCACAGCTAAATGACAACTGATTTTATTATAAAAACCTGTTTATTACTGATTTTCATTAATCCCAAACACAAACCCCTGGTGCTGAGCCATCCCCAGAGCAGCTTGTTGACCAGAATGACAATTTTACAACTTCCAAAGCTCCTTACACGTGGCCAAGGGGATTCCTGGCCAGGTTTCCAGTTTGAAGCCAGCCCAGGGTGGATTCCTGCCTGCCACTGCTGGGGCCAGGAATTCAGGAGCAATCCCTGAGCTGCCCCAAACCCAAACCTCCACAAACCACAGGAGCAGCAGGAACTGAAGGGATTTGGTATCATTTGGGATCAGGAGTGTTCAAGGATAAACAAGAAAAAAAGAGAATTTAAAGCTTCTTACAACACACTCTGAGGTTTATCCAGCCAGGCTTTGTGCCACGGGGGCAAAGGATCAGCAGGATACAAAGCTCTCTGCCCCTTTAGGAAATACCTGGAAATGTTATTTCATTCAGGGCATTTCCTCTCCTCACAGGGAATGAAAAGGCACCCACAGAACAAAACCAGCTTTGGAGGGTTGAAATTTAAATAATTTAAATTTCTCCGAGCACCCAGCCCAAGCAATTCCTGCTCAAAGTCATCATCAGCCCCTGAGACAGGGAGGGAACTTCCTCCTCTTCTCTCTGCCTCTCATTGAGCAAACCTAAATATTATTTCACACACATTTGAGCTCTGACTGATGAGAGCTGACAGGCTCTGCCTGAGAACTTTATTGAAGCAAAATTTCCAGTTATTGGCAGAGCTCACAGAGTTGCCAGCCCATGATTTAAGTTTTAATGTCAGCACAGCAGCACTGAACCAGCCCTCAGCATAAAATCCACGCTCTGGACAAGCTGGAAGGACAATTGCTCCTGTTTATTAACAATCAGAGCTTCCAGGAGCCAGAAGGATTCAGTTTTTACTGTGCTGAGTGGAAGTGCCATTGTTTTTTATTAATTAATTTGGCAGTTTAATTAGAGTGGCCTGCTGAAACGTCCACGCACTTTAAAAAAAAATAATCCAGGAAATGCCTGGACCAGCTTTAATAAAAGCAGAACCTGCTGATTTATCTTCCCCTGATCAGCCCACACCATCACCCAGAATTTTTTAATTTTTTAATTTTTTAATGCCTTTCATTACCCAGAGTGGATCTGCTCCCTCTGAGCTGAGCTTTCTGCATCGTGGATTCTGCTCACAGCCCCTGTGCTAAGAGGGGAGAACACTTTGCAGATGTTGCTTTTAATTCAGGGCAACAGGAACATGTCCTTTACCTGTAAGGAAGAGCTGCTGTCCCCCAGGAGCCACAGGAATTAAGTGTTACCTGAAACAACACTGCCCTGCAGCATTTATTCCAGCACAACTGCTGTTTTCTACTAACAGGGCTTTAAAAGAGAAATTCCTGTGCACGAGGGCATGAAATTGTCACTGAGCTTGTTCTCAGAGCCCACAATGGCTGGAGAGAGAATTTCCAGAGAACCTCTAGAATTGATAACTGAGCTTGTTCTCAGAGCTTACCCTGGCTGGAGAGACATTTTCCAGGTGAATCTCTAGAAATTGATAACTGAGCTTGTTGCCACAACCCACAATGGCTGGAGAGAAAATTTCCACGAGGACCTCTAGAATTTGATAAACTGAGCTTGTTCTCACAACCCACAATGATTGGAGACACAATTTCCATGAGAACTTCTAGAATTTGATAAACTGAGCTTGTTCTCACAACCCACAATGATTGGAGACACAATTTCCATGAGAACCTCTAGAAATTGATAAACTGAGCTTGTTCTCAGAGCCCACAATGGCTGGAGAGAAAATTTCCATGAGAACCTCTAGAAATTGATAACTGAGCTTGTTCTCACAACCCACAATGACTGGAGAGACATTTTCCAGGTGAATCTCTAGAAATTGATAAACTGAGCTTGTTCTCAGAGCCCACAATGACTGGAGAGACATTTTCCATGAGAACCTCTAGAAATTGATAAACTGAGCTTGTTCTCAGAGCTTACCCTGGCTGGAGAGACATTTTCCAGGGGAACCTCTAGAAATTGTTAAACTGAGCTTGTTCTCAGAGCCCACAATGATTGGAGACACAATTTCCATGAGAACTTCTAGAAATTGATAAACTGAGCTTGTTCTCACAACCCACAATGACTGGAGAGAGAATTTCCATGAGAACCTCTAGAAATTGTTAAACTGAGCTTGTTCTCACAACCCACAATGACTGGAGACACAATTTCCATAAGAACCTCTAGAAATTGATGACTGAGCTTTGTGGGTTGCCACAACCCACAATGGCTGGAGAGAGAATTTCCATGAGAACCCCTAGAAATTGATAAACTGAGCTTGTTCTCAGAGCCCACAATGGCTGGAGAGAAAATTTCCATGAGAACCTCTACAAATTGTTAAACTGAACTTGTTCTCAGCACCCACACTGGCTGGAGAGACATTTTCCATGGGAACCTCTACAAATTGTTAAACTGAGCTTGTTCTCAGCACCCACACTGGCTGGAGAGACATTTTCCAGGGGAACCCCTAGAAATTGATAAATCCAAGCAGCAATGACCCTCAGAGGTTCCCTTGTGTGTCCCCAACCAGCAGAGCAGCACCAAAGGCATAAAACCCCCTCCAAACCCTGCTCCCCACCCACCAAAACTCCCCTCAGCCCACAGAACATCACAGGTGGCTCCACTGAAAGCCAGCTCAGCCTGAAGGAAGCGGGAAATGCTGCTTCAGACAGGGAAATAAATCCCTGAGCAGCAGCTCCAGCTCTGCCCCCAGAGCCCTCCTGGCTGCTCCTGCCCTGGGAATGAGCTGGAGCTGCTCCTGCTTCTCCTGGAATCACAATAAAAGCCACTTCTCTCCTCTTAAGCCTGCAGCCAACACACACAGCTGATTTTTTTTTTTCTTCTTCTCTGATGTCCTTGTCTTGTCCAAGGCAGCATCCCCTTGAAGAACAATCATTTACCATGGCCACGCTCAAAAGCTCAGCTCTGCTGTTCCAAAGCCCCAGGACAGGCAGCACTGGCAGGGATCCCTGCTTGGTAACTGCTCTCCTGCCTCCCTCCCTAAATCTGAGGGATTTAAAGCAGGGGCAAGGCAGACAGAACGTGGCATCACTCCCCACCAAACAGCAATTCTGACATTGCTGATCTTGAGGGCAGCAGCACAAAAAAACCACAAACTCACAAGGCAAGGAAGCAGCAAACTCCACTCCTTTGTTTTTATGGAGGTGAGGGCAGTAATAACAGCAGGAATAATCATATTCCATTCCTTCTGTACCTCCAGCCAAATGGATTATTGAGTGATTATCCCCTTAACGTGCTCGGAGCCAGTGCTGATTGTGTGAGACCTGCAATGTGGTTTTCATTGGCTTAATTTTGCTCCTGCAGCGAGGAACCAAACGAAGCCAGCGCCAGAAATGCCACTTGATAAGCTTGCCCTTGCAAAAAATCAATATATCCAAACAAATCAACCCAGAAATCCTCTGCTCTCTTTGCATCCCTCGTGCTCTGCTTCAGGTGTGCCACGGACGCTGCAAATCTTCCAGGTCTGGCTCCCAGCTTGCAGCAGGACAGGAAAAATCAGTTTTGGGAGAGGTGATGGCAGTGAGAAGCACCTTCCACAGGTGAGAAACCCCACCTGCCATGAAGCTCAGCCTGCATGGGACAGAATCCCAGAATCCCAGAATCAGGGAGGTTGGAAAAGCCCTCCAGGAGCATCCAAGCTGTGCCCAATCCCCACTTTGTCCCCAGGTGCCACATCCAAACCTGGGCACCTCCAAACCTCCCTGGGCAATGCCTGACCACCCTTTCCATGCAGAAACTTCCCCTAAAATCCAACTTAAACCTCTCCTGGTTCAGCTGGAGGCCGTTCCCTCTCCTCCTGTCCCTGTTCCCTGGAGCAGAGCCCAACCTGGGGCTGTTCCCTCCTGGCAGGAGCTGAGCAAAGCCACAAGGGCCCTCCCTGCTGTTGGGAAGGGTGAAAGTTTGACAAGAAAGAACTCACAGATGTGTGTGTGCTTAGCAGAAAGATTTTTAAATGTAGAAACTGAAGAAGGAATAGAGATGGAAGCAAGTTTTGATATAGAAGAAAAGAATTGCTGAGCCAGTCTCACTGGATAACCAAGGAGGCAAAGGGGGTGTGAGTTATCATGAGGGGTTTTTATGGCTTAGAGCAAAGGATAAACCCACCCCAAACAAGAAGATGTTTGTACCAAGCAGAAAGAGAGCACAGGCAAACAAGGCAGCAAATGTGGCAAGGAGAAAAAAGCTCTCAGAAAGGAAGAAAACTGAATAACAACTTCTAGCTCAAACTGTAATGTACTGACTGTTAGTGATTGGAGAACAGTAACATGAATATGGTAATTACAGTAGTTATGATGGGCTGTAGATAAAAGTTCAGGTATAGATTGGTTCTGCTGTGTTGAGATGCTCAGGAAAGTATAGAATGCAATGTAACCAAAAGAAAAGTATAGAATGCATTGGAACCAAAAGAAAAGTATAGAATGCATTGTGACCTAAAGAAAAGTATAGAATGCAATGTAACCAAAAGAAAAGTATAGAATGCATTGTGACCTAAAGAAAAGTCTATAATGCAATGTAACCTAAACCAAAGGGTCTCCAGGCCTGCCTGCAGCTGGAGCTGACAGCTGTGGGCACAGCTCTGTCACCCATGACCCTGGACTGCTGTAACCTCTTGGATGGAATAAACTGCATTTTGGATACAATAAACTGCATTTTGGAGAGCAGCCTGGAGTCCCACATCCCTCATTTCGGCTCTTACACCCTCCTGAGCCTCCTTTTCTCCAGGCTGAGCCCCCTCAGCTGCAGCAGGAGTTTTCCAGCCTTCCCTGGGTCTCTGCAGCCCCTCTGGCCCCCTCAGGGTGACAGCACCCATGGCAAAGTGCTCAGTGCCTCTGTGACAGGGGCTGAGCCCAACCAGAGCCCCCCTGGCTGCTCTGCTCAGCAGCTTCCAGCCACACCTGAACATTTCTTTTTCCCCCCAAACCCCAACACCCCCCAGGCCTGTTCCAAGCCCCCCTCAGCTCCATCTGTTGCACATTTTGCCATCCCTTGGACGCAGCAGGGCCGTGCTGACGCACTCGGGGAGTGCAGGTGCCATAATTAAAGCCCAGCCCATTATTTTTCTGGTAGGATGCCCACCATCAGCTCAGGCTGCAATCAAAACAGTTATTGCAGCTGGCAATCCAGCAGCCTTTAAAGCATAAATGCTGGAGAAGTGTCTCAGAACATCTAATGAAAATGCACTGGATTGTGTCATTTAACCCAGCATTAAATTACAGCACCCCAGAGCTCGGTGAGCTTTTTCCTGCCTTTCATTTAAAGGCACCTATTAGGGAAAATTTCCCATCAAATGAGGCACAAGCCTTGCTGTGTGCAGGGTGAATGACAGCAGCCTGGCACCCCTGCACCAGCCTGGGGTGATGATGATCCTGGCAGGGCAGGTGGGAGGGAGGGGATGCTGCCCCTCTGCCCAGCCCTGGGGCACATCTGGAGGGCTTGTCCAGCTGTGGAACCTCCAGGAGCTCCTGGAGTGCTGCAGAGCTCAGGAACTGAGGGAACCCAGGACACTCCTCTGGCTGTCCAGGACCCCTGCCAGGGGGCTCAGAAGCCCAAAATGCCCCTGTGGGTTTGATTATGACCCATGGAGCAAATTACCAGCCTTAGATGAAGATCAGCAAGCCACAACAGTTTAGGTAGAATGATAGTGAAGTTATCACAGGGTGGAAAAGTCGATTTTGGGGTTTTTGGTATGGGGGTTCAGGAGGCAAGATGGAGGGAACTGGGCCTGTCCAGCCTTTCTCCTTCTTCTTCTTGGCCTCCATCTTCTGCTGGGATGGTGGCACTTTCAGATTGGTCTAGAGCAGAAGCTCACTGTCTAACACAGGTGATAGGTACTGGGAAGTTATTGTAAACATTGTAGATGTAGTTTTTAGTATAAAGACATAACCCTGCCCTGGGGGCAGGCAGAGTGCCTGGAACTGTCCTGCTGGATGGACCTGGGCAGGGCAGGAGAAAATTTTTTACAGATAAGACACAATAAACAACCTTGAGACCGAGAAATGAAGATCTCCAACTCATTCTTCAAGCACCAGGCTGGGAAAAGACTTTTAACAATCTCAGGGGCAAGATGGAGGAATCTGGGCATGTCCAGCCTTTCTCCTTCTTCTTCTTCTTGGCCTCCATCTTCTGCTGTGATGGTGGCACTTTCAGATTGGTCTAGAGCAGAAGCTCACTGTCTAACACAGGTGATGGGTATTGGGAAGTTATTGTAAATATTGTACAGGTAGTTTTTAGTATAAAGACATAACCCTGCCCTGGGGCAGGCAGAGTGCCTGGAACTGTCCTGCTGGACAGACCTGGGCAGGACAGGAGAAAATTTTTTATAGATAAGGAACAATAAACAACCTTGAGACCGAGAACTGAAGAGCTCTGACTCATTCTTCAAGCACCAGGCTGGGAAAAAAAGACTTTTAACATTTTCAAGGTCTCAGCAACCCAGAAGGACCCCGAGATAAGGAAGGGCCTGGAGCAGGAAAGGTTGGGCTGAGGAGATGCTGAGAGGGGCTCCCAGCCCAGGTGCTGCTGCCTCAGCCTCTCTCCCACACCTCAGCCTCCTCCTTGCTGCAGAATTTCCATTGCCAGGGGCTGTGGGTAGCAGCAACCCCTCAGCTGCCAGCTCTCTCTCTCTCTCCTGGCATTTCCTCAGGCTTGGCTGGGACAGGAATTTCCCCCCTCAGTGGCTCTGTTAGATTTTTTTTCCCCCTGTATTTATTAAAGAAAAACACAATTACAGCGAGATGTCAGCTTTTTTCCAGAGCCCATGGACACGAAGGCTCTCATTAATCATCAATAAAACAAGCAGAGCATGATCTGAGAGCACTCCCAGCTCCCAAATGCTGCAGACACTTAAAAGGCAGCTCTGTCCTCCAGGCACAGCTCACTGGTGTCACTGAGATAGTTGTCCTTTCATTTGCAGCCCTGCAAGGCTGAAATGATGCTCTGGACCAAAAAAAAAAAAAAAAAAAAAAAAAATCAACTCTCAAGCAACAAGCAACTTAAAAGGATCCTGCAGTGACACAAGAACGGCTCCCAGTTGGATTTAGCCAAGCTGGTGGAGGGATTTGTGCTCAGAACCCAACTGGTTTTGTTTGGGAGTCAGGCACAGAACAAACACCTGCACAGGAGTGCCTGGATCTGCCCACATTTCCCTCACATGGCCAATTCTATCCCACCCCAGCTGCTGGAGATCTGATTCCAAACCACTACAATCCACTGGTTCTGACATTCACTACTTTTATTTTTCCTCCCACGACAGTTAACAAGCAAAGGGCAACAAAACCTCATTTTTTTTCCTGCTCCTTAACCTCTCCCAGTGCCATAAACACCACCAAATTTCCCAGGAATTTTATCCAGCACTGCTCTCAGCCTCAGGAATGAGCTGCACCTCCCTCCTTTTCCCAAGCCAAGCCCAATCCATCAAGGCCCAGGAGCCCTTTGCTTACCCCTGACACTGACAAAGTTTCATTAACCAACACGGGCTCGGGGGACACTGACAGAGCTCATAAATCCCAGCCTGGATGGATTTCTCCACTTGTTTAAAGCAGGGTTTGGGTCAATTCCCACTAGAAAAGTGTTATTTATAGAGCCCAGAGCCAGCACAGCCAGCTCAGATATATGAGGCCTTCATGGCTCAGGCTGGGGACAGGTACTGAGCATCAAATTTCAATAAATTTGATTTTCCATGCAATGCAATGGACTGAGAAGACCACGGAGCTGGATGTGATTCATTCTTTCTCTCACATCCCTTCCATGCTGGTTTTTCCAGGATTTCCTGGGACTTGCAGTGGGATTTTGTCCCCTCTGCCCTGCTCAGGTGAGACCCAACCTGCAGAGCTGCCTCCAGCCCTGGGAGGAGCTGTCCCTGCCCATGGGATGAGCTTTAATTCCCTTCCCACCCAAATCCTTCCACAATTCCACGAGATCCAACTGTGGCACCTCTGTTCTCAGCCTCCTTATGACAAACCAAGAGGAAGAAAAACACAAATTCACAGGAAAAGTTCATCAAATCTCAGTCACCCCCCTGGCAAATCCGAGCTGACATTCTGAGTAAACAAAGGCAAGTTTGGATACAGCCCAAGCACGGCTCAGCAGCTTCAATTCAGAACTTGGCAGATTTGGGTTATTTCTGTCTTTCTTCAAAAAACAAAAAACCCCAAAAAATTAAAAAAAAAAAAAAAGCAAAAAGAGAAAAGTCACCAGGGGTGTGAAATGGAGTAAATGGGAAAAATAAGTTCTTGGAACGCCCTGGAAATCACAGGGGGTGTTTATTCTGTTTATGGGTTTGTTTATTGCTAAACCCAGGGCAAGTGGGGAGCAAGGAGCAAAGCGTTGCCACAGTGGAGGTGCTGGGAAGGGCCAGGGCTCCCAGCAGAGCAGGAATGCAGAGTCCTACAGCCTGCAGGACAGGAATGCAGAGTCCTACAGCCAGCAGAGCAGGAATGCAGAGTGAGTCCTACAGCCTGCAGGACAGGAATGCAGAGTCCTACAGCCTGCAGGACAGGAATGCAGAGTCCTACAGCCTGCAGCCCAGGAATGCAGAGTCCTACAGCCTGCAGCCCAGGAATGCAGAGTCCTACAGCCTGCAGAGCAGGAATGCAGAGTCCTACAGCCTGCAGGACAGGAATGCAGAGTCCTACAGCCTGCAGGACAGGAATGCAGAGTCCTACAGCCTGCAGGACAGGAATGCAGAGTCCTACAGCCTGCAGGACAGGAATGCAGAGTCCTACAGCCTGCAGAGCAGGAATGCAGAGTCCTACAGCCTGCAGAGCAGGAATGCAGAGTCCTACAGCCTGCAGGACAGGCACAAATCTCTGACACGGCCTGAAAGGCAAGGAGGGCAGGATGGAGAGGCTGTCAGGCCAGCAGCTCCCTGTGATTCTGGGATTATGTCACTTTACAGCTGGGAAGGCTGATAAGGGATTTGCCCAGGGAGCAGAGCAGCTCCTGGGCTCTGGGCAGGATTGATCCCTGCTCCTGGGAGGGATCCCAGCACATCCCAGGGCTCTGCCCTGCCCCACAGCCTCTGCTGCACTGCCCTCCACACGCTGGCACCAAACCCCACAGAGGGCACTGCCACCACCCTGCTCACGGGCTCAAAGGGACACTGCCTCTGAATAATTTGAACCAAAACATTATTTGGTTAAAATTATTATTAAATATAATCATACTAATACTACTACTAATAATTTTTATAATATAAGATATTATTATGTTATATATTATAATAATTACATTACAAAATATATATATTATATATATGTATTAATATATACATATATATTATATATATGTATTAATATGTAAGAATACAATAATTATAATATTATTATAATTATGATAATATATTGTGCCTTATATATATTTATATATTATACTACATATTATTATATTATATTATATTATATTATATTATATTATATTATATTATATTATATTATATAGTATAAATTATAATAATTATATTATTATATATTATATAATATATAATAATATAATGATCATATTATAATTATAATTATATCTATCTATATATCTCTATATATATATATATCTATATCTGTATCTATATCTATATCTATATATAAGAAATATATATTATACTCTATATATTATAATAATTATTAAGGAACATGTTCAGAGACCCTGCCTGTGTGTCTCACCTCAGAGGTGTGAGCAGCTCCTTTAACCCCTAAACCAGGACAAAACCTCTCCATCCCCATCTCTGAGGAGGCTGCCAAAACATCCCTGCCAAGGCTCCAACTGAGCCCACAACATTCCCCACAGTGCCAGGGAAAAAGCTCCCACTCTGATTGAATCAGCTGCTTTTATCACTCCTCCTGATGCACCCTCTGCTAATAAATATGGAAAAACTGCACTGAAATTGCAGAGTCCTGCTGCAGTTGCATTAACTCCGTTTCCTCTCCTCCCAGACTCCCAGCTCCAGTTCCATCCATTATCCCGCAGACAGAGTTTGAACACTCAGCACTTCCTCACAACAAAGCAGGGACACTGCTGAAGGGTCCTGCAGCTGCTCTTTCCCAGAGAGAAAAAGCACAAATAAAGTGGATTTTATCCCACACAGCAGAGAACATAAATTTAAGCGGGGTTTTGTGGCGTTTCTTTTCCCATGGAGTTGACGGGAAGTGACAAAGGCGCTGCTGAGGGGGAGCAGAGGTGGGGCTGCGGTGTTTACTGGAGGTGACAAGGATGTACCTGGCCCTCTGCCTTATTTATCCTTCTCCTGAGCACAAAGAACTGGAGTCACCTTGGAGACGCGAGGCAGTGACAGAGGAACATTGCACCGGGCCAGAGGTGACTCAACACAAACTCCAGACACAGCTCGGTGCATTCCCAGCTGCCAAATGCTGGTTTTCCAGGAATTTCTTTACCAGGACTTTTTCCTTCACCAGAATTGAACTCCAGGATTTTTTCTTTACCAGAATTGAACCCCAGGATTTTTTCTCTACCAGGATTGAACCCCAGAATTTATCTTCTTTTTTACCAGAACTGAACCCCAGAATTTTTTCTTTACCACAATTTATCTCCTGGATTTTTTCTTCACCAGAACTGAACCCCAGAATTTTTTCTTTACCACAATTTAACTCCTGGATTTTTTCTTCACCAGAATTGAACCCCAAGATTTTTTTCTCTACCAGGACTGAACCCCAGAATTTTCTTTTTTTTTACCAGAACTGAACCCCAGAATTTTTTCTTTACCAGAATTCAACTCCTGGATTTTTTTAATTTACCATGACAGAACCCCAGGATTTACCAGGGCTGAACCCCAGGATTTTTTCTTTACCAGAACTGAACCCCAGGATTTTTTCTTTACCAGAATTTAACTCCTGGATTTTTTTTTTCTTTACCATGACAGAACCCAAGTTTTTTTCTCTACCAGGATTGAACCCCAGAATTTTCCTTTTTTTTTTAGCAGAACTGAACCCCAGAATTTTTTCTTTACCAGAACTCAACTCCCGGATTTTTTTTCTTTACCATGACAGAACCTAGGATTTTTTCTTTACCAGGACAGAACCCAGGATTTTTTCTTTACCAGAACTGAACCCCAGGATGCCATTTCACCCCAAATTTGCATCTCCGCAAGCCACAGGAACACTGGGAGAACTCTCTCCTCCCTTTTTGTCCCTTCCTCTCCTCTTCCCTTTTTGTCCCTTCCTCTCCTCCTCCCTTTTGCTGTTTTTAAGATCAAAAGCTTTGTGCTCTTGATTGGTAATTAAGTACAAGTCACCCAGGCTGCTTTTTCAAAGAGTAATTAAAAGGTTATCAAGAGAAACATGCAAGGTGCAGGTAATTCCTGCTGCAGCTGTAATGAGGTCAGCCCGGAGATAACTCTGCTCTTATCACAAGGATCACATCGTTCCCAGGGTTCAAACCAAATCCTTCAACTTTCACTCAATTAAATATGGCCCAAGAGGTGGTTCTGAACTGCTCCCACAGCAGATTGATGGCAGTCCTCTCCTCACTCTTCAGCCACCTGTCAGGGAAGAGGGATGAGGATCTGGGAGCAGCTTGAGGAGACACTGGGAGCTGTGGGACGTGAGCTGCAAGGAAGGGGAGCAGGGCCCTGTGCCAGCAGCAGGGTTTGCACAGAACCCTGCTGGGAAGGGTGAAAGTTTGACAAGAAGGGCTCACAGATGTGTGTGTGCTTGGCAGAAAGGTTTTTAAATGTAGAATCTGAAGAAGGAATAGAAATTAAAGCAAGTTTTGGTATAGAAGGAAAGAATTGCTGAGCCAGTCTGACTGGATAACCAAGGAGGCAAAGGGGGTGTGAGTTATCATGAGGGGTTTTTATGGCTTAGAGCAAAGGATAAACCCACCCCAAACAAGAAGATGTTTGTACCAAGCACAAAGAGAGCACAGGCAAACAAGGAAGGAGAAAAAAGCTCTCAGAATTTTCCACCACAAGAAAACTGAATAACAACTTCTAGCTTAAACTGTAATGCACTGACTTTGAGTGATTGGAGAACAGTAACATGAATATGGTAATTATAGCAGTTATGATAGGCTGTAGATACAAGTTCAGGTATAGATTGGTTCTGCTGTGTTGAGATGCTCAGCAAAGAAAAGTATAGAATGCATTGTAACCAAAGAAAAGTACAGAATGCATTTGTAACCAAAAGAAAAGTATAGAATGCATTGGAACCAAAAGAAAAGTATAGAATGCATTGGAACCAAAAGAAAAGTATAGAATGAATTGTAACCTAAACTCAGGGTCTCCAGGCCTGCCTGCAGCTGGAGCTGACAGCTGTGGGCACAGCTCTGTCACCCACAACCCTGGACTGCTGTAATTCTTGGATACAATAAATTGCATTTGGAGAGCAGCCTGGAGTCCCACATCCCTCATTCAGGCTCCTGCTGAACCCCACTGCAGTAATGACTGCAAACGTTCCCCCAGAGCCTGCCCACCCTGCAGGAACAGGAATTTCTGCAGAACCCTCCTCAGAACAGGCAGGCTCCTCCCAGATGTGTCAATAAATTGGAATTTGTTGTTCCTCCCAGCGATGCCCGTGGAAATGTGGCTGGCACTGCGAGGCCCTGGGAGTTTTTAACTCTGCATGCAGAGCCTCCAACAAATGTTTTCTCAAGCAAATAAAACTCAGCATCACTGAAATGTTTTGTTTGAACAGGGAAGAGACCAGAGGATGACACAATTCCCTGCCCACAACAGGTGGGAAGGGCAGCCCAGGGGTTGGGAGAGCCTGAGAAACCCCAGCATCGCTCAGCACATTCACAAGCGAGGAGTCTCTGCTGGTAGAAACATCCCATGTTCTGTCCCCTGGGCTTTTTTGAACATCTCTGGAAGGAAAAAAAAAAATAAAAAAATCTGATTTTCTAAGCTGACCACTTCCATTTGGAGTGTAAATTCAGCAGGTCTCACTGGGAAAACAGAATTAGGGAGCTACAACGACCAGCGCGCAGGGAGACTGTAAATGTGTTTTCCTTGGATCTGAGTACAAGCCTGAAGCTTCAAATCAGGGAATTTGCAAGTGATTTAAGATTCTCACATTAAAGGGGTCCTGCAAATTACTGGCAGATGAAAAAGCTGGGGGAAGCCACGTGGTTCTGTGGTTGCCCAGTCTGGGGATGTCGTGGAACAAGAGCCTGACACAAAGAGGGGCAGAGCCTCTCCCAAATCCCACAGCAATCTCAGAGCCATAAATAACCCCAAGAATTCAAATTGTAGTCAGGTCTGTGCTGAGTTTCTGAGCCCAGCACAGTGGGAAGGCAATCAGGAAGGGAACCTGATTGGAGCGGCCTGGGAACAATGCCACAATCACAGGGCACAAAGGGAACTGGGCAAAGAACGTTCTGGAATAACTGCACGCCTCCACAGGATCCCTGATCCCACAGCAGCTGGGAACTTGGAGGAAGAGGATTTGGGAAGAGCCTGGTCTGGTGTAATGAGCTCAAGAGAAGGGGAAGTCCTGGACAGGAAGCAAAATCTTGATGTCCCTCATCAAGGAAGAGAAAACTCTGCAGCCACCAAAGAGAATTATTATTAATATATATAAGTGTTATAATGATATAATACAGCTCTCAGGTTTCCCAGAAAATTCCCCCACAGTGGTTCCTGCTGAAAGCCAGGAGCTGGGAAAATTCCAGTGGACAAGGAGGAAGGTTCCAACTGAAAAAAGGGTTCCAACTGAAAAAAAAAAAGGGAAGTTTAGGTTATAGATAAGGAAAAAATCCTTCCCTGTGGGAAAAATCCTTCCCTTCTGTGGGCACAGGCTGCTGCCCCTGGATCCCTGAAGTGTCCAAGGCCAGGTTGGAGCAGCCTGGGACAGTGGAAGGTCCCTGGCCATGGCAGAGCATGGAATGAGATGGAATTGAGTTCCCTTCCAACCCAACCCACTGCAGGATTCTAAAAACCCAATGATTCCAGAGAAGCTGAAATAGCAAAGGCTTGGAAAGGAGCTCTGATTTTAGCAAACAAAGCAAAGTCATGGCACTGAGAGATGACAACAGCCCTGGATGTCTAAATTAAGGCACTGAAAGCCATTTAATATTCACGTCCTCATCACAAACACGCAAGGCAAATTCCCTAATATCCAGTAAAGCTGTTTATTAGCAAATGCCTCATTGGATTAGGGCTGCTCTTATTCTATTAGGGAACCTTCACACCACATTAAATTGCAAGACAAGAGGGTGTTTGCCAGCACATGATGAACACAACATTAACCCCTTCCCAGGAAATCCTGGAATGGCCTGGGTTGGGAAGGACCTCAAGTGAATGGGGGATGCTCAAAAATAGAAGTTTGGGAGGGGAAAGAAGCAAAGAAATCCTGTTGTCCCTTCTTTTCCCCTTGCTCACAGCTCATTTTGGGTGAGCTCTGATGAGTGACACGTGGCCATCCATCTTCAGGGCTGCACCTCAGTGATGAATGGAGAACATTTGGAGAGCAGGCAGGAAAAAAAAAAAGCAAAATTGATGGGCACGAGAAAGGGAAAAAAAGGGAGAAAGAGGGAGAAAAAAGTAACCCAGTGTTGGGCAACAGTTAAGAGTTTAATGAGGTGAGATTGATGTACTAATAAAAAAAACACCTGGGGTCTCCTGAGGTGGAGGGGACCCACAAGGAGCAGGGGACACCCCAACAATCCCACCCTGTGCATCAGAGCCTTGCCCAAACACTGGAATTGGTGAACAAAGAGATGAGACAAGGAACAGCCCAAAGGAGCCAACTCCAGGTGTAGAAATGACTCCTCCAGAAACGTCCAAGGGAAGAAATCAAATATCCACCATGCAGGAGCTGATCTTTGCTGAGATCTTTCAGGCCTCCAGAAATCCTCCTCTTTATCTCCCCCTTTTATTCCCCTTTCCAGCCCTAAACACACTCCCTTTCCTGAGCTCAGAGCTGGAACATTCCCAGGTGGATTTTGCTGCTGGTTCCACCCCCAGCTCCCATTCACCTGCCCAAGCTGCACCTGAATTTCACCAGGAAGGCAGAGAGGGAAAATTTTCTGCCTCCTCACCCTCTTCCAGGGCAGGGCCACAGATCCCCAGCTCACATTTGGGAGGTTCCTTTCTGCTGCTTTTATTTACAACCGGAATATTCTAGTGAGGATCTCAGAGCAGCATTCACTTCTCACCACACAAAGTTTCCTAAGCTGGATTTTACCCCCAAATTTTCCACCTTTCCATTATCCCCAAAGCAAAGCGCTGAACCTCCTGATTAAACACCCAGGTCCCATAATTAAAGTGATTCTCAAGCACAGTTGCCAAATGAGGAGATGATTTATTTGCATAACTGAAATAATCTACATAAAGAGCTGATTTCCACCAGGGTGCAGCTCAGATGCTCCACTCAGGTCAGGCGAGACACTGAGGTCAACGGATTTGTCCTGAGCTCGGGGGCTTTGAAGGAAAATCCATTTCCAGGGCTGCAGAATTCTGGATTCAGAATTCCAGGGATTCAGAGCCCGGATGCTGCCACTGCTCCCTGAGTTTTTGAATGCATCAGTGTCAGGCTGGAACTGCCACCAGCACCTCCATGGTGTCCCCAGCTGAGAGGGCTGAGATCACAACTGACACCTCCCAGAGCATCTCCTGCCACAGCAACCCAGCAAAATAAACTTTTTTTAACAATGGAAGCCTCACTGGAGATGCCATGGGGAGTTTTCCTGTTGAGAGGAATTGTGGATTTGTCTTTCCAAACCAGCTGTGGGGCTGCTGGGAGATAAAACCAGCACTGGGAGATAAAACAATGGGAAAGATTCCACTGATTGGTGAATGGAAAAGGATATTTGATTTTACAAACAAACTTTAGGTTTGCTGAGAAATTAAATTGGACATTGAAAGGTGAAAGAAACAATGGGGAAGAAAAACCCCTAAATTCCATAAGAATTAAAAATTCAAAGGGAAGGTTGTACATTATAGAGGAATCGTTGGGACCAGGTGTTTTGGGGAGTCTGAACCTCTCAAGTACCTCAGAAATGGGGACAGAGAGAAGGGAAATGCAGCTGGGAAATTGGGATAAAAAGGAGGCTGCATCCTCCAAAAACTGGGGAGACCCCAGGGGAATGTCCCATGGTCTCTCCCTTGATTGGAATAAAGTTCCAGGACTGCTCTGTCTCCTTTTTGGACACAACCCTCTGGTGTTTGTGGATGGATTTTCCTAAAACAACTAAACTGGGTTATTGAACCCTTCTTACCCCTGGAGATCCAACAATGGGAGGGAATGCAGCCCTGGCCAGCTGCTGGATGCACTGGGGGTGAAGGAACAGCCCAGATTTTGGGGAAAACCCACCAAGGCTTTGGCAGAGCTGTCACTGAACCCCACAGTCCATCCTCCTGCCCCAGGAGTCTCCTTTGGACTGAGGGAAGCTCTGTGCACATTAACTCTGCCTCCCTCCTGCTCCATTTCCTAATTAACTCCTCTGCATGTCTGGGCCGAGCCTTGCTAAATCATTACTGTCAGGAGTTCAGAGAAACATTTCAAGCCTTATCAAGAGCTAAGAAATCAAAACAACTGTAAGAACTGCTCATGGAGAAACACTCCCAGTTTATTGCAGCATAAACAATCCAAGGGCAGATTTAATCCCAGTGGCAGGAAGGGGAGGAGGAAGATGTTTATAAACATCACTGTAATGAAGAACTGTACCTCGTTCTCAGATTCCCCTGCTCAGGCAGCCCATCGTAGATGGATAATACATCAAAGTCTTCCTCTAGTGCAAAGGACTGGAAAACGAGCTGTATCCTGTTCTGCTCCTCAGCAGTGATTGTCCACGTGCAGTTTGCATAATTGGGGTATCCATAGGGAAAGCCTGGGCTCTGTATTGTCCCGTTTGGGCCCTGCAATGTGTGACTGCAGTTCTGGGCTGCCAAGAGAAAAAAAAACAAAAAACAAAAGCACAAAGTCAGAGGTGAGCATTGAACGTCCTCAGCATCCCAACAGAGCACACAAGGCTCTTCCCAGCAGGACAAACAGAGGAAAGGAAAATCTGAGGATGAAGTTTTGGCCTCCTCCCTGCAGGGATGTGGAGCCCAAAGCCCCAAGCACATCCTGGGCTCTGCTCCCCACAGAGCACAGCTGTGAGCACAGCTGGATCCACAGCTGCTGCCTGGCCCTGGGGACAGCTCCTTCCTCAGCCACCCCTCCCCAGCCCAGCACAGACCCCAGAGCTCTCCCATCCCACCCTGTGCATTTGGGATTGCACCCTGCCACGTGCCAGGCCCTGCTGGGGCACAGCACAGGGACAATGACAGAGCTGAGTGTCCCCTTCTCCCCCAATTCCAGGGACAACGACAGAGCTGAGTGTCCCCTTCTCCCCCAATTCCAGGGACAATGACAGAGCTGAGTGAGTGTCCCCCTCTCCCCCAATTCCAGGGACAATGACAGAGCTCACTGTCCCCTTTTTCCCCAATTCCAGGGACAATTCCAGGGACAATGACAGAGCTGAGTGAGTGTCACCTTCTCCCCCAATTCCAGGGACAATGCCAGAGGTGACTGTGTATTTCTCCCCCAAATCCAGGGACAATTCCAGGGACAATCCCAGAGCTGAGTGTCCCCTTCTCCCCCAATTCCAGGGACAACTCCAGGGACAACGCCAGAGCTGATTCCCTCCTTCTCCCCCAGTTCCAGGACAATGCCACAACTGATTCTCTCCTTCTTCCCCAATTCCAGGGACAATTCCAGGGACAATTCCAGAGCTGAGTGTCCCCTTTTTCCCCAATTCCAGGGACAATGCCACAGCTGATTGTCCCCTTCTCCCCCAATTCCAGGGACAACTCCAGTGACAATGCCACAGCTGAGTGAGGGTCCCCTTCTCCCCCAATTCCAGGACAATGCCAGAGCTGATTCTCTCCTTCTCCCCCAGTTCCAGGACAATGTCAGAGCTGATTCTCTCCTTCTCCCCCAATTCCAGGGACAATGCCAGAGCTGATTCTCTCCTTCTCCCCCAGTTCCAGGACAATGCCAGAGCTGTGTCCCCTTGTCCCCCAATTCCAGGACAATGCCAGAGCTGATTCTCTCCTTCTCCCCCAGTTCCAGGACAATGCCACAGCTGATTCTCTCCTTCTCCCCCAGTTCCAGGACAATGCCAGAGCTGTCCCCTTCTCCCCCAGTCCCACCTGGAGGCAGAAGAAGGGCTGAGTGTGCAGGCAGTGCCACATCCCCCCCTCACCCTGAGGAAGCAGAAGGGACCCCAAGGAGGGCCAGGCTGAGCCTGGCCAAAGGTGAGCCACAAACCTGACTCCAAAAAGAGCAGGACACAGCACAAGGTTTGACCAAACAAACCATCCTGTAAGGTGCCCTCCAACCCTGATCATGTAGTGATTCTGGGAATGGCTCACTGGAACAAAAAACAGCAGCAGCAGCAGCGCTCACACCCCTGTCAGACCTGATGGGGGCATACAGGGGAGAAATCAGTGGCCAGACCCTGCCCTGGGGAGCTGCTGGTTGCTCTCAGCCAGCTCTGACAGGTCTGTGCTCCTCATTCTGCCTCCACACACGGAACATCTTCAGTCAGGATCTCTGAGGAGCTGCTGCAAAGCTGCAGAGAACAAAACCCCCTCCTGCAGCACCAGTGAAACACCTCAAACCTCACTCAAATCCATCTCCCCTGCCCAAGGCAGTACCTGGGAACACTGCATCCCAAAGATAAAGAGCCACCATGTACCTTTACAGGATAGATGAGATTTTATTCTCTCTGGGGACACAGGTACATGAATGTGTTTTGGGAACAGCCTAAATGACAAATTCCCCTCAGCCTTTTCCTCTCCCTTCACTGCTGCTGTCCCTGGATATCTCTGGAGGCACAAAGAGCTCGCTCCAAACTGCTCCAACCCTCCCTGCTTTAATGGAAGAATTCCTGCACACAAAGCCAAATCCCAGCCAGAGCTGGAAGGGTCAATCTCATGGCCCAAAAGCTGAGTTTCACCTTTATCCCCTGAGCTGCTGCTCCAGCTTTTCCCACCCATGCTGGATTGTTTACCCTGCTGATGGGAACAGAGGCTTTCAAGTCGAAATGCATTAGAGTAGAAATTACTTCTTTGATTTCTCCTTGCTTTTTTTTTTTTCCCCCCTGCTTTTTTTTTTTTTTTCTCAAAGGCATTTGCACTTCTGAGTGCCAAGCAGCTACAGGTACAGAGCTGCAGAGTGGTGCTCATTAAAGGCAATTATAATTAGATTGACCTACTTTGGGTGCAAAAAACGCTCCGTGGAACTTCTCCCTGCAAGACAGAGTTTTATGAATCTAAGACAGCCCATCCTATTTACTACCCAGGGAATCTTTTTGTAGCACGTTTATTGGATCAATGAGAGGCAGGACAGCCCTACAATCCACCAGGGATTAAAGTGAGGGAGGCACAGGATTCCTTGCCTGGAGTATTTTGCATTTCTGTAGCACCTGGCTTTTTGTCACTACATAAGAGACAAATCCGCCTCCCTCCTCCACTTGGGCTCCATTTCTTTTGGGGAGTTCACTGGAAAAGCTCAGTGCCAGAAAGCTGCACAGGAGTGGGAATATTCCTGTGATCACAGAGGAGTAAAATGAAGCCCAGTTTGGTTTAAGAACCAAAGTTCCACGAGCTGTGCTCTCCAATTCAGTCGAATCCTTTCTCCAACCTCAGCCACGCTCAATAAGCAGCAGGGGGATATTGAACTGTCCCTCCTGCTCATTTTTATTTTAATCATAAGTTCATCAGAACAATTTAAGGCAAATGGGAAATTAAAGAGGCTGTATCTCTCAATTTCCTGATGGTGTAAAAGCTACCAAGGCTGCACAAAGCTCAGGAAATAAATTCAAGGTCACAGACACCATGTTCCAAACACTTCCAAGGTCATAAGGAAGCTCCAAAATCTACAAACTCAGCCCATCTTTCCACAGCCAGTGCCTGTGCCACAAATGGACATAAATCTATCTGAAAGAACAAATAAATAATAGGAAATAAGACAGAGTTTTATGATGTATCCAATCAATCTACTGAAATATTTGCATGTTCACGATGTTGACCCAGAGGTGCTCTGGGCACAGATAAAAGAAAATTGCTTATTGCAAACAAAGCACAGCTTTGCAAAAGCTGCCAAACTGGGCAGTAATATATTCTGTAATAGCTGTAATAGCAGAGAACTTCATTTATATTGGACATTGCTGGAAAAAGTCATCAGGCACAGAAAGAAATCCGGGAAGCTGAGGGAATTTATGTGTTCTATCATTTGCTTCCAGGTCTGAGTTAGTTCAGCTCATCCTTGACTGACAAAACCTTATCTGAAATTCAAAATTTCTCCTGTGAAGATTGCAGAAACAATTCCCTTTATCCCTTTGGCCCAGGAGCACAAACAAGCAGAAAGATATGAAAGGGCAGCGCCGGTGCCTGTGCTGGCAAATTCCAGGTGCATTTAGGGTTGACAGAGGACAATTCTCCCAACATTTCTGGCACTTTCTTCCCATCCCAAAGTCTGACACGAGAGGAGAATGCTGCATCATCCCCCCCCAGCTGAGGTGTGTTCCTGGGGATATTCCAGATCCTCAGCTCTTCTCCATGGGCTGACATTCCAGAGGGTGGGAACCCCTGGGCTCATCACAGGGATGGGTTTGTGGGCATTTGTCCCATTTGTGATGGAGGAAAAACAGAGCTGAGGCCAGGCTGGGCTCTGCCAGCACCTCCTCTCAATTCTGGAGAGTGCTTTGTTGGGAGTGGGTCCTGAAATGAATCCCTCAGCTCTGCTTTAATGCAGGAACTTCAGACAAGGACAGGGGACCACTGAGGGCATCATCATTTAGGGAATCAGCATTTAGGGCATCATTATTTAGGGAATCATCATTTAGGGGGATCACCATTTAGGGGGATCATCATTTACAGAATCATCATTTAGGGGGATCATCATTTAGGGGATCATCAATTAGAGAATCATCATTTAGGGCATCATTATTTAGGGAATCATCATTTAGGGGATCATTATTTAGGGCATCATTATTTAGGGAATCATCATTTAGGGGATCACCATCTAGGGAATCATCATTTAGGGAATCATCATTTAGGGGGATCACCATCTAGGGAATCATCATTCAGGGGATCATCATTCAGGGCATCATTATTTAGGGAATCATCATTTAGGGCATCATCATTTAGGGCATCACCATTTAGGGCATCATCATTGAGGGCATCACCATTTAGGAGATCATCATTGAGGGCATCATCATTTCGGGGATCACCATTCAGGACCTTCAGGGGATCATTTAGGCTGGAAAACACCTCCACAATCACTGAATCCTTTAAGGAAACCCACAGCACTTTGGGAAAACATCTTTATCTGGGACACCACCAACATAATTCACTGAGAGTGACTCAATTTCTCCATTTTTTCACACGTTGGTTTGACCAAATCTCCACTTCCAAGAGTCCTTTTGTGCAACAGGCACTCTCTGAACAATCCCCAGACTAACTGGCTTCACCCTGGCCTCCTCGCCAGGGAAATGATGGAATATTCACTCTGCACTACCCTCACAGAAGAACTGCAGTTTGTAACACACATTTTAATCCACACGGTACAAAACCTAACGTGCCCAGACACTGCAGTGAAAAACAAACATCAGCTGAGCAGAGGAGAGCTCCAAACCCCCCAGGCTTCAGTGTGGGGCTGCCATGAAGGGAAAGGAAGGGAGGCAGGAGCAGGAACCGCATCCTCGTGCTCCAGAGCAGAGCTCTTGTGACAGGACAAGCTCCAGGAGCGGAGGCAGAGGCTTGGGGGAGGCTTTATTGCCACTGTAAATCCAAAGCCATCTCGACACATGAGCCAGCACCATTCTGGTGCCAGTCACTGCAGATTTAGAGGGGCCCTGAAGCAGCTCCAGCCCAGCCCAGTGTCCCAGAGGTGGCAGTGTGACAGTCACTGCACACTGACCAACCCCACCAGGTTCTGAGCAGGAAAAACGGGAGGTGCAGCCACTGGAAAACACTCACAGCAGCGGGATTTTTGTTATTCCTCTCAAATAAGCAACACTCCAAGCCAGGAATGAGCTGCCCTGGCTGCTGCTCCCTCCCAGCCCTGCCTGACAGGGAATTCCAGCAGCTCCGGACTGAGATAAGCCTGAACATCCAAAATGTGTCACTACAAACCTCCCCCCTCTGCCAGGAGGTAAACAACAACAACAAACAAAGGCACTCTCTGACGTGACAAGTGCAAAGGAAACCAGTGGGGAAAAAAAAATCATCTTCCACCTACTTGTAATTCCTTAAACTTCAATCCCAGGCCAGATCCAGGGGGGGTGTAGAGCAAGGAAGAATTGTAGCTGTTGGTTTACACCATGTTATTATCCAGGCAATGCTTGAGAGAGAGGGAGACTGAATTTATCTGTGAAGTGCTTCCTGAAATACAAGTCGCTGCACTTTGTTCCTCAGCAGAAACAAAATCTAATTTAGCAAACGCTGATGCATGGTCACTGCACAATTCAGTGGGAACAAATATCAAATCATGCACAGTGCCTTGCTCTCAGCAGCATCATTTATGGAGGATCCATGGCTGCCTCCTCCCTAATGCAGCAGTTTGGGGTTTTGCCATTTGCTGTAGTTACTGTTACTCACACAGAAATGCTGTTATTCCCTGTTGTTCTACAGCCCATTCCACAACCACAGGCACATAAAAAACCTTTCCCCAGCAAAGCTGAAATGCACAGGCAAACACTGAAACACCAGGGGCAAACCCTGCTTGTCCAGCAGCACCTCCAAGGTTTGCTCACCTCACCCCTGTCGCAGACATCTTCGATCAAAAATCCTTTCCTTAGGATTGCTCCTCCTGAGAAGCTGAGAGGCCTCAGGAACAAAATGCAAACAATGGTTATCTGCTGCTGTGGAATGCAACAGGGGCATCTGGGATTGGTCTCATGTGGATGTTTCTAATTAATGGCCAATCACAGCCCAGCTGGCTCAGACAGAGAGCCCGAGCCACAAACCTTTGTTATCATCCCTTCCTTTTCTATTCTTAGCCAGCCTTCTGATGAAATCCTTTCTTCTATTCTTTTAGGATAGTTTTAATGTAATATATATCATAAAATAATAAATCAGCCTTCTGAAACATGGAGTCAGATCCTCGTCTCTCCCCTCATCCTCAGACCCCTGTGAGCACGGTCACACATCCCAATGCTCAGAGCTCTCCAAACCCACCCACACCAACTCCTCATTGTTTGCACTGCCTTCTAAATAGGAAAAATGTTCCTGTGGCCATTGTTTAGTGCTGTGCATCATTTATCAGGCACTGAAGTGTCAGGAGATTGCTCTGGCTGCCCTGGGTGACTGCAGACCCTGCCAGGGGGCTCAGAGACCTTGGCAAGGAGTCAAAGCCACCTGTGCCTCTGGTTCCAGCCCATGGAAACAATTCCCAACTTTGTGTGAAGATTTACAAGCCACAAGAGTTTGAGTAGAATGATAGTAGAATGATAGATAAAGAGAATTTATTGCTCCATTATCAGGAGAAATTAACTTCTTCCTGCCTCCTCAGCCCTGAAGAGGATTCAGAGGAAGAAGCTGACACTGCCCAGACAGAATCCTGTGTTTGAATGGAATTTCTGCATCATGAACGAGGTCTGTGAATATGCAACAGGCTGTTGCTTTTAAGGGTTAATCCTCTGTTAATGTGGGTCCTTTATTGGGCTTATTTTGCCCAGAAAGAGGAACCTGGACTGTCCATAACTCTTTGTTTTTCTTGTCTCATATTCTCCTAAATCCTAATTGTCCCAATTATTATTACTCTAATTATATTACTATTTTTATAACCATTTTATTACTTTTAAAAATTTGAAAACGAGTGATTGGTGTTTTTCACACCTGCAAATTTGATTCCTCCTCACTTGATCAATGGGAGCCTTGCTGCCCTCAGGATTCACCTTCTCTGAGCTGGAGCTTAACCTCCAGTCTCCTATCAAAGCCTGCTGGGTAATAAATAATGCAGAGTCATTCCATTAACTGTAACTTCATCAAAAGCCCGTGGATCCAAGAGCATCATCAAGGGGATGATTTCCATCTCAGATAGCCTGAGCCTGCTTCCCTCTGAGCACGGGGAGTGATGAGCTGGGCAATGCAAGGGCAGGGAAAAACTGCATTTCAGCTGAATTCAGCTCGTGCCAGCACTGCCAAGCCCAGAGGTATCACCCTGATTTTTCAAGATTTTCTAATGTTGGGAAGGATGAAAGTTTGACAAGAAAGTCTCACAGATGTGTGTGTGCTTAGCAGAAAGATTTTTAAATGTAGAATCTGAAGAAGGAATAGAAATTAAAGCAAGTTTTGATATAGAAGGAAAGAATTGCTGAGCCAGTCTGACTGGATAACCAAGGAGGCAAAGGGTGTGTGAGTTATCATGAGGGGTTTGTATGGCTTAGAGCAAAGGATAAACCCACCCCAAACAAGAAGATGTTTTTACCAAGCAGAAAGAGAGCACAGGCAAACAAGGCAGCAAATGTGGCAAGGAGAAAAAAGGTCTCAGAATTTTCCACTGCAAGAAAACTGAAACCCAACTTCCAGCTTAAACTGTAATGTACTGACTGTTAGTGATTGGAGAACAGTGACATGAATATGGTAATTATAGCAGTTATGATAGGCTATAGATAATAGTTAAGGTATAGATTGGTTCTGCCATATTGAGATGCTCAGCAAAGAAAAGTATAGAATGAATTGTGACCAAAAGAAAAGTATAGAATGCATTTGTAACCTAAACTAAGGGTGTCCAGGCCTGCCTGCAGCTGGAGCTGACAGCTGTGGGCACAGCTCTGTCACCCACACCCCTGGACTGCTGTAACCTCTTGGATGGAATAAACTGCATTTTGGATACAATAAACTGCATTTTGGATACAATAAACTGCATTTTGGATACAATAAACTGCATTTTGGAGAGCCCCTGGAGTCCCACATCCCTCATTTCAGCTCTTCCATCCAAGCCTTCTGATGTTTCCATTCTTGTAACGAACTTTCTCATGCACTTTCTGTAAATAACTCTTTGTTTTGCATTCTTTCATGGAAGAGGAGAGATTTGATGGGCTGTTGGTTTGTCCAGTGTCATTGGAGAGGTGGCACTGTCACCCTCCAATCCACTGTCACTTTTGGAAATCTATAAATGTTGGAGTCTGTGACAGTGTTCACAGGGGTCCCAGGATGAGGGAAGAGACGAGGATCTGACTCCATGTTTCACAAGGCTGATTTATTATTTTATGATATAAATTATATTAAAACTATACTAAAAGAATAGAAGAAAAGATTTCATCAGAAGGCTGGCTAAGAATAGAATAGGAAAGAATGATAACAAAGGTTTGTGGCTCTGTGTCCGAGCCAGCTGGGCTGTGATTGGCCATTAATTAGAAACATCCACATGAGCCCAATCCCAGCTGCACCTGTTGCATTCCACAGCAGCAGATAACCATTGGGTACATTTTGTTCCTGAGGCCTCTCAGCTTCTCAGGAGGAACAATCCTAAGGGAAGGATTTTCCATAAAAGATGTCTGCGACAGGAGTCAGAAATTAAAAACTCTCTTTTTACCTTGAAAAGAGCAGCTTGTCCATGTCGTGCTAGAGACACAGAAGAATCCAAAGCTCAAGTGAGGACACCCAGATTTGCACAACCCCACAAATCCCCACACACCACAGCTCTCTGGAGACACCCAGCCCTTCCCTCCCAGTCCTGGAGTCCCTCACTGTCCCCTGCCACCACTTTGTCCCTGCTGGTGCTGCCCCACGTGTTACTGCATGTGAAAAATGTGTATTTTATAACTGGCTTTTCACAAATATTAAAAATTAATATGATATGTGTTAGGTTAGAAAGTTATGCTGGATTAATTTTCTTAAGTAGTGTGTTAAATATAGTTTTAGGCTATAACACAAGGTTAAAACAGAAACTATGCTATGTAGGATACTTTTATTCTTTGCAGAGCTCCCACACCCCAGCACTGCCCCAGCCCAGCAATTCCATTTCCAGGCCTTCCCAAGCAGGAAGAAGAGGAACAAAAATGCAAAACTCATCCCCAGTGTGCTCTCTGTTCCCTTCCCAATGAAAAATGTTGCCCTGGACAGTAATGAGAATTTCCTACACATGTTTGGGATTCCACAGAAACCCCAACTGAGCCCCCACACACCTGAAAACCACAAACACACACTCAGGAAAAGGGAGTTTGTGCCAGGGGAGGTTCAGGTTGGATATGAGGAAAAACTTCTTTTAAATTTCTTTCTTTTCTGGAATTGCTCCAGCCCAGCAATTCCATTTCCAGGCCTTCCCAAGCAGGAAGAAGAGGAACAGAAATGCGAAAGTCATCCCCAGTGTGCTCTCTGTTCCCTTCCCAATGAAAAATGTTGTCCTGGACAGTAATGAGAATTTCCTACACATGTTTGGGATTCTACAGAAACCCCAACTGTGGGGGGGCCACCACACACCTGAAAACCACAAACACACACTCAGGAAAATGGAGTTTTCCTCCCTGCCAGGAGGAGGGGAGGTTGGATATTAGGAAAATATCCTAATTTTCCTAACTGGGAGGAGGTTCAGGTTGGATATTACGGAAAATTTTCTTTTAAATGCCCAGGAAAAATGGAGGAAAATTTCAGCATTGCACAGAGCCCAACCAACACCCCCTGGGCTTTCTGCAGGCAAACCAGGCAATTCCTTGGTGCTGGACCCCAGCTAACCACAGGTGTGTCTGTGCTGTGACAAAAAGTGACTTTATTTGGTGCCTTTGGCATGAGAACAAGGGACATTCGTTCTGCCAGGCCCACTGATCCCCACAGGGCACCGTGGCTGAAGGAGCTCAGACATTCACAACCCAAAAACCCCAAGCAGACAAAAAACCTGAACGCCCCAGGAAGAGCAACTGTTGGAAAATCAAATTAAGCAGCCCCAGCTGATAAAGACTTTAAACACAATCGCAGTTCCTGCCCTCTCCACTTCTCAGCAAATCCATTTCTTGGTACAGATGTTCCACGTTTCAGGTCTGGCCCCTGTGGCACTGCAGCAGCTTCAGACTGAGGTGAAATCCTGGAGCTGTGTCATGGGAGCTGCACAGAATTCACCCTGAGCACAAAAAACCAAAAAATCCATCCACAAACACCAGAGGTTTGTGTCCAAAAAGGAGACAGAGGAGTCCTGGAATTTTATTCCAATCAAGGCAGAGGCCATGGGGCATCCCCTGGGGTTTCTCCAGTTTTTGGAGGATGCAGCCTCCTTTTTATCCCAATTTCCCAGCTGCATTTCCCTTCTCTCTGTCCCCATTGCTGAGGTACTTGAGAGGTTCAGACTTCCCAGAACACCTGATCCCAAAGATTCCCCTCTAATGTACAACCCTCCCTTTGAATTTTTAATTCCTACGGAATTTAGGGGGTTTTCCCCATTTCTGAGGTACTTGAGAGGTTCAGACTTCCCACAACACCTGATCCCAAAGATTCCCCTCTGATGTACAACCCTCCCTCTTCATTTTTAATTCCTATGGAATTTAGGGCTTTTTCCCTATTGCTGAGGTACTTGAGAGGTTCAGACTTCCCACAACACCTGATCCCAAAGATTCCCCTCTAATGTACAACCCTGCCTTTTCATTTTTAATTCTTAGGGAATTTAGGGCTTTTTCCCCATTTCTGAGGTACTTGAGAGGTTCAGACTTCCCAAAACCAAAGATTCCTCTCTAATGTACAACCCTCCCTTTTCATTTCTAACTCCTATGGAATTTAGGGGTTTTTCCCCATTTCTGAGGTACTTGAGAGGTTCAGAACACCTGATCCCAAAGATTCCCCTCTAATGTACAACCCTCCCTTTTCATTTTTAATTCCTATGGAATTTAGGGCTTTTTCCCCATTGCTGAGGTACTTGAGAGGTTGAGACTTCCCAGAACACCTGATCCCAAAGATTCCCCTCTAATGTACAACCCTCCCTTTTCATTTTTAATTCTTACAGAATTTAGGGGTTTTTCTTCCCCATTGTTTCTTTCATCTTTCAATATCCAATTTCATTTCTCAGCAAACCTAAAGGTTATTTGTAAAATCAAATTTCTTTTCCCATTCACCAATCAGTGGAATCCTTCCCATGGTTTCTCTTCTATCTCCCAGCAGCCCCACAGCTGGTTTGGACAGACAAATCCACCATTCCTCTCCACGGGAAAGCTGCCCTGGTTTGTGCAGGGCAGGGGCAGAAAGCTGCTGGGGGTGCTCAAGGGAGCCTGAAGGTCAGGAAATGAAGGAGCAGGGTTTGGAAACCTTGGGAAAGCAGCAGCAGGAGGATGGCTCATCCCAAATCCCCATTCCAGGGGCAGCCCAGGCTCAGGTGCTCAGCACAGGCACACAGGGAGCAGCTCCAGCTCCTCCTGCCATGCCCTGGAATTCGTCTGCTCAGCTCCAGAAGCCATCCCAGTATTCAGGATATGCAGACATCTCCTCCTCCAGGGGTGTCATTTCCTTCCTTCCAAACCTTTCCCTTCCAGAATTGTCTCTTAATCAATTTTGGCCGCTCCTCTCCACAGGATGATAAAACCCAGGCGCGTCTGGAGCTGTTTCCATCTCCAGAGCACTCCACAGGCATTGCCCAATTAATGCCGGTGGAAAACGCCAATCACTTGTTTGTCAAATTTTAAAAGTTTAATAGTTATAAAATGGTCATAAAAATAGCAATATAATTAGAGTAATAATAATTTGGACAATTTGGATTAGGACAATATGAGACAATACAAACAAAGAGTTATGGGCAGTCCGGGTACCTTTTTCTGGGCAAAATAATCCCAATAAAGGACCCACATTAACAGAGGATTAACCCTTAAAAACAATAACCTGTTGCATATTCATACAGCTCATACATGATGCATAAATTCCATTCAAACACAGGATTCTGTTCTCTTTCTCTGAAAGATTCAGGTGTCCTGTTGCTGCTATCTCACTGCAAGTCCTTTCCTTAAAAAAAAATATCTTACATAGCATAGTTTCTATTTTACCATTTTCTTATAACCCAAAACTATATTTAACACACTACTTAAGAGAACTAATACAGCATCACTTTCCAGCACAACACATATAATATTCATTTTAATATTTGTGAAAAGCCAATAGAATATTTTTCATAACATTTTTCATAAATTTTCCCAATTTTTCATGAAATAGGCGTTTTTCACAATGCAGATTCTGGGGTGAGGAACAGCCCCACTGGGAATTCCCTCTGTGGCCTCTCAGCTCCTCCAGTGCCCTTGGATTCAACCTCAGAATCGCTGAATGCTTTGCCTGGGAAGGGACCTCAAAGCTCCTCTGCACTTTTCCTGTCAAACCAAGAGTTATCCTCAAAAAAAATCTGGATTATGATGTGGTAAAGGCACTGAGATGGGAGATGGGAGGCTCTGACTGATCCCTTTGGCGACACCTTTGTGACAAACACCACAAAACCAAACCCAAGTTCACAAATCCTCTCCAAAGGGACTTCAGAGCCCCAGGTTTACAAATATTTTATAATATTTGTTAGGCTCTGGAGCCTTCCTAACCCCACCTGAGCTGTGCAGCCACAATTCCCTAATAAATCCCCCCTGGCCAAGTCTCCACTTATTCTGGCACCTAAATATCCTTGAAAATCTTGTCCTGAGAGCCTGAGCCTCAATTAAAATGTTCAGCCTGATTCAAAACCTTCTGAAAATTTTACTGTTATTTTCTCTCTAAGATGAACACAGCAAAAATTTCATTTTTCCTCACCTCCACTGCAGATATCTGTAAAAATGACACTGATCCTCATCTCAGCCCCCAGTTGAAATTAAACTCAGAAAACAGAAGGTAATTTGATGAAAAACTTTTTTTTCCCAGTGTCTGCAAACGGACTCCCACTCATGTGCAGCTTTTTTTTTTTACTCAGTCTCATTTACAAGGTGCTAATTTATTATCGCCAAAACAAATTTTTCAATTTGTGTTTCAATTATTTTGCAGTGAAATAATATTTGCGTTGAAATGCTTTATCCAGGGGGCTCAAAGGCATTTTCATCTCGGGTGTTAGGATTAGCTCAAAAAAAAAAAAAGAAAATAAAAATTGAAGAAGGTGAAGGAAGGTTCAAGGTGAAATCCATCCCAAGTCACAGTGGAGCCAAAATTAAAGAATTCCTCATGAAAACCTTTCATTATTGGTCTCCCCTTGTCACTATTAAACCCTTGAAATCATCTTGAATTCCCTTTGCCACTGGAGCTCTGTGTGCAGCTGTAAAATTCAATGTTCCCTCAAGGCCCAAGGGACATGTTGGGCTCCAAACCCAAACTCCCTAAGAATTTCCAAGCCCTCAGCCCTTGGAATTCTCCCAATGTCAACAATTCCATCCTTTCCCCGATGGTTTAAAGGGAGCCCAGTGGGCAGAGCTCCTTTGGAATTAAACCTGCACTGGGAAGTTTTTCATCTGAGGGAGCTCCGTGGCGTTTCTTCCCCCTTCCCACCACGTTTTGGATCCTAATTTAGATTTTACACATCAATCCATTAACCAGCTCGTATTTCCATGCATTTTTCTACTCCCTAAAAAACCCAGAAGTTCCATAAATCCCCTTTCATTGCTGGCAGAGGGGCCACAGACCCTTTTCAGCCCCCAGGGACCCTGCAGCAGCCGAAACAGAAGAAACCACTTCATCCACTGCCATCCCCAGCACCTCACACCTCCAGGTCTGAACTGAATTAAAAATATCCCTCGGAACAAGCAGACACTGCACTCATTAAAAGCTCCTCACTCTTGCACCACCATCCCCATCTCCCCACGCTGTGCAAAGCGAAATGTTCTGTGTGTTTACAAGTGCTCTGAGATCTTCCAACAAACCCCTCTTGCCAGGCAATTGTGTTACAGCAGCTCACACTTGTGTGATTGGATTTGAATTACAAAAAGAGTCCAACAGAAAGCAATTCCTCCTGGGGATTTTTGTTAGGGGTATAAATCCAATTTTTACTTGATTCCGTTAACAGCACTTTCATATTCACTTCCTTTAAGTATTGCAGCACTTGATATTTATTACCTAATGCCTCCTTGTCACCTTGAGCAATCAATGAAAGTCACCTGGAGTTGACAGTACAGAGGAAAGTTAATAAATAAAAGTTAATAATTCACTTCACCCAATGAGCCAAAAAAACAAGCCAGTCACATGCCCCAAAGAATAATAGCTACAGAAGGCTCCTACCAGATTATGTGGAGAAAGAGTGAAACATTTCAATTATACTGAATTTTTCAGTCCATTTAAACCAGAGTTTCACGTTTACAATGGTAAAAGCTCGATTATTATTTCAGAGAATGGAGGAATGGTTTGGAGGAGATGTTCAAGATCAGCTGTGGGCACTGAAAACTGGGAGCTCTGTTCAACAAGGGATGTTCCTCTGTCCAAACAGAATTTGGGAACTGATGGATGCCCTGATAGGCCAAAACCAGATTTTTTTGTGCCGTTTTGACCCAATATAGAAAAACTCTTGTGCCAAGCACTAATTCTCCATGACCTGTACAACTTCTGCATCCTGTGCCCTCTCCACCTCTGCAGAACCACCAGAGAAACCCAAAACTCCCTCCTATTAACATCACATTGTATTTTATTTTTCTCTCTCCTCCTCCATCCATTTAAAACCTCATTTTCACCCACAGACATATTCCACTTCATCTTAGTTTTCAATCCCCAAAGCAGATCAATACCTTTCTTCTTCAATCTACATAGCTCTCAATCAAGGAGCTAACAGGGGGTGAATTGAATCGACTTCTACGTTCAAATTGGGGATTTTTTGTCAAAAGTCTCATTTGTTAACTGCATTTCATGGAAGAAAAAAGGCAAAAAACTCCCTGTAACAGCCCTCAGTGTTGGACTCCTGGGTAAAAAAAGGTCATCATTTGTTCTCTAATTTAAGATTGGGAAGTGCTCCCAGGAGGAACAAATGACAGAGCCTCCCCTAAGCCGGCATTTTAAATCCAGCAAAATGAACTTGCTCTTGCTAAATGAATTTAGTTAATTCAGTAGGAAGAAGTGCAGGTGTTTACCAAGAGGTGACAACAGCAGGGACCTTGCAGGGTTGGTTTTTCTGCCTTAGATCTTGCCCAGGGTGAGAGCCAGCCCTGCCTGTGCCACTGGAGAAGGGCCCTGGGTCAGTGAGACACCAGGGCAAAGCTAAAAACAGATCCTGGAATGGTTTGGGTTGAAGAGAGACCTTAAATCTCATCCCATCCCATCCAAAAGAGACCTTAAATCTCATCCTATCCCATCCAAAAGAGACCTTAAACCTTATCCAATCCCATCCAAAAGAGACCTTAAATCTCATCCCATCCCATCCAAAAGAGACCTTACATTTCATCCCATCCAAAAGAGACCTTAAATCTCATCCCATCCCATCCAAAAGAGACCTTAGATCTCATCCCATCCCATCCAAAAGAGACCTTACATTTCATCCCATCCAAAAGAGACCTTAAACCTTATCCAATCCCATCCAAAAGACCTTAAACCTCATCCAGTCCCATCCAAAAGAGACCTAAATCTCATCCCATCCCATCCAAAAGAGACATTAAATCTCATCCCATCCTAAAGAAACCTTAAACTTCATCCAATCCCATCCAAAAGAGACTTTAAATTCCATCCAATCCCATCCAAAAGAGACCTTAAACCTCATCCCATCCCACCCAAAAGAGACCTTAAATCCCATCCCACCCAAAAGAGACCTTAAACCTCATCCAATCCCACCCAAAAGAAACCTTAAACTTCATCCAATCCCATCCAAAAGAGACTTTAAATCCCATCCCATCCAAAAGAGACCTTAGATCTCATCCCATCCAAAAGAGGGACATATTGGGGGGTTAATTAATTCCAATTACAGCTTCAGCTAATGAAGTCATTGACCCCACCCCCAGGTCACTTTTGTCTCCATCTCTCAGGGCCTGAGGCAGTGAGGTGTCCTTGACTGCCAGGCCTGGAGAGGAATTGTTGTGTGTAGTGGTTTTGAGGTTTAATTTTGAGGTTTTGAGGCTTGCATCACTTCCCTAAATATCTCTCATGCCAAACCATGACATTGTGTCTGACCAAAATGGGAAAGCAGCAGCTCACACTGTATATGGAGTTTAGGGTTATGAACTAAAGAACTGCAGGATTACAAATACATGAAAAATAAAAAAAAAAATAAAACCCTAAGGCATCTCAGGGAAAAAAAGTCCCCACACAATGAGGGACAAACTCCCCATCCTTCAAACCCTTCACTATTCCAGCAGGTGAACCTTATTTTAATATTAACAGCCCAAGTGGTGCTTAACTTTAATGAGAGCCCCTTGGGAATGCTGCTGACAGCTGCCCAGTGTCCAGGATTGCTCCTAACCTTTCCCTAATGGAGACAAAACAACAATAGAGGGATATAAACAATATGCTGTGGGATGCAAGGAGCATCTTTAAAAATGGCATCACCTTTGGAAAAGCACCAGCTCCATTATCCTCCTGCAGGATGGGATGTTTTCCTCCCCTTTCCAGGAGGAAATGGATTTTTCTGGGTGTTATTATTTGGTGGATAAAGGGGAAAGGAACATTGAATTGTGCCTTTGTCAGAGGAGAAATGAGCTGCAATTTTCTGTACCCCTGGGTTTAGCAGCTCTGCACAGCCCCTGCAAGGTGCAGAGCTTCCCACAGCAGTGAGAGGAGGGGAGAATCCTGTTGGGATTTCTGGGTTTGAACATGTGGAAAGGGAAGGATTTCTGGGTTTGAACATGTGGAAAGGGAAGGATTGGGGACAGGATGTGACCCCCTGTGAGCCACCACAAAGCTCCTCAGCAAACTTCCTGTGCCTAAAATCCCATTCCTCCTGCTTTTTTCTGGGAATAAGCTCCACCTCAGGCCATGCAACTCCAAAAGTAATGACATAAATGCCACCAGGAAAAAAAAAAATCTTATTTCAAACTCTGCTTTCACTAAATTAACTAAACAAAATATTGATAAACTGCTGATAAATAACAGGAACCGTAACAAGGAAACAAGTTCTCCATTTGATCTCTGCCATCCTGCAGGCATTCATCTTCATAATTAATTAGATAATACTATTAGTACAGCACTACTTTCCCCCCTCTATAGACAAGAAGCTGGAGCTCACATAATTTAAGCAGCTGCTTCAAAGGCAGAGTGTGTGGCAGGTTAAATTCAGAAGGTCCAGAGCATCCTCTCTGCCAATATCCAGCATCCAATCCTCTGATGCATCTGGCAAATCCTCAGTGCACACCTCCCACCTCCCCACCTCTGGTGAGCACACTTTGCTTTTAAAAGCTGCAGTCTTTGCATAAAACATGGATCTAAAGGTATAAAAAGTGTGAAGGCAAATTCTGTGCAAATTACAGGAGCTGTGCAAAGCCTTCCTGCAACAGAAGCTGCACTTGGTTTTATTCCTGACTTTTTCTGACAATGCTCCTTGAAGTTCAGTGGCAGACAGACAACTTTCACCTCAAAATGTCATTCACAATTAATCCCAAATTGTACATGAAATGGTTGAATTCCCTCCATGCAATCAAGGGAGAGAACCAAGAGCACATAAAAGTTGAGCAGTTAATCAACCTCGTGCAATCTGTACCTGCTGAAAGCTCCTCACAAACATCCCAAGATCTCTCTCTCTGCAGAATAAATCTGTAAATCATTTTGCAAATTCTGTTTATCCCTGTTGTAGGTGTGAAAAACGCCAATCACTTGCTTTTTAACATTTTAGAAGTTTCGTAGTAAGAAAATGATTATAGAAATAGCAATATAATTAGAGTAATAAAAATTTAGGATTTAGGAGAATATGAGACAATAAATACAAAGAGTTATGGACAAGTCCAGGTACCTTTTCTGGGCAAAATAAGCCCAAAAAAGGACCCATGTTAACAGAGGATTAACCCTTAAAAGGAACAGCCTGTTGCATATTCATACACCTCATTCATGATGCAGAAATTCCATTCAAACACAGGATTCTGTCTGGGCAGTGTCAGCTTCTTCCTCTGAATCCTGTCAGTGAAAAAAGTTCATTTCTTCTGATAATGGAGCAATAAATTCTTTTTCTCTGAAGGATTTAGGTGATCTGTGGCTGTTACCTGGTGCAAGTACCTTATGTCTTAGTTTCTATTTTAACATACTTAGTTTCTATTTTAACATTTTGTTATAACCTAAAACTATATTTAACACGCTACTTAAAAAAATTAATACAGCATCACTTTCTAACATAACACATACAATGTTCATTTGAATATTTGCAAAAAGCCAACAATAAAATGTGGATTTTTCACATAGGGATGGGGAAGGGAAGATCCCCCAAGTGCCCCCAGCCATGGGAGGCAGCAGGAACTGGGCTCTGACCACGTCTGCGAGTCAGGGGAGTGTGCAAATAACAGCAGAGCACTGAAGCAGCAAATCCCCAGTTGTGGTTAATTCTCTGCCTGTGATTAACTCATCTCTCTTGGCTATTCCAGCCCTCCTTGCACCTCCTCATGCAGCTGGGGCTGGGATTATCAGCCTGTGACCGTGCCCTGCTCTGCGCTGAAGTGACAGCTGAGGGCCAGGTAAAATGCTCCACTGAAACAAAGCAAAGGCAGGTGGATGAAACCCAAATAAAGCCATTTCAGCAGGGCAGAACAGACTTCCCATCCCAGAGGTCAGAGGAACAAATCTTCCCTTCCTTTTGTGTTAAAATGTTCTGGACAAAGACACCTTTATTTGAGATTCACCGTTGGTTTATCTGTCTGGAAATGGGAATCACAGACGTTTTGATAAATGGATGCAGGAATTGTTCTGTTCCAGTGTAACCACTGTGAAATGCCTTTGCACAGACACAGCTCCAGCCTCATCTGCAGCAGGGAGGCTTCTCAAAAACCACCTCAGGAGCTGCAGCATCACATCCCCGTGCTGGTGCTCAGCGCGGGATGACGCAGGAGTGACATCCAGGCTGCTCCTGCTGGGTGACCTTGGCCAGGCCCTCCTGCTCCTGCCTCCTTCCTGACTTCCAGCACCTCCTGGAGCACCCACTGCTCTGCCCAGCAGGGAAACAGGAGGGGAAATGCCTTTGGACCAGCAGGAAATGGGGTGCTGTGGGTTTCCTGCAGGTTGGATGGAAAGAGGAGCTGCCTTCTGAGGACACCCAGGATTAACAGAGGGAAAAGCTGAAACATCAGCAAGGATGGAGAAGTTTTTTTGGTGAGGACTTGGAGAAATTGTTTTGGTGAGGACTTGGAGAAATTGTTTTGGTGAGGACTTGGCTGCAGCTCCAGTCCTGCCCAGGTGGTGCCCACACAAACCAGGCTGGCTCTGGTGGCACTGGTGGCCTTTTTCTTGTGTCCTGCTAAGGCAATCCTTGCTTGGCAAGCAGAATTCAGGCAGCACTGGATAAAAAGCCCCTCTGGGCTGTGATTTCCACCTCCAGCACTCCAGAATTACACACAATACTTGTTGATAGCTTAGAATGTTCCCTGTGCCACACAAGGGCCACCTCCAGGTGTATCCGGGAGGAATTTCTGCATGGAGAGGGTGGTCAGACATCAGAACTGCCCAGGGAGGTGCTGAAATCTCATCCCTGGAGGTGTCCCAGGAGGCCTGGATGTGACACTCAGTGCTCTGGGCTGGGGACAAGGTGGGGACTGGGCACAGCTTGGACTCTGTCACCTGGGAGGGCTTTTCCAGCCTCAGTGATCCCGGGATTTTGGGTGTTTACACCTCAGGTAACGACACTGCTGGTAATTCACACACCGAAAAGCCTCACCTGGTTTAAACTCCCCTGAAATCCTGATTCCCTTTCCCTTCCCATCATTCCTCACTGGATATTGGAGCCAATCAATGGGATTCCAGCACCTCTGACATTTCTGTGGATGTCAAAGAGACAGCTCAATGCTGCACTCAACAATTCCAGCAGAAGAGAATCTTTACTGCTTAATCATTTCCCTTTTTTTTTTTTTTTTGTAGCCCTTAAAGTCTTATCTCTCCCCTTCCATTTGAATTTGCTCTATTTTCTGTTGGGGAAAAAAAAAAAAAAAGCCTAATTTAAATTTAGGCCTATTCATGGTGTTTCTGAACCTCCCAATGCCTGGAAACATGGAGGAGAGTAAAGAAGTATTATTTAAAATCCACTCAGCTAAACAGAGCTTTGTTATAATTTCACTAAAGCCTGTGAAAAATTACTCCAGCCCCGTGTCTCAGGATACTCCTGATAAAAATGGAGTTAAAAAGACTTTTCTTGCAATGCTATGGGCTCAAAACCAGTTAAGGCTGCCTGACCTTGCCCCCAACTAACCCTCAACATTATCATAACAATTTCCTCTGGTCAAGATCCAGGCCAAATTCTGGCAGGGGTTGGGAGGGCAGCAGCAGGAACAGAAGCACAGCTGTGAAATTTGGCATTTCCCACCCAGCTGGGCTCTCAGAAAGCAGAGAAGGGCAGCAACAATTCCATGGCTGGAAATCCCTGGAATGCTGCTGGAAGAGCAGGAACCATTCCCTGGGTGCAGAGAATTGAGGAATGCTCAGTTCTGCTCATCCCACAGCACTGACATCCCCTGGGCAACAGCTCAGCCACACCTGGGACACAAATCCACCATCAACAAAATTCACAAGCAGCTTCCTGCTCGTCCACTCTTTAGAAGTCTGGAAAAAACCGTTTTCCATCAAGAAAAAAATAATAATTACAGGGGTTTAAAATTGATGTGCTGGTGTTTCAAGCTGCTGCATCCTCCCTTAACCCAGTTGCAAGCAAGGTGCTGACTAATAAAGCACAGTGTGTAAATAATGGTGTCAAGACCCTTTTAGAACAGGCCATTAAAATGTGTTTTATCTGTGTTTATCCACACCCACAGGGCCCACACATGCCCCTGATGGACCCTGCAGTGCTGGAGCTGAGCTGATTCCCCAGAAAGCACCAGAAAGGGGTGAGCAGCACTGCTGAGCCCACCTGACTGACAATCAACAGACAGAACTCCAGAACCAACAGACAGAATTCCAGAACCAACAGACAGAACTCCAGAACCAACAGACAGAATTCCAGAAGCATCAGACAGAATTCCAGAACCAACAGACAGAATTCCAGAATCAACAAACAGAACTCCAGAACCAACAGACAGAATTCCAGAACCAACAGACAATTCCAGAATCAACAGACAGAACTCCAGAATCAACAGACAGAACTCCAGAACCAACAGACAGAACTCCAGAAGCATCAGACAGAATTCCAGAATCAACAGACAGAATTCCAGAACCACCACACTCCAGAGGCCAGGCAGGGCTCAGCACCAACTCACAGCCAAAGGCAAATCCAGAGCCCTGTGCTGATTTTATCCCTGTGGAACCACCACTGCAGCCTTCAGACTGCAAGGGAGAAGCTCACAAAGCACTTCCACAGCCATAAGAAACTTCAAACTGGAAGGGGGAACCTCACAAATGAGAGGAATGGTGGATTTGTCTGTCCAAACCAGCTGTGGGGCTGCTGGCAGATAAAACCAGCACTGGGAGATAAAAGGAACAATGGGAAGGATTCCACTGATGGGTGAATGGAAAAAGAGATTTGATTTTACAAATAAACTTTAGGTTTGCTGTGAAACTAAACTGGACATTGAAAGATGAAAGAAACAATGGGGAAGAAAAACCCCTAAATTCCTTAAGAATTAGAAATTCAAAGGGAGGGTTGTACATTAGAGGGAAATCTTTGGGATTTCTGTTCTGGGAAGTCTGAACCTCTCAAGTACCTCAGAAATGGGGAAAAACCCCTAAATTCTGTAAGAATTAGAAATGAAAAGGGAGGGTTGTACATTAGAGGGGAATCTTTGGGATCAGGTGTATCAGGAAGTCTGAACCTCTCAAGTACCTCAGCAATAGGGAAAGAGAGAAGGGAAATGCAGCTGGGAAATTGGGATAAAAAGGAGGCTGCGTCCTCCAAAAATGGGAGAGACCCCAGGGAATGCCCCATGGCCTCTGCCTTGATTGGAATAAAGTTCCAGGACTCCTCTGTCTCCTTTTTGGACACAAACCTCTGGTGTTTGTGGATGGATTTTCCAGACACAAAGCACTTCCACAGGCACAATAAACTTCAGACTGGAAGGGAGAACCTCACAAAGCACTTCCATAAGCACAATGAAGTTCCCATCACCAGGCACCACCTTCCCTCCGCTCCAGCTCCATCCTTCCCCCAAGGGAAGCTCCATCACCCTGCCCTTGGACATGGCAGCCCCTCAGGGCACCCCGAACCCCGGGCTGGGTTTCAGAAGGACATTTCTGGGCAGGCAGGGCCCAGCTGATGTGATGGGAGCAGGGTTTCTCCCCCTTTTTCTGTGAATTCCTGCCCGATGGCTCCATACACACGGCTCTGCTGCCACACTATGGGAGCTCCTGGCTACTGCTCCCTGCACAGCCCCGGAATGGGAGAGCTCGGAGCTCTTGGAACTTTTTGTTCCACAGGGGTTCAGCACTCAGAACAGGCTGAAACGATTTCCTGGGACTGCACCCCAAACCCACGGTGACCCTGCAGAGGGTGGGAGCCTCCCCTCCCTCCCTGCGCACCCAGCGCCAGGCACTGACGCCCAAGCTGGCATCCTGCTCTCACAAAAACATCCTTGCTGGGGTTTCAGAATCTAAAGAGGGGACTTATTGATCAATGCCTCCGGCTCTGATGCAGATAAAAAACCATCTGAGGGCTAAAAAGCTTTCGCAGGTCTTCTGCTCACAAAGCAAAACAACCCAGAGCAGCAAGCTCTGGCTGAAGGATCCAGAACAGAGAGCTCAAAATGCAGACAGGAGGGAGCAGGGGCCTGAGAAGAAAGGATTAAATGCTCAGCGAGGTACAGAGTGAAGATCCAGTATGAGTAAGCCATGGACAGCTCAGAAGAAGAGCAAAAGCTGTAAGCCCCTGGTAGAGTAAATCTGAGATTTAGGTATCTCTCCATCAGTCTGCTTGCATGAGGAAAGCTCAACAGAAGCTGCTGGAATGGTTTTCCTCTGTGCACAGGCTGAATGTTCATGCTGAAGAGATGAAAAATAGCCACCAAAAGAAATATTCAGCCTTTATTAAGGACCTGTAGGTTGTTTGGGTGGGTTTACAGCCTTTCCTAACAGATGCTCCCAGTCAGCAGAACTGTTCAGCTCCACTGCAAGAGTGTTCAGGAGCAGCAGTTAATCCTCATCCCCCAGCCCCTGAAAGGAAACCTGCCTTACATAATAAAATCAGCCTTGCATTCCAGATAAAATTTTCCTCAAAAAAAAAAACCAAAAAAAACCCCAAAAAAACAAAACCCAACAAAAAATCCAAAGCCAAGGAGCTTTCATACACATCAACACCCAAACACACATTCCTCCAGCCTAGGATACAGCAGACAACAGGACTTGGAAACTTGGAAATGGGGGCACTGCACAGTGTGGAGAGCAGCCACTGCCAAGCACTCGGCTCTCCCACTCTTCCCCCTCCTACACACACAGAAGGACAGTCCCTAAATATTTGCTGTTTACACCAGAAATAAACTTCACTCCCTGGATCTGCTTTGGCTGCAAGGGCAGCTGTGGAAATGAGGCAGGAGACACAAGCAAACTGCCCCCAAATTCAAGTCTTCTTCTGCTTTCAAGCCCAAACATGCATATTTCATAAAAACCGGGCTGCTGAGGCCAGCGAGCTCATGTATAAGAGATCTTCAACTGGGAAGGCAGGAGGAAAAGGAGGAAAGTGCTTCCATCTTCATGCAAGGCATCCAGAAATCTGTTCTATCAGCTGTGGGCAAGCAGCAGGGTAGTGAAATCCTGAATTAAGATGCCAGGGAAAGGCAGAGGGGAGAGCAGTGCTGGCATTTTTCACAGTCATGCTGCACATCAGCAGCTCCTGAAGCAGCTCATCCCAAACCTGACCCAGCAGAGCAGGGGAATGAGATCATGGAGAGCCAGAGCCTTCCTCACACGGCAGCGCTGGGAGAAAACTGCTGCTGCTGCTGCTCCGGAAGGATGCAGCTCCAGAGAATGGATCAAACACCTGAGGTGCCGTGCCCGAGGTGCCAGGGCAGAGTGTGCCAGCACCCCAGTGCCACCACCCCAGTGCCAGCACCCCAGTGCCACCACCCCAGTGGCACACAGCCTATTGCCAGCACCTCAGTGCCACCATCCCAGTGTCACCATCCCAGTGGCACCCAGCCTATTGCCAGCACCCCAGTGCCACCATCCCAGTGGCACCACCCCAGTGGCACCCAGCCTATTGCCAGCACCCCAGTGCCACCACCCCAGTGTCACCACCCCAGTGCCAAACAGCCGACTGCTACCACCCCAGTGCCACCACTCTAATGCCACCACCACAGTGCTATCACCCCAGTGGCACACAACCTACTGCCATCATCCCAGTGTCACCACTCTAGTGCCACACAGCCACCACCCCAGTGCCACAGACCCCAGAGCCACCACCCCAGTGCCACACAGCTCAGTGCCACCCCCTCAGTGTCACACACCCCAGGGGCACACAGACCAGTGCCATCACCCCCACAGCCCAGTGCCATCACTCCAGTGGCACACAGCCTATTGCCACCACTCCAGTGCCATCACGCTAGCGGCACAGAGCTCAGTGCCACCACCTCAGTGCCACCACCTCAGTGCTATCATCCCAGTGCCGAACAGCCTATTGCTACCACCCCAGTGCCACAGACCCCAGAGCCACCACCTCAGTGCCAGCACCTCAGTGCCACCACCACAGTGCTATCATCCCAGTGCCGAACCAGCCTATTGCTACCACCCCAGTGCCACCACCCCAGTACCACACAGCTCAGTGCTACCACTCCAGTGCCACACACCCCAGTGAGTGCCACCACCTCAGTGCCACCACCTCAGTGCCACACACCCCAGTGCCACCACCTCAGTGCCACACACCCCAGTGCCACCCCCCGCACCCCGCTCCCTCCGGGGCTCCATCCCCGCTGCTGGATCCGGAGCTCTCCGGCCGAAGTTGCCCGCGGCACTCACCCATGGCCGATCCTGCCAGCAGCCCCAGCGAGAGCAGCAGTGCCCGGCTCCAGGCGCTGCCCTCGGCCGCCAGCAGTGCCACCATGCCCAGCTGCCAGCAGTGCCTCCCGAAGCTGCAGCTGCATCCCGGCCGGTCCCATCCCAAGGAAGGTTGCATGTCAAAGGGCAGCGGCACCAATGGGGCGTGCTGGGGGTCCGCTGCTCGCCGCTCTTGGGTTTTTCCCCCTTTTTTCCTTCCCCTCGGCGATTGGGATAGTCCTCGGCTCGGCTGGATGAAGAGGAGAAAGGAAGGAGGAGGGGGGAGGTGAAGGGGAAGCGGGTCAGGCTTGTGATTTTGATTTATTTTTTTTTTTCCCCTTAATTTTTTTTTTTTTTCAGCCCGGGAGGAGGAAAAAAAAAAAAATCCCACCGCATGGAAGGCTCTGAGCTTCTGCAGCTGGAATGAACCAAGTGTGGCAGCAGCTCGGGGAGAGGAGAGGAGAGGGAAGGCGAGGAGAGGAGAAGAGAGGAGAGGAGAGCAGGGGAGGGCTGGCGCGTCCCTCCCGGTGGCTGTCTCAGAGCCAGCTCCTCGGCAGCAGCAGCACCACCAGCACCACGCAGCCCGCAGGGATTTATACTTCTTTTTTTTTTTTTTTTTTTTTTACTTCTTTTTTTTTTTTTTTTTTTTTTTTTTTTTATTAAGCCACTTGATTAATCGTTCCCGGAGCTTTGTTCCCTCTCTGGATGCCGGGCCGAGGGTGGTGGGAGGGGGATGCTGTGTTACCCACCCCAAACCCGGCATCCAGCCCCACAGCGCGTTTATTTTTGACACTCCAGCTTTCTTGATAAGGAACGAGCCCCCCCCACCCCCATTTCTCTCTCTCACACACATCCCTGTTACTCACCCCCCCCTTCCCCCATAAACAACCTGATGCTATTGACACAATTCTTGTGATGAGGCGAATTTTGTTGCAAACACGGATCACGACAGAACCACCCCCCCCTCCCCTCCCTTTTCCCTGTCTGTGCCTTGTCCTCGCAGCTCGGCTCCCTGATACTGGTGGGACTGGTCCAGGGGCATCCCGGAGGTGGGAAAGGCTGTGCCCCCCTCCCCCGAGCTAACAGGGGGGCTTGGCAGGGCTGGCAGAGCCCCTTTTCTCCCCCATCACCAGCAGCACCTCCCCTTGTTTTTGTTTTAACATCTCCCGGTACGCCGGTCCCTGGAGCTGCAGGCAAGATGGGGAAAAGGGAGGGAGGAATGGGAATGCAGCCACTTAACGCCACATTCGGGAACTTCATTATCTTGCTAATGATGCTCAGATCCAGGGACAAGGAAAACAACTCGAACATGACACCAGAGCTTAAGGAAATAAATAAATAACGAAGAAAAAGGCACTCTGGAACGCTCGAGCATGCTCCCCCTCCTCCCTCCTCGCCAAGCACTGACTTCACGTTCGTGACAGGCTCGGAGCCGCCGCTCTCCCCCAAACCCCTGGGGAACACAGGGGGTGTCTGCCAGCCCCACACGCCCCTTCTCCAGCCCTGTTATCCCCTTTTCCCCCCGTCCATCCCAATTTCCCCCGCTCCCCGCGGGATGCGGGGCCGGGCCGGTGCCCCCGCTTCCCAGAGCGGGCCCGGGCCGCTCCCCCCGGGCCTGGCCGGGGCCACCTCGGGGGCTGCCCTGGCACCCATCCCCCTGCTCCCCCGGCTTCGCATTTGCTGCAGTTTCTTGCTGCAAAACCCCCTTCTTCGGCCGTGTTCCGGTTGCCTTGAATGAGCTTATTTGACAGCTAAAAAAAACCAAATTATATATCGAGGGGGCTCGCAGATCTGGGCTCAATCCTCCTTGTCTGTCCCTCTGTCCCCTCTGCATTTCAATCCTCGCACTGCCCACACCGGGAGCCGCTGCCAAGAGCCAAGGCAACCGCGGCTGGCACATGAAAGAGTTGCTTTATGTCTGTTTAAGCTGCAGCATCAATTCAAACAGCCCCGATTGTGCACAGGCACAGCTCCCTCAGGGAAAGCTCCAGGCCACGGCTCCGTCAGCCGCTGTCCCCTCGCCACCCAGAGATGTCCCCCTGCCCCAAATCGCATCCTGTGCTGGGGCTGCTGCAGGGCAGGGGCTGAGCCAAGAGCCCTGCATGCACCACAGGCATAAAAAAAAAGGAATTGAGGAGCCACAATCCCACTTTATTGCCGGGCAATCGGATGGCAGCTATTACAAATCCAGGGGTTCCTCCCGAGCAGGTTTGCATCACCAAAAAAAAACCCGGAGGTTTAGGGTTGAGCTGTCTCCAGAATAATTAAGAAAATAATAATGAAGAAAAAAACGCTGCGTTTATTCACGGGAAGGACAAATTGCCATGAGCACGCACAAACCATCCCTGGCATCCCCAACTCCTCATCCCCCAGGGAGGGATGTGGGGATCCCAGCCCGAGTCTCACCTTGCCACATCACCTCTCCCTACGCTCACAATCCCTGCGAGGACACAAATCCTGCTCTGCACTGCCACCCGCAGCCCAGCCGGGCTGCAGGGACACATTCCCCGCTGATTTTATCCCATTTTTTCACATCCCGCTCGCCCCTCGCCGAAACTCTGCTCGGATTCCTCCCCAGGAACCCCAGCAGCGTCCCCAAGGCGATTTGTGGGGTGGGTTTGGGGAGAAAACCCTTCCCTGTGAGGGTGAGGAGGGGCTGGCACTGGGAATTTGGGGTTGTCCCATCCCTGGAAGTGTCCAAAGCCAGGCTGGACAGGGCTTGGAGCTACCTGGGATAGGGAAAGGGGTCCCTGGGTAGGGAAAGTGTCCCTGGATAGGGAAAGTGTCCCTGGGATAGAGAAAGGTGTCCCTGGTATAGGGAAAGGTGTCCCTGGGATAGGGAAAGGTGTCCCTGGGATAAAGTGTCCCTGGGATAGGGAAAGAGGTCCCTGGGATAGGGAAAGTGTCCCTGGCATAGGGAAAGGTGTCCCCTGGGACAGAGAAAGTGTCCCTGGAATAGAGAAAGTGACCCTGGGATAGGGAAAGAGGTCCCTGGCATAGGGAAAGGTGACCCTGGGACAGAGAAAGGTGTCCCAGGAACAGGGAAAGTGTCCCTGGAATAGGGAAAGGTATCCCTGGGATGGGAAAAGTGTCCCTAGGATAAGGAAATGTGACCCTGGGATAGGGAAAGTGACCCTGGGATAGGGAAAGGTGGCCCTAGGATAGGGAAAGTGTCACTGGGATAGGGAAAGGTGTCCCTGGGATAGGGAAAGTGTCACTGGGATAGGGAAAGGTGACCCTGGAACAGGGAAAGTGTCCCTGGGATAGGGAAAGGAGTCCCTGGGATAGGGAAAGGTGACCCTGGGATGGGGAAAGGTGGGATGAGCTGAGCTGATTTAAGATCCTTCCCCATCCAGATCCTTCACCTTTCCCAAGGAATCACCTGTTGAAACAAAGCCTGAGGCACAGGGCACATCCTCCTCCTGTTGAGGCAAACAATTTCCACTTTTTTTCCACCACAACCAATTTTCTTTGGGAAAAGTGTGTCCCATGAGACTCGACTACTTCAAATTCTGAAGCACCCAAAGCAGCTGCTGCATTCGCTTCCCCACAACATTTAAAGGAAAACAACCAGAGATGCATCAAAATATTTACAGGAAGAAGCGAAAGCAGCATTCAAAGGAGCAAAATTGAAAATTAAAGTGTTATAGGGAAGCTACTGTAAACAGCTGATCTTCACAAAGAAAAGCTGAATTTAGCACAGAAAAATTTATGCCAAATCATGTTTCACAGGACAAATAATGGGGAGAGAGGGAAGGATGCTCTTCACATTAATTAGATAATATTTACTGTGTGCTCCCAAAATAGAAAAAGTAAAATTGACAAATCCAGCTCGACATTCAGCAAGAATTAACACGTGGCCAGTCCTAAAAATCCCAACAAAACATCCTGCAAACCTGGGCCCATCCTGATTGGGATGTGGAAGTGTTAAATGATATTTTACCTTCCAAAAAAAACCCAAAACTTCACAGATAAGGAAACAGAAGAATTTTCCAGATGAAGCCATGGAGGAACAGAAGGGGAAAGCTGCAGTCTGTGAAACCACCAGACAGGAATCCCTTTGAGAAAATGGGGCAGAAAGTTGTTTCTGTACTCAAAAATAACCTAACAATGTTCTATTTTCATACCCATGGCACAAATCTGTTGAGGTTTTTATTACACAGAATATCTCTGTTCTTTAAAAATAGAGGGGAACCAGCATCCCACTAATTACAGTGAGCCTATGATTAGAGATAATTAGATACATTTACAATTTAGAATTTCCTAACTTGAGCTGTTTATGAACCATAGATGTGCCCATAGTGTGTGCACAGAGCATCAGTCATTCCCTGCAGCTACGAGGAGTAAATTGATAACACATTAAATTATTGAACATGGCAGGACCAAACTGGAATTTAAATGGGTGTTTTGGGGGAAGGAAGCACAAGGATTGGGATTTGGAGCAGGTGACCATTGCAGGCAGGTGGATGTGGCTTAAAGGAACACACAAAAATTCAATCTCTTTGCAAGGAGCACAGAACTCTTCAATCCCTCTGCAAGGAGCACAGAACTTGAATCCCTCTGCAAGGAACACAAAACTTGAATCCCTCTGCAAGGAACACAAAACTTGAATCCCTCTGCAAGGAACACAGAACTTGAATCCCTCTGCAAGGAACACAAAACTTGAATCCCTCTGCAAGGAACACAGAACTTGAATCCCTCTGCAAGGAACACAGAACTTGAATCCCTCTGCAAGGAACACAAAACTCTTCAATCTCTCTACAAGGAACACAGAACTCTTCAATCTCTCTACAAGGAACATAAAACTTCAATTCCTCTGCAAGTCCCAGAGCAATCTGGGGGTTTTGGAGGGCCCCCATTGCAGTGCTTGCTCTGTGGTGATGTCCAGCCCAGGTCTGGAAAGTGCTGGAATGGCCTTTTCCACTCAGGAATTGCTGTGTTCCCTGCCAGGGGCTGCTATCCCACTTTTCTCTAACAGTCCAGGATTTCCCTCTTGTTGAAGGGGAGCAGACACAGGAAGCTCATGGAGAATTGGGATTGCCCAGCCTGGAGAGGAGAAGCTCTGGGGGGACCCAAGTGTGGCCTTGCAGGGCCTGAGGGGGAGCAAGGATGATGGAAAAGGGACCATTCACAAGGGATGGAGTGACAGGACACAGGGAATGGCTTCAAGCTGGAGAAGAGGAGATTTGGGTGGAATATTGGGGAGAATTCCTCCCTGCTGGGATGGAATTCCCAGAGCAGCCGTGGCTGCCCCTGGATCCCTGGAAGTGTCCAAGGACAGGGCTTGGAGCACCCTGGGACAGTGAAAAGTGTCCCTGAGGGTGGCACTGGATGGGATTTAAGGTCCCTCCCAACCCAAATCACTCATTCTGTGGCTGACACATTCCTTGAAGCACCTCAGCATGGACAAAACCTCTGGAGACATCCAGACCTCCTGCCCAGGATTCTGGAGTGGATTCATCACTCTGGAGGTGTGAGACACAGCCAAGAAATTCTCTGCAGCATCCTCATCCCAGAGAGTTCTGAGCTTCGGGAAGAGAGTTGGGTTCTACTCCTACAATCTCACCTGGTCTCAAATTGTCAAGAAAATTCTCAAATTTGGTTCCATTCCTACAACTACATTTGGTCTCAATTCCTCAAAAAATTCCTCAAAAAATTCCTCACATGTGGTTTTCCTTCTACGACCTCATTTGGTCTCAAATTCTCAGGAAATTCCTGAAATTTGGTTCTATTCCTACAACTTCATTTGGTCTCAAATTCTCAAGAAATTCCTCACATTTGGTTTTATTCCTATGACCTCACTTGGTCTCAAATTGTCAGGAAACTCCTCACATTTGGTTCTACTCCTACAACCTCATTTGGTCTCAAATTCTCAGGAAATTCTTCAAATGTGGTTCTATTCCTACAATTTCATTTGGTCTCAAATTCTCAAGAAGATTCCTCAAATTTGCTTCTATTCCTACAACCTCATTTGGTCCCAATTCCTCAGGAAATTTCTCACATTTGCTTCTATTCCTATGACCTCATTTGGTCTCAATTCCTCAGGAAACTCTTCACATTTAGTTCTATTCCTACAACCTCATTTGGTCTCAAATTCTCAAGAAGATTCCTCAAATTTACTTCTATTCCTATGACCTCATTAGGTCCCAATTCCTCAGGAAATTTCTCACATTTGGTTCCATTCCTACGACCTCATTTGATCTCAAATTATCAGGAAATTCTCACATTTGGTTCTATTCCTGTAATCTCATTAGGTCTCAATTCCTCAGGAAACTCCTCAAATTTGCTTCTATTCCTACAATTTCATTTGGTCTCAAATTTTCAGGAAGATTCCTCACATTTGCTTCTATTCCTACAATTTCATTTGGTCTCAAATTCTCAGGAAATTCCTCAAAATCTCAGGAAATTCCAGGTGAGAGTTTCATGGCCTTCCAAGGGGATTTCTCTGCTAATTCCCAATTTTTGGGGGTTGTGTTGCACAACTTCAGCCTGGCAAAGTGCCTGACCTAAACCAGACTTTGCTCACAGGCAAATCATGTCCTCCTAACTGCAAATATCCCACAGAAAATGAAGAAATTACATTTTTATTAACACCTTCAACCTTGTGTTGTTTTATAGGAGCTCCTGCAACACTGCAGAAAAAAATTAATTCAAGCACTTCAGATTTTCTGCTACATTTATTCCCAGCAGTGGCTAAGGCTGAGCTTCCCTCCCTCCCTATTCCAGTTTTCCCAAATATTCAAATTTCCCACTCTTTTAGGGAGTAAAACAGACCCAAATTTGGTGAGGAGAGAGCAGAACAACTCACAGACTTGGGGCACAACACTGAGATTCGCAAAAAATCCAAATTGAGGATCCTTGTCCTACAAAATATGAAGAAGGAGATTATGGGGCAGACAGGAAAAGCTCATCCTTCCCTCTGGATCACCTTCCCAGAAAATAAAATGTAAAAAAAACCCAGCCAGAAATGGATAAAGGCTCCTAGGAGCTCCATTATGAGGAAGAGAAAGAAATAATTTGGAAGTTTGATGCAATCCCCTGAAGCTGGACTGAATTCCTGGGTTAAATTCCTGGAGAAGCTGCAGGGACAAACCTCAACTCTGCAAAATTTTCAGGGAATTCAGTGTTCCTGTCCTGGTGTTGTGAGGAAAAGCTGCCATTTATCAAAGTCCCAGAGTCCTAGAAGGACTTCATGTTTTCCCCAAAGTGAACATTTCCATCTCCAATAATCCCCTATGATTTATAGGGTGAGAAACAGCTGGATGACAATTCATCTGAAATGAATTTTTTAAGGATGACAGAATAAGAAGGGGGCTTTTTTCTTTTCTTTTTTTCTGTATGGGAAGATGGAGACAAATAATAAAAATGTTTTATTTATGAAAAATGCCTGAGCTGCTCAGAATTGAGTGCTGGTGCAATAAAGATGGTTGATAGAAGAAGAGACTTGGTTGTGAAATTTCAGAGATAGGGACTTTATTTGTGTGTTCAGAGGGAGATTAACACAAAACACTCAATGCTTGGGTGGTGCATGACTTGCTCCTGCCTTATTCCCTCAAACTCCTGTTAATCCAGAGTTTTAATATCGAGTTTTAATAGTAAAGACCAAACTATAAAACTCGGACGTGGAATAATATTATATATAATATATAAATATGCCTAATTATATCCCCTTGGGCTGTTTCTCTTGGGAATTTCAAGGCTCTGAGCTTGACAGCAACCCCTGCAGAGCAGCTCTGCTTCCTCCCATGCAGGCTGGGGCTGCTCTGTTTCAGCCACTTGGCTGGGTCAGAGGTACCAGACTGATTAAATGAGATTTTACAGCCTCTGGGAGCCCCGTCACAACAAATCACCAGCAAAGCCTCACCCAGCCCCAGCACCAGTGACTCAGGGCAGTGACAAAGATCTGAGTGTGTGTTTCACCCAGCACCACTGAGTCAGCCTGCTCCCAAATTCACATTTAGGCTTGGCTTAGGAGGATACTGCACTTGTAGAGGTCAAAATGGGAATTAACTCTACAGAGATCTGAGTGTTTCACCCAGCACCACTGAGTCAGCCCCAAAATTCACATTTAGGCTTGACTTAAGAGGATACTGAACCTGTAAAGGCCAAATCTACAGAGATCTGAGTGTTTCACTCAGCACCACTGAGTCAGCCCCAAAATTCACATTTAGGCTTGGCTTAAGAGGATACTGAACCTGTAAAGGCCAAAATGGGAATCAAGTCTACAGAGATCTGAGTGTTTCACCCAGCACCACTGAGTCAGCTCCCAAATTCACATTTAGGCTTGGCTTAAGAGGATACTGCACTTGTAGAGGTCAAAATGGGAATTAACTCTACAGAGATCTGAGTGTTTCACCCAGCACCACTGAGTCAGCTCCCAAATTCACATTTAGGCTTGGCTTAAGAGGATACTGCACCTGTAGAGGTCAAAATGGGAATTAACTCTACAGAGATCTGAGTGTTTCACCCAGCACCACTGAGTCAGCCCCAAAATTCACATTTAGGCTTGGCTTAAGAGGATTTTGCACCTGTACAGGTTAAAATGGGAATTAACTCTACAGAGATCTGAGCGTTTCACCCAGCACCACTGAGTCAGCCCCAAAATTCACATTTAGGCTTGGCTTAAGAGGATACTGCACCTGCAGAGGTTAAAATGGGAATTAACTCTGCAGAGCTGGAAAAGCCTGGCTGTTTTGTGGGTAGTTACAGCTCCTACAAAAGGTGGAGAACGTTCACTCCTGGAGGAGCTGCAGGTCCAAATGTGCTTCACCTCTTCAGCAAAGCACTTCCTAAGGGGACAGGCTCCAGTGTGGGTCATAATCCCATTAAAAACTGGAGGATCCTCCTGGTGGGACAGGGCTTGGAGCAGCCTGGGACAGGGGGATGGAATGGGATGAGTTTTAAAGTCCCTCCCAACCCAAACAACTCTGATTCACTGAAATTTAGATTTAGCCCCTGATAAACCAACACCAGATTTGTTCTCTCCTCCTGTAGTTAAAAAATTCAGCTCTTCCTTCCCTTTTAATCCCTTTTATGTAAACAGAAGCAGGTCGTGGTGCAGCCAGTATAAAACTCAGAGTCTGTTTACTCCTGTGGGCTGGATAAACAATCTCACAGCGATCCTCCAGGTGACATTCTGCACATCAGAACTGCTTCCACACTCACTGTTCCTCTGCATCACCATCTATTTTGGGTTACCCAGATGGCTGAGGTGCTCTAGGACAATTTATAAGGAGGAATTCATGCCTTGGCAAGATGTGCCCACTGGCCCTTTTATTTTTTTTTTTTCCCCTCCGCACGCGGCTGCGAGCCAGGATTTCAACTCAGCTAAATGAGACAAGCAATTAGGAAGCTCCTGTGTTCCCACAACATTCCTCACTCTCCTCACCTTGTGGGGAAGGGGACAGGGGGGACATCAACCAACCTGTACAAGGCAGGCAGCTGGGAGAAACCCCAAACCCCATCCATCACTCCCAAACTCCCAGCAGCAGCAGAAACAACGAACTCAGAGCCCCAGGGCACCTCAAATGTGGAAAAATGAGAGGGGGGACACCAATAAAGAGTCCAGCTGTCACATCCCATCCCTGGAAGTGCCCCAGGCCAGGCTGGATGGGGTTTGGAGCAGCCTGGGATGGTGGAAGGTGTCCCTGCCCATGGCACTTTAAGGTCCTTTTCAACCCAGACCATTCCAGGATTTCAATATTGAATTTCTCAAGGACAAGCAGCCTGCACTGGATCCATCCCTGGGGTATGTTCAGCTGGAAATCAGGGAGCTGGGGATCAGCCAAGCTCCCTCCAGGCCCCAAAGGAAAGAGGCTGGAGCATCAACAAGGAATGGAAACCACAGCTCTGCTCAGTCAGGAACACCAGCACAGCAAGGCAGGCTTGTATGGATTTAATAACCACAATTCCTGCCCTATTTCACCAGGAGTACATGGATCCTCCATGCAGAATTCCTGCTTTATTTCACCAGGAGTACATGGATTCTCCATGCAGAATTCCTGCCCTATTTCACCAGGATTACATGGATTCTCCATGCAGAATTCCTGCCTTATTTCACCAGGATTACATGGATCCTCCATGCAGAATTCCTGCCTTATTTCACCAGGATTACACAGGTTCTCCATGCAGAATTCCTGCCTTATTTCACCAGGATTACATGGATTCTCCATGCAGAATTCCTGCCTTATTTCACCAGGATTACACCGTTTCTCCATGCAGAATTCCTGACTTATTTCACCAGGATTACACAGGTTCTCCATGCAGAATTCCTGCTTTATTTCACCAGGATTACAGAGCTTCTCTCCCCAAAATTCTTGCCTTAATTCACCAGGATTACACAGGTTCTCCATGCAGAATTCCTGCCTTATTTCACCAGGATTACATGGATTCTCCATGCAGAATTCCTGCCTTATTTCACCAGGATTACACAGGTTCTCTCCCCAAAATTCCTGCTTTATTTCAGCAGGATAACACGGGTTCTCTCCCCAGAATTCCTTGCCTGTTTCACCAGGGTTACACAGCTCCTCTCCCCAAAATTCCTGCTTTATTTCACCAGGATTACAAAGTTTCTCTCCCCAAAATTCCCACTTTATTTCAGCACGATTACATTGTTTCTCTCCCTAAAATTCCTGCTTTATTTCAACAGGATTACATGGTTTCTCTCCCTAGAATTCCTGCTTTATTTCAGCAGGATTACACGGGTTCTCCATGCAGAATTCCTGCCCTGTTTCAACAGGATTACACAGATTCTCCACCCACAACTCCTCATTTCCAGCACAGGGTTACATGGTTTCTCCACTCAGAAATTCCTGCTGTGTTTTTGCAGGATTACACAAATTCTCTCCCACAATTCCTGCCCTGCTCCCAGCATGGGATTAAAGACACCTAATGAAGATTCTCATTTTTTTTTTTTTACTTCTTTCCCATTATTCACCTCGTGGCTGTGCTCCCATATGGACCTACAAGAATATTCCAGTTCTCAGGAGTGTTTTTACTCAGACCTGGAAATTCACACTTCCAGCTTTTCCCAACACATTTCTCCCAAACCTCTGTAAGAGACAGGGAAGAGGAATCACCCCCATTTTACAAATAAAAAGCTGAATTCTAGTGAGTCAGAACTCAAAGGCTTCATCCATCCAGTTTAAGGGCACAAACCACAGGAAAATAAATTCTCAGGGACACAAACCAAGATCTGGAGGGCACAAAAGTCATAAAACTTTTCCTCTGCCTTGACCAATTCCCAAAGTCCCTTCCAGTGCATTCCATCACTGCTGGATGTCACATGAAGCTCCCTGGGCAAATCCTGATTTCTTTCCTAACTCATTGCTGAATTTTCCCCCAGATTCTCTTGCAGGATCCACTCCTTCCATTGTGGCTGTTACAGGGTTCCTTTGAAAAATAATTTTACAGAGCAAAATAATTATTTACTTACGGTTTTCCAACCCAAAACTTGGATCAGAATTTCCTTTGGCTCAAGCCAGGTCTGTTCTGCCCCAGTAAATTCCCATTTTCTTTAAGTGGAGTAGAAGCTTGGACTTCTCTCCTGTTCAATGCACTGCCTGTTTTCCTCCAATATTCCTAACACAATTAGCATAACAAGATAAAGGAATCATCAAGTCCTTTCCCATTTTTCTTCCTTTGTAAAAGGACTGATGACAAACTGGGAATCAGGATCTGTATTGAATTACATTTGCCACAAAAGAGTTCATTAAGTAATAGTACATAATAAAAATCATCTGTCAGCTTGAGGGATTGACCAAATCCACTTAAGGGAACAGCTGGTTATTTTCTGGAGCACTCCAGAGCCAACGGTCAATATGTGCAAGGAGAAAGAGTGGGACACAAGGAAACAAGGGACAGGTCAGGGATTGGAATGCCAGGAGAGTTTCTGGGATTTCCTGCACAGTTGGTGAGGGATGGAGGTGAGATTTTGCCCATGGCAGCCCAATTTCTCCCTGATTTTAGTGCTGGCAGCAGCTCCTTTCACCAGGAAAAGGATCAGGGTGTGACAGACCTGGAGATGCTTCAACAAATCCTGGAATTTCATCATCATCAAATCATGGAGCATCATCAAATCATGGAATCCCAGGATCACTGAGGTTGGAGAAGAAAGAGCAACAGAACCAGAGTCCAGCTGTGCCCAATCCCCACCTTGTCACCAGCCCAGAGCACTGAGTGCCACATCCATCCAAGGCGTTCCTTGGTCACTTCCAGGGATGGGGACTCCAAACCTCCCTGGGCAATCCCTCCCTTCCAGTGCCTGACCACCCTTTCCATAAAGGAAAACAATTCTTGTCTCATTTGCTTCTCCTGTGTTGTGCTCATGTGGAATTTGATTTAAAAAGGAAAACAATTCTTGTCTCATTTGCTTCTCCTGTGTTGTGCTCATGTGGAATTTGATTTAAAAAAGAAAACAATTCTTTTCTCATTTGCTTCTCCTGTGTTGTGCTCATGTGGAATTTGTTTAAAAAGGAAAACAATTCTTTTCTCATTTGCTTCTCCTGTGTTGTGCTCATGTGGAATGTGTTTGGAGATTGTTTACCCACAGGTGATTGTTCCATTGGATTCTGCTGGGAGTTGTTTTCACTCTTTGGCCAATCAGGGCCAAGCTGTGTCAGGACTGTGGAAAGAGTCAGGATTTTTCATTATTATCTTTTTAGCATTCATTGTACTCTTTAGTTAGTATAGTATAGCATTCTTTAATATAAAATAGTATCATAAAATACTGAATTATCCTTCTGAGAGCATGGAGCCAGATTCATCACTCCTCCCTTTGTCAGGGCTTCCCTGCACATACAATACAGAATTACACCCATCCCAGCTCCTGCTGCCTGCAGTTGAGTCACCTCATCTGCATGGAAGCCTTGCAGAAAACCCACCCAAACAGTGCTGCTGATCTGGACTCCTTTCCTCTGGGACCAGACTCCCAGAACGCTCCCAGGAGCTGATTGTGCTGTGATTCAGGATGTGCTGTGGCTGGCACAGCGAGCAAACATGGAATTGTGAACCCAGAGCCTTCAGGATTGACACTTGCAGCTGCTCTGAGCTGCCAGGCTCACATGTTGGAGGTGGCTCATTGATGTTGATGAGCCAGGAGCCAGTTCCTGCATCTTAAACTCCTGCTGATGCCTGGTGAAGGCTGGCTTAGAGCAGAGAATAGGCAGAGCTAAAGAATAAAGCAGGGATTTATTAAAAGGCCTCAATGGATCCACCTTGGGCAGCACAAGAGCCCAGCCAGGGCTACACCAAGGTGAACCAAAATGGACACAAAAATGCACAAATGGTCACAGGGTCTCTCACTTTTTTAAGTTCCGGTCCATTTGCATATTGGAGTTAATTGTCCAATTACAGCTTTAGCCCATGCAGTCCTTTCATTCTTGTTTTTCTCTCTCCAGCCCACGCTGTTTGTGTTCTTGCACCTGAGATTTGGATCATTTGTCCTTGGTCACCAGCTAGAGGAGGAGTTGTTTTGTCTCCCTGCTCTGTGCAGAGAGCTCACCATCCCCTAATAGGAAGCTCAGAAGTACACACTAAAGCAGCACAGAACCTGAAAAATATCAAAGCTCAAACCTGAGGCATCACTGCAGCCTCCCAGCTGTGCTTTAAACACTGCCCTCCCAACAGCAGCGTGCAGGGACTGACACGGGTAGGAACCTTGTACTACCAGGATCTCGTGCAGGGAGCAGATTCCAGACTGGATTTATCAATCCAGCTGCAGGTGCAGGAGGGTGTCAGTGCTGCTGAACAGGGAAATCCATCTGACAGGAGCAGCACGCTCAGAACACATCCAAGGTTTGGGAATTTTATCTCCTCTTCTGAAACTCGCCCCTGCTCATCTTTCAGAGATGTTGCTGCAAAAGCAGAGCTGGGCAGAGATGTCTTATTGAGCATCTCCCCCAGGGCAGGCAGCATCTCCTGGGGTGAGGGAAGCATCCAGCTGAGGGATGAAGAGCAGGGAGCATCCAAACCCATCCCAACCCTTCCCACTGTGCTGTATTTGCAGGGATGCCCTGATGAAGGCAGGAATGATGCATCTGACTCCATGTGCTCAGAAGGCTAATTTATTACTTTATAATACTATATTATCTTTTAAAATATATATTATATTAAATAATAAAGATTTATATTATATAATTTATAGATATGATATATTATAATATTACATTATAATACTATATTATATTAAATTATATTAAATACTATATAATATAATACTATAGTATATTAAAACTTATATTAAAGTAAAAATACTATATCATAATATAATAATACTCGATTAATATTATATTATATTATATTATTACAGAAAGGATACTTACTGAATGCTAAAAAGATAATAATGAAAACTCCTGACTCTTTCCAGAGTCTTGACACACCTTGGCCCTGATTGGCCAAAAAGTCAAAACAACCCCCAGCAGAATCCAATGAAACAATCACCTGTGGGTAAACAATCTCCAAACAAATTGCACATGAGCACAACACAGGAGAAGCAAATGAGATAAGAATTGTTTTCCTTTTTAAACAAATTCCACATGAGCACAACACAGGAGAAGCAAATGAGATCCGAATTGTTTTCCTTTTCTCTGAGGCCTCTCAGCTTCCTAGGAGAAGAATCCTGGGCAAGGGGATTTTTCCAGAGAATGTGAATGGCACAGCCCTGTGCCCTCCTGGTGCTCCTGGCGGGATGTGTGGAGCACTCAGGCTCCCTCTGAGTGCAGGGAGGGAGGGAAGGAGGCTCCAAAGGTCACCCAGTCCATTCCCTAACCTGAGGCAGATCCAGAACATCTGCCCACATCTGGCACACAGCTGGCAGAGGTGGAGCTCAGCCTGCCCTGGGCAAAGACTCCCTGGATGCTTTAGTGCACATTCAGTGATTTCCTGAGCAAAAAGGAGATCCAGGCATCCCCTCGCAAATGTTCACTGCCAGCACATCCTGCCCCTGCACAGGGATCCTTAAACCCAACCTAAACCCAATCCCTGCCTTATTTGTGGATTTCCCCCTCAGCTCCTATTCATGGAACAGTCCCTAAACCAGAGATTCTCCCACAAAAATTCCAATTAATTGGCCAACACTGATTGGGGTGTCGTGGCTGTTTTGTTGGTTGATTTGGTTGGGGTTTTTTTTTAAATTTAAACAAGATTATGTTTTCTTCCAGACAAATCAGCTGGGGATTAAGAGTTCAGTGCCCACCTACTGCTGCTCCTGGAGCTCTAATTCAAACCCCATTTTCACGCAGAATTTGGTGCTATCAGAGCAAATTCTTCTTTTCTCCAGTTCATTTGTTCACGCTGAAGCAGATGAACATTAGTTAAAGGCTCATTCCCAGCTCCAATTCCAACCTCCTGGCTCACAACACAAGATTTTGAGAGCAGCTTCTTGCATCCACGAGAAACTGCTCCAAGCTGGCTGCCAGTGGTTCTGAGGGATTTGACAGGAATTCCAAAAAAGAGGGGAAGGAGTGCTTTTAATCCTGGCTATTGCAGCTCTGTGCAAATCTTCAGACACTGGCACAGCTCAGGGACAGGGAGATTTCCTGCCATTTTCCCAATTTTTTTCCCTGGCAGAGGAGGAAAATTTTTTTGATGAAGGGCTGAGCCCACCATCCTACAGCATCCACACCTGCTAAAAACTCCCTAAAAAATCCTGGAAACAGCTCCACCTCTCTTACCACCTGATCCTAAACATCCTGCACAATTCAATCTTCTCCAATGGATTCAAAATTGGAATCATGGGGTGTAATTATTACCCCCTGTTAATGAGTTTTCTTGCAAATGCCCACGTGCTGCTGGGGCTCTCCTTCCCCATTTGTGCACTCCTGAATTAATCTTATTAGGAAGCACAATATTCCAAGCATTTATCCCTCACTTCCTTTCATTTGTATAAATATGTTGCTCTGCCATATTCTCTAATTGCTTAACATCTGCTGGAAGGAAGAGAAAATAAACACATTATGGCAAGAACAAGCTGTGATATCCTTTACAAATCAGAGTGGACTGAGAATTCCAGGAACACCACACTGCACAAGTCATCCAGCCACGAAGTGAGGAGGGTTTGGCACCAAGATTCCTGCCCTGAAACCAATCAGTTCATTTTTGGTTCAAGCATGGATCCCTTCCAAGCCAGGATTTTCCATGATCCCAACTTCCTGACAGTGTTTTTGCCCGAAATCTGGGACAAGTGAGCCCAGCAAAGCCTGACAGAGCCATTTTCTCCTCAGCCACTGCTCTCAGCATCCTCAGCACTTACTCAGCTCTTTCCCCAGCAGCTCCTCAGCTGCCTGTGCCAGCACCCATTGATTAAATGAACATTTCAGGGGCCAAGGGACGACAATGGATTCATGGGGAGCCATGAATGAATGGATTCATTCACTGGAGCCCCTTCAGCTCATGGTGGCACTTAAAGAACCCCACAAAAACTGGGGGCAAACAGGAGCTGCAAACCCCTGGGCTTTCCCTACATTGGAAGAACACATCTGAACCCCAGGTCTGAGGCAGTTTTGGTGGAGTTTACTGAAAAAACTGACAGAGACATGGCTTAGACCAGTACAAAACACCATAAAACTGGCCTAGAAGCTTTTGTTGGAGCAACAGAATAGTTAGAGAGTCTTAATTCCATTTCTCCAGCTCAAGAAATTCTGCTCCTCTGTCTGCTCTGCTCCAGCCTGAATTTTACCTCCTGTTTAAAAGGAGAAAACAAAGCTAATTTTAGCTAAAATCTGAAGTCACAGGGTGTAACATGAAGCTGCTGAACATCACCTGTGCAGCACAATGTCACTGTGACAGAGCTGACAGTGCACTTGGATTTTATTGTGTGATTTCATGAATGACTATTAACCACTGCACTGAGCCCTGTAAATAGCAGCTCATTTCTGAGAGGTTTTTTTCTTTAAAAATGACTCCTTGCTGCTGCTGCCATTCCTTGTCTTGCTCTCTGAAGATGCCACTTATCAACTGGGGATTCAATTGTGTGCAAATGAAGAGTTTATTGACTTTACGATTTTCCCCTCCATATTTTGTAAGCTAAAGCCCAACCATTCACCCAGAAAGAAACATCTTGTAAAAAGGGAGGAGGAAAGATCTCAATTGCAAGAGATCTTTTATCCAAACTACAGCTTGTGGAGGCTGATATTCCTGGACAAAGCCAGGAGGGACACAGGGAAAAAAACGGGGGTATTATAATATAAATCAACTCATGTTGTGGCAATTTTGGACTCTGCACCTCCCTATATATTCATGAAACCCTTTTTGTCCCCTTCAGAGGATTCTCCTTCTCACAAACCCCACTGGCAGGGCCAGAAAACAGCAGCAAAATTCAATCTAACCAGAATTATTTTATCCATAAATAAGGCTCCAACCACCAGGAACATGAGTAGATAACACCAAACACAGAAACACGAGGAGATAATAGTGCAGATGCCAAGATAGGAGCATCCTTAATTGTCTGGATCTGGCAGGGAGAACAAACTCCTGTGCAGTTGGGTTTTCCTCCAGTTAATTCTTTGTGTCTGTGCTGGGCAGCCCAGCTGAGGGGGGGGAGGCAGCTTTGCTATCAAATCTTGGTTTTAATGAGCAAAAATTATTCTGTCTCTGCTCTGCAGGCACAGCTCCAGGGTAAAAGCCAGCCCTGCCTGGCTGGGAAATGGTTTTTTGTCAGGACAAGTTAATCCTGGCCAAGGAATCCTCCTTATCTCAGCTGCTCGGGGGAGCTCATCCCTGGGATGCTCAAAAAGGGAACTCGGGCTCTGGTGGGGGCAAAGCTGAGTTCACCACACCCAGCCCAGCTCCATCAGCTCCTCCTGCAGCATTTCCAGGCTGGAAATCAAATGGTTTCACTGGAAACCCCCCAGGAACTGGGATCCTAATTCCCATTTGTTCAACACCTCCCAGTTCCCAAACCCAGCGCACTGTCCCAGCTCCCACTGCCCAGAGTGGTGCTGGCAGCATTGTCCAGATCTGGAGAACTGCACCAAGTGGGGGTAAAACTGAGTTAATTTAACCCAGCCCTCCTGCAGCATTTCCAGGCTGGAAACTGGAGTGGTTTCACTGGAAAACCTCCTGGGAACTGGGATCTGTGGGACAGCACTGTCCCACAGCACAGGATGGAGTTTGGCAGAACTGCCCAGATCTGGAGAACTGCACCAAGTGGGGGTAAAACTGAGTTAATTTAACCCAGCCCAGCTCCATCAGCTCCTCCTGCAGCATTTCCAGGCTGGAAACTGGAGTGGTTTCACTGGAAACCCTGCAGGAAATGGGATCCCAATTCCCAGTTGTTCAACATCCTCCAATATCCAAGAGGGGAAAGATTTCCAGATTTTCCTCGCTATTTGTGCTCTCTGCATGCCTGGCAGGAACACATCGTGCAATTCACCTTCAGTTTACAAATGGCCACACAACGGGGAGGGAAAAATAATGAAGCATGAAATGCAAACCCTGCATTGGAGGTGAACCATGAAACAGCAACAGCAGCACAGCTGCAGCCAGGGAAGAGCTCACACCCAGTCACAAGTGGGGAAAACTGGGGCCAGGGCAGCCCCCACCCCAAAAATGACCCTTTAGAAAGGGCAGAGGAGGTGGTGGGGTAAATGGCACCCACCAAATTCTCTGTTTTGAGTTGCAGAAGCTGAAGGCACAAGGGTGGGGAGCACTTGAACAGTGACAAGGCTGCAGCAGGTCCAGAGTTACTCCTGAGAGCAGCTGAGGAGCGATTCCAGGGATGTGGAGCCAGAGCAGCTCTCTGTGCTCCTGAGGAAACACAGAGCAACTTCAGGGGAATTACGGGGGCAAAACACAGCCAGGGACACACACACAGCCTCAGCTTCCACCCCTGCTCCTTCCCAAGGATTTGCTGCCTGGCACAGGCTCCAGGAAGCCCAGAGCTGCTCCCTGGCTGTCCCTCGTGTCCCTGTGAGCGCATTTCCAGTCACACACTGGCCTGGGCTGGGAGGGAATTTAAGGCTGATCCCATCCCACCCCTCCATGGGCAGGGACATCTCTACTTCTCCAGCCTGGCCTCGGACACTTCCAGGGATGGAGCCACAGCTTCTCTGGGAAATCCACTCCCCACCCTCACAGGGAAGATTTCCTTCCCAAATTCCCATCTAACCCTGGCACCCTTTAGCTAAAGGCCATTCCCCTCTCCTGTCACTCCATGCCCTCATTCCAGCCAGGCACACAAACAGCTTCTCCTGCCTGCAGCTGCTGTGGGAGACCTGAACCCAGAACACTCCCAGGTGCTGCACAGAAGCCAGGAAAGGATCAGAAGTCCTGGGGTAGCTCTGTTCTGGCCAGGGAGTGGTACCTGGGCAACCACAGCTTCAGGGAGGCTTTGCTGTATTGGCCAAAAGAGAAAAACATAAGAAAAAAACAACCCAGGGGCTGGGGACAGCAGCAGCCTGCACAGATTTGGGGTTGCACTTCATGGATACCAATCTTTGGGATTCACTTCATAGATATCAATCCTTGGGGTTGCACTCCATGGACATCAATCCTTGGGGCTGCAGTTCAAGGATATCAATCTTTGGGTTGTACTTCATGGATATCAATCTTTAGGGTTGCATTTCATGGATATCAATCTTTGGGGTTGCACTTCATGGATATCAATCTTTGGGGTTGCACTTCATGGATATCAATCTTTGGCGTTGCACTTCATGGATATCAATCTTTAGGGTTGCACTCCATAGACATCAATCTTTAGGGTTGCAGTTCATGGATATCAATCTTTGGGGTTGCATTTCATGGATATCAATCTTTGGGGTTGCAGTTCATGGATATCAATCTTTGGGGTTGCAGTTCATGGATATCAATCTTTGGGGTTACATTTCATGGATATCAATCTTTGGGGTTGCACTTCATGGATATCAATCTTTGGGATTGCACTTCATGGATCTCAATCTTTGGGGTTACATTTCATGGATATCAATCTTTGGGGTTGCACTTCAGGGACATCAGTCTTTGGGGTTGCAGTTCATGGATATCAATCTTTAGGTTGCACTTCATGGATATCAATCTTTAGGGTTGCATTTCATGGATATCAATCTTTGGGATTCACTTCATAGATATCAATCTTTGGGTTGCACTTCATGGGCATCAATCCTTGGGGTTGCACTCCATGGACATCAATCTTTGGGGTTGCACTTCATGGATATCAATCTTTAGGGTTGCACTTCATGGATATCAATCTTTGGGGTTGCACTTCATGGATATCAATCTTTGGGTTGTACTTCATGGATATCAATCTTTAGGGTTGCACTTCATGGATATCAATCTTTGGGTTGCGGTTCATGGATATCAATCTTTGGCGTTGCACTTCATGGATATCAATCTGTGGGGTTGCACTCCATAGACATCAATCTTTAGGGTTGCAGTTCATGGATATCAATCTTTAGGGTTGCAGTTCATGGATATCAATCTTTGGGGTTGCAGTTCATGGACATCAATCTTTGGGGTTGCATTTCATGGATATCAATCTTTGGGGTTGCATTTCATGGATATCAACATTTGGGGTTGCACTTCATGGGCAAAATCATTGCCAAAACCCCTCACTTGGCTTAGGAGTCCTCTCACCCTCGTGTAGAAATGCAGCAGTTCTGGGCACTAAAATCTTGTAGCATTTGCCCTGGGAAATGGTGCAGAATCCTGTAGAAAGCAAATCTTGCAGCATGGCACCACAGAATGCCACGGGAACCCCATTGCTGTGTCCAGGAGCACATCTGGCCGTGAGCCATCCCACTGGGAAAAGCCACCCCAAACCAATCCTGGAGAGCTCCTGAGCCACCTCCAGGACTGTGGTGCTGCCAGTGGGGTGGAACCACCTCAGGAAGGAGCTGCATGTTTTTCTAAGAGCACGCTGCTCACCTGGGCTGCATCCAGAACCCTCCCAGCAGTTTGTATTTCAGAATGCAGCTCCCCAGCCCTGCAGCAAACACATCCCTGCCTCTCTGGACTGCCTGTTCTGGAAGGAGATCTGCTATCAGCTATCAATTGCAGTAGCAAGCATCTAATTTGACTTTGGCAGCAAGATGACAGTGTCTTGAATGCTAAATTACATCTGCAAAAAGGTCAAACCCCATGGATACCTGAGCATTTACATAATTCAAACAGCTCATCATCAGTTGCCTCCTTTTTTTTTTTTTTTTCTTCTTTTTTTAAAGCTACTCCAAGGCAATGAATTTGCCATGACTTTCGGGAAAGTGACTTTTAGTGGGTAATGTTCTTGGGTTTGACCTTGTTTCTACGGTGTTAATTACTGCCATTATCAACTGCTTGCATCTTCAGGAAAAAAAAAAAAAAAAAGGCAATTAGTTGTAGGAATCAGCCCTCCCCTACACGGGAGGTAATAAACCCGAAACCCCTGCCCTGGGAGGAGCAGCTCTGTGCAGCCTCCCATCACCTCCAGACTCTCCTCCCTTGATAAAACCACCCGGAGCTGCTCGGCAGCCTGGAGACGGAGCCATTCCTCAGCACTGCCACCACTCCTGGGCAACTTTTACAAATTCTGATGCAGAAAACACTCAGCGTAATGAAAAGGGATTTGTGTCCCCTGCTCATGGCAGGGCCTCCAGATCCCACTCCCATCTGATTTCCTGGATAACAAACACCAGTGATTTTCCAGCTCAGTGCCTCAGTTTCCTTCCTTCTTCCTCCTGGGAAGCTCAGCAGAGCCCAAATTCCATGGGTGCCCACCCTGAGGGCACCTCAGCACCGCTGAACTCCTCCAACTTCCCTCACTGTTCATATTTGCAGATGAATTACAGCTTTGTAATTAATCTTCCCCTTTTTTCCCTACCTCTGTGTGTTAATCACCGTGATTATTTCTGGTAATTCCATTTTACAAATGCTCCTGGAAGCTCAGAGCAGTGGCTGCACTATCTGAAATGAAATCTCTGCTCAAGGAACTGAGGGTAGGGCAGGGGCTTTGGGAACAGGGATGGAATTGTGGGGAGTGCAAAAAAAAAAAGGGAAAAAAAAGAAAATAAATAAAAGGAAAAGGGGAAAAAAAGGAAAAGGAAAAAAGGAAAGAAAAAAAAGGAAAAGGGATAAAAAGAAAAGAAAAAAAAGGAAAAGGGATAAAAAGAAAAGAAAAAAAAGGAAAAGGGATAAAAAGAAAAGAAAAAAAAGGAAAAGGGATAAAAAGAAAAGAAAAAAAGGAAAAGGGATAAAAAGAAAAGAAAAAAAGGAAAAGGGATAAAAAGAAAAAAAGGAAAAGGGAAAAAAGGAAAAGGGAAAAAAGGAAAAGGGAAAAAAGGAAAAGGGAAAAAAGGAAAAGGGAAAAAAGGAAAAGGGAAAAAAAGGACAAGAAAAGAAAGGAAAAGGGAAAAAAGGAAAAGGGGAAAAAAGGAAAAGGGATAAAAAGAAAAGAAAAAAAGGAAAAGGGATAAAAAGAAAAAAAGGAAAAAGGATAAAAAGAAAAAAAGGAAAAGGGATAAAAAGAAAAAAAGGAAAAGGGATAAAAAGAAAAAAAGGAAAAGGGATAAAAAGAAAAAGGGAAAAAAAGGACAAGAAAAGAAAGGAAAAGGGAAAAAAGGAAAAGGGAAAAAAGAAAAGGAAAAAAGGAAAAGGGAAAAAAGGAAAAGGAAGGAAAAAAGGAAAAGGAAGGAAAAAAGGAAAAGGAAGGAAAAAAGGAAAAGGAAGGAAAAAAGGAAAAGGAAGGAAAAAAGGAAAAGGAGGGAAAAAAGGAAAAGGGAAAAAATAAGGACAAGAAAAAATAAGGACAAGAAAAATAGGACAAGAAAAAAAGGGAAAAAAAGGAAATAAAGAAAAATAAAAAAAGGAAAAGGAAAAAAAAGAAAAGGGCAAGGTTTGCTCTGAGCATGTCCATCCACTGCTCAATCAGGAACAAGAATTCAAACACCTCTGCAAATTCTGAACACCCTGAGCACCTGTGCCACCAAACCCATCAGCAGCCCCTCCCTGTCCCTGTCACCTCAGCCAGCCCCGGTCCCACTGTGCCAGGGCTCCCATTCAGGGTCCCCCTGAGCACCCTCTGCTTCCCTCCAAGCCCACTCCAGCACCTGAATTCTGCCTCTCTCTCAAACTGAAGAAAGAATCCAATTTTTTTCCTTGTCCAAGACCTGAAAACACGCTGGAAAGACATGGTTAGGGTTAATAAGTATCTCTATCAATAGAATATTCAATCAGTATGAATAACCATCAGATCTCTCCCCACCCTTCTGACTGATGATAGCTAAATTACTTCTAAATATAGCCCTTAAAATCTGCATTAATCCTGTCTGCTCAAACACGTTGGCTTTATTGACAGCATGAAGATATAAGCCAAGCACCTGCATGCAGCACGAGCTTATAAAACAGGAAATAAGAGCAATCCAGATGAAATGCAACTTCCATTAACCTTGGCTTTTTGTTTTCACTTCTCTGAATGCTCACAGTGGCACCAAACAATCGTTGCATTGCAGGCAGCTCTGGACTCCAGCCCTGTCAGAGAACTGCACAGCACAACCACCTCCATCCTCACCCCATCGCTCTCCAGCCTGGAGGAAGAAAATGACAGGAAGGGTGGATTTGTCTTTCCAAACCAGCTGTGGGGCTGCTGGGAGAGCAAACCAGCACTGGGAGAGAAAAGAAACAATGGGAAGGATTCCACTGATGGGTGAATGGAAAAGGAGATTTGATTTTACAAATAAACTTTAGGTTTGCTGAGAAATGAAATTGGATATTGAAAAATGAAAGAAATAATGGGGAAGAAAAACCCCTAAATTCCATAAGAATTAAAAATGAAAAGGCAGGGTTATATATTAGAGGGGAATCTTTGGGATGAGGTGTTCTGGGGAGTCTGAACCTCTCAAGTACCTCAGAAATGGGGAAAAAGCCCTAAATTCCCTAAGAATTAAAAATGAAAAGGGAGGGTTGTACATTAGAGGGGAATCTTTGGGATCAGGTGTTCTGGGAACTCTGAACCTCTCAAGTACCTCAGAAATGGGGAAAGAGAGAAGGGAAATGCAGCTGGGAAATTGGGATAAAAAGGAGGCTGTGTCCTTCAAAAATGGGAGAGACCCCATGAAAAATGCCCCATGGCCTCTGCCTTGATTGGAATAAAGTTCCAGGACTCCTCTGTCTCCTTTTTGGCCATGAACCTCTGGTGTTTGTGGATGGATTTTCCTGACAATACCAAGAGGGAGAAGTTCCTCTCAGGACACCAAGAGGTCAAGAACATCAGTGGCTGGATGGACCTGCAGTGTTGTATTTGTGGGGCTCCCAGACGAAGGAATGATGAAATCTGACTCCATGTTCTCAGAAGGCTAATTTCTTATTTTATTATATTATTGTTGATATAATTTTATTATTTTTTAAATTTATTCTGATCAACTCCACACCCACAATCCCAGCACCATCATTCAGTTGTGGAAGCCTTCAGGAGCAGCTCAGGCTGGATCCCTCAGCACCTGCAGCTGACACAAGGAGCCCATGGGAACATCTGGAGTCAGTTCCTTTTTGCTCTGGGGTGAATTCCAAATGACTCCATGAACTCCTGGAGCCAGAGGTGAAGCAGACCCTGCTCCTGGCCCCTTTGAGGGCATCCTGTCCATCACACTCTGGGTTATTGCACAGAGCTGGGAGCTCTGGGCTCCTCGCCATCACGAGTAATTGGATTGCAAGAAAAGCACAGATCAGCCTCCAAATAACATTTTTATCAATATCTGTCTGTTTACAGGTGTCTGTCATAACCTTCAAATACACTTAAATAACTCATTCATCCAAGCATTGAGCATGTGCTAGGGAGAAGATTCATCAAGCAAATGCAAAACTACTGCTCCAGGAAAAAGTTCATCAAAGAACCTCTCCAGGTCCTGGAAATCTTCCCCTGGAGTGGCAGCATGGCTGGAATGGCCAAGGTTTTCCAGCAGAAGAGGTGGGGCCAATGGAACAAAGATTCAGCCCAGAAACAATTCATATAAACAGCAATTCAACATTTCAAATAAACTGTTTCTTTACAAAATGGTTTCTTTGAGATTCACTGCTGCTCTGGAACATCTCAGCTCAGTCCCATCATTCTCACTGCAATTTAAGGCTGAAGAATTACCCTGGTCAGTGGAAAAGCTCAAGGTTTCACAGATTCTCATATGCAAAGACAAACCTGTGGAAATGAAGAATGAGACCTTTTAGCCCCTCCCAAACCAGACAGAATCCAACCTTCTGCTCCCAGGCTGTTTCAAGCTCCAGTGAACCCAAATCACAGCATCTGAGCTTCCACTCCAGAATTTAAGTCTGTCAAAACATCCCTCAGGCCAGCCCAACCTGTACAGCAAGAGCTGAGCTTGTAGCTGAAGCCCAGAGTGATTTGTTTGCAATTCCTCAGCGCTGTTCTGGCTGCAGGAATGCTGATGTTCCCTCCCAACACAGAGCACCCTGGTTATTTCTGCTCTGTTATCCATGGCAGGAATGAAATCCAGCAGAGCCAGGCTCTAACAGCATCAGCACCTTTACTGTAAATGCACCAAGGAAGGGATGATGAATCTGACCCCATGTTCTCAGAAGGCTAATTTATTAATTTATTATACTGTATTAATTAAGGAATACTATACTAAACTAAAGAATACAGTGTGGAAACCCAGAGCACAGGGAGTATTTCCCTGTCTGCTCTGGGGTGCCCTGACCCCCAGGGCAGCACTGACTTGGACCCTCATTCATGGAGAAAGTTTCCTAAACTCCAGACTAGACTGGAATCCACAAAAGTGTGAAACAGATTATAGAGAGTAGTGTAGGTGCATCACTTAGGTGATAATTTAGGTTTAGGGATAATTGGGGAAATAAGGAAAATAGGGAAATGATTTAGGGATAATTTAGGGAAATTGAGGTCTTGGGATTTTCAGTATGTTGTGGATGGAAGCAAGATGGAGGGCACAGGGTGTCATCCTGGGCTTCTTCTTCATGCTTCTTCTTCCTCCTTCTTCATGGGTTTGGGTGGCATTTTGTAATTGGGTGGGAAAGTCTGCATTGTGGGATCAGTTATTGGGTTAAAAAGGAAATAATCTAGGTGACAGTTCTTAATTGGGTAGTTTAGCTTTAAAAGACCTTGGAACCAGAGATTGTTGGCCGTTCTGTGGTGCTTTTCCAGCACACTGAGCCTGGTGTGGACAGCGTGCAAAACTCTAGATAAGATAACAATGAACAAGAGCCTGAAGACTGGAAAAGATCCAGTGGGCCTCTCTTCCCTGACACAAAACCACTCCAGGAGGGTCTCCTAAGGCTAAAAAGATAACAATGAAAACTCGTGACTCTCTCCAGAGTCCTGACACAGCTTGGACCTGATTGGCCAAAGAGTGAAAACAACTCCCAGCAGAATCCAATGGAACAATCACCTGTGGGTGAACAATCTCCAAACACATTCCACATGAGCACAACACAGGAGAAGCAAATGAGATGAGAATTGTTTTCCTTTTTAAACACATTCCACATGAGCACAACACAGGAGAAGCAAATGAGATCAGAATTGTTTTCCTTTTTAAACACATTCCACATGAGCACAACACAGGAGAAGCAAATGAGATGAGAATTGTTTTCCTTTTTCTGAGGCTTCTCAGCTTCCCAGGAGAAAAACCCCTGGGTGAAGAAATCCTGTTCAGGGACTGTGAATGTCACACACCCTCCCAGGCAGCCCAAAGGAGCCGGGTCACCCCAGGCAGCCCCAGAAACCCAAACCCCAAACATAGCCCAGAACAGAGACCTTGGAGCCTCCTGCCTGACCCCAACACCAGCCAGGCTCTCCCTGCTGAAGGATCAGGGACTGATTTGGGTTGGAAGGGAGCTCAAAGCTCATCCAGGGTCACCCCTGCCACAGCAGGGACACCTCCCAGCATTCCCAAGCTGGTCACCTCAGGGATTCTCTTTTGAAGGCACCTCTGTCCCCAGCCCATGTGAAACCACAGGAGTTTGCAGTAATAGCTGTTGCATATTACATTTACAGAGCCCTTTGTCCAAGGATTACAGACTTTCCAAAACTTAATTAATTAATCTGTAACCCCCCTGCCCTCCATAAGGTGCACTAAATTCTCTGTCAGCATTTCCAGACTAAAGCACTATTTTACAGCAGTTATTAATTGGCTGTAGGTTTCAAGTTCCTCACCCAGGGAAAGATTCAGTTCCTGCCTTCTAAGCACAAAGCCCAAGTCAGGATTCTTGGGGCTTCGGCATTGTTTTGCTTTCCTGACATCAGACACAGCCAAGTAAACAGGTCAGAACCTCCTCATTTCACAGCTGCCATCAGCAGAGGACAGAGAAATGCAGATCATTAGAGAAGTGGCCATTTCACCCCTCACAGAAAATCCCAAATATTGTGCACAGCTGTGTCTGTGGCCTCACATCTCCAGCTGAATCCAGAGGGGTTTGCAGAGCTGAGAGAGCTCCTACACCTCAACACCAATCATCTATTGCTTAAAATATAAATATAAATTCTATAAAATATAAAAATATTTTTAAATCAACATAAAATATTAAAATTATATAAATTATTTTAAAATTACAAAAATTCTTTTAAAATTATATAAATGAATTTAAATATTCCCAGATCCAGAGGTCTGCCAGGGCTGTGTCTGTGGGTCTGTGTGACAGAAGCATTTCTCCTTCTCTGGAGATAGCAGTGGGATTTTTAGAGGGTATGGAAAACAGGCACCTCTATTTTGTATTTATTGCAAGCAGATCACTGCATTTTCAGTGTTGGGAAGTGAAGTGGAATGCACAGCTCTGTCTCTGCTCAAATGATCACAGGAGAGAGCTGGGACCACAGGGAGCTGGGCAAAGCTGGGCTGGGAGAAGCACTGGGAAGGGGTTGGGTAGAGGGACAGAAAATCACCCAAGTGAGATCCCAGAATCACTGGGTTGGAAGAGACCTTCAAGATTATCAAGTCCTCAATGCCCCAACACCTCAACTCAACCCTGGCACCCAGGGCCACATCCAGGCTTTGTTAAACACACCCAGGGATGGTGACTGCACCACCTCCCTGGGCAGAGCAAACACCCCAGAATTGCCCAGGGTGTTCTCAAAATCTCAAAATTCCCAGAATTTACAGAATTCACAGAATCACTGGATCAGAAGAGACCTGCAGCATCCTCAAGTCCATGCCCCAACACCTCAACTAAAACCTGGCACCCAGGGCCACATCCAGGCTTGTTTTAAACCCATCCAGGGATGGTGACTCCACCACCTCCCTGGGCAGAACAAACACCCCAGGAATGCCCAGGGAACACAAATTCACAGAATTTCAGAATGTCCAGGCTGGAAGAGACCTTCAGGATTATCAAGTCCAGGTCCCAACCCCTCAACTCAACCCTGGCACCCAGTGCCACATCCAGGCTTTGTTAAACACCCCCAGGGATGGGGACTCCACCACCTCCCCGGGCAGAACATTCCAGAACTTTCTCACTTTTCCCATAAAAATCTTTTTCCTGATATCCAACCTGCATTTCCCTTGGTGCAGCTTGAGATCAAAGTGCCCTGAGCAGAACAACCTGTGGCTCCAGGGAAAGGGGCTGAGGGGTCCCTGCCCTGCTCTGCCCCAGCCAAACCCCCCCTTCCTGCCACCCCAGAGATGCTCCCTCAGCACACACAAGAGGGTTATGGGCACAGGGTTTAAAAATAAATCAACTTCTGCGTTGTTTTGGAAGCAATCTATGAAAAGAGATTTGGTTGTAAAAGCTGTTTTATAAATGGAGGCACAATTATTGTTTGACAATAAAAAACCCAAACAGTTTTCTTATATTTGCTGGGAATAAAACCATTTTGCAGATGTCTTCAGACAGGCTTTTCAACTGCTTTCTGCATCTTAATTTTCCCTTTTAGGTTTTTATTACATTTAAATTAAACTGATGCCTGTAAGCAGTCAAGGGCAACTTTTAACAAGTCTATCACTGCTGAACTTTTGCCTGCTCAGATCTCTCACCTTTGCTCAGGAGACTGTAAACAAAGCTCACCCCTTCTCCAAGGCCCCTCCTCTCCCCTGCTCAGGCAGGAATGCTTTTCCAACCCTTTGTGCTTCCAAAAAACCTCCTGCTTTTCCCTGTCAGTCACTACTCTAATTACTCATCCCAACACAGGAGCCAAAAGCCTTTCTGCATCTTTGCTTTTTAGGAAACAAACCCCATCCCATGAGCTGGAATGTGAGGGATAACATGCCACAGAGAAATAAAGGGAATTTTTTTACTGACCAGCTTAGACATTGACAGAAAAACCAAAGCTGAAACAACCCTCCTCTTCCCAGGGCAAAATTTTAGCTTGAATGGAGCTTGGAATAAGAAGAAGTTCCTTAAAATACCTTAACAGAGAATCTTAAATAAGTAATGTGTGTTCATCAGGTTTCAGCAGGAACTTGGCCAGGAGTTTTGGCTACCACCAGAAGAAGAGATCACCCCCACTCCCTCAACTTGAGGATTTCTGCTCCACATTTAACCCCAGACCAGGCCCTGCTGATTTGGAAACATCCTCAGGAGAGGCAATAAATGCCCCAGAAGAGAGCAGATGGCAGGGCTGAGCTTTCCTAAGCTTTCCAAGGGACTAAAAACCCTGCTGTAACACAGGACCTGACCATCCTCTCCCCACCCTCTCCAGGACACAGAAAAGCACATTTCCACCCTGAGCACTGCTTTGAAGTAACCTGAAACTCCTTCCCAATCCTTTTTAAAATGGAAACTGCATCTAAGGAACCAAAAGCACGGAGAATTTCCAATGGGCTTGTTGGAATTGAGAATTTCCAAGCCCTTCCTGCTGCTGCCCCTCTGTGCTGCCAGGTTTGCAGCTCTGCCAGGGCAGCTGCGGTGGCTGCAGGCTGGATTAATGTGGCGTGGCAGACAGGAGCCCAGCACACCTGCTCTAAATAAAGATTTCACTTCTGTTGCTCTATTTATTCTTGTTTCAATCCATCTAAAGTAAATTTTACCCAGGCTCCAAAGCTGCTCTTTGCTTATGGGGAAACAATGAGAGCCCCCAGGTACAGGCAAAGCTCAGAATTAGGTAAATAATTAAGTTACCTCAGATACTCTCAGTTAATTCCCATGGATGGATTTAGTTCCTATTTTCTGGGTGGAATGTATTGTTGCATTAGCTGGAACTATTCCATTAAAGGAATCTTCAGACTGTTTGGGGGGGTTCTGTGGATTGGTGAAGCTTCCTGCCATGGATTCTCCCAGGGACAAAGGAGATTTTTGTGTTTTTAGCACTTTTGTTGGCTCCAGATGCTCTGCCAGGTCTGTGGAGCCACCAACACCTCAGTCCTGGGGACAGGCTCCATTTACCAAAAGGTTCCAACAGGTAAAGGAAGCAGATTTTGCTCAGCACCTGGAAATTCAGGAGAGGTGCTTCCCAATTTGTGTCAGACAGCATAATCAGCATTTTCTGCCTGTATTGGGGGCATTTTCAGCCTCACCTGCACAGGGCAGGCAAAAAAAACCCCTTTTCCAGCTGCTCTGTGCCCACCCAGGGCTGATCCCAAAGCCCCAGTGGGGAGCCCCTTGCTCTGCACTATCTGCAATAATCTGCTTTCCTCCCCTGACAAATCCTGACATGCATAAAGTGATAGCAGAGAGGCTCAGAGTTTATCAGCAGCACATGTAAAAATTGCCTTTTCCTGTCCTGCAAACAGGCAAGGACGAGCTGCTCCTGTCAGGGAACCACTCCACAACTCCTTACAGGCACCAGAGTTCAGTCAGGACCCTTCAGGACGAGCTTTGTCCCTCATCCTCCTCCTCAAACCCCACTGATTTTTCCTAAAGCGCCTCTGCCATGCTCAGGAATCCCTGGGCTTCCCCCACATCCAATTTCTGTTCACAAATGAATTAAACATTGCAGCTTCCCACGGAGAAGCCAGGAGGATTTGATGGGAATGTGTTTCTACCTTACACCTCCTATTTCCAGGTTTTTTTTAACACACATTCCTAAACCTGCACCCAGCACATCACAGGCACTGCTGGAATAAAAACAGCAGCACAAGCCAGAGCAGCAGGATTTCCAAAAGCACTGAAAACACAGAGCTGGTCCCTGTGGTTTGAAGCAGCCCAGGTACCCAGCAGATGTTGAGGTGCAGCTTGAACAAAGGCAAATTCTCCACATGGCTCCTAAAACCACTTTATTTGCATGTTTCTATGCAGGCTGAAAGGCTCATCAGGGATTTTTCCAGGTGCTCACACCTCTCCTTCCCCCAAGTCTCCAGCAGCAGAATCAGCCAAACTGCACTGCTTTATTTCCTAATAAAAGTGGGGAAAACTTTGCTTCTGTTCTGTTGTGTTGTCTCCAGCCTAAACCAGAGCTCAAATGAAAAACACCTGAGCACAGAGAATTATCCACATTCAGCACAAGGCAGGCGTTGCAAAGCCAGTCCCCAGTTGAAGTTGACTCATAAAATAAAAGAATTAAATTAGATTGATAAGGAAATTGGCAAAAATAGCATTAAATGAATCAGGGGAATAAAGAAGAAGAAGAAAACACAGGTCCCATTCCAGGGGATTTGGATCTGACAAAGAATGTGGTACCTGCTCAGCACACCCAGCTCCTCAGGAGCTGATTCTGCTCCAAATTCACTCCTGCACACCTGAAGTTTGAAGATCTGACTGCAAATCCTGACGTGGATTCGTGACATGGACAATTTCCATGGAGAACTCACCACACACATCCATTGCTCCCAGAACATCCCCTAACATGGAACCAGAGGGAAAAAACAAACTTTCCCCAAAGTGAAAACAGAACCAAACTTACCTTCAGGAGTCAGGGGAGGTGAATCCCAAAGCTGCTGAGCTGCCAGGAGTGTGTGGAACGTTCTGGAACCCCCTGCCAGCCAAGGCATGGAGGTCCCTCCCCTTCCTTTTTATTTCCATTCCCCCTTTCCCTCCCCTTCCCCTTTCTGTCCCACACCCATCTCCCTGAAGTTCACTAAGGCTAAAATATTAGAAACAACTCCTTTAATAACTTTTAATGAGTTTTTTAATGACTGATGAGCATTGCCCACTTGCAGCCAGCACCAGTTGAGTTTCTTCACAGGCCTTCATTGAGATCTTGGATCTTTAAATCACCTCAAAGTTGAAGTTTGCTGAAACCAACATTGACCAGTTCCAACTGGATTTGGAGATCTGGGAATTCAGATTCATGGCACTTGGAGGATGTTGGAATAACCAGGAGATACAGAGGAGATCAAGGCCTGGAAAGCTGCAAAGTCCCTGCTGAGAAAAGGACTAAAGGATGAGTAGGAAGAGCAAGAAATCAATAATCGATAAATGCTGATTGATGAAGGGAATTGCATGGCTTAGAGCCAGTGATTGTTAATTTCTTTGCTAAAAATGTATAAATAAGTGGAAAAGTTTGGGTCAGTGTCTGTGTGGAGGCCAGAGCTTTGTCAGCCACATACCCAAACCCTGGCCAAGAATAAAATAATGCCTGGCTCACTGACACCACAAAGCACTGTGAGGGAATCTGATTTATCCCGAGGATTTTGGAGGATTTTGGGAACAGTAGCACAGCTCAGGTGGTCTCTGGCAGGAGAGGCACCTGAGGACAGGGACCCTGAAGGGGCTCCTCCAGTTTTTTGCTGGTTCTATTGCCCAATCTCAAATCTATTTCTTTTTCCCCCTTGAAAAGCTTCTCTTTATTTATTTATGTATTGATTTATTTGTTTATTTACAATAAATTATGCCATCTACATCAGATTATCAAATATTATAAATTATCATTTCCTCTGTAGCAGCCCTCCATTCATATCTCTCACTAATTACAAAAAAAGGTGGTGCTTGAATCCCACCCAAATTCCAAATTCCTGTGTGGCATCATCCTTAATTTATTTAGGGCTGGGGAGGGCAGGGATTGCTCCATAATCCCAGAATTTGTGGGCCCAGGAGTCTCAGCTCTCCCCTTACAGCAGCTGAAGGAGGTGAAGGTTGGGGTGAGTCTGTGTAGCTCATTTTGGGTTGTAAAGTTGTGGTTTTGGTGTAATAGCTGTCCTAGAGTAGACCTTGCACGTTCTTCAGTTTGCAAAAATATTCATTCATAAGCAGTTGGTTCTCAGCCCACGGATGGGAAGTTGTGAATCATGGATTAATTCCCAGTGCAGAGCTGAATGGAGAGCACAAGGGAGCTTTGCTTCCCTGATTTTCCCTTGGGTTTTTTTGGGTTTGGGGGGGTTTTTTCTGTTTGTTTGGGGGTTTTTGGCTTTGTTTGTTTGTTTGTTTGTTCATTTGTTTGGGGTTTTTTTGGGTTTTGGGGTTTTTTTGGTTTTTGGTTTTTGTTTTTGTTTTTTTACTGTGTGCAGCGTTTAATTCCTTTTTTTTTTCCTTTTTTTTTTTTCTTTTTTCTTTTTTTTTTTTTCTTTTTGGTTTTTTTTTTTGGTATTATTTAATTCTGCTCTGGTGTTTTCCAGGTTGGTTTTCTTCCTGGGTTTCCAGGCTGGTGTGATATTTTCCATGTTAGTTTTTCTTCCTGAGTTTCCAGGCTGCTCTGGTGTTTTCCAGGTTTTTTTCTTCCTGGATTTCCAGGTTGCTCTGGTGTTTTCCAGGTTGTTTTTTCTTCCTGAGTTTCCAGGTTGGTTTTTCTTCCTGGGTTTCCAGGTTGCTCTGGTGTTTTCCAGGTTTTTTTCTTCCTGGATTTCCAGGTTGCTCTGGTGTTTTCCAGGTTGTTTTTTCTTCCTGAGTTTCCAGGTTGGTTTTTCTTCCAGGTGTTTTCCAGGTTTTTTTCTTCCTGGGTTTCCAGGCTGCTCTGGTGTTTTCCAGGTTGATTTTTCTTCCTGGGTTTCCAGGCTGGTGTGATATTTTCCAGGTTATTTTTTCTTCCTGAGTTTCCAGGTTGCTCTGGTGTTTTCCAGGTTTTTTTCTTCCTGAGTTTCCAGGTTGCTCTGGTGTTTTCCAGGTTGTTTTTTCTTCCTGGATTTCCAGGTTGCTCTGGTGTTTTCCATGTTGGTTTTTCTTCCTGAGTTTCCAGGTTGCTCTGGTGTTTTCCAGGTTTTTTTCTTCCTGAGTTTCCAGGTTGCTCTGGTGTTTTCCAGGTTGGTTTTTCTTCCTGGGTTTCCAGGTTGCTCTGACCCTTCCAGTCCCCATTCCCACCTCCTCCCTTGGCCAGGCTCCAGCTTCACAAACACGCAGCACCTGAGATTTTTACCCTTCATCCAGAATTTCTGGGGGCTTCTTCCCACGAGTTTAGCATGAATGAAAGCAGGGCTGCTCTGGTGAATTGCTGTGCTGCTGCCTGGTGTGAATTTTAGCACTCTGCATCAGGGATTAGCTGCACAACTCCTGTTGCCATAGCTCTGCTCCCTCTGAGGCTTCGATGTGTCACATAAACTGAATGAGGAACACAACCAAAGCTGGAGGGGGGGAAAGGTGGGCAACAGAGGAGGGAGCCACAAACAAAGCAGGAATCCTTCCTTCAATTCTAGCCTCGTGATCCAACATTTACAGTGACAATAATTCTGGGCTGTAAACAGCCAGTGAACAAAAACCCCGTGTGGGAGGGAGGAAGGCTGAGCTCAGCATGCCTTGAGATTGCTCCTCAGGCCTCCTTCAAAGCCCTGCCTGTTCATCAAAAGAAATGTTCTTTTCCCAGAAGAAATTCTGTACGAAAATTCCAGCTCCAGAGCAGACCTGCAGTCCCATTTAGTGCAGTGGTCAGTGCCTGAGTGGGGGTGGCTGTCTTGGTTTGAAAAGCCAGGTAAGTCTGCTTAAGGAAGGCAGAACCCTCCTCTGAAATGGAAAATATAAACCCCCTCCCTCCAAATTATGATCATTTTGAAATTAAAAGGCTCTCAGGTAAAGATATGGGAATAGGAATAACAGTTCTTTACTAGGAAAACTAAAAATATAAATGCAATGGTACAAAGAATTAACAGAAGATAACTGCCCCACCTCTAACATAATAGAATACACAACCCCACCCACATCTTGCAACCCAGGACAGTGGCAAAATCAGGAAATATTCCCAATTCCTGCAGTTCCTCACCACAGTCCCTGTGCTGGAGGAGGTGGCAATAAATGGGAAGCTGCCTGCAATAGTTGGTTGGGTTTGTTTTTATGGAAAAGGGGAAAAAGTCACATTTCAGCCACAAAAGCTTCCCTGTGAGCCTTTCAGAGGAGTAATAAATAGTTCTGTGTGCCAGGGTTTAAGAGGTGCCAGTGCCCACTTGGGCTCTTTGGTGAACAAGCAGCTGCTCAGCGCTGCTGTCCTGAGGGCTTTGCCTGGAACAAGGAGAAAAAGCAAAAAACAAAGTGGGATGGAACCTGAAGGAAAAATCCTGGTGGTTCTGGGTAGGTGGAATAGCTGTGGCAGCAGGAAAAGGCAAAATTTATTTGTCACCTGTTGCTTGTGTCAGTATTTGCATTTTATAATCTCAAGTTCTTCAGTTGTGTTTTGCAGATGAGTGCAAGGCAAAGTGCTGCTGTTGAAGGTTGTACCTGCCCTGCTGCAGTTTTGTCCAGCCAGGCTGGGTTCTGGGGAGCAGGGATGCATCCAGGGACTGGATTGGGAGGTAAATTGTGGGATTTAGCAGGGGAAAAGCTCATGTGGTGAGCAGCAAGGACAGCAGGAGCCAGGCTCTGGCTCAGTGTGTGGGTTACAGACAGAGGAAGGCAGGGGATGGATGTGCCAGGAAAATCCATCCACAAACACCAGAGGTTTATGGCCAAAAAGGAGACAGAGGAGTCCTGGAACTTTATTCCAATCAAGGCAGAGGCCATGGGGCATTCCCTGGGGTCTCTCCCATTTTTGGAGGATGCAGCCTCCTTTTTATCCCAATTTCCCAGCTGCATTTCCCTTCTCTCTTTCCCCGTTTCTGAGGTACTTGAGAGGTTCAGACTTCCCAGAACACCTGATCCCAGAGATTCCTCTCTAATGTACAACCTTCCCTTTGAATTTTTAATTCTTACGGAATTTAGGGGTTTTTCCCCATTTCTGAGGTACTTGAGAGGTTCAGACTTCCCACAACACCTGATCCCAAAGATTCCCTTCTAATGTACAACCCTCCCTTTTCATTTTTAATTCTTAAGGAATTTAGGGGTTTTTCTTCCCCATTGTTTCTTTCATCTTTCAATGTCCAATTTCATTTCTCAGCAAATCCAAAGTTTATTTGTAAAATCAAATCTCCTTTTCCATTCACCCATCAGTGGAACCCTTCCCATTGTTTCTTTATCTCCAGCCCCACAGCTTGTTTGGAAAGACAAATCCACAATTCCTCTCAGATGCAAACTGGTGGGAGCACATTCCCAGTGTGCTGGAATTCCCTCTGGAGCTGTTTCTGCCTCCCCACCTGTCCCTTCTGCCCTCTGCAGTTTATGGACCTTTCCTTGAGCTCTCCGGCTGTGAGACAACCTGTCAGCAAACCTGTCTGAAAGCCCAAGGGTCAGAGGAGTTAAAAATCAGCAATGCCTTTGGGGAAAAGAGAATAATGAAAGTGATGAGGCTCAATTGCCTTCAATCCATTTGGCTTTTAATTCCATGATAATGGGCACCAATTAGCTTAAGGAAACACTCAGCTTTGAAATATTCTTCGGGATGCTGGAAAATTGGCTTCATCTTCCTGGGGAGGAATTTGAGGAAAGGGCTGTGTTGGGGTTTTGAATTTCAAAGAAAAGGAGAGGAGGATTTTAGTGCCATGTTTCCACTGTTCCAAATATATTTCTCCCAAAAATCAGTGTCAGCTTTTGTAAATGTTGCTTCCCTTCTGGAATGGCTCCATCCCAAGGCAAAGAATCCCAATTTATTGGCAGTGTGGGTGTGGAGTTGGGTGCTTTATTTATCTGCTTTAATGCAGGACAAAGTGTTAGGGCTGAGTTTTAAAAGCCTCATTTCCAGGTGAGCTTTGGAAAGTGATGTCCTGTGCTTGTATTGGGCAGGTAGCACAGAGCTTCTGGTTTAGTCCATTTTTCCTTTCCAAAATTAAAAGTCTGCTGGGAAAATATCCTTGCAAAGGCTTTCAGCTGCTGGGCTCCTGTGTGGATGTTCAACAGCAGTTCCCTGAGTTCAGTTCTCAGCTGTGTGACAGTCCCAGACAAACCTGGGAGGGTCCATTGGGGCAGGATTTGTTCCTCCCCTTCAGCAAAAGCTGTGGCTGGCCAGCAGAAAATGTCATCCCTGTGAGAGGGATTTTCCCTGAGAACTGACAGCTTCATTCCTTCAGAGCAGAGCTGCCCTGAGGAGCAGCCAGCCACCTTCCTGTGAACCTCACCTGAGTGAATCTGATACATTTTATTTGTGTTTTCTATGCAATTTTCTAATTTGGCACCCTGCAGCCTTGGGCTGCTCTCCCTATTCCAGTGTTTAATTGAAATAAAGGATGTGCAACACCTGTTCTGCATGGGGGGTCTCTGTGCAATAGAAACAACAACAATAACTTCAATTTGTGGTTTGGAGGGAGTTGCTTTGCACTTCTGCAGGGCTGGGAGGGGTTGTTTAGCTGGGATGAGGAGAGCTGATCACACAGATTAATTCTGGTTTTAATACAATGATGTAGCTGCATGAGGGAAATGTCAGTGTTCACCCACAGCTCCCTCTGGGTCTTGAGAAAAGAGCTTTAATTTGTTGTCATGGTTCAGAGTCAGGTTCTGACCTGCTGGGAGGTGTGAAGGGGCTGCCAGACCCTTGTGCTGTGCTTGGTGTTGGCATCTCCTCAGTGTTTGGTGGGAAATGCTGGGACATTCCTGGTGCTTGGAGCTCTGGGGATCAGGGACTGCTGCTTTGGGAGGTGTTTGGTGGGAAATTCTGGGACATTCTGGAGCTCTGGGGATCACTGAGTGCTGCTTTGGCCGGAAATTCTGGGACATTCCTGATGCTTGGAGCTCTGGGAATGAGGGAGTGCTGCTTTGGGAGGTGTTTGGGAAATTCTGGGACATTCCTGGTGCCTGGAGCTCTGAGCATCACTGAGTGCTGCTTTGGGAGGTGTTTGGGAACTGCTGGGACATTCCTGGTGCCTGGAGCTCTGAGCATCACTGAGTGCTGCTTTGGGAGGTGTTTGGGAACTGCTGGGACATTCCTGGAGCTCTGGGGATCAGGGAATGCTGCTTTGGCAGGAAATTCTAGGACATTCCTGGTGCCTGGAGCTCTGGGGATCACTGAGTGTCCCTTTGCCTCCAGAGAGGAGACTCTTGGAATGCCAGTCCAGTTGAAACTCATTCCTTTGGTTTCCTGTTCCTTTTCTGCTCAGAATTTGCATTTCTGTGCTAGAGATGAGTTGTTTACAGCCCTGGGCCTTCACTGTCATCTCCTGTCCTTTGTCTCTTCTCTCCTACATTGCACTCTGTGTCCCCATTTTCAAGGCCTCTGTCTAATGCCAGGCCTGTGTCCCTCAGGAGCCACCACTCCCTGCACTTTTCACAAGGGCATGACAGGAAGGGGGGAAATGGCTTTAAACTGAGAGAGGGCAGGGCTAGATGGGATATTGGGAAGGATTTGTTCCCTGGGAAGGTGGGTGGGGCTGGAATGGATTTCTCAGAGCAGCTGTGGCTGCCCCTGGGTCCCTGGATGGGGCTTGGAGCAGCCTGGGACAGTGAAAGGTGTCCCTGCCATGGCAGGGAGTGGCATTGGATGAGCTTTAATATCTTTCCCAACCCAAACTCTTCTGGGATTCCCATCTTCCCTGTTCTCCTGCCTTTGGAAATGAAGCTGTCGCTGTCAGAAGGGACAGAGGAGGAGGAGCACGGACCTCACGGCAGTTCCCCCTCAGACACCGTCCCCGCTCAGGCACACACAGCCCCTCTCCTAATTAATATTTGCTTTTCCCCTCACTGCAGCTCGGATTTCAGCTAGCAGAGCCAGCCCAGCACCTGCATTTACACCTTGCCCTCCTCCAGCTCCTTGTGCCCGAGCTAAACGTGGGGAGGGGAGGTGATAATGGAGCTCCTGATTACCCAGCCCCGGGTGAGGACTGAGGGACGAGCTGGGTGGAACAGCAGTGCTGGTGAGACTGCTTCCCCCACCTCCCCTGCTTCCAAATCATCTATTTTTCAAGTTCACATCAATTACTTCTGTTTCCAACTGGATAAATTTGAATGAGACGCCTTTCTGTAATCTGCTGACAAGACAGTGAAGCATTTTTTGTTAGCACCTCCTGATGCCATCTAAATTGGGTGTTTGCAGGGAAGAAATGTAGCGTGCAGTTAAGGAAGATGAAAAAGCAGGGGAAGGAAAGGGAGATGTTATTTAGAGCTTGTGTTAAGATGGGAGTGCTGGTTTCTCATTTTGGGTTTTCAACCCAAATTCATTTTCTGGAATTTGGGTTTTTCATGCAGGGAACACGAGGCTACAGCTGAATGAGCTGTAGAGGTGAACCAAAAGGATCTGTGGGTTTGTCTGGCTCCTTCTGGTGAAATTCTCTGAGGACTGGAAGGACCAAAGGGAATATTCTTGCTAACAGGAGTGGTGGAAGTGACTGCACCCTCTGCTCTGGGTCCCACAAACTGAATAACTACCATAAATGTGGTACAGTCAAAACACACCTGGGTTTAGGTGGGTGTCCATGAAGAGTTTTCTTCTTAACCTAAATCCATAATGGATAAGGGAGGGGAAAAAAAAAAGCTTAATCCAAACTGTTGGAGGCTGCATCCTTAACTTTCTGGGGAGCTGCTTTGGCAGTGGGTGTGTTTGCAATGTGTTTTCAGTGATTTTCTCCAAAAAAAAAAAAAAATGCAGAACTGCCTGTGATGGATGGGAAATGCTGGGGAAGCAGGAGAGGGAGAGGGTCCAGGGAGCTGTGCAGGGCATCCCCTGCCTCTGCCACCTCACTGAGATGAGACCTTTGGGGGCAGGAGAAGAGAAGAGGTGAAGTTGAAATCGTGGCAGAGCGTTGCTACAACAACCTCCCTCTGCAGCAGAGATTTGCCATAGCAATAAACTTTAACAAGAGGGATTTGGGATTGGTGTGTTCCTCGTAAATCCTCTCAGGCTGGCTGTTTGCTGTGGAGGCTTTGGGGAGGGTGAGTGATAACAGAGCTCCCTTGGTCTCAGGGAGCAGCTGGAGAGACCCCAGTGCTGAGGAGGGAACTCAAAATCCCTAAATCAGAGCAGCTGGAGGGTGAGTGCAGCCACTGCCACCACCTCAGCCCTGCCCCCTGGAGAACACTGGACAAAGTTAACATTTGGGAGAAAATTCAGCAAAATTTCTGTCATCCAAGCTCCTTTACGTGGCTCCTCATTGCTTTTCCTTCATAACACCCCTTGTGTGCAGAGCTTTTCATATTAGGAGAGCACATGAAATCACCCCAGCCCTGTTTTAGGTGCTGGAAGCTGCCAAAAATCCTTCTGTGTGGTCTTTTTGGGGGGTTTAGGGGTTGCTCTTGGTGACTGGCAAATTAGGGAAAGCCTGTTGAGATGCAAAATCTGAGAAATCACAAAATCTGAGTTGGGCAACAACATCTCAATGGGTGTTTAACCAAGCTCTGGTTCCTGCATGGAGCTGAAAGGTTTCTCAGTGGAACTAATGATGCTTGTTAGGCCTGACACAGTCACTTTTGTAATGCTGAACAAATAGCAGCGAGATTTTAATTTTCTTCCCCAATTATGGTCAGGATACGGGAAAACTTAATGCAGGTTTCTTTATCCAGAAGGAGCTAAAGGATGGTGAGGACAGTGCCTGAAGGTGACCACAAAATGCCCAGGAGTGGACAGGTGGCTGAAGGTTACCACAAAACGCCCAGGAGGGCACAGTGCTGAAGGTTACCACAAAACCCTGAAAGTTACCACAAAACCCACAGGGGTGGACAGTGGCTGAAGGTTACCACAAAACCCACAGGGCTGGACAGGTGGATGAAGATTACCACAAAATCCACAGGAGTGGACAGTGCCTGAAGGTTACCACAAAATCCTGAAGGTTACCACAAAACCCACAGGGGTGGACAGGTGGATGAAGGTTACCACAAAATCTTCAGGAGTGGACAGTGCTGAAGGTTCCCACAAAATCCCCAGAAGAGGACAGGCGCCTGAAGGTTACCACAAAAACCAAAGGAGTGGAGAGGTCGCTGAAGGTTACCACAAAATCCTGAAGGTCAGCACAAAACCCACAGGGGTGGACAGGTGGATGAAGGTTACCACAAAATCCCCTGGAATGGGCAATACCTGAAGGTAACCCCAAAATCCCCAGAGTGCCTGAAGGTTACCCCAAAATCCCCAGGAGTGGACAGGTGGATAAAGATTACCACAAAATCCCCTGGAATGGGCAATACCTGAAGGTAACCCCAAAATCCCCAGGGGTGGACAGGTGGATAAAGATTACCACAAAACTCACAGGAGTGAACGGTGCCTGAAGGTTACCACAAAATCCCCAGGAGCTCCTTCGCCTCAGCGTGACAATCGATGCTGTGCAAGGAGCCAGATCCCTGCTTGTAAATCAGCTCAGCCTGTAATATCTGTCAAGTGTTTGGGGACACCTGGCTATCCATGCTGGATAAATGTCAGCTGTTATTACAGTTTCTTGCTCGGGTTATTGATTTCTCCCCTGCTGCTCTCCCAGGGATGGAGCCATTGGAGGGTTTTTTGGTGGATCAGCTCTTCCTCCTTCAGCTCATCTCACAAACTTTGAACCCTGAAGGGCAGGGTTGTTGTCAGGTCTCATAATTCCCACCCCTGCAAGTGTCCAAGGCCAGCTGGACACTGGGGCTTGGGACAGTGGAAGCTGTGGGAGTGGGATTGGATGAGCTTTATATGTCCAAACTCTTTGGGGATTCCAATCTTCCCTGCTGCTCCTGCTCCTGGGATAGTGGCAGGTGGAACAGGATGGGATTGAAATCCCCTCCCAACCCAAACTGATTCTGTGTTAAACAATTCCTGCTTCCAGAGCCCAGGAGGCCAAGCAGTGCCCAGCCCTGGAGTGCCTCCTGCCAGGGCACAGAATGTCCCCTGTGACCCTCCCAGTGATGTTCTGTGTTCTGCTTCTCCTCCAGTGCACACATCCACATCCTCTCATCCTTTATCCTGGAGATTCTGCTCCTGTTGAGTGGAAATGTATTCAGCTCTGTTATTTCAGCCTGAAGGACGAAGTTATCATTCTGTCTCCCAGCAAATGCTCTGCTCTCACCTTTCAAAGCTCTGCCATGAAATGCAAACCTTTGACAGGATCTGATCCCCAGGAGTCCCTGCAGTGTTTTAGCTTGGCTGTAAAAGCTGCCTCAGTTAAAGGGGGGAAATATATTTATTATTTTCTCCTTCCAAATGCAAGGAATCTTCCCTGCTCCCCTTTTCCCTCCTGCCATCATATCAAGAAACTTTCCTTGCTACTGTAGCAAATGTTCAGCTTTTAAGGGCAGAAGGGCCCAGCTGTGATTATTTAGTCAGGATTTATTGAAAACACCGATGTGCCAGTCTTGCTTTTCCTAAATCAGCGGCACCAAAGGCAGAAAGACACTGGCTGTGCTGGGTGGAGATGGATGTGCCTCATTAGCAGGGCAGCTGGTGGAGAGACCCTGCTTCTTCTGCAGCCTTTCCTGACCTTCCCACATTACAGGAGCGCTTCCCAAGTGCCACTAGCCCAAAAAATGCTCCCTCTGTTCTCCTCCTGCCCTGCTATCAAAGCATTTTTTTTCCCTGCTCTATGTGAAGCATTTTTTGGGGTTACCTGTGGGCAGCTCTGCCTGGTGCTGGAGTGTCACTCCCCCCAGTGAGAGCCCAGCTGCTGTAAATTGACTGTGTGGTTGTGGCAGGGGATGTTGTTGATTTATAGACTGAAGGTCTGGCGTGCTCATCTTTTTAATTAGCATCACATCCTTGCCTGGGAGCTTCCTTGCATCAACATGTTGCTGTGCCAGGTGCTTTGGAAAGGCAGCAGAAGAGACTCCAGGTCCCCAAGAAGATGCAGTCTGGTGCAATTAGAGGGGAGAGCTGCCTGTGTCACATCTGCTCACAGCTGCAGCGCTGAGAACTGCCCTGAATTTCACCCAGATTAATCCAGGAACCAGCACTTCCAAACCCTCATCTGGCTGGGTTCAAGCTGCCTGATTGAAAGCCTCAAATTTAAAATTTAGCTCCAGCTGTGGGGGTGTCCTGGAGAACCAGGTCAGGAGCAGAAGCAGAAGTTGTTCTGTGGCTAGTCAAGGTTCAGTGCTGGGCTCTGAATTTATCAGTAAATAAATAAATGTGAATTCCAAGTTGGTGAAGGGGCAGGAGCCTCCTCAGTAAGACTCAAAACTGGGAGGGGAACCCCAGGGTGCTGGAGAGGTGAGCACAGAGAAATGTCTGGAATTCAGCAAGGGGAAAAACAGATCCTGCACCAGGGGAGGAAAAATCCCAGGAGCACAAATAGGCTGGGGGAAGAACAGGATCTGTGTGGTCCTGGTGTGATTTTGTCTGGTAACAAATTGGTTTTTGGGACAGGACAAGGAGGGGTCAGAGTCAGAGACTGGAGCAGGAACAGCCTCTCCCAGCTCTCAGGTAGCAGGAACAGCTGCAGCTGTACCCGAGCTGAGCTCCTGGCACTGCAGCACCAGGGCAGGAAGGACACCCAGGTCCCTGTGCCTGGCAGGTGTCAGGAAAATCCATCCACAAACACCAGAGGTTTATGGCCAAAAAGGAGACAGAGGAGTCCTGGAACTTTATTCCAATCAAGGGAGAGGCCATGGGGCATTCCCCTGGGGTCTCTCCAGTTTTTGGAGGATGCAGCCTCCTTTTTATCCCAATTTCCCAGCTGCATTTCCCTTCTCTCTTTCCCCATTTTCTGAGGTACTTGAGAGGTTCAGACTTCCCAGAACACCTGATCCCAAAGATTCCCCTCTAATGTACAACCCTGCCTTTTAATTTTTAATTCTTATGGAATTCAGGGGTTTTCCCCATTGTTTCTTTCATCTTTCCAATTTCACTTCTCAGCAAACCTAAAGTTTATTTGTAAAATCAAATCTCCTTTTCAATTCACCCATCAGTGGAATCCATCCCATGGTTTCTTATATCTCTCCCAGTGCTGGTTTTATCTCCCAGCAGCCCCACAGCTGGTTTGGAAAGACAAATCCACCGTTCCTCTCACAGGGAACTGGATCCAACCCCGGGCAGGACAGGAAAGGGGAGTCGTGTTCACCTCAACGTGACTGAGACACACTTTATGGGTTTCTTTGCCTTTTCTGATTGCACTGGGAGCAGGGGGCAGTAAATCAGTGGATTTTTATATCTTGTGCAAAAGCTGACATTGCTAAAATATCCCATTATCACAAGCTGCCATAAATGAGCTCTTCCAAGAGCCACAGCTGGACTCTGAGGGTGGAAGCAAAGCGATTACAGGAAGCCATGAGCTGCTCCTGGAAGAGCAGTGGGAAAGTCAATAACTTATTAGCACCAGTTTCTGGATTATCTGGTTTCCTGAAGTGTCTCCGTCCCCCACTGCTCGGCTAAACGGGGTTTTTGTTATGCAAAGCCACGGATTGTCAGCCCCCGTCCCCCCCCTGCAAAGAGCTGGTGTTTAACAGAGTGAGAGCAGGGCTGGGAAATGCCAAAGGCAGCTCAGGGTTGTTTGAAATTCGCCCTCTCGCCCTCTCGGTGAGAAATGGTTGAAGAAAGTGAAACATGGCTTAAAATAAATAAATAAATAAATAAATAAAATACCCGAGGCAGTTAGAGCTGATCCATCTGTGTTCAGAGCATGAGGAGAAAGGTTCTGATGGGGAGGTGTCTTGGTTTGGAAAGACTGGTGCCTGCTAAGGAAGGCAGGAGAAATTGAACCCCCACCCCTCCAAATCGTTATAAATTTTAAATTAAGGCACTCTCAGGCCACAAAAATTATGGGAGCAGGAAATAACAGTTCTTCAATAGGGAAGAAAGTGAAAGGATAAAATAAACAATGCAGTGAACTAAAGCAACAGTGCCAGAGTCAGAACCCAGCCTGACACCCTGTGGGTCAGGCTGGTGGCAGCAGAACCATTGGAATTGTGGCTCAGCCCTCCTGCAGTGCCAGGGCTGGTTCTGCTGGAGCAGGGATCCTGGAGAAAGGTGCAGTCTCTGCCTCTGCAGATCCAGGGCAAGAGGCAGCTGCTGTTCCTCTGGGCAATCCAGTGCAGAAAAGCTGTGCTGGTGTTCCAGAATCTCCAGATTCTATCCGGGTAGGAATGATTGAAATCTCCAGGTTATATCCAGGTAGGAATGTTTGAAATCTCAGATTATATCCAGGTAGGAATGTTTGAAATCTCAGATTATATCCAGGCAGGAATGTTTGAAATCTCCAGATTCTATCCAGGCAGGAATGTTTGAAATCTCCAGATTCTATCCGGGTAGGAATGATTGAAATCTCCAGATTATATCCGGGTAGGAATGTTTGAAATCTCCAGATTCTATCCGGGTAGGAATGATTGAAATCTCCAGATTCTATCCGGGTAGGAATGTTTGGCTCCTCCCTCTGGGCTCCCATCTGCCAATGGGATGCTGTAGTTCTTATCAGCCATGCAGGGACATTCCATAGCTGTTATCAGCAATGTCCCCTCCCGAGGGAGGAGTGATTGTGGTCACTCAGAGAGAGATAAGGCAAACTGCCCACTTGACAAAAGCCAACTGCCATGCAGATGGTGATAGAACACACCCTGCCTTGCAGTCTGGAACAGGAGGGATGAGGAATTTGTCATCCTTTTGTGGGGAGAAGTCCCTGCAGTTCTTCACCTTGCAGTGGGTACCAGGTGGGCAAGGAAGAAAAACTGTTTGACCACTGAGACTTGAGAGATTCGGTCCCAGCCTTCCCAGAACCTTCCAAACACTTTGTGTGGATTTTTGGGCCACTCTGGAAAACTCCTGGCAGCTGTCCAATGGTTGTAGACAAGGAAGGAGGAGCTTGGTGCTTGCAATGAGTTTCACAAGAGGAATTCTCCGTTTGCTCCCATCCTCCTTCGCATGCACTAAATTAATTTACTTATTTGATGGACCATAATGTGTGTGTCACCACTAAAGCAGGATGTACACAGCTTTATAGAGATGTATTTCCTGCACCATTAAACCCCTCTCCCTCTGACAGAGCCTGTGAATAAGTTCCAAGAGGTAACCTCAAGTGTTTTAGGGCACGGCTTTCTAATAAATATATATGGATATCTGCCCTTGGAAACTCTTTGGGATGCAGCAGATTAGAAAGGAGGGCAGTAGGTTGGGGAGGAAAAGCCTGTTAGCAAATTGGTTTGAACATTCAGCACTCTGCTGCTGTTTCTCTGCTCTGAGTACACATGGCAGGGTAATTTATGTCCTGGAATTACAATCCATATGAATTAGCCTGGCACAAATAGATCATTTCCTAATAATAATGACAAGATGCTTCAAGGAATGATGATGAGAACAGCACTTTCTTATGTGTTCTGCTTTAGTGCTGAGTAATTATCTAATCATTTCCTTGTAGGGATATAAAAGAGGTTTTATTCCCCCCCTATAAAGCAACAAGTGCTTTTTGGAGGCTGTGGTGTGAAACAAAGCCCAGAAATAACAATAATAGGTCCATTTCTGTGCTGAAAGCCCAGGGAGAGTGCCACACCCAAGCCAGGCTTTAAGGGAATGTCCAAGTGGGGAAACCATGGCGTGGTTTGGGGTAAATTCCTTCTCTTTCACTTCAAGAGTGAGGAACTTCGTGTTTATTGCAAGATGTGGTCACAGGATAATTGTGTTCAAAGTGACCTCATGGATCCTCTCCTTCCACCCCCTGCCATCCTCTTGTGGGCTCCCTTCAGGCACTGCAAGGCCAGAATTCGGACACCCCAAAACTTCTGCTTCCCCTTCCAAACAATCCCAATTCCCTCAGCCTTTTGATTTGCAACCAGAATTTTGCCTCTGAGCTGCCTGGGCTTTGTACATCACCAAGCCCAGTGGTCCAGGGAGAGATTGGGCTTGCAGGTGCCTCTGCAAGATTAATTATTGAGTTGCTAATTAGTGGGAAAAAACAGCTTTTTCTCTCTGTTCTCCCTCCCTGCCTCACCTGTTGAGCTCCAGGTGCTCAGTGAGCAGAGCTGCCTCTCCCTCTCCCACCCCTGGGGTGGACCTTGCATAATTCCCTTTGCCTGCCTGCTGTTACCATAGTAATAAGTCACGATTAAGAAACCTTCTTTGAGTCGTGTTTAATCCTGTGGAGTCCTGGCAGGGCTGATGGTCACAGGGCTCTGGTGAGCACACCACTGCTTGGATCCTTTGCTTTGCTCAGGAGGTGCCAAAATCCAGGCAGGGAGCCCAGAGGAGCCTGTGCTGCTCCAGCCCTGCTGTTCCCACTGTTTGCTGACTTTTGGGGCTGTTTTCAGCAATTTTAGAGTCCTTCAGAGGTGGTTGGTGGGGAGGAGCATGGATTTTCCATCTGCAAATACCCCTTGTCCCAGGGATGGGATTCTCTCCAGTGCCTGTGGAAGCAGAAGCTCTGTGTGGTTACACTGCTCCTTATACACCTCCAATATTGCAGTTGGCTAAATTGGAATGAGATTTCCCCCAAAACCTGGGTTTTTTTGCTCAGTGGCTGTTACAAAAACATTTTCAGCAGTATTTTTACCCAATTCCTCCCTCCTTGCAGCTATTATTTGTGACCGTGTTCACAGGAGTCTCAGGTTGAGGGAAGAGATGAGAATCTGACTCCATGTTTCAGAGGGCTTGATTTATTATTTTATGATATATATTATATTAAAACTATACTAAAAGAATAGAGGAAAGGATTTCATCAGAAGGCTGGCTAAGAATAGAATAAGAAGGAATGATAACAAAGGCTTGTGGCTCGGACAGACAGTCCAAGCCAGCTGGGCTGTGATTGGCCGTTAAATAGAAACAACCACATGAGCCCAATCCCAGATGCACCTGTTGCATTCCACAGCAGCAGATAACCATTGTTTGCATTTTGTTCCTGAGGCCTCTCAGCTTCTCAGGAGGAACAATCCTAAGGAAAGGATTTTAAGGATTTTTCATTTGCCCACAAGCTGGATGCCTCCTGTGCTGCTGCCAATTTATTGCCTCCCCAAGGTGCCATCAAGCCCCTCCAAACCCTGCCTGGGGTGGAGGACACGGCCCCCACATGCACAGGGGGAAGCAGGAGAGCAGCTCCCCGAGGTTTTCCATCACTTGTTTAACCTGCTGGCCCTTGAGCAGCAGTGGAGTGAGAAATGGCTTTTCCTGGGGCTCTGCCCTTGTGGATAATTACCTGGAGGTTGCAGGGAGGGAGGAAGGAGAGGCTTCTGCGTGTCAGAAGCTGCTGAGGTGGCTCTTGTCACCATGCTGGGGGACACAGCACTGAAATCATGTCCCAATAACCTGTTGACACCATGACTAAAACATCCTAAATAAGCAGGAGGAGTCGGCTCTGTCCTCAGCCAGGCTGAGCTCCCTTTGTTTCAGTGTTTGTGCTTCCTCTGCAGAGGTTGGTGCTGCCCTTGGCTCTGCCTCCTGTTCTCACAGCCCTCAGTGCCCTGCAGGTCGTGCTGGCCTTGCTGAGAAGCCAAAAAAAATGGGAAAAACCAGGAAAAACTAAGTGCTGGAGGACAAGAGGATTTTTCCACAGCCTTCAGTGCACTGCAGGTCATGCTGGCCATGCTGAGAAGCCAAAAAAATGGGAAAACCAGGGAAAACTGAGTACTGGAGGCACAACAGGATTTTTCCAAAGGTGTAGGGAAGAACTGGGAAGTTCAAGATGAGGACTTGGGGTGTGAGGTGATGATGATGATGTGATTTTAAGGGATGGGAGTTTCTTCAGGCAGTAATTAATCCCTATTTAGCCCCCTCACCTCTTGCTCAGGACTGGCTTGGGGAATTCCATTTTTTGTAACAGTTTTGCAGGGTTTGCTCCATCCCAAGTACTGGTGAGGCAAGTCCTGATGGAGAGTTGCTGATGGACCAACACATTTCATTCTCCTTGATTCTATGAAAGAAAAAAAAAAAAAAACCCCGCTGAAAGGCCCTTGGCAACTTTGTGTGATTGAAACATAAAATCCATCACAATAAAAAGCAGCCAATGTATCCAGGAACGTGCATTAACTGAAGCAAGCACTCTGAAGCCTTTCAATGACACCAAATTAATAATACTAAACCCCAGTGCTGGCTGATGAGCTGCCTTCATTGTGAGCCTGAGTATATTTCCACATTTACAACCTCGCCGTGAATTGTGCTGCTCTTGCCTGTGTGGGCTCCTAATTGAGATTTGAACTGCTAGATAACTATTAGCATGCAAATCAGAAATAGTGGGAATAATAATAATAATACAAATGTTCTTAACCTACTCAACTGCCGGAACAATACTGCAGACAGAGAAGGATGATCCTGCAAGTGAGGTGGCTTCTGGATGTGAAGATTAGAGAACAAAAATACACTTGGCCTGCCTGGGTGCTTGTTATTTTATTACATGCTATTATATATATTATATATATATAAATAATGTATTTTTTAAGCTACATGATCTGCTCTTGTTGCTGTACCCCACTGATAATCTGTGTAAATGCCGCAGCACAAGTGTGGAAGAAAATGATTTTCAATTCTCAGACTGATTAACCCTCTGTGTGCCACCAGAGAGGTTGGATTTTAGTGGTGCTGCTGCTACATTGGGATTCTCTGCCCCATTTTTATTTCTGTGGTATTATTTAAAAAATAAAAGATCACTCCAGCTAATAATTTGTTTCCTGATGTATCAAAGTTTCTAACACAGCCAGGATGAATTATATTTGTCCAATAGTCATGAATTATTGGTGAAACATTTCAGTCTGACTTGCTGGCCTGAGTGTCAGGGTCAGGCCTTCTGTTTCCTTTATTTTCTTCTGTTTCTTTTCTTTTTCTTCTGTTTCCTTTTATTTTCTTCTGTTTTCCTTCTGTTTGCTTTTGTTTCCTTCTGTATCCTTCTAATTTTTTCTATTTCCTTCTGTTTCCCCCTCTGTTTCCCACACTGAGTGGGGCAGATCTGGATGTTTCCAAACCTTTCTTTCAGTGCCCAATTCCCCCAAACCTCCCTGCTCCTCATGCCCAGGAGGGACAGCAGGAAGTGGGCAGGGGCTGCCCAGGGAGGTTTGGATTCCCCATCCCTGCAGGCGTCTAAGGAAGGGCTGGAGGTGGCATTCGGTGACAGGGTTGGGATTGATCACAGGTTGGGTTTGATAGCCTTGCAGGGCTTTTCCAGTGTCCTAGATTTCAAGGCAATGTGTGTTCTATTGCCATCTGTTAGAGCTGTGGCAATTATCTTCTGTTAACTGGCAGTTTTCTTTATCTCTTCACAAACCAATCCTCCCTCTGAGGAGAATTTGCTGTTAATGGGCAATTGAATGTCACTGCATGACTGATAAAAATACAGCATCCCATTGGGAGATGCTCTGCCCAGAGGGAGGAGCCAAGCATTCCAACCTGGGTATAATCTGGGGTTTTGGGACACCAGAACAGCCCTCAGAGGAGCCAAGCATTCCTACCTGGGTATAATCTGGGGTTTTGGGACACCAGAACAGCCCTCAGAGGAGCCAAGCATTCCTACCTGGATATAATCTGGGGTTTTGGGACACCAGCACAGCACTTAGAGGAGCCAAGCATTCCTACCTGGATATAATCTGAGTTTTTGGGACACCAGCACAGCTTCTCCACTGGATTCCCAGAGGAGCAGCTGCCTTTTCCAATGGATCTTCAGAGGAGGACTTCACCCTTCTACAGGATCCCTGGTCCAACAGAACCACACCTGACACTCCAGGAGGACTGCAGCCACAATTCCTATTGAACTGTACCAACACCCTGACCAACAGGGTGTCAAGTTGTGTTCTGACTCTGGCAGTGGTTTTATTGCATGTATTTTAGGTTTCTTTTTTCTTTTCCTAATAAATTGTATTTCTGACTTGGAGCCTCTCACTGGTTTTGCTTTCAGGCCAGAACATCCAGCCTCAGAGATTCTGTGAAATGAAGTCAGAGTTGCTCCACGCTGGAAATTCCAGGGTTGGCAATTTTAGGAACTCGTGGTGTTTATCTGCTGCTGTAAATGGAGCTGCCAGACTGCCCTGGCTCCAGCCAGGATCTCCCCCTCTCCCTCACACCATTCTCTTGCCTTTTAATGACGTGTCCATTGCTGTGCTCCCTTCAGCCAGGGAGCAGGATTATCACTCTTATTTTATTACTCATGACAGCATGAGATTTTTCAAGCCCCTGCAAACACTGTTTGGCCAATCACTTTGTAAGTGATTGGGTTATGGTGAATTATGGAGTTCTTTCTTTCTGCTCCCAGCAGATAAAAATACATTTCCTCAGAGCTAATCTCGGTGTAAAACCCAAATCCTGTCTCCATCTGTAATGTGTGATGTGATTTGAGCAGGGGCTGACAGAGAAGAGCCTTAATGAGAGACGCCATCCCCAACGCCAGATTTTGGGGCTGGTTCTTCTCCCTCTGAGGGCCTGAGAGAAAACAGTCAGAGATTTGATGGGCCCAGTTACAGAGGCTTTGACAGAGGAGCTGAATTCCTGGAGTCACTTGTGGAATGTTGGTTTGTCAGCATCAATAGCAGCAGCTCCAGCAGAGTGACAGCCCAGCCCAGGGATTCTACTCCAGACACGTCCTTGGCCATAATCCCTTTGCTCAGGGCTGAGCTACAATTACACATAATTATGTGCAAGGGTATCAAACCCCCCTGCAGAGCCTGTGCTGCTTAATGCCAGCAAACTGTGAATTTCTCAAACACCTCTGCAATCACCTCTTGCTTTGTCTTCTTATCATCAGGATTTAGTATGAGGACTGGCAAGTGAGAAACTCACCCTCTCCTCTCCCCCTTGTTTGTTGTCACACTTGAATTAAAGTGGGGGGTTTTAAAAATAAATAAAAATTTAAATTGCGTTTTATTTTCTTACCAGCTGCTAACTCTCTGAGACCGATTGGGGAGATCAATTATCACAGCGGTGAATAAATCTAATTTTTCAATATAATTTACGGTAATTCCATATCCTCTGCCTGAGAAGCAAATAGTGCTGGCTGGTTTCCAAAACAGGGCTTGGAAAGAACTTCAGAAGAATCCTCACAGAACCAGCAACAGCCAGGACTCCTGCTCTGCCCGTGGTGTCAGGGCTGGGGAGGGCTGGATTTGTGTGCTCCAAGGAAATTCCCCTGGAAAATTCTGGAATTGGCTCTGGGGAGAGAACCACGATGGAATTCTGAATATTTGTCCTGGGTTTGTGGAGGATTCTGGTTTTTGGAGGACTCTGTTGGGCTCAGCTCAGCTCTGGATCATAATCCACGTGTGGGATTCATCCCTGTGGCTCTCTGCAATGTCCAAAATTAGGAGGATGCTGGGAGCACTCCTCTGGGTCAGATGGGCTCAGGCTTTAGCACAGGACTGACCCTCTGGAATGTGGGAACCACATGAGGAAGGTCAGCCTCAAAGTGTTAGCAGTGGGCAGGAGGCAGGATGGCAAATCTGGCTGATACCACATCCCAGGATATCAAATCTGGCTGATAATCACATCCCAGGATGGCAAATCTGGTTGATACCACATCCCAGGATATCAAATCTGGCTGATACCACATTCCAGGATATCAAATCTGGCTGATAATCACATCCCAGGATATCAAATCTGGCTGATACCACATCCCAGGATATCAAATCTGGCTGATACCACATCCCAGGATATCAAATCTGGCTGATACCACATCCCAGGATATCAAATCTGGCTCTGCATCTCACTGTGCAACCCCTGCAGATCCAAAAGCATTTTCTGCCTCTGCAGAAGGAGCCAGAGGTGCTGTTCCTTCCATCCAACACAGGATTGAAACATTTCACATAAAAACTCACAGCATTTCACATCCAAACTCACATTTAAAGTATTTGGTAACTCCTCAAGCACTGTACCCATGGTTGAATTTTGGCTGCTGGGACATTGTCCTGTGTCTGCTGCTCTGCATCTCACTGTGCAACCCCTGCAGGTCCAAAAGCATTTTCTGCCTCTGCAGAAGGAGCCAGAGGTGCTGTTCCTTCCATCCAGCACAGGATTGAACCAGCACCTCCCCCAAATTGCCCCAAAATGCAGGGTGTGGCTTTTACTGGAGTGGAACTTGTCATTTGGATAAGAGAGGGCTCGATGCTAATGTGGAAAATCACACACACCACAAAGGGCACGGGGGAATGTACAAACATCAGGGGGAAAAAGGCAAAAATTGCAGTTATTGAGTGAACAAGGTAAAAGGAAAAATCTGTGACCTGGCAGGTGACCTTCTCCAGGCTGTTGTGTTCTCTGAGAGCTGCAAGTGTTTGTGCCACAGCTTCAACAGCACTGCATCCCAGGGCCACTCTGCACTGAGAAATGACAATAATTTCTTTGTTTGTGCGTTAATGCAAAGGGGAGGAATCAATCTGACCAGCTTGGGGATGGATCTTTAATGCAAGGTGCAATAATGTGCTGGATGAGCCATAAATAAAAATCCTTTCCCTGCTTGTTTGCATCTCAGGCCATGTGCAGCGCCCTTGGTGACACCCAGATAGTTGCAGTTCCCAATCTGTTTGTCCTGGGGCTTCCAAATTGAAAGGATTTCTAAATTCCTGCCAATTAACTGCATTATTTCTACTCCTGGTGGATTTAAAGTGAGTTTTTAAATGAACACAAGGAGTTTTGCAGCTTCTTTTTGTTTCCCCCACCCTGTCCAACCTGCGCAGGGTGTTTATTTTAATTATTTATGCCCATTTGAAGTCATCTGAACACCAGACTTTTCCAGGAATGCCATCAGTGCCCAGGAAGTGCTGCCAGGGTTGCCCTTCCTGCCTCAGCCATGGAGCCACTCTCAGGAAATGGACTTGGAACAGGGAATATTGAGTTTTGCCCACAGATTTTCACATGGAGATGAGTTGTAGAGGCACGGGCCTGGCCTTGGGCACTTCCAGCCCCTCATTCCCCCATCCCTGCTGGGGAGGGCTGCTCTGGGTGTGCCTGGATGGGTCAGAGCAGTTTGTGTTCGTGTGGGTGAGCAAAGGCAGGAGCTGCACACCTGCTGGGCACACCCAGGGGTTTGCACACCCTAAATCACACCCAGGCATGTGCACACCCTAAATCACACCCAGGCATGTGCACACTCTGTCACACAAGGATCTGCACACTCTGTGTCACACCCGGGATCTGCACACTCCAAATCACACCCAGGATCTGCACATTCTGTGTCACACCCAGGATTTGCACTTTCTGTGTCAGACCAGGGATCTGCACACTCCAAATCACACCCAGAATCTGCACACATTTCTGTGTCACACCCAGGATCTGCACACTCCAAATCACACCCAGGATCTGCACATTCTGTGTCACACCCAGGATCTGCACACTCCAAATCACACCCAGAATCTGCACATTCTGTATCACACCCAGGATTTCCACTTTCTGTGTCACACCAGGGATGTGCACACTCCGTATCACACCCAGAATCTGCACACGTTTCTGTGTCACACCCAGGATTTGCACTTTCTGTGTCACACCAGGATCTGCACCCTCCAAATCACACCCAGGCATGTGCACACTCTGTGTCACACCCAGAATCTGCACATTTTGTGTCACACCAGGATCTGCACATTCTGTGTCACACCAGGGAACTGCACACCCTAAATCACACCCAGGGATCTGCACACTCTGTCATACAAGGATCTGCACACTCTGTGTCAGACTCAGGGATCTGCACACTCCAAATCACACCCAGGATCTGCACATTCTGTGTCACACCCAGGATCTGCACACTGTCACACTCGGTGACATTTGCAAAACACCAAATTGTTTCCACCCCTGGTCTGGCCCCAGGGAACTCCTGTGTGGGTCACAGGCAGTGAAGCTCCAAACCCCCTGAGCTGTTGGCTCTGACAGATCCCAGGAGAAGCAGCTGTTTCCAGACCTGGGCTGATGTTCCAGGTGGTGACACTTTAATTCACCTGTCCCTGTTACCTGAACCCTGTGCCCTGGGACTCCTGAGAGGTGACAGGAACCCCTGGATAATCCACTGGGAGTTTGTGCTGCTTGGCACCACTCCCAGGACACTTTTCCTGCTGTTCACAAAATCCTGGAGCAGTTTGGGTTGGAAGGGACTGTGACCGTGTTCACAGGGGGCTTAGGTTGAGGGAAGAGACGAGGATCTGACTCCATGTTTCAGAAGGCTGATTTATTATTTTATGATATCTATTACATTAAAACTATACTAAAAGAATAGAAGAAAGGATTTCATCAGAAGGCTGGCTAAGAATAGAATAAGAAGGAATGATAACAAGGGCTTGTGGCTCAGACAGAGAGTCCGAGCCAGCTGGGCTGTGATTGGCCATTGATTAGAAACAACCACATGAGCCCAATCCCAGATGCACCTGTTGCATTCCACAGCAGCAGATAACCATTGGTTACATTTTGTTCCTGAGGCCTCTCAGCTCCTCAGGAGGAGCAATCCTAAGGAAAGGATTTTTCATAAAAGATGTCTGTGACAAGGGGACCTCCAAACCCATCTCATTCCAAGGCAGGGACATTTCCACTAGACCAATTCCAAGCCCTGTCCTACCTGGCCCTGCCAATTTCAACTTCACTTGAGGGGTAGAAATTGGCACAAAATTGCAAAAAATAAACCCCAAAAACCCCAAAACCTGGGAATGTAAAAAGATATAGGCAGCAGGGAGCTGCTGAAGGTTGCAGAAGCATTTTGATGTTCATATGCTAATTGCATCCCAGTGCCTCACAAACTGCAATCACTCCATTGTTTTTGTGCCATGTGTTTTTGAAAGGATTTCATTGAAACCTCCTTAATGAGGCAGGCACGAGAGTGAGGGAGGTGTGCTAGGGATGGAAATTTCTCCTGAACGCTCCACGTTCATTTTTCCTTGATTTCATCTTAGCAAACTTGTTCCCTTTAGAGGCAGAAAGAAGAATTTGAGAGCCAGGCCAGCTCTGGCATGAAGGGAAGGGGCTGTGATGCTCCTGGGTGCCTGGAGGAGGGCAGGGACAGGGTGGCTGTCACTGTGTTCTCCCTCCTGGCATGCAGGGAAGGAGCTGAGATGCTCCTGGGTACCTGGAGGAGGGCACACACAGGGTGGCTCTCCCTCCTGGCATGCAGGGAGGTGCTGCTGTCCCTGAGAAGAGCTCAAGGGAGATCCCTGGCAAACCCAAGGCCTCTGGGAGATGGTTCATAAATCCACAAGGCTGGAAAAGACCTTTAAGATCTCCAAGTCTGACCCAGAGCCCAGCATCACCCCCGTGCTCACTGCTAAGCCATGTCCCCAGTGCCACATCCACACATTTTCTGAGCCTTTCCAGGGATGGTGACTCCACCACTGCCCTGAGCAGCCCATTCCAATGCTGTACAACCCTTTTTGTGACAAATTCTGTCCCTAAAACGTGATCTAAACCTCCCGTGGCACAACTTGAGGCAGGTCCTGGAGCAAGGCTCTGCTGCTGGGTGCTGCAGCTTTGCATCCCTCAGCTCAGAGCCCCAGCCAGGCCCGTGGTTTTTTTGGAACAATTGGGATGTGCTGGAGTTCTGTGGAGCCCAGGGAGCTGCAGGAACCTCGGTGACCCCGAGAGTGCTGGGAGGAGCCCTCAGAGCCGTTAATTACAATGTCCTCAGGCTCTTTCTCAGCCCTTTGCAAATGTTAACCCTGTGGGCAGCAGCAGCAGCATAAAAAGCCTTTTATTTCCCCTTCTAAATGTGCTGCTGCAATTAGATTTTTTTCTTTTTTCTAGCTGAGAGGAGAAGGCAATGAGGCTGTTGCCAGGGAAGGGTGCTCATCACGGAGGTGACTTTTATTTTGTGTCTGGTTTGGGTTTATTTATTTCTCTTGTTCCCAGCACAGGACACAATTCCAGTGAACTGTGGGGTGCAGGAGTGAGGCTTGGTAAAATAGGAGCAGCCCTAAATCTTCAGCAGGGGCCTGATGAGAACCCCAACACTTCCCAAATTGCAGCAGAGCTCCAGCAGCCTCCTTGTCACCGCTCTCCCTGTTCTCCATCATTTTGAAGACGAGCTGATAAAATTGAAAGGACAAGTCTGTATTTCTTGCCCACTCAGCAGTAAAATGTATAAAACATTTGGGATCTCATAAGATTTTCCAGACCAAAATGTTTTCAGAGTGTGTAGCTGCAGTTTCTGAAATGAGCTTGCCTGGAGGGTGAATTTCAATCAGGGCACCTTTTCCCCCCCCTAATTTTAGCACATCCTGGGAAATGATGCCACCAGATCTGGGGGAGCCTGAGGTTTTTAGGAGCAGGATGAGCTACAGGATCATCTCACCTGCCAGGGAGTGTGACCCTGCTTGGAGCCCCATCCAGGTGGGATTCAGAGCCTCCAGGTGAGGATGAGGCAGCTTCATCCCCTGCTGAGGTATTTCCAGTGGTTCCTCACTCCATTCCCAGGAGGATGGGATGGAGTGGGGAATGAGGAACCTTTAGGATGCAGTTTTCTCTTGGGAATGAGTGTGGTGCTTCCTGCTGTGTAGTGTATGCCATTCACATTCTCTGAAAAATCCCTTTGCCCAGGATTTTTCTCCTGGGAAGCTGAGAGGCCTCAGAGAAAAGGAAAACAATTCTTACCTCATTTGCTTCTCCTGTGTTTTGCTCATGTGGAATGTGTTTAAAAAGGAAAACAATTCTGATCTCATTTGCTTCTCCTGTGTTTTGCTCCTTTGGAATGTGTTTGGAGATTGTTTACCCACAGGTGATTGTTCCATTGGATCCTGCTGTGAGTTGTTTTCACTCTTTGGCCAATCGGGGCCAAGCTGTGTCAGGACTCTGGAAAGAGTCACAAGTTTTCATTATTAGCTTTTATTTCATTATTATCTTTTATTATTTTCATTATTATTATATTTTTAGCATTCTATAAGTATCCTTTCTCTATTCTTTAGTATAGAATATTTTAGTATTCTTTAATATAATATAATATCATAAAATAATAAATTAGACTTCTGAGAACATGGAGTGAGATTCATCATTCCTTCCTGCCATGGGGCCCCCCACAAATCCAATATGCAATGGACAGGGATTAAAGGGATGAGAAGTCCAGGGGAAGTTCTTCCATCAAGCTGATAAATTCAGTGGCAACACCAGCCAAAGAGTGACAGCCAGTGGTGCATCTCATCTTTTGGCCTGTTAGAAATAAAAAAAAACCCAAACCACCTCAAAATATTCTGTTCTTCCAGTACAAAGACAATGCTTTGGAGGATGACAAATCCCATCCCACTCAGCCAAGTCAGAGCCTTTACATTCATTAGCTCAGTGCTTGTTTCCCTCCTTTTGATGCACCTGGTTCCCACCTCCACTCCTGCTCACGCTCTGATTTCCTCTGTGAGCCACTTTTTGGTTTTGTGGAGGCATCAAAGACAGGCATTGCTGTGTTTAAAGAACATAAACTTTTAATTTGATGGCATTATGATCAGCTGAAGACAGGTCCTTTTTGTTCATGTTGCTTTGCTTAGACATGTGCCAAGAGAAATTGAAATGTAAGAATAGCTGTCCTTCCTTAAAACAGTTCTATTCCATAAGGCTGGGAGGGATGTGAGTTTGTTCTGGGAAACAGGAGAGGACTGAAGGACTCTGAAGTGACTTCTGGCCTGGCTTTGGGACTCATTTGTCATTTGGCTCTGACTCAGCAGCAGCAGGAGGAATTTGTCACTGCTCTGTGGGTGTTGGTGTTCACACTCTGTGTCTGTGCCCTCCCAGCCCAGTGCACACCTATTGTGTTTGTGTTCCCTCCAGATGAAGGCAGGAATGATGAATCTGACTCCATGTTCTCAGAAGGATAATTCATTGGTTTATGATACTATTTTATATAAAGAATACAGAAAGGATACTTACAGAAGGCTAAATAGCTAATAATGAAAACTTGTGACTCTCTCTAGAGTCTGACACAGCTTGGCCCTGATTGGCCAAAGAGTGAAAACGACTCACAGCAGAATCCAATGAAACAATCACCTGTGGGTAAACAATCTCCAAACACATTCCAAAGGAGCAAAACACAGGAGAAGCAAATGAGATCAGAATTGTTTTCCTTTTTCTCTGAGGCTTCTCAGCCTCCCAGGAGAAAAATCATGGGTGAAAGGATTTTTCAGAAAATGTGAATGTGACACAGACCTTGAAGGTCACTGCTGCCACCTCAGAGCCTGTGTGGGTGGGAGCTGCTCGGGGTTTGAGGGGCAGAGGCAGCAACTCTCCCTTCTGGAAAATCCGTTCTTTTGGGGTTTTTTGGTCATTCTATGCCAATTCTTACCCCTCAGCTGAAGTTCAAACAACCAGAGCCAGGTTGGCCAGGGCTGGTAGAGCTGTTCCAAAGCCCCTCTGTGCTCCTCAACACCAAAGTGCTGCTTCCTACAAATCCTACACTATTGGAATATTGCCAATAAAGCTGGACAGGATGTGCCTGAGCTTGTCTGGCCCTTGGTGCTGAACCAAACAGCAGCACTGTGGTGTTTCACCCCACAGACACTTTTGCCTGGCTAGGTGTGTGGTGTTTCACCCCACAGACACTTTTGCCTGGCTGGGTGTGTGGTGTTTCACCCCACAGACACTTTTGCCTGGCTGGGTGTGTGGTGTTTCACCCCACAGACACTTTTGGCTGGCTGGGTGTGTGGTGTTTCACCCCACAGACACTTTTGGCTGGCTGGGTGTGTGGTGTTTCACCCACAGACACTTTTGGCTGGCTGGGTGTGTGGTGTTTCACCCCACAGACACTTTTGGCTGCCTGGGTGTGTGGTGTTTCACCCCACAGACACTTTTGGCCAGCTGGGTGTGTGGTGTTTCACCCCACAGACACTTTTGGCCAGCTGGGTGTGTGGTGTTTCACCCAGAGACACTTTTGCCTGCCTGGGTGTGTGGTGTTTCACCCCATGGACACTTTTGGCTGCCTGGGTGTGTGGTGTTTCACCCCACAGACACTTTTGGCTGCCTGGGTGTGTGGTGTTTCACCCCACAGACACTTTTGGCTGGCTGGGTTTATGGTGTTTCACCCCACAGACACTTTTGCCTGCCTGGGTGCTGCAGTTGGCACGTGCAGACAAGTCCAGGCCTGCAGGAGCTCTGGTGGTGCTGGGATGGAGCTTCCCCCCATAACAGGGGCTGCTCCTGGGGTTTCCCTCTGGCAGAGAAGCTTTAAGGGGATGGTGAAGGAAAGGAGTCGGTTCTGAGGGAGGCTTTGGATCCAGAGCTTTATTCTGGCCCTCAGGCCTCTGAATGCAGCACCAGCTCCCACAGAGCTCCCTGAGCCCGTGGCTGCTGCTCCTTTAACCCCGGGGAGAGGGGCAGGGAAGGGGCAGGGAGGCACCAAGCAGGGACAGGAGGGGAGGGACAAAGGGACAAAGGACACCTGGATGGCCCAATGCCCCCCAGGGGTAGAGGGCATCCTTTGGATCTGCCAATCACTCGAGGCCCTTCTGGAATGCCAGGAGTGCCAGACAGTGCTGGGAGGGGAAAGGAGAGGGGACTGACACACCTGGGAGGGAATTATCAGGGGAGGGACCCGGGGTTCTGGGGTAAACCCTGAAATCACAGCACAACAACTGCACCTTCCCTTGGAGGAGGTGAAGGAAGTGGCTCCTCTTTGCTGCTTGTGCAGCCACAAAAAAGCCATTTCCAATCCTACAGTTTACCCAACTAAACCAACAGCAGGGACTGTGGGAACCTTGGGAGCAGCACTGGCACTTCCAAACGGATCAATTGGAATTGATTCCTGCAGAACAGTGGCAAATAAACCCCCCCTCCCCATTTCCTGGGCTCTCAGCACAAAGCTCCTTGTCGTGGCATGTAAAATATTTATACCTCACTACTAAGCTGTAACTTACATTACCCATAAATGAGTTCAACAAAACCTTTTCAGAAAGCATTTTATTCTTCAGCAGGGAAGTGCTTGGCGCTCTCCAGAGTTCTGGGCTTTGATTCTACACCCCCTCCCTTATTTCATCTGTTCAGGAACAACTTGCATTTCAGGGAATGGTGTTTAAATTTTTTATTTCTTGTCTGTTTGGGAAGCTGTGTCATTTTGTCAGGGTTTTTTGTTGTTGTTGTTTTCTATATGTTTCTTCAGTCTGGTAAATGTATCTTTTTCTCTCTTTTAAAGAAGAGGAAAGCTAATATTCCATTTGAGCTCTTGAACTGGGGAATCAACTTTGAATTTCCAGCTTCTCTGCCCTGGACTCCTGGGTTTCCTTGGGCAGATTTAGCAGCTTATTGAAACTCAGCTGAACTTAATTATCAGCAGATGTGAACACCTTTTAGAGTTCAGTTAAATTACACTCACTGTGCCTCCAGCAGATGGAAACTGTTGTTAACTTGGTTTTCTTGGTGGAGGGACCAGGAGGCTGAGGGGACACCTGAGAGAGGATGTGGAAGGATCCTCCTGAGGAATTCCTTCAGCCTTGTGCTGCCTCTGCTGGGCTGTTTGGGGGGGATTTATTCAATCATGGAATGATTCACTTTATTCTATTCAATTCAGGATTCAATTTATTGAATCATGGAGTGAATTCATGCAATGATCCAGTCCTGAGCTGGAAGGGATCAAGGATCATTGATTCCAACCCCAGGCCCTGCACAGACACCCCAAAATCCCACCCTGTTCAAGCACTCCTGAAGCTCTGGGAATGTTCCCATTCCCTGGGCAGTGCCCAGCTCCCTCTGGGTGCCCTAAATCCATCCTAAAATTCCATCAGGAGGAGCTGCAGCCCCTCTGAGCTCTGCCCTCAGCCTCCTCCTCCTCTCCAAGTGCCCTCAGCTGCCCCTCCTGCCCCTTCACCATTCCTGGCCCTCCTCTGCACCCTCTAAAAGGTGAAATTCCCTGAAATTCCACCTTGAGAACGGGCAAAGCAGCGCCTTGGTAGGAGAAAAGGGAATTCCCTGCCTGGAGGGAGCAGCTCCCTCTGCCCTGACAGCATTTCCCAGAGTGCCCCAGCACCCTCAGGGGGAAGAACCTTTCCCTAAATCCAACCTAAACCCTGCCCTGGCCCAGCTCCAGCCCTTCCCTGGCTCCTGTCCCTGGGAGCAGAGTGGGATCTGCAGCCCCTCTGAGCTCTGCCCTCAGCCTCTTCCTCTCCAGCTGAACACCCCAAGTGCCCTCACCCACTCATCCTGGGGCCCCCCCAGACCCTTCCCCACCTCTGCAGCTTCTTTTGGACACTTTCACTGATTCTTGGGTTACTCCCAGTTGAGTTTTTCAGTTCTGTGTGAGCCAGAGGAGCTGTGGAGTGACCAACAGTCGTGTCCAGCTCTGCTGCAGCCCCACCAGGGCCTGCCTTTGCCTTGGTCAGGAGCCTTTGGGACTAAATTGTGATTGTTGGGAAAATTCAGGGAAATCAGACCAAAACCAGCTTGTGGTTTTCCAAGAAATTGTGGGAGCAGGTTTGCTTTGAGGGTTTCTCCTGCCAGCACCCCCTGGGTGATTCCACCAGCACTGCCTGTCCTCTGTGCTTTGTTCCTGACCAGGCCATTTTCATGGACAAAAGTGACAATAATTCCCACCCCTGTTCTCTGTGCTGTTTGTCCCAGCCCATTTTCAGGGACAGAGTGGGGACAGTAATTCCCTGTCCTTTGTGCTGTTTGTCCCAGGCCATTTTCAGGGACAAAAGTGACAATAATTCCCACCCCTGTCCTTTGCACAGGCGATTTCCAGGGACAAAAGTGGGGACAGTAATTCACATCCTTTTCCTCTGTGCTGTTTGTCCCTGACCAGGCCATTTTCAGGGACAAAGTGGGGACAGTAATTCCCACCCCTGTTCTTTAAGGCTTCCAGGAAAAGTCTTGTGGGGTTTGTTTTTTTGCTGTTGTTGCCTGTGTGGATCCATTCCTGTGGTGCCACGATGATTTTTTTGCCTTTTTTATATATCCCTTAGCATTAAGGCCTGGCCCTTAATTTTAGGACCAAGCATGGGGCATCACCTGCCTTGAGTTATTCTTTTCTGAGGAACCCTTTTCAAATGGAACATCACATGGAGCTGATTCACTGGTGCAATTTCTCTCCTTTCCCTGGAAGAATTCACCTTCATCAAATTGGCTTGCCCCTAAAAAGGCCTTTTCCCTCCCCAAAACATCCTCGTGCTGCTGCACAGAGAAATATGCTGCTTTCATGACTTTAATAATTAAAAATGCACTTTAAAAAAATCCTTCTGCACACTCTGTAGGAAAGGTCTGGTGCATTTATTGGAGCCTCTCATGGATCCTTATAGTTTTATGGGCACTTTAGAGCAGAAATAAAGATCTTTTTTATATTCCAAAAGCAGATGTCTTTGGAACTGCCATCCTGTTCTGCACAGCCCCAGCGTTTTCCTCTTTAAGATGTTGCATCTGGAGCCAGGTTTTTACCTTTCCTTTTTCCAGAGATGAGCCAGTTTAGGGCAGGGGAATCTCCCTCAGCTGGTTCCATGTCCTGTTGTCACTGTCCCATCCTGGGGGACTCTGCCCTGCACAACCTGATTGTGACAAGGGTGGCTCTGCCACATGCTCAGACCTTGAAATTCTCAATTCTTTATTCTCATTTATCTGTTCTTTATTTCTTTATTTCTCATTCTTTCCAAGCTTGAGGTAGATAAAAGCATCCATGGGATGGAGATGGGCTAAAAGCCTCAAACTGAATCCTTCAGGAATGCTCACCCTCATCTTCCTCCTCACACCCAGCATTAAATGGACCTTGCTGAGGGGTCTCTCAGCAGCAGATTCAATTCTAATGCAGTTATGAGGATGTGGCAAGCTTCCCTTTGCAGTTATCCCATTTTCCATCTCTACAAGGAGGAGCAGGGAGGTCACTCTGCCCCTGCTCTGGTGAGGCCACACCTCGAGGGCTGTGTCCAGTTCTGGGCCCTCAGTTTGGGAAGGACATTGAGACACTTGAGGGCCAGTGTTAGATTGAAACCAGAATTTTGCTGCTGGAGCATTTTTAGCTGTGGGTGTATTTTATTTGCTTTGCCCCCAGATGAAGGCAGGAATGATGAATCTCACTCCATGTTCTCAGAAGGATAATTTATTACTTTATTTTACTATATTATAGTAAAGAATACTAAACTAAACTATACTAAAGAATACAGAAAGGATATTTACAGAGGGCTAAAAAGATAATAATGAATATATGATAACTGTATATAATCGTATATATATGATAATATATATGATAATATATAAATGATAATTTCCAGAGTCATGACACAGCTTGGCCCTGATTGTCCAAAGAGTGAAAACAACTCACAGCAGAATCCAATGGAACAATCACCTGTGGGTAAACAATCTCCAAACACATTCCAAAGGAGCAAAACAGAGGAGAAGCAAATGAGATAAGAATTGTTTTCCTTTTTAAATCAAATTCCACATGAGCAAAACACAGGAGAAGCAAATGAGATCAGAATTGTTTTCCTTTTTCTCTGAGGCTTCTCAGCTTCCCAGGAGAAAAATCCTGGGCAAAGGGATTTTTCCAGAAAATGTGAAAGCCACAGTGGGGGTTGCAGGGAAGAGCAGGAGCTGATCTCAGGGTGTTTGGCGGCTGTTTCATCTTTGAAAAATCCATGTGGAATGGGGTGTTTATTGTGCTGGAGGTGGAGATTGAGGTTTGTGTCTGTGTAGGGAGAGTTTCCTTGGGCAAAAAATAAAAATGCAGCTTCCCCCCACCCCAAAACCATCATCCCAGTGGCCCTTAGAGGCTGGCATACAACAAAAACCAAGAAAATAAATGAACCTGACCACAGCATTAATAAAAATCACATGAAAAATAACCTCAAGGCCTCAATCCCCCCAAAAAACCCGAATAATACCAACCAAACTTCATCCACAGCGCTGCTGCCAACAAAAAGTTACATAAGGAGGTAATTTCAGTTGGATTCAGGCTTTGATTTTTGCATCTTGGTGTGAATCTCGTCAGTGTTTGTAAAAATGGAGGGTTTTTTGTGTTCATTGTGACACAACACAGAGAACCTTCAAAGCAGTTGTAGGCAAAAGGGAGTTGTTATTTTTGATAAATTATGTACGAAGGGAAGGGTAAGGAGTAGCTCAATCTGTCCTTCCTCTCTTAGGACTTGAACACAAAAAGAAAACAAGGTTTGAAGCTTTTGGATGTTCAGTCAGTGCCAGAGACAGTACAGAAGTGCCTTTTAGTGGCATTGAGGTCACTGAACATCCTCAGAGAACACCAAAATGGCAGTTGTTGATTTGATTTTATTTTACCCCAACTCTCTTTTTCTGTGTGTTTGTCTTTCCCTACATTTTATCCCAGCGTTCCCTTTCCCTTGTGCTTTGACCTACAGCCATTTTTAGGCAAACATTACATTCCAGTGTCCCCTTTTTTATGCTCCAACCACCATTTTTAGGGAATTAAGTCATGAAATCACAGGCTGCCCAAAGCTGTGGGGAAGGTTTTAGGTGCATCCCCGCAAATGTGCCACATCCGAGCTTCTTGCTGCTCTGAATTGTGCTGAAAAGGGCTCTTGAAATGTTTTAGGGAGTCACAATTGCAATGGAGATCTCTGTAGGAAAGGGGAAGATGTAAGAGCCTGAATGAGGGATGTGGGACTCCAGGCTGCTCTCCAAAATGCAGTTTATTGTATCCAAAATGCAGTTTATTGTACCCAAAATGCAGTTTATTCTATCCAAGAGGTTACAGCAGTCCAGGGCCATGGGTGACAGAGCTGTGCCCACAGCTGTCAGCTCCAGCTGCAGGCAGGCCTGGAGACCCTTTGGTTTTGGTTACAATGCATTCTATACTTTTCTTTAAGTCACAATTCATTCTATACTTTTCTTTAGGTCACAATTCATTCTATACTTTTCTTTTGGTCACAATGCGTTCTATACTTTTCTTTGGTCACAATGCATTCTATACTTTTCTTTGCTGAGCATCTCAATACAGCAGAACCAATCTATACCTTAACTTTTATCTATAGCCTATCATAACTGCTATAATTACCATATTCATGTTACTGTTCTCCAATCACTCAAAGTCAGTACATTACAGTTTAAGCCAGAAGTTGTTTTTCAGTTTTCTTGCAGTGGAAAATTCTGAGACTGCAGAATTTTCCCACCTATTTTTTCTCCTTGCCACATTTGCTGCCTTGTTTGCCTGTGCTCTCTTTCTGCTTGGTAAAAACATCTTCTTGGTTGGGGTGGGTTTATCCTTTGCTCTAAGCCATAAAAACCCCTCATGATAACTCACACCCCCTTTGCCTCCTTGGTTATCCAGTGAGACTGGCTCAGCAATTCTTTCCTTCTATACCAAAACTTGCTTCCATCTCTATTCCTTCTTCAGATTCTACATTTAAAAATCTTTCTGCTCAGCACACACACATCTGTGAGTTCTTTCTTGTCAAACTTTCATCCTTCCAGACAAGAAGACTCTTCTGTTTTATAAACCCAACTGGAGGTGCCAGTTCTGATGCCACAGCTGGGAGGAGGCTGCTGAAAAACCAGAACCCCATGGGTTGATTTCCCCACCACCAACAAACTGGAGAAAAGAGTAATGAGGTGAAGGGAGACCAGGAAGCTGTGCCCAGCCAGCTGGAAACCCTCCAGCCCTGAAAACGAGCCATCAAAAGCTGATTTGTGGGTCTGAGTTGTGGTGCTCAGTGTGTCCTTCTCAGCACCTCCCCAGGGGAGTCCCAGAATGGGCTGGAAGGGCCCCCAAGCCCATCATGGGGACACCTTCCACTGTCCCAGCTGCTCCAAACCCTGTCCAGCCTGGCCTGGGACACTGCCAGGGGCAGCCACAGCTGCTCTGGGAATTCCCAGCCCCTCCCCATCCTCCCAGGGAATAATTCCATCCCAATATCCTACCCAAATCTCCTCTTTTCCAGTTTGGAACCATTCCCTGTGTCCTGTCCCTCCATCCCTTGTCCAAAGTCTCTCTCCATCTTTTTTTATGGGGTTTTTTTTTGTGCACTGGAAGGGGCAGTGAGGTTCCCCTAAGAACTTTCCCTTCTCCAGGCTGGACAATCCCAATCCTGCCAGTTTGAACAATTCCAGAGGTGCCGAGCCCAGTGTGAGCAGTGCCACATCCCAGCTCAGGGAGGTTTCCTTGCTGTTTCTTCCCTTTCCTGTCTGGCCCTGCCTGTCACCCTCTGCTGTCCCCTCCCTGCCTGGCCTCTGCACAGCCAGGCTTGTTTGCCAAAAGCAGGAGTTGGGGTATTTTATTTTACATCAATTCCTTATGTAACTTTTCAGGAAATGTGATGATTTTTGACTCCTGCTGCCTGACAGGAGCAGTGCACTCAGGGCAGGGAAGGTGCCACGGAAATGAGTGGCTTTCCTTCATTCCAGGACATGCTTGACATGGCAAATAAACTCACAGGGATGAGATCTGTGCCTTGGGTAAATCACTGGGACTCTCTGAGCTGGGCTGGAACCCTGTAATGTTCATTTACCATTGCAAACTGAATTGTGACAGCTCTGTGGAATGCCCTGAGCTCTGGGCAGGACACACAGAAGCCACCAGCAGCTGTCCCCAATGTCCTTTAGGAGCTGTGTGAGGAACCTGGCAGGTGCATCAGTGACAGGGATGGTGCTGAGCAGCATTTCTGCTGCTCCTCCTTCTGCTGCCAGGAAAATCCACCCACAAACACCAGAGGTTTGTGTCAAAAAGGAGACAGAGGAGTCCTGGAACTTTATTCCAATCAAGGCAGAGGCCATGGGGCATTCCCTGGGGTCTCTCCAGTTTTTGGAGGATGCAGCCTCCTTTTTATCCCAGTTTCCCAGCTGCATTTCCCTTCTCTCTGTCCCCATTGCTGAGGTATTTGAGAGGTTCAGACTCCCCAGAACACCTGATCCCAAAGATTCTCCTCTAATGTACAACCCTCCCTTTGAATTTTTAATTCTTACTGAATTTAGGGATTTTTCTTCCCAATTTCCCAGCTGCATTTCCCTTCTCTCTGTCCCCATTTCTGAGGTACTTGAGAGGTTCAGACTCCCCAGAACACCTGATCCCAAAGATTCCCCTCTAATGTACAATGGGATACTGGGAAGGAATTGTTCCCTGGGAGGTGTCTGTGCTTCCCTGCCCCAATTTATGCAGAAGACACCAAATAAACGAGGCCCTGTGATATTTTTACAGCCAAAAATGAGATTTGGCCACCCAGAGCCAATTGTTACTGACTGGGAGGACAGCAAATGTGTCTGAACTTGCTCTTTAAGGGAAGTTTTGAATTTTGGAGGGGTTTTCAAAATCCTGGCCTGTATTTTTTGGCTCCCACATCTGCACTGGGATGTATCACAATTGATCCCTTTTGGGCTCTCTTTTGGAGAACTGAGCAACTGAAGCTCTCCCTTTTCATTCATATTACTTACCAGGCAGGGTTTTCGCAGCCAAGCTGCTTGAAAATAGTAAATCTGAAAAGAAAAATCCATTTTTAAATCATTAAAAGCATTAAAAGTGACCTTTACCTGCTGCAAACATAATCCCTTAATAATGTGTCTTGTACTGGACAGATAATGGGGATCTTCCACGCGGGGATTAAAGGATTGTGCAGACTCAGCTGCTGATTTCCTGAGGAAATTTCTGCTTTTGGGAATCACAGGTGGGACCCCAGGGGTGCTGCCACCTGGATTAGGGCTTCCACCTCGTGTCTCTCCCAGATTTCAAAATATGCACAAATTTCTGTTCAAATGACTCTGCAAACTTGGGATCTCTGAGCAAGGGGTGATGCCACAGCAGCTTTTTTGGTTGTGTTTGCCTCAGAATAATCTCTGGAGCTCTGCAACAGGGATTAGGCTCTGTGTGTTCCTGGGACAGATTTAGGGTGGCCTAAATTCAGGTGGCTGGGTGAATTTACCTCTGTTTGAAAGGAAGAAAATTCAACAAGAAATGCGGGATATAATACCACGTTTCAATTCAATTTATATCGAATATCCCACATATATTCAATCTATATTGAATATAAAAATATTTCCCTGGGGGAAAATTCCCTGGATCACACAAAGCCACCAGCAGCTGTCCCCAATGTCCTTTAGGAGCTGTGTGAGGAACCTGGCAGGTGCATCAGTGACAGGGATGGTGCTGAGCAGCATTTCTGCTGCTCCTCCTTCTGCTGCCAGGAAAATCCACCCACAAACACCAGAGGGTTGTGGCCAAAAAGGAGACAGAGGAGTCCTGGAACTTTATTCCAATCAAGGCAGAGGCCATGGGGCATTCCCTGGGGTGTCTCAAAATTTGGAGGATGCAGCCTCCTTTTTATCCCAATTTCCCAGCTGCATTTCCCTTCTCTCTTTCCCCATTTCTGAGGTACTTGAGAGGTTCAGACTTCCCAAAACCAAAGATTCCCCTCTGATGTACAACCCTCCCTTTGAATTTTTAATTCCTAGGGAATTTAGGGCTTTTCCCCGTTTCTGAGGTACTTGAGAGGTTCAGAGTTCCCACAACACCTGATCCCAAAGATTCCCCTCTAATGTACAACCCTCCCTTTGAATTTTTAATTCTTATGGAATTTAGGGCTTTTTCTTCCCCATTGTTTCTTTCATCTTTCAATGTCCAATTTCATTTCTCAGCAAACCTAAAGTTTATTTGTAAAATCAAATCTCCTTTTCCATTCACCCATCAGTGGAATCCTTCCCATTGCTTCTTTTATCTCCCAGTGCTGGTTTTATCTGCCAGCAGCCCCACAGCTGGTTTGGAAAGACAAATCCACCATTCCTCTTAGCTGGATGTGGCACTCAGTGCTCTGGGCTGGTGACAACGTGGGGCTGGGTCACAGCTTGGACTTGATGCTCTTGGAGGGCTTCTCCAACCTAAATTCTGGGATTCTGTGACTTTCCTTGGGACAAATATGGGTCCTTTAAGGGGTTTTTCTCTGGATGGGTCAGGCTGGGCTCTGTGTACTCCTCACCTCTGCATTTCAAAGCTGCTCACAAGGTGCATCTGGGCTGCTCAGGGATGCTCCAGCCCATTATTTAGGAAGTGTGGAGCAGGGCATGAGTCAGTGAAGTGATTTTCCCAGCAATGGATGGGGCAATAAACATCTCCTTGCTCATAAGCCAGCAGCTCTGAAGAGCTACAGCCAGGCTGCTCTGCTGCTGCTGCTGGGCTGCTCTGCTCTCAGATTGCAATTAGCTTGTGTATTAAATTAAAAAAAAACACAACCAAAACAGCAGAGCTGAGCTGAGCTGTAACTCACTGAAGGTGAAGTTCACCCCTGTTCTGCAGTGCTGGGTTCTGTAAAACTTCCCCATTTATTTTTGTGCTGTTTGCAACACTGGCACCTTCCTTTTGTCCGTGGAGAGTCCTGGGGTCACAGCATGGCTTGGGTTGGCAGGGACCCCAAAAATCCCCTCATTTCACCCTTGCCATGGGCAGGGCACCTTCCACTGCCCCAGGCTGCCCTGGGCACCTCCAAGGATGAGGGATCTGCACCCTGGACAGAGCCTGACCTGATGAGCACCAGCTTTGGACTTCAGAAGGTGCATCCCAGCCAGACCTCTTGTTTTGGAAGTGTGTGGGGTTTGGGATGTGAATTTATCTCCTGGTTTTGACTTCAGAATCTGTATCCCAGCCAGACCTCTTGTCTTGGAAGGCTGTGGGGTTTGGGATGTGAATTTACCTCCTGATTTTGACTTCAGAAGGTTCATCACAGCCACTCCTGGAAGGCTGTGGGGTTTGGGATGTGAATTTATCTCCTGGTTTTTACTTCAGAGGCCACATCCCATCCAGACCTCTGCACTGGAAGGCTGTGGGGTTTGAGATGTTAATTTATCTCCTGGTTTTGACTTCAGAATCTGCATTCCAGCCAGACCTCTTGCATTGGAAGGCTGTGGGGTTTGGGATATGAATTTATCTCCTGATTTTGCCTTCAGAAGGTCCATCCCATCCAGACCTCTGCTCCTGGAAGGCTGTGGGGTTTGGGATGTGAATTTATCTCTGGAAGAGGTGGAGGCTCTGTGCAGCCTCTGTGCAGAGGGGAGCTTGTGCTTCATGGTTGCCCTCAGTACCCAAACACCCCAAACTGCACTCCAGAGGAAGATGCAGAGTTCCTGGAACCCCAAGCGCTTGAGCTGAATTCAAATTCAGCTCTTAGACAGCACAACTGGAGCAGTCCCTACATTTAAAGCTTGTCCCAGGTAGCAGCACCCTTTAAGATGCAGGTCAGCCTTCCTGCAAGTGTGACCTCTCCTCTCAGCTCCTGGAGTTTGAGCACTGACACCGCAGTTACATTCCCAAGACTTCCTTCAAAGGCCCGGGGATGGGAAGCTGAATTTTTGTTCTGCTCTTTTGAAGGCTGAGTGTCTCATGAAATGACATTACAGCAGGAACTGGGAGCAGGAAAATTAACATGATCAAAGGTGGCAGAGTCTGTTAGATTTGGCAAATGCCTTATTTGATTTGTATCTGCAGCAGTGGTCGCACTGCTGTGTCCTCAGAGCCTCGCACATCTGAGAGCTCTGCTTCCCCAACTTTGTGAGTAATGTACACTCACAGCTTATTGGGAAAGGCCAAAAAAACCCAACCAAATCCTCTTGCAGGCTTTAAACTTTTTTTTTTTTTTTTTAAATAAACGAGTGCTGTCCCAGGTGGGCAGAATGAGGATGAGGCACACTGAAGTCTGACTCAAACAGGTGAGGCCGCCAGTGGCTGTCCCTGCTTTGGCACATCAGTGCCCTCATCCATCCTCCAGGCTCCCAGACACATTCCTGCCCCGCAATCTAAAGGGAAATTTGAATTAATATCTTTGGAATCATTAATACCACGTGGAATTCGTGACTCTGAGATGGTTCCAGGGAGTCTGGGGGACCCTTGAGCCACCCTGAGGCTGCCACAGAGCCAGGCCTGACTATGGGGGGCTTTGACAGCTGCCCTGCAAGCAAAGATGAGTTCATAGAAGCAATAAAAATTGTGATTTTCGAGTGTATCCATAGCAAGGAAGAAGACAAGGCCATCAGCATGGAAACAGAGTAGAAAAGATAGATTAATATTTTTGTAAGCTAGACTACGTGCATAAGTAGATGTTTATACATGCCTTATTAAATTTGTGTCAAACTTTTGCCAATTATATTGACCTTAATTGCTTTGCACCAATGAATATAATAAGTTATTGTGTATATAATAAGTTATATTGTATAAAACTTAAGATCATGCTTTGTTAAGAGTATATAAGCTGGAGAACATGCAAAATAAAAACTTTTTTCTTCTTTGACCCTGATCACATGTGGATGTCACATCTGACCTAATGGTGACACCTGAGCAGCTCTCAGGGCTCTTTCTGTAGCATCCATGAGCTCACCACCAGTGTGTAGCCAAGATATTTCATGAAAATTCCCTTTTCCTAGGATTTTTCTCCTTAGAAACTGAGAGGCCTCAGAGGAAAAGAAAAAGAATGATTATCTGCTGCTGTGGAATGCAACAGGTGCATCTGGGATTGGTCCATGTTGGTTGTTTCTAATTAATGGCCAATCACAGCCCGGCTGGCTCGGACTCTCTGAGAGTCACAAGATTTTATTATCATTCCATTCCATTCCATTCCATTCCATTACACTCCATTCCATTCCATTCCATTCCATTCCATTCCATTCCATTCCATTCCATTCCTAGGGCCACCAGATCATCACTGCTGTGTGCCTGGAGCCCCTGTGGGTGCAGGAGATTTGTGTTCTCCTTTTCCAGAGCCTCCACTCCCCATCACCCCCAAAATGGTCCTGGCAGGGCCACAGTGGGGCCTTGGCACTGCGAGTCCTGCTGAGGTTGGATTTGATCTTGGAGGTGTTTTCCAACCTTAAAGATTGGAGATTTCTGTAATTCTTGGCCTCTGAGAAAAACTGAAGTTCTGGAAGGAGAAATGGAGCAGCCAGACCAGGGAATGTTAAACAGGAACATGAAATAAAGTGTTAAACAGGAATGTTAAATAAAATGTTGAACAGGAATGCTAAAGTGTTAAACAGGAATGTTAAATAAATCCTCCTCTGGAATGGCAGCCTGGGAAGGGCTGAGGGAAGGAGCTGATGGGAATTTAATAAAGATTGTGCTCAGTTCTGAGCTCCAGCAACCTGCCCAGGCTCTCCGGTGCGAGCCAGAGGTGTTGCACCACTGAATTTTGTGGGATTCACTCTTTTTTTCCTGCTGGAAAGCAGCAGTGATCCCTTTTCCAAGGAGCAGGGCTGGTTTTCCTCCTCCTTGGCCGTGGCAATTCCTTGGTAGCGCTGCCTGGGCTGAGCTGCTTCTCACTGGGGAAGGAGTTAAGATGAACTCAAAAGCATTAAGGCCTCTTTAATTCAGAAGAGGAGGGTTTGTGTCATGGTGTCACACAGTTTAACTAATCTACTTTAAAATTAATTTGGTTTAATTTTCCTTAGGGCCCCCATGTGGATATACCCTTAAGTACCTAGAATAAATAACAGGTAACTGGGTTGTAAATCACCACAAGTAATTGTGTACCTACTTCCCTGTTGTAAATCAGCAATAACTCCAGAGGGGCTGATTCTCCCTGTGTATACCTGCAATAAACCAGGAGTAACCTGCTCTAAGTCAATAAAGGTAATTTTCTTCCTCCTTTCCTGGGACAAAACAAGAGGAAGGAGCTCGGCTGAGAGAAGTTCAAGGCAAGAAGGTGAATATTTTTACTTCTGAGGAGAATTAATGGCAGAACAACTGAGCAGGGACTGTAATGGACTCTGTGGGGCTGCAGGATTCTTTTCTGAAGCTCAGCTCACTCCCTGAGCCTGCCCTTGTTCAAGCAGGAGGAGGAAAGTCCCTGGCCTGTGGCAGGCAGAGCATCTTCCTAAATGAGCATTATTTACTCATTATTTACTCCTTGCACACAAACCTCCCACCTTGTTAACCCCGGGAGAGCCTGGGAAGGGCAGGAGCACTCTGGAAAGTTCCAAGGGGTGAGGAGGAGGCCCTAAATGGGCCAAGGAGAGGCTGAGGCAGGGTTATCCCACCTCTCTTGGGTCCTGGCATTGCTGCAGAGGGAGAACTGAGGGTGGCAAATGAAGGAATTCATCCCTGCCTCCTCCCCTGCATGGAGGTAAAGTCAGCAGCCATGGGGTCATGGAATGGTTTGGGATCAATGGTTTGGAGTCAATTAATGGTTTGGGATCATCATGGAATGGTTTGGGATCAATGAAGGGTTAGGGATCAATGAATGGTTTGGGATCATCATGGAATGGTTTGGGATCAATGAAGGGTTAGGGATCAATCAATGGTTTGGGATCATCATGGAATGGTTTGGGATCAATGAAGGGTTAGGGATCAATCAATGGTTTGGGATCATCATGGAATGCTTTGGGATCAATGAAGGGTTAGGGTTCAATGAAGGGTTTGGGATCATCATGGAATGGTTTGGTTTTAATGAATGGTTTGGGATCATCATTGAATGCTTTGGGATCAAAAATGGTTTGGAGTCAATGAATGGTTTGGGATCATCATGGAATGCTTTGGGATCAATAAATGGTTTGGAGTCAATAAAGGGTTTGGGATCATCATGGAATGGTTTGGGATCATCATGGAATGGTTTGGGGTCAATCAATGGTTTGGGATCATCATAGAATGGTTTGGGATCAATGAATGGTTTGGGTGGGAAGGGACATTAAAGATTTGTCCCACCCCTGCCATGGGCAGGGACCCCTTCCACTGTCCCAGGTTGCTCCAAACCCCATCCAACCTGGCCTTGGGCACTTCCATGGATCCAGAGGCAGCCACAGCTTCTCTGGGAAATCCATTCCAGCCTCTCACAAGGAGGAATTTCTTCCCAGTATCCCATCTAACCCTGTCCCCCTTCAGTTTAAGGACATTCCCCCTTGTCCTGTCACTCCAGGCCCTCGTAATCTCCTCGTAATCCTTCCCAATTTCCTCGTAATCCTTCCCAATTTCCAGGTCCTGCATCAAACCAACACAGCTCAGTGAGGTTTCCAATGCCCACCCAAGGAAAATAAATGGGAATTTGGATGAGCTGGAGCTGTTGGGGCCACCAATGCTTGGAGATCAACCTGACAGACCCTGCATTGTGCAGGGACAGAATTTTGTCACCCTTGCACCTGAGCCAGCTCCAAGGTGAAGCTGCAGTGGTGGCACCTAAAAAACCAAATTTGCACGAAAATATTTGGTGGGAATAGAGCAAGGTTCTGTCAGGAAAATGTCAGGGTACTTAACTCGCCATGAACTCACTCTTTGCTTCCCCTGTTTGTCCATCTCTGTAAGCCCAGCAGGATTTCTGACTTAGGACTCTAAAACAGAACTCCTTACAGTAATGCTGGTAGATCATATGTTAGATTTTTTTTTTTTTTCCCTCCTTCTGACAAAACAGCCTCTGGCAAATTTTCCACTCCAATCTAAAAATTGTGTGTTGCTTCCCGGAGCCGAGCCCTTCTCTTGCTGCACCACGGCACGATGACAGACGACCATAATTAGCAAAGTGAGTAGAAACCCCATCTGATGTTGTGGCATTTCACACCCTATTTACAGAGGAATTAACACCTTCACTGTCACACTGGGGACACGGCTCCGGAGGATTTGTCTTGAGGAGAAAATTGATTTAATCACATGCCAATCTGTCTCCATGAGGGGTTTTGGGGGCTCTGTTGATCTTTCCCCTTGGGTCTCCAAGCTCCTGCACAGAAATAGTCCCCAGCTCGAAAATTTTCATTATTTTCTTACTAATTGGCTCAGCCTTTGTATTTGCTGCCCAAATTCCTGGCTGTGACTCAGATCTGAACTCCCAGCTCTCCAGGGATCTTTATTTGTGTGGATAAAGCTCTCATTAGCAAGGCTCCATCTCCAGCCTGGATCCTTCAGGAGAAGGGTTTGGATCCTTTCCCTTTGCAGCACAGCAATGGGAAGGCCCAGAGCTGAGCAGAGCAGTGAAAAAGAGCTGCTTGCTTTATTGTCAGATCCTATTGATCAGAGCTTGGCTCTGCTCTGCTTGGCCTTAAAGCTGCTAAAGTGGAACAAAAACGTGGAATGAGGGATAACAGCTGGTTTTACAAGGCTGAGTCTAGTGGGGTTTTTGCTGGGGATCTTTCATTTCCATGGTGAGCCAGGAATGTGAAGAGATCACCCACAGATTCATTTCTCATCTGTAAAGAGTATTTGGGGTGGGAAAAATATGGGAACATCTTTGTGTGTTTGGTGCTTGCGTTGCCATAACAGATCTGCTCTCGGAAGGAATCCACTCTGGAAGGGGAGCTGGATGAATGTATGCATGAGCATAGGCTGTGTGCCTGCATGAAAATGGGAAAGCTCCATCTTTTATGCAAAGTGGGAAAAGATAAACTGTGCTTTTTGTGGCTCACGTGGAAAAGCGCTAAGGAAATTCACCCAAACCCAGTCCCAAAGGTTTGGGAGAAAACCCAATCCCAAAGGTTTGGGACAAAATCCAGTCTCAAAGGTTTGGGAGAAAACCCAATCCCAAAGGTTTGGGACAAAATCCAATCTCAAAGGTTTGGGGAGAAAACCCAATCCCAAAGGTTTGGGAGAAAACCTGATCTCAACGATTTGGGAAAAAAATCCAGTCCCAAAGGTTTGGGAGAAAACCCAGTCACAAAGATTTAAGAGGAAACCAAATCCCAAAGGTTTGGGGAGAAAACCCAATCCCAAAGGCTTGGGAGAAAACCCAATCCAAAGGTTGGGAGAAAACCCAACCCCAAAGGTTTGGGAGAAGACCCAATCCCAAAGGTTTTGTGAGAAAACCCAATCTCAAAGGTTTTGGGAGAAAACCTAGTCCCAAAGGTTTGAGGTGAAAGCCCAATCCCAAAGGTTTGGGAAAAAAACCAATCCCAAAGGTTTGGGAGAAGACCTAATCCCAAAGGTTTTGCGAGAAAACCCAATCTCAAAGGTTTTGGGAGAAAACCTAGTCCCAAAGGTTTGAGGTGAAAGCCCAATCCCAAAGGTTTGGGAAAAAAACCAATCCCAAAGGTTCGGGGTGAAAACCAAATCCCAAAGGTTTTGAGAGAAAACCAAATCCCAAAGGTTTTGGAGAAAGCCCAATTCCTGAAGGGCAGGCTCAGGAGGAATTTCTTTTGGGGCATCATTACTGGCTCATAAAAGACACTTTCAGTTCTTCAGCTGGATTTTCTTTTGATTTCCCTTGCCATAAGCCCAGGCTTTCCTTCTCCCATTTACATTTGCCCAAATCTCTGTTTTTCCATGCCTTTCTCCCCACTCTGTGCCCATCCCCTCCCTCCCCAAGGACTCCTGTTCCCAGGAGGGTTTTTGCAGCAGGCTCAATGTGAGTCACTGCAGAGGAGCGAGTTCAAACCACCACTAAAACTTCCATGGAAGAAGAGGATGGAGAAGTAAGGAAATGGGATTCAGCAGCTCTCCTAAAATCACCTGCCAGGCTGCTCCCTTGGCTGGGAGCCCTTTTCCAGCCCAGCTCCCTCCCCTTCCCAGGCAGCAGAGGAGATTCTGTTTGACAGGGCTGATCCTCAGAGTTAAAAGTTTATTCCTCCATCAGCACATTAATGAAAAGAGAAACGTAGCTTGGGGAGGAAGGCTTATGGAACAAAAATCAAACTAAATCTATCAATTCCCCATCCTGAATAAATGAATCTATTAAGGTGGGGTGAGATGCCTGGCAGATAAGGGGTGTTCCACATAAAACCAGGAAGGAAAACCCAGGCAGCCCTGTGCAAACCCAGCACTGAGCACTGGGATTGTCTCCTGTGTGCTCTCAGCTTTTCCACCTGAGCCACAATGTCACAGACATATTTTATGAAAAATCCTCTTGCCAGGATTCTTTCCTCCTGAGAAGCTGAGAGGCCTCAGAAATGAAATGTAACCAAAAACCATCTGATAGCTGTGAAATGTGGTCTGGAGATGGTTCACCAACAGGTGCATCTTGGATTGGCTGCATGTCATTGTTTTTACTTGATGCCCAATGACAGCCGCCTGTGTCAAGGCTGTGAGCAGTCACAAGGTTTTATTATCATTCCATTCCTTTCTTTGCTGGCCTTCTGATGTCTCCCTCCTCTAGTCTTTAGTATAGTTTTAATATATCATTTTCTTTTCATATATAATTTTCTTTTAATATAATATATATAATAAAATAATAAATCAGCCTTCTGAAACATGGAGTCAAGATTCTCATCCCTTCCCTCATTCCTGTGAACACCACCACACCACAATTCTCAAGTTGCTGCCTGTGAGGAGAAAGTTCCTTTTCTGGCTTGGGGTTAGGGAAAGTTAATGGGAAGAAATGCCAATAGATGGCGCTTGGGAATTCTTGGAGGAGGGAATGGGTGGGGTGGGAATGATGGACACTCGTCCCTGTGTGCTGCAAACTCTCCTCCTGGAGATGGGCTCCTGCATTTACCCTTCCTGGGTCTCAGAATCTCCCTGAGATGCATTAAAAAGTCTCTTTTCCCAGTTGAAGAAGGAGTCAGAACTCTTCAGTTCTTGTTCTCAAGGTTGTTTATTGTTTCTTATCTATAAAATTCTTTCTCTGACCTGCCGAGGTCTGTCTGGCGGGTCGGGTTGAGGCACACTGGTGTTATCTTTTTATACTAAAAACTACATGTACAATATTTACAATATCACCTATGTTAGACAGTGAGCTTTTACTCTAAACCAATCTAAAAATGCCAACATCACCCAGAAGATGGAGGCCAAGAAGAAGAAGGAAAAAGGACAAGGCACGCCCAAATTCCTCCATCTTGGGACCCCGAGCCCCCATTCTAAAAACCTCAAAAATTGATTTTTCACCCTGTGACTGACTATTACTCTACTTAAATTTTCTTGACTTGTAATTTTTCATATCAAGGTTGGTAATTGTTTTTTCCAAGGCACAGGGGCTCTGTGCCAAGTTCTCTGAGCCCCCCAGGCAGGGGCTTGAGCCCTTTAGGGCAGCCAGAGGAATTTCCTGGCTTCTGACATAGCACAGGGAGGTGTGGATGCTCCTCCTGCCACCCCTGGCCATCCTCTCATCTCCTCCTGTTCCCCAGTTGCTCCCAGTTTGGATTTCAAACCCTTTGGAGATGAGATAAGCGGGGCTGGCAGTGCCGGGTCGCCGAGGAGCTGGCCCGGGTACATGGTGGGTAAATCACAGCTCTACCTGCAGTGACAGCAGTAATTTATCTCGGGCTGGAAAAAGCTGCTGCTTCCCATCCTGGGCTCTGAGGGTCATTCATCACTTTTTGTTATTTTTATAACAGAAGGGAGAGTGCTGGTTCCCTCCCCCCATTGCCTCCAGGGACAAATTAGCTGCTCTGGGAATGGATGAGCTCAGGGGCTGTTTGCATTTTTGTTTTTTAACAGAGCTGCAGGGCTCCCCTGAGCAGGGGCAGATGGAGCAAAGCTCTGGAACTCTGCCACGGGGAGGATGTGGCCTTTGGGTCCTGCTGCTGGTGGCAGGTGGTGACATCCCAGGGCCTGGTGGTGGCTCTGAACCCAGCACAGCATCCAGAGAGCCTGCCAAGGTCTGTGAGCTGGGCTGGGCAGGATTTGGGGGTTCTCTGGAGATCTCACTGCTAGAAACAAGGGCTGTCTCTGCTCCTGAAGCCTCCTGATCTCTGCTCTCTCATCCTGTGCCAGGCTCAGCCATTCCGGGCCACAGGAACACTCAGCTCTGTTTCCTCAGGATGCTCTGCACAGCCACAGGGCTCTGCATCCAGCCACAAACAGGTGCAGGTTCTATCCCTGCTGGTTTGCTGGGATAGATAAATCTGTATTAAAAATTAAAAAAAAAATACACATTGTATGTTTACCTTATATATATATATATATATAAAACGTATATAAATGTATATTCCATAAATAATTTTTGAGAGAGATCTGCTGAATCTGAGATCTGCTGAATCTGCTATATATAAAAATATATATAAATGTATATTTCATAAATAATTTTTGAGAGACATCTGTTGAATCTGAGATCTGATGAATCTGCTATATATATTAAATATATATATATATATATATAATGTATTTAAATGTATATTCCATAAGTAATTTTTGAGTGAGATCTGCTGAACACTCATATGCCCAGAGAAGCTGTGGCTGCCCCATCCCTGGAAGTGTCAAAAAAAAAAAAAAATATTCACACACATTGTATGTTTACATTATATATATATGTATATATTTATATATCTACACATACATATATAATGTAAATATATATCTATTAAATATATATTAAATATATATAAATATCTATATAAAATATTTAGATATATATATATAAATATTTTATATATCCATATATATAATAGATATATAAAATGTATATAAATGTATATTTAATAAATTATTTTTGAGAGACATCTGCTGAACACTCATATGCCCAGAGCAGCTGTGGCTGCCCCATCCCTGGAAGTGTCCAAGGTCAGGTTGGACAGGCCTTGGAGCACCCTGGGATAATGGAAAGTGTCCCTGCCCATGGCAGGGCTGAAATTATCTTAAAATTTAAGGCCCCTTCCCACCCAAACCATTCCATGATGATTCTGTGATCCATTTCCAGCCCATCCTGGATCTGTCATTGCCCTCCTGCTGTGTTTTTTAGGGTTTTTTTTTTAGGCTTTAGGGTTTTTTTTCCTTCATGTCTGTCTCCTGTGGGCACTGAGGAGCTGCAGGCAGGCAGCAGGAGAGGGAAGATTGGACACGGGGTCCCTGGGGAGGATACAGGTGCTCCACAGTCCCTTTCTCACTGAGGGGACATTGCTTCAATGACTCTGCCAATCACTGTCCCTCACCTGTCTGTCACTTGTTGTGCAGCCAGGGAATTCACTTCACAGAGTGGCCAAAAGTGGCAGATTTTTATGTCTGCAAGGGGCCACTTTGCATAATTCTGGGCACCAGGGAACAGAGCCAGTGAGGAGGCATCCACAGCCCCATTTCCATGGAAATTTCCCAGCAGGCAGGGGACAGGAATGCATTCACTTCCCAGGGCATTGCAGATGGGCAGATTTGCCTTGTAGTGCTGGAAATTGCTTTTGTGTCTCACACATCAGCGTGCTGAGCCTGCTCAGAGGAAGGGCAACGAGGAGAAAGGGATGGGGATCTTCTCTTCTCTTCTCTTCTCTTCTCTTCTCTTCTCTTCTCTTCTCTTCTCTTCTCTTCTCTTCTCTTCTCTTCTCTTCTCTTCTCTTCTCTTCTCTTCTCTTCTCTTCTCTTCTCTTCTCTTCTCTTCTCTTCTCTTCTCTTCTCTTCTCTTCTCTTCTCTTCTCTTCTCTTCCCTTCCCTTCCCTTCCCTTCCCTCCTCTCCCTTTCCCTTTCCCTCTCCCTTTCCCTTTCCCTTTCCCTTTCCCTTTCCCTTTCCCTTTCCCTTTCCCTTTCCCTTTCCCTCTCCCTTTCCCTTTCCCTTTCCCTTTCCCTTTCCCTTTCCCTTTCCCTTTCCCTTTCCCTTTCCCTTTCCCTTTCCCTTTCCCTCTCCCCCCTCCAGGGGAAGCTTTTGGAGCTGCAGGTTGTGATGGAGATCACAGAATTTTGGGGTGCTTTGGGTTGGAAGGGAACTTAAAGCCCATCCAGTTTCACCCCCTGCTGATGCTTTAGGATTTGAGCTTTTCTATTTTTTATATATTTGTAATCCTGCAGTTCTTTAGTGTAGAACTCCAAACTCCACACACAGTGGGAGCTGCTGCTTTCCCATTTTGGGCAGACACAGCAATTCCTCTCCAGGCCTGGCAATCAAGGACACCTCACTGCATCAGGCCCTGAGAAATGTGAACAAAAGTGAGCTGGGGGAGCAAATTTGGGGTAAATTACTTCATTAGCTGAAGCTCTAATTGGAATATTAATTAACCCACAATATGCAAATGGATCAAAATTATAAAAATCTGAAAACCTGTGACCCATTGTCCATTTTGGGTGCAGCCCCTGGGGGGTTTTGTCTGCCCTAAATGTCCCTGAAGGCCTTCAATAAATAGAACTGATTTTTATTCCCTTAATTTTGTCTGGCCTCTGTTTTTAGGTAGCCCCAAGGGCATCTCTGCCATGGCAGGGATGCAGCTGCAGGCAGATGTTGCTCTCTGATGGTCCTGGCCCCTGCATGGTGGAGGCTGGAGAGGTTGAGCTGGGGCCCATCTCTGCTGGACCTGCCTGGCATGGTGAATTTATTTCTCATTTTAGGTTTTGTTGGGTGGTTTTTTTTTCCCTTTTCTTCCTCCTCCTGTTGATTGCACAATGCATAACCTCAGCTGTGACAGGCTGGTGATTATTTATTGTCATTTGCAATGACTTGGGGACAAGCACAGGCCATGTACAGCCATTAAAGGCTTTTTTGGAAAACTCAGGAAGCAAAGTGGCCCCGTTCCCTTGGCTGCAGGGAGCAGCAGGGCCTTGTGCTCACCATGGCCATGGTTCAGGGCTCCTCTGCAGCCTCCCTAATTGAGTCATTTGTCTCCCCAAGTACCCACCAGCTTCACTGCAGATTTGTGGGTTCTCTTCATTATTAGTATCATTAATTTTTATTTAGACACAATTGATGGCCTCGTCCATGGAAGTTGATCTGAAATTGTGTCTGGAGAATGCTCTGAGGGCTGGTGGGCATGGGGAGCCCAGGGGTCGGGGGCCTGGGGGTGACCTGGCCACAGCCAGAGCCATGGGGCCACATTTCCTTGAGAAAGGTGCTCGTGCAACCTGGAGGTGTCAGAAGATTTGTGGGTGGGATTTGGGCCACCTAAATATTGCTCCAAGAGATCCAAGACTTCCTGAACAGCAGTTTACTGTTGTCCTGTCCCTTTTCTGAGGGTCTTGTGAGGACAATCGCCACCCAGACAGTGCGGAGCAGTCAGATTTCACAGGCAAAGAACAAAATCCAAATGTCCTGGGTGATTTTTGTCCTGTTCTCCCTGGAGAGAGAAGTCACGTTGCTGTTGCAGGTGTTGCTGGTCCAAGAGGGGACCTCTCCCTGCTGAGCCCAGCTGGGGCAGAGCTGTGGGCAGCAGAGCTGAGGGCAGGCACCTGCATGTGCTCATCTGCATCCTTCCCTTGCCAAAAACCAGCATTTCTACTGATGCCTTAAGTTTTAGCTTTTCAGATTTTCCAGACCCTGCTCTGCCTCAGGCTGGGATTCTGAACTCCAGATAAAGTGTTCTAGCAAGTTCTCCTCACAGCTCAGTCCCACAATCAGTTTCCAGCCCCAGAACCAAGGACACCGCTGCAGCTTCAGCCCCAAAAAGTGCAAACAGCAGGAATGGAGGGGAGCAAACTGGGAGGGTGGGACTGCATCACCTGGAGCTGGACTTGGACAGTTAACCCCATATGGAAATGGACCAAAACCTATAAAAGCGTGAAAACTCTTGATTTGGGTCCATCTTGGATCCATCCTGGGTCCATCTTGGCTGTAGCCCTGGCTGGGCTCCTAAATATCTTTTAAAATATATCTTTTAATAAATCCCTACTTTATTCTTTATCTCTGTCCAGCCTCTGCTCCAGGTTCCTCTCAAGGCATCACAACCTTGTAAATCTGAGGACTCCTGGAGGGGAGGACGGGGCTGTGACTCCTGTCCCTCTGGGAGAGCCCTGGAGGAGGAGGAGAAGGAGAAGGAGAAGAAGGAGAAGAAGGAGAAGAAGAAGAGGAAGAAGAGGAGGAAGAAGAAGAACAAGAAGAAGAAGAAGGAGAAGAAGAGGAAGAAGAGGAAGAAGAAGAAGAACAAGAAGAAGAGGAAGAAGAAGAGGAAGAAGAAGAAGAACAAGAAGAAGAGGAAGAAGAAGAGGAAGAAGAAGAAGAACAAGAAGAAGAGGAAGAAGAAGAAGAACAAGAAGAAGAGGAAGAAGAAGAAGGAGGAGAACAAGAAGAAGAGGAAGAAGAGGAAGAAGAAGAGGAAGAAGAAGAAGAACAAGAAGAAGAGGAAGAAGAAGAAGAGGAAGAAGAAGAAGAAGAGGAAGAAGAAGAGGAAGAAGAAGAAGAAGAAGAAGTTAATGTTACAGCTGGACTCTCTGCTGGACAGGTGTCTTATAGGTGATCACTTCAAAGGACAAGGACGAGGACAAGGAGGAGGATGAGGAGGATGAGGAGGAGGATGCTGCTGCTGCTGCTGCTGCTGCTGCTGCTGATGATGATGATGATGATGATGATGATTCAAAGCCTGCAGTTGTGTGGAGCCATCCCTGTGCTGGCAACCTTGGCTGCCGCTTGGTTTTGGTGTTCTGGTTTGTTGGTTTGCTTTTTTGGTTTTTTTTAATTCACTCTTCCAGTTAAACTCTTCATTTTGCTGCCACTTGCTGGGCCTGCCAGCTGCTAACAACCACCAAGGGACTCCGGGCAGCTTTGCAGGCTGCCTCAGAGTGCCTCAGGCAAAGCCTGAAATGCATAAAACATGAAAATAACCTTTTGTGTTCGCTTGCAGCCTCACACCCTTCATCCTCCCTAGGGTGGGGAGTGATTGGTGAGGCTCACAGCCAGCAGGTGGAGGTGGCTCTGTGGTGCAAGGTGCTGGGATTCAGGGTGGGGCTCTATTTTTATTATTTTTATTATTTTTATTATTTTTATTATTTTTATTATTTTTATTATTTTTATTATTTTATTATTTTTATTTTAAATTTTTTTTATGTTTTTTAATTATTTTTAGGGAATGTTGCAGCCTGAAATTCTGGGTTTCCCCATTTTTTGCTGGGATTCTCAGGATGTAGGAGTGCAGAGCATCCTCAGCCTGTGAGCAGCATCCCCAGGCTCTGCTGGTGCAAGGTTTGCTTGGAGCAAACCAACAAGATCATCTTTAAGGTCCCTTTGAACCCAAAGCAGTCTGGGATTCTGGGTTTCCCCATTTTTTGCTGGGTTTCCCTATTTTTTGCTGGGATTCCCCATTTTTTTGCTGGGATTCCCCATTTTTTGATGGGTTTCCCCATTTTTTGCTGGAATTCCCTATTTTGTGCTGGGTTTCCCCATTTTGTGCTGGGATTCCCCATTTTTTGCTGGGTTCCCCATTTTGTGCTGAGCTTCCCCATTTTGTGCTGAGTTTCCCCATTTTTTGCTGGAATTCCCCATTTTGTGCTGGGTTTCCCCATTTTGTGCTGGGTTTCCCCATTTTGTGCTGAGATTCCCCATTTTTTACTGGGATTCCCCATTTTTTACTGGGATTCCCCATTTTTTGCTGAGTTTCCCTATTTTGTGCTGAGTTTCCCTATTTTGTGCTGAGTTTCCCCATTTTTTGCTGGGTTTCCCCATTTTTTGCTGAGTTTCCCCATTTTGTGCTGAGTTTCCCCATTTTTTGCTGAGTTTCCCTATTTTGTGCTGAGTTTCCCTATTTTGTGCTGAGTTTCCCCATTTTTTGCTGAGTTTCCCCATTTTTTTGCTGGAATTCCCCATTTTTTGCTGGGATTCCCCATTTTGTGCTGGGTTTCCCAGAAGGGCAGAGCATCCTCAGCCTGTGGGCAGCATCTCCTGCTGGTGCAGAGTTTGCTTGGAGCTCCCTGAGATTCTTGACACAGGTCTGTGGCTCTGAGGCTGTTAAATCCTGCTGGTCAGGTTTCTCCTTCCTTAACCCTGAGTTATTCAGGTGTTCTGCTCTGTCTTTCACGTCAAACAAACACACAAACAAAACCCCTCAGGAAGCAAAGCCCTGATTTTGCTGATTAGACCCAGCCCTGCTGGAACCTCATCCCAAAATCCATCAGAGTGCATCTTCTGGGCTCCCCTGCAGAACTGCAGCATTTCCAGCCTGGAAGGGCTGCCTTGAAGCACATTTGCATGGGAGTGCAGCTCACAAGGAGCCCAGGTCAGCTGTGAGAGGCCAGCTCAGCTCGGGCAGGTGTGAAGAGGTTGGGAAAGAGGCTGTCAGGAGCATTAGAGCAGGGAGGGAAAAGAGCAGCTCTGCTGGGGTGTGTTTGCTGCTGTCTGTTATTAGCACTTGAAATGCTGCTGGGCTGCTGACACTTTGGAGTGTTTAGCCAGGGATGAAAAGAAGTGATGTGACTTGCAGGGAGGGGAAAAAAAAAAAAAACAGGATAAAAAATGATTTCTTCCTTCCACACGTAATCTGGAGAATGTGAGAGAGGCATCAGCAGGCAGATAAATGTTCCTTTTTCCCTGGCTTTGTGGGGGACAGCAGAAAACTTGGGCACAAACTCCTGGATTCCTTTGCACACTTTGCTCTCTGCTCCTGTTAGAGCCTGCCAGAAAGTGTGTTTAATTCAAGAGCTCTCAGTGCCTTTTCCAAGCTCTGTGTTGCAAGACCTTCCCATACTGGGGAAAGGAGCCCTGAGACCTCACAGAGAGATCCAGGGAAATCCTTCCATGTGCCTGCTCCTTCTCTGCCCCAGGGATTCTGAAGTGTGATGAGACAAAGGTTATTTTGTGACCCCCTGCCCTTGCTCAGTGAACACAAGATCTTTTTATTGTTTTCCCTTTCCAAACTTTCCCATTCCAGGCTTTCCTTTCGTGATTAATTTACCTTTTACTCCTTCCATGTGGGTGTGTGACCATGTTCACAGGGGTTCTTGGGTGAGGGCAGAGACGAGGATCTGACTCCATGTTTCAGAAGGCTGATTTATTATTTTATGATATATATTATATTAAAACTATACTAAAAGAATGGAAGAAAGGATTTCATCAGAAGGCTGGCTAAGAATAGAATAGGAAAGAATGATAACAAAGGTTTGTGGCTCGGGCTCTCTGTCCGAGCCAGCTGGGCTGTGATTGACCATTAATTAGAAACAACCACATGAGCCCAATCCCAGATCCACCTGTTGCATTCCACAGCAGCAGATAACCATTGGTTGCATTTTGTTCCTGAGGCTTCTCAGGAGGAAAAATCTTAAAGGATTTTCCATAAAAGGTGTCTGCGACAGGGTGCACGCTTTTTATTGTGTGAAGTTGGTCTCCTTCATTCCCTCAGTTTTTATTTTCTTCAGTGGAAGTTGTCCCCCAATATTAGAGATTAAATAGCAACTCCTGCCCCCCTGGGAGATGTTCCCTTCCTGCTGGTCCTGCCCAGTATAAAATGATCCCTCTCCTGTCTCTCCTCAGGATGTGCATCCCTGCCTGATGCTCAGCTTAATATATTCCCTGCACAGTTCTGTGCCATTATTCCTAGTTAAACTCCCCTGGATCACCCAGAACATGAGGAATGTGCAGCAGCTTCCCACAGCACAGCATAATTAGCTGCTTCAAAAACTACCTGCAAAGAGTGATGCCCTCATTATGCCGAGCAGAGGAGGCTTTGGTGGGGTGAGGTGTCCCCAGGAAGGAGAAGCATTTCTCTTCAGAGCAAGAAGAAGAGGCCCTCCCGCAGTTCCCTTCATCACTGGATTCCTCAGGAGCCTGAAGGCACCTGGCAGAGCCCCATGATGGAAAGAAACACCTTGGAGCATCCATTAGGAGCTCGTGGTGATTAAAGCAGAGCCTTGCGGTTTGTGTGCTGCAGGGAAGAAGCCAGGAAATAACCCCCAATGTTGGTTTAAAATGTTTCATTTGCCATTTCGCTGCAAAACAGGTGAGAGGGTGCAGCTTTGGCCAGGCCTGGTGGTGGAGGTGACTGGGAGCCCATCACATTCCCAGCTGTCCTTGGCTGGAATCCTCCCCTGCCACCCTGGGCAGAACAAACCTGCTCCATCCATTGCTCTTCATCCTCTGATCAAACAAAGCTGGCAGTGGGTTGAGAGCCAGCCTTGATTTGTTCCCACTTTATTCCTGAAATCCAGAGCTGGCCAAGAAGTCTCCAGTGCCTGCCTGGCTGAGCACAACAACCCTTGATGTTCCTGCAGCGTTTCTGGTCGAGGATCTCCGAGTGCTCTGCAAACAAAACCTCCCTAAGCCTCCTGTGAGCCCTCTGGGCTGGGTATTACGCTCCTGACTTAGCAGATGAGTAAACAAAGGCCCCAGCAGTTCAAGTTTTCCATGTTGAGAGCACTTTGTCAATATTAACCTGATTAATCCTCACACTTGGGTGGAGAGAGTTGGGTTCCTTCAGGGGCAGAGCAAAGTCACAGTGGGGATGTCCCGAGTGCCTCTGTTTGGGGTCCCCACACTGAATAACGGGGTGCTGGAACTGAATCATGGGGTGGTGGAACTGAATAATGGGGTGGTGGCAGTCAGGGGGCATGGGATGTCCAGAGCTGGAAGGGACCCCAAGGACCATCCACAATGAGGTCACCATGCTGAATAATAATAATAATAATAATAATAATAATAATAATAATAATAATGGCAGCTGAGCCACCAGTCAGGGAGTTATGGGATGTCCAGAGCTGGAAGGGACCCCAAGGATCATCCACAACGAGGGCACCTCTGGTCCCTTCTCCAGAGAACAACCCCAGCCTTTCCTCCCAGCAGAGCTGCTCCATCCCTGTGCTCATGCTGGAGCCTCCATGGGCTCTGTCCAGCAGCTCAGCTCTGTCCAGCAGGACTCTGTGTGTGTCACTCTGTGCTCAGGAATGTCCCCCTGTGACGCCCCAGGGGACAGAGCAGGGTCTGCCCTGCTCAGGGCAGCTCTGCAGACCCCCTTGAGTGGATGGGCTGATCCCAGGAGCTTTTAAAGCCCAGATCCAGGAGAGCACTGAAACATTTTATTAGCCTTTAACAAGACAGAGTTATATCAAGTTTGTTCAGCATTAATTATACTTTCTGCAGTGTTCTACCTACACCATCAATTATTAATTAATCTCCCTCTGTATTTTTAGCTGTTACCTGTCCCTAATCACCTTGCTGCTATAACTTTCTGGTCTCATGCCAACGTGTGTTGCCAGACCAGTTGAAGACATTAGCAGGAATGTAATTACCTCGTTAGAGCTCGTGGAGTTTTGCACACCCCACCTCGATGGCATTAGAGATGCAGAGGCATTTTCCCTGGGAGTGTTTCTGCTTGTTGCCTCTGAGGATGGAGAGTGACCCACCCTGCTGTGACAGTGCCACCGAGGCCCTGGCACCTGAGGGGGGCCCTGTGACCCTGCTCTGAGCTGTGGCACTGCCAGCTGGGGCTGGGGTCAGGCAGGACCTCAGTGCTGGGGGCACTGAGGAGTGGCCAGGGCTGGGGTCACTGTTGGATCTCCCCAGTGCTTCTGGGGCCACTGTGGGATCTCCCAGTGCTGGGGTCACTGTTGGATCTTCCCAGTGCTGATGGGGTCACTGTGGGATCTCCCAGTGCTTCTGGGGCCACTGTGGGATCTCTCCAGTGCTGATGGGATCATTATGGGGTCTCCCCAGTGCTGTGGGATCTCCCCAGTACTGATGAGGTAACTTTGGGATCTCCCAGCATTGATGGGGTCATTGTTGGATCTACCCAGTACTGATGGGATCACTATGGGATCTCCCCAGGGCTGTGAGATCTCCCAGTGCTGGTGGGGTCACTTTGGGATCTCCCAGTGCTGATGGGATCTCCCCAGAGCTGTGGGATCATTATGGGATCTCCCAGTGCTGATGGGGTCACTGTGGGATCTCCCAGCACTGATGGAGGTCACTGTGGGGTCTCCCAGTGCTGTGGGATCTCCCCAGTGCTGATGGGGTCTCTATGGGATCTCCCAGTGCTGATGGGGTCACTTCGGGATCTCCCCAGTGCTGTGGGATTTCCCAGCACTGATGGGATCACTGTGGGATCACCCAGTGCTGATGGGGTCATTATGGGATCTCCCAGTGCTGATGGGGTCATTATGGGATCTCCCCAGTGCTGATGGGATCACCTGTGTGGGTCACTCAGGTACCCAGGCCTGCAGCTGCCCTGAGCTCTGGGCACAGCCTTTGGTCACTGTTGTGTTCCTGGGCCTTCCCCTGCTCCATCAGTGGCTCAGGCTGTGCTTCCATCAGGGCTCTCCTGCTCCTGCCTTCTGCAGCTGTCACTTTGTCACATCCACGTCTCTCCACAATGTCAAACACAGAGGATGGAGGGGACAGCAGCTCCCTGCTCCCTGTTTCAAGGGATTCAAGCTCATCCTGTCTCTGTGCCAAGTCCCCTTTGCCTCTTCCATTCCAATTAGCACATTCTGATGTTGCCTCAAGCCTTCCCTCAAAACCCCCAGGAAAAAACAAACACCCAGCTCCTGCTTTGTGCCTCTCCCCACCCAGCCACGCTGCCTTTGTGTGTTCAGGCATGTCCAGAGCTGCACATTTCCAGGCTCAGGGTAAAACCCTGCCAGCCAACAAGGTTCCCAGCCAAGTTTTCCTCCTGTTTTTTTCCTGCAGCTCCGTGCTGTGTGCGTGGATGAACAAATGGCAGCACAGCTGGGCTGCAGTGGCCACTGGAGGAGAACTCCTGAACTCCTTCCCTCTGCAGCTGGGCACAGCTGGCAGTGTCAGACTGTGCCCTGTGCCATGACAGAGGCAGCTGGGCCACCTCACCCAGCTTTGGGAAGGGCAGTGAGAGCAAATCATCCAAAATTCCCTCCTGGAAAGCACCAAGGGCTGTGCTTGGAGCTGTTGTTGTGTCAGTCAGTGTGGGAAGGGAGTGGTTTGGGGGGAATAAATGCAAAAGGAGACTTTTTCTTGGAGAAGGGAAGTGGGGAGGGAGTGCTGAGGTAATTCAGAGCAGGATTATTTAAAAAGCCCTCATATATCCATAGCCCAGACATGAGATTTTAACAGTGGAGTGTTTATGTTCCTCAGAGCTGGGCAAATATTTGGGATGCTCTTCTTGGATGCTCATCCTTCATTCACCCAGGCAAGATATTTGTGTGAGAAAGTGGCAGATCAGTGAAAGTGGAGGAGCTGACACCAGTCCTTGACCTGCAGGTCTGGAAGCCTCCACTCCAATGAATCACACATTGGATGGGTTTGGATGAGTGGTCAAAAAGCAGAAAGGAGGGAGAGCAAAGCCATTAACTGAACACAACCATGAGGACTTCAGTGTCCCTGCCCTTGGAAAGGGCTGGAACTGGAGGACCTTTATATTCCCTTCTAAAGAAGGGAACTTAAAATGGAATTCTGTGATTCTAAAATCCACCCAGAGCAAATGCAAGGTGTCCAGCTCCAGGGGGAAACCTGGGAAGATCCAGCATGACAATTAATGCAATTACTGTCACCCAGGAAATCAATGCCAGGGCCATCCCAACAGCTCTGCCCCAAGGCTCTGACAACAGGGTCACACTTGCAAGCTCACTTCACATTTAACAACTGGGGCCAAAGCACAAAACCAGCCCCAGAGCTGCCTCTGCATTTTCCAGCCCATGGCATCAACAACCCCTACATTTCACCAGCATTCCTGAGTCACGGCAGTTACTGCCACACACTTCTTTCTTTGTTTTGGGAATCTTTCCCAACTTTTTTTGTGGTTTCCCCATCAAACTCAGCAGTTCTGCCCAGTGAAAGCAGCTGAGCACAGAAGGTATTTCCCATTTTTGTGGGATTTCCCATTTTCGTGGGATCACAGGGTGGTTTAAGTTGGAAGGGAGCTGAACGTTGGCCCAACCTCCTGGGCAGGGTCACCTCCCACTGACCCAGGCTGCTCCCAGGGTCACCCTGAGGCTCTCAGGGTCACACTTGCAAGCTCACTTCACATTTAACAACTGGGGCCAAAGCACAAAACCAGCCCAAGAGCTGCCTCTGCATTTTCCAGCCCATGGCATCAACAACCCCTACATTTCACCAGCATTCCTGAGTCAGGGCAGTTACTGCCACACTCTTCCTTCTTTGTTTTGGGAATCTTTCCCAACTTTTTTTGTGGTTTCCTCATCAAACTCAGCAGTTCTGCCCAGTGAAAGCAGCTGAGCACAGAAGGTCCTTGCCCAAATGACACCAGGTTGTGTGGATGCCTCTTCAGGAAAAGGAATTTTTCTTTGGTTGCTTTTCATTTGTCTGGTCAGGCTGGCAGTTCTGCCCCCCATCCTCACTGCTGCAGGCAGGTGCTGGCAGGAGAGCTGGAAGAGAAAACAAAGTGAAAAATGCAAAATATGAGGAGCTGGCTCCCATCTGGCACAAACCAGCCCAGGGATTTTTGACAGCAGTGGAATCACAGCTTGCACTGGGCAGAGCCTGGCCTGCTCCTCCTGCAGGGGCTCTGATTGCTGATTTGACTTTGGGGTCTGAGTGCTGCTGCTGCCCTGGGTTCATCACAGCAGCTGAGCCTTGCTGCAGAGCCATGCTGCTCTGTTCCCCCTCAGGATTTACCAATTTCCCGATTTGTTTGCAGAGCCAGGGTGACTGCAGACCTGCAGGGGTTGCTTGGCAGTTTCACCCTGCCTGCCTCTGGTTTTTGGAGCACCTGGCCAGCAGCTCCTCCTGCAGAAATGCTGGAAGTGCCTGGATCTGGCTCCCAGCTCTGCTGTCCCATCTGCTGCTCCCCAGGATGGCAGTGCCAGCTCCATTTCCCACTGAAGGGAAAACATTTCCTCTGCTGAACACAGGAGTCCTCCCCCATCCAGCTCCAGCCTGCATTCCTGAGTGCTGCACAGGGCTCCTGCTGCTGGGTTTTGTACAGGTTTTGTACAGGTTTTGTACAGCTGGAGAATTTCCATGTGCCAGAGAGGAAATTCCAGCTCAGTGCCAGATCCAAGGAGCCTGTGAGGACACAGGGATGCCCAGTGCTGGTTTGGATTCTTCCAAATTTACATCTCCATGTGCCACCTATCATAATATTTCCCCCAAAATCCTTTTGGTTTTTGGTTGTTTTGGATTTTTTTTTTTTTTCAAGTGTGAAATGCCTGAAGCTGGGGATTTTCCAGGGAAAGGGCATTCCCACCCACCATCAAAGTTTGTCATGTTTACTGTGGAACATTGAGATCCCTAAATTCTCAGCAGCTGCTCTGCTGTCTCTGTGTTTATTTTTTCTCTCCTGTCAGGAGTTAAATTTGGAGGGCACAAAGCACTCCTGTGAATGGAAATGGTGCAGAAGGCTGGAAGAATAAAGGAGAATAAGGACAAAATTATGTTTATTTTCTCCTGCTCAGAGCTTTAAATTGGCAAAGCCTGACCACTCCCTGTCCAGATTCTCATCCTGAGAGGTGTTCCCTCAATTCAGAGACATTCCAAGGGAAACAAATGAAAAGCAACCAGAGAAAAATTCCTTCTCCTGAAGAGGCATCCACACAACCTGGTGTCATTTGGGCAAGGACCTTCTGTGCTCAGCTGCTTTCACTGGGCAGAACTGCTGAGTTTGATGGGGAAACCACAAAAAAAGTTGGGAAAGATTCCCAAAACAAAGAAGGAAGAGTGTGGCAGTAACTGCTGTGACTCAGGAATGCTGGTGAAATGTAGGGGTTGTTGATGCCATGGGCTGGAAAATGCAGAGGCAGCTCTTGGGCTGGTTTTGTGCTTTGGCCCAAGTTGTTAAATGTGAAGTGAGCTTGCAAGTGTGACCCTGAGAGCCTCAAACCCTGGGAGCAGCCTGGGTCAGTGGGAGGTGACCCTGCCCAGGAGGTTGGGCCAACGTTGAGCTCCCTTCCAACCTAAACCACCCTGTGATTCCATGAAAATGGGAAATCCCACGAAAATGGGAAATCCCACCTGAGGCTCCAGGTATTAAGAGAAGAAGAGAACCCCAGATCCCCGAGAACAGCAAGACTGGGAGGAGCAGATTTCCAAGCTCAGCTCTAAAGAACCTTTCCATCTCTTTGGGTTTTGCTCTGCTCTGACCCTGCCTGCTGGGAGCCTCAGAGCTGATTCCCAGGAGAGGGGAGCAATGAGGGGATTGGGGATATCAGCACGGGGCAGTCAGGAATGGTTCCCTGCATTACAGGGAGAAGCTCTGATTTTAAATCTGAGTCCCAGCCCTGTTTGACCTGGCTCGTGCCTTTGCCAAAATAGATATGAACCAACACATCCTTCAATGAAAAACCAAATTCCAATAAATAATAACAAAGTGGGAATTCAGGTGGTTCACTTTCAGCACTAGAGTTTCCCAGCTTCTGAGTGCTCACGCTTTGAACCTTTTTCTTTCTTACAATTTTATGTGATTTTTTTTTTTTTTTGGACTTCTGCTAAAGCTTAATATAACCTAGCACAGATCCATGGCTTAAAACAGTCAGCAGAACTTTTGACAGCAGTGGGGCCCATGGGATAAACCACTCCAGTGCCAGTAAACTCTGATTCTTTCCTCATTATATAACAATGCAAATGTAATAATTTCTTCTCTGCTCCAGTTGTTACTCAATCCCCGATTAATTCAGAAATGGGCCAGTAGTGAATATACAATTGCAACTACCAGCAGAGTTTAATATGAAGTTTGGGTTATTGTCACAGTGCTATTAATAACACTCATGATTAGGCACTGACTTGTCCCTGAGCTGTTTAAATGTCACCGCCGGAATCAGAGGGGTGAAAGGAATTTAATCGCTTTTCCCCAACCCTCAGCCTCTGTATCACAGGAACTTGGAAATGTGTGGTTTTTCCTATTGTTCTTCAGTCTATTGTAGAAGTGCTGCAGTGACTAATTCCTGCATAAATCATTGCCATGACAACACCTGTAATATCTCCTGTCAAACGGTGCGAGCTGCTGTGGCTCCTTCTCGGGCTAAAAAGGTGCAAATGGGGGTGAGGAGAGTGCACAGACCTGTTCTGAGAGAGGAGGAGTGCTGAGCACTGGGGCGAGCTGTGGGAACCTCTCCCTGCCTGCCTGCCTTCCTTCCCAGCCCCTGGGAGCTGATGGAGCCTCCTGTCAGGGATTAATTGATCTGAAATGGGGACAGAGGTGCTCAAAGGTCTGGCACTGGTGTTGTGAGTTGGAGCAAACACAGCTCCAAGGCAGGGCTGGGTCTCACCAGGGCTCCTCAGCCCCCTGGAACACACAGGATGGACAATTCTCTTTCCTTCTGGCTGCATTCGTGATAAAATATTGATCCCCTTCTACGGGGAAACAGGCAAAATTGGGTGTTGTGTTTAATTAAGGGCTTTAAAAGAAGGACTTGTAAGGTGATCAATATTTATTAGGATGGGGTAATCTTGTTTTGACTTCTCAGTTTGGTGAGTTTGATGTATGCCAGCAGCAGGGCTGGGGATGGGGAGAAGTGAGATGTGCTTTTCTCTGGGGAGCTGCTTTGACGATAACCCCAAGCCAAGCTCGGCTTTAATGGCAAAATAGATCAGCCCATTTTTCTCCTGCTCCTGCGAGCTCTTCTTTATTCCCCTCAAAAGGAGGCCTGTGAAGGAAGAATGGAGCAGAGAGGTTACTGATTGCTATCTCCAGCCCTGTCACAAAGGAAGATTTACTAACACAGGGTAAAATAGGAAGGACTGCGTTGAGCGGATTCCATCGGAAGTGCTTTACAGGCAGGACTGGATGAAAAATGAGGTTTGACTTTTAATGCCAATATAGAATCCATCTGTTTAGGTCCATCTACTTTTTTCTTATCCTCTATTCATCCCTATTGTGTGTGAAGTCTCCTGTGATATGTGAAGATCTCAGTTTTGCCTCAGATTAAAGGCGAGGCTTCTCTTTCGGGCAGCGTTCCCTGCTCGGGCACAAAGGGGAGGAGGGATGGAGACCATGTGTGGAGGGCTTGGTCCCTGCAGTGACAGCACTCTGGGGTCCCTCTTGAAGAGTCCTCCTATGGAGTGACTTTATTTATCCAGAGTTCTGCCTCTTGACCTGGTTTCCTACTCCTCAGTGCCACCCGAGCGTGTGAAGCGTTGCTGTTCCAGTTCCTCGGCCTGGGTTCAGGGCAGGGTGGTGCAGATGGAGGTTCAGCGCTGGAATTTTGGTTACTACAACCCAGTGAAGTCATTTTGGGTCTTGTCTAAGCTGTACTTAAAGCTCTCCTGTCTGGAAAATGTGATAAGGGTTTTATTCACCATTTCACCCAGGTAAAGGTGAAATGGTGAATAAAATACGAGAAGGGCTCAGCTGCATTTCCCAAGAGAGAGGTGGGCAGAGTTTGTCACCTGCTCCTCAACCCCTGGGCTGTCCCTGGCTGATTTATTTCTGTGCTTGAGTATCCTGAGAGTTGCAATGTTTTACCTGCAGTCTGAGCATAAATCTCCTGTGTGGAGGGGTGTGCTGGGCACAGGTTCACCTGTGCAGAATCCAGGAGAGGCACTGAGCTGCAAACTCAACTTCCTCTTCCAATTCCACACCTGCACTCTGCATTTTTGTCCTGCTTCATCCACCGAGAAGGAGTGAGGGAAGAGAATGTGGATTTGTGTGGTGCCTTGGCTGAGGCAGAGCTGTAACCCTGAGGGAAGGGGAGAAGTGCACACAGCCCTCCTGATACCAGCACTGCCTGGAAATGTTCCCTCCCTCCCCTCTTCAGCTCCAAGAGAATTAATCCCAAATTAAAGCCTTTGTTTTGCCCAGCAGGAGCAGGCAGGCTGAACTCTGCTAGGAGAGGGTGGCTCAGTGGCAGCAGCAGACCTGGGTAATTTGTGTGACAAAGAGTTTTACTCACCAGAAATGCAGTTTTGGAGTGGAGGAGGCAGAGCTGTCTGTGAATTTGGGTCAGATTCAGCAAACAGTTTCTGCCAAAAAAAAAAAAGAAAAAAAGAAAACACAAAATTCTCTCCTTATTGCTTTTCCAGATAATCAAAATAATTCATTTTATAATTCCCAAGAATCAGCAAATAAAAATACAGTGATAATTAACATTTTCTTCCCCCGTGGGAATACCCCACACTAAAAAATACAGGGAGGCAGTGACATTTGCCCAGGTAAAACATCTCATTTACCAAAAGCTGTTGTTTTTCACAGGAAAACACCTGCGTGGTTCTGGTGCAGGTGGCACACGAGTTCCTGCCTCTCGCAGTGGCTGCGGTGTCACTCGCCTGTGAATAGAAATAAAACCAGCAGATGGTGCTGGAGAATGTCCACCCTGGGTCCTGCAGGGACAGCCTGAGCCTCCCCTGGAGGGTGGCCTGGGCTGGAACATCCACCGGGAGCCAGAGCTGGGGCCAGCAGGGTGGAGAGGAGGAAAATTGGGCATCTGCAGGCTGTGCCTGGCTGGGAGGGCAGGAACTGTTGGGCAAAGGTCCTGAGTGTCCCTGTGAGTCCGTGGGTGTCCCTGTCTGTCCCTGGTGTCCATGTCTATCCCTGTGTGTCCCTGTGTGTCTGTCCCTCTGTGTCCCTATCTGTCCCTGTCTGTCCCTGTCTGTCCCTGTGTGTCCCTGTCTGTCCCTGTCTCTCCCTGTGTGCCCCTGTCCATCCTGGTCCATCCCTGTCTGTCCCTGTCTGTCCCTGTTCATCCCTGTGTCCCCCTGTCCATCCCTGTCTGTCCCTGTCTGTCCCTGTCTGTCCCTGTGTTCCCTGTCCATCCCTGTGTCCCCCTGTCTGTCCCTGTGTCCCCCTGTCCATCCCTGTCCATCCCTGTCTGTCCCTGTGTCCCCCTGTCTGTCCCTGTGTCCCCCTGTCCATCCCTGTCCATCCCTGTCCATCCCTGTGTCCCCCTGTCTGTCCCTGTGTGCCCTGTCCATCCCTGTCCATCCTTGTCTGTCCCTGTGTCCCCCTATCCATCCCTGTCTGTCCCTGTCCATCCCTGTCCATCCCTGTCTGTCCCTGTGTCCCCCTGTCCATCCCTGTGTCCCCCTGTCCATCCCTGTGTGTCCCTGTCTGTCCCTGTCCATCCCCGTGTCCCCCTGTCCATCCCTGTCCATCCCTGTCTGTCCCTGTGTCCCCCTGTCTGTCCCTGTGTGCCCTGTCCATCCCTGTCCATCCCTGTCTGTCCCTGTGTCCCCCTGTCTGTCCCTGTGTCCCCTGTCTGTCCCTGTGTCCCCCTGTCTGTCCCTGTGTCCCCCTGTCTGTCCCTGTGTCCCCTGTCCGTCCCTGTGTCCCCCTGTCCATCCCTGTGTCCCCCTGTCTGTCCCTGTGTGCCGAGGTCGGAGCAGGCCCAGGCTCAGCTCCAGGCCCAGCGATGGCCCCAGAGCCCCGGGCAGGGCCTGAGCCCAGGAAGCTCCTCAGAAGTTTGGACAGGGCTTGGAGCCACCTGGTCTGGTGAAAGGTGTCCCCAAGATGGGTTCAAGGTCCCTTCCAACCCACACCACTCCACAATCTGTGATTCCCCCAGAGTTTGGAGCTGGTTCTTGTTGAGTTTTGCTGTCTCAGAGCACAGAGCTGGGGTGTCACACCTGTACCCCTCAGCTCTGGGTCTCTGCTGCTTTCTGCTGCACCAAAGTTTCTTCCCTTTGCTTTTCTAGGAAGTTTGGAGAGGCCTCATTTGCTATCCCCACACATCTGCTCTGCTGTACCTGTCATTCATCTCCTGGTAGCTTCAGGTTTCCCCCTCTCCCACTTCCTGCGTGGACACCCAATGACTTGTTAGAGGTTAATGTCACAGAGATACTTTATGAAAAATCCTTTCATTAGGATCTTTTCTCCTGAGAAGCTGAGAAGCTTCAGCTTCTCCACGTTTTGCTGCTTTGGAATGTGATCTGGAGAATGGTTTACCCAGCATGGGAAATTGTTTTTACTTGATGACCAATGACAGCCACCTGTGTCGAGGCTGTGAGCAGTCACAAGATTTTATTATCATTCCTTTCCTTTCATTTCAAGCCTTCTGATGAAATCCTTTCTTCTATTCTTTTAGTATAATACTAATCTATAATTTTCTTTTAATATAATATATATCATAAAATAACAAATCATGAAACATTGAGTCAAGATTCTCATCTCTTCCCTTGTCGGGGTTCCCTGCAAATTCTACAAAGTAAAACTTAAATTCTTTATGTGTAAAGGGGTATAAACTGTTCAGAAATTCAGAGGAGAAAGAATTTACTCAGAAGGTTAAAGCCTTCTTTGACCTAATGTGACTTATTGAGGGTTGAAGGGTGCAAGACCATTTTTATTGAAGGACCTGTTAAAGGTATTTTTGTAACTAATGAAAATTAAGATATTTGTTATCAAAGAAAGGGCTCAGATGATGTTTTAAATCTTCTCTCACTGTTTTTCTCTGGCAGAATCATCTGTGTCTCCCCCATATCACGTGCCTGAGGCCAAAAGCGTTCATGACTTCTTCAAGAGCAGACCTTGACCAGCATGTCAAGGAAATGCCATGGCCCTGCTGAAGGAAGGAAAGAGACAACTAAATGAGCACTGATGCACAGCAAATCCAGCTTCCAGGGCTACCTGGTCATTGTTTTCTTGCTAAAAAAATAGAGGATGAATCTTTCAGCTAAAGGAAACAACAGAGAAGTGAGGAGGTCCCTCCAGCCCCATCAGAGTGGAAATGAGCACAGTTATGGTCACACAGGGTGCCCTGGGAGAGCAGCCTGGCCTGGCTTTGCCCTGGACACCCCCAAATTCTCCAAGATCTTGTTAAAACACAAAAAACTGCCCTGATTTGTTAGCGGTGTGTGATGGCCACTGGCAAAGCTGTAAATGCTCTGCTGGGACTGCAACAGAAAGGGGCATTTTTAAGGCTCTTCCTGAAGTAAGATGGAAATTAAAAAGATATTTTTGTCCCAAGGCCAGCCCCTGAGTAAGCGTAATTTGGCTCTGACAACTCTGGAGGAGCAGTGCCAGTTTCTACAGCTGAAGACCCATCTATGATATTAAGAAAAAACAAATCTCATTTATTCTGTGTCCTTGTTGGCATCACAATCCAGCTATTTTAAAAAAATGAACACATTGCAGAGCAATCCTGCCATCATGAAGTGAGTACACACCAGGGCAGTTAAAATGAACTGAAGGGATTGTTTGTTTAAATTTTTTCAGGGGTTTTATTTGAGGTTTTTTTTGGCCTTGGGGTTCTGTTCCCACGTTCACTTTGTAAACACAAAGGTGAAGGAACCTTTCTACTGCTGGAGTGCAAAAGTAGGTGGGGAAGAAATGCTTTCCAAAAAAAAGCATCACATTGTGAGGCTGAGAATCCTGAATTTTTGTAGCATCATGGAATGGTTTGGGTTGGAAGGACCTTAAAGGTTATTCAGATTATCCATGGGCAGGGACACTTCCACTATCCCAGGCTGCTCCAATCCCTGTCCAACCTGGCCTTGGACACTCTCAGGGATGGAGCAGCCAGAGTTTCTCTGTGAAATCCATCCCAACCCCTCCCCACCCTCCCAGGAAGAATTTCCCAGAAGAAACCAGCCATAAACAGAATTTCTGTCAGCCTTGTCCCTGTCCCCTGGCCCCAAACCTGCTCCCTGCAGCTGTGCTGCTGTAACCCACACCAGGCAGGGCTGTGCTCACACTGGAATTAATTGTTCTTTGTCAAGTGCTCTAAAACAGCCACATAAAACCTTCCAGGACCTTCTCTGGGTTTTTTCCTCACCCACTTCAACATGAGGAGGGCAAGTGAGTCAAACTCTTGTCAGGCTCTGGGTGAGAACAGGAAGCTCAGCTGGCCCAGCAAAGCTGACCCAGAGCCACAAACACAAGCAGGGTTTGCTTCTACCCTGTGTCTGCTCAGTAACATCTAATTTACAGCTCCCTCCTAAAGAGGGGAATTTAATGGGGTTTTCTTTCAAAAGTGTTACTTATAAATGTGCTGTAGCAGTGTAAAAGTGTCTGCAGGCACAGAAATCATCACCAGCCTCTGCTAAAAACTGATACACAGAGAGAGGAAATTTATATTCTCTCCAAAGTGGGAACCAGACTGTAAATTGAATTTGTCAATAAAAATGGAAATAGTTCCTGTTTTTCTTGTCTTCACTGCACTGGGAAATCTGGTACCATCACTGGTGTGGCAAGAGAAATTTCCAGGTCCTGCCCTGCCCTGTGTCAGGAGATTTGTTATCACCTCTTCATGTCAGGGGTAGAAATAATACAAATCCTTTAGGAACAGAGTCTGGAAGGAGATAATTGGATTTAAAGAACTCAGAAAGACATTCTGGATAATTTACCTTCCTGGAAATGTGTGAATGGTGGAAGAAGCAACACTACCATCAGACTTTGGTCCATGCAAGCACTCAGTGATCCTCAGGGGAAATTCCATGTTCACCATGCAATCATTCAGTGATCCTCAAGTGAAATTCCATGTTCTCCATGGAAGAATTCAGTGATCCTCAGGGGAAATTCCATGTTCTCCATGGAAGCACTCAGTGATCCTCAGGTGAAATTCCATGTTCACCATGAAAGCATTCAGTGATCCTCAGTGAAATTCCATGTTCTGGTGCCCATGGAAGCACTCAGTGATCCTCAGGTGAAATTCCACATTCTGGTGCCCATGGAAGCACTCAATGATCCTCAGGGGAAATTCCATGCTCCCCATGGAAGCACTCAGTGATCCTCAGTGAAATTCCATGTTCTGGTGCCCATGGAAACACTCAGTGATCCTCTGGGAAAATTCCATGTTCTGGTGCCCATGGAGGCACTCAATGGTCCTCGGAGGAAATTCCATGTTCCCCATGGAAGCACTCAGTGATCCTCAGGTGAAATTCCATGTTCCCCATGGAAGCACTCAGTGATCCTCAGGTGAAATTCCACATTCTGGTGCCCATGGAAGCACTCAGTGATACTCAGGTGAAATTCCATGTTCTGGTGCCCATGGAAGCACTCAGTGATCCTCATTGAAATTCCATGTTCCCCATGGAAGCACTCAGTGATCCTCATTGAAATTCCATGTTCTCCATGGAAGCACTCAGTGATCCTCAGGTGAAATTCCATGTTCCCCATGGAAGCACTCAGTGATCCTCACTGAAATTCCATGTTCTCCATGGAAGCACTCAATGATCCTCAGGGGAAATTCCATGTTCCCCATGGAAGCACTCAGTGATCATCAGTGAAATTCCTCATTCTGGTGCCCATGGAAGTTCCCATTTCAGTCCTGATGGTCCTGGAGCTCCACTCCATGCTCTGCTCCTCAGGCACACTGGGTGTAAATTGTGTCACCTGACTTTTGGGTGGCAAAGCTGCACCTGAGGGGGATGTGATGGGAGGTGTTGGCCTGGGTTTGGATTTTCCTTTGGACACTGCACTTCCATGGCTCCTCTGCCCCTTGGAGAAACAGTTCCTTGATTAGGAACCAGTGCAGGGAGCCATGGATCTGTCCTGTGTGCCTTCAACTCATGGTTTTGGCTTTAAATGTCTCTTGGATGAAAGGATTTGCACCTCCGTGTTTGCAGAATGGTTGTTCAGCCATCACCTGCTGGTGTTGGGAGTTGGATTTAAGAAAAGGCAGCTCCTTGAAGGAAGGAGGTGAACTCTGAAGACACAAAACTGAGTTATAAAGGCAGCTCTTAGACCCTCAGGTCCTCCCAGAGAGGCCAAACAACTCCAACCTATCAAAACTGCAATGAAAGCCCATCACTTTGATAAGTGGAAAAAGTCACCCCAGCATGAGAATCAAGAGATAATTTCATTTTATCACTGCAGGGTTGTTAGCTTGGGGAGCAGAGACACTCTGCTGGGAACTGTGATCCCATCAATCCTGACAGGGCTGCTCTGATATTTTGGTTTAGTGGAGTTTGGGGGATTTTTATCTCTTGGTTCATCAAAACCCCTGGCACATCTGTTCTCCCCCTTAGCACACACCTGGCTGCCGGGTGAGCAGGGGCTGTTCCTTGTGGGATGTTTGGGTGTCTGTGCAAGAAAAAGGCCTTGGGGAGGTTCTGCTCTGCTCTCCCCTCTCCAGGTGAGCAGTGGCTGTTTGAGTGTCTGATATTTGAGTGTCTGTGCAAGGAAAAGGCTTTGGGGAGGTTCTGCTCCTCCAGGTGAGCAGGGGCTACTCCTTGTGTGTGATATTTGAGTGTCTGTGCAAGGAAAAGGCTTTGGAGAGGTTCTGTTCCTCTCTCCCCTCTCCAGATGAGCAGTGGCTGTTCCTTGTGTGATGTCTAGGTGTGTGATATTTGGGGGTGTAATGTTTGGGTGTCTGTGCAAGGAAAAGACTTTGGGGAGGTTCTGCTCCTCCAGGTGAGCTGTGGCTGTTCCTCATGTGTGATATTTGGGTGTCTGTGCAAGGGAAAGGCTTTGGGGAGGTTCTGCTTTTCTCTCCCCCTCCAGGTGAGCAGTGGCTGTTCCTTGTGTGATGTTTGTGTGTCTATGTGAGGGAAAGGCTTTGGGGAGGTTCTGCTCCTCCAGGTGAGCAGTGGCTGTTCCTCATGTGTGATATTTGAGTGTCTGTGCAAGGAAAAGGCTTTGGGGAGGTTCTGCTCCTCTCTCCCCTCTCCAGGTGAGCAGTGGCTGTTCCTTGTGTGATGTCCAGGTGTGTGATATTTGGGGGTGTAATGTTTGGGTGTCTGTGCAAGGAAAAGGCTTTGGGGAGGTTCTGCTCCTCTCTCCCCTCTCCAGGTGAGCTCACAGCTGGTTTGGCTTTCCTCATGGGAGAGCTGCTCCATCCCTCTGATCACCCTGGTGTCCCTCAAGGACCCTGGGCTGTAACCTGGCCTCTCACTACACTGAAAAGTTGGGGTTTATTCCCCTCTGCCCTTTCCAGTATGCGCTGAGTTTTACAGAATCCAGGCTTTGGCTCAAACCCCATGAGTTAAGCCCAGCCTGTGGTGTTGTGGACAGCTCTGCTTTATCAGAGGAGTGTCAGGCTTCCCCTGGCTGGGACTGCTATCAGTAATTAGCACACCCCACCGAGCTGCTGCTCCACAGAAATGCTGCTTTGTCATCAAAGTACAGTAGCTTGTAACTAATTACATCCCTGCTTTATCTGGGCCCGTTCTTCCTTTTAAATACACTTAATAACTCTGCCTTTGAAGGTTTCAGGAATAAAAATAACCACTTCAAATAATCTCCTGGAGACACATGCCACATTAGGTGTAGAGCTGGAGTAGGCACCTTGGATTATCTGAACAAAACAAGAGGCCTGGGTCCCTGCTGGGCTGGGATGGAGAGCTGGAGCTTTGGAGTGCTCTGGAGACCAGAGTTTGTGTTTTCCAGGAGTCCTGTGCTGCCATTGTCGTTAAAGATGTGAGGAAGGACAAGGGGACTGTGCCAAAAGAGCTGTGACTGACCTGGCTGGAAAGACTAACAAATACAACAGCTAAAATTCAGCATAGCCCCTCCTCCGTGACCTGAACCCTCCTATTCTCTTCCTAAATCATGTTTAGACATTTAAATCCACAGCTCTGTCTTCTGTCATCCTCTCCCTGACCCCTTCAAAAGAAGGACCAAAGAAAACATTTTGTTTCCCTGATCTTGGAGGTTCCTGTGGGATGGGAAACACCTTTGCAGAAGGAAGGGCTGTGGGAACTGGGTTGGGAGTCAGGGGGGAGCCAGGATTCATGGAGCTGGAGCCAGCAAGTTCCCACTGGTTTATTTAAAACCCCTCTGCTGTCACTGAAGCCATTCTGTGAGGTCTGGGTGCCATAATGAGGCACTAAAATATCCCATAGGGCAGGATCAATTTTTGTTATGGCCGAGTATTTTTGGTGTGTATTTTTTATTATGACCTAATTTCTTCCTGTACAGCGAGCCCATAAACTCCAACGATGCTTGGGATAGATGGGAATGTGCCAGTCCCTGACAGCACTTTCTGTGTCTTTGAGCTATGGAAAAAAGGCAGGAAATTCAAAAGTAATCCATGTCAGGACCAGAGCAGACACAGGAGCCCGTGGCTCCTCGTCCCAAAGTGATCCAAGCAAAAGGAGCAGGTAGTGCCATGAAAATGTCATGGCTGCAAAGCACTGAGGAGGAAATCAACTTTAAGAGGCAGCAGAAGGCGAGTGGATTATGGCACTTCTAAATTAAAGGTGTTCAGGGGATTCCTGGAGGGAAGAGGAGGGAGTTAGGAGCAATTCATTACAGAGACATTGCACTGGTGAATCACCTGCCCATTAAACCTGTCCTACACTGCTCCCAGAGTGGGCATGGCAGCACTGGGGTCAGGGAGAGCCTCCCTGTCTGCTCCCAAGTCCCCTTTAGCCAAGGAGGTTCTGCCTTGCCCCCAGCTGCTGCTCCAGGTGTGTGTGGCCCTGCCTGTGGCTGCGGCTGAGCGTGGAGCCAGGGGCAGGTGGCTCTAAGGGCATCGTTGGCTGCCAAATTGACAGTGGTGCTTTGTCTCATTTGAAATGAAAATTCAGAGGAGGGGAGAGCCGTGAGTGTGACATGGAGGGACAGAGTGCCAGCATTTCAGAGGACTTTGTTCTCCAAGGGGCTGTTTTTATTCAGGGGGAAATTCAGGATCAGTCCCAGTTCTGGAGCATGGCTGCCTGGCTGTGGTGTGAACTGGGAGCAGATTTAATTGAGCAATTGAGGATTTATGTCCGACCCAACCCCACAAGAGTCACTCCACATTTGCATCTCAGCTCTGCCAGGCTGGACCATCTCCAAGATGCTTCCTTGGCTTTGCTGGATCGTTTTTCTTCAGCCATTTCAAGTGCAATTTTTAATGGACACCTCTAGTGAAAATAAAATGAGTAAATTCAGTGCTCGTGGAGAATCAGAAAGTCAGCACAAGGATTGAGCTGGGCTGATGTTCCCTCTCCTTCCTGCAGCTCCTGTTCTTCCTCCAGCCCCACTAAATCCATTCCCAAGGCTCCTTTGCAGTGCTCCTTCAAGTCTCTTCCCCTGTGGCCATGCTGCCACCTCCTCCTTGGCTCTGAGGGTGACAAAGCCACCCTCAGTGAGCACAGGGAGGTGACCACAGCTCATGGGCCTCCCCCAGCAGTGTCCTCTCAGTGTGTGAATTCTCACCTGCGTCAAAGCCTAAATTCTGCCTGCAATGACAGCCAGTGCCCCCAAGAACCCTGTCCCTCACAGGTTTGTGTGCTCTGCTCTGGGAGCAGGAGGAGTGAGGTGTGTCAGTTCTCAGCCCTAGACAAAGTCAATGATTTGCACAATTTGCCACCAAAAAACAGAGGTTGTTTTGTCACCACTCCCATATGGTGGCTCATTCAGCTGTGCCAGGACACAATTAATTATTGGAGGCTGCTGTTTATCTGTCAGACCACTGTAAGGAGAAGTTTGGGCTGCATTGTTTGTTTAATCTATAGTAGCTTTTGTTTGCTTCAGAATAGCCGATATCTTTTCCATTTTTTCCTTTTTCTTATCTTACCCCTTTCTAAAGCTTTAATTCCTATAATCCAAATGGTCTCTTTCCTTTCATTGCTGCTGATCAGTTATCACAGAGACAGAAAATCATGGAATTGAGTTGGGAGGGACCTTAAAGACGATCCCATCCCACCCCCTGCCACGGGCAGGGGCACTTTCCACCTTCCCAGGGATGGGGCACTGCCACAGCCTCACAGGGAAGAATTTTTTCCAAATGTCTCATCTCAGCCTCCTCTCAGTGTGAAGCTTGTCCTGTCTCCACATGGAAGAAGAAGAATTTTTTCCAAATATCTCATCTCAGCCCCCTCTCAGTGTGAAGCTTGTCCTGTCTCCACATGCACTTGTAAATATGATCCGTGGAGGAGTCACTTGTCCCAGGTGGGAGATGTGACACTCAGCTGGGCTGGCAATGTTCATGAGGGCTCATCCCAGCTCCTGAGCAGCAGCAGGATCAGTGAGGAGTGAAAGTCAGGGAATAAACCCTGCCTGGAGTGACTCAGCCCTGAGTCAGTGTCTGCCTGGCTCCAGGGACACATCCTGACTAAACTCCGTGGGCAGGAACGTGCCAGGGGACGCATCCCTGGCTCCAGGGACATGAGGAGATGCACAATGAGGAGGAGCAGCAGCAGGGATCCCTCTGCTGAGGTATCAGAGCTCAGGAGAGCTGCCCACCACCATCACCCACCCCAGAGATGGCACTGAGGTGTCCCAGAAGCTCATCTGTGCCATTCACATTCTCTGAAAAATCCCTTCGCCCAGGATTCTTCTCCTGGGAAGCTGAGAAACCTCAGAGAAAAATGAAAACAATTCTTATCTCATTTGCTTCTCCTGTGTTGTGCTCACGTGGAATGTGTTTAAAAAGGAAAACAATTCTTATCTCATTTGTTTCTCCTGTGTTTTGCTCCTTTGGAATTTGTTTAAAAAGGAAAACAATTCTTATCTCATTTGCTTCTCCTGTGTTTTGCTCATGTGGAATTTGTTTAAAAAGGGAGACAATTCTTATCTCATTTGCTTCTCCTGTGTTGTGCTCCTTTGGAATGTGTTTGGAGATTGTTTACCCACAGGTGATTGTTCCATTGGATTCTGCTGGGAGTTGTTTTCACTCTTTGGACAATCGGGGCCAAGCTGTGTCAGGACTCTGGAAAGAGTCAGGATTTTTCATTATTATCTTTTTAGCATTTTGTAAGTATCCTTTCTGTATTCTTTAGTATAGTTTAGTATTCTTTACTATAATATAGTAAAATAAAGTAATAAATTGTCCTTCTGAGAACATGGAGTCACATTCATCACTCCTGCCTGCCACAGGGGTCCGTGCAAATACAAAACTCCTCTGCCCAAAGGGAGTCTGGAGTGTCCTCAGGCCCTTCCCAGGAGAAACCATCCCCACACCCAAAATCAGAGAGGGGAAAATAAATCAATTTTTAAAAAATAAATTACCTGAACTAACTCCAAATTAGGATTATTCTATTGAAGCCACACAAGCTGCATTTAAAGCCTGTGTTTTAATATTTCCTCTAGAGCTGCCAGCCCAGCTGAGTGTCACATCTTCCACCTGGGGCAAGTGACTCCCCATGGGTCATATTTACGAGGTGACATGTGGAGACAGGACAAGGGGGAATGGCTTCACACTGAGAGGAAGCTGAGATGAGACATTAGAAAAAAATTCTTCCCTGTGAGGCTGTGGCTGCCCCATCCCTGGCAGTGCCCCATCCCTGGGACAGTAAAAGGAATATGCAACAAGTAAATAACCCACCAAATATTGAACATGTAAAATGTCACAGACATCTTTTATGAAAAATCCTTTCCTTAGGATTTTTTCCTCCTGAGAAGCTGAGAGGCCTCAGGAACAAAATGTAACCAATGGTTATCTGCTACTGTGGAATGCAACAGGTGCATCTGGGATTGGTCTCATGTGGTTGTTTCTAATGAATGGCCAATCACAGCTCAGCTGGCTCGGACTCTCTGTCCCAGACACAAGCTTTTGTTATCATTCTTCTTTTCCTTTTCTATTCTTAGCCAGCCTTCTGATGAAATCCTTTCTTCTATTCTTCTAGTATAGTTTTAATATAATAAAATAATAAATCAAGCCTTCTGAAACATGGAGTCAGATCCTCATCTCTTCCCTCTTCCTCAGACCCCTGTGAAAACCATCACAATAAAAGATGAGCAAGGCAGCCTGCCTCCCTCCAGAAAGCCCCTCCTCATCCTCTGGGCCTGCTGTGATGTTTGCCACTTCAGGGGCTGTGCAGGTGCCAGGTGTCCCTGAGGAGGGGCCATGTTCTCCACAGACAGGTAAGTTCTGCTCAGGAGAGCTCTGTGCTGGCCAGGTGGCAGCTGCTCCAGAGGAAACAGATGTTCTGTTCACAATCTGAGGAGCTCTCGTGGTTTTGTCAGATCCTGGGGAGCAGAGAGCTGAGGTCAGCACTGAGCTGCCTCAGCCTGGGCTGATTTTATCAGGAGGAAAACGAGTGTTTGGCAGTGCAGGGGAGAGTTGGGGAAAATATTTCCAGGAGGAGGGGAAACGTTTGTGAGTGTTGGCTGATTGTGAAAGCCCTGCATGGACTTGGCTGGGTCTGCAGCTCCCTGCTGTCAGCTTCTCCTGAAGCTTGAGAGCCATAAATGGGACCCAAATGGGACCCAGTTCCTGTGGGACACCCAATAGACTTTATTTCATTTTTTATTTTAGATTTTATTAAAACTAGGCATGTTTTTTTTTTAGTCTTCAAACCTAGTGGTTCTCCTTGCTACAGACTGCATGATTCTCAAATGCTCTGTTTCCACAAGCTCCATGTCAAGACTCGGAAACTGAACTAATTATCTGCATGCAGATTTTGCTTAGCTCAGGTCTTTATTTCCTCTTTTGATTCTGTCTGGAGTGCAGCCTTCCATGCAGGACACTAATTCCACTTCCAAGCAGCTCCTTTTATCCTGGAGACTCCAGTGCCAGGCACCTCAGGGCAAACTGGGTGGCCACAGGCTGGGAACAGGCAGTGAGTGTGTTCAAAGGCAGGGAAAACATTTCATCTGTTCAAAGGCAGCTGCAGTCCCCACTGCTGGGCTTTCGAGTGGCTCTGGTAAAAACTGAGGATATTTAATTACCAAAAGTTAAAATAATAACTGGAATAAACAGCACTGGGGGGGTTTGGGCTCAGGTTGATGGGGTGGATGTTGCTGTGTCCCCTCCCTGCCATGGGTGTGGAGTTTGTGGTGTTTCAGGGGGGTTTCTGTCTTTGTGGGACAATTGGCATCATTACTTCTGAGGGGAAAAGTGGGATTTTCCCAGAAAAAAGATGCTCATTTAAGTGTTCCTGCTGATCCCCTCCTGATCCCAGCCCAAGCAGAGGGAAACTCACTCAGGGAGGCCTTGCTGTGTCCCTTTGGAATCAGAACACCTTTTCAGCACTGAAATGTGAGGTTTTCCACCTCATCCCAAACATTATAACCAGTCCCTCTGCCTGTCCTTGTTCTCTACACCATTTGAATCTTTTTAATGCTTGGAAAAATCACATTTTACTGGAAGGCAGAGCTCTGCATTCTGCTGGACAGGGTGGCTGATGTTCTCATGGCACAGCTAGTGTGGAATACAAGGATTTAGTCAGGATTTAGTCAGGTTTCACAGCTTTTTAAAGGTGTTGTGGTTTTTATTGTCTATTCAGGTATCTGGCCTTGAATGTTGAGATTAGGATCAGCTTTGTGAGCCTGTTTTCTTGGCAGGACTTTTGTCCCACAAATTTAACAAGTTGGTTTATGAGACCATGAAAACTTTTGCATCCATGGCATCCTACAGCTTGGAGAACTTTGTTTCTACTCCTTTTTAAACTTTTTATTTTGCAAAAAGCCTCTCCTTCCCTTGCTTTTGAACCTGAAGTGGGGACTGAGCAGTGGGGGAAAAGCACCATCTGCTCATTCCATATTTTCTCCACAAGCCAGGGAACGGCCCATGAGTCTCAGTGGGGTCTCCAAGGGGTGTCCAAGAGCACCCAAACCCTGCCCTGGGGCTCCTGGAGGTCAGGTCAGGCAGTGAGAAGGGGCTCCCAGGTGAGAGGAGCAGCAGCCCCAGCTCAGGCAGGCTGATCTTGATGATAAATGTAATTTCAGTTGCTGTGTTTCAGCTGCTGTGGGAGCTGCACACCTCAGCCTGGAGTGCTAAATTTACCTCATTAATTGCCTTGCTCTTTCCACACACCGGAGGCTGGTGTGCTGTTAAACACACCAGGAACATTTATTCCTTGAGGTTTTGGGGTTTATTGAAACATTCCAGTTCTTAATGACTCCTCTGCTTGGGATCAGGCTGGACCTGGGTGCAATCCATGGTTTTCCCTTCCCAGTATCTCCATTTGTGCCCAACATGCTCATACAGAGCAGCATCACTGGCCTGGAGGAGCAAACACCTTCTGGGAGCATTTAGGGCTGATATTTCTCTGTTGTGCTGCATTAGCTGAAGGCTGCAGCTGGGGCTGCTCTGTGAGGGGCAGGAGCAGCCCCCAAAGTGCAGTTTGCAGCCTGAGCAGGCAGGCAGGTGTCAGGGCACAGCTCCAAGGCAGGGCATGAGCTGAGACCATCTCCAGGTCACAGCTGGACTCGCTTCAGGAAGCACCAGGGATGGAGCCCAGCCCCATTTTCCTGCTGATCACCTCAGCTGCAAGGCTGGAGCAGCTGGGCTGGAGCTGCTGCTGCTTTCAGGCAGCACAGCACTCACCCAAAGAGAGAATTTACTCCAGAAACCCTCCCTGCCTTGGGTTCTGAATGGAGCAGGGCTGGAGAAGCTTCATTTTCTGGGCCTTTGTGCATCCACAGGACAGGACTCAAAGGGGCTTTCAAAGAGGAGTGGGAAATTCTCCAGTGTTCTTTCAAAAATGCCAACCTGCATCTGCAGTGCTGCAGGAAAGAAAAAGCTGGAAGAGCTTTTCTTTCTTCTGGGAGCAACCCTATACTGGAAAAAAATCATAGAATCATGGAAGGGACCCACGAGGATCATCCAGTCCAACCCCTGGCCCTGCACAGACAAAAATCCACCCTGGGAGCATTGTCCAAGCTCTCCTGGAGCTCTGGCAGCCTCAGGAATGTGACATTTCAGTGCCCCAGCACCCTCTGGGGGAAGAACCCTTCCCTAAATCCAACCTAAACCCTCCCCTGGCCCAGCCTCACAATTCCAGCCCCTATCACCAACTCCAAGCCTTCTGGGAGCTTCACTTGGAGTAGGAAAACAACCCTTCAGCTCCAAATATCCTGTTTTTTATTGAGAGCCTCTTCCTTTTTTACAGCCCTGTTTGTTTTTGCTGTAAAAGCTGCTGCAGCACCTGGCAGAGCAGTGTTAGTTCCACACACGGGGCTCAGCCAAGCCCTCTGCTCCCTTCCAGTGCTGCAGGGAGCTGTGAACACCCTTCTGCCATGGGATAGAGCTGCTCCCAAAAATCCCCAGCAATTCCCGTGCCCAGGAGGCAGAACTGCCCTGTGGGCACTGGAACAGAGCCCAGGGAGGATTGGCTGTGGGTTGTCCCTCCCTGGGGACATCCAGAGCCCTCTGCACACACTGCTGGGCCCTGGGCCCTGGGGTGGCACCAGCTGAGCCTCTGTGGCCCCATAACCCTGCCCCACTCTGGGATTCACCCCCAGAATGAGTTTGTGTGGCTGATCCCCAGGTGAAGCTGTCCCAGGGCTCTCTCTGTGGTTCATTCACAAGGAAATCATTTTGCCACGTTCTCCAGTGGTGTCACCAAGGCCATCACCCTGCCAGGCCACAGATGGCTCGTGGCTGTCCCTGCTCCCTCTCTGGGCTGGGGATGTAGAACTCCTGATGAGCTGAAGTGAAGGATCCCTCCCTGTGCCATCAGCAGGTGGTGGCTGTCACCTCCCAGCCCTTGGGCTGGGCCCTGTGGCCCCTTAACCCTGCCCCACTCTGGGATTCACCCCCCAGAATGAGTTTATGTGGCTGATCCCCAGGTGAAGCTGTCCCAGGGCTCTCTGCACACACTGCTGGGCCCTGGGGTGGCACCAGCTGAGCTTCTGTGATCCCTCCCAGTCTGCCCAGTCTGGGATTGTGGAATTCACCCCCCAAAATGAGTTTATGTGGCTGATCCCCAGGTGAAGGTGTCCCAGAGCCCTCTGCACACACCGCTGGGCCCTGGGGTGGCCCTGAGGTGGCACTCTGTGATCCCTCCCAGTCTGGGATTGTGGAATCCATCCCCCAGAATGAGTTTGTGTGGCTGATCCCCAGGTGAAGCTGTCCCAGAGCTCTTTGCACACACTGCTGGGCCCTGTGCTCTGGGATGTGGCACCAGCTGAGCCTCTGTGATCCCTCCCAGTCTGCCCAGTCTGGGATTGTGGAATTCACCCCCCAAAATGAGTTTGTGTGGCTGATCCCCGGGTGAAGGTGTCCCAGGGCTCTCTGCACACACTGCTGGGCCCTGTGCTCTGGGATGTGGCACCAGCTGAGCCTCTGTGGTCCCTGAACCCTGCCCCACTCTGGGATTGTGGGATTTTGCTCAGGACACTGCAGGACGTGGCCTTGTGGCCCCAGCAGAGCTGGCCCTGCTGTCTCCAAAGCAGGGTTGGCAGTGAGGAGCCTGCTGGAGCCCATAAAGCTCGACAGTGAGTAAAGGATGAGAAGGCTGAGCTGATACAGTCTAATTAACTTCCGTTCAGGCTCTTTGTTTGCTGTGCTCAAGCCTGGTTTCTTCCAGATTTAAATTGATTATGAAAATCAGCACAATGACAAAACGCTGCTTTTGAAATCAGACTTTTCACAGTAAATGGTTATTTGTTTCCCTGCTCAAAAATATTGGCTTATCCCCAGTGATAGAATTCTCTCTCTCTCCTCTTCCACCTTCACTCCTGCCTGATTTGTGTGTGTAGTTTAATTAAAATCATACAGTCCTTCCACAGCTTGGTCCATCTCTGTTGCTAGCCTTGTATTTGATTTATACACAGCATTCCAGTGAAACTGCCTGGAGAAATTAAATAGACATGAATCAACTTGCTGCAGGCTTTTGAAATCCAGCATTTCACAGCAAACTCCCTGTGGACATCTCCTTTCAGCCTGGTGCAGGAGAAATGTTCCTGTGAGCACAGACGGACACTGGCAGAGCCCAGTCATTAGGTTTGGGGTTTATAATTGGAGCTGTTTGCCAAATGATAGCTCAGGAACCAGGAAGCCATTGGATTCACTATTTATTATTATATCATTCTTAATTTTTTTTTTTTTTTTAAGGGAAGAAAAGCAAAACTCTTTGGGTTATTAGGTTTCCAATTTTTTTTGTGGCTTGGCTTCTGGAATGAGTCTAAACCAGTGGTAAGTGTTTGTAACAACACTTCAGCCTAAGTGTGTTTGATGGAGCTGCTGTAAATGCTGGTTCTGTCTCTATCTTATCTGGAGGTGTGAGCTCTTAGCTCATAGACAGAGACTTATTCTTAGCTGAGCTGCAGCTCCCTTTGGAGGCTTCAACATCACAAACAAAGTTAACTCCTTATCAGAACCTCCCCTGCTTTTATCAACGGGACTTAAAACAGGGCAAAACAAGGCACTGAGCAGGAGGAACTTGAAATGCTGCTGCTGCCACTCCAGGTTTGCATACCTGGAGTGTGTGAGACCATGGAATAACTCCCTTGGAGTGAAATTAAGGAGTTAACTCCTTTGGAACTAAACCTGTGGAGTTAACTCCCTTGGAGCTGAAATTATGGAGTTAATTCTTTTGGAGTGAAACTATGGACTTAACTCCTTTGGAGCTGAAAATATTGAGTTAACTCCTTTGGAGCTGAAATTGTGGAGTTAGCTCTCTTGGAGCTGAAACTGTGGAGTTAACTCCCTTGGAGCTGGAACTATGGAGTTAACTCCTTTGGAACTGAAATTGTGGAGTTAACTTCCTTTGGAGCTAAACCTGTGGAGTTAACTCCCTTGGAGCTGAAATTATGGAGTTAATTCTTTTGGAGTGAAACTATGGACTAAACTCCTTTGGAGCTGAACCTGTGGAGTTAACTCCTTTGGAGCTGAAACTATGGAGTTAACTCCTTTGGAACTGAAATTGTGGATTTAACTCCCTTGGAGCTGAAATTGTGGAGTTAACTCCCTTGGAGGTGAACCTCTGGAGTTAACTCCTTTGGAGCTGAACCTGTGAAGTTAATTCCCTTGGAGCTGAACCTGTGGAGTTAATTCCCTTGGAGCTGAAACAATGGAGTTAACTCCTTTGGAGCTGAACTTGTGGAGTTAACTCCTTTAACTCCTGAAATTGTGGAGTTAACAGGAGCTGAACCTGTGGACCAGCCCTTGCAGCACTGACGATGGATATCCAAAAGGAACAGACATTTCCCTGCCTTTCCAAGCCCTCCAGCCTGGCTTGGTCCCGGCAGCAGCAGCGAGGCTGGTGTTGAATTTCCAAGAGGGTGAGGAGAAAAGGAAGAAAACTCCTTTGTAGCTGCTGGGCTGTGTGCTGGGAGCTCAGATTCCCTGCACAGCCGTGCGTGGAGCCCGGCACCGCGCTCGGCACCGCGGAACGGCTGCGGTGCCGCTCATCCCTCCTGCCTCGTGCTGCACGGGAGTTAATCAAGAATTGCCAGCCTTGTGGAAGACAAAGAGAGCCCTCTGTGGGATTTGGGCTCAGCTGTGTCCTTTCAATAATTTATAATAAGTCTGGGGCTCTAATAACCTAATCGCAAGGATTTGGGGAAGGAGGCGATGAATTTGTTTGTTTCCTGCCAGCCACAGGTGATATTAAAGTGAAGAAAGGAAAATTAATCCCCTTTTCTGATTTGTCTTATAAAAGATATGCAAATGGTGTGAGGAGCTGCTCAAAATGCCAGTGATTTCTGGATTGCCATGGGTGAATACTAAAGCAGGGCCTTGGAAAGCGAGGCCGTGGTGGCTCAGGAGCACCAGGGCTGTCTCTGCTGCTTGATACCAAAGTGCTGCAGGTTGGAATGATCCATGGAAATCTGCTGATTCCACCAGAAGAATCTGGCTGAGGGATGCAGGGGGTGGCCTTGGTCAGGCCAGCTTAGGCAGGCTGGGATGTTAAACACAATCAGAGGGGAGCTGAGCTCTTGGGAGAAGTGCAGAACGATGCTGGAAGCTGCAGGAGATGCAGTGCCAGACCTAAAGATGTTCACTGGGCTGGAGGGATTCCATGGGTGAGCTGAGCTGTGAGAATTCCTCCTCTGTGCTGCCTGCTGTCAGGGTGGAAGAGCAGAAAGTGCCTCTAGGGTTTTACAGATGGGAGGCACAGCCTGAGCTGGGTGGGAGCTCGGCAAGCCCAGACTGTGGGATCCAGTGGGAGAGAGAAACTGGACTTGGAAACAGCTTTACAGGGCTCCAAGATCCCCCTCCCGTGCTGCAGGGCTGCTCCCAGCACAGGAACTTGTACTGCACTGTGTTTGTGCATGGAAAAACCTCAGAGAAAGGTAAAATTGTGCAGGAGTAGGAATCCCAGACTCCCAGACTGGTTTGGGTTGGAAGAGACCTTAAAGCCCATCCTGTTCCAGCCCCTGCCATGGTCCAGAGAAACTGGACTTGGAAACAGCTTCATAGGGCTCCAGGACCTCCCTCCTGTGCTGCAGGGCTGCTCCCAGCACAGGAACTTTTACTGCACTGTGTTTGTGCATGGAAAAACCTCAGAGAAAGGTAAAATCGTGCAGGAGTAAGAATCCCAGACTCCCAGATTGGTTTGGGTTGGAAGAGACCTTAAAGCCCATCCTGTTCCAGCCCCTGCCATGGTCCAAAGAAACTGGACTTGGAAACAGCTTTATAGGGCTCCAGGACCTCCCTTCTGTGCTGCAGGGCTGCTCCCAGCACAGGAACTTGTACTGCACTGTGTTTGTGCATGGAAAAACCTCAGAGAAAGGTAAAATTGTGCAGGAGTAGGAATCCCAGACTCCCAGATTGGTTTGGGTTGGAAGGGACCTTAAAGCCCATCCTGTTCCAGCCCCTGCCATGGCAGGGACACCTTCCACTGTCCCAGGGTGCTCCAAGCTCCATCCAAGCCTGGCCTTGGATGCCAGGGCTGGGCCAGCCCCAGCTGCTCTGTGGCAGCGCAGGGATAAAGGAGGGCCTGGAAGAGGCCACAGGAGCTGTGCAGGCAGGAGCACACCAGGGATGAGCTGGTGGATCTCACACTGGAGATCACATCAGGGAAGGCTCTGCTTTGGGCTCCTGGCTGTGTGGGGTGTGGAGCTGGCCTGTTTGGGGGGTGGGTGCCAAGCATCCCTGCCTCCCTGACCTCCGGAAATCCTGCTGCGTGGGAGACAGCCTGTCATCTCATGTTTGCAAGTGCTTTTCAATTTAATACATTTTAATCAGAAAATTAATCAGGAAACACCAGTTCAGCAAGATAATTGAACAATGAAGAGACATGATAATTACTGTTTAGTCTAATTAACTTTGTTAAGTCTTTATTGGGAACAGAGACTTCCTGAGTGCAACTTATTAAATGGTTCTCCCTGGAAAACTGAATCCCCATCAAAAAGGCTTTGTTCCTCACACAGTTGGTTAGGAATTGGGTGCTGCCTTTAAATCATGATTAGGGAAGCCAGCAGGTGGGTTCTGAGAAAACTCTGAGTTACCTTTCAGCAGCTTCTCCTGCATCCTCAGTTCATTTACATCTCTTTAATCCAGGGTTCTCCTCCTCACTCCTTCCCAGGTGGGCAGGGTTTGATTGCCAACAAAACCCACGGGGCTGTGCAGCCCCACTGTGCAGCCTCCTCCTGCATCCACACTTGGCTTTGTTCCCAGGTCAAAGTGTGTGGAAAATGGACAGGTGATGGAGATTATCAGCAAAAAAAAGCCTGAGGGGTTTGTCTGCTGCGCTAAATACATCTAAAAATATCAAATATCAAAATATCCAAACCTTTGGTAGGGCTCTGACAGGAGGGAGCTGCTGGGAACACCAGGCCAGAAAAGGAAACCTTGGTGGAAGCCCCCAGGAATCAAACCTGGTTGCAGGAATCAAACCTGGCTCCAGGGATCAAACCTGGCTCCAGGAATGAATCACAGCTCCAGGGATCAAACCTGGCTCCAGGAATGAATCATGGCTCCAGGGATCAAACCTGGCTCCAGAGATCAAACCTGGCTCCAGGAATGAATCCTAAACCTGGCTCCAGGGATCAAACCTGGCTCCAGGGATCAAACGTGGCTCCACAAATGAACCCTGGCTCCAGGAATCAAACCTGCCTTCATGCCTCCTGTGCTCCTCAGCCCTGACCTCTGTCCTTGCAAGCTCTGTCAGGACTCAAATAAATAATCCATGTTGATTGAGGAATATTAATGGCATCAGGAGCTGTGTCTGCCTGGACAGGAATTAGCATGAAAGAGCCGCTCTGTCTGGGCCAGTGTCTCCTCTGCTTTTGCTTGGCTTTGCTTTCCTGTAAGGGTGTAGCATGAAATATTTATCATTTCAGAATGAAGGATTAAACATAAATATTGAAATGAACTTGATTGGCTTTTGATCTGCTGAGAGAGCCCTTTGGCTGGCCAGGCTCCAGCCAGAGCTGCCCCACCGGCAGCTCGTGCATTATTCATGGTGGGATAGGTCAGGAAGAGGAGAGAGCAGGGGATATCGACCTGCCAGAGGGATGGGATTCAATAATCCCTGGCTCCTGGGGTTATCTGCTCGAGGCAGGGAACCAGGGGAACCTCAGGGGCTCTGATTTTGCTCTCAGTTTCAGTGGTGGCAAGGCTGAGACATGCTTTTCTCACCCGGGGGTGTGCAGAACCCGGCTCCCCTGGGGGCTCAGTGCCTGGAACACGCTGTAGCCCCTGGGCTGTTGGAGGTCAGGCTGCTTTGTTTGCTGTCAACACTTCTGTAACCACAGAGATGCTTCTACAGCAGAGCAGGTCTCCCCTCTCCAAAACACAGGTATCTGAATGAGCAATTTAGCAGGAGAAAAATGCTCTGAGTGAACGTTCTGCTACTTCTCTGGTTCTCAGTGCGTGTCTCAGACTGTGCCCAGCACACTCTGCCCCACTTCAGACCTCATTATTTTCATTACAGCTGATGCCTCAGGTTTTGGCTTTTATGTTTTTCAGATTCTGTGCTGCTTTAGTGGGTGGGTCTGAGCTTCATATTAGGGGAGGGTGAGCTCTCTTCACAGAGCAGGGAGACAAAACAATTCCTCCTCTTGCTGGGGACCAAGGACAACCACCCAAATTTCAGGCCCAAGAGCACAAACAGCGTGGGCTGGAGAGAGAAAAACAAGCAGGGTGGGACTTCATAACCTGAAGCTGTAATTGGACAATTAACTCCAAGGTGCCAATGGAGCAGAACTTATAAAAGTGAGACCCCGTGACCGGTCGTGCATTTTGTGACTATTTTGGTTCATCCTGGGTGGGCTCCTGTGCTGCCCAAGGTGGATCCACTGAGGAGATCCTTTTAATAAATCCCTGCTTTATTCTTTAGCTCTGTCCAGCCTCTGTTGTAGCTCAGCCTTCACCAGGCATCACAAGGAGGGTTCAGGATGGCTCCCCACAAATCCTGCTCTCTCCTACAGTTAATTCATGGAACTCAGAGCCTGAGTGGTTTGAGTTCCTTGTTGGCAAGCACTGCTGTGATTGAATTTGTAATTTATTTGGTCCAGTTTGTAATTAAAGGGAGTGCTCTCCCCCTCTTCGTGGTTGGGTTTTTCCACCCATGCAGAGCAGCCAAATTGTTCAGTGCCATGTTCAGCCCCAAAGCACAAGGGACACCTCATTTCTCCTCATTTTTCTAGGTCACCTAGTGCCAGGCATCATTTTCTTGTGTGGAATCACAACTCAAGACATGGCTCTGTTGGGAGAAAACATTTCGGAGAGTTCAGCAACAGCATTGTCTGCTCCCGTATTTCCTTTTTTCTCCTCTCTCCCCATTAATTACTGAGCAAACTCTGCTGGTTCCTCTGGGATCTGGCAGGATCCTTTCACCAGGAACAGGCATGGAATGGTTTTTCTAGAGGGGCAACTCTTGAGGAACCTCCTGCTTTAACTTTTCCCTCCCGTCCTCTCCCACAGCGTCACACAGAAAATAAAATTGCTGGAGCCTTAAAGCACTTTCCCAGCTGAACCAGGGAGTTAATTATTATTTAAGAGGGACAATTTGGTAAGGTTAAAAGCTGTGAAAGAAAAGAGGGGGAAAAATAAAAAGTAGAAATTGCAAAAAGAGGGGGAAGGAGAAAGATGCTGTTCCACAGTGTGATTTTATATGGAGCAATATCTGCAGTTCCAAGGTGGAAGACAAGTAGAATGATCCTTTCTCATTTCCTTTTCCTGCAACCATTCCAGGACAATGAAATTGCTCTTTTCTCCTTCAGAAGGACAGATAGGGAGCGGTCACCCTGCTAGTTTTGTTCCAGCCCAATTTGGTGGCCATGCAAATAGTTTGTATGTGAAGAAATACACCACCAACCTTTGTGGTGCTCTGCAAATCACGTCCTAAAGCTCTTCTGTGCTCTGCTGCCCTGAAAGTGAAATCCCAGTGGCAGCAGACCCCATTTGTCTTGTGGCTGAACAGCAAAGGGCCCAGCACGTGGCACTCCAGAGGCTGCTGGAAAGGGCAGGCAACTCCCCAGGCACCAGAACACAGCAGGTAATTAAAAATATCATAAAGCCTTAATGGGGGCTTCAGCCTTTTCTGCAGGGTGGTTTTGCCCCTGTAAACAGCAAACATTTGGCTGTACTGAGAGAACTCCAAAGGCAAAGGCAGTGACAAAGTTGTGTTGGGTGTGCTGAGCCACCCCCAGCCCAGAGCACTGAGTGCCACCTCCAGCTCTTCCTGGGACACCTCCAGGGATGGGCCCTCCAAACCTCCCTGGGCAATGCCTGACCACCCTTTCCATGCAGAAATTTTCCCTAAAATCCAATTTAAACCTCTCCTGGTTCAGCTGGAGGCCGTTCCCTCTCCTCCTGTCCCTGTTCCCTTGGAGCAGAGCCCAGCCTGGGGCTGTCCCCTCCTGGCAGGAGCTGTGCAGAGCCACAAGGTCCCCCCTGAGCCTCCTTTTCTCCAGGCTGAGCCCCTGCCCAGCTCTGTTCCCTGCCCTGGACACTCTCCAGCCCCTCAGGGTCTCTCCTGCCATGAGTGACCAGAGCTGGACTCAGCTCTCAGTCCACGTTTCCCTTCCCTCCCAGGTGCGGAGCTGCTGTGTGAGTTCACAGCCCTTGCCTGAGCAGAGAGCTTGGGAGTATTTTTACCAGCAAAGGCTGCTCCTTCCTGAACTCCTAAACCTTTGTGTTTGTGCAGTGACAGAGGGGATTTGCCTCCCCTCACTGCTCAGAGCCACAAATGCCTTCCCTGCTCTGTGGGCAGCTCCTGAAGAACCTGCCCCATGCTGTTCTGCTTTTCCACAGCTCCTTGTGCAGCCTTTTTCTTTGCCATAAACCCTTAATTCTGTGCTTCCAGCACTCACCTTGTCTGTTTTTTCTCCCTGAAACAGGCAGAATGTTAAATAAATGCCTGTTGGTCGTTAAAGCTGTGTTTACAGCTCTGGAACAGGCACAGAACGTGCTCTGCAGAATTGTCACCATGTAAACACACCATGATAAGCAGCTGGGAGTTAAAAGCTTTGGGATGTATGGAAAGCTGTAATTTGCTGATTACCAGGGCTTGATTGTGGTTGTATTGCAATATCTGTTCCCAAGCATCCCCAGAAACCCAGCCCCTCTCCAAAGGAGCCAGATCAGAGGGAAATGCTGGGAATGCAGGAGAATGACCAGGAGCTGCAGGAGTTTTGACCCCTCCTGCTGGATTGGTTTGGGTGGAGATGGGGCTGTGCTGGTGTGGTTGCTGTGTCTCCCTTCAACTCAAGATCTGCTCAAGAGCTCCAATTCATGGAAAGGCACCAAAGCCATGCTGGCTTTTCTGTCCTCACTGGTTTTCCACTGCTAATTTGTTGGAGTTCCTCAGGAAGTCACTTCTGCCCCTCCTGGCTCTTCCTTGGGGCTGTTGGCATTCCCCAGTGCTGATGCTCAGGACCTGGTGCACATAAAATGTGGTTTTCCTGAAGCTTCCATGGAGCTCTGCAGAATGGATTTATGTTCCAATTCCACTGAGCTCTCCCAGAAAGGATTTCTGTAGGGTGTGGGTTTGATTTTGCACCAACATCCCCTTCACCCAAAGGTGCCTACAGACACTACTGGGCTTTATTTTAAATTATGCCCCTCTTTAGGGGAAAAAAAAAAAAAAAAGAGAAGAAAAAAAAAGAGTGAAGAGTCAAGAACATAAATTAAGCCTTCAAATGCATGTGCAGTTCTCTGTGACACAAACTTTGCTCTTGGGGTTTATGATGCTAATAAAATACTATTCACTGCTAACAGCTCTTTCCTTCCTGGCCTCGGAAACAGAGACAAATAAGTGCCTGGATTGAAGGAGTTCACATTTTATGTCTCTTTGCATCAATATGGCCCTGCTTTATTGACATTTTTAGGTAGAAACTGGCTGGTCATGTCTGAACTATATTAACTATTATTTATTATTTGGGCTGAGGACCCAAACCTGCCTTGTTCTAGGTGGTTGTACATACAAATCAATACTATTTGTATCCCAAAGAGCCTCTAAATATTAAGAGAGACAAGAACTAAGTGAGATAAAAAGTGCAAGAGGCAGTGAGGTGGTTTGTGCAGGAGCAGCCACGGCGAGCGCCGGCCTTGGGCTGTGATGGAGAAACATTGCCAAGGGTTTGTGACAGGTTCCAGAGCATGGAGGAGGTGGCACAGAAGCTCCTGAGCTAATTAACCCACAGATTAATGAGAAATAATTAGAGTGAGAGCCAGGAAATGGTCCCAGTGTGTCCCAAAAGAACCACCTCGCCCAAGGGCTGCTGTGTCCCTGGTGTGCTCTGAGATTTCACCCACCAGGTGCTCACAAGGGAGGACATTTGAGGTGATGAGCAATAATCATTTTGTGTCATGTGAAGGATAAATGATGTAAGGATAAATGATGTGCCCTGGCTGGCTCCAGGATGGCCTGGGAGATCCAGGGCAGCTCTTGCTGGGGCTGGGGTGTTTGTTCTTCTCTTGGAAAATCTGGAGTGGTCTGCTTGGGAGAAGACTGATGGTTATTTGATTGTGGTGGTTTGGTACCTCTTTAAGGGCATCCAGGTCCAAAAGTGGGTCCCAGACAATTTTCCAGGAGACAGCAGAGTGTCAGGGATGAAGCCCCGTGTCTGAGAAGACGTGGTTTGAAAGACATGAGTCTGGATTTTCCATCAGAATTTTTGGTCACTCTAATCCAAAACAACTTCACACAACTTAGCCATAAATGGAACATTGCTTTCCTCCTGTTTCCTTGCCCAGCTCTTTGCTGGAGCACTGATAAATGTCCCACCTGACCCAGAGATTCATGCATGGAGTTGTCTGGGGAAGCCACAGTGGAAACCCAGTGCAGATCCCAGCCCTCAAAATCAGATTAACCTTTAGGAGGAGCTCCTAAGGAAGTGCTTTGTCCCCTTCAAGGCACTCTGAAGCCCTGACAAAGTGACTTGGCTGTTGAAGCATTTGCCACATGGACAAAGAAAGTCCAATTCAGTTCTCAGGGTGGAAGGAGAGGAAGAAGCTGTGGCAGATCTGCCTTCCCACCTTGCTGACCTCCCTGGATTTAACCTGAGCCTGCTCCAGTGAGAGTCCCCAACAGAGAGGCTTGACTGGAGTGTGTGATTTCCTTATGCCATGGAAATCTCTGTGCTTCATTCTCCAGCTTTTTAGGACCTGGACTGGTTTCTAAAACCAGAACTATATTCCTCTGGTTTCTAAAACCAGAACTCTATTCCTCTGGTTTCTAAAACCAGAACCATATTCCTCACCTTCACTTTCTAAAGGACAATGACAAAGGAGAGTGGCAGAGCAAAAGGGAGGGAGAAAATGCCATAAACTGGCATTTGTTGATCACATTTTGTTATCACATTCCCATTTTGTTATCACATCATTGCTGGCGAGTGCTGCTCAGGAGCTGCAGCCCCTCAGAAGCTGCTGGGATGCTGTGGCCCCTGCTCTGCAAATTGAGCGTGACCCTCCTGGCCAGGTGTTCAGCTCTGAGAGGGAAACTCTGCCTTCCTTCCCTTTGCTCTGGGAGATTCTGGCCAGGCCACTGGCTTTGGAGGCTCTAAAAGCCTCATTGCTCCCAAATTCCCTGCACTGGGTGGGTCCTAAAGAGAATTCTGTGGTGAATTCTTGCTGCTCTGCAAAGCTGACGTTGGGCATTGGGGGAATTCCTTTCTATGCCTGGATTTTCTCTGTAGAAAGCATCAGCTTATCATGAAATGAAGAAATTATTCCATTTTTCTGTTATTTAAGGAAGGAAATCCAGCCACAGGAATTAATCCAGCAACCTGGATGTGACTGAGAAACAGCCCCTGTGCAACTTTTCCCTTTCTCTTCTCTCACCAAAATTTAAAGAAGCTCCACAATTCAAAACATTTTGTTGAATTTCCTGATTCTTTAAAATTCTGTTAAAACTTTTAGGGGGGAAATCTAGTTAAGATGCTTCCCTACCTTTCCTTGGCATTGTGTTATGTCTTAATTGCATAATCCCAAAATTTGGGGGATGATCATCCCAAGGATGTGTCAGGCTGGTGCTGGGCATGGCTGGAGGCAGCTCCCAGGGAGACACAGAATATTTGGGACATATGGTGGCAGATAATGGATGAATGCAGGATTCAAGCAAAGATGATTGAGTAAACTTCTGCCATCTCCACCTGGAAGTGGTGTCTGTCCACACCACATGGTGAAGGTGATAAATTGTGGTGGATTTGTGATCTGGAGCCATCAAATTTCCTCGCTGTCTTTCTTAACCTTGGGACAAATTAAATCAAGTTCTGCTGTGAAGCCTAAAGACATAAAATTTGTTAGCTGTAACAGCACATCCTGCCAAGCAGTCAGAACTCCCTGGTATTAATTACTTTATTCTCTAAGTTAAATAAATGATGTGATATTTGGATTCAGGGGGAAGCCACCCAGGAGTCTATAAAGGATGGGAAGATTTTCCTGTCAATGAACATCCAAACTCTGTTGCTAATTTGCTGTGGAGGGCAATAATGGCTTCTAAAGTGCCTCCATTCCTGAGTGAGATCCTGCCAAACAGCAGCACCATTGACAGGACACCTGGGCTTGTGCATCCCAGTGATGCTGGGATTTCTGTGGGGTGGCTCTTGGGGGTCCCTCTTCCCATTTGTTTTCCTTTTCTGGAACAAGCATCATCCCAGCCTGTGGATTCCCTGGCTCTGTTGGCTTCCCTCAGCTCTCAGAACACAGATCCATGGATGAGCATCTCCTCACCTGCCCCACGTGGACCCAGGTGGGGAAAATCATCCCCACTTCTCTGCCTGTGCACTGGAGAGCCCTGCTCTGATTTCTCTGAGTTTCTCCCTGCAAGAAGTGTCTTGCAAAGAGATCCAAACCCAGCTGACAGCGAGTCCACACTTCTGGGTTGTTCAGTGATTCATTACCCCATTGAAAAATAAAAACCCACACATTATTTTGAATTCAAATTTGCCTGCCTTTAATTTCCACTAGGAGATTCTGTCTCTGCTCATCTCTGCCAGGTTAAAGAGCCCTCAGTATCTGATAGTTTCTTCCTGTGAAAGTGTTTGTCCACTATAATCAAATTACCTTTTGAATTTCTTCCTGAGAAGTTTAAAGAGATTAATCTTTTCACAGTGTCCATTCTGAAGCAGTTTATTTCCACGAGCCTGAGTCACTCACAGCCCTTCTCTGCACTCCCTCCCCAGATCTGTGACTTGCCAGAATGCACAGGCACTGCAAATGGGTGCAGTGCTGTTGAACTGAGCTCAGAAATAGCCCAGGGGGTTGGGTCAGGTCCTGTTCTGCTTCTCCATCCTGGTTCAGGAGCCCAGGACATCACACCAGCGAGGAACTGCTCAGAGAACCCAAGCTGGTTATGGGGGGAAAGCCTGTCAGGGGCAATTGTGGGACTGGAACCCAAATTTCAGGTGCAGCAACACCTTTCTGGTGCCAAGCTGGTGTGACTGAGCCTGGGCAAAGCAGGCACAGAGCTCCTCACACCTCCTGGTCTGGAACGCTTCTTCACTGCTCCCATGGCTCAGGTCAGCTTCCATCTGTCATTCCTTCCCTCCCTGCTGGAAGAGGGAGAACAGCTACTGGGAAAAAGGTGCTCAATGGCTCCCTGATTTATTATCTTCATTATTTCACTGAGGCAGCTGTGCCTGGCATCACCCTGTGGGGAATGTTTGTGCTCAGTGCCTGAGATCAGCCCTGCACCAGCAGCTCGGTGTTTCTGCTGCCATTTCCTGGGATGACAACTTTGCCCAGCTTCTTAAATCCACAGCAAAGCTTGCAGAGAACTTTAAGAACTACTTTTTTTATGAAGGCTGTATTAAAAGGACTAAGAACTGGGGCTATTTTTAGAAAAGGCTAAGTATTAAAATGCAGAAAAGGCAGAAGGAGAGGTGGACAGAGAGGCTGCTCTGGCAGCACGAGGCTCAGCTCATTAGCACATCCTGCCCTGAGCACCACTGCACCCTTGCTCTGCTGCTAAAATTCATTTATACTGTAAAAAAGGGAGGGGGAGAGTTTAAAAAAAACTGGGCAAAATCTCAATCCTGCCAGATGCTGAGTGCTTCCTTGGGAAGCACTGAGCTGGCAGGAGCTGGAGCTGCTCAGCCCCTCTCAAACACTCCTCTTCCTCCTCCTTTATTGTCAGCTCATCTGCAGAGCTGGCCATAAACCAGGCAGGGGATTCCAGTAAAACAAAACCACTTCCAAGGGTTACAATACTGATATTTCACTGTACAGAGTCATTCCAGAGGGTGAAATCCTGTGCAGAAAGAGAGGAAGATGTTCTGGTAGAGGAACACAGAGTTTTCCTGTGGCAGGGGATTCCAATAAAACAAAACCACTTCCAAGGGTTACAATAGGGATATTTCACTGTGGTGAAATCTCTTTAAACTTCTCAGGAAGAAATTCAAAAGGTAATTTGATTATAGTGGACAAACACTTCCACAGGAAGAAACTATCAGATACTGAGGGCTCTTTAACCTGGCAGAGATGAGCAGAGACAGAATCTCTTAGTGGAAATTAAAGGCAGGCAAATTTGAATTCAAAATAATGTGTGGGTTTTTATTTTTCAATGGGGTAGTGAATCACTGAACAACCCAGGAGTGTGGACTCGCTGTCAGCTGGGTTTGGATCTCTTTGCAAGACACTTCTTGCAGGGAGAAACTCAGAGAAATCAGAGCAGGGCTCTCCAGTGCACAGGATGACTTTCCCCTCTGGGTGAGGGGCTCTGCACCCAGCTGGGTTCACGTGGGGCAGGTGAGGAGATGCTCATCCATGGATCTGTGTTCTGAGAGCTGAGGGAATCCACAGGCTGGGATGATGCACATTTTTCTGGTAGAGGAGCACAGAGCTCCTACAGGCAGAGGGATGGGGAGAACAGTGTGAGCCCAGGGGTGCAGCTGGGCCAGGTCCCTGCTGTGCTGTCCCACGAGCTCCTGGCTGTGTCAGCACCACTGAGGGTGAACAGGCTTTGGGAGGAGCATCCAGCCCTTAAATCATCACCCAAATTACTGCCACACGTTCTGGCTCAGCACTCGCTGCCTTATTTATAGCCCAAGCAGCAGCCGGCGTCTCCTCGGAGCTTTGGAGGCTGAGAGCAAACTGCAGGTACAAAATGCTGCAGCACATTTCAGGGCATGGGAAAGCCAGGGGTGCTCACTGCCAGCTCCCTCTGGTGATGCCTGGGAAGAGGTGATCTCCTTCCAAAAGGCTGGTGGTGTCTCAAGTGGATTCCTCCAGGAATTCAGTGCCAGGTTCTGCTGGTCCCAGGAGCTGCAATTGGAGGATCCTGGTGGGTCCCTTCCAGTTCAGGATGTTTTATGGTTCCAGATGAGTGTCCAGCTCCCCAGGGAGCAGGACATGGTGACAAAAACCACTCTTGGACTGAAGCTGCCTTCTACTCCAGCTGTGGAACGTGGCCTTGATCCTTGCTGTAAGCTCAAATCCCAATCAACAGAATTAATGAATGGCAGCAGCAGCAGCTCAGAGCTGTCCCCTGGAGTGGCTCAGGTGTGTGGGTGCTCCAGCAGCCCCAGGCCATGAGATCCCAGCGCAGGGATTTCCATGAGGGCTGGAGATCAGCCAGGACCCTCCGGGCTGTGCTCATTCCCTGCCTGGGAAGGGAAGCCTGGAGCTCCGGGAGGGTTGGGCTGAATCAGGAGCATCATTTCCATATTCAACAGAGCCTGGAGCAGCAGGACGAGTTTGAGAGAGTCCTGCAGTCCTTCAGGAGGCACCTGGTGCCCGTGAGCAGGCTCCCCCCTCTCAGAACCCATAAAACCCTGTGCTAACGACCGTCGTGACAACCATAAACCTGTTGTTTCCATTCCCTGTGATTTACTGAGCTGGTGGGAAAGGTGGGGCTGCTCTTTTATTGGGATGATCAAATGTTTGCAGAGGGAAAATACAATCTGCATTCCTCCAAGGCTGCTTTTATACAGTGAATCATGAATACATTTCCTTTCCCATTAGCAGTTTAACATCGTAGGACACAGAAACACTTCTTCAAAGTGAATTTCTTTTTTAAGGAGTGTAAAGTCCTGGCTGTGGGGGAGGGAAGGCACAAGCCTTTGTAACCATGTGAAAGCTGGGCCAGAACCTCCACAAAGCAGCATTTTGCTGCTCTGGGCACCTGTGAGAGAGATAAATCACCTGTCCTGCCCTTGTGAGGTGCTGCCCACGTGTCTGGGCAGTAGAGGAGCCTCAGCATGTACAGGACAGCTGAGGAGAGAGGACTTTGGTCCAGAGAGAAAAGAGGATGAAGGAAATCAAATCCTTTGAGTCTCTCATGTGCTGGATCATCCAGGCACACGCAGAGAGGAGATAAATGATGCATGGGGCTGGGGTGGATTTAGGCTGCCATTACCTGGCCGTTTCTCTGGGTTAAATACTTCTCCCTGTTTTCTGCTGGGTTAAAACTCCACACAGGTACTTGGGAGCTACTGTATTTAATAGCTGCAAATGTGGAATCGAATACAATTAATAACAGTAATTGTAGTGGCCAGCACGCTGATGTAATTGACCTAAATGTTCTTTACTAATTAGAACAGCTCCAGTTCAGAAATCGTTCACAGCTTTATGCTGGGAAAAACAAGCTGTCCTCAATCTGTGCCACACATCAGTGCTCACACAGGGCAGATTGGATTTTACTGTTATATTTATTTGCCTTTTCTGGGAGTATTAGAGCTGGAGGAACCTAAGGAAGATGATCTTTGCATGCTGTGGGTTTATTTTTGTCGTTTGGTTATTCACCTCTCTCTTGGGTGAGGGGTGTGGGGCTTCCTTCAACACAGGTCACACTTCCACTGGGTTAAATGAGCTGGGATCTCTCCCTTAAAGCTTCCTTCATCCCACATCTTGTGTTGTCATTTATACCCCTGCAAAATGAATATGAAACCCATCCATGAAAGTGAAATGAGAGTTTCTGCTTTATTTCTGATTTATGCAGTGATGTAAATTGTCAGGGAATGTGCAAAGCAGAATCAAGCTGGGCCCAAAGTGTTTGTGGTGCAAATCCCTCTTACAGCAGCACCACTACAGCATCCCCATCTACTGACCTGGGGTGTGACAGGACCTGGGGTGTGACAGGACCTGGGATGTGAATCCAGGATGTGACAGGATCCAAAATGTGACAGGATCCAAAATGTGACAGGACCTGGGATGTGACAGGACCTGGGATGTGACAGGATCCAGGTTGTGACAGGACCTGGGATGTGACAGGACCCAGGTTGTGACAGGACCCAGGTTGTGACAGGATCCAGGATGTGACAGGACCTGGGATGTGGATCCAGGATGTGACAGGACCTGGGATGTGACAGGATCTGGGATGTGACAGGATCCAAAATGTGACAGGACCTGGGATGTGACAGGATCTGGGATGTGACAGGATCCAAAATGTGACAGGACCTGGGATGTGACAGGACCTGGGATGTGGATCCAGGATATGACAGGATCCAAAATGTGATAGGATCCAAAATGTGATAGGATCCAAAATGTGACAGGACCTGGGATGGGGATCCAGGATGTGACAGGATCCAAAATGTGACAGGACCTGGGGTGTGACAGGACCTGGGATGTGACAGGATCCAGGTTGTGACAGGACCTGGGATGTGACAGGACCTGGGATGTGACAGGATCTGGGATGTGACAGGACCCAGGTTGTGACAGGATCCAGGATATGACAGGACCTGGGATGTGGATCCAGGATGTGACAGGACCTGGGATGTGACAGGATCTGGGATGTGACAGGATCCAGGATGTGACAGGATCCAGATTGTGACAGGACCTGGGATGTGACAGGACCTGGGATGTGGATCCAGGTTGTGACAGGACCTGGGATGTGACAGGACCTGGGATGTGGATCCAGGTTGTGACAGGACCTGGGATGTGACACGTGGCTGGCTCAGGCACTGTGAATTTGGTGACTGACAGCAGCTCAGACAGAGTTTGATGTTAGACACTGTCCAAGTGCTGGGGATGGGATTTGCAGCCTTGTCCCCGTGCAGAGTCCCCTCCCTGCCCCGTCAGTCCCACAGTTCCCCACTGGGAATGTGACACTGGGACAAGTGGGAGAGTGACATTGTGCCAAAGAGCGGCATCAAAATCACAGCTTCTGGCAGATCTTACCCTGGCAATGTCCTCACGTGCCTTAGAAAGGGATTTTTGGGGCCAGATCCCTGCCTGGAGTTAATCAGGATTGCTGGAGATGGAGCAGCTGGGACAGAGCCAGCTCAGCATGGCTGTGCTCCCCAAAAACTGAGTGTGCAGCAGGACAGAGCCACCCCTGAGCCAGCATCTCTGCACCCCCAGACAAAGCATCAAGCCCTTCCCTGGCTGAGGTGAGAGCAGCTCCTGCTCCCGCTCAGATCCCCAGGAGGCAGCGAGGCTCCAACTGCCAGGGAAGCAGAGAGCAGGAAAATCAAAAAGGAGCAGTTCAAGGCCTTGGCAGTTGGTCGCCCAAAGCGACCACAAACATGTGTCTCACCCTGGTAGGTCTCATCAGCACAGCTCAAATGTCAGCTCGTGCTGACAAGCGAGAGAGAGGCAAACACGGCTGCCCTTGCTGGAGAATAATGAGAGCTGCCAGCAAGGAGGGAGCAGAGAGCAGTCCCAGATGGGTTCTGTCCCATTTGTGATCCTCCTCTCTCGCTGTTCTTCCAGCACTGCTCATTTTGGGGGTTATTAAAGCGCTGGGTTTGCAGCAGCAGGGCTGGGCACGGTGTAAATGCCTGGGAGGGGAAAGCCCAAACCTCTCCAGCAGCTGCTGTGCGGCCAAAAAAAAAAGGTTTGACATAAACCACTGAGCACTGATCCAGAGAGGTTTTTAGAAGATAAAAGTTCCATTCCCAAATTTGACACGCACTCCTCTGTGTGATCTCTGGGCAGTTCTCTTAATCCCTCTGTGCCTGAGCTCTCCAGGCTTAAAGAACATTGGAGGGGTTTAGGAACAGCTGATCCTGCTCTGGGGCTGTGTGTGACACTGGGAAAAGCCACATTGGAGGGACACAGGGATGTGGCACTTGATGATGTGGTTTAGTGGCCATTGGGGTATTAAATCAGAGGTTGGGCTTGATGGTCCTGTGTAGCCATGATATTTTATGAAAAATCCTTTTGTTAGGATTTTTTTCTCCTGAGATGCTGAGAGGCCTCAGAGGAAAAGAAAAACAATAATTATCTGCTGCTGTGGAATGCAACAGGTGCATCTGGGATTGGTCCATGTGAGTTGTTTCTAACTCATGGCCAATCACAGTCAGCTGGCTCAGACTCTCTGAGAGTCACAAGCTTTTGTTATCATTCTTTCCTTTCAAGCCTTCTGATGAAATCCTTTCTTCTGTTCTTTTAGTATAGTTTTAATATAATATATATCATAAAATAATAAATATATAAATATATATCATAAAATAATAATAATAAATAAATGTAAAAATATATATCATAAAATAATAAATATCAGCCTTCTGAAACATGGAGTCAAGATTCTCATCTCTTCCCTCGTCCTGGGACCCCTGTGAACACCACCACAGTCCCGGAAGCTTTTTCCAGCCTTAACAATCCATGCCAGGCAGGCTGGGTGCACTTGGACAGGTGAAAAGCCAGGGGATGGCACCATCCCTGCTGCAGCTCTGGATCCTCTCTCTGCATCCAGGATTTCTCCTGGGTGAACCAGCAGGTGCTGGGCTCATGTCAGAACCCAGCACATCCCTCTGGCTGTCCTGAGCAGCCCAGACCCTGCCAGGGGCTCAGGGACCCTGGCACAGAGCCCAAAATGCCCCTGTGGGTTTGATTATGACCCATGGAGCAAGTTACCAACCTTAGATGAGGATCTGCAGGCCACAACAGTTTAAGTAGAATAATAGTGAATTTATCCTGGGGTGGAAAAGTAGATTTTGGGGTTTTTAGAATGGGGGTTCAGGGGGCAAGATGGAGGAATCTGGGCATGTCCTGCCTTTCTCCTTCTTCTTCTTGGCCTCCATCTTCTGCTGTGATGGTGGCACTCACAGATTGGTTTAGAGTAGAAGCTCAGTGTCTAACATAGGTGATGGGTATTGGGAAGTAATTGTAAACATTGTACAGGTAATTTTTAATATAAAGACCTAACACCACCCTGGGGGCAGGCAGAGTGCCTGGACTGCCTTGCTGAACAGACCTCAGCTGGACAGAAGATAATATTTTATAGATAAGGAACAATAAACAACCTTGAGCCTGGAACTGAAGAGCTCTGACTCCTTCTTCAAGCACCAGGCTGGGAAAAGAGACTTTCTAACATTTTCTTGAAATCACTCTGACCAGCAAGAAGCCCCAAGACAGGCTCTCTGCTTCCTTCCACCTCCTGCTTTATTTCTCCTCACTTGTCATACATTGCAGAGACAGGCTGAAGTGCAGCACAAAGGAATGTGTGTCCAGGACAGCAGGTGGAGGCAAGGGACACCTCTCTTCTTCTCTCTTCCTCTCTCTTCCAGCCCAAGGCTTTGTTAATTCCCTTCCCAGCCCTGCTCCCAGCTGGATAACAGCTCTCTCTCTCCTGCAGAAATATGTGCTGTGTCCTCACTGCATTAAGCATTGGCTCCAAGTGAATTTCTCTCACAAGCAGAACTAATAAAAGGACTAAAACCTGCCAGGTTCCACTTGACAAATGGCTGGAAGGAGGATATCTCCCTGCTTTTAGTGTTTGCAGTGATTGATCAGGGCAGGCTCAGCAGCTGCTGACCTGTTGAGGGTTTCCAGAGTGGGGGAGATGATGGAAGGAAGATAATGCTCCTTTCTGCTTGATCACTGTAATTTTTGCTGTTCAGCAGATAACACATCCAGTGTCCAGAAATCACCACCTGTGTTCTGGAGCTCGCCCAGGAGCTCCAGTTTCAGTCCATGTGTGCATCTGTGTGCTCAGCTCAGCATTCCCCAGGCTGGGGGTGCTGCTGCAGGCACACACAGAGGGACAGGGACATCCCAAAGTGCTTTATGGCCCACAATGAAGGCACCCAATGGGTCACACCAGAGCCTGGCATCAATCTAGAGGCTCTGGCTGCACCCAGGCACTCCCTCCCAGTGAAGCTCTGTGGTGAATTCTTGCTGCTCTGCAAAGCTGACGTTGGGCATTGGGGGAATTCCTTTCTATGCCTGGATTTTCTCTGTAGAAAACATCAGCTTATCATGAAATGAAGAAATTATTCCATTTTTCTGTTATTTAAGGAAGGAAATCCAGCCACAGGAATTCATCCAGCAACCTGGATGTGACTGAGAAACAGCCCCTGTGCAACTTTTCCCTTTCTCTTCTCTCACCAAAATTTAAAGAAGCTCCACAATTCAAAACACTTTGTTGAATGTCCTGATTCTTTAAAATTCTGTTAAAACAGAACTTTTAGGGGGGAAATCTAGTTAAGATGCTTCCCTGCCTTTCCTTGGCATTGTGTTATGTCTTAATTGCATAGTCAGTCTCTCCTGGGGAAGTTCTGAAAGCCCATGCTCTGATATGGATGAGTTTTTGCTCAGCTGGAGCGGGAGAAGGAGCCCTGGAGCAGGGAATCCCAGCCCCATCTCTGGCCAGGCTGGATGTGCTCCCTGCCCAAGGCTGAAGGGACACAGCCCACATTTGGGACCTCCTCTTAAGAAAGTCCTGAGTTCTGGCTTTTAACAAAAATCTGAGGATTTACATCCTTCCCCCAGGTACTGGGGACCTGGAGAGCTGTAAAATGTCCAGGTGATCTGCTCCAGACAAGGTGGAGCAGAGCCAGAGCCTGCTCTGTGGATTAACTCACCCCACAGATTTCTCTCAGCAAATCCATTTGCACGCCACAGGGAGAGCTGTTATTTATTTATCTAAATAAAAAGAAACAATTAGCTAAGAGGAGATGCACCGTGACCTCTCTGTGAAAGCTGCTCTTTGCTTTTGAGGGTTTCAGATATTTCATCTCCCTGGGGATCACAGCACCCAGGGCTGTGCTGAGTCCTGGCTCTTCCTCAAGCTGGTTGTGCAGGTGAATGCTCTCATGGTTAATTGACCCCCTATTTATTGCTCAAGTGTTGCCCTTTTTGGGTTTGTTTCTTCCCTTCTCTGTCCAGGAAGGAAGATTTTGGTTCAGCAATCGGTCACAAGAGATTAGCAAACAAGCTGAGAACACTTGCTCTGGGGCATGTTTGAGAGCAGGCAGCTCTTCCCAGCCCCTGTCTTGCCTCCCTCCTTCCCAGCAGCTTTCCCTGACTGCATTAGGAAACCTCATGGAGCCTTCTTGGAGGAGGATTATCCCAGGGAGTCATCAGTGCTGCTGCCTGATTTGTCATTTTGTGCAGTGGATAAAAGCAATTTCGTGTTCGACTCTGAAACCCCTTGTTCACTTTATGAATAACTCCTGTAAGTATCACTTCAGAAGCTGATCCAGCAAAGTGACAGGGAAGGGACACCCCTGGGATGTCCAAAAAAAATGGAGACAGACCAGATTGTGTCTGCAAGGCCTGGGGGTGTTTTTGTGAACTCCTCATGTGGGAGGGAGAGCAGAGCAGGCACTGGAGCCGCTTCTGCAGCTTCTCTGCTGTCCCTGTGCCCCTTTAAAGTCCAGAGCTGAGCTGCCACCCCAGGTGTCCTGTGCAGGGGGAGGTGTGTGCCACTATGGGCTTGGTGCCCCCCTGTCAGACCCATCAGTGCTGGATCATTTCTGAGCAGCACCTCAGCACCTGCCAGCTCAGCTGGCCCTGACTGAGATCAGCAATTCATGCTGGATCCTCCTTAAGGACCATGGCTCTGGGTTTTCTCCCCTCTCCTGCAGCTGCTGGCAGGGCAGGGGCTCAGGATGCTCCCAGGAAGGCTGGGGCTGACCATGACTGAGTCCCCAACCCTGGCAGTGTCCAAGGCCAGGCTGGACAGGGCTTGGAGCACCCTGGGCCAGTGGAAGGTGTCCCTGCCATGGCAGGGGGTGGAACAGGACCATCTTTGAGGTCCCTTCCAACCCACACCTTCCTGGCATTCTCAGTCCCTATCAGCAGTGGTTTGTGTGCTGCTCAGACCTCACCTAATGCAGGTTTCTCATGAAATACCTGTGTATAAAACCTCACTTAATGCAGATTTCTCATGAAATACCTGTGTTTAAAACCTCCCTTAATGCAGGTTTCTCATGAAATACCTGTGTTCAATACCTCACTTAATGCAGGTTTCTCATGAAATACCTGTGTATAAAACCTCCCTTAATGCAGGTTTCTCATGAAATACCTGTGTTTAATACCTCACTTAATGCAGATTTCTCATGAAATACCTGTGTTCAATACCTCACTTAATGCAGGTTTCTCATGAAATACCTGTGTATAAAACCTCACTTAATGCAGGTTTCTCATTAAACCATATGTGTGTTTAACACCTCCCTAAATGCAGGTTTCTCATGAAATACCTGTGTTTAACACCTCATTTAATGCAGGTTTCTCATTAAACCATGTCTGTGTTTAACACCTCCCTTAATGCAGGTTTCTCATTAAAACATCTGTGTTTACCATCTCACTTAATGCAGCTTTCTCATGAAATACCTGTGTTCAACACCTCACTTAATGCATGAAAACACCTGTGTTTAACTCCAGGCTCTGGGCCCTGCTGAAGGAAGTGCAGCCCTGCCAGCTCTCTCCATTTTTAATTGTCACCATAACCCCCCTCTCATTGCTGATATAAAGCCCCCACAGTCTGCTGGGACCTTCCCACATGTTCCTGCAGCTGCAGGGACTTGTCCTGACTCCTGCTCTGTTCTTGAGGAGATGTTGATGCATTTACTTGCAGTTGCTGAAGCAAAGAATGTGAAGAGATCCCCTGGCCCTGCCTGCTCACAGTAGTTGGTCACTGAAGCACATGCAGATTTTCGCTTTTTGGATTTATTTTTTTTGTGCACAATTAGGCTTAGACTGAGCTAACTGTGTCCAGCTGGGCTTTGACATCAGCTGGAAACTCTCCAGGCTGGTGCAATCGTTGGTGCCTGCTGTGCTGGGAGGGTTGGGGTGCTCTGGGGGGAGCCCAGCACAGACTCTCCACTGGTTCCATTTATCCAGATTTCCTTGGGATATCTCCTTGCACCCTTCCTGTCCTGAGCTGGGAGCATGTGGGTGCTTCTTCAGTGCTGCTGGACAAGCAGGGGAGTGGGAGGAGATCTGAATAAGGCCCTGGGTTATCTCCTGGCTGGAGGGGAGCACTGGGGTCCTCCAAAGGGGAAAAAGGTGACTCCTCATCCTCTTCTCTTTCAGAAAGAGGAAATGCAAAGTACTGAAAAGCCTTTAAACCAACCTGAGCCAAATAATCTGAGGGCTGCATATTTGAATCCTTTCCCTCGGGTGGCATGGCTGGACCCTGAGTGACACCCTGGTGACATTTCTGCAATAGATCCCAAACCCACCTTGCTTTTATTAAAAGCCCACCTCTCACAAGTCAGGCCCTGCTGTGAGGAGGGGCTGGGGAAGGACCCACCCTTATGAAATGACTGCTCATGGAATGCTCTCAGCATTTCTTTAAGATGCCAGAGGCTTTAATAAGCAAGGGATTATTAATTACACCTCCCATGGCTGCCTGGCAGCTTCACCTTAATGCCTGAGCACATTTCCATGTTGAGGGTAGGAAAATAATGGCATTGTCCTGCTGTTGTCCCCAGTGAATAATCCAGGGTGATGGGATCCTCTGGAGGAGCTGGAGGCTGTGCTCCACAGTCACCATTCCTCTGCTCCAGCCAGTGCAACGGGAGGGATTTACTCCATTATCCAACCTGATTCTGGATGAGCTGCTGGGTAAACAAGGCAAAGGCAAGGCTGGGGTGAAGCCACAAAGCTCAGGTGGCTTTTTGGAGCTGATCTTCACAACCTTGTTTGTGTAGCTGTGCTTGCCAGTGCCTCTGGGCACAGCCTTTGAAGGTCCTTTCCTGCTGCAGGTGATTCATGAGCCAGCTCGAGGTGAACCTTCCTGGCAGGTTTTGTTTCCTGGTCTGGGCAGACCTTGGAGCATCAAGTTTCCTCCCACCCCTTCCAGCGAGCAAAAGTCCTACATTTATGACTTCCCCTGAGGCACTGGGGATGACTGATCAGGCAGTTCTGCCCAAAAAAATGGCACATGAAGTGTTTGCTCCTTGAGGAGCTGAGTAACAGCTAATGAGTGCAAGACAGATCCTGCTGCTTCCCATCCGATGGGAATTAATCCTGCCTGTGCTGGAGCAGAACCAGGCTGCCTGCTCATGCATTGATTATGGCTTCACATTCCAGAAAGTACAATTGAGCTGAACTTTTCATGGAGTTTGAGCCAGGAGTGATGCAGTCAATGAGAGCTGCACCAAGAGCTGTGCCCTGAGCCAGGGCTGAGCTGCTGCAGTGTCCTGTGGTGCTCCTGGGCTCCCGTCTCCCTCCAGGCACTGCCAAAATGTTTCTCTTTGATGAACCAAATTGCTTGGCTGAGTTCTGGACCTTGGCATGGGCTGGGAAGGACTTCCCAAGGCTGTCCTGCTCTGGATTTGGGGTGAGGACCTCGGGAAGGGCTTCCTGGTGATGCCTCAGGTTTGAGCTTTGATATTTTTAAGGTTCTGTGCTGCTTTCGTGGGTGGGTTTGGGCTTCATATTAGGGGATGGTGATTAGGTGATGGACAGAGTAGGGAGGCAAAACAATTCCTGCTCCAGCTGGGGACCAAGGACAAATGATCCAAATCTCAGCCCCAAGAGCACAAACACCGTGGGCTGGAGAGAGAAAAACAAGCAGGGTGGGACCTCATAACCTAAAGCTGTCATTGAACAATGAACTCCAAGGTGCAAATGGAGCAGAACTTATAAAAGTGAGAGACCTTGTAACCATTTGTGCATTTTGTGACCGTTTTGGTTCATCTTGGGTGTAGCCCTGGCTGGGCTCTTGTGCTGCACGAGGGGCATCAATTGAGGAGATCCTTTTAACAAATCCCTGCTTTATTCTTTAGCTCTGTCCAGCCTCTGTTCTAGCCCAGCCTTCCCCATGCATCACTGGACTGCTGAACGTGGGACCTGCCCTGTCCTGGGCTGTGAAAGGTCAGCAGGGGCTCTGCAAGGGGAATCAGCTCCAGGGCTGCCTGAAGGAGCCCCCTTTGGGCTCTTTGGTGGCTGGCAGAGGTTTAAAAATGCTTTTATTTAAGTAGAGAGAATGACCCCTTAAATCCAAGAGTCAGAGTTTATTGTTCTGATGGTTCCAGCTGCCCAGGCAGATGTTGGGTGGGTAAAACCCTCTGCAAAGCAAAGCTGAGCTTGGCTGAGCTGAGCTGGGCCAGCCCCTCACTTGCTCCCAGCCCATGAATCAAAGCCCAGCTCCAGCACTGCAGACCTGCCCACAGCCCCATCACTTATTGCTTAACAAGTGCATTAGTGTAAATCAAGAGGCATGTTTCAATTATCTAATAGAAGAATTATTGATCCACGCTCTCCCCCCGCACGTTCAAATGTTCCAGGAGGAGAAGCAGTATTTGTATATGCTATAAAAAAGCTGGAGTGTGGTTTTATGTTTCAATTAGGTGCTGCTTGGAGAGCTGGTGCAAAGATGTTTTTGTAGGAGCAAACTGTGATGGGCACAGAGCCACTGGTGGTCCCCAGCCCTGGTTTTGGGGTCAGCAAAGGACACCAAGAGATGAAATTCCTCCCTTTCCCCTCAGGATGCTGTGCAGGGAAGCCCAAGGCTTCACTTTCAACTCGTTGTCCATAGAAAAGTGCAGCTATTCCTTAAAATGCCAAATCCAGTTGAAGTGTATCAAATCAAAGCAATTTTCTCCTCCCTCTCCCTGCCCCGTGGTTCTGATGACTGGAGGGAGGAAGAGGATTTGTGCTTCTTGTGTAAGGAGTGTCAGGAGCATTGGGGATGTGGCTGATAAAACAAACATCCCCAGGAGAGTTAATTCCAATGGAATTATTCTGAACCTTCAGCTTTCAGTCCATTGTCCTGTGCTGACTGTGTAAAATGCCATTGAGGGATGTTCCTTTTTCCCTTTGATATAAAACATGGGGCTATTTTAGAAACTTAAAACTCATTCCCAGCCTCTTCTCAGCATTTCTTTTCAAAGCAGCTCAGTTCAGCTGTCAGTCCCCAGCTCCATTTTTAATTAAAATAGGTTTGTAGCTTTCCCTGACAAGCAAACATGTACAGTAAGTTGCAAACTACAGAGCAATTCTTCCCAGCTTAAGGGTGCCACATCAAATGTCACTTGGCACCTCTCTAGGACAGCTCTCTATGCTTAAGAATAAATATACAAATAAAAGTTGTTGATAACCCTTTTCTGGGACAGGGAGCTCAGCTGAGGCATAATAGCAGCTGCCTGTACTTCCTGCAGTCCCAAAAATGTTTCTGGAGACTCCATGGCCCTGAGTTGTGGGGTTTTTTCCCCCATTGTGCACAGTGACACAACTTGTGAAATGGTGTCACTGTGATTTGGGGGAGCTCAGGGCTCCTGGGCCAGCAGAGATTTGCAGTGGGCATTGCTCAGCCCAGCTCCAAACAGAGCTGGGGTGACCCCAGGAATGGAATGGAAGCACAGGGAAATGTGGGAGCAGCCTGTGCTGGAGAATTTGCACAGAATATTCTTTGTGCTTTGAGCACTTCACTGCCAGAGCAGGATTTCCCTGCTGGAACGAGGCACCTGCTGAACCTGTCACTTCTTTCATGTTCTGCTTATTGAAAAGCTGAGAAACCCTCCAAAAGCAAATAAGATTAACTCCAAACAAATGTGAGGCACAGAGCAGCAAACTGTGCTGCAGCTTTATTGCTGTCACCATTATGAACAAGTTCCTTCTCCTGGCCTGGCTGCTGCCTGGTGTATTTTCCAGTGTTTAAAGTTTGCTTGGTGTATTTTTCAGTGTTTAAAGCATTTTAAAGTCTCCCCAAGGTCTCAGGGTTAGGGGAGGCCACTCTCACCCTGGTTTGGGGGTCAGGCTGGGTTTGTCCTCAAATAAGCAATGGGTATGGGGTTAGGGACTGGCTGCTGCAGCTGGGTGGTTGGGATGGATGTTGTGGGAGATGCTCAGCTTCCAGGGGCTAAAATGGCCCAGCCTGGAGTGGCACAACTGTCCCCAAGTGCCACACGCTCCAGGGCAGTGATCCCTGAGGAATCAGGATCCCTGGCAGGGAAGGGAGTTTGTCCCTGTTTCCCAGCTGGAAATCTGCGCGGTGTCAAATATTCCAGCTGCCAGCCAACCCTCACCCCAACTTCTCAGACCCAGAGTGGGTTTGTGACTTAAATCCACATTTTTGGGGGCTGCCCAGCAGGAACCAGGCAGCTCCTTCCTTCCCCCAGCCCTGCTCCCCATTCAGAGCCCTGCAGCAGAGGATCCCACACCCTTTCATGGAGCAGAACCTCCTCCTCCAGGCTGAGCAGGTGAATCCATCCCGGTGGGAAGCATCAGGACAGGACAGTTGTATTTTCCCTCTGCTCTTTACACACTGCTTTAATTAGGAGGCTGCCTTTGATTAGCTGCAGAAAACCCAAGCCTTGTCAATTGAAATAATTTCCCCCCTATCAATTTATCCTTTGTGAAAAGTTTGGGTGGCTCATTCCAAACTGGAATGTGGGCAGTGCAGGGAGAGAAATCAATTTTCCTACCAGCTCTAATCATGAGAGGTGTGAAATTAAGTTGTCACCCAGGCCCCCTAATCCTCCTGTCTAAGTGCATGTTGGGCTGTTTGCTGAAGCAATTACAGGAACCTGGTTCCTCTCCCTCCCTGACTTCCTTTATTAGAAAACACTTAAGGTACAGCTCCCTGTGACATGTTGTCACCAGGGAGGGACAAAAGTTTCAGAGGAGAGAAGTAGGACATGTAAGAGCAACATGAACTGGTAGGAATCAAGAAGCTATTTATGAGCCATTTACTTACTTAGCCCTAAAAATAGCTGGGGTTTTATGTGAAAATAGGGCTGTGATTGAAATCAAGCCCTAGACATGAGGTAATGGGAAAGGGGGGGGGTACAAAGAGAGCTGCAATCAGGTGTTCTATAAATAGCCCTGCTGGCCTCTCCAGGAGTGGGACAGGGCTTGGTTTGGGTGTTTTTCTGCTGGGGCTTGGATGGGTCAGTGGGGCTGGAGGAGCTGCCTTGGGGTGCAGCAAGACTGAAGGCAGCAGGAACACTGGGGGGACTGAAATCCATGGGGGTGATCCTCCAGCACCCCAAATCCCAGCTGCCCTGTCCCATCTGCTGGTCAGTGCTGTCCTTGGGGTGCTGTGTCCACTCCTGGGCTCCTCAGGACAGGGCCAGGAGCTCCTGGAGAGCTGTGGAGCTGAGGGAGGGCCTGGAGCAGGAAAGGCTGAGGGAGCTGGGGCTGAGGAGATGCTGAGAGGGGCCCTCAGCCCTGGGTGTCCCGTTGTGACCTTGGGTGTCCCTGGGTGTCCCCATATGACCCTGTTGGGTCCCTGTGTGTCCCTGTCTGTCCCTGGGAGTCCCTGAGTGTCCCCATGTGTCCCTCTCTGTATCTGGGTGACCCTGTTGAGTCCCTGTCTGTCCCTGTGTGTCCCTGTTCATCCCTGTCCATCCCTGTGTCCCCCTGTCTGTCCCTGTGTCCCCCTGTCCATCCCTGTCTGTCCCTGTGTCCCCCTGTCTGTCTCTGTGTCCCCTGTCCATCCCTGTCTGTCCCTGTCCATCCCTGTCTGTCCCTGTGTCCCTGTCCATCCCTGTCCGTCCCTGTCTGTCCCTGTGTCCCCTGTCTGTCCCTGTGTCCCCCTGTCTGTCCCTGTGTGCCGAGGTCAGAGCAGGCCCAGGCTCAGCTCCAGGCCCAGCGATGGCCCCAGAGCCCCGGGCAGGGCCTGAGCCCAGCAATTCCCATGCCCAGGAGGCAGAACTGCCCTGTGGGCACTGGAACAGAGCCCAGGGAGGATTGGCTGTGGGTTGTCCCTCCCTGGGGACATCCAGAGCCCTCTGCACACACTGCTGGGCCCTGGGCCCTGGGGTGGCACCAGCTGAGCCTCTGTGGCCCCATAACCCTGCCCCACTCTGGGATTCACCCCCAGAATGAGTTTGTGTGGCTGATCCCCAGGTGAAGCTGTCCCAGGGCTCTCTGCACACACTGCTGGGCCCTGGGGTGGCCCTGAGGTGGCCCTGAGGTGGCCCTGAGGTGGCACTCTGTGATCCCTCCCAGTCTGCCCAGTCTGAGATTGTGGAATTCATCCCCCAAAATGAGTTTTTGTGTGGCTGATCCCCAGGTGAAGCTGCCCCAGAGCCCTCTGCACACACTGCTGGGCCCTGGGGTGGCCCTGCTGGAGCAGGTGACCCCTGTGGCCCCATCAACCTGCCCCACTCTGACATTCCAGGCTTCTCTCCCAGCCTTCCTGCCACAATAAGATGCTTTGCAAGTCAAAAGGTGCTGAGTAACTTCTGCTGGAAGCAGCTCTCTGCAGCACAACCTCTTTGATCTCCTGCTTCCATCTGCTCTTTTATTGCTCCAGAGCTGCAGTGTTGAAGTTTTTAACTCTAGAGGTGACATTTGGGTCCTTTTGGGTCCCTCAGTGTTGGAGCAAGCCCAGCACCCTGGCTGGGTGCCACAACCAAGCTGTGCCTGTCACCTTAACCTGCACAGGAGCACTCCAGGGAGGGCACTGAGAGAAGCAGATGGAATTAAATCCCCATTTACTGTAGGCTTTTAATAAAAGAGAGGACGTCTGTAACGTCACCAGCTCTGCCCACGCTCTGGGGAATTTGCCCTGGACACTTTTCCAGCTTTTCCTTGGAGTTGAGAAGCAGAACTGTGCTCTTGCCACGCTGCAATTAAAGAAATTCACTGCTCCTCATAAAGCCTAAACCCTATAAAATACAGCTGTTCTCTCCTGCTGGGTTTAAAAAGAAATGGTTGCACAGAAATGGCTCCAGGTGTGTGTTTGTGCCAGAGAGGTTCATGAATGCCTGCTGGAAGGGCTGTGGAAATATTTTGGCAGATGTTGCTCCTGGGCCAGAGGATGCTGCTGTGGGGACAGTGTGACCGTGCTCACAGGGGTCTTAGGATGAGGGAAGAGACGAGGATCTGACTCCATGTTTCAGAAGGCTGATTTATTATTTTATGATATATATTATATCAAAACTATCCTAAAAGAACAGAAGAAAGGATTTCATCAGAAGGCTGGCTAAGAATAGAATAGAAAGGAATGATAACAAAGGCTTGTGGCTCGGGCTCTCTGTCTGAGCCAGCTGGGCTGTGATTGGCCATTGATTAGAAACAACCACATGAGCCCAATCACATATCCTCCTGTTGCATTGCACAGCAGCAGATAATTATTGTTTTTCTTTTCCTCTGAGGCCTCTCAGCTTCTCAGGAGAAAAACTCCTAAGGAAAGGATCTTTCATAAAATGTGTCTGTGACAGGGACAGCCAGTGTCCCAAGTCCTCACAGAGTGGTTAAGAGGGCACAGTTTGGTCAAAAGTTGGACTTGATGATCCTGGAGGGCATTTCCAGCCTTCACAACGTGGTGATTTTGTCTCTGGTGTGGTCCCAGCTGGAGTCACAGCACCCCTGGGCTGTGCTGCTGTCCTTGCCCAAAGCTCTGGAGGTGACAGCCCTGAGCTCTCTGCTTTCCCAAATCTTCATCCCAGCCAGAGCAGAGCGCAGTGTGTTGGCAGCAGCCTGCTCTGCTCTTCCTGAAAATAAGTTTGAAATCAAGGAGCTCAACACCCCTGCAACCAGGGAGAGAGGGAGGGAGCAGAGACTGAGCCCAGCTGTGCTGGTGCAAAATGGGATTTATGACTTGTGACCATTTTTCAAGTGAGAATCATTGATTTTTTTTTTTGCTTTTTTTTGTCCTTTTTCCTCATAGAATTTCTTCTCCTTGAAATAGAGCAGATTGCCTGAAGCACTTGGTTTCCCAGGGATCCAAGGCCATTCCTCCCTGGTGCCCTGAGCCCAGAGGTTGCTGTGATGTGGTGGGAGTTTTGCAACCAGGGGATGCTTCAGTGTTGGAGCTGGAGGTGCCATTTTCTCAAAACAACCTTTGGATTTAGCATTTCTCCTCATGGCAGGGCTGTTTTCCCTGCAGTGCCTCACAGTCCACCAGGAAGGAAACCCATTCTTTGTTTCTGACTTACCCTAAATGCCTTTCTTTGTTCATGTCAGACCATTCTTTTTGTACTGCCTGTTCCAACACAAAAGGAAACAAATCCTTTCTATGCCAAACTGCAGATTTTTGCCCCAAAAGTGCTGTTCTGCTAATTTTTGAAAGGCTGCAGAAAGTTCTCCTGATAGGCACTAAAACCATGCAGATTTTGAAGATTTTCAAAGGTTGGACTTGATGATCTTGGAGGTTTTTTTCCAACCTTAATGATTCTCTGATTCCATCTCTGTGCATTTGGGCTGGGAAAGGATCGTTCTGAACAATTCTGCTTCCTCTTGCCTTTGCAAAGTCATTAATGCAGGCACAGCCATGAATTTGGGGAGAACTTAAACTCTGCCTCTCTCTTCCCCCCCTGAATTATGGATGGTTGGGGGAGCCTGGTGGGGCTGTTAATGCTCCTGTGAAGGCACAGCCCATCTGTGAGCCCAGAGAGAAATGGGAATAGCAACGTTTTGTTTTGTCTGCTCTACAAAACAGGAGCTGGAGATTGATTCATTCTTGTGAGCTGAGGGAATGTGTTCATGTGTTCCAGACAGAGAGGATCAGGAATTAGGGGTTTGTCTGGGGGGGGATGAGATGTCTGTGGACCCCCCAAACTTTGGCCTGTCCTGTGTGACCACATCTGTCAGAGGGTCTGGGCAGTGTGTGGGGACAAAGGAATGGAATAAATAAGGAGAAAATTTTAAAATGCTAATTGAAAATCATAATGAGATTAATTCCAACTGACTCCACATCAGGAGCTGGAGTGACAGGACAAGGAGTGACAGGAACAAGGGACAGTGGGTTCCCACTGCCAGAGGGCAGGGTCAGATGGGATATTGGGAAGGAATTCTTCCCTGTGAGGGTGGTGAGGGCTGTGATGGATTTCCCAGAGCAGCTGTGGCTGCCCCTGGATCCCTGGAAATGTCCCAGGCCAGGTCACACAGGGCTGGGAGCAGCCTGCTCTGGTGGAAGATAACCCTGCTCATGGTTATCATGGATGATCTTTACATTCCCTTGCAACCCAAACCACTCCATGATTTCCTGATTCTGTTTTCCTTCTCATATGAAGGAATGTGGCCTATCACTACTCACTTAAAGAAATAAAAACCACATTGTACTGAAATAGTGACTCCAGATCCCTCTGTGAACATTCCCCTGCAATTACTCAACTCTGTTAGACTGTTTCAAACACTTTTGGATCCTGACAGAGAAATGCTGTTTATCACTTCCAATTTCTACAACTGGGTCTGAAAACTAATTAGTAAAACAGACTGTACCATCTGCTTCCTTGGGATGTGCTCCTGCTGTAGCTATTTATATTTTAAGTTGAGGTTTTTTTTCTTTGTAAATTTGTTCTTGCTCCTAAAATGGTTCAATCCAGCCTATTGTTGTTTTATTGTGCAGTCATATTCCACTCCTTCTACATCTGCATCTCTTCTTGGCATCAAGAGTGCACTGAGAGGAAGGAAACATAAAACAAAACTTAATCCTGTCATTCTTTCTGCACAAATGTGCCTGGTTTATATTCCTGGGGCAGCTCTTGCTGGAAAACACTGCAGAGTTTGCAGGTAGGAAAGGCAGGAGCTGCTCACCTTAATGCAAACAGTGATTCTCCATGGGGAGGGGGCAGGAGAAGGAGATCCAGACTCCCCTGGTCCCCTCAGCCCTGGGAACAGGGATGGCTCAGGCTGGGAGGGTTCCTGGCTCTTGGTTTGACCAAAAAATTCTGGTTTTGGGGCAATCTTTGGAGCAGGGCAGGGCTGAGGCTTTCACCATGCCAAGGAGTGTTTTCCACATCAGGGACTGGCAGAGCTCAGTGATTCTCTGTGGTGGATATTTCCCCTGATATTCCTCTGGAATTCTCCATCACTCATTTTAATATTATTATTCCTGTTTACACACTGAACAACCTTCCTCCCTGCTGCTTGATGTCCTCATTGTGTCTGCTTTCTGCAAGGGAAAGCAAGATCTTATCCCTAAAATAAATCCAGGGATGGAGACTTTGGAGGCCTCCTTTGCCTCTGCAAGGGGTGGGTGATGCTTCCCTGGGCCTCCACTCCCAACTGCACCAAGATGTGGATCCTGAGCTGTGGAGAAAGGATTTTAACATGGTGGGTGAGGAGGAGAACTTTGAGGTTTTGGCAGCTGAGCAGGAGCAGTGATTCCCTCCTGGAATTGCCAGTTCTGCCAGAGGTGGGACAAGGAAATCGAAATAACTCCCAGTAACCAAGTCAAAGATGTCAATCCCAGCTACACCCACCATTTCCTGCTCATTTCTCCTCACCTGCAAAAGGATCAGCTCTTAAGCAGAGGGAAAACTGAAGGAGTGATTGTGGTGTGACTGAAAATCCACTCGTGTGGTGGATGCTGCTCCCCCTCCAGGTGCCAAAGACCTTTAGACCTCCAGCTCGTGAGATCCCCATCAAGCCAACAAAGGTCATGCTTGGCAAAGAATGTCTCAGATGAGTTCCTTCCTCTGCATGAGCTGAGCTGCTCAGATCGTGCCCTGCTTTCATCCCTCCCTTTGAGGGCTCCCAGGCTGGTGGCAGGAAAGCCATTATCAAGGAGCTGTTCCTTTGCCTTGCCTTTGTGGATATAAATACTGACACCTTGTTCCATTTTTCATGCATTACTCCTTTCCCTGCCCCATTCAAAAGAACAAAAGCAGTTCTGAGCTCTCTGAGCTTGGAATCTGACAGGTTTTCCTTGGTGGTAGCATTGCTGGTTCTTTAGTTCTGCTCAAAAACAGCTTTTTCCTTTCACCTGAAGGGGAAGGGGGGAAATGAAATGATGGGGAAAGCTGGAGGAGGTTTAACCTGCATGCACGAAGCAGCAATTCCAACGATTTTATTGTTTGGGCTTTCTGATGGTCGTCCCAAATCATCAATAAAGCCCTGGCAGTCTCTGCTTCTCCCTCCTCGTTAGCTGGAGGCACAGCCCAGCTCTGTGGCTGCCTGGGAAGTGCCTGCCTGGCTAATTCCCCTCTCCCCCCTGCCTCTCCTCTTCCCATTTGGAATGTGGAAGGGAGCAGAGGGCAGGATTTATGGCCAGCAGACAGTTTTTAGTACAGATGTGCAGAGCAGCAGCTCTCAGGTGCCAACAAAACCTCTGGAGAGATACATCACAGCAGGAACTTGTCAGCAATTAATTTTCAGAGGGCTAAACTTCACCCATGTTTTAATAGAAGAGGAGGCTGAAGGACCAAAGAGAGAATAAATCATTTGGACCCCTGGGAGGATTTTTTTAAGCTACTTTCCTGAGCAAGTGTTGCTGCTTTTTTCTCCTTTGCAACAGGTAAAACATCAGGGGTTTAACCACTGAGACAAATATTCTTAAATAAGCAAGACTTAAAATAGAAAAATAAAACTAAGAACAGCTTTTCTCTGCGAGATCCCTTAAATCTTTCTGCAAGAAAGATGCCAAACACTTGGATAAAGGTCTGGTTGATCTTGCAGGTGATACTTGAGTGACAAAGTGAGGGGGGGCTGAGCTATAATTGGTGGATGTGAAAAGTTGGCTGACAGGCTTGGTTGCTGACTTTTACAAATTTAGTTTTGGGGGGTTGATTTGGGGGTTTTGGGCTGGGTTTTTATTTTTTTTTCTCAAAGGAGGGGGTAATTTCTTTGCAGCTCAGCTCCTCTGCCAGCCACAGGCTTCTGAGAGGAAGAAGAGATGGCCACAGCTCAATGGCAGGGCTGAGTCAATGGTGCTTTATTGAGGAGAGTTTCTGTTCCTTCTGAAGCACCTCAGTTCATCAAAGCATTGCAATATTTTCCTTGCCAGGGTTTAAGTCCAGTTCTGTGTGTAAATGGGGTGTGGGTGCCTAATGCTCACTCTGGTGGCTTTTAATGCTCCTAAAATTTTCCACTCTCACCAAAATTGGGGTTTTTCTTCCTCTAAGAAAGCTGGCAATTGTCTTCCTCGTGTCACAACGTGGTTTAGAGGGCATGGTGGGATTAGGGTTGGGCTTGATCCTGGAGACCTTCTCCAACCTTAATGAGATTCTGTATTAACAAAAACCTGTTACAATTCAACAAAACCCACAAATCACAGAATCATGGAGTGGTTTGGGTTTGGAAGGGACCTTCAAGATCACCCCAGTCCATCCCCTGGGACCCCTTCCACTGTCCCAGGCTGCTCCAAGCCCTGTCCAGCCTGGCCTTGGACACTTCCAGGGATCCAGGGGCAGCCACAGCTGCTCTGGGCACCCTGAGCCAGGGCCTGCCCACCCTCACAGGGAACAATTCCTTCCCAATATCTGACCAAAATTCCCCTCATTCAGTCAGAACCCCAAAATCCTCCTCTGTCCCAGATGGTGTTGACAGCTCCAGGTGAGGCAGTGGTCAGGGAAGCTCAGGGGATCGAGAACTTGAGCTGAAAATTCCCTGTGGAACAATTCCACTCTGTCATCTTCCTCCTTATTACCCTTTCCTCTGCAGCCATGATGGGATTAGTGATATTTCCATTTGTCTGTTTTATGTATTTTGTTTTCCCTTCCTCTGAAAAATGATTACAGGATGAAAAGTTTGTCAGGCCTTGGAGTTCAGCAAGATTCTCTCTGGAATTAATTTCCTACCTTGGAGTATGAGCAGGCATCTAGGAAAACACTATTTGATTGTACTTTGGTTTTCAGATAAGAAAATTATTATTTTCACTTGTTGGTGGGTGTAGGACACAGAGCTGTGTGGGAAGGCAGGATTTTTATTTATCAGATGGCTGAAAACTTAAAATCCTAACAAGCAGTAATGAGGAAAGCTGAGGAAATGGAAGTTTTGCCCCATTTATTCCCTAAATAATGGGAATTATTTGGTTATTCCCTAAGTGTCAGAAATCCACAGCAGAGGAGAAGAGCAGGAGGAACAAGGACTCAAACACCCCAGTGGGATGAGCTGGGGTCTGTCAGAGCCTGAGGCCCAGCAGAGCCAGATCCAAGCAGGTCTGGCATGAAATGGCTTCTCTTGATTTTTCTCATCCTCCCCATCGAGCCTCTCTCTCTCTTGCTCTAATTGAAGGGGTTTGTTCTGACACCTGCTGCAATCAGGGCTGGATGCTTTCCACGGGAATTCAGTGCCAGGAACGAGGCCTGTGCTGTGCTCTTGGCTCCAGTGCCTCTCCAGCACTGGTTTCCACTCGCTCCCAGTTGCAAGAGACCCTTCTGCTCCTTCTGCTCCATCATTCCTTCCACCTGCAGCATCTGCCTGTTGTGGTGGTGTTCACAGGGATCCCAAGGGAAGAGATGAGAATCTTGACTCCATGTTTCAGAAGGCTGATTTATTATTTTATTCTATATATTATATTAAAAGAAAATGTATATATAATGATATTATGTGATTAAATTACATATGTTGTATTGAAAGAAAATATACTAAAATTATACTAAAAGAATAGAAGAAAGGATTCCATCAGAAGGCTTGAAAGGAAAAAAATGGAATGATAAGAAAATCTTGTGACTGCTCATTGGTCATCAGGTAAAAACAACTCACATGGACCAATCAAAGATGCACCTGTTGCATTCCACAGCAGCAGATAATTTTGTTTTTCTTTTCCTCTGAGGCTTCTCAGCTTCTCAGGAGAAAAAATCCTAGGAAAAGGATTTTTCAGCAAATATGTCCGTGACAGCCTGTAGCCACCTCTGAGTGGTTTTTATCCCAAAACCTTGTGGATCTTTCCTGCCCCACCATTTCACCCTTCCCCTGAGCACCCTGCTCTCAAAACATTTCTCATCTTATGAAGATCAAATCAACCCCCATGGTGGGGGTTTGGAACCAGACCATCTTTAAGGTCCCTTTGATTTATGGTTTGGGTTTAAGGGTTCCCTGAGCCCAAACCTTTCTCTGTTTCTAAGATGTCCCTGTGAAAAATGCCAATCACTTGTTTTTAAAATTTTAAAAGTTTAATAGTAATAAAATGGTTATAAAAATAGTAATACAATTAGAGTAATAATAATTTGGACAATTTCAATTAGAACAATATGAGACAATAGAAACAAAGAGTTACAGACAGTTCAGGTACCTTTTCTGGGCAAAATAAGCCCGAAAAAGGACCCACGTTAACAGAGGATTAACCCTTAAAAGCAACAGCCTGTTGCATATTCATACACCTCATACATGATGCATAAATTCCATTCAAACACAGGATTCTGTCTGGGCAGTGTCAGCTTCTTCCTCCTAATCCTGACAGCGTGGTCCTGCCCGAGTGAGGTGGGAAGAAGTTTGTTTCTTCTGATAATGGGGCAATAAATTCTCTTTCTCTGAAAGATTCAGGTGTCCTGTGGCTGCTATCTCAGTGCGAGTCCTTTCTTTGGAAAAAAAAAGTATCTCACATAGCATAGTTTCTATTTTAACATTTTGTTATAACCTAAAACTCTATTTAACACACTACTTAAGAGAATACAGCATCACTTTCTAACACAACACATTTCATATTCATTTGAATATTTGTGAAAAGCCAATCATAAAATATGTATTTTCCACACTGTGATGTTTGCTGGCTCAGCAGCACAAGGGGGGATCCCATCAGGTCCTGCTGCTCCATCAACTGCTTGACACCATCACTGATGCCTCCAGAGGGGGAGGCTGAGCAATGCTGGCTCCTCCTCAGGGTCTGTAGTGAGGAAAAATCCATCATTTCCCCTCTCCCCTTATTCCCAGTGCTGCTGGAGGATTCACCCTCCCTTTTAAATGAAGTCACCTCTGCAAGGACTTACCGTGCCTGGAGCCTCAGACCTTCATGCCAGGATGGTTTCTTCTCCATCATCCAGAAAAATTCCCTTTCTGCAGCTGCTGGCCTCGGGTTCCGTGTGCTCAGAGGAGCTGACTCAGAGATGACTCAAACTCTTCACACGCCTCTGTGGGTTTGCAAATGAAGGAGAAGGGTAAGGTCGAGTGATTAAATCAGAGACCTCAGCCAGCAGCCAGCCCCTTCCCAAAATCCCAGGGGGAAGTCAGGACCTGGAAACTCACCCTGGGCACGCTGATTCAATGGAGTGAGCAAAAACCACTTGTAAATACATTTATTAGTGCTGAGGCTGTGGCTGGAGCTGAGGCAAAGGAGAGGAGCTACACAATTGCCTGCAAATTCCTCCTGAAGTCCCAGAGTCTGCAGGTCAACAGGGAAAGAGCAAGGAACAGGGAGATGTTTCTGTTTTGCTGTGGGTTTTATTCAATTCCACATCTTTATTTTCTGATCTTAAAGGCAGATTATAAATCTGGTGTTTTTAAAGGGAGATTGCCAATCTGGGAGCAGCTGCAGAATGTGAAGAGTTACTGGGAAGCCTCAACACCAAAACTGGTGTCTGGATCTGGGTGTATGAGGGACTTGTCTAAAAGATTCTGATCCCATCAGCTTTTTCTCAGAGCCAAAAGCAGAGGAGCAGCAATCCCATGAGATTCCTGATGTCATCTCCATCCCTGGTGACGTCCAGCTGCCAGAAAATACCCTGGGGATGAAGGGGCAGGGAGGGATCCTTCACCTTGGCTTGCACAACAGGAATGAAGTAACCAAAAAAATGACTTTGAGTCTCACTTAGGAGCAAAACCAGCCCCTGAGCTGGGCCCAGACCCCATCCCAGTGATGCCTGGTGAAGGCTGACCTAGAACAGAGACTGGACAGAGCTAAAGAATAAAGCAGGGATTTATTTAAAGGCCTCAATGGATCCACCTTGGGCAGGTGATAAAGTATGGATTTATTAGAATCCAGCATGGATTCTAATGAAAGTAGGGATTTATTAGAATAAAGTAGGGATATATTAGAAATCCTCAATGGATCCACAAGAGCCCAGCCAGGGCTACACCCCAAGATGAACCAAAATGGACACAAAAATGGACAACTGCTCATGGAGCCTCTCACTTTTATAAGTTCTGGTCCATTTGCATATTGGCATTAATTGTCCAATTACAGTTTTATATCATGAGATCCCATCCTTCTTGTTTTTCTCTCTTTGTGCTCTTGGGGCTGAGATTTGGATCATTTGTCCTTGGTCCCCAGCTGGAGCAGGAATTGTTTTGTCTCCCTGCTCTGTGCACAGAGCTCACCATCCCTGATATGAAGCCCAGACCCACCCACTAAAGCAGCACAGAACCTGAAAAATATCAAAGCTAAACCTGAGGCATCACCTGGAAATTTGGGCCTTTCCTCTCATGTTTAGTCAGGCCTGTGGCTGTTGCAGCAGGGATTATCACCCTGTAAGAGCTGAAATCAGATCCTGCAGCTGAGGGTTCCCAGAGGATTCACAGGCATCTGTCATCCTGGCCTGAAAGGGAGGGAATTGCTCTGGGTACAGAGCTTTTCCTGCTCCTCAGCTGGGGACACAGCCCTGCTGCTGGGAGGTCTGAGGGGAGGATTATGGGCTTTGCAGTGCAGGATTTCCATAGGGCTTAATGGAGCCAATACCTGTAAATGAGGATATTTTTTAATATATGGAGGTAAAACTCCAGTGGGAAACTGCATTTGCTGTTGTGAGCCTTAGAGGTAATTATAATCTCCTTTTTTGACGCTGCACTGTTGGGAGTGGATGCCAACATTTCCATTTGAGGGCTTATTTGATTATTTTTCTCATTTTGCAAAACATTATTACATTAACCCGCCACTCCTGAATCCTTGTCCTACCATGGCATTTATGCATGAGAGGCTCTGTGCTCTGAAAGGAACATCAGGCTGAAGAATGCTCCATGATGATGGAAAGGCTTCTGTTTATCCTGTGGTTTTGGAATAAGAGCTTATTTTTGGCTTTGGAAGCAAATGTGACCTAGTTTGGATCCAAAATGTAATCTGAACCTTCAGCTACACATCTCAGATATTTATTAGGGCTGAAAGGAGTCAATAAATGGATGTGAGTCTGAGTCAGACCGAGAGAGGGGAAGTTTAGGTGAGAGATTAGGGAGAAATTCCTTCTGGTGGGGGTCAGGAGGGGCTGGGATAGAATTCCCAGAGAAGCTGTGGCTGCCCCTGGAAGTGTCTCTGGAAGGTTGGACGGGGCTTGGAGCACCCTGGGGCAGTGGAAGGTGTCTCTGCCCATGGCAGGGGGTGGATTGAGATGAGCTTTAAGGTCCCTTCCAGCCCAAACCACCCCAGGATCATGATTTTATATCAATCAATAATCCACAGCGCCCTTCTGTTGTGTCCCAGCCCTCACCCTCTTTCCATCCCAGTTAAACCAGTACAGGAGGAGGCTGCTCCAGTCTGCAGAGATCCCTCAGGCTGCTCTGAGCAGGTGAAACCATCCCTGAGGAAAATCCTTCCCCAGCAGGGCTCACTGCTCTTCATTTCCCTCCCAGTGTCTGCCCACCCTGTCCTGAATGCAGTTCTGGGTTATTCCTCTCAGTCCATGCAATGCTTTCCTTTTTCCTTGCTTACTTTTAATTAAATCTCATCACTTGAAAAATCCCAAGGAAGACTTTGCAAGATCCTTAATTTGATTTTTATTTTCATTAAGCTCAGACTTAGATGACGAATCTCCCAGAGCTGTGGCTAAATGCACTTTGTTTTCATGCAATGCTCTTCTGGCTGAAAGTCCTGTTCCTGCCATGGGAATGTGGGCAGGAAGGGAATGTTCACCTGGGGTTTATGACCCTGACAACCTGTTTTTGTTATTAAAATGGTGGTGAGCAGCAGAAGTGATGAAAACTGAGTTCTGTGGAGTTCTGCAGAGTGTGTTTTTAACCTCCAGTCATTATACATTGTGTTGGCATAAAAAAGCAGAGGAAGAAGATCCTTCCTAGAGAGCAAGCAATTCTTCTTGGACCTTATGAAGTTAATTATTTTATATCCCATAACTGAAACTTGTAACTCAGTGTAATTGGCAGGAGAAGTCCCACAGTAACAATCACAGGGCTGGTTATTGTTTCCTCTAGTGCTCCACTGTGGGAATGCTGGAAAAACAGCCTCCCATCCTGGTGTTTATTGGCAAATGCTTAAATAAATCATGCCAGCCTGTACAACAAGCTGAACAATCAATAATCTCTCCTCTTGAAATGGGAAATGTTGCAGGAGGGGAAGAGGTGGGGACAGATTTGTGGTGCCTTTTTAGCTGGGATTGTGCTTTATGGGTTTGGGAAAACCAGAGGCCAAGCCCAGGCTGGATGTCCAGTGGAAGGTGGCCCTGTCCATGGCAGAGGGGTGGGATGAGCTTTAACATCCCTTCAACCCAAACCACTCTGGGATTTGATGTCCCTTCAACCCAAACCACTTTGGGATTTCATGTCCCTTCAACCCAAACCACTTTGGGATTTGATGTCCCTTCAACCCAAACCACTTTGGGATTTGATGTCCCTTCAACCCAAACCATTCTGGGATTTGATGTCCCTTCAACCCAAACCACTCTGGGATTTCATGTCCCTTCAACCCAAACCACCTTGGATTTGATGTCCCTTCAACCCAAACCACTTTGGGATTTGATGTCCCTTCAACCCAAACCACTTTGGGATTTGATGTCCCTTCAACCCAAACCACTCTGGGATTTGATGATTCCATGATGATTTTATGAATTTGTCCTTTCTCAGTCTGCCAACACCTCACTGTGTGACCACAACAGGACCTGGATTAACCTCGTGGTGCTCCCCTATTCTGTTAAAACCCCCCTGATGGCCTCAGGCCCTGTTTGCAACCTGGGTGAAGGAACCGCATCTCACACTCAGCATCACCGAGCCCTGGGGTTCCTCCCCCCTGTGCTCAGCCCAGCAACACCAAACCTCTTTGTGCTGCTGGCAGCACCAGTGGGAATGACCCCATCACCCCCATCCTGAGGGATTTTGTGCAGCCACATCAGCCCCAGCTCCTCAGGTGCCTTTTCCAGCTCTGCTCAGCCCACGGAGGCTCTTGGCTCTGCAAGACTTGATTTTACCCAGGGGCTGCTGCTGCTGTGCCTCACAGACCCTCTGGAGCTGCCTCCCTCTTGCAAGTGGATAGATTAAGATTTTATTTCCTATCTGCCACGAATTTCTGCTATTTCTGTCCCAGATGGAGCCTGCAGTGACAAGAGTGACCCATCTGTGAATGCTGACAGTCTTCACTCAGTGCTGCCTCAAGATTCCAGCATAGCCAGGCAGAAAGGCAGGGACAACAGAGCTTTGCTTAATGTCACCTTTGGCACTTGGGATGGGACATTTGAAGTGGAGGGAAAGGGCAAAACAGGAGATCTCTGGTGAATGTGGCACCTCCACCCCTCTGCTGAGGATACAGCTCCAGTTTAATGCTTCAGTAGGAAATCCTAGGATGGATCCTCATCTGGGACGAGCTGGCCTCACTTTCAGTGGCAAGCAGGCAGTTTGTGAGGGATGGGGTCTGACCTGCTGGTCCTTTGGGGTCTTCAGGCTCATCTGTTAAGCTGCACTTGAGTTTGCAGGCTGGCATGGCATTCCTGCCACGAGGAGCAGGAGCAGGGCTGGGCACACACTCAGCACTGAGCATGTGAGTGTTTTACAGAAATGCTCCTGTGTCAGTTCAGATATCCCCGTGCCCTTTTTTCTGCATGGAGAATGCTGGCTCAATTAAATTGTCATCTTCCTGGAAAAAAAGATGTCCTGGTGGCAAGCCTGGGTCTCTTGGTATGAAACCACAATTCTGGAAGGAATTTAAACAAAGTCATCTGTTTTAGGAGGTTGCTGAATTTCTTTTTCTATCCCTTCCACCACAAAAAGGAAATATGCTTCTGAACTCTCCAGGCAGTGATTTCAAGGTAGGATGGCTCCTGTTAAATTAGACATTTATGGACTATTTAGTAAATTACCTCAGAGACAAAACCTTCCTGACTTGTTTTCTGTTTTATATGGGCTATTTCAGAAAATTCATCAGGATTATCTGGGGCTGGGAGGAGCTGAGGAGCATTTGGATGTGGGAGAGGTGGCTTGGCTGAGAATTGTCTCTCTGGTGGCAGTGACTGGGGAGAGAAGGCAGCTCTGGGAGCAGCTCAGACCCAGTCCTGCCTGGACCCTTTCCCAATTTCAGCAGCTGAGGAAAGGAGCCTGAATGCTGCTGGAATGTTGGAGGGGATGTGATGTGATCCTGCTGCAGTGGTGGCCTGGATGTGGCTGGAGGTGCCCAACCACCTCTGATGGGGCCAGCCCTGGCCAGCTGTGACTGCAGCTGCTTCCTCACACCAACACCTGGGTTCCACAGGGCCAAGGCTGCAGCCTTGGCAGGAGGGGCTGTTTGGGCCTGGAAACATCCCCAGGGAATGCCACAAAATGGGGGTTGCAATTACACAGAGCACACCTGGCCAGCTGTGGGTTGGGTTTATCCTCACCAGAAGCACCAAAGCTGTGTCTCCTCCCAGTGATGCCTGGTGAAGGCTGAGCTAGAGCAGAGGCTGGACAGAGCTAAAGTGGAGATTTATTAAAAGGCCTCAATGGATGCACCTTGGGCAGCACAAGAGCCCAGCCAGGGCTACACCCAAGATAAACCCAAAATGGACACAAAATGCACGACTGCTCACAGGGTCTATCCCTTTTATCAGTTCTGGTCCATTTGCATATTGGAGTTAATTGTCCAATTACAGCTTCAGGTTATGAAGTCCTATCCTTATTTTTCTCTCTTCAACCCATGTTATTTGTGTTTTTGGGCCTGAGATTTGGATCATTTGTCCTTGGTTCCCAGCTGGAGCAGGAATTGTTTTGTCTCCCTGCTCTGTGCACAGAGCTCAGCATCCCCTGATATGGAGCCCAGACCCACACACTAAAGCAGCACAGAACCTGAAAAATATCAAAGCTAAACCTGAGGCATCACCATCAGTCCCCTCTCTGCTGGTGTGAAGCAGAACCTCCTGCTCTGGGATTTGTGTGCACTGGGAACTCTTCCCCCGTTTGCTTTCACAGCCCCGGCCTGACCTTCCCCTGATGCCAGGATGGCAATTAAGGAGCTCAGAGCAGAGAGGGCTCTGGTTATTATTGATTAGGGCTCTAATTGCTCCTCTCCCCATGCTGTCCAAGGGAATTGGGCTGGATGGAGATGCAGGGAGTGAAATGGAGACGTGGCTGCCACAGGACTCACTCAGCCATTGTTCCTCACCACAAAGCTGCAGGATTTGGGGGCCATCCTTGCTCAACCCAGAGAGTTTTTCACTGCTGGTCCCCTCTCTGCTTTCCTGAGGTCCCTCACTGTGACCAGCCATGGGTGCAAGGGCAGGGAAGGGTGGTCACTGCAGGCACACCTCATGTGCTACTGGGAGCACCCCCAAACATGTCAATTATCTCATTAATTATTTCCTTCCCGCTCAGAACCAATGCTTGGACATTTCAGGGCATCACAGGACAAGTTACATCTCCAAATGTAGACCAGAGATGGTTTCTGAAACTCTCAACAGGAGTTTAAATTTGGGGGATACCTTTTCAAGCTATTAGCTGATCACAGCCTTGCCAACTTGAAAAAAGGAGAGGAAACCTCACCAAAGACTGAAGCATTATGACAGTAAGGAGTGCAGAGCTCTCAAGAGCCAGGAATTTAAGAAACAAGAGCACTCCAACAGTAATTTAGAGTTGTTCCTTGTCCAGGGAGGCTTTAGCCACCAGAGGTGTGGAAAAATCAAAGTGAACTCTTTGTTAGCTGCTGAGGAAACTCTGCTGCCCTGAGAGCACGGGATGATCCCAGAGTTGTCTAATTAGGCAGGCAATTGTTTAAAAAAGGATTTCACATCCAGGCCTGAAAGAGCTGGAATTGACCCGTGAAGTGAAGAAAAAGCTGAATTTCGTTCCCAGCCCCTGCACAGAACCTGGCTGAGCACGAGGAGCCTCACGCTGCCTCTCTGCTGCTAGGGGTGAATTTCTTTAGAATGGGCTGATAATTGCATTGCACAGCCAGAACCAAGCAGGGGGAATTTACCTTCAAGGCCCACGAAGGTCAAGATCATCCTCAGAACAATATCAGGCTTTTCAAGACAAAGTTTTCACGTGAACAGGGAGAGGACTTTGTGAACTCGGAGGTCTTGCAGACGTTCAAAGCTGCCAGCAGCCATTTTGTGCCATTTTTCAGGGGTACACCTGGGCCTGTGGTTCATCCAGGGCTTCTCTTCTTCAGGGGATCACTGGGTGCAATTGTGGAGTTTGTTTTCTGTGGTTTGGGATATTCCCTGGAAATGCCCCAACCCTTTGGGAGACAAGGTCAGGGAGGGGGCTGGAACTTGCTGTGAAGGTACAAAATGCTTTGCTCCTAAGGAAGCTCTTTTGGGAGCCTGAGCAGCTCCCAGAGGGTGCCAGCACTCCTCTCCAGATGTGCTGCACCTCTGGGACAGACAGAAAATGCTGGATAAGCTTGAGCTGCCCTTCCTCCTTAGTGAATCCTTCCCATGTGGAACCAGCAAGCCCCTTGGAGGTAACAGCAGGTGGCTGCAAAAAACACTGCAGATGAGGGAGGACTGAAGACTGTGGAACTGTTTTTAGGTAAATTTCTGCTTTTCAGATCAGATCTGCATGTTTATCCCCTATCTACATGCACACTTAATCCCCAGTTGCCATGGGACAGGAGAACTGCCTGTTATTGCAAGCTCTTTCTCTGAGCAATTTCCTGTTGTTAATGCAGCTCAGTCCCTTGATTCCACTCCAGTCAAATCATTCCTGTTGTCTTTTCCGAGGTCATTGTGCTGCCTTGCAGAGCCCAAACCTCTGTGTTGGCACAGCTTGGGAATAAAGAGCCCTCTGTGAGGAGCTGCTGAGCCAGGCTGCCACAGGCAGGTGAGAGCAGAGCTGAAAGGGCATTTCCATGCCTTGATCAGCTGCCAGCCCTGCTGCTCTGGGCACAGCCAGGCTCGGCCTCAGACGTGTGGTCTGACTTGATTTATGTAATCCTCAGATCTAGATAGTCCTCAGAATGACCCACTCAGGATCATAACAAGGTAAACACGTTTTTAGCACACAAAAAAACCTGAAAATCTGATTGTTCTGGTGAAGCGGACAAAAGCTGGAAACTATTAGCAGGGTTATTTTTGAGGTGAGGCATTGATGTTTGAGGCAGGGAGAGCAAGGCTTGGGACTGGAGAAAATGGGCTGGGTGGCAGTAATAGAAAAAAACTTCCTGCTTTTCTTCCAAGCAACCAAATCTGGAGTGGCAGAGACGGCTCCTCTCTGCAGAGCTGCCTCTGTGAGGACAAACACGCCGAGGTGTCGATGTGGGGAGCAGCGAGTTGTGCTCCAGACTCCCTGATAAATAAGAATACGCTGTGCTTCACACGTGTTCCAAAGAAATCTGTCGCTCTCGCTCTCCTGAAGGTCTCACCTCCCTCTGCAAAATCTCTTTATTCCCCTTTTCCTGAGTGACAAAGGGAGGGGGGGAGGTCAGGCCTGGTGGGCTGCAGAGAATCCCAAGAGGATCCTTGGCCACCCCATCCCAGTGGTGGGTGTAGGGTTGGGATTTGCTGTAATCACTCCCCTGGTGAGGTGACTCCAGAGAAGGGAACAGAACAGACCCATCATTAGGTTAAAAATAGAAACTCACAAAGAGTGTGGGCAGTAAATTGGGTCCTGGCCCTTCCCCATGCCTGGAGCTGCTCTTGCTGCCTGCAGGGATGGAGGAATCTCCCCTTTTCCCATCCCTGTGGCACAGCAGAATTCCAGCTCTCAGCTGGCAGGGTGAGAAATGTGTCCTGATGGCAGGAAAGCACCAATGCCCACAGCAGGGAGCAGGATCCCAGCTCCTCTTATTGCCTGTGTGTTATAACAGGACATGAAATAAAATGATGCAGACACTGGATTCTGAGGTAAGAAGAAGAAAAAGAAGGGAAGTTTATTTCCTGACTCCAATATTTATAGACTTACAAAAGTGCCACCTCTCCAATGACACTGGACAAGATAAGAGTTCATCAAATTTCTCCTCCTCCAGAGAAGAATGTAAAACAATAATTATTTATGACAAAAACATAAACATCAGAAAGCTTAAAAGAACTTAAACAAAGCAACACCTGTGCCCATGCCAAGCTGTGTTTGGGGCAGCCACAGCCTGGCTGTGTGTGTTTGTGCCTCTGCTGGAAGCTCCCAAAGCCCATTTTCTCCCGGGCAGAGCGCTGGCATATGCACACACATGCAGCAGGCACTCACTGGAACTGGCAAGCTGGAAAAATAACAGCATCCTCAGGGGAAAGAGAGGCTCCTGTGTTGGTGCCTTCCTCCCCTCTGCTGGCAGTTGCTCTGCACATCTCCAGCTCTCAGGCTGCTGCCCCTGAGAGCCAGGGAGGGAGATAAAACAATCTCATCCCAGCGATGTTATTTCCCTCTCCAAGTGCTCCGCGTTCTCATATGGATGTTGATAGCGAGGGCTGTAGATGTCAGAGCTCTGGATTTATGGATAGAGATGTGCAGATGAGTGTGACAGCTGCGTGTCTGACTCCTTTCCACTGCAAAATCTGATCCCTCTTCTCTGCCATCAGCTGATTTCGTGCTACTCCTGACTCCCCTGGCAGAGCTGGGGGCTGTGGGGAACTCGAGGCTCCATTTCCAATGAGCTTGTCAGGTCTCAGCAGTGAATCCATGAACAAAACCAGTGTTAGCATTCAGGAACACATCATCACAGAATGATTATATGCAGGGGCTTTTATTAAGAGCTCTGGGTGTCAGGGGTACACAAACGCAAATCTGACTCCAACATGGTTTTGGGCTGAATATCTTTTATATTCCATCATTATATAACTCACATATTAATTATTAAACTTACATTGTTCTATTGTATACACTAATTTCATCCAAGCATGGATTTCTCGTGATCCCCCTCAAACCCCTAACATAGTTTCCCATGATTCTTTAAACAATAATTATATCAATAAAAACAATGATTTAACAATTATATCATTTATCCTATGCTGACTCCACAGGTGCAGTTTCACATGATCTGGCAAATACAAGGCCTAACATTTCCCAGGGCTTACCAAGCCTAACTTTCTAGCTCCCTGAATTTTCTGCGATTTTAAAACCTTTTACTATCACCAGCACTGGTGGACATCCCCTGAGTGCACAGGGGTCGTGTCTGAGCTGCCCTCCCTCTGCAAAGGCTTTTCCCTTGGCCATGCAGGGTCGTGTGTGGGGTTTGTCTGGCTGAGAACAAATGTGCAGCAGAGAGACCCCACTGGGACCCAGCTCAGGTCGTGAGAATGCTCCTCTCCAGCTCCTGTTCTGCTGTAAATCAGGAGCTGTGGGGTTTCATTTGATTGCTGAGGCTGTGTTCTTACATCAGAAATTACAAGAACAACGAGAGGGATTCTCAGCTCAGCTCAGTGAAGGGGCCTGGGGTGACAGGACAAGGGGGGATGGCTTCAGTGAAGGAGGGCAAGGTTGGATAGTGGGGAGAAATATTGGCTGTGAGGATGAGGAGGGGCTGGGGTAGAACCCCCAGAGAAGCTGTGACTGCCCCATCCTTGGAAGTGTCCAAAACCAGATGGGACAGGGCTTGGAACAACCTGGGACAATGGAAAGCTGGAAAGGAGATCCCCAAAGATTTTTCCAGTGCTACCATGGCAGGGGCATGGCACTGGAAAATCTGAGGACCTTCTCAACCCAAACCATCTTGGGATTCTGGGATTTTGTGACAGGAAGGCACAGCAGAGTGGTTTGGGATGGGCAGGGCTGCCTGTGAGGGTGCACATGCAGGGGTGCCCCAAGCAGGGGTGTCCCAAACAGGGGTGTCCAAACAGGGGTGTCCAAACAGGGGTGTCCCAAGCAGGGGTGTCCCAGCAGGGGTGTCCAAGCAGGGGTGTCCCAAACAGGGGTGTCCCAAACAGGGGTGTCCCAAGCAGGGGTGTCCCAAACAGGGGTGTCCAAACAGGGGTGTCCAAACAGGGGTGTCCCAAACAGGGGTGCCCCAAACAGGGGTGGCCCAAACAGGGGTGTCCCAAGCAGGGGTGTCCCATGGAGGGGTGTCCCAAACAGGGGTGTCCCAGCAGGGGTGTCCCAAGCAGGGGTGTCCCATGGAGGGGTGTCCCAAACAGGGGTGTCCCAAGCAGGGGTGCCCCAAGCAGGGGTGTCCAAACAGGGGTGTCCCAAGCAGGGGTGTCCAAACAGGGGTGCCCCAAACAGGGGTGCCCCAAGCAGGGGTGTCCCAGCAGGGGTGTCCCAAACAGGGGTGTCCAAACAGGGGTGCCCCAAGCAGGGGTGTCCCAAACAGGGTTGTCCCAAACAGGGGTGTCCCAAACAGGGGTGTCCCAAGCAGGAGTGTCCAAACAGGGGTGTCCCAAACAGGGGTGTCCAAACAGGGGTGCCCCAAGCAGGGGTGTCCCAAACAGGGGTGTCCAAGCAGGGGTGTCCCCTCCTGGCCTCCCCGTGCTGTGGCTCTCCTGCAGCTCCATCTGCAGCAGAGCATTCCCTGCTGCAGGGCTGAAGGAGCAGGAGTGCTGCACGTAGAGCTGAGCTGATGAGGCTCAGCACCCCCCTCTCCTTGTTTCATGTTTAATTAGCTGGTGCATGAAGGATGGATTGGATAGAACAAGGAAGCAGCAGGGAGAAGGAAGGTTAATCTATCCTCCAGCCTTGCTATTCCTTCTTCCTTGTGATCTTGTGAAGCAAGGAGATGATGTGTCTTTTGAAGTGTAAAGTACTCCCTATCCTTCTCCCCCCATCGAAGCCTCCTCCTCCTCCTCCTCCTCATCCCAGCTGCCTCCTGCCAGGTGCTGCTGATGGCCAAGGGGCTGGACCCATCCTCCCCAGGGGCTTGGAACCACAAAAAGTCAGGACTGGCTCTTTTAAGCATCTCAAAGCCCTGTCCTGGAATGCTGGGCTGCTGCCTGTCCCAGGCCAGGGCCTGGAGTCACCTGGGACAGTGCAAGGTGTCCCTGCCCTTCCAGGATGCAATGGGATGAGCTTTAAGGTCCCTTCCAACCCAAACCTGTCTGGGATTTTGGGATTATTGAATTAGTTTGGGGCTCCTGCAGCAGGAGGAAGAGCGTGGGCTGGGAGGATGCCCTGGAGCCTTGGTGTCACCTGGGTGTCCCCAGGACCTCAGGGCTCACAAACAGCAGTGCCACCCCCCAGCTGTGAGTGAGGAGAGGGAGCTGGGCTCTCTCCTCTCCATCTTCAGGGGCTCTGTTCCATTTTTCAGGAAACTCTCTGAGAGCAAGGAGCAGGGGAATCAGGACAGAGGAGAGGGGCTGGCCTGGCACGAGCAGCCCTTCCCCAGGCCCCGTGTTCTCCCCAAGTCAGAGTAATTGAATTGTTTTAATATTAATGTCTTCTCTCGAGCTCTGCTGATGGGAGGGAGGGAGAGATGTTTCTTCCAAAACAGTCTTAAGCTAATGCAGAAAGTATGAATAAATCTCTCAGAGATTATAGCCCCTGGAAAGCTCCTGTGAATATCAGAAAGACATCCTTCCTGCTATGGGAGGTTTGATTGAATTACAAATTTGAGGCAACTCCAAAGCAAAACTGATTAAGTCTTTTCTTTCTCACTCTCTTGTTGTAGCTTTTTAAGGCGCTAAAGCTTTTTAATAATTAGAAATCCCCCTGTCCTGTTTGTAAGTGGTTATAATTGGCATCGCCCTGCCTGTGAGTAGCTCTAATTGGCATCATGTCCTCGTGGATGGTGACACACCAGAGCACAAAACGTGGTGGGAAATGTTGTTACTCCTTATCTCTGAGGGAGACCCACGGCCTGACTATGAGGGGAGCATCTCAGGGCTGGGAGGAAGAGGTGATGTCCCAGGGATGAGCCCCTGGGTGCTGCTGAGGTGGGAAAATGGGGATGGGGCTCCACTGAGGAGGGAAAGCAGAGATGGGGCTCCACTGAGGTGGGAAAATGGGGATGGGGCTCCACTGAGGAGGGAAAACGGGGATGGGGCTCCATTGAGGAGGGAAAATGGGGATGGGGCTCCACTGAGGTGGGAAAGCAGAGATGGGGCTCCACTGAGGAGGGAAAATGGGGATGGGGCTCCACTGAGGTGGGAAAACAGGGATGGGGCTCCACTGAGGTGGGAAAATGGGGATGGGGCTCCACTGAGGTGGGAAAACAGGGATGGGGCTCCACTGAGGAGGGAAAATGGGGATGGGGCTCCACTGAGGAGGGAAAGCAGAGATGGGGCTCCACTGAGGAGGGAAAATGGGGATGGGGCTCCACTGAGGTGGGAAAACAGGGATGGGGCTCCACTGAGGTGGGAAAATGGGGATGGGGCTCCACTGAGGTGGGAAAACAGGGATGGGGCTCCACTGAGGAGGGAAAATGGGGATGGGGCTCCACTGAGGAGACAAAACAAGGATGGGGCTCCACTGAGGAGGGAAAGCAGAGATGGGGCTCCACTGAGGTGGGAAAATGGGGATGGGGCTCCATTGAGGTGGGAAAATGGGGATGGGGCTCCATTGAGGAGGGAAAATGGGGATGAGGGTCCACTGAGGTGGGAAAACAGGGATGGGGCTCCACTGAGGTGGGAAAATGGGGATGAGGGTCCACTGAGGAGGGAAAACGGGGATGGGGCTCCATTGAGGTGGGAAAATGGGGATGGGGCTCCACTGAGGAGGGAAAGCAGAGATGGGGCTCCACTGAGGTGGGAAAATGGGGATGGGGCTCCACTGAGGAGACAAAACAAGGATGGGGCTCCACTGAGGTGGGAAAATGGGGATGGGGCTCCAGCTCAACTCCCAAAAGGAACTGGAGGGCCCTGGCCATGGCCTCTTGTGTAGGAGCCTGCTGTGAAAACAGCAAATCCCTGTTTTGGGAGGAAGGGGAGGGTCCTGTCCATGGGGCTGCCTCAGCTCTTCCCCTCAGAGCCATCCCCACACCCACGGCCGTGTTTGATTAACGGTGTTTGATTAACGGTGTTTGATTAACGGTGTTTGATTAACGTTGGCACTGCACTGCCAGGATCTAAGGCTTTGCTGGGAGAAACACCATCAGGGTAAAGGCACTACAGAAATCACCTTTTTCAGTTCTCCCCTATTAAAGCAGAGAGGGAAAAAAGGAAGAAAGGCAGCAAAAGAGAAAGCATCGTACGGCAGGAGCTTCGCACGGGGCCGTCTGTAGCCAGGAGGATTCTGTGATTCTGTGATTCTGAGACAGCTGTGGTCTTTACCAGCCCTTGACAAGTGATTTTTTCCAACAATCAGATGGGAGAACATGCTCTGTTAGGCTTATAATTGATAATATAGCACTGTTGAAATATGCCTGTCAGTTCTGCGGGGAGATAAAATTACAGCATTGGTATTTCAGAGCAGTTCTCACAGGCAGCTTCTGAAACCACATCCCAGCCCTGGCACGTGAAGGGTGGGTGTGGAGGCAGGATCCAGCCTTCAGCCTCACTCTGAGGGTGAGGAGGGACCCCACTGCAGCCTGGGTGGGCTCTGTGGAGCATTTCCAGCACCCAGCAGGTGCTTGCAGTGAGAGAATGCGGTCACAGAGGGGTTAAAATGTGTCACAGGGGTGTTAAAATAATGAACAGGGAAATTCAAATGATCCAAGCCAGTCTCAGTGGTGACTTTTTTAACAGGGAAGGCAGTTAACTAATGGACACTTCAGAAACGGATCCCTCCATTCCTGGGAATGTTTTGAAGAGGAACACAGAGTTTATTTGGGAATAATCCAGCAAAACTCTGGGGATGCACAGCTGGGCTGAAGGTTCTGGCTGCTTTTGAGATCACAGGGCTCCACAAGGGCCATGGATCCCCAAGGAGCTCAGAGTCACAAGGGTCCCACAACCTCCAGAAACCCAAGAACTTTTTGGATCACCTTCAAAAATGTGTTTGGTGAAAGGAAAAGCTGAGACAGGGAGGGAGCCCCAGGACCCACCAGCACTTGGCTTTGCCATCTCAGTCCCACTGCCCACAATCAGGAGGGTCACAGCAGCTGGGTTATGAGAACCACCAGCTGCTCTGCTGGGTTCTCCAGGATCCTACAAGGATCAGGGGGCACAGGAAGGTCCTCACCTTGTCCGAACCTTTGGGGCATTTGTGATCCCACAAATGTGGGTGCTGGTACTGGAGAGACGGCACAGGGTTTCTGGACCAGGGGCTGGAAACTCTCTGAGTTGTGGGACAGATGGGGGAAGGCACTGCAGGGGTTGTTGTAGGATTTGGTTGTGTCCATTTGAGCTCCACATCTGCGATTTGCAGACAGGGAGGGGAGGTGTTCCCAAGCCTGTGCTGATCCAGCATCCTGCACAAAACAAAAAGGTTTGAAACAGGATAAAAGCAGTGCTGGAAGCAAAAGGAATAAATTATTCTCTTTCTGCTGGTGACCAGGTGGAGAGCAGCAGGCGAGGCACAAGGTGGGGATGTGCCAGAGCTCACAGCACCTGTGTGCCAGCCTTGGCTTGGGGGAAGGATGCAGCAGCCTCTGCCCTCTCAGCCCTCCCTTCTCTGTGTTCCTCTCCCTTTCTCCTTTCTTTCTCTCCTTTCTTGGCACAGAACCTGGATAGATTGAGTGTAAGAGCACTAAAAGTGCAATTTCTGACACCCCTTTGCTATTCCTTGCTCTGGGGGGGCTCAGCCTCCAGCCCCTCTTGCACCCCAGTGAAACCAGAGGTCGGGATGGTTTGTCCATCCCCAGCCTCACCCACTGAAGCCCCCAGTGAGCACCTTGCCCCAGGACACCCGGGCCTGGCATTAGCAAGCCTTTGTCAGGGTTAGTGACTCAAATTTGGAGTCAAATTAGAGGCAGGTCGCTAATTAGGAGCTGCGGATTCCCTTCAGGATTGGCTGCACTGAGTGAAATTGAAGCTCCCGACGTTCCCCTTCCCGTTCCCCCTTCCTAATTAGTCCTCCCCAACTCTTAGAGGCTGACATTTCAAATGAACTCAGCTGAAATTAGTGCTTTTGTAGTCGATTTTCAGCACTGATAATGGGAACACAGAGGGGACAAACCCCTGCCTTAGTGACAATGACAGGTCCCAGCTGCCACCAAGCAGGGCAGGCACTGCTGCCACCCAGCCTGCCTGGGAAGGGGCCTTGAAGGTGCCTTGGATTAATGCATTAAGGAGATTTTTATTGTCTGGCTCCCTGAGGAAGGTCCCTTTCATCAGAGATTTCTCCCCTCAAGACACCACAGTCAGTAAATTCTGGGCTCAGTCTGCAAATCTCCCGTTGACGTTTGTGACTTAACTCACTCCACCGAGTAAAACCCTGAGCACAAAGCTGGGAGTTGCAGCAGCTCTGGTGTGACCAGGCTGCCAGGCTCTTAAACCCCCAATTTCCTGCCTTTTGATGGCTTTGAATCACGATGGGCCTAATAATAATGATAGTTGGTACTTAGATGGCACTTTATCTTAAAAGCACTGTGCAAACATTAATTAATTATAGACACAGACAGTGTCTGCAAACGTGGAGCTGCAGATGCAGCCGGGTTTGGAGCCACACACAGCTCAGAGCCAGGAGCTCCCCAGCAGGAGAGAGCTTGGATCACATCTGCTGTGGCCCCTCCGTGGGCAAAACCCCTCATTTCTGGCAACATCTGCCCCAAAATGTGACTAAAACCAACCTGTGCCCCTGCAAACACCTCCCTGCACAGGTCTCAGGGAGGATTTTACTGCTATTCCTGCCTGGAGAGGTGGCAAAACCTTGGGGTTGGCTCCTGGTTCAACCTGGTCCTGCCTGGATTTTCAGCCTCCTTATGGCTGCAGGTGCTGCTCTTTTGGGGGGTGCTGTGGTCCCTAAAATGTACGGGTGGTGCAGGGATGAACTTTGCCCATCTCCTACTTCTCCAAATTAAAAATAAGCACCCCAGCACTGCAGGGAAGCTGGGAATGCTCCGTGCCTGCCTGGGAAGGAGGGAGGGAGGGAAGGAAGGCAGCAGCAGCCGTGGAGGAGGGCAGGCTCTGTCTTCACAACCTTTCTCCTTCTCTGACCACATGCTGGACATGCAAAAGATCCCTGTTTCCTTGGAAACGGGCTCTTCCCGCATGTGCTGCCGAGAGTTGGGCGAGTTTGCCTTCATCAAACCCCCACGGTGAGCAGAATAAGCTCCAGAGAAGCTGTTCTGGGGCCGGCAGCCTGATTGCTGCTGCTTCCCTTATTTGCATCCCTTTAAGAAAAGGCAAAAGAACAGGAAAATCTCCCCCCCTCCTGCCCCTTGCAGAGGAGATCCCTCCTGGCTCCTTGCAAGCCCTGTCACTGTCTGAAGGCAGAGGAAATTACTGCAATCACTGACACGGGGCCGAGCACCCCAAAACTTCCCACCTCCCCCTCAAATCTTGGGCTGCAGGCACTGCTGCCCCAAACAAACTGGGAGCAGTGGAGGGACGTGTCCCCTCACTTAGCTCCTCTTTTCTCACTTTCCAGTAAACTCAGCATCAAGTCAGGCTTGAGACAAGAGGCCCAGAGGCTTCCTGGAAGATTCCCTCAATGGCAGCAAAATGCATTTGCCTTTGCCAGCTTTACCCTCTGCCAAGGACACAGCCAGGGCACCTCAGGGTGGTGCTGGGGTGATGCTCCTTGTGCCAGAGCCTGTCCCCGGGTGCTGGGCACCAGGAAGGGACTGCAGGAAGCAGAAAGGGGAGGAACAGGGACATTCCAGAGCACCCAGCGAGGCTGGAGGGGCAGCAAAGCCCAAAGCCCAGCTCCGAGCGGCTGTGTGGGTGTTTAACCCAGCACATATAAATGCTCCAGGCCTGCAGTTTAGAGGAACCTCATAAATATTTTAGCTCGGGGAGGATGAAAGGAAGACAAACAAATATAGGTTTGGGCCTTTGGGGCATTGCTGTGATCATCTCTTCAGAGAAACAGAGGTGGTGCTGGTACTTGGTGCTGCGGCGTGACGGGGAAGCTGCTGACACATTGTCTGACAAGCACTGCCACCAAAATATTGATTTTGGAGTGAGGGAAAAACAAGGAAAAAGGTCCAAACTTTTCTAATGAGGCAGTTTTGCTCCTATTATTCCAGCAGGATTTGCCAAACTAACCCAGTGATCAAAGCCTGGAGTTTTGATCTGAGATGGGTGGGCAAACGCCGTGAACATTTGTGCTGTTCTCGTACGCTTGTTTTGACTGTCTCTGCCTCTAAAGTCTTGTTTGAATTTGAGAGTGGAATTTAATTTGATTATTTTTACAGCTAGAAAGCAATGAAGGATGAATAAATACTCTTTGCTGAACATTTCATTTGAAAAATACACTAAAACCCATCGAATTAACGATTCAGTGATTGAGGCTGTGAATTCTGGTTGATCATCATTTTAAAAGCAATCCTGGTAGAATTTTGCAAGCTGAGGAATATCATAAAGTGTTCCAGTTGTTTTGCTGCTGTAATTATACAAGACAGACTGTGTGCAGATGCAGTGGTGCTGGTACAAATTGCTCTGGTGCCCTCAGTGGAGCCAGGAAATGCAGATGTGGGAGGTGGCTTAGGTGGAGCTGCCACAGATTTGCCCAGGGAGGTGGTTGGGGTGTCAGCCTGCACATTAATACCAGGCATTAATTGCCTATTAATTACCTGGCTCTGTTTGGAACCTGCTCACTGCGACTCTGTAAATATTTGTGGCAACATTCAGCATCCACAATGATCTCTTTATTCTTGGGAATTCAGCACTAAGGTTTTGCTGTGGGCTTGCTGGAGGCACTGGCAGCCCTTCCAATGGTCACCTCCACTCTCTGGCTGCTCCTGGGCTTATATTGAGGAGAATCCAGTCCCTTTTTTTAGCAAATACGGATGCAGTTTATGGAACTGATGCTCAGCCGACTCTGTTGGTTTCAGTATAAATCCCAGGAGAGCTCAGCCTTTTGCTTTAAAATCTCTGAGCTCAAACAGAGGATGGATAAAGGGAAATGTTTGCACAATCTCTTTGCAAATCAAATCTTTACCGTGGCGCGTCACTCTGGAGAGGTGGGGAGGAAAGATAATCCCAGATTTTGACTTTGAGCTTGCAAGGCAAAGCTGCCCTTCATTGTAAAATCAGCGGGAGCTCATCTTCAACTCCCACGGGAGTTTCTGGGATGGAACCGAGGCTGGAGGGTCTGGAGACTCCAAAACAAATTTCCCCAGTGATCGCTGTCTCAGCCTGCCTGCGGGAGGAGCTGCCCCGTGCCAGGCGCACGCGGAGCGTTCGGACGCGTTCCGCTCACCCCAGGATTGAGGAACGCGCTTGGCAGCGCCCGCCGGGGCGATTCATTCCTGCAGCACAGCCCTGGGGCTGGCATGCAGCACACAGAGCTGCCAGCCAGGGCCCCTGGCCTCCCCCAGCAAGGGCTCCCCAGTCTGGGGCGTTTCTGGGATCAGAAAGATCAGGACCACTGGGGTCTGGGCTCATCACTGTGGAAAAGGGGAGAATGTGCTAAGGAATGGACCCAGGAGCAATCCTGGGGTCCCAGCCTCATCTGTGGCTCACTGATCTGAGGTGCCACAAGGGCAGTATTTCATTTTCCTCTTTGCAACCTACTGATTCCCCAGCATCTTAAAATTCCCCAAATATCCATGAATTTGAAACCCAGACCCCTTCCTAACCCTTAGAAACACTGCTGTCCCACACTGGAGAGCGATTCTTCATGCAGTGAATAAATTCTGGGGCTTGTCTGGGTTTGGGCTGAGGTTTGGAGGTGTGGACAGCACACTCAGTGACTTTAGGATCTTAAATGCCTCCCTCAAGCTGGAGTTTGGTCAGCAGCCAGGAGCTGCACCTAGCAGGAGCTGGGAGCCAGCCCATGGTGGAACACGCTCATTATCTCTACCTTGCTCAGAAAGGATATTGTGATTTTAATAACTTCTTGGATCCATTTTTTCCCTGGTAGCTCTCGTTGCCTTGGATACAGGCTCTGGAGAGGCTCAGCCCTGCTAAAGATGGTAGATCATTTAAATGGAATAGAAGATGAGGTGTGGATTTGCAAAGTGCTTTTGCACTCCCGGAGCTGGCTGGGAGCGCGCCGGCAAAGCCGAGCTTCCGCGGGATGTGCGGGTTTGTTCAGCAGGGCTTTGTTCCTGGGGATGGGACACCAAAGCTGCTTCTGCACATGGAGTTTGTGGTGTCTGATGTGCCCGTGTGACAGCGCCAGGCTGGGAAAAGCAGAGCCCTGAGGCTTTGGTGATGGTGTTGAATCAATTCCAAAGGCGCCGTGAGCAGGAGCAGAGCTGGATCTTGGCGCCTTGGGAAGGGGGTGTTCCAAACTCTTCAACTCTGCTGCCATCCTCTTCCTCCTTTGTCACTATAGGACACAAAAGAACACACGCTCACACCGTTCTCAAGGTGAAAGAGAAAAAAAGGCCGTTTATTTTCTGACTCCAACATTTATAGTTTTCCAAAAGTGACAGTGGATTGGAGGGTGACAGTGGCACCTCTCCAATGCCACTGGTCAAACCAACAGTCCATCAACTCTCTCCTCCTCCATAAAGGAATGCAAAACAATGAGTTATTTACAGAAAGTGTGTGAGAAAGTTCACTACAAGAATGTCAACATCAGAAGGCTTAGAAAATCTTAAAAAACCAGGGTGACACTCCTTCACCACCACTTCCACCCTCACTGTGACTTCCCAAGGTCACACAGGACCTGCAGGGTGGTTTAAGGCCATGAGCTCTTGCAGCTGATGTGTGTTCATGGCTCTCCAGCTCTCCTGGCTGTTCTCATTCAAAGCTCGATTCCCATCCCTAGCACTCCCTTATTCCCTTTCTCCCAGCTTACACACACGGCTTACCTACAGAGAAGCCATGCAAACAGAGAAATTCTCATTTCATGAGAGGTTGCCCACCCCTAAAGGTCACCAAAGCTATTAAAGAAAGCCCCTCATGCCCAGGGCTTTGGGCACCTCATTTGACTTGCTTTGGTCAAATTTCACGCTGCTGCAGTTTTTGATTTATGCCCTTTGAAAGTCTTTTGCTGTGCTGGAGGAAGCCCACTCATGGTGCCTGCTGTAATCAAGCAGCTCTGGCTTTTTGGAGCTGACTTTTCTTCTCTTAACCACTCTGGGTTGTCTGGGCCCATCCTGATAAAAACAAACTAAACAAATTGCTTTTTCTTCCTGGTCCTCATCATAAACACGCTTGGATCTATGATGGCTGTCTGGAAAATTGTTTATATCATTTAATCACTGCCAGAATAAATCATCCTGACTGGAGACTCTGCCCTGAACCTGGATTTGCTGCTGGGGTTACTGAGGGTGAGATGCTTGTGACACTGGGCTCAGAAATTGGTGTTTAATTGCTATGGAGGAGCTGCTGAAGGTCACAGCCCTGCTGTGCTGGGTGACAGGGTGTGACAGGGCTGGTGGAGGAGCAGGAGGAATGTTGGAACTCAGTGCATCCCTCTGGGTGTCCAGAGTTGCCAAGGACCCCGCCAGGGGGCTCAGAGACCCTGGCACACAGCCCAGAACACCTCTGGGTTTGATTGTGACCCCTGGAGCAAGTTACCAGCTTTGTATGAGGACATGAAAGTCACACAGGTTTGAATAGTGTAATAATAAAATAATCACAGGTGAAAATGTAGATTTTAGGATTTTTGGTATGGGGGTTATGAGGACAAGATGGAGGGACCTGGGCGTGTCCAGCCTTTCTCCTTCTTCTTCTTCTTGTTCTCCATTTTCTGCAGTGATGTTGGCACTTTGGGGTTGGTTTAGAGTAGAAGTGCACTGTCTAACACAGGTGATAGGTATTGGAATTAAGTGTAAATATGTTCTATGTAGTTTGTAGTATAAAAGGACAACACCACCCTTGGGGCGGTCACAGTGCCTGTGGCTGCCCTGCTGAGCAGACTTTGGCTGGGCAGAAAGAAAATTTTATAGATAAGAATTAATAAACAACCTCAAGAGCGAAAAGTGAAGAGTCCAGACCCTTCCCTCTCGAAGCAGAGACACCCTGCACATCTCAGGGCAGCAATTAACAACAGCAACCCAGGAGAGGAACTGAGGGACAGCTTCCTTCCATGAGGGTGTCAGAGCACTGGGAAAGCTGCCCAGGGAGGATGAGGAGTCTCCTTCTGCAGACATTCAGTGTTTGTGTGCGCTCAGCTGGGAGCTCCAGCCCTTCTGCCCCCAGTGCAGAGCCAGGGAGCTCCTGCCATTGCCTCCCAGCTGATTTCCCCAATTCCTGCCCATGGATGCCCTGTGCTGGAAGGAGTTGCTCACCTCGGTCTGTGCCAGCCCTTCCTCCAACCCTCTGCCATCCACAGCCCATGGGAAGGACCCCATGATGCCTGAAACTCTCCAGAATTTCACCCTTTGTGCTGCTTCAGGGGCCTGGGAGAAGAAGGAGGAATCACCAAGGAAGCAGCAGCAGAATGAAGGAGAAAAAAAAAAAAACAAAAAAAAACAAAAAAACCAACACTTCTGTACTCAAAAAGAAATCTCAGCCTTCCTGGAGTGAAGAAAAGAAGAGGAGGGAGAGAGATGCACCACACAAAGAGAAGAAAATGGGCTGAGAAACCACAAGACATTTTAAAGCTCACCCAGGAAACCGCACTTTGATATCCCCTCTCATTGGAAGCATTTGAGGGCAGAATAATGCTGCCATGATTGATCACACAAAGGGATGAGAAAAGGAGTGGATCCAAGAGCTCCTTTCTGCTTCTTAGGACCAAAAAAAAAAAAAAAAAAAGTTTTGTATTCAATTTCAATGTAGGAGCTAAGAACCCTTAATCAAGTGTCTGTTTGCAGGGCTGTGTTTGTCCCTTCCAGGAGCAGGAATGGGAGTGGGGCAGGACAGGAGCCACTTCCCCAGCCTGTAGGGACCTCTCTGCTCTGGCTTTTCCACTGCCTTCAGCCCTTGGGAAGTGGCTCAGGTTGTTTCATGGCCGAGGAGAAACTGAGTCGCGCCCAGGGAATTTCCCCACACCGGCTGTGTGTGGGCGCAAGGTAACTCATCTCCAGAGAATCCCAGAGTGGTTTGGGCTGGAAGGAAACTCAAAACTCCTCCAGTGCCACCCCTGCCAGGGCAGGGACACCTTCCACTATCCCAGTGTGCTCCAAGCCCTGTCCAAGCCCTGTCCTGGCCCTGTCCTGGCCCTGCAACACCCCAAGGGATCCAGGGGCAGCCACAGATTCTGTGGGCACCCAGTGCCAGGGCCTGCCCACCCTCACAGGGAGGAATTCTTTCCCAATATCCCACTCAAATCTCCACTTTTCCAGCTTGAAGCCATTCCCCCTTGTCCTGTCACTCCACCCATTGTAAACAGTCACACTCCATCTCTCTTGTAGCTCCTTTAGGAGCCACAATTAGGAGCCAGCAATCCCCCTGAGCTTTCTCTTCTCCAGGCTGAACAATCCCAATCTTCCCCCCAGTGCAGTGCCTGGGACTTAATTCCATCAGCTGTTTGTCCAACAGTTCAGCTCCATAGACTTCATTTTATGCTTGTTTAAGTTAATTTTCTAATTAGTGCAGAGCAGAGGCATTTTGGCCAGGAGGTTCTTTGTAGCTGGTGTGACCAGGGCAGCTCTGGGTCGTGTCTGATCCCAGGGGATGCAGCAGTGCCCACATCCAGCTGGTTGTGCTGGCTTTCCATTAAAGCAAATCGGTGCTGCTCCTTCCCTAAATACAGACTGGATATGGCCCAGGAGAAGAAAAATCTCAGCAAAGTATTTTTCCTTAAATTTCATCCCTAAACGTTCATCCAAATATCCAGCGGAGCAGTTACTGCTGAACAAATGAACTATGGAGCTGCATCAAAATCAACTTTTTTAGCAGGCAAATGTTTATTACGTAGTGTGATTTTATTTCTTTGTACTGATGGGAGAAAGAAAGTGTTCAAAATGAACATTTTTTAAACTGATGAAAAAATCAATGTTAGGAAAGTAGATGCTTCATTTTTCATTGGATATGTCTCCATTTTTTTAACTTCCAGATTTCATTTTCAGCAATTTGACTTTTCTGCCTGTCATAAAGCAGCTGGATCAGACTCCCTGGCTGGTGTCAGTCTCTGCCTTTGCTCAGGGGCAATGTAGCAGCTCCAGAGCAGGACTTGCCCAAGCTGCAGCAAGAAGAGAATGAGAAAACCTCAGCCCACCCCTCTTGGAGCCCCAAGTCCTTTCTCCATGAGCAAAGAAGCTTTTTGTACGGCCACTCCCTGATTTTCCATCTGGGACCTATTTTGTATCTCTCTACCTGAAGCTTGGGAGATCCTCAAAGGCAGTTTGGTTTTTAGGTATTCCAAATCTGTCTGAAAAGGAGGAAAACTGAATTAAACCCAGCAGAGAAGAGGATGAGTGACTCCAGAAGCAGCATTTGCCCCCTGTGCTGAGCTTTGTGGTGCCCCTGGTCTGTGATTTTTTGGGAGCAGTGCTGTGTCCTGCCAGGCAGTGCTGCTGGAAGGGGCATCCCATGGGCACAGCCTTGCAGTGACAGCCAGGAATTTCTCTCTGCCTGGAAACAGCAGCTGACCATGCCCATGGAAAGCGGCTGGAATGACTTTAAGATCCCTTCCAAGCCAAACTGAGATCCATGAACAGCACCAGCTTCTCCCCCTCTGCTCAGCCCCATCTCCAAGCCTTGGCACCCTCTCTGCTCCCACTGGAGGGACAAAAATCCTCTGTCACCTACACCAACCTTGCTCCTAAAGGAGCTACAAGAGAGATGGAGCGTGACTGTTTACAAGGGGTGGAGTGACAGGACAAGAGGGAATGGCTTCAAACTGGAAAAGTGGAGATTTGAGTGGGATATTGGGAAAGAATTCCTCCCTGTGAGGGTGGGCAGGACTCCCCAGGACGTTTGGGGCTTGGCTGGTTGGCCACTGATTTTCCTGAAGTTGTCATGAGCTTCCAGAGCAAATCTTCTCCTGGTCCCAAGCAGATCCTGCCTCTCCCCAGTCCCCTCTGCACTGGGATGATCTGGTGTGTGAACATCTCTGCCCATTAATCCCACTGGGGCAGCTGAGGTTGTGCCCAGAGCTCCCAGCTCCTGGGACCTCCCCCTGCAGATGGGATGAGGTGCAGAGAAACCCCCACCACCCTCAGCATCACCTGAGCTCGATTTGTCTCAGCAAGAGAATGTTATTTTTCCTTTTCTCCCGAGCAAAATGGGTATTTGGACGGGATTAAATCTAACTCCCTTCAAATGGTGAATTCTGACTGGAATGCAAACAGTCCCTGTGGGCCCTGTGCTCGCAGGCAGCAGTGTGAGGATGGTGGTTGTGTTATGCCTCGAAAATATTTCCAATTGCAAAACAAAAGTGGGAAGAGAGGCCTTAAATGATGTGAAAATAAGACTGTTTGAATTAATGTGTCAGCCCTGATGGATGCTTGTGCTACCCAGGGTTTTGAAGGCGCTCTGACGGGTAAGATATTACCAGGTGAGATTTACCTACAGCCCATGACTTTTAGTCAGCAAAATCCAAGATGAAAACCCATCCTTCACTCCGCACTGACTTCCCAAGAATATTGAATCAAGATAAAGACCTAAAGAGCCACATACACAAAGCTATTTTGGCATCTAAGTCTCATTCATTTTGATGCAAGTTTTGACATTTTCAGATATTATCTTTCATTTAGTCAACTAAAGGAGGGTCGGTCCTTATACCCCTGCTCACTCAGTGCAGGAGTTCAGGTCAAACACTCTGGAACCAAAGGAAGGGAGTGAAAGTGGGTTTCAGTGGAGATCCAGGCTTCAACTCTAGGCATTCTCACCATAAACTTTTGCAAGTCACTAATGGCTGGATCCTCCTCTTATCCAGTGATGGAGCTGGGAAGGAAATTGGGGTTTTAACCCTGGTGGTTTTACAGCAGTGGAATTCTTTTCCTCCTCTAAACTCTTTGGGAAAACACAGCCTAAAGCTCCAAGCTTTGGCAAGGAGAGAAAGAGGACAGAAGCCAGAGGAGAGAAAGAAAGAGGAAAATGTGTGTCTGCACTGAGGGAAAAAAAATCCTAACAGAATAACGATAGGGAATGTTTTTATTGCAGGGGGAGGGAAAACCCCCAAAATTAAAAACGAGGCTGTGTTGTGTGCAGAGCCCTTCAGAGACTCAGACTCAGAGTGTTTGCCGTTTGAGCACACAGAATTTAAGGCAGCACTTCCTTCCCAGCCAGATAAGTGAGGGTTTTTTGGGGGACTTGCAGTATCTACACTCAGCCAGCTCCGGCAGCCGGAGCCCAGGGAGCTGCAGCAGCCACAGCTCCTCCTCTACCCATCCCCAGCTCCAGCTGCAAAAAAAACAACTTGGATTCAAAGAAACCACAGCAAGGAGCACCCTCGTGTCCGGCCTTGCTTGAGACCAGCAGGAATCTCAAAGCAGCTCCCACTGGGCTGGCGCTGGCGGGGCGTGGGTGGAACGTGGAGGCCGCGGGGTCGCGATCCCCGCCTGGATCCTCGTGTTTCATCCCGCCACCCATCCGGGGCTTATCAGAGAGTTTTCCACGGAAATCAATAGCAACAGAGGTTTCTTCGTGGACTTTAGAGCATGGAGGTTAAAAGTCAGCTGCGTAGTTTTCGATTTTTTTCTTTAATTTTTCAGGGTTTTTTTATTTTTTTTTTCAGGAGGGTTTTTGATCATTTATATTTAAGATCTGAGGGTTTTGCTTTCTTCTCGGTTTGAGTTTGCTGCCAGGTAACTTTAAAGGCCTTCCTAAACAGGTGCTATTTTCTTGGCAGAGGAAAAGGGAGCAGCACGTTGGAGCTGATACTGGAGGTGGAGGGGCAGCCCCGTGTCTGCCCTGCCCTGAGCAGGGGAGTCTGTCTGTCCCTCTCAGCAGATCCAACACTGCGGTTTCCAGCCCCACCCAATATTTCAAGAAGCAACATCTGCACATGAGACCCACAAGGATCATCAAAGCCCAATTCCTGAGTTCTGGAGTGGTTAAATTGTGAGTTTCACCTCATAAAGCACCCAGAGCAATGTTGGGACTGGGGTTGGGATTAGCCCAGCCTGGATTTGGGAACCTGGCAGCACAAACAGCAGGGCTGGGGGCTGGGGTGGGCAGGGTAGTGCTGCACCCCCAATCCCATCCATCCATCCATCCATCCATCCATGTTCATCCATCCATCCATCCATCATCCATCCATCCATCATCCATCCATCCATCCATCTATCCCTCCATCCATCCATCCATCCATCCATCCATCCATCCATCCATCATCCATCCATCCATCCATCCATCCATCCATCCATCCATCCATCCATCCATGCCTCCATCCATCCATCCATCCATCCATCCATCCATCCATCCATCCATCATCCATCCATCCATCATCCATCCATCCATCCCTCCATCCCACCAGGGCAGGAAGTAGAAGATCATCAAGTCTCTCTGTGTTGAGGTTTGCTGGGAGAGCTCTCTGGGACAAGATGGCAGCAGTGATACTTTAGTTAAACATGGAAGCTGACAGGAATTTACATTAACATCTCCTTTCTGGACAGCAGGAGTCTGCATTTCTCCACAACATCAAACTCTTATCTCTGTTAATGCAGATATCTGCCCCTGACCACAGAGGAAATGAAAAGTTTCTCCATTATGCACTTATCTGTTTCAAGAAGCAGTTTTCTAAATAGAAGATGGGAGCAGGAGGTTCCCTGCATTACTCTGAGGCATGAGCTAAATCAGCATTTCAAACAGGCCATTTCCTGCACTACAAAGTCCTTTTCCCTCGCTTCTCCCTTCCTGTGCTGTAACTTCCATGGCCAGCAGCTCTTACCCATTGCATGCCCTGCCAAATAAATCAGTAAATGAGGATATCACTGACAAAGGAAATCCTGATCCTTGTGTTTGTCCTCTGCTTGTGAAATCTTCCAGACTTCCCAGCATTCATCCACACAGGGAACAATCACTGCAAAACCAAAGCTGAGATTCCTGCACCATCACCTGGCTCCAGGGGCTGGAGCATCCTCAGCCCTCACAGCCTCTTTCTCCATGTGGGACTGTGGCAATTCTGCTTTTCAGAGTTAAATCCAGTGGGACTGAGCCAGTGCAGCTGATTTCTGCCTCCTTGGGTGAAAACTAAACTGCACAAGGAGCTTCTTGGTGGCCTCGCAGACTGCAGCTGGAGCAGGGAGGCTTTGGTGACCATCTCAGAGGAGCAGAGCAGCAGCTGGAGGGCAGCTGATGTCATCTGTCTGCTCTGCTCCAAGATTATTGAGTCCAGCCTTGGCATTGTCACCTGCACCTTGTCCTCACCCAGCCCGGAGCACCGAGTGCCACATCCAGTCCTTCCTTGGACACCTCCAGGCATGGGGACTCCAAACCTCCCTGGGCAGCTCCTGACAGCCCTTTCCATGAAGAAACCCTTCCTGATGGCCAGGATGAAAGGCTCATGCTCTTCAAAAGGTCCAGTTCATCCTTAGGTACCTTCCAACTCAATCATGCCTGACTCTGCCTGCCCAGAAGCGCTGAGGCTCCCTGGGAGCCCAGCAGTGCCTCATTTCTCCTGCCACGCTGCCTTCCCCCTGCACAGGCCCACAGAGCTGTGCCTGCTTGGCTCTGCAGCTCTGCTGCCAAGGCAGGGGAGGATTTCAGCCTGAGGAACGAGTGGGATTTGGGAGAAAGCCCAGCAGAACGTCACTCACCCTCTGCCAGGATTGATGAGGCTCTGCTCACACAGCACAGTGCCAGGCTGCTCTGCTGGGGTGGCTTTGGTGTGGGTGCTGTCGGGAAAATCCACCCACAAACACCAGAGGTTTATGGCCAAAAAGGAGACAGAGGTGTCCTGGAACTTTATTCCAATCAAGGCAGAGGCCATGGGGCATCCCCTGGGGTCTCTCCAGTTTTTGGAGGATGCAGCCTCCTTTTTATCCCAATTTCCCAGCTGCATTTCCCTTCTCTCTGTCCCCATTGACTGAGGTACTTGAGAGGTTCAGACTTCCCAGAACACCTGATCCCAAAGATTCCCCTCTAATGTACAACCCTCCCTTTTCATTTTTAATTCTTACAGAATTTAGGGGGTTTTCCCCATTTCTGAGGTACTTGAGAGGTTCAGACTTCCCAGAATGCCTGATCCCAAAGATTTCCCTCTGATGTACAACCCTCCCTTTTAATTTCTATTTCTTAGGAAATTCAGGGGTTTTTCTTCCCCTTTGTTTCTTTCTCAGCAAACCTAAAGTTTATTTGTAAAAGCAAATCTCTTTTTCCATTCACCCATCAGTGGAACCCTTCCCATTGTTTCTTTTATCTTCCAGTGATGGTTTTATCTCCCAGCAGACCCCCAGCTTGTTTGGAAAGACAAATCCATGATTCCTCTCAGGTGCCATGCCCAGGGCACACCCAGACCCCAGGGGTGAAGTGGTGGCTGCCCCCCAAGGCAGCACCACAGCCTCTGTTTTGGGGTACCCCTCTGAAACGAGCCCTTTTTGGTGGTTCTGTTGAAAAGCCAATTCTTCTCCCAGCTCTGAAGCTGTTCCACATCCTTGTTTGGCATCCAACAAAAATGGGTTCTGTCCACAACCCCCTGAGAGGAGGGGACAGCCCCAGGCTGGGCTCTGCTCCCAGGGAACAGGGATAGGAGGAGAGGAAATGGCTTCAAATTGCACCAGGGTGGACACCAGCAGGAATTTCCCCATGGAAAGGGTGCTCAGACCTTGGAACTGCCCAAGAGGGTTTGGGGTGCCCATCCCTGGAGGTGTCCAAGGAATTCCTGGAGGTGGCACTCGGTGACAAGGTGGGGATTGGGCACAGCTTGGACTGGATGCTCTTGGAGGTCTTTCCCAACTTCAATGATTTTGTGATTCTGTGATCACTGATTAGACCCATTCCTTGCCAAAATATTGAACAAGCAGGATCAAGAGTTAAAGCAAAAAATGATTTCAGGGAAGTGGAAGCCACAAAACAAACCAGTGCTAATGTATTATTAATATATTCATGTCAGCATTAATTGCAACTCAGAGTTTTGTAGCTGGTTTAGTAAAAATGCTACAGCTTTATGTATTAATAAGTGTGGTAATATTAATGCCACTTGCTGTGATAAAAAACATTGGTGATAACATTGATAATAGCACTGCAGGCTAAAAAAAAAAAAAATAATTAAAAATTTAAAATGCTGCTGCCTGCACTTTTTGGCCAACCAGAACCCCCTTCCCACCACTGCTGGGTCTCCCCTTGCAGAGTTCACTCCAAGCAGCCCCTCCCTGCTCACAGCACCTCTGCTCCTGCATTTCCTGGGGAATTCCCACTTTTCCAGCCAGGATTGAAGCCTTCTTTGGTTTTGCAGCCTTAAGTTCTTTATTCCAGGTCCCTGCAGGGGATGGCTGCCAGAAGGGACAGAAAGAGGCACCTGCATCCTGTCGAGCCCACCTGTGAATTTCAGACTGCTCAGGACAGAAGGGTGGGATGGAATCAGACATTCCAGCTGATTTCCAGCTCAGAGCTCTAAGCAGGGGTATGGAATGAGGCTGCTGCAGGGAGGTTTTACTCTGCTGTGCTCACAGATTTCGTGGGCAGGAGGGCCTTGGCTGCGGAATATCCAGGGAAGGTGTGGGGAAAGCTCTTGGGAAAGAGGAACGAAGAACCACATAAAATCCCACCAGAAAGGTTTGGAATGGAGCTGTCAAGGTCCCAAGGTACATTTTTGGGTGGTTCAGCCCCCTCCCAGTGCTGCCTGCTGAGCTCTTGGGGCTGTGCAGAGGAGGAGCCAAGCTGGCAGGGCTGGAGGATCCAGTGTGTGTCTACTCATTCAGAATTCCTTCCAAAATCCCCAGAATTCAGAATTCTTTCTTCAGAAAGAGGCACCTGTGCCCTGTCGAGCCCATCCATGTGTTTCAGGCTCAAACAAGCAGCTGAGAGGGGCTGAAGCTCTGGATTTGCCACAGGGATCCCATTCTGGAAACGGTGCCATGCCAGGCCCTGGGGGTACAGGCTGGTGACAATGGGCTGAGGTGGTTTGGGGGCTGATGGCTTGAGTCCTCTCCTGGCCTGAGCTCTGAGCTGGGCTTTGCTGCTGGGCACTGACCAGCAGAACTCTGGGGCAGTGACCATCAGAACCCTGGGGCAGTGACCATCAGGATTCCAGAGCAGTGACCATCAGAACTCTGGGGCAGTGACCATCAGAACTCTGGAGCAGTGACCAGCAGAACCCTGGGGCACTGACCAGCAGAACTCTGGGGCAGTGACCATCAGAACTCTGGAGCAGTGACCAGCAGAACCCTGGGGCACTGACCAGCAGAACTCTGGGCACTGACCAGCAGAACTGTGGGGCAGTGACCATCATTACTTTGGGCACTGACCATCAGGATTCTGGAGCAGTGACCATCAGAACTCTGGAGCAGTGACCATCAGAACTCTGGAGCAGTGACCAGAACTCTGGAGCACTGACCATCAGAACCCTGGGGCAGTGACCATCAGACCTTAGGGGCACTGACCATCAGAATTTTAGGGCACTGACCATCAGACCTTAGGGGCACTGACCATCAGAATTTTAGGGCACTGACCATCAGACCTTTGGGGCACTGAACGTCAGAACTCTTGAGCAGTGACCATCAGACCTCTGGCCACTGACCATCAGAACCCTCCCAGCTTGTCCATGGTCACTGTTTACATCCAGACCTTCAGTTTAGCCCTCTTTATTTCTCGATTATGAATCTCTGTGAGGCTGCAGGCTCCTTGCAGCTCTTTTTGCTCCCTAATTGGCTCTGTGTGTGTGTGTGTGTGTGGATGTGCATGTGCCTGCCTCCCTCATCAGCAGCACCCCTGGTATTCACAGGAGTAATTAGAACATCTCAATCTTCCCTTGGTGCCACCCAGCCCCGCTGGAATTGTCGGTGATTGCTGCAGACGTGCAGATCCCAGCCCAGATCCCAGCCAGTGCAGCCACTCCTGGATTTTTCTGGGGGAGGTTTCACACCCCAGCTCCTTCCCACTCCTGCTCCAGTGGGCTTTGTTGGCTCAGGGAGGATTTGGGGGATTTGCATCCCACTGGAATCCGAGTGCTGAGCAAACCTGGGTTGGGTGCTGGATGCACAGGGAATCCTTCCCTGCCTCTCCTTCCCTGGCCCCACCTGGGCTCAGGGCAGGATCAGGGGTTTGGGGCACCCTGGGCAGGATGAGGTGTTTGAGGCACCCTGGCCTCTCCTGGAGTCCTGCATTGACCCCTCAAAAGAGCCCCAAAACCCCCAGGGACACATAATTGGTATGGGTATAAATATATTTATTTGCTATATAAAAATATATGTATTTGCTATATAAAAGACTAAATACTATGAGATAAAAAATCTAAGTATTGTAATATCTATAATATATGTAATATATTATATATAATATCTATAATATATCTATAATATAGAAATGTAGGTATCAAATAGATAATATAAAGTAAGTTATATAAAAATATATTATTAAGTAAATATATTGTGCATAAGTATATTATTACATAACTGTATTAATAAGTACTTAAACTAAATATTAAATAATAGTATTAAATAACAGTATTATTATTAAAGTATATTATGTAAATATTTTACATAAATATATACGATTTATAGGTACATTATATTTTATTTTTACATATTTAAATATATTAGATATATAATATATTTATATATGTTTTCTCTTTTATATTTTATATATAGATATATATCTATATTTATATCTATATATATTTATATTTGTATATTACATGTTATTTTGTATTATTTAGAAATATGTAATATATAAAGATACTATGTTTTATATGTTATTTACATATACTTGCATGTAAAAACATTAAAAACATCTATAAAATTGATCAAATAAATCTTGGAGGAGGCTGAGGGTTGATCCTCATTAATTTCATGTTCAATGAGGGAAGGCAGTGGCCATTCACCCATTTCCTCCTCACATGGGATAAAAAGTGGGATCAAGAAATGCAGATTTTTTTTCTGAAGATTTTCCCCCTCCCAGCCCAGCTGGCGCATGGAGACCAACTCCACTCTACCCTCTCCAGCTCCAGTTCCTCCCCGATGCCTTTAAATGTTTCTCTGTCTTTCCTTGAGGATGAGGGGCTCTCTCACCATTCCCAATTATTATTAAAATAAAAAATAAAATAAAATCCAGGGAAGTAACTTTGCTAATGACTTTGACTGGAATCATTAAGGACATCTCAGCACCATGGCTGCTCTTCTCTGCTTTCAGCAGCAATATTGATTGCTGGTTTAATTTAAATCTTGGACAAAATCCTTCATTTTTCTCTGGGCTTACCACAGGAACTGATCCCTGGTCCCCGGAGGAGGAGCAGGAGAGGGGGGAACAGGGGCTGGGTGATTGTCCCAGCTCTGAACAGGGAAGGGGCAGCTCAGGGGGTCAAGGACCCACTTGGGGAGCACTGGAAAACCAGGAATTGAGGGGAAACTGCTTGGAAATGCATCCAGGAGGAGGCCAGGGTGGCATTTTCAGAGGGGAGATCTTGTGCTCTGGGTTCTCTCCGCTCTCATTATATATTTTCCAATTGCTCTTATAGATGCCTCAAAGGTTAATGTATGTTTGTGATGAGTGCACTTTGGATAAATGTTAATTAGCCGGGGTGCAATTCAAGGGATTCTTCCCTCAGAAATGAATGCTTTTTCTGTATTTTTAGCCACTCTTTTATCAGTACTCATGCAGGAGATGAGAGGGAAGGCTGGGGGCTGCACTCACCCCTGGAGCAGCAGAGTTTGAGTGTCTGGGGCTGCTGCACCTCCCAGAGCCACCCTGGGGCTGGGACCTTTGGGGTTGGGACCTTTTGGTGTCACTGGGGGATTCAGAGACCTGGTGTGGACAAACAGAGGGTTTTGTGTCCCCAAAAACCTCACAGGCCTGGGGTCCTTTCCCCCCCAAGCCATGTCCCAAAATCCCTGTGGCTCCACATCCGTGTGACCTTCCAAAATACTCATGGGTGGGGAATCTGCAGCCACAAGCTCTGATTTCCATGGGTCAGTGTCACTGTGATATTTCCTGAAAAATCCCTCTGTCAGGATTTCTCCTGCTGGGAAGCTGGGAAGCTTCAGCTTCTCCCTGTTTTGCTGCTCTGGGATGTGATTTGGAGAATTGTTTACCCAACATGTGAATTGTTTTTAATTAATGACCAATCCCAGCCAGCTGTGTCAGACTCTCTGAGTCTGTCATGGGTTTTTATTATTCATTCTTGTTGAGCCTTCTGATGTGGCCTTTCTCTTTCTTTAGTATAGTTTTAGTACAGCATTTCTTAATATAATATAATGTAATGTAATATAATGTAATGTAATATAATATAATGTAATATAATATAATGTAATATAATATAATATAATATAATATAATATAATATAATATAATATAATATAATATAATATAATATAATATAATATAATATAATATAATATAATATAATATAATATAATATAATATAATATAATATCAGCCTTCTGAGAACTTGGAGTAAATCTTCATCTCTCACCTCATCCTGAGGACCTCACAACACCTCAGGTGAGCAGTGTCTGCCCTTCCATGTGCCACAAACTCTGATATCCATGGGTTAGCAAGTGACAAAAACTCTGATTTCCATGGGTTATCAAGTGACACAAACTCTGATTTCCATGGGTTACCAAATGACACAAACTCTGATTTCCATGGGTTACCAAACGACACAAACTCTGATTTCCATGGGTTATCAAGTGTCTGCCCTTCCATGTGCCACAAACTCTGATTTCCATGGGTTACCAAATGACACAAACTCTGATTTCCATGGGTTACCAAGTGCCACAAACTCTGATTTCCATGGGTTATCAAGTGTCTGCCTTTCCATGTGCCACAAACTCTGATTTCCATGGGTTACCAAACGACACAAACTCTGATTTCCATGGGTTATCAAGTGTCTGCCTTTCCATGTGCAACCTGTAGGGACAAGGTGGGATTTCCATCGGTGGGAAGGGAGAGGAGATGTCCCAGCTCCCATTAGCTGCTGATAATTGCTTTGAGAGCAGAGGTTTCAGCTCAGGGTTTCACGCAGAAGCGTCGCCCCCCCAGTGATGTCCCCTTCCCCAAGAAGTGCCACATCCACAGCATCCCAAAATTCCAGAGCCCCAGAGCAGAGCTGCAGCTCCCAGGGCTTCTCCTGAGGGGACCAGGCTGGTCCTGGCAGCTGCTGGGACAAGGGGGTGTCCCAGAGCCTCCCCCCTGCCTCAGCTGCTGAATCTCTGCAACACCAAGGTCAATTGAATTCATTACAGAGTGAAAATGAAGTTCTCTGATTGATTGAAAGCTCCTCTTTAACACTTGGAGTAAATGTGTTGGTTTCACTTGATGGAAAGCTTTAAAGGTCTATTATAAAATACCCTTTTTATACAAGAAGGGATTTTTTTTACATCATTTTTCTTTCCCTTAATTTTTGTGGGACATAATTATCTTTTTTTCCCCCCTCACCTCCTTTTTTTTTTAATAGATTTTTTTTTTCCTTCTTTTCCCTCCCCAGTGCAAAGCAAGGAGCCTTATTTAAGGGGGCACAGACACAAAATCCAGCGGTTTGATGGATACCACGGGTGGAAGATGAGCTGGATCCATCCATCTCAGACTTTCTGAGGCTCCCATCAGTCACTCGATTTAAGTTTTCAGGGTGAGGAAAGCTGGAGGACACAACACGGGAGGTTCAATGCACCTTCTCCATGCTCAGACAGGGCTGGGGGTGATGTGGGGGTCCCGGCCCCCATTTCCTGGTGCCACTGGAACCCACCTGAGCACTGGAGCCATCACTGCCACGACGAATTCCTCTGGTTTGCCCTGCAGAAAATCCCCAGGGCACTGAGAAGGTTCTTGCTGCCCGTTTGTGCAGCACTGCTGAGGAGGGAAAATGGGGACAAAAGGGAGAATGATCCCATTTGGAGGGTGGGAGCCTCCCCTGCCTGGGGGAGGCTGCAGCAGCGTTAACCCCTGGCACACTCGTGATCATCGAGCTAAATGCAGACTAAACAGGAGCTGCTGGCTCAGTGGGCTGGTGCAGGGAGGAAACAGGAGCTGGAGAGGCTTCTCTCACCCTTTGGGACAATTTTTACATTGTCCACACCCTGGAGAATCTCGCTGGGGAATGCCTGACCTGTGGCTGAGTGGGACTGGCAGTGCCCAGCAGAGCCCTGTGCCCACAGGAACCTCAACACCAAATTCCTCCCTGCAATATTTGGGCTGCAGTGACCTTTCAAACAAGAGATTGGTAAAGAGGGGAACACTCAGCACAGCCCAGGATGATGTGCTTCATTCCCATATTAAAGAAAAAAAGGATTGGCAGTACCCAGCAGAGCCCTGTGCCCACAGGAACCTCAGCACCAAATTCCTCCCTGCAATATTTGGGCTGCAGTGACCTTTCAAACAAGAGTTCGGCAAAGAGGGGAACACTCAGCAATCAGCACAGCCTAAGGAACTTGACAGGATGGTGTGCTTCATTCCCATATTAAAGAAAAAAAAGGATTGGCAGTACCCAGCAGAGCCCTGTGCCCACAGGAACCTCAGCACCAAATTCCTGCTCTGCACTTCACCTCCCTACAATATTTGGGCTGCAGTGACCTTTCAAACAGGAGTTTGGTAACTCTTTTTCACAGCCCGAGGAACTCAAGGAACTCGACAGGACAACGTGCCTCATTCCCATATTAAAGGAAAAAAACCTCCTGGTGTCTGTTGGTGCCCCAGGGATGGTCAGCACAGACCTCCCTGTCTGAGGAGGTGCCAGCTCTCGTGCAGTGTGAGTAATGCTCTTTGTCAGCTCCCATAAAGCCTGAAATCTATCACCAGCCCTTTCCTCCAAAGGTTTGGTTACCGAGAAAAGTAATTACAATTTGTCCTTAATTCCAGAAGTGTGCCTGGGAAAGTGGCTGGGAGGAGGCTGGGGATGAGGGGGATGCTCCAGGGCACTCACAGCCTCCTGTCACCTCCAGGACCCTCAGCAGCCACTCTGGGGGCAGCTGCAGCTGGAATTGAGCAGGGGAGGTGACAACTCCAGCTGGGGACCTGGAGCAGCTCCTGTGACATCAATGCTGCAGCTCCTGGCCATGCTGAGGAGGGGACTCACCCCTGTGAGTGTCCCCACAAGTCCCTGTCCTGGCCAGCTGGGCCTTTGTGCTGATGGATGGCACAGAATTTGTTTTTTCAAGCCCAGTTGCTGAGTGGAAAGGGAAAAGTTCTCCTTCTGCCTCTGGATCTGATGTGATGAGACATGTGCTGGGGAAGATGAATTGAGGGCTGCATCTGAAGTGCCAGATACATAATCCATCCTAAATAGGCTTCATTAGTGCTAACAATTAAAGTTACCATTGTGGATTGGATACGTTTTCTATTAACTTTGCCCTTGTCTGCAGCTTGGACTCACCTCACAGTAATGAGCTGTGTCACTTCTGATCTATTTCTCATAATAGCTCCTTTCTCCTCTAAATCTGGGCAAAATATGATTTATAGGCAGGGCTGTGATGTGGGTGTCAGGCACCACCTCCTGCAATGGGGAAGGGGTAAATGTGGGCTGGAGCTCACAGCCCTTGCTGGCTCTGTGGGGAGCAAAACCCCTCCTGGGGCTGGGATTTGGGGAGCAAAAAACCCTCCTGGGGCTGGGATTGGGGGTGATGTCCATGGCCCATGTCCTCCCAGGACAGAGGGGAGCTGGGTTAGGAGCTTTCCTCATGCTGCTGGAGCAAAAGGAGTGGCACTAGCTGAGGATTGATGTTGAGGTGTCATGGTTTGCCTCAGATACCCCGGGCTTCTCCCTGATAATTCCCTCCCAGGTGTGTCAGTCCCCTCTCCTTTCCCCTCCCAGCACTGTCTGGCACTCCTGGCATTCCAGAAGGGCCTCGAGTGATTGGCAGATCCAAAGGATGCCCTCTACCCCTGGGGGGCATTGGGCCATCCAGGTGTCCTTTGTCCCTTTGTCCCTCCCCTCCTGTCCCTGCTTGGTGCCTCCCTGCCCCTTCCCTGCCCCTCTCCCCGGGGTTAAAGGAGCAGCAGCCACGGGCTCAGGGAGTTCTGTGGGAGCTGGTGCTGCATTCAGAGGCCTGAGGGCCAGAATAAAGCTCTGGATCCAAACCCTCCATCAGAACCGACTCCTTTCCTTCACCATCCCCTTAAAGCTTCTCTGCCAGAGGGAAACCCCAGGAGCAGCCCCTGTTATGGGGGGAAGCTCCATCCCAGCACCACCACAGCTCCTGCAGGCCTGGACTTGTCTGCAGTGCCCAACTGCAGCACCCAGGCAGGCAAAAGTGTCTGTGGGGTGAAACACCACACACCCAGGCAGCCAAAAGTGTCTGTGGGGTGAAACACCACACACCCAGCAGCCAAAAGTGTCCCTGGGGTGAAACACCACACACCCAGCAGCCAAAAGTGTCTGTGGGGTGAAACACCACACACCCAGCCAGGCAAAAGTGTCTGTGGGGTGAAACACCACACACCCAGCCAGGCAAAAGTGTCTGTGGGTGAAACACCCAGGCAGGCAAAAGTGTCTGTGGGGTGAAAACACCACAGTGCTGCTGTTTGATCAAGCAGCAAGGGCCAGACAAGCTCAGGCACATCCTGTCCAGCTTTATTGGTATTGTTTTATTCCATATTGTATTATTCCAATTAGAATACATTGGAATATTGTATTATTCCAATAGATTGAGCCCCAAACCCCCTGGCAAGGACCCTCCTGCCGTGGATGTGGCCAGGTCTCCTTGGAGGAGCTCAATCCCAACAGCAGCAGATGTTCCAGCAGCCACATTTTCCCAGGACAGGTGTTTTTTTGGGATCTCTTTACATCCCTACATCACCTTTTTTGCCTCAGCTCTGAGGAGATGTGCCTGGCTTTGTTACTGCTCCAGAGTGCCCTGCCATGGAGCATGGCTCTGCTACAGCTCCAGGGACTGAGGATGGAGCTGTCCTGGCTTGGCCAGAGCTGTGGGCAGGAGGAGGGTTGGAAACCTGCCCCTGTCCCCTCCACATCCAAATTTCCTTTGTCTCAGTCAAGCTCCACACCTCTGCCAAATGAAGAGCAAGCTCCAGCAGCAGCAAAAGCCCTCCTGACACAAATGTCCCCCTCCTCTGGGGCTGGCTGTCACCTCATTATATCAGCAGTGGTCAAGGGAGGGGACTGGCAGGTAACCCTCTGCAAGGTGTTTTGCTGATAAATTGAGAGTGCCTGGTGTAAAGCTGTAGCGTATTAAACACGATTGTGGGTGGATAAAGCAGAAAGCAGCAGTGACCTGACCCTTTTCTCCAGGGCACCACAGTTTGGAGGAGCACACTCAGCCCAGGCATCTTTGATTTTACATAATTATTAGTTTTGTTTGATGTGAACCCTGTGTTTCACACAAGCAGAGCAGGAGAAGTTCCCATTTAATATTTTTGTCACGTTTCCCACCCCAGAGCTATCCCAAGCCCTGGCTCAGCAGCACAGGTGGGATGTGCAGGATTGGCTCTCCCTGCCCACTCCTCTGTCCCTGCAGGGCTTGGATCTCCAGCAGGGTTACTTGGAGGAAAAAAACCCATCCAGGACAGAAAAAAACCCCAAGGAGTTCTGACAAACAAGATCTATCAACAGCCAGCAACGCTTTGGGACCTTTCCTGATAATTAAAAGCAACATGATGGCTCTGAGCTGCTGAGAATTTATTCTGTCACTTGGCCTCCAAGAGGCCTCTGTGCCAGGAAGTGTCACTGGTGGGTGTCAGGGCTGTCACTGAGTGCTCTGCTGTGGCTGCTGCTGCTTGTGGCCCTCCACATTACAGATGGAGGAGCGGGCAGGGCTGGATTTTGTCCCCCTGTCCCTCCCTGAGCAGTGACCCCAGCCTGGGACTGTGTTGGAGGAGTTCACATCCACCCCAAGAAAACCCTTCCCACCAGCGAGGCAGCATCTCTGCCAGCAGGCAGTTGCCATGGCAATGAGGGGCTGGAGTGGCCCTGGCAGACAATAATAATAATAATAATAATAATAATAATAATAATAATAATAATAATAATAATAATAATAATAATAATAATAATAATAATAATAACAAATATTATTATTACTATTGTTAAAATAATTATAAAGTAATTATAAAATAATTATTAAATTATGAAATATTTTATAATTATAATAACTATAAAATTATAATTATAATATAATAAACAAAAATTATGACATAATAATTATAAAATGATAGAATAATTATAAAATAAAATACATAATAATAAAATAGGAAAATAATGAAAATATTTTTATAATATATAATATTATATTTATAATATAATTTTAATAAATATAAAATAATAAATTATAATTTATAATCATTATAAGATTATAACAATAATAAAATATTCTTTTATAATTATTATAAAATATTATTTTATTATAATTATAACATAATATTTCATAATAATTATAAAATAGGCATAAAATAAAAGTATAAACTAATTATAATTTTTTTTATTTATTTATTTTATTCTGGGCCTGGTTTCTTCTGTGGGAGCCAGAGCTGTGCAAGGCTTCTGCTCCAGAGTGAGGGGAGATGGGCAATAAGGGGAGATGGGCAGCAGAGAGGGGTGCAGGAGGAGTGGAAGTTCCACTGGGGAGGGAAGGAAAGCCTTGGTGTCCACAGCAGCAGCATCTTCTGGTTGGAGAGGGCTGGAAGGGACAGGACCAGCAAGTCTGGGGGTACCACAGGCAGAGCAGTGTGACAGATGAGCAATGCCATGGCTGACTCTCACAATGAAAAGGCAAATATCATGGATGTGTGTCAGGAGAAGTTTTATAGGTTTATTGTTATGTTTTACCCCCCTTGTGTTGTTATCAGGGGGTGCCCTGGGTTTGGGACATTTGGGAGGGTGGAGTTGTAACCATGGCAACAGCTGATCTGCAATCAAGATTTTTAAAAGTGATCTCCAGCACTGGGCAGGGAAGGAGGAGTGGGTGGACAGAACTTTGGGGGGGGTTAAAGGGTTAAAAGGTGAAACCTCCATGGTGTGGGTGAGCACATGGTGGGGAAAACCCTCTGCACTGTGATATTTTCTCTTTTCAGTCTCCTGTTGCGCTTCTGACAAGGTTTAACAAACCTCTCTGAGCGGTAGCACCTCTCTCACAGCAGGACCCTCCCAGGTGCTGGCACTGCCTGGGGGTGACCCCAGCAGGTTTCATTTTTTCCCAGCAGGTTCCCTCTGCCAGGCTCTGTTTTATTTTTGCCATGACAAGACCCAGCATGGGGGGACACCAGAATCCCCTCAGGCTGGGATTCTGTGCACTGGGGGCTCCCACAGCTGCTGGAGCCATTTCTCATCATTTCTGAGCAGTTCCTCCTCCTGTTCTTGGTGTGGCCATGGGGCTGTCCCATGGGGTCTGAGGGTGTTTCAGTGGTGTTGCTGCTCCTTGGGCTGCAAACGAGGGGGCTGAAGCTGTCACACGGAGGGATGGCACCCCCTGATTGCTGGGTGAGCTCAGAGAAGGGGCAGATTTCACGTGCCTGGGGCTGAACCCACAGCACCACCTCAGCCCTGCTCGGAGCTCAGCTGGGCACAGCCTCCTGTCCTCCGTCCCTTCCCCTCCAGCCCAGCTAGCTGAGACTGTCACACCCAGGTTTGTCCCTAATTTTCTCCTGAGAGGCCACGGATGGAGCTGTAAATCTTCTCCAGGGAGTGGGGTCTGGGTGGGACAAAGGTGGGGTGAGGTTCCAGCATCACCCATCCCCGTTCTGCTGCTGAAATTTAGATTTATCTCACAGTATTTAGTCCTTATCTGAAGCAAATACATTTATTTATACCCACACCATTTTCGTGTCCCTTTGGGGAGTTCAGGGCTCTTTTGAGGGGTCACTGATGGACCCCAGGACAGGCCAGGCTCTGCTCTCCTGCTGAAATTTAGATTTATCTCATAGTATTCAGTCCTTATCTATAGCAAATACATTTATTTATTTTATCACATGTCCCTTTGAGGAGTTCAGGGCTCTTTGGAGGGGTCACTGCTGGAGCCCAGGACAGGCCAGGCTCTGCTCTCCTGCTGAAATTTAGATTTATCTCATAGTATTCATTCCTTATCTATAGCAAATACATTTATTTATTTTATTACATGTCCCTTTGAGGAGTTCAGGGCTCTTTTAAGGGGTCACTGCTGGAGCCCAGGACAGGCCAGGCTCTGCTCTCCTGCTGAAACCCCAGCTCATCCTGCACTGCACAGGTGCCTGGGGGACAGCCCAAGGTCACCAGGATGTCATAGCAGCCCTTGGAATTGAGATTTTATCTGGTGGAGCCGTGCTTTGCTCTCCAAGCCATCCTTCATCCCTCCTGAGGGAAGGGAGTGCCTGGCCCCGAGCTTTTCACACACACACACTCGGTATCAATCTCTGAGAGGAAAGCACTTTTATATTGCAGATCTGATGGAGGAATAAATTCCCACAGAAGCAGAAAGCAGAAGCTAATAGGCTTTTTCACAATGAAAGAATAGATCTGCTGACAAAGGCGTTTCCAGCGCATCAAAATAAACTGGATTTTTCTGTGAAGACCACGGATCCCCCAGAGCTCCCTCAACTCTGCAGCTGAGAGTGGCACTCCTGGGATGCTCCTGAGCCCCACCATGGTCACCTCATGTGTCACCCACCCCGAGAAGTCCTTGCATGCTGTGTCCTGGCTCAGTGTTGTCCCTCCTGGCTTCTGGTCCCTCTGCTCACCCCCAGCTTGCCTGGACACTGCTCTGCGCTCCCAGCCAGCACCAGGGCATTGTCCCACCCTGCCAGAGCCCTGCTCCTGCTCCTCTCCACCCTGGAATTCCTTGGCAGCTGTCAGGCAGCCTCCCAGTGCCCTTTTCATTTCCCTTTTTGGAAAAAAAAAAAATGTGCCTTAATTTGTCTTTCCTATCAATTGATTTTCCAGTTAAAAGCACTCTGTGCCTGCTCTTGCCTCCCACCCCACAGGAGAACCAACCCTCTCAAGGAAATGGCTTAGGAGACCAAAATTTACTGAAATCTTACATGCTCCAGTCCCCAAAGGGGCAGGGAGGGGGGGGGAAGAGGAAATGATTTGTTCAATTAATTATAAATGTTTTAATTTAAATGGCTAATGTAGAAGATAGTCAGATAGAAACCAGCAAAGCACTGAAGTGGTTTATGGGTCCTTAAAGAGCAGTAAATGCTTGTTCTGATCCTGCTGAGATCACTCAAACGACTTTTCCTGCCCAATTCAGGGTAGGGTGCAGTGGGAGGCAGAGAGGGGGAGATTTCCTCTTGTATTTCACATCCCCCCAGGCAAGTTGTGATAAACGTTTAACAATTCCTTTCTTTGGAGCCCGGAACTTGCCTTTGTAAAAACACAACGCTGCACAGGGGTGCAACGAAAGAAACAAAGAAGAAGAAGAAGAAATCTTCTGGGTCAAGGTCACCTCTTGCTGTAGGATCACTCCTACACTACCGACCACATCCCTGTCATCCTCCTTGATATCCCAGCCAGCCCCAGAGCTCAGAAATCCACACTGAGGAATATTTCAGCTCCATCTGTCTTCGTTCCCTGCCTGTGCTCCCTGTCTGCTGCACAGCACCACAGCCCTCCGTACACAGCATTAATGAGCTGATTTACACAGGGAGAGCTCCAAGCCGCCCTTTTTTCTTGTCAAAAACACAGAAATGCAGAGTTATGAGGCTTCTTGGAGGGAGAAATGTTGCCTGTAAGGGAGAGACTGTGAATGGAGGTTGCTTGAGTGACTGAGGGATGGGAAAAACGCCAGTCACTTGTGTTTCAAATTTTAAAAGTTTAATAGTAATAAAATGGTTATAAAAATAGTGATACACTTAGAGTAATAATGATTTGGACAATTTGGATTAGGACAATATGAGACAATAAATACAAAGAGTTATGGACAGTCCTGGTACCTTTTTCTGGGCAAAACAAGCCCGAAAAAGGACTCACGTTAACAGAGGATTAACCCTTAAAAACAATAACCTGTTGCATATTCATACATCTCATCCATGATGCATAAATTCCATTCAAACACAGGATTCTGTCTGGGCAGTGTCAGCTTCTTCCTCTGAATCCTGACAGAACCTTCGAGGTGGGAAGAAGTTCATTTCTTCTGATAAGAGGGCAATAAATTCTTTTTCTCTGGAAGATTCAGGTGTCCTGTGGCTGCTATCTGGTGCAAGTCCTTTCTTCAAAAAAGTATCCTACATCGTTTCTATTTTAACATTTTATTATAACCTAAAACTGTATTAACACACTACTTAAGAGAATTAATACAGCATCACTTTCTAACACAACACATACAATATTCATTTGAATACTTGTGAAAAGCCAATCATAAAATACACATTTTCCACAGGGAGATGGAGCCCATGGGTCTGTGTGTGGCTGGAGCAGAACAGCCCAGAGAATTATGGAATATCCCCTGTCACCATCACATTTACTGAAAAATCCCTTTATCCAGGATTCTTCTCCTGGGAAGCTGAGAAGCCTCAGAGAAAAATGAAACCAATAATTATCTGATTTGCTTCTCCCATGTTTTGATGCTTTGGAATGTGATTTGCACATTGTTTCCCAGCTGGTCATTGTTTGATTGGTTTCATGTGAATTGTTTTAACTTAATGACCAATCATGGTCAGGCTGTGCCAGAACTCTGGAGAGCCACAGGTTTTTCATTAGTATCTTGTTAAACCTTTTGTAAGTGTCCTTTCTCTATTCTTTACTATAGTTTTACTATAGCATTCCATAATATGAGATAATATATTATGATAATATGATATAATATGATATAATATGATATAATATGATATAATATGATATAATATGATATAATATGATATAATATGATATAATATGATATAATATAATATAATATAATATAATATAATATAATATAATATAATATAATATAATATAATATAATACAAATATGATATATAATTGTTTTCATATCATATAATTATCTTCATATCATATCATATCATAAATAAAATAAATTAGCCTTCTAAGAACATGGAGTCAGATTCTCAATTTCCCCTTCATCCTGGGGACCCAACAAACACCACAATCCCCCTGGCAGAGACCCACAGGGGCCATCCAGGGCAGCACAGACACCCCAACAATCCCACCCTGAACTCAAAAACCTTGTCCAAACACCCCTAGAGCTCTGTCAGCGCTGCTCCTTTTTCCTTTCCTCTTTGGAGGCTGAAAAGGAGCAGACAGCCTGGGAGAGGCTAAATTGGACATCAAATAAATGCATTTTCTTGCTTCTTTTTACCTCTCCTTTCTCCAGACTATCCTGCCCTGAAAACTATTTTCCTGGAGTTCTCATTCTTGACCCCTAGAGCTCCAGAGATGTTACCTAAACTAAATAGCTTTGCTTTTCATGCTCCAGCAAAATCTCTCTTGCTTCCAGCACAACCCATCTCCTCCCAGGCCACAGAGAAACACTTACAGCAGCAAAAGGCTTCTACACTCATAATTACAAGTCCTTGTGATGCACCAGTGGGCTGAGTCTGTGCAAAGAAATTTGGATTTGGGGATTATAGAGAGGAGGTTTTTGTTTTTATTAATTTTTGCAGCCTTTTTCCAAGAGGAAGAAAACCCCAGAGGTGGTTCTAAAGTCGATTTCTCATTGGCAAGGGGCTGTTTTAGTGCAGTCAAAGCCCAGTTGGCTCCATCAGCATTGTCAGGAGGGGTTGTGGGCTCCGTCTCCCCAGCACCACACAGGGGAGGTTTTCTGGGAAGCTCAAACCTCATCCCTGAACTGAGAGCAGGAGCTGAGGGGCTGCCAGGGGAGGGCAGAGGCTGTGTGACAGGGACCTGGCAGGTGGCAGCCACCTGGAGGGGTGGCAGAGCACTGGGAAGGCCAGGAGCCACCACTCCAGCAGAGAACAGGGCTGAGCTCTAACCTGCCTCGTTAGAAAGCAGAAAGTCTCCCACAAATGGATTTCCAATTTCCCATCCACCTGCTTAGCCAAGACAGATTTCTTGCTTTTATAATTATTTTTTTGGGGGTAGTGACAGGATCTGGTATCCAGGCAACTTGATGCCTCTTAAATCCTCTTGTAAATCTGTTTCTTTCTGTTGATTTCTAGGTGTTGGGGAAACATCCACCAACCCCTCAAGGCAGACACAACTTCCTCCATGGCTCTGTGTCAGCTGGGCAGGCACAATGCCCTGTCAGATTTTGGGGGGTTCAGGTCCATGATGCAGCAGCTCCCACAGGCTCTGTGTGGCAGCTCTTGATCTCATTTCCAATAAAATACTGGCCAAAAAAAGGCTGCAATGCATCTTGGAAGGGGGTGCCAAGTTTGGGGATTGCAGGGGCAGAGCAGGACCCTCCCCAGGTGCTGGCACTGCCTGGAGGTGACCCCAGCCTGGTGTGGGTGCAGTGCCAGCCCTGCCTGGTTTGGGGGGACACCAGAGCCTTTTGGAGGAAGGTGTGGCCCCCTCCACCCAGCCTCAGGCTGGGATTCTGTGTCCTGGGGGGCTCCCACAGCTGCTGGAGCACATTTCTCAGCAGGCTGAGCAGTTTCTCCTCCTGTGTCTTCCTATGGCTTAGGTTCCATCCCTGCTCTGTGGGTCACTCACATGCTCAAAACCTCTTCATTTTGGGGGTGTTTGTGCCCATCTGGGTCAGGGCAGGCTGGAGATGCTTTGATTAAAGCACAGGCACGGTTAATCAGCCTGGAGTGTCCATCAGGGGCCGGGGCAGGAGCGGGGCTGGCTGCACATCCCCCAGCAGTGCAGGGCTGCTCTGCTCTGCCCTCCTCCCGCTCATCTGCACTTCCATGGACAAGTGAAGGAGGAGGAGAGCAGGGATGGCACAGGCTGCTGCTCCAGGCCCCACCAGGCTCCTCATTAGCAGGCAGAGAGCACGGGGAAGTCAAGTCCCCCTGCAAAGGTCACCCATCAACACAGCCCCGAGGCTCTGACCTCTGCTGGGGGAAGTGTAATTTAATTAACTCCTGCTTTGCTCTTCACCTGCTGGGGTCACCTGCATGTGGGTCACACCCTGGGGGCTCTGGTCCCTCTGTCCTGCCTGCAGCCCTGGCAGCACTGTCTGTCTGTCCCTCTCCCCCCAGGCTGGGTGTCCTTCAGCACAGGGACAGCGCTGGGGCTTGGAGCTGTCGCTTGTGGTCGTGGTGGCAACAATTAGAGCATCAGTCAATAAACTAATACTCTCATTTACAGTCATTAGGGACTGCAGATCCAAGCATCTGCTTCTGCTAATGAGTTTAAAAGTTGGCTAAATATGGCAGACCTGCTCTCGCAGAGAAGGAAGCAACAGGAGTTCGATGCGGAATTGGGCTCTGGTGAACACGACATCAATTTTAATTAGCAGCCATCCACAACTTCCCGACCAAACCTGAATAAGTGGTGAAGGGAGGGCGCTGGAGGCTGCTCAGGGCTCGTTTTGGGGTCCCAGGTGGCTCTGCCAGGGGGGGTGAGCCCCAGGGGTGCCCTGCAGGCACCAGCCCAGCCCGTGCTCAGCGCTGCCTGTGCTGCGAGCACAGCACTGCTCTGCTGTCACACAGATCTTTTAATCTGCTGAGGAATCATCCATTTCCACCTCCAGGCCTAACACAGGCTGCCAGGGGGATGCTGAAGTTTGAAAAGCCCTATCATAGATCTGCTGTAGCTCGGAGAGAAGGGAAAAAGCTTTTCCTCTAAATGACTGTAAATGGTTTTGGCTCAGAGATGCCAGCTCACAGGGGGCTGGCGATTTATGAGCTGCTGTCTGACCTCTCTGATGGAGACCTCCATCACCTGTCACCTCCCAAGGCCACCCTGGAGTGGTTTGTGGGGGGAAGCAGCAGCCTACCACACATTTTCACTCAAACCTCTCAGGTTAGGTGATGGGATTGCTCCGTATCCTGCCCATGGGGCATTAAACCTGGGTATGTTGTCTGAGATTTCTCCAAGCAGGGGACAAAACACTCCTCAGAGCCCAACCCATCATCCTCTCTGAGCAGCAGCACTGTTTTCCCCATGGATCCATTCCTGCAGAACACCAGCCTTCATGTTCTTCAGGAATCTCATGTTCCCCAGTGCGGGTTAAAAGCAGCAGCTAAAAGGAGCCATTTGAAAAGTCCTTTTCCCTGTCCTTGCACGCTGTTCAGCGAGGCAGATTGAGGCATTAGCAGCAGTCAGGGATGTTTCAAGGCACAGTTTGCTCAGTGTAAAAGCAAGGTCCACACACAGGACTTGGCTTTCAGTGATGATTTTCTCTCCCTGGCTGCCAAGCTGTGTTCCCACCTTGCTGCCTGGTGTTGAACCCACTCCCAGATCAGGACCAGGTTAGGGACAGCCTGGCTGGGAGTCATTTTATTTTAGCTCCCCAGAGGAAGCTCTGATGAGTTTAAAGAGGGAAAAATTTGCCTTATTTTTCAAGTGGGGAGGTTTTTCGATACCTACAACAATCTACAACTCCAGAAATGTTCTCTATGAGTGAGGGTAACTGTGGCACAGAGTAGATGCCAGTGCTGTGCTGGCTGAGCTCAGCTGGTGGATGTAAAGCTGGAAGGATTTGTCTGCATTGCTTGGAAAGGCCAGGTTTAGGTGGCTTTCCAGGCAGGGACCCCCAAAGGGCATCCTTGACAGGGTGAATATCTGAGAACTGGCTTGGGGAGGCTGGAAAAGGGGAAAACCTCTTTCTTTGGAATAAGAGCTCGGCAGACACAGGGCATGGGAGAGTTTTGTGAGGAGGGGAGTGACCAGGAGGATGGAAAATGGAAAACCTCTTTCTTTAGAATAAGAGATCAGCAGATTCAGAGCAGGGCAGAGTTTGTGAGGAGAGGAGTGACCAGGAGGCTGGAAAAAAGAGAAAACCTCTCCTTTAGAATAAGAGCTCAGCAGATTCAGAGCACGACAGAGTTTGTGAGGAGAGGAGTGACCAGGAGGCTGGAAAATGGAAAATATCTTCCTTTAGAATAAGAGCTCAGCAGATTCAGAGCATGGCCGAGTTTGTGAGGAGGGGAGGACCAGGAGCTGCTCAGGTGCTGCTTGGGGGCCCCAGTGAGAAGCTGGGCGTGCAGGAAGATGCGTCTGCTCCAGCTGGGGCTGGAATTTTGGGGATTCCAAAACCCAGAGCTGCTCCTGAGTGCTGGTGGGGAGAGCCCCAGGCAGGGAATGCTGCAGCAGCAGTGGGAGCTGGGGAGCAGCAGCAGCCCAGGCCCTGCAGCCTGCTGGAGGAAGACAAAATGCTGCTTCTGCAGCCAACGCTCTCGATGCTCTTTTTAATACATATATTAAAAGGGTGCTAATAAGCAAATCCGTCAGTTATGCAAATGAGTGGCAATTGCATCTTGAAGAGCATCCCACAGTTTAATTACATCATAATTGCAATGTAACACTTTAATTACCATATGCATCACGAAATCATGAGCACTGTTTCTAATCTCTTCACTAATATTTCAAATCAAACAGATTGCACAGGGCCTGGTGGTGCTGCCATCCTGCACAGGGAAACTGATGCCTTGGAGTGGCTATCAAAAACAGAGGCTAGGCAAGATTAAGAGAATAAAAATGGGTATTTATTGAAGGATTTCAATAGATACACTTTGGGCAGTCAGAAGTTTCTGAGGGGCTACTCCCAAGGTGAACAACAGTCACAAGTTTTTCATATAGGTATAAGTTTGGTCCATTTATATATAGGGGTTTATATAGTCACAATATAATATAACAAATATGATAAAATTAATATAATAAAATTAATATACTATAATATACTATAATATACTATAATATAATATCATATCATATACTATAATATACTATAATATACTATAATATAATATAATATAATGTAAATTAATAAAAGATAATATAATAAAAGATAATGTAATATAATATAAATATGTTTTATAATTTATAATATATTAAATTTAATATAATATTAATACTATAACTATTTGCTATAATAATATTAATAATTACTATAATATAATTTTTATATAGGGGTTAATCCTCCAATTCTAGTTTTAGGTAATGAAGCCATTTACTCCAAGTTTGCCCCCTCTAATTCACTGTTGTTTATATCTCTTGGGGGCCTGAGACAGTCGGGTGCCCTTGAGTTCCAGGCCTAAATAAAAGCTCAATCCTGAGGCCTCAAAACAACGGATTCATCCCATCCTCTGCAGGATGGAGGCTGGGAAGGGCTGCTCTGTGTCCCTGCCTGGCTGGGAGCAGATGGCTGCAGGAATATGAATATTCTTGGCCAGCATCTCCAACCATGCCCTGAACTCCCCAGAGCAGAGAGAGGCTGGGCCCACACCAGGCTCTGCTCCAGGATTTTCCCTGGTTTAACCCTGGACCCATCCCTGCCCGGTTTGGGGTGAGGTGGCTGCTTGGATGAAGGGATGAAGATTTGCAAATGGCTGTTTTGGAAGAAGAAGAGATTTAATGAAAAAGCTGCCTGCGATCCTCCCTTCCCCACCCAGCACAGAAAAATGAATTTCACATTCTCCTTCCCACCCCAGAGAGGGAAACAATAAAGTTTTCTGGGGCAGAGCTTTAGCTGGAGGCCTGGGAATTAGATTTAAACCAGTTGATTTGGTAAATCTGCCCAGTTTGCATTCTTTACTTTTCCTCCCATCCAGCTTCTTTCCTTCCCCCATAAAGCCACATCTAATAAAAGACTTTAGGAAAGTACCAGATTGGCTTAAAAAGGGACTAAAACCCACATCTGGGGAGTAAGAGCTGAATGTTTTTAAGCAGATATGGGTGTGATGGAGTGATGGATCAGGAGAGGAGAATGCTGGGCAGGTGAACCATGGCAGTGCCCCAGGTGGAGCAGCTCTGCTGGGAAGGGGCTGGGGGCTCCCTGCTGCCCCTTCCCCATCTCCCCTGGCACCCAGAGCAGGGCCAGGGTCTCCTGCAGCCCTTCCCAGCACTGCTGCTCTGGCTGCAGGTTGCACATTTGCTTTGCTGCGAGCTGGCAGTGATTTAAAATCATCCTGCGCTAATCCATATAAATTCTTTTAATCGTGGATTTAATCTTCTAAGCGTGCTGTAATTAAATTACCACCAGTCAGAGGCACATCACTAAAGGTGTGAGTTTACAGGACCCTGGGCAGGGCTTCAGGACAGCCCATGGCCATGGCCAGGACAATCAGGCATTTCATGACTTCCCCTGACACTGCTTTTCCCCTTTTTGTCTCTTTTTCCCAAGTCATTTTGGTTGGAAAAGCATTGCATCCAATCTGTGCATGATCCTGTTAGGAAAATCCATCCACAAACACCAGAGGTTTATGGACAAAAAGGAGACAGAGGAGTCCTGGGACTTTATTCCAATCAAGGCAGAGGCCATGGGGCATCCCCTGGGGTGTCTCCAATTTTTGGAGGATGCAGCCTCCTTTTTATCCCAATTTCCCAGCTGCATTTCCCTTCTCTCTTTCCCCATTGCTGAGGTACTTGAGAGGTTCAGACTTCCCAGAACACCTGATCCCAAAGATTCCCCTCTAATGTACAACCTTCCCTTTTCATTTCTAATTCTTATGTAATTTAGGGGTTTTTCTTCCCCATTGTTTCTTTCATCTTTCAATGTCCAATTTCATTTCTCAGCAAACCTAAAGCTTATTTGTAAAATCAAATCTCTTTTTCCATTCACCAGTCAGTGGAATCCTTCCCATGGTTTCTTTTATCTCCCAGTGCTGGTTTTATCTCCCAGCAGACCCAGAGCTGGTTTGGAAAGACAAATCCACTGTTCCTGTCAATCCCCACCTGAGTGCCACATCCAGCCCTTCCTTGGACACCTCCAGGGGTGGGCACCAAACCCCCCTGAGCAGTTCCAATGCCTGGCAGCTTTTCCCATGCAGAAATTCCTCCCGGTGTCCAACCCGACCTTCCCCTGGCACAGCTCAAGGCCATTTCTCTTGTCCTGTGTGACAAGGAGGAGCAGGAGAGGAGAAGACACAGCCCCAGAAGGAGCTGCTGGCCAGGACAGAGCCTGGAGCAATCCAAGGGCTGGAATATTCCTGGAGAGCAGGAGGAGACCTGGAGGGAAGCACTCCCGAGCTCCCTGAGCAGAACACTCTGACGGGCTGGTGTTAATGGAGGGAAGCTCCGTGACACCAGAAGCACATTAACAAATTAAACTTTGGTGCTGGGAAGGGGAAAGTCTCGGTGAACTGCGAGGTAGGGAGATGACTGACTTCGGGAACGTGACAATTACTGTACTTAACTTTTTTTTTTTACATTAAGAGCCAAATAGGAGCATATATTTAATTCATTAAACCAGTCTGAAGTGGCTCCCTCCATCCCAGAGCAGTTAATCGGTGCTCAGTGTCTCCTAATGAAGGGGTCCCTGTAAGGTCAGCCTGACACTCGTTAGCTAATCCGAGACTTATTTGTTTTGCAAATTGCTCTCCCATTTTGAACCACCGCGCTGCAATTTCCATGGCGGGGAAGCCGGGGAGAGTTCAGGGGCTGGGTTTTGAAGCCCTCAATCTGTCACTGGGAGGAGGATAAAATTAGCCTGGGAAAGAGAAGGAGCGGGATGCTGGGCTTGTTCCCAGGCAGTCCAGCCACGTCGGCGCTGAGGGGTGGCTGGAGGGCTCTGTGGGCACCATCCTGCACATGCCAGGGGACCGGGGACATTGTGTGACACTGCACACTCCTCACCATGCCTGGCGGGGCGGTGATGCCCTGCCCTTTCCATCCTCCTTCCATGGGAGACCTTGTGTGGTCCGTGGGGGTCCTGCTGCCCTGCCCGTGCCCTCTGCCCAGACCTGCATCTGAGGATGCCCAGAAACAGGGGAGGGGCACAGAAAGATGCTCAGAAACAGGGGATGGGCACAGAAAGATGCCCAGAAACAGGGGAGATGCACAGAAAGATGCCCAGAAACAGGGGAGGTGCACAGAAAGATGCTCAGAAACACGGGAGGTGCACAGAAAGATGCCCAGAAACAGGGGAGGTGCACAGAAAGATGCTCAGGACCTGCATTCCCAGAAACACAGGGGATGTGCACAGAAAGATGCTCAGGACCTGCATCTAAAGATGCCCAGAAACACAGGGGATGTGCACACAAAGATGCTCAGGACCTGCATCCCCAGAAACACAGGGGATGTGTACAGAAAGATGCTCAGGACCTGCATCTAAGGATGCTCAGAAACACAGGGGATGTGCACACAAAGATGCTCAGGACCTGCATCCTCAGAAGCCCAGAAACACAAACAGAAAGGTGTTCCCAGGGATGGCAGAGTCCCTGGTGGTTCTGCAGGGCTGTTCTGGGCAGGGACACAGCACAGTGAGGGCGTTTCTGGATAGAGGGGGAGCAGTGGGGACACCCACAGAGCCTGAATTCGCTGTTTAAACCCTTTTTCTTCTCTCCCAGAGGCAGCTGGAGGTCTGGCTGCTGTCCTGGAGCACAACAGGTCCACCTCCACGGGAGTTCATGTTTATCTCCAAAGGAGGAAGCATCTCCCACCCTTTCCATGGATGAAGATTCTCCTCCCTCCTGCATTCAGATTTGTTTTACAGCCATGCCCATGGGAACAAGCTGACACATGTCCCTTTGCATCCCAGTCCAGCTCTGTTCCTGTGACACACAGGCCACAGCTCCTCATCCCCTCCTTGCCTTCCAGAGCTGGGAGTGACCTGAGCTTTGCTTTTGGAGCACAGCTGAGAAGGCCTGCATTTTGTGTTTTAGGTCCAAAAGCAGAGTGATGTGTAAATTGGGGCTCTCAGCCTTTCCTGCCCAGCCCCTCAGCCGGGAGCTGCTGCCTCCCCCTGCTCCAGGGTGGGTGATTGGGGCCTCCACTCCCAATTTCCCTCCTGTGTGGAGAAATCAGGAGCCAGAGCAGAAGGCAGCAGCTCCCTGTGCTCGTGCTGGGGCTGCTGCCCTGGCTCTCTGGTCACTGACCTTTGGCCATGAACTTGTAGCAGGGATTTTCCTCTGGTTTCAGAGCAGGATGACTGGGAGCACTGGGAGCAGACCCCGGCTGTCCTGGCTGCTCTGCTCGTTCCACTTGGCAGCTGCTTGAACTTAGAGGGAGAAAGAACCTTTATTTTCCAATATCACAGGCAAAAAAAAAAAAAAAAATACACACCACCTTTACTTTAATTTCCCCTTTAAAGTAATGACATCTATAGTGTAAAGAAAGCGTTCCGCTGAGACACAAATTTTTTCCCAAATGTCATGGAAATGGAGGAATTTCAGCAACTGTATTTGTGTGCAAAAGAGGAGAGAAAGTAGATTAATTTTAAAAGGTTACATTGATTGCAGTCAGGCATGGACCAGCAGCAAGGAGCCCAGTGCAAGGAGGTGTGGGGAGCTGCTTTCCTCTCCATGGGGCTGTTCCACCTCAGCATCTCCCCAGGATTCTGGGACACCCCCAGTGCCACAAGCCAAAAATCCCGAAATCTGTGACCCTGGAGCTTGGGAGACAGCAGCCCAGGCTCCTGAAACACGAGGCTTCATCCATGAGGCTTCATCCATGAGCAGGAGTGCTCATCCTGGGGCTGGTGGTGAGGAGTTCCCTGGGAACAAACTGAAGAGTGAATTTTTACTGGATTTTATTTCTCTGCGGGATCCCGGACATCTGGGAAGAGCTCCTGGTCCTTCAAGGTGGTGAAGCTGATGTCCTGCAGCTCTGGTGGCACAGAGAAGGAGCTCAGAAGCCTCAGTTTCCAGACAGGCTGGAGAGGAGCTGGGAGCCTGACATGGTGGTGGAGCAGGTCAGGTTCAGTGGGGTCCCTCCAGCCCAGCCTGGGGTTTTTTGGGGGCTGCAGCCCTGGCTTGGGTCTGCTCCTGAGGGTAGGAGGAGCTGCCTTTTGGAGTGCTCCTCTTCCAGCACCTCCAGAAACCTTGGAGCAGTTTGTAAGAACCAAAGAGTGGCAAAGACAGCCTGGAAGTGTCAGCAACGCCCGTGTGCTGCACGAGGGAAGTGTTCCTGTAGCAGATGTGAGCTGTGAGCATCCCCAGGGCAGTGTGGGGTCTCCTGGGATGGTTTTGCTGATTTGGGATCACTTATCAGAGATGGGCACAGTGGCCTCCTTCAGGCACTGGCTGTGTTTGTGTTACACCATCCACCACCTGGCCTGGCCATCAGGGGGTGGGATGGACACAGGCTCCTGGGGAGGTTTCTCCTCACCACCAAGGCACCATGGCTGGTGCTAATGGCACCTTCCATTTGCAGGGCAGTGGGACACAACCTCGAGGGGTAACTCGCGGGATCTTCCATTCCTCACCAGGACAAGAGCTGGGGGCAAAGCCACCCAAGCAGAAAACGAGAGCCCGAGCCTCCCTCATGAAAGCACAAGGGAATTTTTAAATCCCAATGACCGCATTTCCCTCCCAGAGCTCCTCTCCTCCTCCTCCTACAGGCACAGGAGCCGTCCCTTGGTTGGAGCTCCGGCGTTTCCCACATCAAGCGCGAACCAAGGCTGACCTTCCCCGGCGGGCGGCAGCGCCGGAGCTGCACCTGCATCTCCACATCAATGCAAAAACCCCATCAAAACCCATCAACGCTCAAAACCCATCCTGGCAGGGTCATGCCCTGCAGCGTGGGGCTGGGGAAAGCCCATCCCAGCCCGGCGCTGCCCCAGCCACGTCACGGCTTCAATGGCAGGAGGAGGAAACGCTTCCCTTGATCAGGAGGGATAAGAATAGCGAGCGGCAGGCGGGGTGTGGATGAAAGGCTCTCGTTGTTCCCCCTCCCGGGGCGATCTGGCCCTTCCTTTCCCAGCCATAATTGCATGGCAGAGGAGAGTCACGCTCCACCAAAGGCCGAGCGCCGCGGGGCCGGGGCTCCAGGCTGGGTGGCAATGAGCGGGGAGGCAACGAGCAATGAGCAACGAGCAAAAGCCAGCTTGCTTTTGATGCCTCTCTTCTTCCTCTGACGCGCTGAGGAACGATCAGGCTCTGAGGAAGGCGTTTGGAGCTCTGCCTCGCTCTGCAGAGGGGATCAGCAGAGCGATCCACGCCAGGAGGGCACAGGGACAGCACCAGCCCATGCCCCAGGAACTGCTCCATGGGCCAGACTCAAACCCAACATCCCTTGTCAGAACTCAGTGCATCCCTATGGGTGTCCAGAGTTGCCAAGGACCCCTCCAGGGGGCTCAGAGACCCTGGCACACAGCCCAGAACACCTGGGGATTTGATTATGACCCTTGGAGCAAGTTGCCAGCTTTGTATGAGGACCTGAAAGTCACACAGGTTTGAAGAGAATAATAATTAAATTATCACAGGGTGAAAATGTAGATTTTAGGATTTTTGATATGGGGGTTATGGGGACAAGATGGAGGAACTTGGGCGTGTCCAGCCTTTCTCCTTCTTCTTCTTGTTCTCCATTTTCTGCAGTGATGTTGGCACTTTGGGGTTGGTTTAGAGTAGAAGTGCACTGTCTAACACAGGTGATAGGTATTGGGAATTAAGTGTAAATATGTTATATGTGGTTTGTAGTATAAAAGGACAACACCACCCTTGGGGCAGTCAGAGTGCCTGTGGCTGCCCTGCTGAGCAGATCTCGGCTGGGCAGAAAGAAAATTTTATAGATAAGAATTAATAAACAACCTCAAGAGCGAAAAGTGAAGAGCCCAGACTCGTTCTTCAGCCACATGGGCTGAAACAGAGACATCCTGCACATCTCAGGGCAGCAATTAACAAACAGCAACCCAAGAATCCCTGAGCCCTCCACAGCTCCACATCTCTCCAGCCATCACTGTGGTGGACACTCCTGTGACCCTTCTGACAGTGGCCACTGGCTTTTGGTGGCTTCTGCTCTGGTGCTGGGGACAGCCTGGTGTGAAGCCCTTGGAGGTGTTGTGACACCTCAGCATGGCCATTCCCAGCCCAGCAGCTGTGGTGGGGCCCTGTCACCTCCCACTTCCCTGTGTTTTTTCAGGTGTTTCCTCTGGCTTTGCTTTTATTAATTTATCACACGCACACGGAGGATAAGTGGGCTGGAGCCTCCATCTCCAGCAGCTGAAATGGAATCATTACCCAGTGGATCCCACCTGGAGAAGCATTCCCTGCTGGTCAGCAGATAGTGAAGAAGTTCACTGTATCTGTTAGAGCAAGAAATTATCCTGGAGTGTAAGTTATGGCTCCAGCAGCCGTACAGGTACAAGAAATGAAATTAAAAGGGTGAGTGAGATGGAGATTTAAATGATGCTGTAGAAAACACTGAGCAGGGGACACCTTGATCTAACTGTGGATCCCTTTGGGAGAAGGGGGCCTAGCAGCAGTGTCTGAAGGAGGTAAAAGGGAAAAACCTGACACAAGAACCTGGGAACATCCCCTCAGCTCTGCCAGGGCAAGCATCTCACAGCTGAAGTCCCTTTCCCTGCATTGGCATGATGCTGCACAACATCATCCCTACAGCTGGCTGGTATTTTTGGGGGGCTATTTTGTCCTATTTTTAGGAAATGCCAATATGGATTGGGGATTTTTTTGGGTCTGGGAGGGAAAAGGTCAGCCTGAGCAAATTTCTCAACCTGAACTGAAAGCAGGAGGGGTGACAAACCCACTCCAGCTTCAGATGGAGCTAATTAAAGTGCTGACATTTTAAGACATGATGATGTGAAATCTCTTGCTTCAAGCCAAGTCTGGGCCCTTTTCAGAGTTTAGTTCTGCTGCCCAGAGTTTCCAGGAGAGGTGCAAGCCAGCTGAGAGGGGAGAGGGGTTGTTCTTAATGTGTTCTTGTCCTGACAGTGAGAGCAAGTTTTGAGCCTTTGGAAGAATCCTGTCACGTCAGGTTGCCTGGGCAGAGATCCCAAAAAAGTGGAGCTCTCCAGCTCAGGTGCCTGGGAGAGGATTTGAGTCTTGGCATTGTTATGTTTCACCCTGCAAGGAGAACAGGGGAGGAGAACCCCAGCCCTACAACATGGGGATAAAGCGGTGCACACCCCAAAACCCGTAGCATCAGCCCAACAGCAGCGACATAAAATCCAAATGTGTGGAGTTTTCTGGAGGATGGAGGCTTTTGGGGTGCTCCTGGGAGGGCAGGGGAGGGTGGGCTGTGGCAGAGCCGTGTGCCATGTGCTGCCAGTGGGGCTGGGGCTGGGAGGGAGGGAGGGAGCTGCAATCAGGAGCTCTATTGTGGCTCTCGGGCTGCCGGCACAATGCAGCATTAAGAGACAAAGTCAGCTCGGCTCAGTGGGGTGCAGGAGGTGATTTGGGGGAAGGAGAGACTGGCTCTGACAGGTAGAAGGAGCCGGGAGTGATGGGGGGAAGGCCAGACTGCTGCTGGCGCCTGCAAACGGGTTCTGGCTCCAAGCCGAGCTGCAGGGCTGGGAGGGTGAGTGAGCTGTGCTGCTCCGCTGAGAATATCCCGGGATTTTCCCTGGAGGGACCTGTCTGCACCCAGGCATGAGAGACTGAGGGGTGGATGGACAGACAGACAAACAGATCTCCAGGGAGAGATTGATCAGGGCAGGGCAGGCACCAGCCCAGGCTGCAGCAGGAAAACCTTTCCGTGTGGAGGGAGCTGCTGGGAGGCTGGGGCAGCAGCATCGTTTGGGGTCTGGGATTCACTTTAAAGCCCCACTCCTCATCACCATCCCCTCTGCAGGTGCCCAGGTGCTCCTACCCCTGCCAGGGGAGGCCACCACGAGTCCCAAAGGGCTGTGCTGGTGCCAGTGCGGGCATTGGGCTCTGGGGAGCCACGAGTGCAGCTTCTCGTTGGGAAAAAATAATTTGGGGACAACCTATTTTACTAGCTCAGAGAAGAGGTGAAACACCCTGAGCTCTGCCCCACCACCATGGTCTCAGTGCAGGTGAGATGCTGGAGGTGAGCTGGGGAATGGGAGGATGGAGATGAGGTGGGTCCAGGATGGAGATGAACTGGTGGATGTAAGGATGGAGATGAACTGGTGGGTTCAGGATGGAGGTGAAGTGAGGATTGTGAAGATGGAGTTGAACTGGTGGATGTGAGGGTGGAGATGAACTGGAGGGTTCAGGATGGATATGAGTTGGTGGGTTCAGGATGGAGTTGAACTAGTGGATGTAAAGATGGGAATGAACTGGTGGTTCAGAATGGAGTTAAACTGGTGGACATGAGGACTGAGATGAACTGGTGGGTTCAGGATGGAGATGAACTGGTGGACATGAGGACTGAGATGAACTGGTGGGTTCAGAATGGAGTTAAACTGGTGGATGTGAGGATGGAGGTGAAGTGAGGACTGTGAGGATGGAGTTGAACTGGTGCATGTGAGGATGGAGGTGAGCTGGTGGCCTCTCCCCAGCTGAGACATTTTCTGCTCCGTCATCCTGAGTTTTCTGCTCTGTTTTGCCAGACTGTTCCGGGGAAGGCGGCTGAGCGTTCTCCCAATGCCATCTAGTGTCAGCTCCGGCAGCCCCGGACAGTTATTTTAAGGCATCAGCGCTGATTTATTGCGGGAGGATCTTTGAGGGCCAACAGGCTGCCCGGGCTGGTTATTAACAGCAGCACGGATAACTAACGGATGGGTGCGCAGGCTGCGCTGGATTATTTTTATTATCGCTGCTGTTTCGCACTAAAAACCCACCCTGGCAGGATGGAGTGCGAGGATGCAGCGCCGTGTCCGAGGTGATTAAAGCCTTTCAGCCTTCAGCCACTTGTCTTGTAGCCCCGCCATCACCTGAGGCTTAATCACTCAGAAAAGTGCTGTCATGTCCCATTGTCGCCGTATTGGGAGCGCGACCTCTTTCCCGTTTAGCTGCCATCTGAAAAGAATGTAACTTGCCAGGAGACAGCGTGACTCAGGAGAATGGTGATGGGATATAAAGACTTTGACCTGCGAGCCGCCCATTTGGAGGCTGCCAAGGTCAGTGGCAAGGGCGGCGATGTCCTTTGCGCGGTGATTATTTGGCCAAACAACCCAAAACAGGCAGAGATGGGTCTGTCCGTGACATTCTGCTCCTGCCGTGAGGACATCGAGCCCCCAGCCCCTCCCTGCCTGGGATTTGGGGCTGCGTGATTGCCCACGGTCCCCTCCTGCTTTGGAATTTGTCCTCCACATCTTTCCCTTGCCATCCTCACGGGGCCATGGGCTGCACAGGCTGAGAACATTCTCATCTCTGCCTTTTCAGGGGCAGAGAGCCACAGCAGCATCTCCCATGTCCCATTCATCAGCCTGCCAGGGCAGAGGAAGGTTTCACAGGACAGATGTGCCCTGTCCCCTGCTCTCACTGTCCCCTGCTCTGCTCACCACCATCACCTGCCATGATTTAGGTCCCTGCTAACCCCATCCTCATCCTCAGCCACTGCTGGCCGTGTCAATTTATCTCCTCGGCTGCAAACCACCTCATCGAGGCAGTTTGAATCGGTGATTAATTAAGGTCTCCCTAGAAATGAGGTTACTCCCTGCAGCCTCACATAGAAATGTAAGATTAATGGGTGCTGGCCGTGTCAGACGGCCACGACCAGGGAGGGCTTGCCTGCTTCCCATCCAGACACTCCTCGAACACAGATTTTCCGTGGAAGAACTTCCTGTGGGATGGGGAACGCATCTGGGGAGCCACGGGGCTGAGGAAAGGGGGTCCCTGGGCTGAGGCAGGGTTGGAAGCAGCAGCCAAGCGACGCTCACAGACTCCCCCACGGCTGAGCCAACATCCAGCCTGCTCTGGGTGTTTAATTTTCACTAATCTGCTTGGGGGTTTTTAATTATCTGCAAACAAGGTGCCTTCTTCATGGAATAACAACGGAGCTGGGGGCGGTGGGCGGAGGGGCTGTGCCCACACCCCTTCCCTGCCGCTCAGCACCTCTCCAGAACTTGGCCCAGGACTTGTTTATCTGTCCTTATCCATCACCAGTGGCGGGATTCCGCCCTGCTAACCAGCATCTGCATGCAGCATCTCCGGCTGCAGGAGCCAGTCCTGCTCGGCTGGTGTGTAAAAGCCTTCGCAATCTCCCTGCGCTGCGAGCTGGAGGAGGCTTTAAGTGCAAGGCTCTTTAATAAGATGAAAAGAGCCCTTTCTTTCCCCACTGGTTCTCTGCTTGCTCTTTCACGCTGCCGGAGCCCGGGGGTTGTGTCAGGGCCTGCCTCTCAGTGGGCTGACAGGTTTCCTAACTCCCCTCCGTGCACTGTCAGCACAGCACCGGGAACAGCAAATTCCTGTTGCAGCAGCTGCAGGAGGAGGAAGGCCCGGTCGGAGCAGTGTGGTCGGGTTTTTGTCTCCAAAACATCCTCAGTGGCACCGGTGACCTGCAGAAAACCCTGGGCCTCAGTGTGTGCAGCAGGAAAATGGGTCTAATCCCATTTACCTGTCTCCTCCAGAGCTGGCTGCAGTGTTTGATTCATGTCAGCAGCTTGGCTGGTGACTGCGGGATGAATGACGCTATATAAATGCAAAGTGTTATTAATATTTCATGTTGTAGTGAAAATGTACTAATGGGGCTTGTTCCTGGAAGATAAAGTGCTGCCATTAATACACCTTTGTGTCCCCTGCACTGGGGACTCACCTGTGGAGGGATGGAGGGGCTCTACCCAAAGCAGAAACCACCCATCACACCTGGCAGTCCCCAAAATAGGGGATTTTAACCCAGAAAGACACAAAGAGCCACTTCTGACACCCACAAAATCAGGGGTACCCGGGGCAGAACATCCCCCCACTCACCACTGGGTGCTGCTGGGTGGGTGCTGCTCTGGGTCCTCCCTGCCTGTGTGGGGGACACAGCCCCTGGGACCCCCCTTCCCAGCACAGCCACTACACAGGCACGTTAAAAAAAAATAAAAAAAAAATAAAAATGGGCTTGTTTGATTTCAAACTGCAGAACTCTTCCCTGGAGCCATCCGCAAACACTGGTAATTTACTTTACAGCTGTTTAGATTTGTTTCTCTACATTTTTTTTTTAAACCCCAGCAGAATTGCAAATGAAATGTGTGTTTGCTCCTCAAATGACTCCAGCTCTACCTGAACTCCTGCACCCCACACCTCCTTGGACTCCCCTCCCCTCTGACCCCCATCCCTGCACCCCACAGCTGCGAGATGGGGGCCAGACCTCCCAGAGGGGTTCTCTGAGCTGGGGCTTCAGATTCTGGTATCAAGGAGGGGTGGATGGGGAAGAAACTTGTGCCAGCTTGCAGGTGAGGGGTGCACAGGTAAGCAGTTAATTAATTGCCAGTGAAATTATCAACTACCACCCATTTAATAGAGGGTGGCAAGGGATAAATGCTAAATTATTGCCATGGTGCAAAGGTTCAATCAAACAGGATTATAAAGGGTGGTGTTCAGCTGAGAGGGGGGGGTCTCCCAGGGCTTCAGCCACTTTGGAGTGAGGGGAGATGGGTGCAGGGAAGGCATGGAGGGACCCCAGGTAGTGCTTAACTAATTGCCAGTGAAATTATCAGCTACCACCCATTTAATAGAGGGTGGCAAGGGATAAATGCTAAATTATTGCCATGGTGCAGAGGTTCAATCAAACAGGATTATAAAGGGTGGTGTTCAGCTGAGAAGGGGGGCGCTCCCAGGGCTTCGGCCACTTTGGAGCGAGGGGAGATGGGTGCAGGGAAGGCATGGAGGGACCCCAGGTAGTGCTGGACATCCCTGCAGAAGCCGAGGACAGCCAGCCCTGAGCTCCCACCCCTCCCCACGGCGGAGCAGCCGGCTCGGCCCTTCCCGGCACGGCAGCGCTGCGTGCGGGGCCGCCCTTCGCCTCGGGAAATCTGGCTGGAAGTCTTCCACGGGACACGTGGGGATCCGCCTGGAGCCTCATCCCTTCCCCCGGGAATCTCCTCCTCGCTCCCAGGAGCGCGGGGGTGACTCATGTGCAGTCTCTGGGGCCGGGTGATGCTCTCCTGCCCTGGGCAGGCTGCAGCAGCGCTGCCGAGGGACACCCGCAGGTGAGCGGCCTGGGGACCCCCTCTGCTGCGACCCCCGGCCCCGAGAGCGTGGGGAGGGCGCTGGGGAAGAGCCTCTGCCCAGCCTGGCACCAGGGGGACGGGCACGGCAGCGTGCACAGGGAAGGAGGAATTTGGGGTGTGCGCGTTCCTCCAGGCAGGGACGAGAACCGGGAGCTCCGTGGCCGCTCCAGTCCTGCAGGTGGGTGCATTGGCTGAGCTGTGGGGTGTGTTCACCCCTCGGCGAGGGGGAATCTTGTTATTCCACTGGTAGGCAAAATATTTAAGGAGATCCAGCGCCAAACGCAGCCCTGGGAGTCTTTGCAGGGTGTGCGTTTATCCGGCACGATGCAAGCCGGGCTCAAATCGGCCACGCAGGTGCCGGGGGTCGGTGAAAATCGGTTTTTTTGGATGCCCGGCCCCACGGCAGCCCCTCGGCATTGCAGGGGCTGTGCAGCCCCCCCAGCCCAGCCGCTGCCTCTGCCCTGCCGGGGGTTCCCCGGTGCCCCCTGGGCACGGCGTGGGCACACGGAGCGGCGGCACCGGGCAGATTCCAGTGGTGGGAGAGGACAGCGCAGCCCGGTGAGTCACGCCCCGGCTGCTCCTATTTGTTGTCTGCCTGGGCCAGGCTTGGCAACGTAAGGGAAATTAATAACAAATACCTGGGCAACGAGGCGGGAGCTGGGGCGGGATGGGGGATGAGCACCGGAGGTGGCTGCAGGATGCTGTGGCTGCGGCAGAAACCTCGAGTGGTGTCAGGTGCCCAGAGTAGGGGACAGTGCTTGGAGGAGACGTGTCACCTGGAGCAGGCCTGTGTTATCAGTGGTGTCACCTGGAGCAGGCCTGTGCTGTCTGTGGTGTCACCTGGAGCAGGTCGGTGTTATCAGTGGTGTCACCTGGAGCAGGTTGGTGCTGTCTGTGGTGTCACCTGGAGCAGGTCGGTGCTGTCTGTGGTGTCCCTGCATCCCTGCGGGCCACAGGTCAGAGGTGGCCCCAGGAGCAGGGCTCAGTGCTCTGAGGCACACAGGGGCTCCAGTGGGGAACTGCTGCTGCTTCAGTGTCACTCTTGTGCCGAGGTGAGAGGCAGGATTGTAGAAAAGGCAAAGAAGGCTTTATTTAAAAGAACCCCGTGGCTTTATGGAGCGGTATGATAGATTTTATTCTATTGGCTACCTAACAGAAACATCTTCCTTACACACTGTCTTTGAGAGGAACAGAAAAATAAAGTCAAAAAACACTACTTGCAAATTGTTTATAGTTAACAAGTTATCACATCTTTCTAGCCCCTGAAAACTTCCCACAAGCCGCTGTGAGAAGTTGCTGTTGTTTCTCTCTTGCTGTTTCTCTCTCTGTGTCCCATGGCATCCACACTTCAGTGTCACGGTGTTTCCTCTCTTCCCAGGCTGGCTAAGAGGATTGGGGAGCCATGAACTGGGGCTGGTTTGAGGGGCTGCTCCGTGCTGTCAATGTGTACTCCACAGCCTTCGGCCGCATCTGGCTCTCCCTGGTCTTCATCTTCCGTCTGCTGGTTTACCTGGTGGCAGCCGAGAAGGTCTGGAGCGATGACCACAAGGACTTTGACTGCAACACGCGGCAGCCGGGCTGCACCAACGTCTGCTTTGACCACTTCTTCCCCGTCTCCCACATCCGCCTCTGGGCCCTGCAGCTCATCCTGGTGACCTGCCCGTCCCTCCTGGTCCTCCTGCACGTGGCCTACAGGGAGGCCAAGGAGGAGAGGCTCCGTGAGACCCAAGGGGACAATTATCGCCGCATCTATCCCAACCCTGGCAAGAAGCGGGGCGGGCTCTGGTGGACGTACCTGCTCAGCCTCATCTTCAAGGCCAGTGTGGACCTGGTTTTCCTCTACATCTTCTTCCGCCTCTACAGGAACTACACCCTGCCCCGGGTGGTGAAGTGCGAGCTGCCGCCCTGCCCCAACGTGGTGGACTGCTTCATCTCCCGGCCCACCGAGAAGAACATCTTCACCCTCTTCATGGTGGTCACCACCTGTGTCTGCGTGGTGCTGAACCTCATCGAGGCCACCTACCTGATTGGGAAGCGGTGCCACGAGTGCCTGAATGCCGAAGGAGGGGACAGCAGGCAGAGCAGCCACGACTGCCCTGTGTCCTGTGCCAATCCTGTGGGCACGGGTGAGCAGGGGTTCCATGGGGCTGACTGCAAACCCCCCACGGCCACCACCCCGCTCACGGCCTCCTGTCCCAGCACGCTGTCCAAGGATGAGGCTGGTTCCTAGAGCTGCCCAGGAGGAAGCAGGAGCTGCTTGCCTGGCCTGCAGCTTCCCGGCTGCTCTTCCTCCTCTGTGCTCCAGTGCAGGAGTGCTGAGGGTGGCAGCACCCTGGAGCTGGGCTGTGCCTGAGGGGTCTCTGCCTCTCCTGTCCTGGGAAAGGCACTTTACATCATCCTGCTGAATTTGGGGTAAAGCAGGGGCTGTCGAACACGTGCTGTCCCTGGCAGTGCCAGGAGCAGCAGCTCCATGGCAGCTGTGAACTGACAGTGGTGCCCACGCTCTGAGCCTGTACCAGCCAGGACAGACACCCTGATCCCCCAGGAAACCCCTCTCCCTACCTCTCATCCTACATCAGCCACTCCGTGGGTGTCAGGGCCACCTCAGACTGACGCAATTGTCATTAATAACACTCATTAGCTGAGTGGGGACAAGAGCAGGTCCCGGGTGCTGCAGCCACCACAGTGAAGCTCAGGATCCGGCCAGGCAGGCAGAGCCCGCTGTGGGCTGCTGGATCATCCTGCCTGGCCAGGGCAAAACACCTGAGCAAAACAGCCAAACACAGGAGAGGAAAACACCCCGAGCATTGATTAAACAATGACATTAAATGGCAGAATTTGATCTCGTTTGTTGTTGTAATAGATCGCGTTCGGCCGTGACACGGGCGGTGCTGCCACTTCCGAGGCCACCAGAGCAGCTGAGCATTAGCTGGCATGAATAATTAACAATAATTTCATGGCAAATGCACTCACAAGTAACATTAACACTGAACATGCAGCTCGATCTGTTACTGGTTTTGCTCTGCTCAGAGGGTGTGATAATTATTTTTTCCATAAGCAGTGACAGTGCCAGCGCTCCCTGGCTCTGTCCCAAAGGACGTGGCACAGGTGGTGAGGGGACACCATCTCTGTGTCCTTTATTATGTGACTGAGGCCATTCTCAGTGACAGATCATTGCAGTGATCCAGCTGAGACCCTCCATGGGCAAAACTGAGTTCTTTCCAACAGCTGGATGGGAGGCTGAGGGGCTGCTGGGGACAGGCAGGGCTGAAGGGAAGCCAAGGGCAGGTGGGGCTGCAGCACTGCTGGGACTGAACCAGCCACTGGTGAGGGTGAGGATGGTGGAGAAGCCCTGGGGGAATCCTGGCCACAGGCACTGAGCCCTCTGAGCCCACAGCAGCTCCTTGAGTTTGGGGACCTCTGGGGTCAGAGACACAGATGGGGAAATACATCTGTATTATCAGATGTACAAATCAAATACATCAGTACAGATGATGAAATAAGAATGTTTTCAGCTTCTCAGGGGAAGTTGTGCTGGCACTGCCTTCCTTCCATCCACTCCTGCTGCTGGATTATCCACTTGAAAGTTTTCTTTATGAAGTGCATCACGTCAGAGGACACAAGTTGTTCTTTGTGTGCGAGCCATTGCCCCGAATTAAAGAGCATGGGCTGGGCTGTTTGTTTTCCAGCAAGGTTGGCCACTCCTGCTCCAGGATGGAGAGTGAAACCCCGAGGAGTTCCCCTGTGCAGGCATTAATGGGGACAGAAATGAGCCCCAGAAGAACCTCCCTGTGCCACCTCTGCACACCAAAGCACAGCTGGAGCTGCTGCTCATTGAGAGACACCTGAAGATCCAGTTGCTGGATGTTGTTGTGCTGTTTTGTCATGCTCAGAGCAAACATTGCAGAGCTCTGAGTGTCTTGCACCATCCAGGCTTGGGATAAGCAGCAGTCAGCCAGAAAAACTGAAGCATTCAGCTGCTTCTTTTGATATTGGTGCCAAAAATGGGGGTCTGGGTACTGGGATATCTCCTGGAATGCAGAGGCAGGACTAGAGTCAGCAAACCAGAGGGTGTGTCACAATAAAAGCTGAATATTTCCCAGATTTTGTGTCCTCACACAGGAAATTCCCTGTATGTGCTTGTAGAGTCCCAGAAGACCTCTTAAACCTTGGGGTGAGGGGATTTTAAAGAAACTCACCACTGACTGCAGCCCAGGCAGGGATGTGGAGGGGATTGCATGCACAGGTCAGGGTAAATTGGCCTCCCCAGCTTGGGCTTGTTTCTGCCCTGGCCAAAACCTGCCTGTTTGCTGGGAATTGAGGAGAATCTCTCTGATTTATGTCCAGCCCTGGCTGCCAGCTCCCAGGCCCCCATGACTCCTCTGCCCCTGTTCTTGGGGGAGTCTCATCCCTGGGGATGTGGCCCTGCAGGGGGACAGCTGTTGGCAGGCACAGTCCTGCCATGCTCCATTTAAGACCCTTCTAAAAAGGGTTTTATGTTTGAGCTTTTCCTGCTGGTTTGGCATCCAGCTCCACAGTTTGGGCTTTTTCTTCATGGAGGAGTCAAGGTTGGGCCTCCCTAAGTCCCTGGGTGTTCACATCTGGCCCTGAGGCCTCTCAGCTGTCACCCTGCTGTGTTGGAGCAGGGTGGCCCCAGGGTGACAGGTCCTGGGCATAGCCCTTAAGCTCCCAAGTGCTGAGATCTGCAGAACCACGCTGGCACCTCGTCCCTGCACCCACACTGGCAGAGGGATGGCAGCGGGGGCGCAGGGATGTGCCCCTTGATGGATTTATGGGTTCACCTAAACAGCCAGCTCAGCATTTCCAGCACTGCAAAGCATGGGCTGTTTCAGCTCCCCACCCAACTGCCTGAGGGTGATCTTCTGCCCATGCCAAATGCGCCTGAACTCTCTCACCGTGACCACAGGGCCGCTCCAGAAATTCCAAAACTGCAGGCAAGGGGCTGCCCAGGGGGATCCGGCCCCTCTCTCCACCTGGCCCTTACAGGGTTTGCCCGTGGGGCAGGGAGCAGCTGCCTCTGCAAGGAATCAGAGCTGCCAGCGCTTCTGGCAACTTCCCCCTCCCCAGGCTTTTCCACCTCACAGCCCACAGCCCCCAGATTCCTGCTGAGCTCCTGCCACACCGGCTCTCTGCATCAACATAGCTCAAATTCCTGATCCAGGCAGCTCCGAGGTGAAGGAAAGTTCCAGAGCCTCTGCGTGGCTCTCAGATGAGATTGGGGTGCCTGTGGCTGTCCCTTCCTCCAGGCTCACCCCATCCTGCACCCCCAGGCTGCCACCTGGCTTTGCTTTGAGTCTCCTAAACTCCCAATCCATTGTCCCCAGCCTGGCAAACCCTCACTGGCTTTATTTGCCCTCCCGGAGACAAAAAAGCCTCGGGGCAAGAGGCTCCTTGTGTGCCAGGAGAGCAGGGAGCAAATCCCTGCAGGCACCAAGCAGCCCGGGGCTCCTCAAACGTGTCCGTGTCCCCATGGGAGGGGTGGCCCTGGCCAGGTGCCCAGGTGGCTCCAGCACGGCTGATCGGCCCCAGGGTGTGCCGGAGGATTCCAGGGAAGCCTCGGGGCACTCTAGAAACCAGGTGAGCACATTCCTGGGCACAGGCATCTATCCATGGGATATCCGGTGGGATGGGGCTGACTCAGCCTCCTGGAAGCCCCCGGGTGCTCTGGGGAGAGGCACAGAGGGACATCACATCCCCCTTAGGGACACCTCGCAGGTGCCATGGGGGTGCGGCACGAGGCAGCAGCAGAGCAGGGTCCGGCTGCACGGGGACCCTGGTGCCACCCTGCTCGATGGGAAAGGTCCCACCTGGCCACACCGGCCCCGCCAGGGCGGTGCCTGCGAGTTCCTGTAGGTTGGAGATACCGATGAGCTGTTGCAAAACTATTACTAAGGCAAAATCATTTCAAAAGTGGGTTGCAATTGCGTAATCTGGGACGCTCAGCCCTGCTCGCTGGCGGGCCCACAGCTGGGGGACACTGCGGGGTCTCTGGCCCTGCTGCCAGTCTGCAGTGCCCTGCAGGGATGGGACATCACCTGGAAGGAGTTTCCTGTGGAGGAATGCGTCTGTGCCGATCTCCCTGCGGGATCTGACCTGCCTTTTGTTGTTGGAGCCGAGCGTGTGTGTGCATGTGCAGCCAGAGCCTCTCTGGAGCTGTTTGCCAGACTCACCCAGTTACTGGGAACCAAACCAACCACCCTTCCCCTCCCCTGCACACTCAAACCCTGCGTGTGCAGGAGGGCTCAGGCTGGGAAGGAGCTTCCTCCATCTGATCCAGACCTTCCTCGATCTGATCCAGACCTTCCTCTGGCTCTCCCACCTGGACAGGTACCTGCTGGGGCACAGGGCACTCTGGGGCTGCCAGGGCGGAGGGGGGACAGCCCTGCGGGGTAACAGGGGACAGTGGGAGCTGTGCTAAGGTGTAACGGGGTGGTGCTGTGGCTGTGGGGTCAGAAGTGGGGATCCCAACATCACACAGTGCCACATCAAGACCCCACAGGCCGTGCCAGGGGCGATGAAGGGGGATGGCACGGCGTGGCACCCTGAGGAGCAGCAACGGCCACCCCATGGCCACCTCTGTCCCACTCCCAAAAGGGGCAGAGACCCCTGGAGAAAAGCGTTTCTGCTGAGTTTGCAGCCCAGGTGGGAGCAGGGCGCTGCCGGGTCCAACGCCCTGCGCCCACACGGGGCAGTGACGCAGTGGGTTGGCATCCCGGGGGCTGGCAAAGGTGCCGGGCTCTGCGGGAGGCAAACGGGCACTGCCGGCACAGCTGAGCACTCCTGAGAGCTGCCCCTGCTCTGCCTGGCTGCCATCCAGCACTGGGCAGCCCGTGGGGGCTCACAGTGCTGCACACACCCGCTGCCACGGGGACTGGCACAGAGCTTGGCACGGAGATCACAGCCCCTTCCTGCCCCGCTGCGGGCCCATGAGTGGAGCCAGCGCTGGGCTGAACTGGGCACACAGGTGCTGGGCAGGTGGGTTATGGGCAGGTGGGTGCTGGGTCGGTCTCACTGGCACCAGGGTTGGGGTTGTGGGTGAAGTAGCAGGCTGGCACTGGGGGCTGTAGAGTCTCCAGGTTCCATCTCCACCAGCTTTTGGGGGAAAACAGCAGCTTCCCTCTCCCAGTTTTAAATCCAAGGGTTGGGTGGGAACGCGGTGATTTCTCCCCACCCTGACTCCTGGCCAAGGGTTTGCTAGGGAGGAAGATCTGGTTCCAGACAGGGTGGTGAGCGAAGGTGTGTGGGCATGGGCAGAGGCACAGCCCTGGCACTTGGCACATGGGACCCCAGGGACCCCAGCCTGGGGCCACTCAGCCCAGCCACCCTTCCTGGTGCGTCCCTGGGCCAGAAGTGTGGGAGCACAGCCACAGGTTCAGGGTTTTCTGTGGGGTGGCCCTGGCCAAGGACAGGGTCCCAGAGTGTTCCATGGGCTCCAGGCAGTGCTCCAGGTTCTGTTCCACCCCACAGCCCTGGGACACCGCAGTGCAGTGGATGAGAGGACCCTGATCTCCACTCTGCCATCGTGCCCTGGCTATGCCCCGTGCTGGACACTCCCCACCCCACAGCCCCCGGTGAGCGGGGAAGGAGCCTGAGCCTCCTCCAGGTACGTCTTGGAAGGCACTGGGTGGGCAAGAGGCAGCAGCAATTCCTTAAAAGTGGGAGACACCCAGTGTTCTGTGAATCCCTTTGCCAGGGCAGACACCTTCACAGCCCAGAGGGTTGTAAAAACCACCTGGGTTTGTAAATCCAGGTGCAGTAAAGCTCCAGGTCAGGCTTAGCATGTCTCCCTCCTCACACAGGGCAGCCCCAGGCTGAGCTGCAGAGCCGGTTTGGCCATCGGCACCTCCGGCATTGCTGCCGGAGCAGGAGCAGAGCGCTGGCCAGGGTGACACACACAGACTGTGACACACACAGACTGTGACACACACGGACTGTGACACACACGGACTCTCACTTTCTGCAGCCCCACTGTCACCTCTGTTTGGGCTGCCTCAGGTATCACCTGTGAGACAGAAAACAGGTCCCTGGCATGTGCCAGCACACCAGCTGGGACAGGAGCAGCCATTTCCCCTTTGGCTGGTGATCCTGGCCTGCTCCAGCAGTCGTGCTGCCAGTTTGCACCAGCACACACAATCAGGCACAGAGCTGGTGGCAGGGACTTGGCTGGGTGGCTCATCCCTGACAGCAAAGGCTCTGTCAGAAGGAAGTGCAGAGCGATTGAGTCACCTCTGTCACCAGGAGTGTGAGGATGGGCTTTACTGTCTGCAGGGGTGAAGAGCCCCCATCCTAGATGAGTGTAATGTGCTGGGGGAGAGGGTTCAGAGGTCAGTGAGAGTTAGTGCAGCGAGAGATGTGCAGCCCCAGCGGTGCCTCCATTGCTCCTTCTGCCTCTCCAGGTTGGGTGACTCTGGTCTCCCTCAGCTGCCATGGATTGGAAAACGCTGCAGGGGCTGCTCAGCGGGGTCAACAAGTACTCCACAGCCTTCAGCCGCATCTGGCTCTCCATGGTCTTTGTCTTCCGTGTGCTGGTCTACGTGGTGGCGGCCGAGAAGGTCTGGGGTGATGAGCAGAAGGACTTTGACTGCAACACGCGGCAGCCGGGCTGCACCAACGTGTGCTATGACCACTTCTTCCCCGTCTCCCACATCCGCCTCTGGGCCCTGCAGCTCATCTTTGTCACTTGTCCTTCCCTCCTGGTCATCATGCACGTGGCCTACCGGGAGGACCGCGAGAGGAAGAACCGGGAGAAGAACGGAGAGAATTGCCCCAAGCTCTACAGCAACACGGGCAAGAAGCACGGCGGGCTGTGGTGGACCTACCTGTTCAGCCTCTTCTTCAAGCTCATCATAGAGATCCTGTTCCTCTACCTCCTCCACAAGATGTGGGACAGCTTCGATTTGCCACGGCTGGTCAAGTGCACCAACGTGGATCCCTGTCCCAACACCGTGGACTGCTACATCGCTCGGCCAACCGAGAAAAGGGTCTTCACCTATTTCATGGTTGGAGCCTCCTCCATCTGCATCATCCTCACCGTCTGTGAGATCTTCTACCTCATCTTCAAGCGAGTTGTCCAGAGGACAAGGAAGTGGAGGAAATCCACCAAGCGCTCCGTCAGCTACAGCAAGGCCTCCACCTGCCACTGCCACGTCAAGTCAGAGGAGAAGGACAGCAAGTCCCAGCCTAGGTGTGTGGCAGCCCTGACTGCTCTCTGAGGGGTGCTGGGAAGGGTGGTGGGGGAAGAAGTGTCCTGGTATGTGCCAGGGATGGTTGGCACCACGGGTCACCACCAGACTCTTCAACCAGGACCTCAGTGGCTGTAAGGGGAGGGGGACACATCCATGGGAACTCTCCTGCTTGGGACCACGGGCACATCCCCGGCTGTCCCAGTGGTGTGGACACGCTCGGTGGCAGGTGGGTGCTGGCTGCCTGTGGCCATGACTGAGGGTGTCTGTTCTTCCCACAGAGGAGAAGAGCTGTGACCTCACCCATCCCAGCTGGTTCACATTCCCCTCAACTTGGCTTTTCCAGCCTGGCAAATCCCTGAACCCTCAAGAGTCGACCTGTGTGAAAACTGTCTAAACCCAACAAAGTAATGTCCCTGGAGAGAGACCCACGGGTGCCTGAGCAGACACAGGTAAGGCAGGGGCAGCCCTGGAGCTCTGCAGGTGGCAGTGCCACAAGCATGGACATCACAGCAGCACGCAGATCCTCCCTGTGTCCAGAGCTTCTCTTGGGTCCTGCAGCTCTGCTGTTCCCATGCTGGGTGTGAGTGCCCCCAGCTGGTGCCCAGCCAGGGCTGGTGTCACCCAGTGCATGCCAGTCCTCCCAGCTCACCGTGAAGAGCTGTGACTCATGCACTGCTTTCTTTTGTACCAAGAAACCAAAGGAATTCTGGGCTCCGTGGCCAGAGCTCTCTTCATGCACCCAAAGTAATGACAGAGGACCAGGGCTCCAGTTTGTTGGCAACTGTTCTGCTGGCCCAGTTTGCCCAGTTTGCTATTTCTCCCCCTTGGCTCACACAAGCACCAAGCCGTGTCTTGCCCAAAAGCCTTTGCTGGCTCTGCTGCTTCTCTTGGTGCCTCTGTGTCCCCCCTCACCTCAGATGCACATCACACCTGGCACAAGCTACGGATCCAAAAATTCAATAAATGTCGTGTTTGGAGACACCAAAATCTGCTCTGCATGCTGGAAATTGGGGGACTGGTGAGGGCAGAAGACATGGATTTGCAGAGGTTCCTCAGGAGCGTGCAGCCAGGTCCTTCTCATCTGTCTGAGCTGGGCATTGGTCGAGCCCACAGCCGAGCTCACGTCCGCCCGTTCCGCCTCTCCCAGCTTGTCACGCATCGTTAAACTTTAATTCAGCAGAACCTCACGCTGGCCCCCAAGGAAATCAAGGAGGGATGAGCATCAATTATTTACTAAACCTTGATAAATATTACAATAAATAGAAATGATTTCCATTTAATCTCTCCTTAAGCAGCACTAGCAAAGGGTCGGCTGTTCCCAGCCCCGCTCGGCTCGCCCGCGTTTCACAGCCGCACCGGGGTGTGCTGAGAGCCCCGACAGCAAAACTCTGTCTGGAACCTGCGCGGGACTTCCCGGCCGGGCTCCGGTGGGGCTCATCCCGAGAACCGACGGGATACGGGATCACAGCTGGGCTCTGGTGGGGCTCAGCCCGGGAGCCTGCGGGATACGGGATGGGGCCAGGAACGGTGCAGTTCATCCCGGGAACCGGCGGGATGCGGGACTCCGGTGGGGCTGGGCTCCGGTGGGGCTCAGCCCGGGAGCCTGCGGGATAAGGGATGGGGGCCAGGCACCGGTTGGGTTCATGCCGGGCTCCGGTGGGGCTCAGCCCGGGATCCTGCGGGATACGGGATGGGGGCCAGGCACGGTGCGGTTCATCCCGGGAACCGGCGGGATGCGGGACCGCAGCCGGGCTCCGGTGGGGCTCCAGCACCACCCAGCGCCCGCCGCGCCGCACGGACCCTCGGGGGCAAACCACGAGCGCCATAGCCGCGGTCCGGGCGGGGCGGGCAAGGACGGAACATCCCCGGGACACCGGCGGGGAACGGACGGAGCATCCCGGGGTCTCTGGCTCGGCGGCTTTGCCCAGTGGCGGACCCGCAGCCGTAGACGAGAGTGTGAGAGGCACCCGAGCTTCCACCGTTCCCCCCCAGCTTCGGCCCCGACGGGTCCGGCCGCCCCCGCCCCGCCCGCCGGGGCCGCCCCCTGCTCCGGGGGCCGCGGGAGGGGGCGGCCCGCACACCTGCAGCTCGGCCCGGCCCGGTGCTAAGCCCCGGCCCCCAGTTTCCTGCCCACGCTCCTCCTCCGGCTTCCCCGGGCCCCGAATAAGCGGAGCCACCCGGGCCGACCCCTCTCACTCAGCGCGGCCCAAGTCCCGCGGGACGTGCCCGGCGCGGCGGAGGTGAGTGCGGGCACCGCGGGGACACCGGGACCGCTCGGGGACACCGGGACCGCTCGGAGACACCGGGACCGCTCGGAGATACCGTGCTGGGAACAGGGCACCCCACCGCTGCCGGGGGTTCCTTTAGCGACACAGCCGGCACTTCTGTGCTAAATTAGCAGCGGTTAATGAGGAGCCGGGGCTGCGGCCGCTCTGTCCCTCCCTCACAGCCGGGCTTGGCTGCCCAGAGTCCCGGGAGTGGCAGCAGGGTGGTGAGCGGTGCTGGGGATCCCCTGGCCATGGGAGGGGACTGGGGCTGGGTGTCCATCGCCCCGCAGCAAGGGAGATACTGAGGGGCTGGCCGTTCAGTTTGGGGTGAGCCCTGAATAGGCATCGGGGTGGCAGCTGTACCCCAAGGGATTGTGCTTCCCCACTAGACCATCCTGCTTTCTGCTTTTTGGGAAATCCAAGGCAGCAGCAAATTCGTGAGCCCCCACGGTGCCTCCTCTCAGGTGCCCTGAGCTCCCTGGGCAGCCCCAAAGCCCCACTGTGGGTGCGAGCTGTCCCCAGAGGGGCCTCGAGAGCCACAAGGAGCTGTGGGTGCCGCTGGGAGGGGAGAATCCCTGTCTCTCCCAGCTCCCTGTTCCTGCACCGTGTAGGAGGAGCCCTCTGGGGCTCCTAAATGCTGCCTGGAACCCTCCCTCCCTCAGAAGTGGGATGTTCCTCAGAGGGTTTGCTGGGACACTCCGCAGAGCAGCTATATCCTGAAAAAGCAGGGTTTGGGTGGTCACATCTGCCCTGTGCTCCCCAGCATGGGAACAGGGCACTGACGTGGCTGCTGTCTTCTCTCTGCTGACAGAGGCAAAGGGTTCCTAGAAGATGGGTGACTGGGAATTCCTGCAGAAACTGCTGGACCAAGTCCAGGAGCATTCAACGGTGATCGGGAAGATCTGGCTCACCGTGCTCTTCATCTTCCGCATCCTCATCCTGGGCCTGGCCGGGGAGTCCGTGTGGGGGGATGAGCAGTCGGATTTCGTGTGTAACACCAAGCAGCCGGGCTGCACCAACGTCTGCTACGACAAAGCCTTCCCCATCTCCCACATCCGCTACTGGGTGCTGCAGTTCCTCTTTGTCAGCACCCCGACCCTGATTTACCTGGGCCACGTTGTCTATCTCTCCCGCAAGGAGGAGAAGCTGAAGAAGCAGGAGAGCGACCTTCGGGCTATGCACAGCAAGGACCCCAAGATCGAGCAGGCCCTGGCAGCCCTGGAGAAGAAGATGTCCAAGATCTACGTGACAGAGAGCGGGCGGCTCAAGATCCGAGGGGCGCTGATGTGGACGTACATCACCAGCGTCATCTGCAAGAGCATCTTTGAGGCCGGTTTCCTCGTGGGCCAGTGGTACCTGTATGGCTTCTCCATGGTGCCCCGCTACGTGTGCAAGAGGGACCCCTGCCCCCATCAGGTGGACTGCTTCATCTCCCGCCCCACCGAGAAGAGCATCTTCATCATCTTCATGCTGGTGATGGGCCTGATCTCCTTAATCCTGAACCTCCTGGAGCTCTTCCACCTCTGCTGCAAGAGCCTCCTTAGCAACATCAAGAAAGTGTCAGGGCCAGCTGGACCGAGCCAGGACACCTTTGTGGATGACATGGTCTCCAGTCCCTACTCTCCCAAGCACTACCCCTTCCTGCCCATGGCCGAGAGCCACGCACCCTCCTACCAGACCTACAACAAGCTCTCCAGCGAGCAGAACTGGGCCAACTACCGCAACGAGGAGAACCTGGCCCTGGGCGGTGGCAGCAGGCCCCTGTCGGACCCCTACGCCCCCGGGGCTGCTGAAGCCTCCGCCCCGGAGGAGAAGCCGGGCAGCCGGCCCGGGAGCTCAGCCTCCAAAAAGCAGTACGTGTAGTGCCGGGCTGGCCCCGGCCTGCAGGGGGACACTCCTCGGTCCCTTGTGCCTGCGAAGGTGCTGGCTGTGGGCAGGCAGCTGCCTCCTGCCCGGTTCTGTGCTGTACACATTCCCCTCCGGAGGCTCCAGAGACCTGCCCGCCCTGGGACTGGGATGGGACGCTCGGGAGCACGGCCGTGGAGCTCTCGCCGGTTTCCCCCACAGACCCTGCAAGGAAGGAAACTGCACGAAGTTCCCCGGGACAGCGTGTCCTGTGTGCCTTGCCGTGGGAAAGGGAGAAAGGCCTGGAGCCACGCCGTGGAACAGGCTGTCCCCAAGGCATGGCTGGAGGCTGCTGGCCATTGGGAGCTGCGGTTCAGCCAGACCCCAGAGCCAGGAGCGCAGCCGTGGGAAGCTGCTCGTCTGCAGCCTCCACACGGAGCAGGCTGAGCTGGGGACTGCCAGGAAAAGCTGGGCTGGGGCAGCGCTGACTGACCCTGGCCACCAGCCCCATCCCGTTCCAGAGGCCCTGGCACCTGCCCAGGGCTTGCTGCACAAGCTGCCCCCTCCCCATGGGACACGGAGGGGTTAAGCCAGCTCTGTTGTCACCAGCAGATCCCTGGGTCACTGTGGGTGACCGAGGAGTGTGAGTTCCTCCCCTCCCAGCCCTGGGCTCTTTCCCATGGGATGTGTGCCTTTAAGTTATTTTTAACCTGCTGGGCTGAGCATGGAGTTTCTGCCTTAAAGGTGCAGTTTGCAGGGACTTTGGGGAGCTGTGTCCAGCCTGGCCATGTGCCTTGGAGCCCTGTGGGGTTTAGGAAGGAATCAGCCCAGCACCTGATAGTTTTGGGGTTTTTATTACTTTGCACTAGTCATCTCCTGCTGTGGGCTGAGGGGCTGGGGAGGGGGGACTGGAAGGACAATCTGTTGTCACAGGAGCTGTCACCCTCATTTCCCCAGCCCACTGATGGTGTGAGAGGATTGTCCTGCTGTGACCAAGGGGCTGCAGGTCCTGTGTGACCCAGATGTGAGGGCACTGGGGTGTGGGCACTGCCCTCAGCACTGTTTCCCTTCCCCTGGCAGATTCTGTGTTGCATCTTGTTGAATAAAGTTGGATGAATGAGAAAAAGTGAAGGAGGTGTGACTGTGCTTCCTGCAGCCTCCAGCTGCCTCTGAGAGGGCAGGTGAGGGGTTGGAGCTGAGGAGGGGGAAATGCTGTCCTCTGGGGTGAAGGGGAAAGCAAACACCCAGTTATGCTGTGGGTGCCACTCACCCACTGAAAGCACAACCCTCCCTGCTGTGGCCTCCTGTCCCCCTGAGGCCAGCCTTAACTCAGGGTTTTGACAGAACTGTCACGTCCCAGGCTCATGGTGGCCCAAAGCAGAGCTCAGCCCCTCTCCCTCCACTGCAGATAAACCCAGCAGAGGCCATAGAGCTGCTCGTGGCTGCATAATAGGTGGAAATGAGCCACAGATAAAGGCACACAATGTGGCTGGGGCTGTTGTTTAGTTTCCCCAGCCAAGCTAGGCCAGAGCAGAGCCTGCTCTCTGTCAAAAGCCTCTCCAGTGAGGGTGGGACAGGCTAAAAATACCCTGGAGAAAATGAAATATGGGTGATATGGGGCAGTATCATTGCCATCGGCCACTGGAGGAAATGAGGAGGGAGGCACCCAGCTATGCTGCCCTTGGGCTGGGAGCCAAGCCCACCCTTGGCTTCCTCCCTGCTGGGGATGAGGGGGGTGAAACCCCCTGGGGTGGGGTCTGGGCACATCAACGGCTCCCAGCTCTTGCCTGTGCCCTCCTGGAGGATGCTGGGGTAGATCTGCTGTGGAAGGAGCCTGCCATGCTCCCAGTGTTGCCCAATTGGGACCTGCCAGGCCACCCCAGCACAATGGGGGGCACATCCCAGTGCTCCCCAGGTACCAGCCCTGCAGCTCTGGGGGGAGCAGCCTGGTGTGCTGGGTCAGGAGGAAAAGGAGTGAAAGGGAACAGAGCAGCCATGCCATGTTTACCCACCACCGTGTCCCCGGGTCACCTCCCCTCTCCTGGACTCCTGTTTTTGTTGGCACAGAGGGAGCATCACGCTTTTCCTAGCGACCCTGCAAGGTGGAAAACAGGACAGCCGAGACCCCCCCCCCCCCAATCCCCTTGCCTGGATAATGCAGTGCCCAGGCGCTGCACAAACACAGCTCCGTGTCCCACCATTGTTCCCGTGTTGTGACAAAGTGCCTCGGGGCAGCTGCAGCGACCCCCTCGCCGCCGGGACGTGCTGCCAACAACAACAGCCAGGGGTTTACCTGCGGGCCGGGCTGGGGAGGGGGCAGCAGCGGGGCTGGGGTTGGCAGCAGCCTCCCAGAAGGTGGGTGGGCAGCCCTTAGGCAAATAAAAGTTTGGAGCTGATAAGAGCCCAGGCTGAGCCCTTTGGCACAGCCCGGGGATAGACAGAGGCCAGACGGGCATTTCTCACACCTCCACACTCCCTCCTGAGTCAACAGCTCCCTCCGGTCCCTTGTGGGAACGGCACTCGCTCCCCCAACAGCCGGCCCTGGATGATGATGCTGAGCCCCATGTCGGCACAGTGAGGGGCTCCCATGGGCACCCCCAGAGTTAGGAAACACTTTGAGGCAGCTCTGCCAGTGCTGGAGGGACCACATACTCCCCAGAACCTCAATTCCTGCTGGGGATGTTGGTCTAAGGCCAGTCACAGTCCCCAGCAGCCCTGGGGCTCCTCTGCAGGGAGGTTTCTGCCCTCCTCCCAGTTAGGACCAGTCTGTGCCAGGCACCATGCTCAGCTCTGCCATGGCCTGGGACAGAGGAGTGTCCTGCCTGAAAGGCTCTGCCTGAGGTGCTGGCCAAGCACCAAGGAGTTTATTTTTAACCTTTCCCAGCATACAGCAAACACCAAGTGTCTAAATCTGACCCACTCAGGAAGAGCCGAGGTGGGAGCAGAATCACAGCTGAGGGGGAAGAAGGGCAGAGAGCTGGGCAGGAGGGTGCCAGGCAGGGCCACAGCATGGCCACACCTGCCCACAGGGCCCTGTCAATGCCCAGGTGTGTCCTCAGGGGGAGTGGGAGCAGTCAGGAGCATCCTCCCAGGCCAGGCACAGAGCCCTGACCCCAGCACTCTGTGCCCACAGCAGCCACCATTGGGGCAACCCCAAACCAGGAATAATCCTGCCCTTTCCAATGGTGCACAGTGAAGGAAAAGCAAACCCCACAGAGCTCCCTTCCTCCCTGGGGTTATATTTAGCCCTCCACCAGGGTCCCTCCATGCACGGGCATGGCAGACAATGCAGCCCTGTGTGAGAACTGCAGGAGGGAGGAAATGCACTCAATAGCTGCATCCTGACATTGTCGCTCACCCCCGGCCGTTTCCTTGTGTGGAGGCACCAGGACTGCAGTGCCCAGCACCCTGTGCCCACCCTGGCATGGCTCCTAACCCTGCCAGCAGCTCAGGGCATCATCCTCATGCAACGCCAGGCAAGCAGAGGCTGCTGCCAGCAGAGCCAGGGGCTTTTTGTGGCATAGGAATATCCATGTGGCCTAAAAACAAGGACCCACAGTGGTCCTGGAGTGCTGAGGATCAAGCCTGAGCTGTACCTGCAGGAAGAGCCATTGATCCCCTCATTGGGGATTGATGGGAAGAGAATGGGAAGGGAACATGTTCCCCTGTGGCTGAATGGGAAGGGAACATGTTCCCCTGTAGCTGTCCCCAGCTATGGCTCAAGGGAGACGTGACTTGGTGTAGAGCAGAGCTGCTCCTCTCCCACGGCACTTCAAGGCCTTTTCTGGCCACAGAAGGAGCCTCCAGGAGCAGCATGGAGGGAGCCATAGCAGGAAGCGAGACATGGAGGCTGGGAAAGACTTGGCTGCTCTCCGAAAAAGGGCAAAACCAGAGCCTGGGAAAAGCCTGGGCTGGGAGGGAGCAGAAGTCTCCAGGGGCTGTGGGACACACGCTGAGGGATGTTTTATTTGCTCTCCAGCACAGCCGGGGTGAGCACCCGCTGTGCCCCAGGGCTGTGGGGACGCCGTGCTCTGGGAAGGTCTGGGTGTCCCGGGGTCACCCCACTGGGGACAGGTCCAGGGTGTCCTGGGGCCACTGCACTGCACCAGGATGGGACACCAGAGTGTGAGTCCCTGCCAGCCCCTGCTCTCCTCACCAGCTCCCACCCTGCTCCTTTCCTCACAAAGCAGCATCACTCCAGGCCTTGGGACATCCCTGTCACAGACATCTTTTATGGAAAATCCTTTCCTTAGGATTTTTCCTCCTGAGAAGCTGAGAGGCCTCAGGAACAAAATGTAACCAATGGTTATCTGCTGCTGTGGAATGCAACAGGTGCATCTGGGATTGGGCTCATGTGGTTGTTTCTAATTAATGGCCAATCACAGCCCAGCTGGCTCGGACTCTCTGTCCAAGCCACAAGCCTCTGTTACCATTCTTTCTTTTTCTATTCTTAGCCAGCCTTCTGATGAAATCCTTTCTTCTATTCTTTTAGGATAGTTTTAATATAATATATATCATAAAATAATAAATCAGCCTTCTGAAACATGGAGTCAGATGCTCGTCTCTTCCCTCATCCTGGGACCCCAGTGAACACGGTCACACATCCCCATGCCAGCACAGGGTCACCTGATCCCCAGCTGGAGCATCCCTGCTCTGATCTAACCGGACATCCAGAGCAGCCATCCAGGTGTTCCGGATGGCCAGGGGGATGTCACTGTCCCCCCAGCACAGCAGCTGTCCCAGTCCCCTCAGTGAGCTGGGGCACAGCTCGCTGCCAGCATCCTGCCTGAGGAAACCAGCTCTCCTCCTCTCATGAGCTGTTCATGATGGATTCCAGGAGCAATGCAGGACCTGGGCAGGACAGAGGGTCCATGGGGAAGCTGCAGCTGCCCTCGGGCCATGCCAAGAGCCCCTGGTTGTAGATGATAATGGTTGCTCTCCAGCCTAGGTGGGAGATGGAAGAAAAGGCTAGGATCTTTTGGATTTGTGTTTGGTTGAGCCCCATTCATCCTCCTAGGGCTGCTGAGAGGATAGCTAGGATAGTTAGGAACCCGGGGTACGGCCACCACAGGCTGGGCTGGGACCTGGAGTTCTTGTGGCTGCTGGATTCAACCCCTGATCCATGGCACCATGTAGTCATGGATGCAGGGACATCCCTGAAGCTGGAGGATGCTCTCACACCAAACACTGACCTCTTGGCCAGGTGTGGGACTCCTTGCCTGGGGACAGGCTCACTGCAGGCAGGGCTTCCACAGCAGCCTGGATCACAAAGCCCCTGCACCAAACCGAGCATTTGCACGCGAGTGGCTGTGAGCAGGGTTTTACCATAATGGCTTATTCAGCAAAGCTTCCTCTGGCTCTCCGTGAGGGCTGCTCGCTCTAGCCCTGAGAGCTGCCCGCTCCTATTCTTGTCCCGCCGGCACTTCCCAAGCGGCACATTGTTGGGATTCAATGGGAGGAAGGGTGGGTTTACAGCACTGGAGGCTTAGGAGAAAAGGCAACGAGTCAGGGAAGCGGCTTCACCCCTGTCCCAGCGCCTGCGGGAATCCACAGACCTGCAGCGATGCCGGCGGATGGACGGGAATCCCCAGACACACGGAAAACATCTGGAAGTGCCACAGGCAGGGATGGGAGCAGGGCAGGCGCTGCCGGCCAGGTGCCATCAATGCCCAAGCTGTCACCATCAGGGCTCAGTCCTTGCCCGGGGCATCCCTCCAGCGCTGTGCTGGAGCAGCCTCCCTGACTGACACTGCATGGGGCAGGAAATGGGGCAGCGAGGCCCCCCCAAAGGCCGATTGTGCCCGGCCGGGCCTGGGAACGAGGGGATCAATGGGCTGTAAACAGCCGGGGGAGCCGCTCCGGCGCGGGGTGAACAAAGGCATTTCACAGACAGCTTCCGAGCTGGTCCCAGCTGGGAGAAGGAACAGGACCATTCCCACCACAGCACACAATAGGGAACAGCCGTCACCCCACAGCATGGCTGGGAAAGCAGGAGACAAAGGGGAAGGGGCTACTTCAGGGGACAGTGCCAGCCTGCCAGGGGGACAGCGTGGTGGGCGCTGGCGGGAGGTGGCAGCGGCACAGGGCTGGGACAGGCTCTAAATCACACCCAGGCTCCTCCTGCACCTTCTGCCGAGGCCCAGCTGCCCTCGCAGCAAAGGTCAGAGTGTTCCCGGCGGCGGTGGGCCAGGAGCCCAGCCGAGGGCAGCAGTCCAGCCCAGGGCAGAGCTCGGGCAGCAAACAGAGCCGGGAGCAGGGCAGTAAAGCTGTCAGCGGGGCAGGAATGGCCCCGGGGCACAGCACAGCGCGGTGTGAGTGCTGGCTGCTGCCTGCTGACCTCGGCGCTCGCACCGGCACCGCAGATTTATCGTCCCCGGGAGGGGAAGGCCGGGCCGGGGCAGAGCCGGGGGCCTTGCTCAGGCACCACGGGAAAAAACAAGGCAGGAGGCAGCGATAACCCCGGCCCTGGCCCTGCTCAGGCAGCTCTGGCTGCGGTTTGTCCCTGCCGTGCCAGCAATGCCTGAGCCTGGAGGGGACACCGGCCAGTGCCTGCTGCCAGCCTCTCGCTGCTCAGCACCCCAGTGGGACCCCCGTCCCCTGGGACCCACCCTGTGCTGTCACAGCCCTTCTCCTCGGGGTACAGAGGTCAAACGGAAGCAGATGACGCAGCTGGGGGAGCCGGGAGGGAGGCACAGCCACAGCACAGGCTGGGAATTTGGTGCCTCCTCCTCCTTCCTGCCCACCACCCTGCTGCCAATGCCCGGCCAGGCACAGCAATGGCATCTGTCCCACTGCAGCAGCTGCTTCTTGAACATGCAGGGAGCAGAGAAATGCCCCGAGACAGGGCTGGGGCTGATGCAGGAGACACAGAGGCCCGAGAACTGACAGAAGTTTATTGTGCAGAGGGCAGAGATCTCCCCATTCCCAACACATCACCACGCTCAGAGCACCACAACGGAGCAGGACCAAGACTTTCAGCTCCCCCTGTCACCGTTCCTGGGTGGGATGATGCAGGGAGGGGGTCCCCAGAGAGCTCCATGGCTGCTGTAGCACATTGTGGCGTGGGGCTGTGTTGGGGTTCATCAAGAGCCACAGGGGATCTGGAAGCAGGGCAGCAGTTCTTCCTGTCACTGGCGGTCAGCCTGACCCCATCCCATGGCACTCAGGTCCAAACTTCTTCTACTTTCACACCATGGAAGAAATCAAACCTGAGGAGACACAGATGGAACCAGGCCGAGAGTGTTTTGTGGTGCAGGAGCCAGGCCTGGTGAGAGCTGAGGAGTTTCAGACTCTCTCCATCTCCACACACGGCTCCCTGCCCGCTCTGCCACCGAGCTCTGGGTACCTTGAGCAAATCCATGGGGTGGCAAACCTGACCCTCCGGAGGGCCCGGCAGGGTGAGGAGCAGCAGGTGCAGGAGGGAGGCTGGTGGAAGCAGTGCAGGTGTCAGGGGATCCCCAGCTCCAGGGCACCGCCTTTGCCCAAATCACCCTTTATTAACTCTTTTCGGGCCGGTTCCTGTTGAGCACGGCCCGAGGGGCGAACTCCAGCTTGTCCTTCAGGCTCACCACCTTGGTCAGGTCCTCGCCCACGATCTCCTGCAGCTTGCGGTCCTCCCGCTGCTCCGAGATGCTCTTCTCCTCCTGGGCCGTGGCCGGGGGGTCTCCTCGCAGGAACCACTCCAGCTGGGAGCCCACCAGCCCCACCACGAAGGCCACCGGGAAGGTGACGTACGGGGCCTTGGAGCGCACGGCCGCCCACAGCACGGACCACATGCCTGCCGGCGGTTACCGGCCGGGCCCGCTCGCACCGGGCCTTCAGCAATGGCCACAGGGAATGGGGACCCGCGTGGGCCGCGCAGGGACCCCCGCCCGGGTCCGCAGGGACCCCCGCCCGGCCCCGCTCACCCGGGCCCGGCCCCGGCCCCGGCCCCGGCCCCGCTCACCCGGGCCCGGCCCCGCCCGTTCCGGTCACGGCCGTGAGGGGGCGGCGGGGCGGGGCTGCCCCCTGGCGGACAGCGAGGGAACTGCAGCGCTGGAGGAGCGACAGCGGCTGGGACACGGCGGGGACACGGGGGGAGTGACAGCGGCTGGGGACACGGGGGGGACACAGGGGGGACACGGAGGTGACACCGAGGGGACACGGGGGGGACACAGGGGGAGCGAGAGCGGCTGGGGACACGGGGGGTGACACCGAGGGGACACGGGGGGGGGGGGACACGGGAGGGACACTGAGGGGGAGTCATGGGACACGAGGGGGGGAATCATGGGCGACACAGGGGGGGATCATAGAGGACATCGAGGGGGACACGGGGGGGACATGGGGGGGATACGGGGGGGACACCGAGGTGGAATCATGAGGGACACGTGGGGGACACCGAGGGGAACACCGAAGGGAAAAAGATTGAGGGATGCAGAGGGGCACGAGGAGGAGTCATGGGGAATATATGGGGGGACAATGAGGGGGAGTCATGGGGTGACATGGGGGGACACGGAGGGGAGCACGAAGGGGAGCGTGGAGGCGACACGAGGGGGAGTCATCAGGGGAGATGGCGGAACATACCGGGGAGGACAAGGGGGGAACATGGAGGGGAGTCCTGCAGGGGACAAGGGGTGTCACGGGGAGACCCCCGGGGAGAGTCACGGAGTGTCACCCATGGGGGGACACACAGGGAGGAGCCCCAGGGGAGCCCCAGGGACGATTCAGAGGGGGAGACACGCACAGATCACAGAGGGTGTCTTGGCCACGGGGAGAGAGAGTCATGCAGGAGTCACGAGGAGTGTCACAGCGAGACACCCACAGCGGTGTCACTGGGGAGACTCACGTGGGGAGTCACAGGGAGAGAAACGCCCACAGGAGGACACCCATGGGGACAGACTCAGAGGCAGAGACCCATGGGGAGACCCGTGGGAGGTTTCCATGGGGAGATCCACGAGGAGACCTGCAAAAACGCCTCTCCCACCGCCTGGTCACCAATTTCCCGCACCACACCCATGCCTTTCCCACCCCACGGACACAAAAGGATGGGAGACAGCTGAAAGGCGAGCCCGGTGCCGGCCATGTCCCCGCAGGGAAGCGGCCGCTGGCCCGGAGTAACCAAAGTCATCTTTATTAATTGCGGCGGTTCGTTACAATAAAAAGGGAGCCACGTGTCACGGTCACTGCACGGCGCTGGCCGGGGCGGGGGCCGGGGGCCCTTCCCAGGCACATCCCTAAATTGGGGGTGCAGGGGGAGTGGGGTGGGGAAGGGCTTTGGGTGGCTGAGTGGGTGCTGCCGTCACGGAGGTGTTTAGCACCGACGGACCCCCAGGAGCGAGGGACCCCAGCGAGGCGTCCCCAGCTGCCTCTGACCCCACCGCCCTGCCTGAGGGCCTGGGCGAGGTTTGGCCCCAGATTTCGGGAGGTTTGGCCCCAGATTTCGGGAGCTACCTGGCACCCACTGGCCCTGCCCTGGGGGGTGGCTGGTGATGCTGCGTGGGGCTGCTGGCGCGGCAGAGTGAGGGACAGGGGTGGGGTCTTCCCCCCTCTGCCACCAAAAAAGGACCAAAAAGGGACACTGAGGGGGGGACAGGATGTTTGGAGGACGGGGTTAAGGACAGGGATGAGGCAGATGCAGCCTCCTGCCCCACCACGCTGCTCTGCCCTGGAGGGAGCTCTCCACCCTGTTCCTGGCTCTGTGCACAGTGATGGGGGAGCTGGGAACAGCCACATCCCACGGTGTCCCTTGGCCCTGAGAGGCATCAGGTAGGTGACAGCCCTATCCCGGGGTGTCCCACCCCACAGGGCTCCGGGAGCTCAGGAGGAAGGGGTGTCCCCCTGAGGGTGTCTCTAGCTCCACACTCAAGGGACAGCTGCTGGCCATGCCCACACCCCGGTCCCACCCACTGGTGCCAAGCCCAGTGTGGTCCTTGTCACTGCAGGTGGGCTCACCGGGGGAGCATCTCCCACCTGCAGCAAGGCACGGGAGGGGGGGCTAGTGCCTGTCCCTGGCTAGTGCCACGTTGCAGAGGTGCTCCTGGCCTCCAGGCTGGCAGGAGGGAAGGACGGACAGATGAGGGATGGGCTGAGGGGGCGGAGGGCTGAGCGGGAAGGGGAGAAGCGCGTGGCGATGCTCCGTGCGAGGGAAGCGGGGCGGCTCGCCGTGACCGGGGGGCCTCTGCTGCTCTGGCCCGTCCCACCAGGCAGGACACAGCGCTGGTCACGTGTAGTTTCTGGTTTATTCCTTGGGTTATATTTATATATGTATATAGGGGAGGGAGCCCTGGGTCCCCACGGCACCTGAGCCGCGGGCGGGGGGAGCAGCGAGGGGACCCCTTTGTCCCCAGCACGTCCCAAAGCCTCGAGCCGGCAGGGCAGGGCTGGGGGGCTGTGGCCGGGCAGGGGCTGGGGGCCCTTCCCCGCCACACACCAGGGGATTGCACTGAGTACAGAGAGGCGGGGGGGCCTGCCTGCAGCCCCCTCCCCTCCAGCCCGGCGGGGCCGGGGGCTGGAGGTCACCTCTCTTTGGGTTGGGATGCAGGGGCGGCTGTGCAGAAGGGCTGGGGAGTGGGAAGGGGACAGAAAGCTGGGACACAGTCCCAGGGAGGGCAGAGGGAGGGAGGGAGAGCCCCGGACCCCAGGAGAGGCTGGCAGGGGCATGCGGGCAGTGGGGGGCAAGGGGACGGGGCAGAACCGGGCTTTGCGTTCACCCGCCGTCGGATCCACGAAAGGGCTAAGATAGAAAAGAGAGAAGCTGTGAGTGGGGCCAAGAGCTGCCCCAGGGTGTCCCCGCGGCCCCCCATCACAGTGAGCTACGGCCGCGCCGTCCAGTCCGGGTAGAAAAGCGGAGGCTGCGGTCACAGCCGGGTCTGCGCCTCGGGGATGTAGATCTCGATGCTGTCCGCGCTCTCAGTGGCCGAGCTCTGGCGGAAGGAGGCGGCTCGCTTGGCTGCCAGGAGCCTCTTGCGGGCCTCCTGCCGCTGCCGGTCCACCGAGTCCAGGGAGCGCTCCTTCACCGGGTGCACCTTGGAGCGCGGCGGCTTCTTTGGTATCGGGGGAGGCACCTTCTTCTCCTCCTGCACAGACAACAGGGGCTTCAGGCTGGGACCTCCCAGCAATGGGCATCCCAGCGGGCTCAAGCCATGCTGAGAGGCTCCACAGACCCTCCCACAGGTTGCCAGGCAGGGCTGCACATCCCTTTATCCATCCTGTGCCAGGACCCTTGCCTGGCCCTTCGCTGGGATACATCAGTGGGAGAACAGCCCTTCTCTACCCTCGCTTTTTCCCAGCTCTGTTTTTCAAGGGTTTGCTAAAAGCAGCCACCAGTGAGAGCCCAGCAGTGGTTTGGGTGCAGTTGTGCTTGGGGATGAGGAGGGAGGAAGAGGTGACAGGTACAAGTGCCAGTGGCAGAGCCCTGCCCTCACCTTGGGCTCCATGATCTTCCACCCATTGGCCTTGAGCTGCTGGAGCTCCCCAAACTTCATGCTGACATCCTCAATGGAGAGCTGCAGGAGGTCCCAGAAGCCAGCCAGGTCTTGGAAGGTGGGCACAGGGAATGCGTTGGGATCCTGTGGGGACAGAGGGACAGAGTGCCATCCTCATCCATCAGTGGGATGTTGGCTCTGCTGGCCATGGGGCCATGCCAGCCCCTTGTGCTGGCTCTGTGTCCAGCTCTCCTCCATGGTGGTCCATAGTCACTGCTGAGAGTATGAGACACCCCCTCCCCAGCACAGCTGGCCCCTGGCACGCTGCCCTGCCCACACTCACCATGTTCTGCTGGCAGAGGCGGTAGAACTGCTGCACCTTCTGGGACATGAGGAGCTGGGCACTGCCCACAGCGCTCCGGATCTTCTCCAGGACTGGGGGGAGAGCAGACAGTCACAGGCAGCTCAGAGCCCTCCAGCACATCCTGTCACTTCTCTCCTTCACATCCCTCCAGCCCCAGAGGGTTTCCCGGTGTTTCTTGCCCTCACCCAACCCCTCCAACCTTGGCAGGGAAGATGCTCCAAGGTGGGAGCACTGCAGGACAATGACTGCACCCCTCCAGCTCTGCAGGATCAGCCTTGGCAGGGAAGATGCTCCAAGGTGGGAGCACTGCAGGACAATGACTGTGCCCCCCCAGCTCTGCAGGATCAGCCTTGGCAGGGAAGATGCTCCAAGGTGGGAGCACTGCAGGACAATGACTGTGCCCCCCCAGCTCTGCAGGATCCCCAGCCCCTCCCTTCGCTGTGTCACCCCACCCAACTCACTCTCCTCGGGCAGGTCATAGTCCTCCGCCTCCCTCTCCATCTGCTGGCACCATCCCTCCATCTTCTCCACCTCTGCCTGCAGCAGTTTGATGAACCACTCCCCGTCGCGGTGGCACGGGGAGGCGCGGCCGGAGTCGGGGAGGCTGCGGGAGCCCCGCTCGATCCAGGCATCCCTCCGGGGCACCTCCACCGTGTCGTACTGCAGCTGGTAATCCTCGCGGTACGCCCACTGCCCCTGCGTGTGCACCGTCTTGTACACGGCGTACTGCCGGCCCGACTCGGGCTCCGAGGAGTGCCGCTGGAAGGGCCGCCCGAACTGCAGGGCTTTGTCCTCGGTGGCCACGGCCAGCCCGGTGAAGCCCTCGAGCTCCAGGTCCGCCTGCACGCCCGCTGTGACGCTGTTGGAGCGCTTGAAGCGCGCTCGCCTGCGGAGACAGGGAGAGCGTGGGGACCCTCACTGCCTGATGGGACAGTCCCTCACTGTCCCATCCCCCTGAGACATAAACTTTAAGGAATTTCGAGGTTTTAGAAGAGCTAAGATTTCAGTTAGAGATAAGCTTTATTGGAGTTGATTAAAATAAATGGGTAAGCCCTGGTGAAGTTAAGAGTTGGTAGTCGCTGTGACGCTGTTGGAGCACTTGAAATGCTCAGCCTGCAGAGACAGGGAGAGCGTGGGGACCCTCACTGCCAGTCCCTCACTGTCCCATCCCCCTGAGACCTAAACTTTAAGGAATTTAGAGGTTTTAGAGGAGCTAAGATTTCGGTTAGAGGTAAGCTTTGTTGGAGTTGATTAAAATAAATGGGTAGGCCTTGATGAGGTTAAGAGTTAGTAGTCGCTGTGACACTGTTGGAGCGCTCAGCCGGTGGAGACAGGGAGAGAGTGGGGACCCTCACTGCCAGCAGGGATTGTCCCATCCCCCTGAGACATAAACTTTAAGGAATTTAGAGTTTTAGAGGAGCTAAGATTTTAGTTAGAGATAAGCTTTATTGGAGTTAATTAAAATAAACGGTTAGGCTTGATGAAGTTAAGAGTTGGTAGTTAACTCATAACTGATTGCTTGTCAGCACAATGTTTGGTTAGCTGTGTTTATAATGAAGAATATAGAAACTGATAAATAGCTTTTAGGAACATAAGACAATTGTAGGCCTCCTCTGTTCTGAAACCAATTGAAGACAGGGAGTGGGAGTTCTACCGAGGGTTCATTTGTCATATTTGCATTGAAAAGGTAGAAAGGTCAGAACGAGGAAGACTTCATTTACTTCCTCATTTTGGGACCCCTCCCCATGAAAAGGACCACCGACCCACTTCAAGGACCAAACTACACATACTTAATAGCGTTTGAACTAATTACCATACAGAGTGGGGAATGGGATATACCAAAGTTATGAATATGCATTTGTATTTTGGGTATTCAATACCTGTATAGATAAAAGGACTCTGTAATCACCTGTAAATTGCAGTGTGTATTTGGGAGCTATCCCACAATAAACATACACTTTCTAACTCTAAACTGTTAGAGAGTTCTTGCCCATCACCGTTGGATATCGGTACTAGATCAATATCCATATTTTTTTAATAAATCACCCCTGTCAGGTATGACAGTGACAGGGGCAGGGTGAGGGACACCCATAGGTAGGATGGGGCTGGGGATGCCGGGGTGGATCCCAGAGCATTCAAGGCCACAGGCACAACCCTGAGCAGCTGCGATCTGCCAGTCCCTCATCTCCTCTGCTCTCAGCCTGTTTCCATGGCTACCAGTGCTGGACCAGGGATGGAGAGGAGTACCAGGCTGCATGGGCACAATGCCAGAGCTCCCCTCCTGCAGGCCATGCAGGTTCTGGCACACCTGGCATTCCCATCCCAGCCAAAATGTCATGGTTAGCTACAGAAATGCCCAAAGGTTCATCTGCACCTGGCGTGGGCTCAGAGCTAAGGGCTGAGCCCAGCAGAGGAGACAGGAATAGGGCAGCCCCTTCCCCTGGGCAGCAGAGAGGACAAAGGAAAGGCCAAATCCTGCTCCAGGTGGGGGCAGCTAGCCTGGGATGGGGATGCTGCTGAGCTCTGGGGTTTCAGCCAGAGGGGAGAGGGAGAAGAAGCTGTGGGGTAGCGGTGGTGTGTAGGAAGCCCCTGGGAACCCAGAGCATCAGTGCAGCCATGTGGTACCTTTTGTCCTCCTCCACCTGCACCCCGATGGAGTGGAACTCCCTCTGGCTCCGGCTCTCCGTATCCGAGTCAGAGACGGCCTCAACCTGCCAAGGGGCAGAGAGAGAGCTTGGAGGGCAGCCCCAAAGCGCAGCGTGGTGGCTCAGCATGGCCCACAGCACTCGGGCAGCCCGCAGGGAGGAGCAGAGCCCACCTGCACACCGATGGAGGGACGCCACTTCCTCTGCCGAGCCAAGCTCCGCAGCTCCTCCCGGCCTGGGATGGCCTTGATGATGAGGGTGGAGGGCTTGGGAGCAGCACGGGGCTGGACTGGGGGCAGGTCGAGGGCCACGGCCGTCACCTTGGAGCTCTCCAGGCTCTCGGCCGAGTTGCAGCGGGCCGCGGCATCTTTGGACCAGGCGGGGCTGCGGGCGACCTCGCTGGGCAGGTAACTCTCGTGGGTGGACTCGGTGCTGCTCTGCGCCGTGACGGAGATGAGAGGTTTGGCTTTGGTTCCTGGAGGGATGGGAGGTGGAGCTTTTCTGTAACTGAAGGCTGTTGTGGGAGAGGCGCAGGATGAAAAGGCACGTGAAAACACAGACACTTGCTCATTTCCCGCCACGAACAGGGGCCCCGGGGAATGCTGCCCGTCTCCTCCCACAGCACGGGGATCATGGTCCCACAGGGTTTGCCCGTTAGCTGGGTTAGATGTGGGCTGGAGTTCAGAGGGGCTGTTTGACCAGGTTTTGGGATTGGAAAACACCCCAGACCCACACTGGCCACATTGCTGCAGCAAGGGGCAGAGATGGGGACAGAAGGAGGGGATGGCAAATGGGTGCTGGGGACACAGAGCACCCCCCTGCCTGGGACTGGGTGATGAGCAGGACACTGACACCCTGTCCTGGGCACTACAGGGGTCAAGGGCCAGGAGGAGGGCAGCAGCAGCCCTTGGCAGGTGCCCAGGTGAGCAGGCAGGGAGATGTGGGGTTCCCTCACGCGGCCAAGCCCTCGCCACCCCCCAGGACTCACAAGTGCTGGGCTTCAGGATGCTGCTGGTGATGGGCGGCCCAGGAGGGGCCGACATGGAGAAGAGTGAGAGACAGTCGTCGTCCTGGGAGCAGCCTGCCTGGATGGCCCGCAGGTAGCTGTGGCTCCGCATGCGGAAGCAGCCGGGCAGGTCCAGCGCCTCCACGGCCTGCGACTCCACCTCGCCGAACACCGACTCGCAGACGGCCTCAAACTGGTGGTTGAGCTCGTCGTTGATCTGGGGAGAGCGGTGGGTGAGGCTGAGCCAAGGCAGGGGATGCTCAGAGCGACATCCCTGCCCCAGCCTGCCCCGTGGAACCTGAGCCACAGGACGTACCTGGCCGGTGGTGAAGGAACGGCCGTAGCTCTGTCCCCGCGGGAGCATTCGCGGTGGCGTGCAGCAGCTGGGACAGTTACAGATATATGAATCAGAATAGTGCCTACTTGCAAACCTAATGAGAGACAGTGGGAATAGAAGGGATCGCACCAAAAGCAACACATTCCAGCAGAGCATTGGGAAACGCAGCCACAGTGATCCTCCCGCTGGCCACTGCTGCTGTCCCCACTCCTCACTGTCCCCAAAAGTGTCACCTACAGGGGCTGGAGCACGTCTCACTCATCCCCCTTTGAACATGCCTCTTCTCCCCACGGTCTGCACGTGGCTGCAGCAGCAGGTCCCTCCCAAAAGCCCAGCATAGCCATGTCCCCCCCAGTGCCCTGACACAGAGCAGGGACGGGGCCGAGTGCTGCTGCGCTGGGGAGTGCGGCTGTGAGCGGGGACAATGCTGTGAGCAGGGAGGGTGCTGTGAGTGGGGACAATGCCGTGAGCAGGGAGGGTGCTGTGAGTGGGGACAATGCTGTGAGCAGGGAGGGTGCTGTGAGTGGGGACAATGCCGTGAGCAGGGACATGCCACTTGTCCTCCCAGAGAGCCCTGGCCCATGGCCCCACTGCTGCCTGCAGAGCTGGCACGGGGCTGGGAGGCAGCAGCCCTTACTTGGTCCTGGCCTGGTCGGCGCTGGAGGAGCGGCGGTAGCTGTCTCGCCGCGTGGCCGCCCTGGGCAGCACTTTGGAGCTGATGTCCGAGTCGGCGCTGTCCTCGTCGCCCATGGCCTTGATGTAGCTGCCGCTGCGCATCCGCCGGCACGGGATCTCCCCGTCCTTGCCCGCCGGGTACCCGCTCCACTCGTCCTGCGGCACCTGGAGCAGGAGGCAAGCGTGGGAGGATGTGGTGGCCGGGGTCCCACAGGTGGGATGCAGAGCCAGGTGGGATGCACCTGCCAGCCCAAATCCGGCCCAAATCCAGCACGTGTGCCCAGCTCCCCTGCCCTCCCCATGCACCCCAGAGCTGCAGGGACAGACCCTGGGTGCTCTGACCCTTTTGGAAAGCTCCAAAATCCAGGAGAGCAGATCCCTCCTAACAGGCACAGCTCCCCATTCCCACAACACGGGGCGGTGCAGCAGCTCCCACCTCACAGCCCCTCTGGCAGGAGCGTCTGGGCCAAATCCCACCCATGCCAGCGCAGCACCCGCCTGACGTATCGGGCACCAGTGCCACCACGTGCTGCTGACGCCAGCACCACGGGGTCCTTATAGGGCAGTGGCAGGGGAATGGTGTCCCCTGGGGCCCCCAGCCAGGGTGATGGGGCCGGCACCCTGCCCCAATGCCCCTGCTGCCAATGGAGACAGGCCCTGGCCACCCCCACTCCCAGCCAGAACAGCATTGCTGCTCCCTGTCTCCTTCCCCCAGGAAAGGGAGAGAAGAGTTAATTAGTTTTTAATTGGAAGGGGGGTGACCTAGAAGGGAGCCCGGTGATGAGGCAGGCAGTGGCACCCAGCCAGACACACAGGCAGGATAAAAGCAGTGACAAGGGAGCAGACACAGGACTGCTGGTGGCCCTGAGCTGACAGAGCTGTCTGACCCTAAATGCAGCACAGGGCAGGAGGCAGCAGATGGACTTCGAGGGGACAGAGGGGCCATGGGAATGGGGCACAGGTGCTGGGAACACGGAGCAGAGCTGGAGCATCCCCACAGCACCCCAGGCTGCTGGATGGAGGGTCCCAGCCCTGGCTCATCCCACAGCACAGTCAGCCCCACTTCTCTCACCCTGCCCAGCCCCTCACCTGCAGGTACTGGTACGCTCGGTCTTTGGCCTTTGCTTCCTGAAGCATCAAGGTCTTCTCGGTGCCGCCGGCGCTGGGATAGGCTTCACGGGCCTGGCTGACAGTCATGGTGTGCCAGGCACTCCTCTTGAGCGTCTGGCCATCCAGAGACATGGACATGCCGGCACAGGCCAGGCATTTTCCTTCCCCGCCGCCCTTTAGACTCTTCAAGGTCAAGTCTCTGAAGGCACTTTCGGGAGCGTCCACGCAGTACTGGGTGCCCTGGTCGGCGGCGTGCCGGCCGGACACCATGTAGCTGCTGTCGCTGTCCAGGTTGTCGTCGGAGCTCCACCAGCCCAACATCTTGGACCGGTGCCGGGAGTCCACCTTACGGTCCTTGCTCTTGCTGCGCTTGCCGTGGCGGGACTGGTGGTGGTGGTGGTGATGGTGGTGGTGGTGGTGGTGGTGGTAGCCGTCCCCGCGGCCGTCCATCTTGGCGCCGTTGTAGTCCCGCTTGGCCGGCGCCTCCAGGGAGTGGGACTTGGCGAAGAGCTTCTGGACGGAGTGGACGAGGTGGCGGATGCGGCTGGGGCTCTCGCTGCGGGGCTCGGCGCCGCCGGCCCGGGGGTACTGCAGCGTGTGGAAGCCGTCGTGGTGCAGCGGCAGCTGCTTCTCGAACTGGTCCAGCAGCGTGGGGGGCAGGCGGTTGATCTTGCTGGCGGGGTGGGCGGTCGCCATGCATTCGTCGCAGGAGTCGTAGGGCTGCTGCTGCTGCTGCTGCTGCTGCTGCGCGTGATGCATCCTCGGGAAGGTGCTGCTGGCGCTGGCGGAGGGCGGCTCGCTCAGGGGCCCGCCCGGGCACTCGCTGCCCGCGCCAGGGCAGTAGGGATGCTCCAGGGAACACGGCTCGCTGGGGCTGGGCAGGTAGGGCGGCCGGCCCTCGGGGATGCAGTCGGCGGGATGCTCGCAGTTGTCAGGGATGCAGCGGCAGCGGTGGCCGGAGGAGGGCTGTGTCTGGCTACGCTCCCCATGGTAGCCCTTCATCATTTCAGCACCCACCCCATAGCCTCGGCATCTTGCCGGGATGCCCCTGCGGGCTCATCTGTGGGGACAGGGACAAGAACAGTGTCAAGATCCCCTCTACACCCCCACAACCAGCAGAACATTGGGGCTACCTCACAAGAACCAGCTGAGAAGGCTGGGAAGCTTCCAGGGCAAGATTCAGCCCTGTGATGTGCCAGAATTCTGGCTTTCCATGTGGTGACAGGAGCACGGTGCCTGGGCCAGGCACCTGGGGTTACCCCCAGCTCAGGTGCTCGGAGGGGGCAGTGGGAAGGAGAAAGTGCTGCCAGCAGCGATGCAGGCAGCAGGGCCTGCAGACGGCAAGGGAGGACATGCTGCCATCAGCAGATCCTTGTTTTCTTCTGCAACACCAAATATTATGAAGTGTTTCTCCATTAGAAAGCGGCTCTGGCTGAGTTTTTCAGCCGTTGCGATTCACAGCGCCGCTAATGAGCTGCCGCGGGGCGCGGGGGGGCCCTGCTCTGATGTCTCCATCCAGCCCCACATGGAGACCCACAATCCAGGGCTCTCCTCCCTGCAAGCCCTCGGGATGGGGAGCCAGGAGCAGAGGTGGCTGTGCTGTGTTAGGGCAGCCCCAGGGCGAAGCAGGGGGATGGACGGCGTTGAGCCAGGCTGAGCTTGTGCCAGCCAAGGCTGAGCCGCCTGCACGCATGGAGGTTTGTGTGCCTTGCAGCCCCTCAAAGGCTCTGTCTTTGGTTGGACTGTAAATGAGGAAATTACTTATTCTCCAGAGTATCTCGGCTAATTAACAGGCGTCGTTAACGCTCTTGTTGTCAGATTCAGGCAGGGTGCTGCAGGCAGCACGTCTCCCATACTGGCTGCAGGGAAAGGTGACCGTGGGATGCTCCCTGTGGCACGTGGGGATTTGACCATGGAGACTGGAAACGAGGGACACTGGGAGGGCCAGGGCTGGTGGGAGGGGGTTGTGCCCCAAGCAGCCCTGGAGGAGAGAGCAGCTGAGGGTCCCCAAGGGGTGTGGGAGTGGGCAGCAGTGGCGTTTTGGCCCTGAGCAGCAGACAGGGCCCTGGGAACACATCTGCCCTAAGCCACCACCACCTTCCTTCCCATCTTTTTTGAGGCTGGATGGCTCCATCCTGCACTGCTCCCCATCCTCAGATCCCGCTCCTGCTCTAACAAGGCTCCCTAATTGCTGAGCGGAAGGTGCAGCTGGTACAGATGAATCCTCTCCCCTCCCCAGACAGCTGCTGCGAGGAGCAGGAGCGGCAGCGTGGGATGGAGCTGCCTCCCTGGCCTGGGATCGAGCAGCAGCATGGAAGGACAGACAGACAAACAGGCTCCCAGCCCAGCTCTGCCTCCGCAGGCTGAGCTATCATCTCCTGCTCGGGGAGGGAAGCTCGCAGCTGATCCAAATATTGCTGCCGCGGCGGCAAGAAGGAGTCAAAATATCTGCGGAGCCTGTCAGCACGAGCCCGCCGGGCTTTTGTGCTCGGCAGGTGCAGGAATTCAACAAAGCCGGAACCGCGGGCGAGGCGAGGCAGCGCCGCCGCTCCCCCGCACCTGCGGAGCGCCGGCAGCGGGTGGGGACACGCCGTGCTGGAGGAGCCGTGTCCCAGCTCACCAAGGCGACACAGGCGTCTACGGCCTGCCCAGGGACCAGCCGGGCTCCCTGAGGGCAACCTCGGGATGGAGAAAGGGTCGGGAGAGACCCAGTGGGGCTCAGAATGGGCGGCACAGCACAGGGTACCCATCCCATGTGCCAGCAGGAATGGCCTCATGTCATGATGAGAGAGCCCACTCCTGTCCCCTCCTGTGCCAGGAGGGCAGGGCGGGGAGGCTGGCAGTGGCACTGGGGCAGGCTGGCCAGGGCTTCCTCATGGCACATGGCCGAGAGCTGGAGCTGTCCCTCCAAAGGCCAACGCACTGAGCAGCCCTTGGGATGGAGGGATTTGTGCCACCAAAGCACAGATTTAAGTCAAGGGGGAAACACCCAGCCCAGCTGAATTTTGTGCCATTTAACACCAGGGTAATTACCACCAGTGGGAACCTACCGCCCACACAATTATGTGCTAGGATAAACTGGAAGAGCATAATTACCATTACAAATAACTCACTCCTCGCCTTTATTGCTTCCAGCCTGGAGAAACTCCCACCAGTGGCTCCCCATCACCACCTCCCTCTGATGTCTCTCCCCATTGTGAGGGTCAGCTCAGGGAGGAGAGGGGCTCGCAGTCCCTGGTGCTCCAGGCCATCCTGAAATTCAGCCTCCTGTTTAATTTCCCATGGGAGCACTTGGCAGAGGCAGCTCCGCTTCCCAGCAGCTGCCCCATGAGATCCCAGCCTTGGAGGCAGCGCCGTGCTGAGCCCCAGGGCTGCAGGGGTTCAGGGCAGACCCTCCCAGGAGCCTGAGCTTCCCTGGGACCCCACAGCACCCAGGATGCTCCCATCCTTCCTCCAGCTCCAGGAACACCAGCGGGGATGTGAGAGGACATCAAAACCCCACCACAATGTCTGGGTCCGGCAAACCACCCTGACACAGGGCAAGACTGGGCTTTCCAACACTTCCAGGTCTAACCCCAAGAGCTGGGGTTGGTGGCCCTGCACTCGGGGGGTCCTGGCCCCCTGCCCTTCCCCAGCAGCCCCACCATGGGCAGCCCCTGCTGGGGTCTGGTGAAGGTTGCTGGTGGCACTCACCGCCCGGCGCTCAGGGGGATGCTGTCCTCATGGTCTCACCAGCAGCAGCTCCTCCACGCTGGGAATCCCTGGGGCAGCAGCTCTGGGGGAGGAACAGGGTGGGGATGAAGCCAGAGCGAGGGTGTTCCCCCCCAAAACCAGCCTGAGCCACCTCCCCTGTGTGTTCTTTATCAGCCCAGCCTTCCATCCTCCCCTGAGGCCGCCCCACACCAGCGCAGCAACGGGGACAGCTCCGCACGGCCACGGCCACGTGTTTCACCCAGTTTAGCCCCAAAACCATCCCCAGTCCCATCCTGTTATGCAATCTCCTGCCAGCGGGTGCCAGAGCCGGCCCAGCGGCCTCCTCGCCATCGACTTTCATTTGCTCCGGCTCCGGCCGCTCGCTCCACAAAGCCTCCTCCCGCCACCCCGCCTTCCCAGCGTCACCAAAGGGACTTTTTTTCCACCTTCCAGCCCGGGAGAAGTGCGAGCTCGGCCCGTTCTGCAAATTAATGCGAGGTTCTGCCAGCTTGGGTCCTGCTGGGGACCTTTATGGCTTGGGATGAAAGCGGGAGAGAACAAACACGCAGCGTGAGCGAGCTGGAGCCGGGGAAAAAAAATAAAATAAAGTGGTTTTCCCACTTAGGGGCTGAACAAATTTGATCTACGGTCTTCGGAAGAAAATAAATATGGAATACCGCCAGGTCCTTTCCACCGTGCTTTTAATCTATTTACTCTTTCCCAGCTCGTTGTAAGTGAGAAGGATTGTGGAAAGCAAACATTTTATTTTATTACTAATTGCTCTGTTATTTTATGAGGCTGAATTAGTAAAATTTACTCCGTCTGGAGGAAAAAAGAGGGGCTTAGTAAGAGATCACCTAATTTAGAAGAGAAAGGGGAAAGGGAAAAAATGAAGAAAGGGAAAGGGAATAGGAAAGGAAAGGGGAAAAAAGATGAAAAGGAAAGGGGGAAGGGGAAAAACAAAAAGAGAAAGAGGAGGAGGGAAAGAGGAAAACAGTGTGAGCAGGATGCAAAGATCACAGAAAATACACTGGCTGCAATCAGGAAATCAAAACCAATTACTGTTAATAAAAGAAAGCAGAGCAGCTGCAGGCAGGCGCTGCCTGCAGAGGGCTGTGAGGGGCAGGATCCAACCGGGCACCGCTGGAAAAAAGGGATGAGGCAAGATTTGTTAAAAGTCATGAAAGATGAACACAAGCTGAGGATTTGCAAATATGAGTGGAGCAGGAAGTGTTTACTGAGGCCACTGGGAAGGCCACAGAAGCCAGCACAGCTGGCTGGGACCTCGACAGGGCTGCAGGGCTCTAGCACCCCAAAAAATCTGGAAGACCCTGACACCCTGACATAACTGGGGGGCTCTGGCACCCCGAGGCTGGGGGCATCTCCCCTGGCTCAGCTCTGCCCTGACACATCCCTTCTCACCCAGAATGGGCACTTCCCAGGCACCAACCCCAAATCCACGATGCCCCAGGGCTCCAGTCCAGCACAGCCACCCTGCTCCAGAGCCTGGAGGCTGAGGACAGGCCGTTTGACGGGCTGGGTACGTTATTAAGCACATGATTAATTTTGGCACCAGCCCCAGCTGCCTGACAGCTCCTTCTCCAGGGCTGGGAGAGCGAGCGCGAGAGGTGCTGCCTCTGCTGATGCAGCGGTTGGTGGGATGAAAAATCCTGCAATGCAGCACTGCTTCTTAATGAGCCATTTGTCTTTGAGTCTTCTTCACTCATTACCATGCCGGGAGAGGAATGGGAGTTGCCCCACGTCCCCATCTGAGCAATTACTCCTGGAGCAGAGCGAGGAAATACGGCCACGAGGCGCCCAGCTGCCAGGGATCCCTGCACGGCCGCCAGCGCGGGGACTTCCCACCACAACACCACTGACTCTGCCTGCTGCCACCTCGGGGGGACAGGAACCCCCTCCCTGCACTGCACACACGGCCCAGGACCACCCACCCTGGCCCCAGACCTGATTCTTTGGGGGTAAGAGCTGCTGTGCTGGGTGTGCAAAGGAGCTGGAGCATCCTGGAGCTGCCAAGGCAAAGGAAGAAGTCTGGCATTCCATCCCTGCAAAGCCCAAACCAGATCTTGGTGGAAGAGCCACATCTTCACAAGCCCTTTAGGATGGGGAACATCTGGGCCTGGGGGCATGGCAGCAAGGTGCCAGGAAGCTGGTTGAGAAGGAAAGAGGTGGCACAAGGAATGGGGAGCTGGTTGAGAAGGAAAGAGGTGGCACAGGGAATGGGAACCTGGTTGAGAAGGAAAGAGGTGGCACAGGGAATGGGCAGCTGGCTGAGAAGGAAAGAGGTGGCACAAGGAATGGGGAGCTGGTTGAGAAGGAAAGAGGTGGCACAGGGAATGGGCCATGGCAGCTGGTTGAGAAGGAAAGAGGTGGAACAGGGAATGGGAAGTGGGTTGAGAAGGAAAGAGGTGGAACAGGGAATGGGCAGCTGGCTGAGAAGGAAAGAGGTGGCACAGGGAATGGGCCATGGCAGCTGGCTGAGAAGGAAAGAGGTGGAACAGGGAATGGGCCATGGCAGCTGGCTGAGAAGGAAAGAGGTGGCACAGGGAATGGGAAGCTGGATGAGAAGGAAAGAGGTGGCACAGAGAATGGGCCATGGCAGCATGCAGAGGAAGGGCTGGCAGGGGTGAGAATCCAGCAGCCCCATGGCACAGGCAGCTCCAGCCCCCCCAGCCCTGCAGCAGTGCTCATCCTGCCACAGGACATGGCACACAGGGCATCGACTGCCAGAGGTGGGACCCCAGAGCCAGAGCATCAGGAGTGCAGCCAGCAGAGCTGGGAGATGCCCATGGAGGGACCCCCAGGCCAGGCAGGGCTGCAGGGAGCCCAGCCCCTGCCAGCTGGCACAGGGACTGTGGGCACTGAGGCTCACAGATGAGCACCCATCACTGGTGATGCCCACGGACAGCTCCCCTCCCATGGCACCCTCGACATCTGCCCACACTGCCTGGGGCCAGCAGCTCCTGTGGTGCCTCCAGGGCTTGGTGGAAAGGGGGACAGGCAGGTGACACCAGGGAGAGACCATAGCTTGCTGTTCACCTGCAGTGAAGGGAAGGGACAAGCAGGGACATCCCCTGTGCTGCGCTCACCCTGGGCTCTGCCCACACTCCCATGGGCACTCCAGGCACCAGCAGTGCCCCAGATGGGCTCCAGCATCTCCCAGGAGTTAAATCTGCCTGTGCCAGGGGCACTGGGGGCCATGGCAGCTCCCTCAGGCCCTGTGGCTGTGCCAGGGAGCCCAGCTGGCAGCGGTGTTGGATGAACCCCATTTCCCCATCACCCCCATTTTCCCTCCTGGTGTTGGATGAACCCCATTTCCCCATCACCCCCATTTTCCCTCCCACCCACATGGAGGCACCAGCTAGGCCCCAAGGCTTAAAGAGCCACTTACTCCCCAGCCATGCTGTGTAATGGCTTAAGCCAGGGATCACTCCAAAGCCTCTTTGGTGAGCTGGGGGCAGCGCGGCCTTAGCGCTGAGCGTGGCACCAGTGGCAACTCCGACCACCTCCTGCCCATTTCCTCCAAGCCCCGGGGCAGGCTGCCCCTTCCCTGCCCAGCTTCACTCCCACTGAGCCCCCAGCAGGCTGGCACTGCCATCCTTGCTCTGCTTGGCTGAGCCAGGGCTCTCACCTGTCGCCAGCGTTGCTCCTCATCCGGGACGAGGCACTCTCTGCTCCACCCCAAATAACACCAATTCCAAATAAGACCAATCCCAACCGGTTCCCTTCAGGGCACCACACCCCTCCCAAGGGCCCACAGGGGCTGGAGTTTCCAGGAACGAGGAGGAAGCAGAGCCCTGGTCCCTGTGCCAGCAGGGATGCTCGGGGCCATCACGTCCCATTCCCAGGCTGCATCCCCTGGGGCCAGGGCTGGGATGAGCACAGCCAGCCCGAGGCTTGGCACAGCCCAGCTTGCCAGCAGAGGACCCAAATTGCCGCTTTAATGGATGGGCTTAATTTGCAAAGCTGATGAAAACCTAAATATTTAAATACATAATTCTGCACAACGCTCTTAGCGCAGGGACAGAGCACGGGGAGGGGGGACATGGCTGCTGAGTGAGGACACAGCAGGCGTGGGGGATGCTCTGGTGGGACCACCTGGATCACCTGGGCCAAGAGCACCTCCATCACAATTTGGGGACCATGCACACCCTTGTCCCCAAAGCCAGCAGCACCCACAGAATGGGTGCCATGGGGAGCTCTGCTGGTGGCACTGGAGACCTGCTCCACCATCCAGAAGCATCCCAGAGCGAAATGCAGGGAAAAGAGAGCGTGGTCCAAGCCAGGGAGCTGTGAAGGGCAGTGGGATGAGCCCCCATGGAGATTACACCACCGATATTCCTGCTACAACAGCTTAGAGATAAAAGAGATTTGCAGGATTTACCAGCAATACAAATTGAATATTTAATTTTAGCTGCAGGGGAGGAGCGGGGGCTCATCCCAGGGGTGCACGGAGGTGTGCAGGTGGTGGGCCTGGAGAGATGTTTCCAGCTGCTGGGGGAAAACTGGTGTCAGAGCCATCCCCACGAGCCAGAGGGGCTGGGCATTGTCGTGGCAGCGGGACTGGGCACCCCCTGCCCAACCTGCCCCCAATCCCACCAGCCACTCACCACTGCCCACGGCACAGCACAGCCTCTGCCAGCACGTGGAGCTCCTGCAGGATCATCCTCAGATGAGCCACGTGTGTGTGAGCCCAGCACCAGCTCTGGGGGTGCTCAGGAGGGGTCCTGACCCCACACACTCCCCCTGGGCCAATGCGTGGCTCCTTTGCTGTGCTCCCCTCTGCCCTGACCAGGATGTACCCAACGAGGCTGGGCCTGGCTGAGGATGCCCCTGGATGGGGCCATTTGCCACCCAGGCCATGGACTTGGCAGGGAATGGGGCTGGAGGCAGAGGGAGGAGACACACCTGGGTATCCTGTGGGATGGGGTGGAGAAACCCCCAAGGGACCCAGCCACCCTCTACCGAGCCACAGCAGGAGCAGAGGACAGGCAGCAACAGCTGTGAGAATGGGGCTGCTGGATGTCCCCAAGGCCAGCACAGGGTCCCCAGGGTGCCACCGAGCCAGGTGCCCGTCCTGGCTCACCCCTCCATGGCCTGTGTGCGGTGCTGGCGCGGGTGCCAGCGCAGGGAGGGCTGGGGGAGGACGGCAGAAGATGAATGAGGGAGTCGGGAGGCTAATGGCATTGTCTGGAAAGTAGGTCGTGTGCTGAGCAAAAAGATATTTATATCAAAGCTCATTCCCCCGCAGAAGCTCCCGAGCTGGGTACAGGCAGCACCACGAGCCCATGGCCGTGCTCTGCACCCCCGTGACACCCCTGTGGCACCTCATGGCGCTCCACGCCCCCTCCATGCCCAGCTCTGCCACCCTGGGCCCCCACCTGCCCTGCTCAGGGGTGGCAGTGCCAGAGGTGAAGTCATCCCGATGGAACGGGAGCCACAACAGTTTTGTGTTTTTCTGACCTGGCTGCAGGCGCCGGGCACTGAATGGCACCGAGTTATTTTTGTTTTAATGCAACCTTTGCCAAGGCGTGATGCTGCCCTGGATGCTCCTCAGATGGGCAGAGTCAGCCCAGGATGGCCATGGAGGGTCCTGCCCAGCCTCAGCGGTGCCACCCTGGCCTGTCCCAGCACCTGGCTCTGCCCATGCTCCTCACACCCTGCATCACCCCTGACCTGAGCTTGGGCCAGATCTCAGCCTCGTTGCAAAGCTCAGTCACGTCCTTTCCTACCCCAGTATCCCTCCCTCACACCTCCAGCCTTCCAGGAAAAAGCCAAGAAATCATCCCAGAGATGGAGTCAAGTGTTTTTGCCCCCTCTGGCCATGCTGCCCCAGCTGTGGACACGGCCCAGCAGCAGCCACGGGGCCATCCAGCCCTGCTCTCCATCCCCATCCCACACCTGGCAGCCAGCACGGCAGGAGCAGGTTCATTTCCCATAATAGCTGTGTCGGCTGAATTTACAGCCCGGCTCCAAGTTATTAATAATAATGGCCTCACTCTTAAGTAGGGCTTTTCATCTGCCTCAGAGCCCTTTCCAGAGGACGTCTGCAGCATTATCACCATTTTATTCTCGTTTCAGTGGGCACAAGAGTGAGATGGAGAAGGGGCAGCTGATCTGTGCTGTGGAGTGGATGGTCCCGTGGGGAGCCCAGCCACGAAACCCCCAGGGAGGCCGGAATGCCGAGGATGCAGCCACAGCCCCGAGGCTCCCGCCGGCCCCGTGCCGTGGTGATTTACACCAGCAGCCAGCCCGGGCCCTGCCGCACGGATAAATCCACTTCAAGCAGCAATAAACCAGCGTCACCACATCGGTAATCCGCAGCGCTGCCACCGCCGTGAGGAATCCAGGGGCAACGCACATGTGCCGATAAATCCCAGGCTTGTCTCAGCGGGGAGGTCCCTGCGGTGGAAATCCCCGCTGGAGCCGCGGCCGGAGGGGTGGGTGCAACCAGGGAGATGCCAGCAAGGGAGACCCTGGGGATGGCTCCAGCACAGGGGACTCACAGCGGCCACGTGGGACCGGGGACATCCCCGGAACGCCCCCCTCCGTGTCCCCCCGGCGATGCCCACCCACCCCGGGTGTCTCCCTGCCGTGCTCCACAGCGAGGACTCGATGGGCAGATTTATTCCCCTGGAAGAGAGCTTTGATCCGAAGTTATTTTTTGTTTACTAGCAACAAGGTATTGTAAATACATCTTTGCCGATAATTATAGAGTCTGGGCGCACACCTTAATCTCCATAAAATATCAGATGCTACAATTTGCCTGATTTAATGAGATTGGAGGCTGATAAGCCGCTGAGCTAAGCTGTAAACTTGGGGGGGAGGAGGGAAATGATTGCAAATGTGCTAAACCGCCTTCGTCCTCCTCCTCCTCCTGCTGCTGCCACGTGCCCAGCCCGGGAGCGTGTGCCCAGCCCCGTAGCCCCCTGCCCAGCTCCAGGGATGTGCCCGGGCTGTGCTGCAGCAGCTTCACGCAGGGATGGGCATTTAGGGCAAACGGAGCTTTTTATACAATTTACCTCATTAAAACTCCAGGAGCTGAGCGCGGCACCGGGCTGTGGCCGGGGGCTGTGCCTGGGCACACTCTGTTCCCTGTGCCCTGCCGGGGGCAGCCAGCACAGCCCCAGCGCCAGGCTGGGTCCATGTGCCAGCTGAGGTGTGAGGACAGGGTCCCCAAGGGGCTGGGCTGCACGGGCAGGTCAGGATGGACGTGTGTCCTTATGTGTCCATGTGGGTCCAGCCGTGTCCAGGTGTGTGCCCAGACCTACCTGGCACCACCGGCCATGCCAAGGGCGAGCTGGACTGAGGGGTCCATGCCACCCAAGGCCACCCTCCTCCATGCCCTGGCCCTGTCCCTTCCACAGCCCCGGGGCTTTGTGCAGTCCCGGGTGCCCGGGGTGGGGATCCCCTCCTGCAGGGAAGGGGGCCCTGCCTGGAAAGCAGGAGGCTCCTCCTGGTAACGAGAGCCCCGTTTCCACAGCAACCTTAAAGGCCCACAGGTGCTGCCTCTCCAGCGGCTCTGGCATTTCTGGGGGACACTCAGCCCCTGCCCATGCCCAGCACCCCGTCCCCCCAGCCCATCTCCCCCAGGTACCACCTGGGCTCATCCACAGTCCCCTCCCTCCATTGGGACCCCCAAAGGTGCAGATTCCCTGCAGCAAGAGAGATGGGACCCCCCCCAAAATACCCCTGTGCCCACCCCGACATCATGAGGAGCCAGTGCTGACCTACAAATGTCAGGCTGACAGGTTAATTACTCTCCCTCTTCCTCGGGCCGTTATCAGATGGAATCAGACGTCACCTGAGACTGTTAATTGGGCTAATTATTCCAGTTTCAGATTTTAAATAATTAGTTACTGTTGACTCCAGCCTGACTTCCGCAATTTTCTATAAAAAGGTCAAATGGTTCCTGGAGCCCAAAACCCAAGAGATGGGGTGGAGGGGCTGCAGCAGAGGTCAGGCACACCGAGACCCCTGGGCTGGCTGGGGACAGTGTGGCTCCCACCAGTGCCTTGTGCTCTTACTGGAGCTGGCAGGAGAGGGACATCACCTGCCTCAATGGCAACAAGGGACACCAGGAGAGGGAGGGGGGTGTGGAAGCACAGGGTGAAGGGTGGGGGGTGGGAGGGAGCCCCTTCCTCCCTCCCTTCCTCCCCCAGCATAGTGAGAGCTGCCCCAGGCTGAGCTCCCTGCCCAGGCTGAGCCACAGGAACCCCCCCAGCAGAGCCCAGGTCCCTCTGGGCACCTCATCCCCCCTGGCTGGACTCCCCAGGGCTGAAATCTCAGCCCAGGGGTTTCAGCAGCTGTGATTGTCCCTCTGGGTTTCCCTGTGGGCGCTGGGCAGTGGGCACACGGGCAGCACTTGCCCTTCAAAGGGTTTGGTGGCCAAAGCAAGCCCTGGTGCCCCCGGGCTCCCTGCAGGGAGTACCTGTCACCTGCCCAGGCATTGCAGAGGGACACGCTGGGCAGAGGGACAAGCAGAACCAGCTCGTTCCCTCAGGAACACCACGCTTTCTCCCAGCCTCATCCCCGCTATTAATAGCCTTCACTAGCCTCCTCGGGAGCCATTTGCATATTTGATTGCAACTCCGGGGCGGGGCAGGGCCCTTCAATCAGCCGCTCCCGCAGTCTCATTTGCATGGGTTGACATTTTGTTCTGGGAGCAGTGACACCGGCACTGCGGTTGGGGACACGGTTCTGGGGGGCCGAGGTGAGCCCAGTGTCACCAACCAGCAGCGCTGCTCCGGGCACATCAGCCAACCCGTGCGTGCCCGGGAGCACCGAGCAGGGCCGGCAGCCCCTCCCTGGCTGTCCCAAAGCCGGCAGGGAGTGCTGGAGCCTTGGTGGCCCATGTCCCCACACGCCCTGCCCTGCCCTGTCCCGCTCTCCAGCCCGTCCCTGTCCGACCTGCCCGGCGGGACGATCAGAGCGCCCGTGCAGGGGAGGCTGTGCCCGTGCCCAGCCCGGCGGGCAGGGTGTGGGTGCCGGGCACAGCACAGCCGGGGTGAGGGCACAGAGCTCCGCGCGGTCCCCGCCCCGCCAGCCCTGTCTGGAGCTGCCGCACATCAAAGGGCAGGGGCAGGGCGGGACGTGCCCAGGGAAGGGGGGACCTCAGGGGCACCCCCGGGGGCAGCGAGGGTCGGGACCCGCCGCCGGTTCGTGCTGCGGGTCGGGCTCGGGGGATCAGCACCGCGGACAGCGCCCGGCTCCAGCACGGCCACCATGGCCAGCGCCACCAGCACGGCCACCGCTGTCACTGTGGCCACCATGGCCAGCGCCACCAGCACGGCCACCGCTGTCACTGTGGCCACCATGGCCAGCGCCACCAGCGCCACCAGCACGGCCACCGCTGTCACTATGGCCACCACTGCCATCGCCGCCACCAGCATGGCCACCACTGTCACTATGGCCACCACTGTCACCACGGCCACCACTGCCATCACCGTGCCACCACCGCCACCAGCATGGCCACCACTGCCACCAGCATGGCCACCACTGCCATCACCGTGCCACCACCGCCACCAGCACGGCCACCGCTGCCACTATGGCCACCACTGCCATCGCCGTGCCACCACTGCCCCCATGGCCACCACCACCACGGCCACCACTGCCACCATGGCCACCACTGCCATTGCCGTGCCACCACTGTCACCATGGCCTCCACTAGAAACTCCCACCACGATAAACTCCCACCATGAGCAGCACTGCCACAGCCACCATGGCCACCATGGCCACCACTGCCACCAGTGTCACCACAGTGCCCAACCACACGTGCCACTGGTGTCCCCGCCAGCAGCCCCTGTGGCAGCCCCAGGCCAGGGCTGTGCCAGACAGCGGCAGGAGGAGCTGGGTGGTTCCAGGGCCCCGGGCAGACACAGCCCAGAGCTGTGTCCCAGGACGCCCTCGCTCCCCCCCGGCTCTTGGCATCACTTGGCAGGAAAAAACAAGCCAGGGTGAGGCGTGGGATCAAGCCTCAGGATGACAGGGATCGGGAGAGGGCTCTGCTGCTTCCCTCCCTCCTGCCTCAGTTTCCCCTCCAAGGAAACACAGCAGAGATACAGGTTTGTGTCACGGAGAGCCAGGGTGATGGGGGAATCCACGGAGAGGCACAGAGGGACCCAACTGCCACTGTGACTGTGCCAAGGAGCCGACTGAAGACAGGCAGGGCTCGAAGCACAGATGTCAGCACCGGCTGTGCCGCTCCCCGGCAGCGGGGCCGTCTGGCAGGCAGAGCTGGGGCTCCCCAGCTCCATCCCCGGACCGACACACAGACACACAGACACACAGACACACACAGAGGGGACCCTGCCCCTCGCATACACAGAGGGGCAGCCCTGCCCTGCTCCCCACAGCCCCCACTCAGCACATCCCCTCCCCCAGTTCTCACAGCTCCCAGCCCCCAGCCCCAGCACACACCCCCTGCAGCACACACAGCCCTCAGCCCCATCACACAGCCCCTACAGCACACACAGCCCCTACAGCACACACAGCCCCCAGCCCAGCTCTGCAGGGAACAGGAGCAGAGACCTCGGGGCTGGGATCTCCCCATCCCGGTCGGGCGAGCTTCAGGGCTGTGCCGAGGCTCGTCTGAGCGAGGGCTGGCCGGGAGCCACAGGCTGCACACCGAGGAGAGAACGTGGCTGCCAGGGAGGAGGATTTGGCCACGAAAGGGTTAGGGCTGTGGGCTGGCCGGGCCGGGGGATCTCGCTGAACTGGCACGGCTGGGCACAAAGCAGGGCTCTCCCAGGACTGGGGCTCTGCCAGGCACGGAGCCCCCTGCACGCAGCCAGGCCCTCTCCCCTCCCACCCAGCGCCCCACTCACCCTCCGCCGCTGCTAAGCCATGAAGTTGCCGGCCTGGGCTGGGCAGGAGCCGGAGGATGGATTCCCTGTGATCCTGCAAATTCCCCGCGGGCCGCCCATGCCGCGGCCAGGCCGCGCAGCGAGGCCGGAGGCGTCCCCGGGGTCACGGCCACCCACGGCAGCGGCGGCGGCGGCGGCGGCCACGCTCCGGGTGCCGACACCGGCACCGGCACCTCGCAGCCGGAGAGAGGCGGTGGCGGAGCCGTCGCCCCCGCGCGCTGGGGACACACCCACGCGCGCTCCCCGGCGCGCTCGGCCACCCCCGCGCACCGACAGCACCCCCGGGAAGGGGCTGCCCACGCCAGCAGCGCCGCACGCCCACGCACGGCCCCGCACGGCCGGACCGACACACGGCCCCGCACGGCCGGACCGACACACAGCCCCGCACGGACGGACCGACACACGGCCCCGCACGGACGGACTGACACACAGCCCCGCACGGACGGACAGACACACAGCCCCGCACGGCCAGACCGACACACGGCCCCGCACGGACAGACCGACACACAGCCCCGCACAGACAGACTGACACACGGCCCCGCACGGATGGACAGACACACAGCCCCGCACGGACAGACTGACACACGGCCCCGCACGGATGGACAGACACACAGCCCCGCACGGACACACCGACACACAGCCCCACACAGACCGACACACAGCCCTGCACAGATGGACACACAGCCCTGCACGGACAGACAGACACACAGCCCCGCACGGACAGACTGACACACAGCCCCGCACAGACAGACTGACACACAGCCCTGCACAGATGGACACACAGCCCTGCACGGACAGACCGACACACAGCCCCGCACGGACAGACCGACACACAGCCCCGCACGGCCAGACAGACACACAGCCCTGCACAGATGGACACACAGCCCTGCACAGACAGACTGACACACAGCCCTGCACGGACAGACAGACACACAGCCCCACAGGCCGGCGGATGGACGGACACCCGGCACAGCCGGATGGACGCACAGCCCCGCAGGCTGATGGATGGACAGACACCCGGCCCTGCATGGCCAGACAGACACACAGCCCCACACACTGATGGATGGACAGGACCCTGCACACAGGGATGGACACACAGACCTACACACGGATGGATGGACGGATGGATGGATGGATGGACGGACACAGGGCCCTGCACACACAGATGGACACTCAGCAGCTCTGTATCACTGCACATGGCCATGTGCACCTGGCTGCTCCCACTCACCCCACACACGGCTGTGCACCCCACAGCTCCCCTCACTCCCCACACACACCTGCTGCAGGGGAACCATGTCCTTCCCCCACCATGGGGCTGTCCCCAGTGTGCCCCCACCCAGAGAGGGCCCTGATGCAGATGGGTGTCATGAACAAAACATGAAACTGGGGCCATCCCTCAGCTCAGCTGCACAGATGGCACCAAGCTGGGGCTCATCAATGGGGTCTCACCCCAGTCCCAGGTCTGGGGACACCAACCACAGCAGGGACAGCCACTTCCAAGGCATACAGTGTTTCCCCAGTACCAACCATTCACCATTACCAAACAAGTGCCCCAGCACGCTCTGTGCCACCACAGCACCTGCATCCCTTTGGGAAGAGGAGAGGTTCCCCAAGACTGGGAAATCAGCAGGTCCTGTCACAATGGGACTCGATACCTTCAGCTCTTGTGGTCCTCTCACTCCAACACAGCACCCCTCATGCCCACACACAGGCTGCTCTCCCCCTTCCCTCTGCCCACCAAAAACTTCAGCTGATTCCCAGCCCAAACATCTCCTGATCCTCCTGCAGGAGAGGGCCAGGCAGGCAGCAAGGCCCCGTCACCACCCACTGCCCAGAGCTGCCAATTTAAGGCCAAGCAGACTCCTGGTGAAACACTGAGCTCTGGCAACCCCGCCACAAACATCTGCTCTTCCAACAGCACCGTGATTCACAGGCTATTAATTGGGGCATGGCAGCTCTGGGAACTGTTTGCATCCCCTGGCTTTGCTCAGAGCCACAACTTGCTGCTGACAAGGTCTGGGTGCTGGAGGCAGAGCCAAACCTGGCACGGCACTGGCTGCAGTGGAGCCACACCAGGACAAGCCACGGGGCACCGTGCCCAGCTCCCACCCAGGAGTGATGCAGAATGAACCCCAGGAAAACACAGCAGTGGTGCCCAGTGCTGGGCAGAGCCACAGTGCCCGCTGGATGCCTCTCTGATGGGGTTGGCAGGTGCTGGGGGTGTTCCTGAAGTTGCTGTCACCAAACATGAGCAGGTTTGCATAGGGTGTCCCAGCTACTGAGCCACTCACTCCCAGGGCTCCCAGACCCTGCTTGGGCAGCACCAAACAAAGGCTGAGGGGAGCCTCCAACAACAGCCAAAAGGAATCTGAATTCAGAAGCTGATTAGAAACCATGTCATGGCTTCTTCCTGCTCCAGCATTTGGGGAGGAGTGAGCTGGGGGGCGACGTGGAAAATCTAATTAAGATTGAGGGCAGGTTGCAGAGGCACTGACACAGGCACTGCAGGAACACAGCTGCTTGTGGGAGGGGGACACGGGGTGCTGCAGCACCCCTGGCCTTGCAGAAATGGGGAAGGTACAAATTAATTCTCCTTACCCCGATGGGCACTTGCTCCACTGCCACGTGCTGTGGCGGCTGACAGAGCTCAGCTTTTGGACCTGTGGTGGCCTGGCCCTCTCTGTCCCCTGCCAGTGACACTGTGCAGCCCTGGAACGAGCTGCTGAGCAGGACTGGGCAGAAGGGGCTCAATCCTGCCTGCTTTGGGGGAGGTGGGTGTGGAGTGCTGAGCTGTCTGCCCTGTCCATGGATTTCCAGTTGGCCCCCCTGTGCTGCTGCTCATAGAGGGACCAGGCATCACAGGGCCATTGGGATGGCCGAGATCTGAAGGCCACTTTCTCAGAGCAGGCTTTACACCTGGTTCTTGGGGATGGCAAAGCCCAGAGGCCAGGCTGAAGGGGCACTACCCAGGCTCTGCAGCACCAAGCCCTCTCCACATCCCCTTCCCCTTGCCCTCCGCAGCCACCTGCATCACAGGGATGTCTCCCCACCGGGAGGAGCTGCCACCCCATGGCCGGGGTGTCCCCCAGGGCACGTCCAGCCGCAGCCCCGGCCCCCGCCCGGCCCAGAGTCCCCCTCTGCTGGCACGTCTCGCCTGCTATTCTTAGCTCTCCAGCGCTGCGCTCTCCCGGCAATGGCACCGTATATTACTATTATTGCTGGCTGCCAACGTCTTGAAGCAGGCAGCCAGGATCGTGATGGGGCTTCCACACCCCTGGTGACCTGTCATTCGGTCCCTGCTGGGCTCTGGTCTTCAACAGGCTATTTCAGGAAATCCAATTTGATGGCCAGAAGGAGCACAAGCCACACGTTCAGCCCCTGCGCTGGATCCAGGCTCCTCCTGTTTCTGCTCAGATCCAGATTTTAGCTTCTCCCGTGTTGGCAATAAGGGCCAAGAGTCACCTTTGGCTCCAGATCCAAATTTCTGGCTGGGTGGGATCCAGGGTTTCGGCTCAGCTTGCTGGAGAGATGCGAGCGTCTGCAAAACCTGGATCTGGAGCCCCAGCCCCCACCGCAGCAGCTCCACCTGGCCATGAGACCCCAGCACGGGGCCTGATCCTGCCCTTGAGGGTGGGCAGAGCTGGGGAGACCCTCACCAGCACAGCCACCAGCCACCCACACAGGCTCTGCATCCCACAGGTGCTGGCACTGCTCTGCCTCTGAGCTGCTGATGGAAGGGCCCCCAAACACCCCCAGGCTGGGCTTCCCAACACCCTCCACTCATCCCGTGCCTTGCCCAAGCTGCTGGGAGCCAGGCCCAGCAGGAGGATTGAGAGGGCTGGGGGCTGCTCCTCCAAGCCCACGTGGCACAAGCCTTGGCACTCAGGAGGGAGATTTGGGCACCAAGCTCAGCACCAGCTCACCCAGGCTTGGAGAGGGACACCACGGTTTTGTCACCCTGTTCACCAGAGCAGGGACACGTGGAGCTGGTCCTGGTGCCCTGGCTCAGTGGGGTGACAACACCCAGGGCAGCCCCAAAGCTGGCTCACACCAACATCTCCCCACGTCAGTGCTCCCACCACTGCCACAGCCAAAAGGGGCCCCTCCAGGCTCGGATGTTCCACGGTCACTTTGATGGCTATTTTTGCATTCCCAGCCCTGCCGGCGCTGTAATAAAGCTTGAAAGGGCTGACATGCTCCTTGCAGCCAAGCCCATCTCCCAGTGGCCTTCCCCTGCTCCATCCCTGCACAGACAGAGTCCTCAAGGGCTGGGAACCGTGGATGCATTCAGGGGGGAACAGTGGAGCATGGGGCTGAGAAACTGAGAAAGACCAAAAATTACATCAATTTCCTAAAGGAGAATCTGCACTGCTGACTGGATCCTGCTCCCATTTACACCGAGCAAGGCTGCCTGGATTCCCACAGGGATAACCAACCCCCACCAGCCAGGCTCTGTCCCCTCTTCCTGGCCAGGGGACAGGCAGGGATCAGCTGTGGGCAGCACAACCCTGGACCCCACAAGGGAGGTGACATGCAGGGCTGGATGTCACAGGATGGAGACACACCAGCGGTCCCAGCACCAACTTGCTCTGCAGGTTTGGCACAGGATGGAGGGACCAGACCGACTCCTCCAAGAAACCCCAACAGTCTGGAGGAAGGAAGGCAGCAGCAAGAGGGAGCAGCCAGACAGGGGCCCCCGAAGCTCTGCTTGCCTGCCAGGCTGGCTGGGACCACGGCGCCTGCATGCACGGTGATGGGCACAGCTCAGCACCCGGCCGGGCATGGTCCGAGCCTCCCCCCCCCCGGCAGGATGAGGAGGGGGAGTCCGGTGGGTGGGGAGGGGTCCTGGGCCTGCCCCGAGCCCTCCGCAGCGGGAGAACGCAGCATGGCTGGCGTCGCCATCCAGGGGAGGCTGGAGGGGCTGCGGGCTGTGCCGCTCTCCCCAGTGCCTCGGGCAGCAGGAGATGGGGACCCCCTCTCCCCCACCCACGGGGGAATCCTGGCGGAGCTGAGCGCCACGGTACCGCCGAGACGCCCCCGGCCATCCCCCGGCTCCCTCCTCCCCGGTTCACCCCCGGACAGCCGCTCGGCGGGGCCGGATGGGTCCGCAGGTGACACGTCCCGTTCCCGCGGGGCCGGTTCCGCACGGCTCCGGTGCCTCGTCGGTGAGAGCCCCCTCCGCACTGAGCACCGCGGACCCTCGGGACCGCTTCCCGCACCCCCCCCGCCCTCCCCGCTGGGCACGGCGGAGCCCGGGCACCGGCCCCCGCTCTGCGCTGGGCACCGCGGCACCCCCGGCACCGGGGCCACCCCCGCCGCTCTTACCCCGCTCCCGCCTCCTACATCCTCCGCCGGCTCCCGGGCGGTTCCCCGACGGCCCGGCTCGGCCGCCCCCGGCCCGGCTGCTCCCGGCCCGGCTCGGTTGGGCTCGGCTGGTCCCGGCTCGGCCCGGGCCGGCGCCCCGCGCGTGGGAGCGCGGCGGGCGGCAGCATGCGAGTGGCGGCGGCCCCGCAGTGCAGCGCGGGCGGGCGCGGAGCGGCGGGAGCGGAGCGGGGCCGCCGCGGCGCCGCCAAGACACGGCGGTGGATTTTCCCCGGGAGCCAGAGCGGGCGGCGGCGGCGCAAAATGGCTCCGGTGCGGCTCTGCCGCCGCCTCCCGGCGCCCCGGGACCCCACGGGGGGGAAGAGCGGGGGCAGCCGCACGTGGGGCCGGGGAGATGCTGAGGGTGCGGGATGAGTGGTACCCACCCGTGGGCATCCCCCGAGGCACCCTGTGGAGCCGGACTGGCACCCAGACAAGGGGTACCCGCCCGTGGGAATTCCTGCAGAGCCGGACTGGCACCGAGACAAGGGGTACCCACCCGTGGGCATCCCCCTGGATCACCCCAGCGAGCCGAGGGCACTCCGGGACTGTCACCCACGCCTGTCCACGGGCACACAGCCTGCCAGGGAGGGGACAGAGTGCAGGGACAGCCCTGGGGTACTGAGATAGCCCCGGGGTAGCCCCTGAGTGACAGAACAGCCCCGCGGTGCCAGGACAGCCCCAGGCACGGTGCAGCCCCTGAGGCCCAGCCTTCCCTCAGCAGACCCAGGGCCACCCGCTGCTGCCTGCCCGCTGAGCCACTCACACCACACCCTGTAATTTGATAATAATTATAATAATAATAATTACAGCGAGCACGGGCTGGAAGTGCAGGAACAATAACCTGGGTAACGCCCTGCACACTGGCAGGAGCAGCACGGTGGCACAAGCCCCATCCTGGTGCCAAGCTGAGCCCAGAGCACCTCACCAGGCCCTGCCCAGTGCGTGGGGGGATGTGGCCCAAATGAGTGCCCTGTGTGTGTTTTTAAGCAGTCCTGTCCATGTCCCAGTGCTGTGGTTCAAGTGCCAAGGTTTTCCCACGGAACAGGACACCCTGGCAGAGGCAGAGCTGGGGCTGTCCCCACTCCTGGTGTGCAGAGAGCCCCCCAAAAGGTGCCCCCAGGAAGAGATCTCCAGTCCCAGAGCCCACCAGGCCCTGTAGCATCCTGCATTGCTGACACGGCTGCTCCTGCTGCAGGCGGGGAGCAGAGCTCTGCCCCCTCCTTCAGCAGTTATATAAAAGGATTAAAATTTAATAGGAACTTCAAAAGGGGAAGAACTGGGTGGTCGAAGGCAGCTGGCCTGGGGCCGGGTGTGGAGCAGAGGCACCTTGGGACACGTCTCAGTTCTGCTGAGCAGCAGCACTGTGGCACATGGAGGCATCATCCAGCCATGGGGGCAAAGTGTCCGGGCAGCACGGGCAGCACGGGCATCCCATGAACCCACACTGGCTTTACTGAGCCATGGTGTCCCTGGGTCACAGTGGTGCACAGCTGCCATGGCACAGAGTCCCCATTCCCCAGGGTCAGCCCTTACCCAGCACCTCCACCTCTCTGCTGGCATCCAGGCAGCCTTTAATCATTGACCACCCACGGGCACAGCATCACCCACCCGTCCTGGTGCCCGCTGCCACCCTGCCCATCCCATCCCATGCCATGCCAGCAGTCCCCAGGCATCACATCTCCTCCAGCCCGGTTCCTTCCATGCACGTGGGTTGGAGTGTGCTGGAGAGCAGCCCTGTGCTGGGGGAGCAACACCCCGAGCTGGGGGGCAGCTGATGCACCCCTGTCCCCCACCACACCCAGAACCCGCCTGGCTGCACAGCAGCGGCTCTGCCCTCCCGCCGGTGCAGCACCGGGAGCGGGGCTGTGCTGGCAGCAGGAACGAGCCAGGGCTGGGAAAACACCATCTCCCGCCCACACACCGCCCACGGCCGGCCCCGAGCCCGCTCCGCCGCCCCCGCCGCGCCGGGGCTCACGGGGCGGGGGCGGCGGGTGCGGGGTGGGGGCAGCGCCCGGCACGGCCGCCCCCGCATGGGCAGGGCAGGGGATGGGGCAGGGAACGGGGCAGGGAACCGGGCAGGGGGTGCGGGTCAGCAGCCCCGGGTGCAATGTCCGCCCCAATATCCGCCCTGGTGCAGGGTCCTGCTGTAGGAGCCGGGCTGGGCTGGGGGCAGGGGCTGCGGGGGTCGGGGCTGCCCCATATCCATGGCACAGAAACCTCTCGGTGAGGGCCCAGCCAAGAAGCCTTTGGTTGGTTCATTTTTAATCCTGGCCAAGAGCAGGAGGGCTGCAGGCATGAGGCTTAGGGACACTGCAGGACATGATAGGGGGCCTCAAACAGCCCCTCCAGCAGCCCAGCTCATGCCATGGGGGTCTTGGGTCATGCGTGTCCCTGCAGGATGGGGATCCCCGGGAGACAACAGCAACCACCGAGCATCCCTCGCCATTCTGAGCATCCCTCACCACCCCACTGTGGCTCAGCTCCCATTGCTGGGTGAGTCCCTCTCCCAGCGCCAGTGCCGCTCTCCCAGCGCCAGTGCCGCTCTCCCAGCGCCAGTGCCGCTCTCCCAGTGCCAGTGCCACCCTGCCGGTGCCTGCAATGCGGGGGGCAGGATCCGTGCTCGAGCAGGAGCTGCGGGCGCGTGGGAATGCACAGAGAGCAGAGCGGGGTGGGAGGAGGGGAGCGCACGAAGCCGGAGCTCCCCCCACGCTGCTCCCGATCCCTCACCTGGCAACAGGGACCGGGTCCCAGCGGGAATGTGGCACCGGGGCAGGCGGGGGCAGGGCCCTGGTGCCCACCCCGCTAGGAGGAGGTGAAGGAGGATGCTCGGGCGGCGGGAGCTGGCCCGGGCGGGGCCGGCGGGGGCAGCGGGAAGCACCGGCCGATCTTGCGCAGGGTGCGGTGCAGGTCAGCGCGGAAACGCCGGATGGAGAAGCAGTAAACGACGGGGTCCAGGCAGCTGTTGAGGCTGAGCAGGGCCACGCTCAGCGTGTGCAGCACATCCAGGGTGTCGGGGGGAGCACAGAGAGGTGCGGGGGGCCGGCTACCCACCCAGGGGGCGAGCGTCAGGTGGTAGGGGGCAACACAGACAACAAAGACCAGCAGCATCCCCAGCACCATGGCACGGGCCTGCTGCCGGTGGGAGCCTGGCGAGGCAGCGGCGGGCACCGAGAGCGCCCGGGCGATGGAGGCGTAGGTGCCCAGCACCACCAGGAAGGCGGCGGAGAAGAAAGCCACCATGGCGTAGGCATAGCCCCGCTGCCGCCCGTGCTGCTCAAAGCAGGCGGTGGTCCCGGCGGGGGTGGGGAAGGTCTGGTGGGTGGCCAGGGTGGGCACGGCACAGCCCAGCCCCAGCAGCCAGGCCAGGGCACAGGCCAGAGCGGCGCCGCGGGGCCCCGGCAGCGGCAGCACCCGGCGCGCCGCCCGCACCGCGCAGAACCGGTTGAAGCTGATGAGGGCCATGAAGGTGATGGCGCTGTAGGTCGCCAGGTAGTAGGCGGCCCCTGCCAGGCGACAGGTGGCCTCCGAGAGGAGCCAGTTCCCCCCAGCCAGGTAGTAGTGGATCCAGAGGGGAAGGGTGAGGTTGAAGAGGATGTCAGCCAGCGTGAGGTTGATGAGGTAGATGCGGATGGCCTTCCTCACCTTGCCGCTCTGCAGGAAGACCAGCAATGCCACCAGGTTGCCCGGCAGCCCCACACACAGCACCAGGCAGTAGACAATGGGCACCAGCACGAACTGCGCCGGGTTGTTGGGCAGGCACTCTCCAGGGTGCTCCACCAGCAGAGGTCCCGGCACTGAGCTGTTCATCCCTGGCTCCTGCAAAGAGGGCAAACAGTCAGGGACAACCCTTGGGGACAGGGGAGGGACATTGACCTGGACAGGACGACCTCTCTGGTTGGCACTGCTGGGCACTGAAGGCAGAGCCCTGAGGGGATGCCTTCATCCGCCAGAAGGGCTCAGCTCACACAGGAGAGGAGGAGACCCCAGCTCTGTCCCCCCACACAACAAGGGAGCATAGAGACCACTGTCAACTGCCCATCTAGATCCTGCAAGGAGTGGCAGGCACAGCTGCAGCACAGCCAGGGGACAGAGCTGCAGCCGCAGGCACCCGAAGGTGCCACACTGGCTCCAGTCGGCAGCTGCAGGGCTTAACACCTCCCACACAGCACGTGCCTGTGGGGCCACCCACCCCAGCCCTCTCCCAGCACCCCAAATTCCCCATGGAGCCAGGCATGAGGAAGTCACTGACTGGCTCAGCGAGCTGCAGAATGGAGAAACCCAGGTAGGGACAGGGGGTACAAACAGGGGGCCAGCACCCCCCGTGCCCCCCAGTCCTGCACAGCAGGGTCTGCCTCTGGTCCTGGCCATGGGAAAGCACACTGTGCTGCAGTGGCTGTATCCAGGGCTGCAGTTACTTCACCTCCCATCACTGCCTGCCCACACCTCGCCAACGAAGGCACTGAGTCACCAGCTGGTGTTTTCCAGCACAGCAGGGCTGGATTCGGCACGCACGGCACCCAGCCCCGGGCTGAGGCATGGAGAGCACAAGCTGCTGAGCCTGGGGGACCTGAGTCTGACTCCCTCAGGGGTCCCCTTTTCCTCCTCCTTCCCCATCATACACACAGTGAATGCTCCATCCCACCCACACCACGATTGTTACTTACCTTGGGTCAGGCGGGAGCGGTTCTGTCCCCTCTGGCTGCTCCTCGCTGTGACCCAGCCAGGCTGGGGACGGCTTTAAGTGCTGGGGGAGGCAGGGGCTGCCTGACCCCCACCCACCATCCCAAACCCCCCTGTGTTACTGCCTGTGGGACAGCAGCTGGAGTGGGGAGAGCACCTGTGTGTGTATGTAACAGGGAATTCCCTGCTGGAGCCACCCTAAGATCCCCTGCGCCGGCTGACGGGGCTGGGGACGTGTGGGAGTGGCCAGTACTGGCCTGGCTGACCCCCCTGCCGTGCCCCCAACCTCATCTAATTCCATTTCCCAGGGCCCTTCTCCCACCCACGCCTGGATGAAAGCAGCAGAGGGTCAGGTTTCTGCACCCAGCAGCTGGGGACAAGAGGGATGCCCCAAAGGGATCAAAGCAGGAATCTGCCTCCTCCTGCCTCTTTGTGCTTTTGTTGGCTTCAAAGCTGGTTTTAAGGGGAGCAGCCCTAGAGGCCCCCCCAAGATCTGTGAGCATCTGAGTCACTGCTTTGTGTGGTAAGAAATTTGTGTGTGCTCTTTTAGGACACCAAAGATGTCACCCTGAGGTAGGTGACACCTAACTTCAGGTCCCACCAGGGGTACAGGGGTGACTTACACCCCTTGCTCATCCCAATAGCCAGACTCCCCACACAGCCATCCCAGCCCCCTTGCTGGGAGCCACTTCACGTGAGCTGTGGTTCATCCTGAGCATGCTGTGCCCATCTGGGGGGGCAGAGGGTGGCTCCCTGTGGGAGCTAGATCCACAAACAGCACATGCCTGCCTGGGCACTCGCTCCTGTCACTGCCTTGGTGTGCAGCAAGGGGCTTGGCACATTGTTGGGGGGCTGTGGGATCCCACCTCAGATGGGCTCTCCCCACTGTCCATCTGCCTCTGTGCCAGCTCCTGCACCAGCTCCCACACGTCCCCAGGCCTTGTGTCCAGGCACTGTCCCCAGGGACTGGGTTCTCCAGCCCCAGGACATCCCCTTAGCCCCCGAGGCTCAGCGTGGAGGGAAGGCAGAAATAAACAGGGAGGCAAAACATGAAAAACAAGAGATTTTATTCCAAAATTTGAAAGAGAGCAGAGCCAGCCCCTGCTTAGTGTGGCCAAACACTGGAAAGAGCCGGACACCTTGTGCGAGTTCAGCAGTGTCACAGCAGTGTCACAGTGGTGCCATGGCCACCATCCCACAGCACCAGCCCAGGTCCCACAGTGTGGGGACAGCCAGCACCAGAGTCACTGGCAGAGGCAGGAGAGGACACACTGTGTCTCATCAGCAAGGATGCGATGTCATCCCTGAAAATACCATGAAGGTGTTGCTCCCCAGCAGCCGAGCCGTCTGTCCTTCCCGTCTGTCCTTCCTGTCTGTCCTTCCCGTCTGTCCTTCCCGCCTCTCATCACTCGAACTTGGGCCGGGGGGCAGCTGGGTACCCGCGGATGTTGAGCAGCAGGAGGAGGCCGAGGGAGAGGGTGGCCGGGGCACACATGGCCAGCGGCTCCTGCAGCGCCAGCAGAGTGTAGATGGCACCTGGGCAAGGAGCAGAGCACAGGAATGGGGGTCTCTGGCCAAGGGTGTCCCCAGACCCCACGATGGGCAGTGAGTGCCCGCTGGCTCTCACCTATCATGACGACGCTGAGGATGAAGTTGCTGATCTCCTGCAGCAGCTGGGGCCCAAATGCCAGCAACAGCCCGGCCGTCACCTCCACCCAGCCCACGGCCGCCAGGTACCTGCCCGGCTCCGGCACAAACCCCAAGTCCTTCAGGGGAAACACCTTGGCAAAACGCACGAACTCCGATGCCTGGGAAGGGTGGGAGAGGGGTGAGGCAGCCCCAGCCTGGGGCTGGGGAAATACAGCCCCTCCAGTGTGTCTGCTCTGCCCTGCCCTGTCTTCCAAGGGGATCAGCTCTGCATCCTAAATAACTCCAGCTCTGCATCCTAAATAACTCAACCACGCACCCTAAGGGGATCAGCCCTGCGCTCCAAGGGATTCTGGGCTGACTCACAATGAAGGAAGGGCTCAGCCTTGTACCCAAAGTGCTCCACCCTGAACCTCTGTAGTCCCAACCTGCTCATTCTCACCCAAGGCTCAGCCCAGCACCACAACAGGGTCAGCCCTGCACGTTTCCCCTGGAGCTCAGCCCTGCACCCCAACCTGTTCCTTTCCTTTCCCCTGGAGCTCAGCCCTGCACCCCAACCTGTTCCTCTCCTTTCCCCAGGGCTCAGCCCTGCACACCAAAGTGCTCTTTGCTCTTTGCTCTGCCTCCATGCTGCTCATTCCCCCCGGGCTCGGCCCTGCGGCCCCCGAGCCTGCCGAGCCCGTGGCTGCACTCACCATGTGCCGGTGCAGGTCGGCAGAGAGCCAGTCCGAGACCTTCAGGACGCCCGTGAGGAAGAAGAAGAGCCCAAGCAGGACACGGAGGGCGGTGAAGGCCGCCGCCATGGCGGGACGGGCGGGCCCGGAGGCGGAGCGGGGCGGAGCGGCCCGGCCCCGTTCCCAGCCGGGCCCCGTTCCCAGCCCGGCCCCGCTCCGTGCCCGGCCCCGCTCTGTTCCCTGCCCGCTTGAGCCCGGCCAAGCCCCGCAGGTTCGGGGACGCCCTCGCCCTTGGATGCTGCCGGGGCAGGGGATGCTCAGATGTGCAGCGTCACCCCCCAAGCTGTGACACGTCCTCCCCTCGAAACAGAGCTGGAGGAAAAAGGGAACCCCCCCACCCCGCAATAAATCCCACAGCTGGGGGGGGCTCGTGGGCTCTGTGAGCAGATGTGATCATGGCAGCACCTGGGTGCGAGGGGCTGCGGGGACCGATGGGCAGGCAGGGCACGGGCAGCGCTGGGCACAGCTCCGGAGCAGGCAGGAGCCCATGGAGTAGGCAGGAGCCCATGGAGAGCGGGCAGGAGCCCATGGAGCAGGCAGGAGCCCATGGAGAGCGGGCAGGAGCCCATGGAGCAGGCAGGAGCCCATGGAGCAGGCAGGAGCCCATGGCGAGCAGGCAGGAGCCCATGGAGCAGGCCGGAGCCCATGGAGCGGGCAGGAGCCCATGGAGCAGGCAGGAGCCCATGGAGCGGGCAGCAGCAGCAGAGGATGCCCCGGCCCCAGCGAGGCCGCTCGGGGGGACGGAGGCGGCCGCGCTCCCCCGGGCTCTGCGCTCTCCCGGGCTCTGCGTCACCGCCCGCGCTGCTCCAGCACCAGCACAGGCCGAGCTCCAGGAACGGCAGCTCGGGATTGGCGAGAGCCGGGCCCCAGGGGAGCCGCGGGCGCTGACGTTTGTGTAATTCAAGTGGAAATATTTTTTTAATGCCAATAAATCATGAGAGCCTGAAGTGTTTTCCAAGCACGAGGAAACACTGTGGGGCACAGAAAGCACGGCCAGCCTGGTCCTGCACTGGCCCCAGCTCGGCCACCAGGTTGCAGGGGCTGCCACAGGCAGTGGTTGGACAGGGGCCAGGGGCAGTGACACTATTTTTACTCCTGGCAGCACATGATTCTTCAGCTGCTCGACATGATTTGGAGCTAGGGTTGGCACACCATGCAATGACAGCAACATGCCAGGGCAGGCTCCAGGCATTCACAGCTTGGAAGGCTCTTTGGTTAGAAAAGAATTGAAAAAATAAACATCAAAAACCTAAAAAACCGAGTGCAGCAACTCAGTAGGATCAGAGCAGCACATACTGCTCCCAGGATACTGTTCAAGTGTATCTGCTCTCTGATCTTTTATTGATTAGAGAAGATACTTAATGAACCATTTGGTAGAACAAGGTGTCAGCCTCAGCAGAGGACAGCCCAGGTGATGGGAACAGCCATCAGCAGCTGCAGGGAAAACCCATCCTGTCCCTACAGGACACAGGCTGCAGTTTGCTCCTAGCAGGGAGCTGAGGAGATGCAGCTCAGCACATGGAATGCTGCAACACTTTCCCACAGGAAGCAGCCAGTGCTGCAACAGTGGAAATGAGGACAAGTTACCGGAAAATAACAGAATCTGAAGAAAAATTGTTGCACAAGCTGCAGTAGCTGTGGAGACAAAGACACTGAACCCCAGCCCCTGCAGGGCAGCTATTGAAGATCCACACAATACCACGAAGTCATGAAATGAGAGTGAAACACCTCAGATTGCCCTCAACCAGCACCTGATTGCTGAGGGAGAACAGCAGCAGCTCCCAGTTGCAGCACCAACCCCCCTGCCATGAGCACTCCCAGGCATTCAGACCCCTCCCAAGTGTTTCATTCCACTTTGCCACATGAAATTCAATTTATTTTCATGTTTCTAACCTGGCAAAGCAGGTCCCAGCCAAATGCTGACGACACTTTGTGGCACTGTGGGAGGAAACCCTGCTACAATGAGCAGAGCCACCACTGGTGTATTTCAACATTTAAACAACTTGATATTTAAACAAAGGGTTGCATTTAATCAATGACAGCATGAACCACAGTGTATGTGCACAGTGCAGCTGCCAAAGAATCAAGTGAAGCAATGTGAACCACTGCAATTTGTGCTGCAATAGCTAAATCCAGCACTGCTCTGGCTTCTACAGAACTCTAACTCTTGGCATCTTAGGCTTAATTACTACAGTCATCACCAAGAAAGATATTAAAAACCAACCAGGCACAGGTAAAGATGTGGAATTCTACAATACAAACTATGTAACACAAAATGGGAGTAAGGAATGAGTGAAATTTCCAGAAATTTGTGTTTCTCAGACCCAGCCATACCACTCCACACTGACAGATTGCTTATTCACTGAATACCCTCTGGAATAAAACAGAAGTCATTTATAAAAAATATTTAAATATTTTATTTTTAAGAGCTGTGTGTTCCTGGTTCCTCTTCATTGCACTCAGACTTCTTTTTCTGCAAGTGCAAAGCACACAATTAGGAAGACTGTGGAAGAAAGACAGAAAACAACAGCAGAAACTACATGACATGGAATCATCATTCAGAAATCACAGGCCATGGGCCTGCCAAATATTCTCAAGTATTCACATCAGATTTTAGATTAAATTAACAGAATTAATGTATTTTTAAGACCAGATATGGCTTTGTTTTCCTACCCCACAGCAAGGAGCAGCAGTGACAAACCACAGAGGAATTCAGCCATTGAATCCCACTGGCTTCACACCTTACAGGTCTATTGTTACTCACCTGTGACTCCCGAGTTAAGGTACCAGCAGGTTGCTCCTCAAACAAGATTTTAAATATCTGAAGTATCCCCTTGTAGTTTAGTGGCAAATTAGAGGGAAAATGTCATTAATTCCAGCTCTGCAAGTTGGTTTATTTCCCTGAACTGCTATTTGCTTCACTCCTATACATGCTGATTTATACACCAGGTTATTTTTTTAATTCATTGTTCAAGTGTTTCAGCAAATAGCTTTTTAACAAGGTTTAGTTGAATTAACATCTGAGAAGCAGCTGCTCTATTTTCCTTTTCCCATGCTGACAATCACCAACTGCAGCCTGAGTGCAGGAATGGTCATTTCTTGTATGACCACCTGCTGCACACAAAGGACAGAATTTATTTGCTGCTGCGGGGCTGAAAAGCCTCAGACAACGGTTACATTTTGGCTCTACAGAAGCAAGATGCAGAAACTTTATACAGAACTGAGATTAATCACATGTTTCAGGCAGGAATTACATAACCCAGCACAGGGTGATGGGCTAGCAGGCCCTCACAGCAGCGTAAGGACAACAACTACTTACTTGTCCACCTGTTCCCTTGGTCCCTCCACACACCACTGGGCACCGTGCTGGATGTGCTCATGTTCAACTCCTCAACTGGAAAAACATTCCCAAGTTATTACACCCCCAAGTGATTTTGAAATCTTTTGTACAAACCCACGTCTAGAAAGGTATTTTTAGCTGATGCTGTCAAGATATCAAGCCCAGGTGGAGTCAGGGTGCTCAAGCCCACAGTGTGACAAGCTGGGACTGTGTTCTACCCTACATATTTAATGTATCCATTTTTCAGTGTTCCCCAATTCAAAGGTACTCAGTGACTGAACACAAAGTGACCAAAAACCTTTATTATTTCATCCATCCAGGACAAAAAAAGCAATACTTACTTCCAATGGATGAGCACTCCGGTGTCACTCAGCTTTCATCTTCACCTAAAGGATAACAACTGAAGTTATTAGAGTCATACACAGCAAATTGTGACCATTTAAAAACTAACTTAAAAATAAGATTTTAACATACATGGACTGATTAGTTATGAGGGGGAATTTATCAATTATTCCAAACTATTACGTGGAAGAATAAGGGGCAGAAATAGGCTAGCCTGAACACTCATCAAGAGCTGAAGGAATATGCAGGCAGTTGCCTGAAGAACTGCACCCTGAGCACAAACCATAACCCCAGTCTGAGCACAGTGAGGTTTGATTGCAGCCAGAGGTATACTATCCCTTATGTGAAGGCTTTAATTTCATCAGCTACTCCAACTCTATGATCCTATTGGTCTCCTGTAGCAATGCCCTCTCTCTTCCCCTTCCTGAGGGAGTGCAGTGGTCCTGGCCTCTTGGAGCTCTCATGTTCTACAGTAGAACAAGTGCTTCAGAAGCCAAAGGCAGACACTAGAGGTTGGCACTGTCACTGCTTTTATCCTCAGCAAGGTTCTTCCCTCCTCAAGGCCTCCCTTTACTATAGCTGAGGGCAACCTGCAATGGTGAAAGCTGGGGATGTGGTACAAGGCTCTGCACAGCTCCAGTTGGGAGGCAGAACCCACCCTGGGCACAGCATGATCTGACCAGGCAGGGACAACTTCAGGCTTTAGCCTCCAACCCACCTCCCACCTGGGTTTCCTCACAGCCCCTGGGAGCAGGAGTTATGCACGTTTTGTTTTCTCTGCCATAGCAACAAACACCATGCATAAGGGATACTATATCTTTGTGCATCCTTTGAACACTGCAAATTCCCTGCTAGCCACACTCCTCCCAGCCCTCCCCAGTTAGCTCTTCAGTACTGGTGTTCAGAAGCAACATTTATAGAGAGATGGGGTGTTCACAGACCACTGCGGGATTGCACAGCCAAGTCCTAACGTGTCAATCATTACCTAGCAGCAATGACACAGCTGGGAGAAGGCCAATCCTCCCTTTTTTCCTTTTCCAGGCAGCAGCTATTTAACAGCCCCACTAGCTGGTATGGAGAGTGAAAAAAAATCTGAAGCTAATTAGCTGATTCCAAAACTTGCTGGTAGTGGAAGAAGCCAAGTGATTCCCCAGAGCAGCATACTTGGATGCATCCTTCCCAACATGCTCAGCCTCATTGAACATAATGGAACAGAACACTGGCCTTCCTGTTCATGTCACTGCAGCTGGCAATGATTAACAGAGACATGCAACCCCATTACTGCTCCAGTCCTAAAACTACTCACAGGCCTCAGTGTTTAGCTATGGGGAGAACTGCAAGCAAATCAACACTTTGTATGCTTAATGTTACAATAAAGCCCCATCCACGCTGTGCTGTGCTCTCCTGCCAGCAGCAGGCTCTGCTCGGAGGGCCTAGCAGTACGCAGATGTATTCTGACACCACACTTCTGAGCTTCAGGTAAGCTTTTGAGAAAAAGTGTGTTTCACACACAGATAAAACCAAGATGAAACACAATGCAAGCACTTGAATGTCATTTCTTGTACCCACTTGTTACAGACTGACTTAGAGCAGACATGACTAAGTTTGCTACCACACCAAGTTTCATCACTGCAGCCAGAGCTGGTTTGAGCCCCATGGTTTCAGTCACAAATTGCTTGCTCCAAGAGTGTCAAAAACCTGCTTAGTTCAAGTACGTAGAATGAGGCAGATGTGCCAATAACCCCTCCATGACATTCCTGCAGGTCAAGTATCCAGAGCACAATGGAAAAACTTAAGTCAGATCTTGAGCAATGGTTTAAGATCACTAATTCAGTTTTGCTACCTGACAGCACAGTGGCAGCAGCCAGCAGGTTTGCTACTGGATCCCAGTCCCAGGTAAGGATAAGCCATCACAAAATGGATTCAAGTCACAGGTAAAGGTAAACCATCATGAAAAGCCAAACTGACTTTGTGACAAGGTGTCACTGTGTGACCAGCTGGCATGGGCTACACTCACTGTGGTGTAACCAAAGACCTGTTGTCATTAACTCATGGTGCACCTGCTACTTCAAGGGTTCAATGGAACATGGAAAGGTGGCTACAGCAGAGGGCAAGGTTGTCCAGCAGATCCCTGTTCACCAGCAAGAGTCCTGCCTGGAAGGTAACAAAGAAGGGTCCAGAAGTGACAATAATACCAGAAACAAGTATGCAAAGCAGAACTTTGCAGAACAAGGGAAAACACATTACAACACCTGTGAAATAAACTGAGTATCAGACAAGAGCCAGATCATTCACTGGAACAAGGGACCTTGAAATTCAGGTTCAAGAGCTAATGCAAAAGAGCTGGAGATCAGCATGTCTGGATGTCTAGCAACGTAAGCATGTTAATCCTGGAACACTATAGTCAGGAGTTCTAGTAATGAAGAGTTTAGAATTACATCCCAAGACTGATGAAAAATGAAATTGTACATTACACTATCAAGATGACTCTACGAGGCAGAAGTACAGAATCTCATCACTGTCAATTAAAGCAGAGGAATATATCAGGCTTGTCAATCAAAGTATAAAATAAAGACTACTGCAATGTCCAATAAGCTCTATGAAACTCACAGGGATATTCAATCAAGCACTCATTTATGTCCTCAAAAATATTCTGGATCAGTCTCAGAACTGCTTGTACCAGTAGCTTGAGGTGACTCTCACACAGCACACACGAGGCAAGAGCAGTGGTTACTACACGTTCCCACCAAGCCAAGACTCTACACATGGATGAGCTGCAGATGGGCCACTTCATCACTACAGAAAGTTTAAACGTGTTCTTTTCCAGGCACTGAGAGCACCTTGTCAACTGCTGAACTGAGTTTAAGATCACATTCCCTCTTCCCCACAGTGCTCATTTAAGAATATCTTCGTTACATCGGAACTAAGAAAAATCCACCCAAGCCAAGTTGTAAGTACAGAGGAATCGGGTCTGGAAATGCTCATCTAAGAACCACAGTAAGTTATTTCTTGTCTCTGAACGAGACAAAAGCTTCAAACCGAAAACCACACAGCTTTGATGCAAGCTCAGCATACAGGTATGGAGTGCTGCACTGTAATTCCACAGTCAGAAGTGTGATGTCAGAATACCCACAGTATAAGATTACACAGAAAGTCACCAAGTTATATTATATTGCTTGTTACCTACCTGGACGCAGTCGGCAATGAGAATCTTGGAGCAAGCAGGAATACTACATCCGGGTCCTAATGTCCATTGCCATTTGTGGTACTACGTTCCTCACAGTTATGAACTGCAGAAATGCTGGCTAAGTGCAGTTATGTAGCAGGCCACTAGTTTAAAGTGTAAATTGCAGTCTCAAACTCCAGCAAGAACTTGCTGCCACAGTAAATGGTTGCCAAGGAGAAGCCAAGAATTTGTCTACCACAAAAATACCACAAAATCTCAAAAGCATTTTCAATTTCTCATCAGCTGTATAAATGATTAGTGTATCTACGCCAGAAGGTAAGATTATTCTGTATTCATTTCTGAGAAAGTGTGAAGACATATGTGTAACGATACCAGTTTCTACTTGCTGCAGTTTTTAGAGCTCTGAGTGTCAAAATGGGCTCAATTTTGATAAAACAAGCTAAATTGCAACAGCCAATGTCCTCCAAGTCCAGTACAAAAATGTTATGTGATCCAGACCATCCAAAAACAGGTCTGACCAGCAAAGCACTTTTCTGAATGATTTTAGAAGATTCAATTATATAAATCTGAGTTTATGAAAGAAGTCCAAAACCTCATAGGAATAGATCAAAGGAATGTCACTTTCTCGCCTCCCACATTTAGTAACTTTTATCAGATTTAAAAGTTGACATGTTTGCCAGCTTTTAAGACACCATCTTTAAAAGGTCTTGAAAAGAAGTTGGCTAGTTCATCATATATGCCTGTTTAGTACATGCAACTCAAAGCAGAACTTGTTTTAGAAATTCTGCTTATGCAGCTACAACAAAGCCAGATTTAACCAAACTTTCAGATCTTTTGAAAACTGCCAAATCTTTCAAATATATTTACTAATCATGGTTTTGCAGCTCAGCTATTTTAATACCTAGCAACAGTAGCTTACGTACAAAACAGGGGTACCCAAAGAAAAGCTCTGTAAGGTACAAAGACAGCAGCATCCTTCACTCTTCCAAGTTACAGAACTATAAAAGAACATACTTTAGGATATGCACCAGCATCTCTTTTAATAAAGAATGACATGTAATCTGAAAAATAAACTGAAAAAATTAATTTAATGTTCATGTTTAGAATTCCCCACCTCGGACACCTTCACCTTTTGAGGGTGTCCCATGAACACCCTCCAGAAAAGATATTGTTTAAAACCGCTTCAATAATGCAAATTGCATCCATACTGCTCATTTGTAAACTACCCAATACAAGTAACTTCCAAATACTTGGTCTGCAGTTTAGGAACTGCCAATTTGAAATTCCCTCCTCAAGAGCAATTCATTGTTGTAGCATGTTATCAACCCCCAAACTTTTCTGGGTACACAAAAAGCATTCACCAAACAAACTGAATCACTCTTTAGTGAGCTTCATGTTCCAGTCAGTGTTACCTGTATCAGCACTTCCCAACTTGCTATTCTGTCATTTAAGGTGTAACAGTACTTCAAGAGGGATCAGACCCTAAAACCCTGAAATCTGACACTTTATGTTTTAACCACAGGGAAAATTTAGCAGAAAATTTAGAATTGGCCAATGCTCAGCATAAGGAATGGAAGGATATTGGGAAGATTAAAGCTATTCACAGAACTCCAGTGGTTGGGATCATGTGAAGGTACAGCCAAGCTAAGTTTACCTACTTTGTGCCAAGCAGGTTGATGTATCCTGCATTAACACTGAGGTATTTGACACTGGGAAGTCACGTTCCCAGTTTACCTGGTACATTGTAATAACAAGCAAAGCAACTACCTTACCAATGAGTCCAGAATGCTTTGAAATTCTTCTGGGGCTTAATAAAAGGAACAGCAAACTAAGGAATTCATCAGATCTTCTACAAAAAGAACCTTAAAGGGAGTTTATTTGCACTGTGTAGTAGTAACTCTTAAAACTCCAGATTCAGATACTACTTTTGAAGCATTATCTCCAAACATCAATAATAAAAAAGCGATAACCATCATGCAAGCAAGCTGATTGCTGTATTTTACATACAGGATTTTAGGATTTGCCCACCAGCTACACAATTTAAGAATAGTTCCTGCAGTCCCCATAATACAAATGATTGTATTCTGAACTAGGCAAATTAGTCCACTGTTAGCATGAGGACATAAGCAAATTAACCTTAATCACTCGAGTAACACTTCTGGTCTTTTTGCCAAGCAATTTCAGGCAGGTGTACAATATGGAGCAAGGCCAGATCCTGTAATCTCAAGACAGCTTAAGAGCATATAAATATCACATTAACAATCCTTTAGTGAGGAAGTCAGCCAATACAAGGCATTCTATGAATTTATTTTAAAATAACCATTGCTAGTCTTCTGCTTAAAGTCTTTGAAAGATTCCAAGCAGTAACTGCCAGGGTGGTAAGTGCTACCATCCCACCACCCATAGCTAAAATATGGAATTCATTACTGCACTGCTTGCAGTGAAGCTTTAAATAATGTATCTTACAGCATTTGTAAGATTTTCATTTGCTTCCTTGTTGCAGCACAATTACTGCTCAAAAAATCTGCACCTACTGCAAAGTTCGGCTACAATTTAACCCAATCTTTGGCTAGAGAGGCACTGTGGGAAGAGATCTCACTCTTCACTGTAGTTCCACACCCTGGTCTAGGTCCGACCTCAGCTCGAGGCTCTCAGGTTACTGTGGCAGGTGTGGTATTGGCCTCATTTGTTTAACCACGACTGGCAAGAAGAGTTACTACATTTAGTTTTCTATTTATTTTAAGCACAGTAAAAAAAAGGTTGGTACACTTTGGGAATTCAGTGGCACAAGGTACACTGCCATCAAGTTAGGGACGTTATACATCAAAAAAACAGCTAAATTTGATTTTGAAACACTGCATTACATAATTAAATTGTACTCGCCCAAACAGACCACTTACAAATATTAGGTCAGTAAGTTTCTAACATCCATAAAAACGTAGCTTTCTTACTAAAATGCAAGAATTAAGAAGTCGGTGTCTAAACAAGACAGACAAAAACAAACTGGAATGAAACTACAGGTCACATCTAAAATCGGGGCTTTTTGTTTGGGGCTTCATATTCTTCTCTCCCTCTACCATATCCTGCTGGTGTTCCAGGCCCCATTCCTCTAGGACCCTGGCCACCCACGGGCCCCGCACCTCCCTGCCCAAAGCGTTCAGGACGCTATTGGAACAGAATTAACAGTTCATTATAAGTAGTTGATGTCCATGTGTGTTAAGTATATATTTTTAGAAGGTTCCGTAGTCAAGGTTCGTCGATACAATCACCATTGAGCCGATCCACAGGTACCGGGAACATAGAAAGGAAAAAAGGGTAATTTAAAAATTAGTTTATTGTAATACATGCCTTGAGGTATGTTCCCACTTGATGCATTCTCATACATCTGTTACAAAGAACAGATCCTCCCTGCAGTGCTAGAAATGTAAGCATTAGTGCAGATGTGAATTAACAACTTTTCCAAATGAGCTCTAGCAAAATTTTCAACCAAGTTAATGCAAATAGCTTGTGAACGTCTCACCTTTAGTGCAGTAAAAGCTCAGATTACATCACTGTCATTTCCAAATAAGCCTAACGAGAGAATGCAGCTCCAATTGGCTGAAGCAGGAGCTGACATTCATCAAATGTAACAGAATGCCTACTCACCAGGACTGGCATGTGCTGTCTAGAGACCATGTGCTTTTCAAGATGGGGTTAAGACTACGGTCTGCTGACTAAACTGCAGAGGCCTTTGGCAGTACCAAAACTCATTGTGAGCACTACTGCATTGCAAGAAGAAAAAAAAAAGTGAAAAAAGCTACTGACCAGTGCTTTACCTAACCAACACAACTGCTCGAGCAAAGACTGGCACTTGTTCAAACCCAACGTACTCCGGAGCTGCTGGTGCTGCATCAGATGCAAAACGTGGTCCAAGCACTCAGTGTTTCCAGTTAGAGCTATGCACAGAGGGTTGTGTGCATCCAGGCAGTATCTCCCTTCCCACCCCACCTTCACCACAAGCTCTTGGAAAATTCACAGCTTCACAGCAATTGAAAAGGTTTCACACCAAGGTGTAACAGCTAAGTTACTCTGCAATAAAGCAGAGACTTCAGGTCTATTTACTAGTACGTCTAGTTGCATGTACTTTGTTCAGTTACTGTATTACTAGGTGTGATCAGCATTCAACCTACAGAAGTTACACATTATGAGGTCAAAGAGAGCTTTAAATTTTCATTTCAACCAAGGTTCCCACTACCGAGTCACAGAACAATGGTAGGTGGTTTGTTACAAAAAGTATCTGCAACTGAAATTGCACACTTCAGAGCTCCTGACTTCTGAAAGTCAGCATCAATCCTTCCAAGAAAGGAGTTTCACAAATATTACTTAGGTTATTTCTGCCTAATTCATGGCAGCTTCAGCTCATCTCCAGCTTTGTTTAAAGGTATCAGCCCAGGAACTGTGACCGCATTGTGTGGCAGAGATCCCCAACCTAAGAAACTCCAGGCAGTTAATCCACCTCACTGTCACATCTTTTGACCAGATCACATTTCAGGGATTACACAAGTTCAACATGCACCTGTTACCATGGTTTTCAGGAGAAAAATGTACATAGTATCCACCACACACTGCCTAACTGCTCACAGGAAGCTCAGGAACTGCTCATGTATCAGTAGGTTATTGAGGTACCTTAAGGCCAACAGCACTGTCTACTGAATCAATGATGCTCTGGGAAGTTACCATTCCAAAGATATGTTCCCCAAAAAGATAAAACAGAAGGTATCTGACAAGCTACTATGGTAGCTCAGCTCATTAAGCCAGAGGCCTAAACCCACCCAAAAATCATTTAGTTCAGCTTGTGCTGCAGGTGCACACCCTTTCAGGAGGGTGAAAGCACACTGGTATCGCCACCTAAGCCAACAGATTCCCATCCTGCCCATTGAACACTTCTGTCATCTGCATCCGTGGTGCTTCAGTGTAGGAACACCAAACAGGCTCCAAGCCCAGTCACACATGTAGTGTGCCAGAAATTAGTACAGTTTGGAAACATACCTCAGACCAGGAGATATGCTGTGGTTTTAACAGGCTCTACCTTTGTGTCATGCCCAACACAGGAAAACAGACCGGGCTATCATTCCTTTGGGAGACAGGAACCACAAATGGCTACAGTCCAGGATAGCTGGAACATGCCTGAAGCTAAAAACCAGCATTTCTGCTCTTCTACAGCAACATCAGCACAGACTAAGGGATATGCTGTTTACCATTGGTAATTTAAGTTTATCTGCTGCTAGGACAGACCTGAGCGCAGATTTTGGACTGAACAGCACACCCAGACCAACATGCATCCAGCCTACCTAGGCTTGGAAGGGCCAAAACAGTGTTACACATTGGGAAGGAGAACAAAAAAATCTCTCTTGTCCATCAGTACAGAACATCAAATTACTGAAAACCTACCACGTTAAGTATTTTGATGAAATTTGTCAGATTCTCTAGAATTCACAAAAAATCCTTCCAAGCCTAACAGTGACGCAGAATTTCCAAAGTCCAATGAAGTCAGTTAACTGCAAATATGCTTAAGAGCACATTTGAATCCACTTACAAACAATTTCTGAGTGTGTAAGCTACCATAAAGGTTATCAACTACTCTAGTGCTACACACTGCCACGTTGTCCTGTGTTAAACACCTGACAAGAGAGTCAGCAGTTAACAGTGACATTTCCACAACCATCCGAACACTGGAGAACTCATTCCCAACCACAACAACTCCCGTGTGCTAAGCTAAAGCCACCACAGGATACGTTACCATGTCACTTCCCATCATAGAACCACTCATGGCTGCTTGGCCAACTCCTGGATTAGCTTCATAACCTATGCCGCCACCACCTCCCAGAGGTGGAAATTTCTGGGCTGCTGAAGCATAAGGATCTAAGAGAGAGAAATATATAATCATATTCTGATCATTTCTAAGTTAGCCACACAAAGTAATTACTTAAAAGGTTCTTTACCTCCCATGTTCATTGTGGCAGCACCACCCATTCTCATGTCTCGCTCCCTCTGCATAGAAGAAACAACTTTTAACTTGGATAATCAACCACCAAATTCCAAACTTTTCAGGAGACAAAGCACATGTACAGCCAACTACTGCCACTGCCCATACACACACAGTACAATCACCAACCCAAAGGAAGCAAACACAGCCATCTTGAAAATAAATCTACAAAATTCCTGAGCATGGTAACGTGACCCAAACCCACCCCCATGTCACTTACTGGATCCATGTAACCCATTCTACTATAATTCTCTTCCCTCTGTCTTCTCATCTGCTCTTCCATCTCCCGCTGACGGATCATCATCTCCTCCTCCCGCCGCCGGCGCTCCTCCTCCTGCCTGGTCACCACAGAGCAGATGTTAAATCCCAGCAGTGGAGCACACTGAGCACACACTAACATCAACTGCTCCAGCAATATAAAAGCACTGAAAGATTACACTTCAGAAAAAACAAACAAACATACTCTATGATGTCAAAATATTTAAGGAGAAACTTACACAGCAGTTCAATTTCGCTAACACAAACTGAAGCAGCAATGGTGTTTCTTGAAAAATAAAAACTTTCATATGTAAGTAACTGAAAATAGAAAAAGGTAAATATAATTTTTAATAAAATCCCATGAAAGCCAAACTAACCTCAGCTGAATTTCCTTGCGTTTCTGCATTTCCTGATTATGAAGTTCTTCCATCCGCCTCAGCTCCTCCTGGCGCCTCATGAGGTCTGCAGGAATGAAGCCTGTGAGCAGCTTTTCCACACAATGTCCCATTTTAACTACATCTGAATTAGATCTGCACTGTGGCAGAGAAGTACATTCCAGTGTCACTGTTCTGACCAATACACCACTGAAATTTCAAAAAACTACCAGTGCCTCTTTAACTCTGAAATTCTCAAGTTCATAGTCAGAAGCATGAATTTCCTCACTAAACCATTAAAGAGCCATACACCTAAGCCAGCATTTAAAGCAAAAAGATTGCAAGAGTTCAGAACTCGTTACCTTGACGCAGGAGGTTTGCCTGATGCTCATGGTAAGCATCTTCCATCTCACTTTCAAGTTTGTCCTTGGCATCTTTCATATTTTTTGCAACTTGCTCTCTCTGCTGCTTTTCCATTTCATCTAAAGATTTCCACCTTTGAGAATACTCAAATTCAAAACTGCCAGGCTGAGCAAAACGGGGAGGAGTCTCTCTCTCCCTGCAGAAAGGAAGAGACTCAGATTGGGCAATCCTGGAAACTCAAGGTCAATACAAGATCACGACCCAAATAACTGAATTATCAGGGAACATCAAGGACACCCTGAGAACACCTGACAACCACAGGAGAACTGGCTGTGATGGAACTGCTGCATCTCACACACTCAGACAACAGCACTGAACACAAATAATTATCACAGCACATGTGGAGACTCCTGCACTATCACATCCAAGCAAATCTGCAGAGTGCTACTGCTTGTTTGCCTTATTCTTAACTGTCTTTAGACACTTCACTGCTGACAACTGCAGGTGGAAAATCTTCAAAAAAGACAGGCCTGTGCCCAAGCAGGCACAATCAAGGTGGAGTTTTCCAGTGCCAAAGCACTCTGTGTCAAAGGCAAATAACAGCCCTCACTTTCAAGTAAATAGTTATAAAAGTGCCTGAGGGCCAACAGGTTGTCATATAAATAAACTCCAATTTAAAATTCAGTAATTTATGGAACAAAATTACCAAGTTCAAAAGCTTTCCATGCACTACCAGTATGAATTATTTCAATGCTTGGAGCACCGTATTAATCCACATTGTAAGTGGTTTAGAGGCAGCTTTGAGATAATTTTTGATCAAAGCAAGGAATTTTGAGCTCTTTCTAAGCCAAGCAAGACTGACTGGATCTCCCTCCCTGCACTCCCTTTTGTGATCTGGAAAAATATAAAATTCCTACAACAGGTTTAAAATACAGATTCTAACATAAAGCTGCTGTTTCAGAAAAGATTTCTCTTGACTCTTTAATACTTTGTTCCTTTATGCCAGCAGTCAGCTCATAAGGCAAATCCACACGCAACAAGTTCACACAAATCAGGCAATGAGTTAAAATTTTACTTTGTTTCTCATTTCAAACCACGAATGTAAATTTCCAAGTTCCCCACGGGATCACCAATCCGAGACATGCCTTAAGGGAGATGACAGCTTCTAACAATAGCATGAAACAATTCAAGTCTGATTTTTCAAGTTTCTACATATACCAAAACCATGTGTCAAGCTGCTATTTCTTTGTACTACAATGTAGAAAACGGCTTGTGTAACACTTAGTGAATACACTAATCAAATCGTTGTTACTTTAAACTATGAACTAACAAAAAAACCCCCCCAAGAACTGGCAATACAACCGAAAATCTAAAGCCTGTTTCTGAAAAATTTTCCATAATCCTCAGTGCCAGGGACAATACCACTTAAAACATCATTAATGCCCTCTTTATATCAAAAGATAGTGCCTACTTTTGATACATCGGATTCTTCTGAGCAAGCTTTTCTGGAAGACCATCTTCATCATCCAGCTGTTCCAACGGTTCCACAATAACTGGCCTGGGAGTGCTGAACAGAAAATACTCGTTTTACTCCTCTAAAAGCCCTTATTCTGAACAACTAGAATCCTGCAGTCTTTATTCAGCTTAAAACTAAAAGATCCTGACAAAGTACTTACGTTGTCAACAAAAACACCCCCTCAGTACACCGTTCAAATGCTTTCCTTGCAGCTGGCTTTGATGCAAACTCAACAATGCCTTTTCCTGTTGATCTACCTCGATCATCTACAATCACAACAGCTCTTTCCACCGGACCGAACTGGGAAAAAGCCTCCTCGAGCAACTCGTTGGACACGTAGGGTGAGAGGTTCCGCACCGACAGGGCAGCGGCGTGAGTGGCAAAGCGAACGCGGAGCTGCCGGCCCCTCATGGGGGTATCGTCCAACTCTGCCTTTGCGATTTCTGCAAGAGCTCTAGATTCCTGGGGGAAGTGCAAAACCCAGCCTTAGAAAACTAAGTTGTACATCACCACACCGCGAGGATGAAACGGATGAACACACAACACGAATGCCTACCAATTTAATGAATCCAAAGCCTTTCCCCTTGTTGATAAAAACCTCTCCCGGCTCCCCGTATTTGGCAAACAGTCTTTTAAAGTCTTCATCTGTGATATCAGCAGGCAAATTCCCAACAAACAACCGGCAGCGCTGTGTGTACGTCTTCTCCCCGGGCCGCCTCAGCAGAGAGAGGTTCGCTTTAAACCCCTATAAAGAATCAGACCAGTTCGAGCTATCACTGAGTGCTACACACAGAATTGCGGGGAGCCTTGAGGACCCCCGGAGAACCCAAACCGCAACCCCGGGACCGCCCGGCCACTGCGAGAGGATCCAAACCGCAGCACCGCGAAGACACCCAAACCGCAGCCCCGTGGCACCGCTAAGAGACTCAAACCGGAGCCCCAGCACCACCGGGGTCACCGCGAGGGAACCCAAACCGCAGCCCCGGGCAACGCGACGGAACGCAAACCGCAGCCCCGGGGCCGCCCTGACACCGGGGACCGCTCGCATCCCGCTGAGGCGCCACCGCCTCTCCCCCGCTCCTCCCCTCAAGATGGCGGCGCGGGCGCGCGGAGCCGCCGCCATCTTGTGCCTGAGGGAGGTGTGGGGGGGCCGTGACTCACCTCGTCCGACAGCTTCTCGCTCCTATCTCCCGAGCCCTGCTGTGACCCGAGGCTCTGTTGGCCCTGGTGCTGCTGCCCGCGGCCCCGCGGCTCCCCGCCCGGCCCGCCGCGGTGCCCCGGGCCGCCCTTGTGCGGCCCCTGCTGCGGGCCGCCCGGCCCCTTGGGGCCGCCGCCGGGAGACTGTCCTTGTCCTTTCTTAGGGCCGCCGGCCGGTGTGGGGCTGGGGCTGGGCTTGGATTGCGGCTGTGCACCGGAAGGAGACGAGGAAGGAGCCGAAACTGGCGGCTGCTGCTGTGGCTGCTGCCCCGCGGGAAGCGCAGAGGATGGAGGCGCTCCCGCCTGGCTGCCGGTGGGTCCCGCCGTGGTAGCGGAGGCTGAGGAGGATGAAGAAGGCGGAGCAGAGGTGGACGTGGGTGGCTTCGGCGGTTCAGGCTTCGGGCCTCCTCCCGGCGGACCGCCTGGGCCTTGCGGGCCACCCGCCATCGGGCCGCGGTTCTGTCCCATGCCCATGCCGGGCGGCGGCGAGCGGAAATCGTGGTTGGGACCGCCGCGTCCTCCACCGCCGCCACGCCGGTGAAAGCCGCCGCCACCGCCGCCACGGCTACGGAAGCGATCCCGCGACATGGTGTAGCGGAGGGAGGAGGCGGAGATGAGAAGAGAGCTCCGGTCGCGGCGGCTGCTACTGCTCAGCGCCCGCTGCGCAAAATGGCGGTGAGCTGGACGGCCTCGCCGCCGCCTTTGTCCGCCCCTAATATAGTATGCCCGCCCCCGGAAGCCCCCCTCCTCCCCACCAGCCAACCACCCGCACTGGCGGCAGTGACTGACAAGCAAAGTCACCAATAGCGTGTCGCAATTCCGCTAACTCTTTGATCTCATTGGTAAGGAGCCTGCCCTCTGTCCATTGGCGCGTTTGACCGCCGACGTTGGAACGGGCCGGTCCGTTAACCCCCCGCGTGCTGATTGGGCAGTTTGAGCGGCGGGAGGCGCTGTCACGGCGGGAGCGCGGCTCGTGATTGGCTGGCTCGGCTGTCAGTCAGGGGGAGGCGCGGCCCGGGCCCGGCTGCGCGGCGCCTCAAGGCGCGCTCAACCCTGGCTATGGCTGGAAAAATGTCAAATAAACGTATTTTCAATTACAGTTCGCTGCTTCAACGCGGCCGGAGCCTTCGCTTCTGCTTTGAAACCAAATGTGGGATAGGAAATATCCGATTTATCCATTCAAGGGTGGTAGAGGAACCCCGGCGCCAGCACGGGGAGTCACGTTCAGTGTTTTGTGTGAAAAGTCTCACAGAGCCCTGATTTGGGAACTGCAGTCCGCAGGTACTTTCCAGACACCCCAGGAAAGCAGGACAGAGCGTGCTGCGAACAAAAAGCGATGCCAGCTCCCCAAAATGTCCACGGTGCATTCTGGGGTGAAAAATAAAGCATCTGTACCAACACCGTGGTGGTTACAGTCCCAACATTCCGTGTTTCATTACAGAAAACAGGCCAAAAGCACATTCCAGCTCTTTAGTGTCCCTGCTTTCAGCAGTGCCATTTTTATACCTTCCCTTCAGCAGTGTTTCCATCCATCCCCCTCTCAAGCTCCCAGGAATGTTTCACATTCCGTTTCAGCTCGGAAATAAAAAAAAATCAAACCCCGTGTGAAACGCAAGGGAAAGTCCCACATTAATTTCACAGACCTGAACTGTGGCAGTGCTCGGTAAAACATCATCAATTGCATGAATATTTCTGATACCCTGGGGAAGTCAAAGGTCAGTTTCATTCTTCATTGAATGATGGAATCACAGAGGAGTTTGGGTTGGAAGGGACCTTAAAGCCCATCCAGTTCCACCCCTGCCATGGGCAGGGACACCTTCCACTATCTCAAGTTGCTCCAGCCCCATCCAGCTTGGCCTTGGGCACTTCCAGGGATCAAGGGGCAGCCACAGCTGCTCTGGGCACCCTGTGCCAGGGTCTCCCCACCCTCACAGGGAACAATTTCTTCCCAAAATCCCATCCATCCCTGCCTTCTGGCAGTGGGAAGCCATTCCCCTTCACCCTTGTAAATTGTCTCTCCTTTCCTGTCAGCTCCTTCAGGTACTGGAAAGAATTAGCTCTTCCCAAAGTCTTTTCTGCCAGCTGAACAATCCCAATTCTCCCAGCCTTTCCTTATAGGAGAGCAACAAAATAAATGTCTCTGTGGCTTTATATATTTTAAATTAAAAAGGAACCACAGATTGATTCTGGCCCCAAATCAGTGTTACACTGGCTGTGGGACTTCAGCCACTTCCAAGCACTGCAGGATGGAAACTCCAGGTTGTTTTAAAATGGATTCTGGCCGTGGCCCTGCTGCCAGCAGTGAGGGTTTCCACCACGAGGTGTCTCAGAGGTTAAATCACTGCAAGAACAAATTTGGGAATGGCTCTTATCACAAACTAACAACTGGCATCACCTTGCTGTCACATCTGGTTCTGTCTCTTCAGGAAACAAATGATATTGAGTGGAAAAGGGTTGAGTTTGCCTTTGCTGTGTCTTAGGTATAAGTGAACTGTATTTTTGGGAGCTACTAATTTTTATCATTCTTCAAAAGAAATAAAGAGTATAATTCTTCTCCCAATTCTGCAAAAATCTGCAGAACAAAGATCAGAACAGAAAAAGGGAGGGGCAGCTCAGATCTTGCTCTGTGTGACCAGGGACAGGACCCAAGGGGGGATTGATGGGGTGTCTGGGCAGACCAGGAGTTGGACTCGATGATCCCTCTGGGTCTCTTCCAACTCAAGATATTCTGTGATTCTATGACTCTAGGAAAAATCTATACAAGAATGTCTAGGATTTATCTGAAGTCTGCAAAGTGGCTTTGAATTTCTCCAGATCTAGCAGAGGCCAGGGTAAGGGTCCATGTTTTGCAGCTGCAATATAAGTGTTTATCCTGGTCTTCAAATCAGAGAAAAACTGATGCCTGAGCAGGACTTGAAGTAAAAACAACTCTGTTAACAATCACCTGCTTTGTAAGTGTGCATGCTGGGCAGCTGGCTGGTTTTGTGCAAAAACAGACACTGAGGAAAAAAGCTTGGGATGTTCTCCCCAGTATGTTCCACTGTAAACAAATATATCTGAGACTGGAAATGTTCTCTGACATCTGGGGTAAGAGTTGAAACATTTCTCCATCCTTACACTGATCTTTTCATTGGGATGTTCAGTGCACACATACATTTGTTCAGTTTAATAGGGGCTGTTGAGAGAAGCAAAAAAGGAAGAACTCCAGACCTCTCTGGCCCTCAAAATATGAATCTATTTTAAAATACCACTAGTGTTACTAATTCTGAGGAGGATTTTTCATACCCTACAAGTGATCTAAAAATTGAATTAAGCCGTGGTAAGAAGCAGTCTGTGACTAATGAGGAAAAGACCTTAGAGGAATATGACAGGGAATCAGGCTGACACAGAGGTGCCCAAAGTTCTGAATGTCTCAGCTGCCACGAGCACAGGATAATCCTCAGGTAATCCCTGTGTGGAGCTCAGCAGGTGATTGATTCAGATACATTTTTTCCCCTAAACTGTTTCCTCTTGTTATAAACATAAACACAAGACTGGCAAGGAGAAATCTGAATTATGTCTGTATTATTAATTGCAGATTGTAGGAGGAAGGAGCAGCGTGTGTCCAAGTTGCTAATTAGGAATAATTACCCCATGAGGTTCTGTAAGTGTCCCAAGTACAAACAAACACAAATCCCACTAACATCCCTTCCTACTGAAGAAGCAATTAAATGCTGTGAGGAGATGTCTGCACTCCCTGGGCATTCCCTGGAAAATGTTGACCCAGAAGAAAACAGTTCAAGGGCTGTGTGCACAAATTCCAGTATGTCCCAGAACTAGAGGTGCTCAGAAATTTAAAGAATCAGGAAGCAAAGGGAGGAGTGGGAAGGGAGTGCAGAGCAGGGAGGCACCCAGAAGGTGCAGGGTAGAACCCTTGCCTGCTGCAGGCTCTGCTAAATAGACCTGTGGTGCACTGGGATAAACCTTCCTGGAAGAATAGGGGTTCCTGCAGAACCTTCCATCATCCAGGGGCTCACCACAGTGTCATGAAGTGACCTTTGATAGAATAAAGGAGGAAGCAAAATGCCAATAGCATCACCTGGTATCTGAAGCTGAGGCAGGACTGCAGGAGTGGCCAAGAGCTGCTGCAGAGGCTCTTCAGCTCACAGCAGCTTTCCTTGGCACTCAGTGATGAGGGTCCTCCTCTCCCTCCAGGGCTGTTTTCACCTCTCCTTGAGCATGGATTAAATCTGCTCTCCAAGAGGTTTTTCCTCTATACCATCACAAATATGCCTATAGGCTTAAAAACAGAGAGCTCTGAGGTTGGGAAGCTCTGTGACTTGACAAGATCACACAATCTGGATAAAGTGGTCTTTCCCTCCTCTTGCTGCCTGTGTCTCCTCTCTCAGCAGTAGCTGCTGTGTCAGTGGGTGATCCCAGAGTGATCCTGGGACAGCTGAGCATGCCAAGACTGTCTTCAGAGAGGCTCCAAGAGCCCTCCATTCCCAGTGATGTTAATTGGAGTTAAGGATGCTCAGTGCCTTGCAGGAACACTCAGCACAAAGCTGTCAATCCAGACATGTCCTTGAGCTGTGGAGAGAAATGAGACAGACATAACTAGAATTTATCCCACTGCCCTGCAGTTAACAGTATGCATGCCATCTATTAAGAGAATTTAATCTTCTGTGGCTTTCTACTAGAAAGAATTTAATTTTGTATTTCTTTGATAAAGAGAATTTAAAACTCTGTCACGTTTTGTCACCTACTGGCCAGGGTCCTTTAGATGCAGCCCTGAAATCCAGCTGTGCCCTGGGCTGTATCCAAAGGAGTGAGGCCAGCAGGCTGATAAACCACCAGGTTTATCCCAGGGCATTCTCTCAGACCACCTGGGAATACTGCACCCAGTTCTGCTTCCCCAACATAAGGAGAACATGAACTGTTGGAGCAAGTCCAGAGGAGAGATGTGAATTTAATAAAGGGGCTGAAGCACCTTCCCCATGGAGACAGCCTGGCAGAGCTGGGGCTGTTCAATGGAGAAGAGAAGGTTGTTTGGAGACCCCACAGCATCTTCCAGGATCTGCAGGGGCCTCCAGGAAAGCTGGAGAGGAACTCTGCATCAGAAACTGGAGTGACAGGACAAGGAATGGCTTCCCCCTTTGAAGAGGGGAAATTTAGGCTTGATATATGGAAGAAATCTCCCTTGTGAGGGTGGGCAAAGGGTGCCCAGAGAAGTTGTGGCTGCCTCTGGATCCCTGGAAGTGTCCAAGGCCAGGTTGGACAGGGCTTGGAGCAACCTGGGACAGTGGAAGGTGTCCCTGCCATGGCAGGGGGTGGAACTGGGTGGGTTTTAAGGTCCCTTCCAACCCAAACCAGTGTGGGATTCTGTGACAATAAATATGTGGCAAGAATGGGATGTAAGTGTTACAGAGAATCCTGTTCTTCTGTCTCACAGAGACAGGCAGGGGAACAGATACACCAACTCTGCAAAATCCCAGCACTCTGAGCTGAGCTCTGGTTAATGTTTGGCTATGCATGGAATGGCAGTGGGGCAGAAGGGAGTAAACTCACACTGCTGTATTTCACAAGGCTGCCATGACTTTCTCAAAAATCTGAAGACTGGCAATGCCTTCTATATAATTATTTTTTTAATACACTGCTATTTCCAAAAGACAAACACAAAAGATGAAACAGAAAATCAAAACCTTTTTTTCCTTCATAACACAAAAATGGTGGAAATTTTAAAATTAGCAGTTTTATTCTGCCTTTGGAAAAAGTGATGTAGTCACAGCATGAATTCAGGATGATGCTAAAATGCAGCAACCAGAGTTTGTGAGAGGGCAGTAATTGCCAATAAAGATTCAAGAGGAGGTCTCCAAACAACACAAATGGCTAAAGAACTCCAGAGGTTATTCATGTCATCCTTCAGTGACTCTCAGAAGACAAAGATAAAATTAATCCTGCTGTAGCAGCAGCCACTTGAAGAGACTTCCCAGGGGATGACTGCTCTGACAACCTGACACCTATCCCAGACCTTGAGCACAAGCAGATTTTGCAAAAGTCTAACAGTTTCCTTTTTGAAAATTACTTTTGGCATCTTATTATGGCAAATAATAAGATCTAAACATCATGGTGACATGATGGCTAGCAGAGCCTGCAAGCAATCTGAGATGTCTTGTGCAGACTTTACTGATCTCACCCCATTCTACTCTGGGGGCTCACAGGGTGAGCTTGGTGCCAGCCTGAGCTCTCCCACTGCTACTTGGGGTGGGAGTTTGGATTTTCTTCAGGGAGACAAGAGCAGATAGAAAAACAAAAGGAAAGACCCAAAAGTTAAGAGAAAACTCACATTTCCTTTCTTCTGCTTCAGCAAAAGAATCTGCCATGAACCTGCTACAAAACTTTTGTTACCATAAACTGGATTTCCATTAGAAAAACTTTCCAATAAGTGTCCTGGTAGCACAAGAAAGGCATGAATACAGCTGGAAAATAGATAATGACTGTATAAGAAAACAAGTGCAACAAAGAGAAACTTTCTACTTGCTCTTATGGCAACCTCCACCCACCAGTCTGCTGTGCATGAGATGCACCCATGTCCCAAGAGGGTGCTGGTCTACAAATAAATAAGAAACTCAGTTCTCTGTCTGGGTTTTGTGCTTCTGCTGTAGAATTTTTCCCAACAGATCACCCAGTACAAAAAAAAAAGCTTCAAAATGGTGCACTGACAATTTTTAAGGCTCCAGAGTAAGAAAGATACAGAGTCCTTGATGCAGAGCAGCATCAGCTGTTTGTAACACAGAATTAGCTGTATAACTCTGCATCCCACATCTGCACCTTGGTCACTGGCTGTTTAAATATTTCATGATGTGTGCAATTAAGTTCTTTCTCCCCTGTTGACTCTGTGACTTCAGAAATCCAAACTACTTATCTTGACCCATGCTCTGGGCTTATTTTCACATTTGCACACTGACAATGAAGCAAAACAATTTCTTTTTTATTTATAACCAGATTCACTTTGGGGAGCTGAGAGCTGCCATATTTGGTGTGCAAAAACTGCAGTCTGGCATGTTTGGAAACAAAAGCCTGTGTTATTGAGACTTCAAAAGAGGATGCAAAATAGATTTATAATTATTGTAATTAGAATAAAAGCATGATTGCACTGAACTTAAATCCTGGTCCAAATTTCATACACATGCACAAACCATCCAAACAGAAATTAACTTCATAATTAATATTGGATCATTCCTATTATAAAAAAGGCACTATTAATTATTGATGATGCTTGTGCTTTTCCTGAGCTGTTTCCATCTTTTCCCCTCCAGTTCATGGAGTGCTGGGGGTAATGCAGCATGCACAAATAAATCACTCAGGGGTGTGTAAGTTACTCCACACTCCTGCACGCAGGAGGACCTGCTCCTGGATGTTCTTATCAAACAGAATACAGAGGGGCATTTGTTTGTACGAGCAGAGCTAGAATATTCTCTTTAGAGTTCAGCTTCCTCCTTTCATCCCACCCACCACCAGACACTTCCTGACATTTCTCCTGCAGGCAGAGCAAGGCAACTGCCTTTTTTTCTTTTTTTTTTTTTCCCTTTTTCAACGGCTGCTCCTTCAGTTATCTGTGGGTGGTGGGGGAAGGGGATGTTAACAGCAAACACAGCCAGAGCAAGTCTGGGAATGAGGGGGAGTTTCAGGATGGAAATAGGCCCCTGCCAGCCCTCCTGCGTCTGTGGCTCTATGACTAAGCGTTTGCTTTTTAAAACTTGGCTTTTCTCTTTCCTTGATCCTTGTTGTTTCCAAGCCTCCTGTTCCCCTTTGTCCTGGCAGCTCCTGACATCACCAGCGCCAGGGAAACGCAAATCCCACCCAGCACGTGGAGGGACAAGCCAGAGCAGCCCCTGAGCTGGGACACAAACCCACACCCTCACTGCCCCTGGGTCCCCCCTGTCTGCTCAGGGCTCAAGAGGAGACACCACTGCAGGTTTTTTTCCCCTGAAATATTCCCTGTATTTTCTTACAGCATTACAGCCCTGCTTCAGAAGAGCCTGCAGTATGAGAGCACCTAAAATTAAGAGGTGTCCACAGTTTTGCCCATCTCTGGGACAGAAAAGGCCACTGGCTGCTCATCTCCACATCCCTTTCCAGTCCATGACAGCAACAAGGACAAAGAAGTGCCCAAAGCACCACCTGGTTAGTGGTGAATGTGGTGGTGATGCTGTGCTGATGGTTGGATTTGGTGATCTCAGAGGTCTTTTCCAACCTTAACCATTTCATGATTCTTTGTGGGTACAACATCTGCAACAGCTGTATTTTCCTCCACCCATCTCCCAAAGCTGTCCTATTTGGATGCTCACTGGAAAGAAAACAAGATTATTGATTATTATTAATTCATGTTTGGCCTGAAACACACAGCAGGGCTGTTCCACCTGCAGCTGGAATTCTCTGCAGACTCTGTGCTGGAGCAGAAACAGGAGTGCCCAGCCCCAACCCACGGGGCTGGCAGGTTTGTAGGGGTGCCCAGCCCCACTCTGTACAGCTGGCAGGTTTGTAGGGGTGCCCAGCCCCACTCTGTAGAGCTGGCAGGTTTGTAGGGGTGCCCAGCCCCACTCTGTAGAGCTGGCAGGTCTGTAGGGGTGCCCAGCCCCACTCTGTACACTGGCAGGTTTGTAGGGGTGCCCAGCCCCACTCTGTACACTGGCAGGTCTGTAGGAGTGCCCAGCCCCACTCTGTACAGCTGGCAGGTTTGTAGAGGTGCCCAGCCCCACTCTGTACACTGGCAGGTTTGTAGGGGTGCCCAGCCCCACTCTGTACATTGGCAGGTTTGTAGGGGTGCCCAGCCCCACTCTGGACAGCTGGCAGGTTTGTAGGAGTGCCCAGCCCCACTCTGTAGAGCTGGCAGGTTTGTAGGGGTGCCCAGCCCCACTCTGGACAGGTTTTCTGGGTGATCTATATTCAGCTGTGCATGCCCGTGGGGATGTGCAAAGATCATTCATCCAGTTCACTGAACTGCAGCCTGCATGTGGAGGGGGTTTTGTGGTTCCTTTTTTAAATGTCACTGGTTTAAAGAGGAATAGTCTCAACTCAGGGTTGTGCAGCAGATTGGAATATGGGCACTCCAGGGGTGAATTAAAAAGCAATTCAAAAACAATAGTGTGGAACAATCTTATCTTTTTCCTGCCTTATCCAGGCATTTATCTTGGTCTGTTCTGCAGGAGTCATCACCACATTATCTATGTATTCTGCAGTGTCTTTTTTAGCCACATTAGTGCACAGACAGTTCCTGCAGAATCACAGAATCATGGAATGGTTTGGGTTGGAAGGGACCTTAAAGATCATCTTGTTCCAAACCCTGCCATGGGCAGGGACATCTTCCACTATCCCAGGAGGCTCCAAGCCCCATCCAGCCTGACCTTGGACACTTCCAGGGATCCAGGCACAGCCACAGCTTCTCTGGGCACCCTGTGCCAGGGCCTCCTGTGAACACACAGGGCCCCCTGTACCTTCACAGGGAACAATTCCTTCCAAATCTGCCATCTAACCCTGCCCTCTGGCAGTAGGGAGCTATTTCCCCTTGTCCTGTCACTCCAGGCCTTGGAAACAGCCTCTGTGCATCTTTCCTGCTGTCCTCCTCAGGCACTGGAAGGCCAAAGCTGGGCCAACAACACCCAAGAGTCAAGAGCCTGAAGAAGCTGAAGAATTTCCTGCTCTGGTTCCAACACCCTACAAAGAACAGGTTTGGATGTCTCAGCCCACACCAGGGTTGAGCTGGCTTTAAATGGTGGCTCTCACTGTCACCCCCTTCACCCTCAGCAAACCTGCAGCAGGCAGAGATTTCAACAGCACATGGCTGATTTACCACCTGTTGTAGTGACAGGATCTATTTCTCACAGAATTCTTTGTGCAGTGGTCTGAAAGCATTTTATGTTGCATGTTCAAAGTTCCATCACTCCCCTGATTCCTTAGGAGAACAACACAATGGTACAAAAATGTCTGTTCCCATTAAAAGGCTTGAACAAGTTAATTTTCTACCATCCTATGGAAACTTACAATGTAGCCCCAAGAAGTTACAGTAGTTTTGTCGAGTTCTCGTGGCTTTTGAGGTTATCCTGAGTGGTTGAGTATTTGGCACTAGGATGACAAGAAAAAAGAGGTTTAGTCAACACAAAAACACCTACAATTTCTAAACTTCAGCCTGAAAACATGAAGGCAACATTTGCAAAGCCTCAGAAAGCAGAGGGCAAAAAGAAAAAGCAAGTTTATTTTCCTAAGTATCTTAATTCCTAAACCAAACTCAAACTTCTAAGGTCTGCCTCAAATACTCGAATTTCTCAGCATTTTTGTTAAGTTAATAAATAGTTATCCTTTATTATATTTATTATATAGTAAATTTATTTTTCTATTTTCTGTCTTCCTAGATAAATCCTATTGAGAAATCTGTGCATTTTCAGCTGGTCCACAATCTGTGTTGTGACCCCCATGCTTTTGGGACAACTGTGTATTCACAGTGAGCTTTTGTGCAAAACACCTGGGGAACCCTGATGTGCAGTCCCATATTGAGACAGCATTAGAATTTCTAACTCTTAAAAAATTTAATATAAATCCCTATTAATTTTTTAACGTTATTGTATTTTGTCCCCATTTAAAAAATATTTAAATATTCATTATTTTCTTCATAGCTATCTAAATTTTTAATTAGATATCTACAAAGAAAAGAATTTTTAATTTTTTTAAAAAATTACTATAAAATTTCTTATCAGGCTCACAGTTCCCTTATAACATCTTTTGCCATTAAAAAACCCCAATTTTTTTGGAGAAATTTCACAAAACAACTCATCAACTGTAATTATTTTAGACTTCAAGATAAGGATTATTTTAATTTAGACTTGAGGATGAGGATTATTGGATAAGTGAAAAGCATTAATTATTAAATTATCACATTAATTATCTCTCTGTCCTTGGAATGCCATGATTTCTAAGAGAGACCTGACAGGATTTTCTAAATGAATCCCAATATTCTGCATCCAGCATTTCAGGCCAGCTGAAGGACAGTGTTTATATAAGGATCACTTCAGTCACCACTGAAATGCAGCTGCAGCTCAGCACCAGTCTATAATTGTGCAAATCAGATAAACTGGGAAGTGGAGATTTCCTTTAAGACCAAGTTTTAATTAGCAGATAGATTATTTAATTATTAAAGAGACAAGAATGCATTGTCCTTACCAACTTCTGGGTGCTGGCAATGTCCAACATTGCCCACAATAAAAAACCCTCAATAATCTGAATCTCACATATGGTTTCAAAGGTTTTCTTAATAGGCCATCAGTGTTCATTGGCTATGTGTTACATAGTTCTCTTTTAATTAGTGTTCTGCTGGGTAATGATTCTCTTGCTATTCATGCTAATTAGTGCATGCTCAGTGTTTCTTTCTTTTGGGCTGGTGGTTTCTTGGGTCAGTGGTCCATGGGTTGGCAGTGGTGATCTTCCCCTGCCACAATTACCCTTCACCCAGCTGCAGTTGATTCAGCACAATTACCAGGTTGGGTTTATTGGCTGTTCCTCACCTTGCAGTCCTGCCCGGTGTCTTTGTGGCCCGTCCATGGTGCATTTCTTGTGGCCACCATCCCTGGAACATCCTTCTCCCCAAGCTTTGTTAAACTCCCTCAAGGGCTGAGATCATGAAGCATGTCCAGGCCTAACCCTTAACAAGGCAACTCTACCAACAATAACTTGTTTCTCTAATACCTGGACATCGCTTACATCTTGTGAGCTGCTATTTGTTCCACGGATTAAACCTTCCTCCTTGCTGACAAGGCATCAAACATCACAGAACATCCTTAAAAATTTTTTTAGGTATTCCACGTTTTGCAACAGTACCAACAAAATTCAATTAAACTCAGTTAAAAAATTACTTAATTCAAAATGAATTCATTCACGCATGACGCAGCAGAGGTACAATAGGCAGGACAGGTGAGGTGGGCGCCGTGAGGGCGGTGCTGCGGCCTGGCCGGGCCCTCACCCCAGGAGCCCACCGACCACCTGCCGCCAGCGCGACAGCCCCGGCAGCCGCTCCACGAGGCGGCCGCCCCGGTGTCGCCGCCGGCAGCGCTGTGAGGGCGGCGGAGCCCCCGGGCCGCTCCCGCCACGGGATCCCGGAGCGTCCCCCCCGCCTCAGGGCACCCCCGACCCCGCGGCCCCGCCGAGCCCCCGCCGCGCAGGCGCGGGCGCGCGCAGGCGTGCGGCGCATGCGCGGAGCGGCCCCGCGCTGGGCTGGTCGGGGCAGCTCCGGGAGCAGCGGCCGCGGCCTGGCGGGTCCGAGCCCCCCCCCCGCCGCCCTCGGGGAGCCGCCGGGCCCCCCTTCAGCCCCGCCCGCCGCGTCGCGGAGCCCCCCGGAGCCGCCGCCCCCCGGAGCGCGGGGGAGGCTGAGAGGGAGTGACCCCCGGCCCCTCGCCCCGGGCTGGGACAGCTGAGGGGGGGCGCAACATGGCGGAGGCCAAGGAGGAGGGGCCCGGCCCCCGCGGCAGGGTGAGTGGGGGGCGCGGGGGGCGCGGGCCGGGGCGGGATGCGGCGGGCGAGGCGCGGCCCCGCCGGGGGTCCCAGGGGCACCGAGCCGCACGAGCTGCCCGGCTTCAGGCCAGCAGCGCTGCCCCTCGGGGCCCTTGAGCTTCCTCTCCCCCAGGGCAGTGCCCAAGCATCACCGCCACGAGCGTCTTGGCATCACTTAAATAATAAACTTGCAGCTAAGCAGGAGCTGTCGTCACCGTCCGTCTCCTTGTTTAAAGCACGATGTCCTTGCTGCTCCTCTTAATTCCAGTTGTCCATGTCAGGCCAGAGTGAGTCAAGATGGCAGCACCATCGAGTTCTTGGGTGCTCAGGCTGTAAGCATTGGATGGCTTCTGTTCCCCATGGCTGTCCCAGGGTTTGGCTGCAACCCCTGTGTGACTCGTGTTAGCCATGCCCCGTCCAGGACTTGGCTGCAACCCTTGTGCCAGTACCTTTAGCCATGAACATCCCAGCTCTCGGTCCTTTGTTGTCACAGCTTGGGCCATCATTGTCACCTCTTGGTCTGTAAGCACACTGTCCATTCTCATCTATTTGGTATCATAGAATCATGAAGGTTGGAAAACACCTCCAAGATGGTCAAGCCCAACTTTACTTGAAGAATTAATTCATCTCTCAAGCCAGTGGAAGGTTCTTTGTGGCCAACACTTTGTAGATGTGAAGGAACTGTGGGTGAATGTTTTAAGTAGGGCTGAAAATAATCTTACCATGAGTCCAGTCCTCTTTCCTTCACACATGTAGCATTTAGTTGAAAGCTTTTTGCCAGGAATGAGGTTTCAATCATGTTTCTACTTGTGTGGAAGAGTCAATAGCCCACTACAAGACTGAGCTGTCTAGTTCCCTTTCCCCAAAGATGAAGAAGCTTTCCCATTCTCCAGCCTTGGGAAAGACAAGAGCAGAGGCTCAAGTTTTCCATTGGCGCGTGGGAGAGAAGTTTAATTGCTGAATTTGTATCAGGGAACTTGAAACTTGTGACAGTAATTGTTGATAAACATTGAAACTAATTGTTACCAAAGAGAGCATGACCTCTCAGGGTCTCACTTGAGTGAGTTGTGTAGATGTCTGACTACTCTGCAGTTAGGGAGTGAGCATCACTTCTGAATCTCTTAAACCTGTGTCTTTCAAACACTTCACTTACAGGCTCCAGGAGTTTTGTGGAATTGCTTACAGACAGTACATAAACGTGCAGGTCTTTGGGGGAATCAGATATTGTTTAGCTGCAAGAAGTGTGATGGGAAATGGCTGCATGTAGGACAGTGCCTTGAGAAATCTTGAATTAAACTTCATTGCCAGTGATTGAAATGTTAGTGGACATCAGGAAACACTTGTGCACCATGAGGACAGCCAAGTGTTGCTCAGAGGTTGTGCAGTCTGTGCTGGTGTCTCTGGTTCCTTCATGCTCATTGCCTTGACGTGCTCCTTTTACCTGTAGAGTTACTTGGTGCTCCATGCAGAAAAAGAGAATGTTGCCTTTTTTCTTCCCAAAATTGTCAGTTACCCAGTGAGGAATAACAAATTTATCATCTGGTCATATCATCTTCATTGGTCTCAGGAAAAATCATTTCTCTCTCTGTTGGCTGATTATTCCTGGGGTGCCAAGTCTGCAAGTCTCCATCAGTTACTGCTCCACGTGTCCCTGCAGGTTATGGAAAGCTTCCCATGCTGTTGGCATTGACAATGTTCTCTGCTCCTGCTGAAGCAGAGGGCTTCAGTAAAAGTTAGGAATGATGCAGGAAAGTGGTGTTGCTCTGGACAAGTAAATTAGGAAAGAGGAAACACAACTTGCCCGTGAGGCATCGTCCCAAAGCTGGTTTTGCCACAAGATGTTCTTGAGGAGCGTGGGGAGAAGTGAATCCTGGGGTGCTCCCAAGGTTGATGGAGCCTGTGAGGAGTGAGGTTAGCAAACTGTGAATCCAGCACACAGAGATCTCCTAATAATTAATGAGGCCATGGAAGACCTGCATATCCCAGTTCTCTTCCCCACAGTGGCCCAGTTCCCATTCTACAGGAGGTCATGGTTTTGGATTCTCCCAAGTCTTGTGCCTAAGGCATAACAAGCATTTCTTGTAAAAATTATTTTCCTTTGTGTGGAGAAAATAAAGAGTGATTTAATGATTTCTTCAGACAGGAGCTTAGCAGTTGGTGGTGTTTTCAGAATTGTTCTTTTCAGGATTAGAATCTCTGCAATTATTCCAGAAGCACATACACTGAAACTGGCATGTTGCAAATCCCAGGGATAAGCAGCCACCATCTTTTAACTCAGTCCATGAATGAGCAACAAACGAAAGAATAAATTTTTTGCCAGTCTAAGACTGACAGAAGTTTATCTAATTTGATTTTTAAGAGGTTTTGGGAAGTTTTTATGGCTAAATTGTTTTAAAGCAGGTTAATTTCTGCCCTAAGTCAAACTGTTGTGTAAGCTAAGGAAAACATTTACTACATAAGATCAATATTAACTTGAAAGATACCTGCTAGTACGTTTTTAATGCAGTTTATAAAAATATTTTTGGCAATTCAACTTCAATTTGTGAATAATATCATTGTTTTGAACAGTTAAATGTTTTGACTGGAATGTTCATTTATTTACACCAGTTGTTGATAACCCCTTGGACCAGGCAAGACAGTTTGGGCTGTACTGAAATTTGACACTTGGACTGTTGGAAATTAATGTGATGTGAACAGGTGAACACTTGGGTGTCCACATTAATAAAACAGATGTTTGCAAAAGATTTTTAATTTTGCATGACTGTAATTAAAAATTGAAGGAGATCATCTTATTTAGAAAGTTTTGTTGCCGAATTACTCCAGAATGGTAGAAAGATGATGAAAATGTTTCTCTCCCAAGGCTTGTGCACCTCTCAAAGGATGTTTTAATGTCATCATCTTTGAATTCTCTTTACAAAGATGAGCATAATGGATCCCAGGCATTTAGGTTAAGACTTTTCACATTGTGTAAAATACAGAAAGTTAAGTCAGCTCTTTGTGCCCAATTCAAGGCCTTTTGCATCTTTAGAATTGTGGGATTTAATTCTGAAATCACTCACAATGTTCTTGAAGTGCTTCTCTCAACTCTTCTCTCATTAGGGGTTGGAACTGGACGATCTTTAGGTCCCTTCCAACCCGAATCATCCTGTGAGTCTGTGCCTGGTGACCTGTACCCCAGCATCCCTTCCACAATGCCTTTCCCTAGGGAAGCCTTACAGGAAGTTTTCTCTCACGACTCCAAGGTTTTCTGTCATCACTGACTCCGTTCAGATGATTTCCATCATCCATTCCATGAGGCTGGCAAAGGCCTAAGAGCTCTTGGACCTCACTTGTGCTGTTGCTCATTACATTCATTCTCTGGGATCCTCTGAACTCTTCAGAAGGAGGTTTCTGCAGCAGAGAATATTTCATTGAGGACAGGTCAGCAGGATTGGGGAGCTTGCAGTGTCCATCCTCTTAGCCTGTGTTCTGCCTCTAGTGCCATTCTTTTTTCCTCTGGAAGTGCTCCTCAGAAATTCCAAGGGAAATCAGACATTTAAGAGACTATAATTTGCTTTACCAAACTAATATCTATCCAAAAATTATGTGATGCATCTGTTTTTTCTGCAAATAGTGATTGAAGATAAATACATGGTAATGTATTTAATTTTGGTTACTGTGTTTTCTACTGTTTTAGATACATTTGTTTAATTTTAAGAGTAGTTGGAAGTATTGTAGGGGTTGCCTCTACATTAGATAATTTAAAAGTGTGTTGTGTCTAATGCCTTTGAGTTTTTTAGTAAAAAAAAGTGTGATGACCAATTGTTGTCATAACCAAAGTTTAATACATCAGATTTTTGGTGACAAAGCCAAGACTTTAATTCTACATTTGGTCCTTTTCTCTTTTGAGAAGATGCTGGTGCACAGTCCCAGGGCAGGATGAATTGCTGCTGCCAGAATTCTTCAATTTCCTTTGGAAAGGGAGGAAATCTGAATCATTAGCCTAATAAACTAATGTTTAGTTGTCTAAATTTAGGTGAGAAGAACTTGAAACAGAATTAGCACAACTATACAGAGTTATTCCCACAGGAGGCATTTTGGAGTACTTCCTTTTTTATTATTATATTTTTAATAACTTATTTGTGTATTTCTGCAAGTCTTGATATTTCTTAAAAGCTTTGAAAGAACATGAAAAGATTTCATCTGCATTGAAATTCATCTTTATATGGTGCTGTTTGCTCAGAGAGCTTTATGAAGTACAGTTAATGCAGGCTATTAACAGGATTTTGTTGTGTTTAATCGTGGAAAAGGCAAAGAGGAAGCCAGAATTAGGGAGGTACTTTGAAGAATAAAGTAGATATTTTGTCTCTTTAGGGACAGAAATACTGAAATGGAATTGGGTGTACATCCAGGCTCTCCCATTTGCACCATCAATTGCTGTTGGCACTGAGCTCTTAGGAGAAGGGAGAGGATTTGCAGTACCTGGTGGAGCTGAGCCCAGTCACCAGAGTGGGGCTGGGCAGGACATGCTCCTGCTGGGTTTGTCAAGCAAAGAGTGCTACAGCTGTAAATCTTCCCAATTTGTTCACAAAACCACCTTGTGGGTTTCTGAATTGAGGACAGATTGTAATGACGAGCAGAGAACTTCAGGTTCAAACAGTTCACTCTCTTTAAAAATTAACTTCCAGTGGGTTGGGGTTATTTTTTTCTCCTATTAGTAATATAGCTAGTAGCAACTAATTACTAACATAGTTAATCATCTTTCTGGAATGATTGAGTGGAGAGATCTTCCTGAGGTTCTCATTGAGTAGATCTCATTGAGTAGAGAAATCTTCCTGAGGTTCTAGAGCTGCTCTTCCACCCTGGATTGTCACCCTTGGCACTTGCTGGTTGTATTCCAGGGACTGGCTTTCCCTAAAGGACAAGTGATGGCTCTCTCTTAATGAGCTGTTCAGCTTCTGAGCTAAATGCAATTAAGGGGATTCCATGCTTTGCAGAACACAACCTTCTGACTAGCCATACTTTTGAAAGCTTTGGCCAAAAGCACACATTTGTGATCTGGACAGTGCTGGCCTGCTTGTGGAATAAGCTAAAATATGTAACTGAACTGAAACACTTGGTTTGGAGTAAGTTACTGCTGAGCATCACAGCATAAACATACATATTGTGACACAGACCCTGCTCTGATATTGGCCATTTTTACATTTTGTAATTCCCATTTAGTTCTCCTGCCTTATGCTGTGAGAAACTGGAATTATTTTTATTTCAGCTCATTTACAGCCTCAGTGTAACCAAATCCCAACCTTAGTGGTTGTTTGTGTCTTACCAGCAGCAGAGAAGTTCAGCACAGAGCCAGAGGTGAGGTTTTGAGGGAAGAAATTCTTTGTTTGGAAACAAAGTCTTTCTTGTGGATGTCTTGATTTGTTTGCTTGCTGTGTGGTTTGTGTCTGTTTCTTAATTGAAAAACCCAAAGCACATCAAAATCTGGTGTCTTTGCAAAGACCATTGCAAGGAAATTTGTTGTTAATAACAAATATTAGGGAGAAATTCTTCCCTTTGAGGGTAGTGAATCCCTGGCACAGGTTGCCCAGAGAAACTGTGGCTGTCCCCATTCCTGGAAGTGTCCAAGGCCAGGTTTTTGGGACTTGGAGCAGCCTGGGGTAGTGCCAGGAGTCCCTGCCCATGGCAGGGTTTGGAACAAAATGATCTTTAAGGTCCTTTCCAACCCAAACCAGTCTGGGGTCCTGAGATTGCCAGGTGAAACCATGACATGTGAAGCTGCTTCCTTCTCAAATCCATGATTCTGTGTGTGAATGGGAGAAGGGCTTGGATCATCCTATAGTTTTTGTAGGTATAGATTAAACCCACCAATATTCCAGAAAAAAATAAGGCTCTCTGTGACTTCTGTATGTTTGACAAATTCATCTTGGCCCTATACATGTTGGTAACAGTCTGCAGGTTCTGTGTGTGCTGGGTGGGTGTGGAAACTATAAGGTTTGTTTGGAATTGGCCTGTGAATATTCCAAAAGCTCAGGAATATCAGAAAAACCTGGTGGCAGAAAGGGACCATAAAATTCCATGCTGAACTGGTCCCTGTGAATGATCCAGAATTCTTAAAATGCAGAAATGAAAAGGGAGCAGCACATGCCTAAATCTTCTGTGCTGACACTTAAAAATTGAAGATGTGTACGGTAAAACTGTATTTCTTGAACAGAATGTAGGGAGCCAGAAGCAGCTGGGAAGTGCCTGCTTTTTTACATGTTTGGGATTTGCCTTTGCCTTTAAAACCTCCCATCACCATCTCCACTGTATTACCTAAATCTTCTGTGCTGACACTTAAAAATTGATGTTTAAGTGAGATGGAAGGTGAAACTATTTCTTGAACAGAATGTAGGGAACCACAAGCAGCTGGGAAATGCCTGCTTTTTTCCCTTTGGGATTTCCCTTTAAAAACTCCCATCACCATCTCCACTGCATTACCCTCAGCCTAGATTTAGAACAATCTTTCCGAGTGCTCAGCATGGCTCAGGGAAGCCTCAGCGACAGCCACCGTGCCGAGCTCGCTCTTTCCCTGTGCCCAGAGGGACTGGGAGCCTGTCCCCGGGCAGGAGGGCGCTGGCCCTGCCCTGTCCCCGCGCTGTCCCCGCGCTGTCCCCGCGCTGTCCCCGCGCTGTCCCCGCGCTGTCCCTGCGGTGCCGGGGGTCCCGGAGCCGCCTAGGGGGGGCTCTGCTCGGCTCTATGGCAGTGACCCCGGCAGGTTCTCTTCCTGCCGCAGCCTTTCCTTTCCTGTGGCAGGTATGTGCAGCAGCCCGGCTCTTTGTTACCCCGGCTCTTCCCTCCCCGCTGCTCCGCAGGTACAAATCCCCAGGGCTGCCCGTGCTTCGGAGGGAGCGGCTCCGGCAGGACCTGCTGGGGAATCCCGCGTGTGCCGCGGAGTTCAGCGGTGCCAGAGATGCAGCGTGGTTGGCTGCTCCCTGCCGGGCATCCCTGCCTGCCTGCCATCCCTGGCATCCATCCCTGCCTGGCATCCCTGCCATCCATCCTCTGCCATCTCTGCCTGCCATCCCTGCCTGCCTGCCATCCCTGCCTGTCTGCCATCCCTGCCTGCCATCCCTGCCCAGCATCCCTTCCAGCCATCCCTGCCTGCGTGGCATCCCTGCCTGCCATCCCTGCCATCCCTGCCTGCCAACCCTGCCATCCCTGCCTCCCATCCCTGCCTGCCTGGCATCCCTGCCATCCCTGCCATCCCTTCCTCCCACCCCTCCCTGCCATCCCTTCCTGCCATCCCTGCCAGGGCCCTGCCACGTGGAAAAGGTCAGGGGATGCTTCCTGAGCTCACCCCACCTGCCTCAAGAACAGCGATTGAAATTTCAATTCCTTTTTTATTATTTTTTTTTTGGTGTCTTGTCAGTTGAGGGAATTCTGGAGTGGGGGTAACGCTGTGTGCATAGAGGGACAAGGAAACTACAGGCAAAGTGAGAATCATTTCTGACTATTTTTAATTGCAGTTCTCTTAACATCTGCTTCCTTTCCACAGTTTGCTTATGGGTATGTTAAAATCCAGGATCAAACTTCAGAAGCTTACTAGAAAGACATTCTGTGTGTGTAAAGTAGATACACTGTTTTGTTTATTTCTTAATGGTATAGAAACATACAGTATTGCTTTGTATGTTTTGCATACAAAGCAATACTGTAGCCATAGGCAGCTTCTCTCTTTATATTGCACCAAAATAATCTATGAATTGTTTGATTTGTGGATGACATGGCTATGTTGAACACCATGAAGGTATGGATCAGCTTTTTAGTTATTTCAAATTAGCATGTTGTATTGAAGTGTAAATATGTGTCCTCCACTCCCAGCAAAGGCAGGTTAGTGCTGAGGCTGTGACCCTGCTCCCTCAATCTCATGTACATCTATAAAAAACCAGTGACATATCTGGTGGAATTTTATTTTGTTTATAAAAGCAATGCTGTCTTTTTTTATAGAGTAGTTACTTTTAAGCAAGTCACACTGCTTTCAGAAATACCTCATTGTTTTGTCACCATTTCTGTATTCTTGTTTCATTTCATTCATTCATTTATTTGTTTTTAACAGCCTGAGTAGGCAGAGCACCACTTTGTGTGTAGTCCTAGCTAATGAGGCAGTCACTAAAAAGGCATAGCCTAAAACATTGAATTTCACTAATACCAAACTTAAACTGTTCTGTATTAAACTCTTATAGAGTTAAATGATTAAAGCCACTAAGAATTATTATTCTCTGGCAAATATTTGCTGAGATGATTTAATGAAGGTGGTTTAGAATACTGAATTATTGAGTTTAGTTTTACAACTGCCAGTGTGTTTTGAGGACTGAGTTGAAGAGTTGAAGCCTGAGTATTTGAACAGAAAACTATATTTTTCTTTTGAAAATGAGATTTTCCTTTTGTAGTTATCAAAGACTTAATGCAGGGTGTTGAGGTACCTTTCTCCTTAGTTCTGGCAAAAGTGACCCAGAGGAAATGCCATCAGTTCCATGTTGGCCCCTCAAGTACTTTTGCTCCACTTCTCACTAAATCTTAAAAAATCTGAGCAGAAGAAATGAAAGGAATTAACAGCGATGAAAGGAGGAAGCATGAGGACTGGAGAGATGGAATTGTCTTGCAGAATTGTAATAGAATAATGTAGAAATAGTAAGTTGGGCATTATTGTTCACATTTCTGTGTGATACAAGACCATAATCCAGTTAAAAGCTAATGTCCATGATTTATTAAAGTGATACATTTTTGTAACTGGTGATACACAAAATTTCCTCCTGAGGTGGCATTAAACAGGACTGCAGTGACATTGGGGAAGGGACTAGAAGTGTATAACTAAGAAAATACCCCACATTAATGCTGGAAAAAAAAATATTAGCTCTAATTCCAGGGACAGTCCAGTTATAGAATGAGTAATTTGTTAGGGATATATATATATTTATAATATATGTTTATGTGTGTGTGGATACATATGGGTACACACACACAATCATCCCAACACTTTCCCAGGTTTTCTCCCTTTAAATTTTCACTATGTGGGAGTTCTGATGCTGTTCATAGTCAGAAACTAGATGGTGGCTTAGATAAGGCTGCTGGTATTGTCAGATGCTGGAGTTCCTAAAGGCATAGCCTAAAACATTGACTTTTATAAATTTATAGGTTTATAAATAGGTTTATAAATATTTCCAGGGAAAATTTTTGACCACAGACTCAGATCATCCTCTGTACCCAAACCTTTTGAAAGAAGATGATCTCTTCTTTTCATATCCTCACAAAATAAGGAGTGAAGGAACAAAACAAGGGGGATTTTTTCCCTAGGGTGACCTTGTGTTTGGGAAGTGTCTTGGGTTCTTTCCAGGTAGATTGTAAATGTTTTCCAGCTTCTCTAGAATGTTTCTGGGAGTCCCTCATGCTCTTGCAGGTGGCCCCTTGTGCTGACTTGCCTGTTAGTGTTTCTTTGAATGAAACAGTGAGACAGATCCACACTGCAAAATGTATCCATTGCTAATACAAGCATTCCTGGGCTTGTCAGCTGTTGGCAAAAGATTTGTAACCACCAGCAGAAGGAATACTTAGGGTTTGGGTGTGTAAGGCAGCCAGGGTTGTGTAGGACCTGGAATATTTTCCCCAGGTACTTTGGATCTCAAAAGAGTTAAAGAACTACTTTGATACAAATCTACCCTGAGAAAAGGATAAGCTCAACTGAAAATTCCCTTCATCCTACCATCAAAATCTGTTGTGACATTTTTGGAGAGGATAGAGAATTCCTGACAGGAAGCAAAAAAGGATCAAAAAAAGGTCAGTGTAGAGTCAAGGATCTGGGCTATTGTTTTTGCCTCCTAAAACTTCATGCTCTGATATTATTATCAAATGGCAACAAGTTCCTCTCCATGTTCTTCTGTAAAAGTAACCCACCCCTGCTGTCCCTGTCCTCAGCAGCTTCTAGGAGCACTTAGTATATCCAGTATTTATGGGGATTAGTTTTACACCTGGGTCAATTTAGTTGACTCTTAATGGGCTTCTAGATCAACATTCAACTTCCATCTTCCAGACACTCCTGAGATCATTACAGCAGGAGCAGAGCTCAGGCCTTGCAAACCTTCCTGGGAGGTATTTCCTTACTCTTTCCCTGTAGATAATTACATGAGAAGACTTGCATCAGCCTTGTGGAACTGTATCCTTTGGTTTGGTTTGGTTTGGTTCTCTTTTACTTTTCCAGCCTCAAGTGTCTGCTCAGAGAATCTAGAAAGTTCTGGTGCAGTATCCAACTGACTTGATGCCATGCTGGACATGTCCTCACTGTTCCATGTGTGTCCAGTTAAGCTGAAGGAGCTACTTTGTCTTTGCAGACCTTCAAGTGGTATTGGAAAGGGACATTTTGCCATCAAATGACCTCTGGGACAGTCTGTTGTCATCCTTTCCTAGAGCTGCCTGCTACCAAACTGATAGCTCCCATCACAGCCCTGAGAAATACTGGATTTATCAACTAAATGACTTGAGTTAAATGAAATTAAGGCTCATCCCTTTGCTATCAAATCCCATTACTTTCCCTAAGATGGCTTAAGAATTGCAGTGTGAGCAGGATCTAGCAGGAAAGAAGTGTAGAGCTGGCAAGGCAGAGAAAGGAGAGAGGGCTTAAATGAATTACTGTTATCTCTTGGGCAGAAAAGAAGGCTGCTAATGAGTTGGACATTCTGAAGAAAACTTTAATTATCCTTCTCCAGGCACCATCCAAGCATGCCAACAACTTCAACATCTGTCAGAGAGGATGTTTAATGCAGACAGATGTTTGTGCAGCACTCACTCAGCATCTGGGTCTTCTGTGCTTATGCTCACACTGACACTCTCTGTGTTGGGAAGTTAAACATTGCATTTCCCTGTTCCTGGAAAGGGGAAAATTCCCTGTAAGAGAGGTGAAACCCTTGGGCCTGTGCTGCCCATGGCAGTGGGAGCTGCCATGCTCCTGGTTTTTATTTTTGATGTTCAGAGGGAACGAAGGCTCGTGGAGTATCAGGGCAGAATCGGTGGCCTTGACCTGGTAATGGTATCCCAGGTAGTAGAGAATATTGACATTCCCTTTCCTCTCTCCTCTGGGAAGCAACACTATTTCTAAATTTTCCTTGTGTGCCTTTTCTATGTATTCTGAGCTCATTAGGGTTAGTGTGGCTTCTCAGTGATGTAACTGTCTTAATTCATAAAAATTTGCTTGAGGCAAAGAAGGAAGGAGGAGGAGGAATTGTGATCCTTCTGCTTGGTTTTGATCAGATACTTTTTAGCAAAGTACATGGCAGCTGACCAAGACAATGACACAGTGCTTTCCTTTTTTACAGTTTGAAGATAAATCTGATGCGGTATTTGATATTACAGAGAAATGTAAGTATTTCTATTTATTCTCTAATGTCATAGTTTCACAAAGCCTTTCTTGGAAGTGTCATTGCTGCTGAACAAGACTGTCTTGCCCTCATCCCAGCCCTTCCTGCTCATTCCCTCCTGCATTGCCTTCTCCACAAGTGCTACAAGTGAGGTGAATGGAAATTAATATTTTTTCTTTCTTGGGTTAGTTTTACTCAGTTCAGCTTCTGCTTCAGAGTGGTGAGGGCAACTGAACCATCCCTATGTCAGCAATGTTTTCACAGTTCTGTTGGCATGAAAAGGCTGAGAATATTCAAGAAATTGCAGCATCAGCCAGATTAGGACACTCACACTTCTCCTTCATTACACATGAAATTGGTCAATTTTCTGACAGTTCACTGGGATTTTTTTCTCCCTAGGTGGTGAAATTCTGGATGCAGAGATGTCTGAGGACGCTGAGCACAACTTAACACCTGCCCTGGACAGCTTGTCTTACGGAGTACTGAACAGAGCAGGACCTGAGAACTCACTGCAGGGTGATGATCATGATTATTTTCTGAACTCTGGGGATCTTGCAGGCATACCTGTTGTTGGGAGTGACAACGAAGATGATCAGAATTTCACTCCAAAAGACGCTCTTTCTTCAGCAATTCATGATGAAGATCATCTGGAAGAGGGCAAGAGAGTTCCAGATCATGAACTGGACAGTGAAAAAGAAATTCAGGTTCAGAATGCAATCCAGAAGGATCTCACTTCCCCCTTTGAGCAGGGCCCCGTATTTAAATCACTTCGAAAAGATTTTAGCAGAACACGAGATAATGGCAAAGAGACTTTTTCAGCAAAGGACAAGAATAGAGAAGGACATTTTCAAGAACGTGAAAAACGGTTGGAAAAAATCCCTAAAGATATGGATTCTAGATTGAAAAGCAGTTTTCTTGACAAAGCAGGTAACTGTTGCCATCATAGACCTGGCTGCCCAGCAAAGAGGAAGAAAGAATTAGAAAGAAATCAGCAGTAGGGATAATTATTAAAAACATCACCTTGTTGAAGAGAACAGGCAGAGCTGTGTGTAGGGGAGCATTTTATGAAGAATCCTGCAATCCAATGAACTCTGTCTTAGGAGGAGGATTTGCAAAGGGCTTGGCAGTGTCAGGGAGGCCTCATCCTCCACTGCTTGTTACAGAGCCTCAACATAACCTTTGTTGTTGTGGTTTCCTAAACCAAGCTAGGTGACAATTCAAGCTTCCTTTTGGTTTTTCTCACTGTTTTTTATAGACCATGGAGCTTCTTAAAAGAAAAGGTGATGAAGTTTAGGTTAAGCTGATGGCCACTAAAGATTTTTTGAGCAAAGCACCAATTCTTCACTAGTGCCTAGGCATTTAAAGCAGTGTGGATTTGATAGTATCAGGGAAAGGCTTGCTAGAAAGGAGTTAGTGTCTGCAGGAACTAAGCCAGAACATAGCTTGAAATCTGCTTTTCCTGGGAGACTGCTCCCCTTCTTCCTCAAATACTTGTGTCTTGGACTTCATCCAGCCAACATGGAAAGAACCAAAGATGCCTAAAATCCCTTTCTCATTTGACAGTCTCCATAATCTTGCTGCCCACACACTTATTTTTGTCTTCTCAAGCTCTGAAAGTTACAGCAGAGCAGTGAATGAAGGAGTTAAGAATAACCAAGCAGGACCACATGGTTTAATCTTATTCAGCAGAGGGAGGGTGAGCCAGCACGTGAGGCACTCCTGGCTGCTTGTTCACATTCACAGCTTCTAGTTCTGAGGTTTAAACTTTCAATGTTCAGCAACAGCATCTTCAAATCAGTGCTTCCAGGTGGCACCAATGATAGAGAAGCAATAAAAATATCTTGTGAAATAAATTGACAGATGTATCTCTACTTGTACCTTCAGTTAGAAGTCAAGGGAAGAATGTTTCTGTACATAGGATGTATTTCAGAAAGTTGTAAACACCTACAGTTAAAAGATCAGGTAAAGTAGTCAGTAGTTGAAACCAGAATGATAAATGCTCTTGGGAGCATCCAGCATCTAGGCAAATCCAAAGTTTTTAAATGATATGTTCTAAAAAAGCAGAAGATGCTATTTCCTGAGAAGAGGGGAAAAGGCAAAAGAACAGAACAGCAAAGGAAAAGCTGGAAGATGTTGCTCTGAAAAGTATTTTCTGATTTAAATGTCAAAACAGGGGAGTTCAAAACCTGCTGAGGTGTGGAAAATTCTGAGTGAAGAATTTGCATCGGAAGTTTGCAACTGTTTTGCTGGAATGGGAAAATAATGATCCAATAGAATAATTAAAAAAGAGTCAATTCTCTTTAGGGATTACCACCTTCCCTACAGGGAGGAGAAAGGGAGTAGTTTAATAGTGGTGAGGTGCTGTCAGACACTGGGGTTGGGGAGCAGGATGAGACTCTGATAGTTTTAAAGGAAATGCATTGGAACCTGTATTCATTTCTATTTAATGTATATGTTTTCCTCAGTTCATAATCAAGTAGAAGAAACATTACGGACGCAGTTAGCGCCACAAACTCCAGAAACTAACTTCAGGGTAAGCTATAGATCTTTCAACCACTTTTGCAAGTGCAGCAATATGCTGGAATAATTCAAAATACGTATTTTGTATTTGAGTGTAAATTTGAGTGTTAAGGAAACTGATCTTCTGACTCTTAGACATCTTTGCTACTTAAACAGTACATATAATTTTGTAAAATTTTCCTGAGCCTCTCTTTGGATTGAGGATTCTTTTGGTAGCCACTTTCCTGTTCAGCATGATTGGAGTGACCAGTGAGCCGAACCTACAGCTGGATGCATCCACCTGACCTGCTGCTTTTTTTCCACATGAGCCAGGGAACAGCTGTATCCACAGGAGACACTCCCAAACAACCAACTTACAGAGCTGGGTGTCTTCTGCTTGGGCCAGAGGAGTGGAAAGCATTGGGGGTGGGATGAGAGAGGGGGCTGCAGGGAGGTTGAGGCAGCAGCTGCTGCCCAGCATTTCTCCCACCTTGGCAGGACCCAAATCTCTTGGTCTGCAACACAAACTCCCCTTGGCAGCAGCCCAACTCCTCATGGCAGATGCAGGAGGGTGAATTCTTTTTCATATTATTGTTTCAGGAGTCTAGCTACCTATTTTCTAGTAAGGAATCTATTGGACAAGAGCTGGGGAATTCCTTTGCACCAAATATTAGAATTAAGAAGGAGCCTTTGGATGACGAATATGCTAAAGCTATGGCCCCACAGCAGGGACTATTAGACAAAATTAAAGATGAACCTGGTAATTCTGAGGTAAGTTTCCCATTGCATTTCTCATTTTGGTCTGACAGCTGACCGCTTAAGCTGAACAAAAATTCAGCCATTTATTTGGTTTGTTGGCCTAAATTTAACTTGAAGAATATAGTTTAGTTGAAGGATTTTTCCCTCTTACACTACTATGAAAAAATTACCCACCCCCCCTCAACTTTTTGATGTCTTGTTACCTTGTCTCTGAAAATGTTTTTCTTTTCAGTTAGAAACAAAGCCAAGTGCTCTAAAACTTCTGTAACTAAATCTGTGGCAACATAGACACTTTACCTAACTAGGAAATAACCTGTAAATCACATTTTGTTAAATAACTTATGAGTGCTCATAATTAGAGATATTAATTAAAGCAGCTATTGCTGCTACTTCCTTCTTAAAAGCTGCCTTTGCAAACACAGTAGTTTGTTCCTGTTTTAAATTAGCACTTAAAGGACTTAGCAAAATATTTAAGTACTTACACATCAGTGAAGTCAATTTAAGTATGTGTTTAAGTGACTTTCTTATTCAAGACTGACACTTTTTGTGGTGATACAGGTAAAACTCAGCAATTGCAATCTGGAGAAGGTCTGACTTGTGGATTGAGCAGTGCTGGGGCCAGGGTTGCTGAGCTCCAGCCAATCTCTGTGCCCCTGGTTTGCTGTGTGACACCAGGGGAATGAGCTGTGCTGCAATTCCTGTCTCCTCACTGCTCAGATCTGGGTTACATGTCAGATTTTATATGTGAAAGGTGTGCAAAACTTCCCAAAATGATGCATCCCTTTGCACCAACACATGAGTGTTGGTGTTCCTGTGTAGGTGTTAGTTTTTAGCATCAGTCTTTGTCCTTCTGCTGAACCTCCTCTGCTCTCTGGGCCTGTCTTCCCAGCACTTTTTCTTCTTTTCCCATAATACTCTCAATTTAATAAGTAAAATATTTGCAACTTCAGATTTTACTGTCCTTCTGATTTGTTCAGTCTCTGTGGGATTGTTTGGGTTTATTTTTCCTTGAACCTGTAGAATGTCAAACCACGTGTAGATTAGTTAAATCTGTCTCTTCTTTTGTCCTCCCAAGATGGCATCTGCTGTGTGGATTTGTGTGGAATGCAAGGCGAGATGTCTGTGGTTATCAAAGATCATATTAATAAGTAAAAATGAAGACTTGAAGAATTTAAATGTCAAATATCGTATGGTTCAAAAAATTCCTTCCTGGAGTAAAATCCTGTGATTATCAACTCTGCCTGATACTGGAAAAGTAGGAGAACCGAGTTCATTTTGTTTTGCTTTAGATTGGAATTTCTATGGGGGGGATTTTATGGATTTTTTTTTAATATTTCCTGAAAGATAAGAGCATTCCTTGCTGTAACCAATAGTTGGAGCTGAAAGTTTTTGGCTTTCAGCACTGTTAAGCTGCTGTGAAACTGCTTGATCATGCACAGTTGATGTCAGGATTTGCCTCCATTTCTTTTCCTGCTCTTGACTAATGATACAATTACAGTTAAAGTGCTTAAAAAACTGTATGTCTGCAAATGATTAATTTTTCAATAATAATAATAATAATAAAAATGGTGCTTAAGAATCTCATCACAGCATGCCCATACCCAGCTTTGAGCTTCTCAACGTGAGATTTGATTGTTTGAGTCTGATGGTTGACATGGTCAAGGAATACCACTGCCTGTCTCCTGGGAAACATGCTGAGAAATACTTTGCTTGTCTAGCATAGAAACTTCCAGTTTTCCCACAGGAGTGAGAGGAGTGCTCAGTTTGGGCACGTGCTCAGTGGAGGTTGTTGTGGGATTTTGGGAGCTGGCAGAAGCTGGGGGAGCCTCTCACTGCCACTGGGAAGGGAGAGCTTCCTTTTGCTTAGTGATTCTGAGTTGGTTTCCCTGGCAGCCAGGCAGCAACTGTGAATTTAGCTCAGTCATAACATGACATCATGCCTCACTGCTCCCAAACGACTGGAAGTAGGCTAAATCTTATCATCTCTGGAGTTCCAAGAGATTATGTTATTCAGCCTATTAAGATTTCCATGTGGAGTGTTCCAAGCTGCTTTCTGGCTCAGATTTCTGGGGAGAGCAGGGGCAGGAAGTGTGCTGGCAGTGGGAATAGCTGCTGGGGACTCAGCCAGTCATTTCTAGCATGTCAGCTATTCCAGCAGCAGCTGTCCAGGGATTTTCTCATCCTGTACCAAATGTGAGGTGATTCCCCTCATGCTGGAGCTGGGACTGTGATGGTCCAGCCTTGGTCTGCTGTAAAGCTTCACCTTAGGCTGCTCCAAGGTCCTAACTCCTGGTTAAAACAGAACTCTCCCCTACGAGGTCCCAGCTCTATTTCATTGCTATCCTCCTTTATGTGAAGATAAAACTTCTTTCCCAGAACAGGGGCAAGGCAAAAGCACTTCCAGCTGGAAAGTTGGAATGGGAAGCAGAGATTTCCTTAAGCTTTGGCTGAATTCTGAGCTGTCTTGGAGTGCAGCTGGAGAGGGGGATGCAGCAGGCAGCCCCACCTGTGCATTTGTGCCCCCTCAGGTGTGGTTTGCTGTGGAGCTCTGAGAAGGAGCTGTGTGTGCTGCTCACTTGTCACCCAGCCTTTGGAGCAGGCTTAGGACACCCACTCCTCCCTGAGGTTCAATGCAGCATTGTGAAAGAAGGGAATCATGTAACCTGTTATTACATGTGTGTATTTGTTCTCCTTTTCCTTTTCCTTTGTTTTAGGAGTACGGCCAACAGCCAAAATCTCAGGAAGGGGAGCTGAAAATCAGTGCTGTATTTTCAGTCAGTGGCAATCCTCTTGGTAAGGAATAGGCAAGAATAATTTCATTTAAATCTGTAAAATGTGTCACCTTTGCAAATAGTCTTGCAGGTCACTCTGCATTTCATTCGCTGTGTCTGATCCCAGTAGGAATGAAGAACTAGTTTGGTTTAGAGAGAATGAAATTGAGATTAAAAATAATAGTGGTTTTGAGGCATAGGAAAATTGAATGTGAAATGCATAGGAGAACTGAATGTGTTAAATAGTCTTAAGCTGAAGGAGGGCTGATTTAGATTAGATCTTAGAAAACAATTGTTCCCCTGTGCAAGTAGAGAGAACCTGGCATAGGTTGCCCAGAGCAGCTGTGTCTGCCCCTGGATCCCTGGGAATGTCCAAGGCCAGGTTGGACACTGGGGCTTGGAGCAACTTGGGGTAGTGGAAGGTGTTCCTGCTCCTGCCAAGGGGTTGAATGGCATGAACTATAAATTCCCTTCCCACCCAAACCATTCTATGATTCCATGAAAGGGATGTTGAAAGTGCATTCTCCATCTTCAGAGTAGTTACAAAAATCTGCTATGCAGAAAACCAGCACAGGGCATGTATTTGTGGAGAGTTCATCTGCTATTTGATTCTCCCCTAGACCCTGACAACCCAAATAAAGCTATGAGCCTTGTGCCTGCCCCTACACACCAGTGAGTTCTTTGTACTGGATCTGTGACACTGACTCTGTGTTTTCTCTGTGTGGTTTTTTTTTTAGTTCCACAGCTGTCATCAGGTTTCCAGCCTGCTGTGGCATCCTCTGGCATGAGTAAAATGCTACCCTCAGTTCCAAGCACAGCTGTTCGGGTTTCCTGTTCTGGCTGTAAAAAAATCCTGCAGAAGGGGCAAACTGCCTACCAGAGGAAAGGCTCAACCCAGCTCTTCTGCTCCACACTGTGCCTCACTGGATACACCATTCCAGCTTCTCGCCCACCAGCTTCTACCAAGAAAACCTGCTCAAGCTGCTCAAAGTAGGACAGTGCTTTCATTTGTTCTACTAATAATTGATATTCAAGCAGATAATGAAAGGCTTCAGTTCTGTTCTTGTGCCCCTTGCTGTGTTGGTAGTGCTGCTCCTCTTATGCTTCCCTTCAAAAATTGGTGGCTGATGCTGTTCTTTGTTAATTGGTCTGTCTGCTTGCAGTTCCATTTCCTTAATTGGGTTTTACACACACATAGATTTAAAAGCCTCTGTGGTGCAGAATGCATCTTCTCTTTTTTTATATTTAAATGAGCCAAATATGAAAAACTGTGTTTCAAAAGGTCCAGCATCTGCCTGCCATTTCAAAATGTCATTTCACTCTCAAAATTACTAACAAGAGTACATTTTCAAAAAGTATTTTATGCATTATTTCTTCTAAAGAAAAACAGATTTATGAATCCCTAAAATAAACTAAAACATGGGTGAGTTAATGTATTCAAGGTTTCAATTAAATGGATCCATCCTCTCCTGGAGAATGTTTAGTCTCCAGAATAATCAAGAACAGCAAGTTGACATGAAACCCCCATTAATCCTTTATCTCTGTGTTTGTTTTTCTTTTTCCACAGAGAAATTCTAAATCCAAAGGACGTAATCACTGCCCAGTTTGACAACACAGACTTCAGTAAGGATTTCTGCAGCCAGTCTTGTCTGTCCACATATGAACTGAAAAGGAAACCCATTGTCACTATCCACACCAACAGCATTTCCAGCAAGTGCAGCATGTGCCAGAAGAATGCAGTGGTAATTTCCATTTTCCATGTTTAAATTTCTTTAGCTCAGCACAGCTGGCTCAGAGATGACCAGACATATTCTTCCTGTCCTTGCTGTATGTTCCTTTTCTTGCAGATCAGGCATGAGGTGAATTACCAGAACGTGGTGCACAAGCTCTGCAGCGACGCCTGTTTCTCCCAGTTCCGCTCAGCCAACAACCTGACCATGAACTGCTGTGAATATTGTGGGGGATACTGCTACAGTGGCTCTGGCCAGTGTCACGTCCTGCAGATAGAGGGACAGTCCAAAAAATTCTGCAGTTCCATCTGTGTGACAGGTTACAAGCAGGTATATGTGATGGGACAAGGGGGAATGGATTCCCACTGCCAGAGGGCAGGCCTAGATGGACATTGGGAAGAAATTCCAGGCTTAGATGGACATTGGGAAGAAATTCCAGGCTTAGATGGACATTGGGAAGAAATCCTTCTCTGTGAGGGTTGGCAGACCCTGGAACAGTCTGCCCTGAGAAGCTGCTCCATCCCTGGAAGTGTCCAAACTCAGGTTGGACAGGGCTTGGAGCAACCTGGGGTAGTGAAAAGTGTCCCTGTCCATGGCAGGGAGTGGAACAGGATGGGCTTTAAGGTCCCTTCCAACCCAAAACATTCTGGGATTCCATGATTTCTGTATTTGGACAAAATACTAGAAATAGAATCCATCTAATTTTTATTAGATTTTAAGTGTTTTAACACCCAATTTACTGTTTGATTATTTCAGTTACTATATTGGTTTAAGGTAACTGCTTTTTCAAGAATTTTTTTCAACTATTTTTTCAAGAATAACAGAATCATTAAGGTTGGAAAAGCCCTCCAAGATCATCAAGTCCATCCTTCAACCAAATACCCAATGCCCACTAAACCATATCACAAAGTGTCACAGGTCAGAGTGGGTTTTGAACACATCCAGGGATGATAATTTGCTGCTTAATCTTTGCCCACATGTGTTGCTCTGGTTTTTTGTCACTACTGGACCAGCTACCAGACAATTCCAGTGTGGGAGAAGACACAGTGGGACCACTCAGCAGCAGCCTCCTGTGGCTGTTTTCAGCCTTGAGATGCTCCTTAAAGAGTATTCTTTATTAAATTGTAGCCCTTGAATTAAATGGAAAGGAAAAGTAATAATTAGTCGATAATTATGATTTTAACTTTTAAACTTTTCATATTTATTTTTTATTATTGAAGACCTGAGCATTTAAGGGAACCTTAATTTATTATAATAGCTCAATTATTCTTGAATTATTTATTCTAAAGCAATTACTTTAGGAAAAAATTGCCCTCTGATAAAAGAATGGAACTTCATTTCATGACTTGACTCTGCTGTCCCATTATCCAGGCCACTTAGGTCAAGAAAGGCCTAATGAATTGAAAAAAAAAATTATGGTAAATGTATTTCATCCAGAAAATTGCCTTCAGAATTAGTTGTCCTCTGAAACAAATCTGGAGATAAAATTAAATAAGCTGGAAACATTTTCATGCTGCTTTTATGTCACACATCAAAACCCCATATGTGATAATTCTCTTGAAAATACAGTATGTTCAAAGCTTATAAGGTTAAGTCATATCTATTTTTAATTGATTTTTAAACAGTATTCAGCTCAATTGTCAGGTACATTCTGATAATTTCTGGAGGTTTGTGGGTGTTTTAAAATCCCTAAAAGCTTGTGTTCTGTTCTGTCCTGTGAAGAGCTGGAATAGCTGGTAATAGAACAAAGTGCATTTTTAAGGCTGTCATATTAAAATAATCTGGTGCACTAATTCTCAAAGTTTTTTCCAAATTTAAAGACCTTAAAAAAACCTTAAACACAGAAAATGTGTCTATGAAAATCAGGCTTTTTCCTGTGTCTCTCTTCAAAAGAACTTTGTAGACCGCACACTGAAAACTGTGATTATTACTAGAATAAGGATCTCTTTCCCATTTTGCTGTCAAACACCATCAGGGGACCTGCTTCTCCCTGTTCCTTGTTTTCTCATCTCTTCAGTGGGAATATTTTTTATCTACAGAGCTGATGCATTAAAAACCATAAGCAAAATGTCAATCCCCTCAGCAAGATGTTGGAAGTTGTCTGGTACAAGGTGCTGATCTGTGGCAGTACCTGTAGGAGTTTTTGCAGTACCCAGACAGCCTGGTACTGGTTAAAGTGGCCTGGGAAGGTGCTCAAACCACAGCTCAGATCAATGAATCTGCACCATAAATAACACAGCTAGAAAACAAGCTCTGTTTCAAGCACACCAGCACGTTTTACAAATATTGTAAATGTTAGCGACAATTTCCGGGTTAATAAAAAATGCCAAGTTTCAAATGATTAAGCAATTTCCCTGTTTCCACAGAAGTCAGCTAAAATTACACCCTGCACACTGTGTAAATCTCTGAGGTCTTCAGCTGAGATGGTGGAGGGCACAAATAACTTGGGGAAGACGGAACTGTTTTGTTCTGTTAACTGTTTGTCAGCATACAGAGTAAAAATGATCACTTCTTCAGGTAAGCTTCTCCTTTTACTTCTATAGAAACTTCATTTCCTGTGGCTCATATCCCAGCTTTATTTGTCTTGAAAGTTAAGGCTGATATTCTTTTTTGGGTGGGTGGGAAGTGATTTTTTAAGTGCTGAGATGGGAATGAAAGGGCATTCTATTGTAGATAAATGCAGCAGTGATAGTATAGCTATTTCAGTTTTGGTTTTAGGGAACTCCACATGATAACCAATCTTAAATCTGTTTTATTTTGGTCTTGCAAGTGCAGCTGGTGGATTTTCCAGCTAGACAAACCTCTTGTGTGGACATGTGCCATCCCACTGCTGGGACTCTCCTGGCCCCTGTTCCCTGGGGTGATCAGCTTTATTACCTCTGCCCAATGTTGCATAGAGCTAGGCAAACATTCTCAGCTATTTTTCATGTAAAAATAGAAAAATGCTTACTGACATCCTAGGGATACTGGGAGATTAATTAAATTTCTGGCAAGCAACAGGCACAGCAGCTGCAGTGTCTGCTTCTGAATCTGTGGAAACATCATCGTGGGCTTCTGTCTGTGCCTTGGCTCATCACTCAGACTCTGTTTTTGTATGCACTGTGCAAAATTAGCTGCAATACAACTTGATGTTGCATAAATCACTTTTTCTTCTCTGTTTCACCCTCAGGTGTTCAAGTTCAGTGCAACAGCTGTAAAACCTCAGCAAACCCTCAGTATCACTTGGCTATGTCAGATGGGAGCATACGAAATTTTTGCAGCTACAATTGTGTAGTAGCTTTTCAGGTGTGACATCTAGGATTTCTTCTTAGCTGAATTAACAGAATGCTAAATTGATGGTGGAAATACCCAGGTGTAAGATGGAACCCTGTAAAGTAAAGCCTATTTCTTTGCTTTCCCACAGAATCTGTTCAACAAGCCTACAGGACTGAACTCCTCGGTGGTGCCCCTGTCTCAGGGCCAGGTCATTGTCAGCATCTCCTCGGGGACAGTCTCAGGCACTGGCACCACCTCAACTGTGTCCCCCAGCTCCACGAGCAGCCCAGCTGCAGCAGGGCTCCAGAGGTTGGCTGCCCAGTGCCAGCAGGTCACCTTTACCCGTTCTGTTGTGAAAATCAAGTGTCAGCACTGTAACAGATCATTTGCCACCAAACCAGAACTACTTGACTACAAGGTAATAAAGATCAGGGCTTTCAAAGCTCTTTTTTCAGAACCAAAACTCAAAAAATCGTAGTTTATGTGCATTGGTCTGTCAGTACTGCTTTGTTGCTTGCACAGACCTGCTATGAAGGGTTTTGAAACTCATTTGGTTTAACCAATATCAAATTAATACTGATACTATCTCTATGGTCTTAAAACCAGAAAAAAAAGAACTCCAGAAAAAAATCCCAAACCAAACAATTGCCTGTCTAAATAAACACATCCCTGTCCTCTTGTACCTTTTAATCCAAGGACAAAGACCATTGGTGAGGGCTTTCTGCAAGAAATTTTGCTTTATTATAAAACTAAATAGGGAGACTCATCTGCCAGTGCTCTGTTGCTGATTTCTAAGGGTATAAATACTCTTCTGCGTTTCTATTAACAATTTAAATGTATTATCTGGGATGTGACTCATTCAAACACTGAAACCAAAACATTCTGGCTGTGTTGCAGGGTAAAATGTTCCAGTTCTGTGGGAAGACCTGCTGTGATGAATATAAGAAGAAGGGCAATATGATGGCTTTGTGTGAATACTGCAGGTTTGAGAAAATTATCAAGGAGACAGTGAGAGTCTCAGGCATAGATAAAACATTCTGTAGTGAAGGTAAGAAAGGGCAAAACCCTGCCTCAAAGAAATCAAGTCACAAGTGTTTTGCCTAAAAATTATCAGTAATACTAAAAGAAATCTAACATTTTTAAGTTAGGAATCTCTTTTTTGGGTTTAGGAACACAGAACCCTGTTCACAGTTTACATTTTAATGGTATGTTTCAATGAATTATTAGAGACATCACTTAGTACAGGAATTAGAGAATTAAAGAATATTTTTGCTGTTTTCTTTTAGTTTGTAAACTGCTCTATAAACACGACTTGTCCAAGCGCTGGGGAAACCACTGTAAAATGTGCAGTTACTGTTTACAAACCTCCCCCAAACTGGTCCAGAATCACTTTGGGGGGAAAACAGAAGAATTTTGCTCAGAGGAGTGCATGTCTAAATTCACTGTTTTGTTTTACCAGGTAAGCTATATTCTCACATCCTCTAGGATTTTATACCTGTACCCCTTGTTGGTGTTTCCAAATGTATTCAATTTCTCCCTCACTCTGTTTTCCTAGATGGCAAAGTGTGATGGTTGTAAGAGACAAGGTAAACTCAACGAGTCCATCAAATGGCAAGGGGAGATGAAGCATTTTTGCAATCTGCTTTGTATTCTGTTGTTCTGTAAACAGCAAGGTGCTCCTGACCCTCCAGTCCCAAACAACACAGGTAAAGCAGCCTGGGGATGGTGTTGCCTTTTGATGTGTGGGGTAGTGAGATGGATGTTTATCTGCAAATTCACTTCAGTGAACTCTTTAAGATCTGTCTTCTCCTGGGGAGCTTTTCTGTTGCTGCTGAGTGGGCTCTGGTTTAGATCACTCTTACTTGAGACCATTTCAAACTTCTGTAGGTGTGAAATGCAAGTGCTTTGTGTACCAAACAAATTTTAAAGAAGATGAAGCAAAAACACTTGCTTTCAGTCACTTTCATGAAACAAAAACCTGCTTCATTGGGGTAAACTCTGCTGATATTTAGTGCAGACATGTTAAATATCTAGCTCGTCTTCATAACACCAAGAAGATATGGTAGAATGTTAATATTCTTTTAACAATCAAGTGGTGAAATTAATAGACTTAGTGGTTTTAAATACAGACTCCTATATATGCACTTAAACCAGCCACTTCTGTGCAGTCTGTAGGCATATGAAGACTTCCCATTTTGTGTCATAAAGTGTTTATTCTTGGGAATTATCAATCCCAAAGTGTACAAGTGCTGTAGCTGTTTCCTTGAGCAGGTGGAATGGGAGTAAGGGTAGGAATGAAGCCCACAGGAACAGGAACTATGAATTTCTGTAGAGACACAAAGAGATGAAAGGCCCTCAAAGATAGGAAGGAAAAGGGAAAGAAAAAGCAGGAATATCACTGATCTTAAAGAGGGGCATAATTTCCCACTGAGTGGCTGCAAGAGTAGGATACCCAAACCCAATAAATATTAACTGGCAGTTTTTAGGCCATGGTGCACATTGTTTGAATTTGGTGCAATCTGCTGCTGACATTGGTGGGTGCTCTTTTCCCTTCTTGCTTGATTTGCTTGTGGAAGTAGCTCCTGTTTAAACTGAAATGCTGCAACTCGACACCTACATCCCCTTCTCACACAGCAGCCTCTTCCACCTGGAGACAGATCTGAAGGGTGGGTGTTGTTTCAGAAATGCTTTTTTTCTCAATTATCTTACTGCTTATTCTCATTTTCTTCTGTCCACTGTGTCCAGCAAACCTTTCCATGGCACCAGCCTCCTCCTCAGGCCCTCCTTCTTTAAGAAAGGACTCAACCCCTGTCATAGCAAACGTGGTGTCCCTTGCAAGCACCCCAGCTGCCCAGCCTACTGTTAACTCCAACAATGTTTTACAGGGTAAGGCAGCTGAATACCATGCCTGTACTTTTACATCTCTATTCCTGAACATTTATATTTGCTCAGGGATTTTACTGAGAACAACGGCCACTTCTTCATTATGCTTCACATCGCTGCAGATGATTGCTTTTGTCCTTCCTTTATCTAGGGATAAATAATGACTTAAATTTATGTACATACATCAGGGAATGAGTTTTAATTGGAATTCTTTTTCTTGACCTTGGCAGAATATGGATTGTTGTTCTTGATGATAAGTAGACATGTTATTTTATGGGGTTTTTTTTTCCTTCACAGGTGCAGTCCCTACTGTGACAGCAAAAACAATAGGAGATGTAAGTTTTACAAGACTTTTTTCAGTTTTCAGATTGTATCAATAACAAGTAAATTATCCAAGAATTTGGCACAATCATTTTGTAACTAATTTTTTATGGGGATTAAAAATTCATCCAGCTTGCAGATGCTTTTTTTAAAAATTGATAGAACTTAGATGGTACAAAAGCCTTGTGTCCACTGACAGATTGGATATTTTAAGGCAAAACTTAAGATTGTAGCTCTTGAGGTGTCTGTGGTTCCCAAGTAATTCATGTGTGGTTTCTGCACTTGAGGCTGCCTTTTGTGCTCAGAAATGGGATAGAATAGCAAAAGGACCAGCCTGGGCTGCTGGGACTGACATGACCAAGCTCCTGCAGCTTCATTTTCCTTCCCCACCCCCTGGCAGTGTGGTACAGAGCTGTGGGGAGCCCCTGTCACCACTTTTCTGGGGATAACTCTGAGAGTCCCTATTCCTGAGCTCTTTGAGGTATGTGGTGTAACAACTCACAACTCTCCTAAAATCAGAGATGCTTTTAAGTAGCTTTAGGCTCTGGAAGACTGACAGCTTTGCTTTTAGCTGGAGTGTCACTTATGAATTAGAGTATGAGTTTTCCCTCTTGAAATAGATCCTATTATTTGAATGCATGACTGAAAATTACAGTTAGCAGGACATTAGTACAAGCATGAATAGTCAGTCTGTGTGTATCAGGAAATGATACTGCTGCTGCCAGCATTGCTGTTCCTTTTGTACATTTATTTGTTTTCAGTGGTTTCACATTAGTTTACTCAGTTTTATCGGTGTCTGTATCAGCCAGACTTTTAGTCATCAAAAGTATCTTAGCATAATTCCTCTTTATATCTCTGCCATCAGTAAAATTCCAAGGTCAAAAGTTTATAGCAGTTATTTGACGACAGAAACCAAATATTCTTGCGGATTTGTTCACTGCACTGTTAACAAAATAAGCTTTATTAGCAAAATTAGCTTTAAACAACATCATTGTTGAATCAAATTAAATTAAGATGGAGACCAGAAAGCACCAAATAAGCAAGCTTATTTTGCAGTAGTTTTTAAATGATCATTTTTATCAGCAAATACAGTTTTAAATTGTTCAGCTTCCCCTAGTATAGAACAAACTCTAGTCTTATGTTATCTTTCAAACCTATACTGACTCGACCCTCCTTTGTGTTTTCCAAACAGGCAAGTACCCAGACAGATGCCCTAAAGCTGCCATCATCAAAACCACCCAGGCTTCTGAAAAACAAAGCTTTATTGTGTAAGCCCATCACCCAGACTAAGGCCACCTCCTGCAAACCTCACACACAAAACAAAGAATGCCAGACAGGTGGGTGTGTGATCTCCTACCCCTGTTGGAATTGTCTGTACTGCAGTTGAGAGAGTAATACATGATTTATGTAACAGAGAGTATTTTTGAATGTATAATTAAACCTTAACTAGTTTTCAGGTTGTTGTATGGTATTTTCCAACAATTTTTTGTCTGTTCTGTTTTTGGTACAACAGAAGGAGAAGAAGCACCTGCTCAACCCCAGATCATTGTGGTACCTGTTCCTGTACCAGTGTTTGTGCCAGTGCCCCTCCACCTCTACACCCAGTACACACCAGTTCCCCTGGGGATGCCAGTACCTGTAAGTTATGCTGCAGCTCACCACTGAAGGCAGTGGTTTGCAGGCTTGTTTTACATCCAGCACACCCAGCACTGCATCACTGGGTGCTCTGTCTGCTCATGCAAGTGGTATTTGGAGTCCTTGATGCCATTTCCCTCCTTATTACATCATATTTGGTTAAACATCATCACACAAAACTACCAAATTAGGGAGAGTACAGAGCTGTCCAGTCTGGAGTTATTTTTAATTTCATTTTAGTAGTCCTAAAATATACATAAGGTTAAATGGGAGTGACCTCCTGAGGTGTATTTGCTGTTTCCCTTCACCCCTAAGTATGTTCTGATATTTTCCACATGTTCCATAGGTACCAGTTCCCATGCTCATCCCAACCACCCCGGATAATGCTGATAAGATCATTGAAAATATTCAGGAAAACAAGGAAAAGATTTCCATTAATCCATTTGAAGCTGATCTCCTTCAGATGGCAGAAATGATTGCAGAAGATGCAGAGAGAGAAAAAACACACTCTCATGGTGGTAGGTGGTGGTTTTAAAGAGGATATGAAATGCAATGAGGTGAAGGTCTTCTCACCACAGAATTTCCCTTTCCCTCATTCTACAGGCTGATTTGACTTGTGGTGACAGGGACAGGTTACCAGAGGTAGAAACCTCCAGATCAGTACAAGATGTGTTAGAAGAGTCAAAATCAAGAAGACAGAGCAGCTGCCTTGAAAGAAAATTTTCCTATCAGGCTTTTTATGGAGGGTGAGGCAGGTCAGAGTTTGTTGGAGAGCAACCAATCCATGTAATGAAAGTGAAACAAGCTGGAAAGACATAAACAAAATATCCTACTGGTCTACAGATGACTCAAATAACAGGGAGGGATGGAAGGAAAAGCAAACCCAAACCTATGTTAGTTGTGATTTCTGTTTCCCCTGCAATAGCATGACCAAGGTAGAAAGCTGCTAGGAGAGCTCCAGTGGAGGAGAAGGCATAGCATGTGTGTTCATGTTATGACCTAATAGATAGGTTTTTGCTGTTCAAAGTATTTTGTATTAGTTGTGCAAACTGTCAGCCACGTGTAGATACAGATTTCCTTCTTTTTCTAAAGGATCTCAAACATCTGAGCACGAGCTCTTCCTGGACCCCAAGATATTTGAGAAAGGTCAGTCAGATTTCTTTATTTTACAAATGGATTTTGATCCTGCTGCATCTTTTCTTGCAAACTCCTGGTTCTGCCTTTCCTGTAGCACATGGTCCCTGTGGTCCCTCTCGTTGCAGACCAGGGCAGCACGTACAGTGGAGATCTGGAATCAGAAGCAGTGTCCACCCCTCACAGCTGGGAGGAGGAGTTGAATCACTACACCTTACGGTCCAATGCCCTGCCAGAACCTGATCCAGAGCTCAAGCAGTTCTCCAAAGGTGATGTGGAACAGGATCTGGAGGCAGATTTCCCATCAGGTCGGTGTCATGTGAAGAAAAACTCGTTGTTTTATAAAAGCACACACAATTTTCTGCATGAACATTGTCCCAGCAGCCTGCTTGTGCATTTTCATCTAGTGACAGTGGATGTTTAAAGCTGCAATAGTTGATCACATCTACAAAATATTACTATTTTTAGAATATTACTGCTGTCTTTAAGACAGCACTCTGCAGAATCCCTGACAGGAGTAGCAGGAAGTTCTGGCTTACCTCCTTTGAATTCATCACTTCTGTGTCCCTGGGTATAATCCATGTGGAGTAGTTGCTAAGATATTTGCCTGAATAAATACACCCACTTTTTGGGGGGCTTTTATGTCCTACTGAGAATTTGCTATCTTTATACAGCACATGCACAGATTGCTAAATTAGTCAAATGTCAGGATTACTTGAATACACAGGTGTGATTGTCAGCTGTAAGGTGTTCCATAGTATCTCAGTGACAGTGACACTTCTACCTGGGCTGAGAAATCATGTGATTAAACTCTTCATGGTGTTGATTTGACTCCAGACTCATTTGACCCTCTCAGTAAAGGACCGGGTTTACATTCACGTTCACGGGCAAGACGGAGACACAGGGATGGCTTCCCCCAGCCAAAAAGAAGGGTAAGGAATGACTTCTGCAACACAAATCCCTTCTGTTTTGAAATAACCACATCATGTGCCCTAATCTAACCAGCCATGGATGAGGAGCTGATGAAATGCTGCTTTGTTTGGATGTCTTTGCTTGCCTGTAGGGACGGAAGAAGTCTGTGGTTGCTGTGGAGCCCCGGAGTTTGATGCAGGGCTCCTACCCTGGCTGCTCTGTTTCTGGGATGACCCTAAAATACATGTATGGGGTAAATGCCTGGAAAAACTGGGTCCAATGGAAAAATGCACAGGAGGAACAAGGGGACCTGAAGTTTTCAGGTAAATTTGTCTCTCAGTGGAAACAGAAATACTTAGTTGAAGAGCATTTGGCTTGATTCATTGTTCAGGTGGAAATTAGGATTAGATACCACTGAGTTTTGCAATGCCCATTAGTAGAGAATAGATTTTATAGAATTTTGTCTTGCATCTTTCCATGCATTTAAAAATCATAGCTATTACATTCTTAATTGATATGTTTCCTTTAAAAAAAGTCTTTAAAGCACTAGAAATCTCCACATTGCCTTCCTTTGCATGCAGTAGTTCTTCATTTGCAGCACAGATGCTTTCTGCAGCTGCAGAGCTTTTCTGAGCTATTATAGAACCATGAAATTACAGATCTATCAGGCCATAATTCTAAGTTGACAGCACCAACTTGGCCCCATCCATTTTATCTGCAGCTGGCACATGCCCAAAGTATTTGTTGGTCAGCAGAACTGTTTGCTGTAAAAAAATCGTGTGATCCAACATCAAAATCTTCACACCTTATTTCTAGGCTTCACAGCTGGAAAGAAACATTTCAAAAGCCTGCCCATTCTGTGCTGCAACCTGCCTGAAACTTTATTGCTCCTCATGTCTCACAGAGGGGATAGATAACAATGACAATTAAATACAATTTTGTTTATTTTTCCAATGATTAATTTTTTATTTTTTGTTTTTTACAAAAGCCCAGCAGAACTGGGATTTGGCAATGTCTAACTCCCCTTTTCCCTGGTCTCAGATCTTACATCATTGCACTGAGTTTTGTGGGCAAATTTTCAGAGTCAAGCAGAGCATTTAAGTTAGGACTAGAATTGAACATAATAAATACTTCTGCAGTTTAAAGAACTAAGCATGACAGGACTTAGATAAGAAAGACCCACAAAGGGAAAAATTCTAGTTAGGATGAGATCTGCTTTTTCATCTCTTACTTGGAATTTTTGTTGTCACTCCATGAGAACAGCTGGGGTTTATTTCCCAGAAAAGGAGTATTCACATGAGTTACTATGTTTTCTTCTTGAGGCCAAAGAAGTAAATATTACAGTCATTTCTAGGAAACTGTGCCCAGAAAGATTCCCTGCTTATTCCCAAACAGGCATTTCTGAGGTGTGGAGCAGCCAAGCCTGGTAATTTCATTGCAGATTATTTGATCAATCAATTCCTGGTTGTGCTGCTTCCCTTTCCAAACCTGCATGGTCCCACTGAACTCTTCCTTTAAGTGGGATCTGCTGCACTCAACTCATGGTTAGAAATACTCAGGATCTTTTTCTGATTCTGGAGTGAGTCTCTCTCTCCCCTGAGTCCAGCTGGAGGAGTGAAATCCATTTATCAGCCTCGAGCTCATTGCAGCCATTGCTGTCCCACATTTTGGGTTCAGCAGACTCCCAAACATTTACATGTCTGGACTCCAAATTCCTGCAACCTCAGTACTCATTGTAACATTTATACTGATTGCACATGCAGCTGGGCTGGGTTTTATTGGCCAAATCATTCAGTTCTCAGCCAACAGATAGGAAGGAGTTCACCATTTAATCATACAGGGTAATTCATGTATGAGACAGGAATTTAGGAGTTTTGCCTACATGAAATAATAAGGAAAGTGGGAAGATTTAATGTGCTGAATGAATTTTTCTGATCATTTCTTTGACCCCAGTTCATCCTGTGAAGCTCAAGGAGGACATTCTCTCATGCACATTTGCTGAGCTGAGTTTTGGTTTGTGCCAGTTTATTCAAGAGGTGCGGAGACCAAACGGAGAAAAATACGACCCTGACAGCATCTTATACTTGTGCCTTGGAATTCAGCAGGTAACTCTGGGATTGGGGCACTGCTGAGAACATGCAGAACTGCTCTGGTCACTTATGGGACATCCACAGCCCCACAGAGCAGCTTGGGCTTTCTAGAGGAGGCAAGAATGTCTATTTTTGTGTTTCATTGTTTGCCTTAGTCCTATGTAGGACCCATTTTTCTGGATTTTCTTACGGTCACAGTGACCAAGTTCTTCTGTCCTTTTATAGGAGTGTGATGTTGGGGCTGAGTGTTTCTACCTGGACATAAGTACTTGGATTTGGAACTTTTTGGATTATTTTTCATGTTTAGGAAATATTTGCTCCTCAGAAATTCTTGTTTTAAGATGGAATGGTTTAGAGCTAAAATAATTGCACAGAGCTCTTCCAATATATAACTTGATGTGGAAGAGGTTGCCCAGGAAGGATTCTCAGTGACAAGACAGATACCTCTGGCAATATTTACAGAGAAAATACACTGGGAATAACTGCATTGTAATTAGTGAATACTAAGAAAAATGTAGTAAGTCCTTATTACCAGCCTTGCAACAGTAGCAGTACAATCTTATAATAATGCTGATTTGTGTTTAAAACTCCATGTTCATACATTTCTATTTCCTTTAGGACAGCCTGCTTGGTCCTGTTCTGAAACAGTCATTTTGAGATAAAGAGTCAAAAGCTGTTTTGACATAAAACCTATTTAATTAGACATCAAATTATCTTATTTTTTTTTCCCTTGCTATGCTTGGAGAAAGTATAGAAAGAGTTAAAATTCAAAGTGCCATTGATAAGTTCTCAGAGTATCAGGGATTTTTGTGTCACAGTTTTGACTTATTTATTGATACAAACTCCTTTTAGAAAACTTTTTTAAACTGCTCCTTGAAAAGTTTAAGGAACTTTTCTTCCTTGGTGCTGCAAGTTGAGCAATTTCAGCAGCCTCTGTCTCTTGTCAGGAGGTATTAACATATAAAGTTCATTTCAACAGAAAAATTCTCAATAACTATTCTGGTTTTTATAGGCAGACTCTTTCAAAAATATTAAGAATATGATTTTGCAGAAAACAGCTCTAGAGCTTGAAATATTAACCACAGTTCTTGCTGAGATCTCTCCTTTCATACTGGAGTGGTCCCAGTCCCTGCAGAAAATTTGATTTACTGTTTTGCTGGAGATTTCACCAAAGCGTTTGGCCCCAAAAGCCACTGGGAGATAAGAAAGGAAAAGAATTTGATGTGCTGTATCTTCTCTACACTGTTCTATAATCATAAACTGGTTTTCTTGCTGTTTTTTTCTCTTGCAGTACCTGTTTGAGAATGGTAGAATAGATAACATTTTCACCGAGCCCTATTCCAGGTTTATGATTGAACTTACAAAACTTTTGAAAATCTGGGAACCTACAATTCTTCCAAATGGTAGGACAATGCTTTTGTTTTATGTATCTGCATGGCACAGCTGTATCATAAATTAATGTTTTCTCAGGGCCAGGAAGGGAATGTGATCTGAAGCTCTCACATTAGTCTCCCCTTTCTACACCATGGATTTTATGTCTGTTTTTAGCAGTTATGATTACAGTGAAATGTATCTTTGCCTCTGGAGAGAAAGGATTTCCATTCTGGCACTCAGCACATTCATTTTCTTCTTCCCTCAAGTTTTAGCTCTTTTTTTTAATACAAGTAGCCAGAATTTAATTCTATATTTGAGATGAGGTACTGCAACATCTGTGTATATTTCCCTATTAGTGCAGGAAATACTCCTGGTGAGTTTGGGGATCACATTAACAAATCATTGGAATCTTGTCTCAAGTCCAAATTAATACTTCCCAAATTCTGCAGATACTTTTATTTGGTTTTCAAGCCTGATTATGTGGTTTATAGAGCTGAACCCCAGCCCAATGAGCACACAACATCTTTAGAGTATCAGTGAAATTTGAATAATGTTGGCAACTCCACAACTGCCTTTTCATTTAGAAAAATGAACTTTTTATTTCATACAGAAATAATCCAGTTACCTATAGTTTGCTGCTCACTGTGACTTTTTTTTACAACAAATTTCTTCTAAGCCCCCACATCTCCCTTTCCTGATTTAGGATAATCACAATGGGCTATTTATACATAAAATGGGACATTTTAAACTCATACTTCATGTTGTAGGAATTACACGTTGTTGCAGTTGGCTGACTGTGGCTTAATACAGTGAAATTAGAACTTAGTGAGAATCTGCTGGTGTCTGCAGTTCCTTTTTATCCTTCTCCTCAGGTATTGGAAGATCATGCTGTTCCACAGCTTGGTTCTCCCTGCTCCCTCTTACGTTTGTGCATGCAATATTCTGGTTTTATTGGATTATAGGTGATCAAATTCACACTGATGATAGGTGTGAATTTGATTTGATATGTGGTTCACGAATAGAGGTTAGCTGAGAAAGGATTTATATGCATAAATAACTATTTTCTTTTTTCTTTACCCATTCTTTATAGGTTATATGTTCTCAAGAATTGAAGAGGAACACTTGTGGGAATGTAAGCAGCTGGGTGCATATTCCCCCATCGTTTTGTTGAACACTCTTCTGTTCTTCAACACCAAATATTTCCAACTAAAGAATGTCAGTGAGCACCTGAAACTGTCCTTTGCCCATGTTATGAGGCGCACCCGAACTCTCAAGTATAATACTAAGATGACATATTTACGTTTTTTCCCACCCTTTCAAAAACAAGAGGTAGAATCAGGTGAGTGCTCTCTTATCATTGGTGTTTGGGCAGTCACATTTGTGTGGTGTGAATTACAGAATCAGAGAGTTCTGTGATTTTGTATTGTCTGCTTCTCTTTTGAAAAGGATTGGGGAGAAATGTGTTCTGCAGTAAGCACAGCTGAGCATATGCTGCTATCCTGAATACATTTGCAGTATTTTCACTGCTTTAAACAGAAATTCTCAAAGAGCCAAGGCACCCAGGAAAAACTTACAAAGGTGTCACAGATTTGGCTGCAAATTTGTTTAAAGTCTTTCATAACATCCTCAACTTGCATAAAGCTCTATTAATACTGCAGGAGTTAAAGGCCTTTCCTGAAGTCCTTTTCTCAGCACTTCACAATCTTGGGTTTTGCAGGTCCAGACCTTTATTGTGCCATTTTAATTCCCATATTTATCCTGGGTCTGTGTGGGGGGCAGCCCCAGTGGAGAACAACAATATGAGGCTTGTACTTAGAGACAAAGATACACAGATTTTTGTTCTCAATTAATTTCGGCACTTGGGAAGGGGAAGTCTTTGTTCCTTTTGGCTTCTTCAGTTCCTAGCTCCAGTGCATTACATGAATTCGTCTTTAATAACTAAAATGATATCCTCCATATTTTCCTGCTCGTTCTTATGGGTTTTCTAGATGAGGAATGGGCTGTGGACCTGGCCTGTAGGATGTGCAGTCCTTGCCCACACAGCAGATCACACAGGTGACCATGGCTGGATGGTGACATGGGACAGAACCAGTTCAAGGAGTGGGTTTGGGTGATGCAGTCACCACTGGGTGCTGGGCTGAGATGCCAGGCCTTGTTTCTGAAGGTGCTGCTTTTCACTGAACTGCTGTGATGCCATTTTTGTGTATCCAGATAAATTATCAGTAGGCAAGAGGAAACGCAGTGAAGATGAGGAGGTTCCCACAGCAGTGGAAATGGCTGAAAACACAGATAACCCCCTCCGGTGCCCAGTCCGACTCTATGAATTCTACTTATCAAAATGGTGAGTGACAGAACTTGAGTTTTGGTCTGTGTGTAGATTAGAACAGGCATTTGGGCAAGGAGCCCACTCAGACATTCTGTGCCTGTGCTTTCCCAATCCCTCAGTGGGAGCAGAACAGGAATTCCAACAGCAGCACTGCTCTGAGACCCCCAAACAGCTTTTTATTTTGTTTGTTACTCATGTTGAGTCAAGAGCAGAGTTACAGAGAGAGATGTATTCTTTAAATAAATAAATTCTTTGATATAAATGTGAGACATTACTACAGTGCCCATGGCATTCTCCTCTCCCTTAATTCCCACACACCATCCTTGTTGTGAGGGGATTATAACTAACACCCAAGGAACATCATGTTTCTCGTGAAAGAGTATAGGAGAAGAGTGAATTAGGTAAAACTCCTGATAAATTTTACCTGCTGAGATGTGAGATTAACTTGTGTTTAGGAGTTAGGAAGGAGACTATAGCAAGGACAGAGATATAAATCATTTTTCTCTCCTATTTATATAGAAACTTTACTTAGATCCTTGAGCAGGTGGAAGGTGATGTTCTTCTCTCTTCAAAGGAAATACACATATAAAATGAAACAGCTTCTCATTAGTGTCAGCTGAAACTCAGATAAATCATCCTCAGAAATGTACCTGCTGAGCTTACTACAAATGTCCCATTCCTGAGGCAGAGGCAGGCATGCAGCTGTCCAGACTCTTTCTCTCCCTCTTCTTACCTTCCTTGTCTTCACTGGCACATTATTAGAAGCTTTTAGTTGTTCTTGGGCTGGGGAAGCATTTTCCTGTTCCCCATCGTATTTCATAGCTCAGCCTCTGCAGTGGTGTAGGCAGCAGTACAAATTTCCTTTGCTGTTTTGGTGTGATTATCCCAAAACCAGGCAGGAGGGACTCAGAGCCCTACCAGAGCCTGGAGGCTGCCTTGGAGTCAGTCAGGCTTTCAGGCAGATGGGCTCAGCATTGCAGCATGGCCAGGCAAGCTGGGATTTGGTTTCACTCACTCTTAGACACCGCCTTAGAATCATTTAGGTTCAAAAAGCCCTCTAAGCTCATCAAATTCAGCTGTTCCCTCAGCACTGCCAAGGGCACTGCAACCCATGTCCCCAAGTGCCACATCCACCTGGCTGTTAAATCCCTCCAGGGACAGGGACTCCAGCACTGTCCTGGGCAGCAGGGCCAGGGCTGGACAGCCCTTTCAGTGAAGAAAGTTTCACCAATATCCAGTCTAAACCTTGAGGCCATTTCCACTTGTCCACAGTATGCAGCAATTCTGGAATCCCAGAACCAGTTTAAGTCAGAAATTGCATGTGAAATGTGAAATACCATTAATTGGATGACACTGAAGAACCACTGCTGTAATGAAGTTACTTTGATTTTCTTTGTTTCTTTAAAAGCAATTAATGCTGGGTGACCTGGAAACAACTTAACTGTTCCCTCTTAAGAAGGGGGAGACAGTGTTGCCATGCCAATGTAACTTTGATTTCTTTGCTGATTCTCTATTAAACTGTTGGTAAGATTGTAAATGCATCCTAAAGTGTGTTTCCTTTGCCTTGGCAGTTCTGAAAGTGTGAAGCAGAGGAGTGATGTGTTCTACCTGCAGCCCGAGCGCTCCTGTGTTCCCAACAGCCCCATATGGTATTCCACATTGCCAATAGACCCAGGAACCTTGGACATCATGTTAACAAGGATTCTTATGGTGAGGGAGGTACACGAAGAACTTGCCAAAGTCAAATCAGAGGACTCTGATATTGAGTTATCAGACTAACTGCAGTGGGGTATTTTCCTTTGAATACACATCAGAAGCACCAAAATGTGAATACGTCCAGCCTTTGGAAAATGTGTTTCAAATAAGCCAAGATAACGTCACCTACAGGCAGATTTTGTACCACAGTGGATGTACAAACTGGAACTGGAAGGAAGCAAAGGAAGCAAGCTGTGTAAGCTGCAAATCCCAGCCTCCTGCAGCACCAATCAATCCTCAGAACAAATCCAAGTGGAACTCACCCATTGGATTGGTGCATAAATCCTTTATCTGTTTAGGAATTTTTAAAAGTTGTGAGATATTTTTAAGGAAAATGGTTGTGTAAAATCTACCCTCACACTGGCGGGCATGGAGAGCTAGATTGTGGCTCAGGTGACTTCCCAGCCTGCTGGCAGCCCTTGCTGCCAAGGAACACGTGGAGATCCTTGAGCTCTTCCAGAGGATACGAGAGAAAGGGGTGAGGTTTAGACAAACAGACACCTTCCGTTATAAATACACCTACACCTACACTTTTATAATTTTTTTGTTTTTTGAAAACTGGGATCAAAATGTTAGGAAGGCAGGAGCCACTGACCATCCCAAGGGACAACTCTGGCTGCTCTTAACTGGTCACACAAGACCAGACTCCAGCTCCCGCTCCGGGCTCACACCAACTCTAGCTGTGTTGGAAGAGGTGCTGCAGGTCAAACTTCTGAGTGACCTTTGGGGAATGTCCAGGAGGGGATGCCCTGGGCTCTGTGCAGAATTCCCTGCCCAGGCCAGTAGCTCTGCAGTCTGTCCATATAACCCAGTGAATACTGTGGTGCGTGGAAAGTTTATTTCCCTTAAGGCAGCTTTCCTTTCTCCTCTTTCCCTACTCCTATGGTTTTGATTCTTTTGTAAGGCAAATCTAGAGAGGGCTTTGTCATTTCAAACAGGAATACACACACACACACACACACACTCTTCCTCTTTCCACCTTTGCAACACGGGCAGTGTTGTACAAAGGATGCAGTATTACTTCTGACAACAGAACTGTGGTAGAAAATGACCATGTGTGTTTTTATCCCGCCCCACCCAAAGAGATTTAGTCATAGTGTTGGAAATTGAAAGAGATTTTTTTTTAAGGCTTGGCTGTTACTGAGTCTTTTGGAAGAGTAAAGCTCCCATGTGGTGTTTAGAGGACAGGACATTATCAGATACTGTCTGTATCTCTGTTTTCTCAAGCTCTAGGTGTATGTTTCTGATGAGCAGTGGTCACAAATTCATTGGAAACCCAAGCTATTTTTGAAGAGGAGAATTATATGGTTTTTATCTAGTTCTGGTCAGTTATCCATCTTCTGTAACAAGGGTCTGATATTTGAGCTTGTCACTAAAATTTCAAGAGATGAGAATCAACAGCCTTGAATAATATTTCAGGTTTTTTGTTTTGTTTTGGTTGGTCGTTTTTTTTTATTATTATTTTTTTAGCAGTTACAAAAGTAATTTAACAAAAATAAAATCAGAAAGTAGTCTATTGACGTTGTGTACTCGGTAGTCCTGTCCCTGCCTGTAACAGATTTCACTGATGTATTTTTTAATACAGAAAATTATGTGAAAAGTAAAACCTGCCCCTGATTCTGTCTGACCAAAGCCCATCTGTGTCTGTCATTTGTGAGCAAAGGTTCTGCTTTCTCCATGGTCTGGCAGGGGGAGATGTTTTGGCCACTCCTCAGCACAGGGATGCTCCTGCAGCCTCAGTTCTTGCTCCATGGACACCAACCTGCCCCTCCCCATTGGTACATTGAACAATCACATTGCAGGCACAGTGGTTTGGATTGGGAAGGTTCAGGGAAAACAAAACCATGCTGGAAAGATCAGTTTGTAGGGGATTAAGAATGTCTGAGATGTGTCTGCTGCTCACAGGTGTGCCCAGAGCCTCGGTGGCACAGGGGAGGCTCCAGGAATTCCTGTGTTTCCTGGGCAGCTGCTGGAGGTGCTGCCTCCTTCCCTGACCCCCTGGGAATGAGCAAGGCAGCAGTGAGGACAGGCTGTGGGGAGGGCAGGATGGGGATGGGGTGAAAAATAATCCCAAAGTGTTGAGAGTTTCTTAATAGACCTTAACAGAAATATTCCCATAGAATAACGTAGGATATTTGTACCTTATGAGAAACACTTTTCTTCCTCTGAACATCCTCACTGTTTCTTGTCTGGGAACACCTTAATTGTGGTCAATTTTTTTGCAGGCACTGAGAATGAAAGATAGGCAAGTGAAATGACTTTAACTTTCACTGGCTGAGAGCAGAGTTGTTAAACATTGTGTAAACTCCTTTGGTGTGGTGGCTGTGACATGAGAAACATTTCACTGCAGTTCCATGGTAATAATTAACACAGTAAGTAGTTTTAGTTTCTATTTCACTCCTGCTTGGAGGCCCTTTGGCAATGGTCTGTTTTTCCCAGGGTCTGCCTGGGCTGTTTTTGCCTCTTGAGGGATTTCTTGTCAGCTCAACTCAAGTTCACACAGATAACAGAAGAAGGATTACCTTGAAGGATTAAAGTATATACAAATTATACACACAGGCTCAAAGTTCTGAACACGGTCTTGTTTGTAATCAACATTTCTGACTGCTGAGCACACAACATTTATTGAGATATTCTTTTAAACAAACAAACAAACAAACAAAAAATCTTGCTGTGTCCTGCTGAATCCTAGAGTTAACTGGGCTGGAAAAGTCCTTTGAGATCATCAAGTCCACCCTGAGACTAACACCAGCTTGTCAACCAGGCCATGGCACTGAGTGCCACATCCAGTGTTAAACTGTAGTTTCAGTGTGGACAGAGAATCAATAAAGATGGGTGTGAGAAAGAAAAATGGAAAACTGCCTGCTACAGGGTTCCAGCAGCTCCCAGTGCAGGAGGTGCTCAGTGCAAACCTGCTGCTCCATCCTGACTTCAGTTCACTAAAGAAAGCAACTGGGGGCACTCTGAAAGCCACAGAACTGGGTGCAAAAGGAAGTTAAATTACCTTGAGAATTATTCTGCCAACTACTGCTAAAAAAAACACTCCAGGATTTCTCTGGAATGGTTTCCAACTCCTTGGAGACTTAAAACAGCAGCAAAGTCTCTCATCACCCGTCCCCAGCTGTGCTGCTGCCTCAGTGCCAGGGCTCACAGAGGTGACTCACAGGAATGTGCAATAAAGTCATTGGTTTTTGGTAACAATCTCAGTAACTCCCAGGTCTCCTGAGCAGCAATTTCACTGTTGCCTTAACAACCAAAGAAGGCAGAACAAATGCTCCAGCACCCAGTGCTTACTGTGCTCATAACCCTGGTATGGCTGGAACTTTGCTTCCCTCAGCACAACGGGTTCCTCCCCATTCTTCCTCGGCCTCTTGTCCTTTTTAAACATTCCAGAGGCAACACAAAGATTTGCTGCCTTCATTAAAGAGCTGCTCTGTGGCAGTACTTCCCCTGTAGCATCATCAGCCTTGTAAGATGCTATGTAAGAAATAAGTTTTGAGCCTTTAAGTTCCCAAGCATTAACCTTTGGGGTTTTTTTTTCTTTACCTGTGTATGAGCACCAAAAGTCTGTAAAAATGACAGACCATTGCTGAGGAGAAAGGCTAGAAGGAGTTTTGGGAGCACTGAAATGGGTGTGTTGTGCCTCTGAGAGCTGCAGGTCTTGTCTCATGTTGCCAGAGCTTCACACCTGCAATGGGTGAGGTGACAGAGGAGTCCCCATGGGATCCCCTCCTTTGCCTTACAGGGAAATCCCTTTGCTCCAGCACCAGAGCTGGGCAGGTAGGACTCACTCTGCTTTTGCATCTCCCCCAGGAGGAAACAATTGGTTTGGAAACGATGAGGAGGCCAAATGGTTTTGCACAATGTTACTGCATTTGTTAGGAAGTTGTCCTCAGCCCTTTTTTAGGTGGATTTTTTTAAACTAAGGGAAAAAACCACTCATTTAGTCTGACCACTGGCACCAATTTCTTCCAGCAGCAAAGCTATAAGAACTTGCCTTTTATCTTCAGTTTTCCCACCACAATCCCAAGGAGCATTCCAGAAGTTTTCTGTTGTGTTGTGCTTTCAGAGGGAACAATTTTGGACATGCCAGGAAGAGCAAGTGGCAGAAGAGCTGTTGCAAGGTGCTGGGAATGTGCTTTGGGGAGGCAGGTAATTGATGGTACATGGCAAAACACTAATATAAATACTAAGTCCCTAAGATTAATGGTTTTATATTCCAAACATCTCATTCAGGAGGTCCTTGGTGCTCAGCCACTGGCACCAGTGCTGGCTCTGCTCCAGGGAGTGTTGCACAGATGCAGAATGGTTTTTAAAGTCATAAAGGCTCAAAAGAACTTGGGCAGCTTGGATTCCTCTAGCCACAGAACTGAAATGTCCATTGGACATTACATTGCCTAAGCTAAAGGATTTTCAGCAGATATTCAACTTTTGTTAAAGACCTGGGATACCTGACTTTCACCTCTCGGATGGGAAAAGGGATTTTATGACAATGAAACAGTGAAGTTAGAGCTTTACACCCCACATCTCAAAATGAATCCCAAGAACATGGTTTTAATCTTGGGAAATCCAAGTGGATGTGGGCAGCACAAGCCACACACCCCAGCTTGGTAGTCTTGATTCTTAAATCAACCTTTGGATATGTCAACAGAGGAGCTTGGGCCTGTGAGTGCTGGGCTTTTTATCCTCTCTTCTGCCTATTTATAGCATAAACAGCCAGAGCAAATTGCAAACATCTTCTTGACCTGCTGGGAGCCAGGTTGCAGCTTTGGAGGGAAGGGTGAGGGTGGTGGCACCTGAACTTTCTCCCCAGCTAAGCCACAAACTCACCCCCAGCGCACACTTCCCGTCACTCCTGAGGATCAATGACACCTCATACCTTGTCCCTCCCAATCTGTACCTGGGTTGTACCCTCTGTAAATTGGCCAGACTTTCCTACCTCGTTTGGGCATTATGAGGCAAAATTCCACAGGATGCTTTGCAGCCCCGTGATGAAAGGTGCTATAAAACTGCAAAGTGTTACTTCAGATGTAACTAGGTCAGCAGTGCATCATAACCTATATTAAACAGACATTTTCTAATACGAGAATTTATAGAGTTCAATCTACGGTATTCAGAAGTGAATTATTGAGACCCTAAAAAGAGTTTTTGTTTCAATTGTATCTGTATTCTGGAAAAGTGATTAAAAACCTTTAACCTTAACAAAAGAGTGCAGCCATCCTCCTTTCCTCTATGACGCTGGAATCTAAGACCAGTTTACAAAGCAGGACACAGCTTAAAAGCAGAATCTCACAGATTTCATATGGGGAGGGCTCAGCAGTTTTTAAGCCACAGTTAAAATTGCAGCTGATCACCTGCACAGCAACCCCTGGTGGTTGCCACCTGGTGTTCCCACTCACAGTGGGTTCTGTTCCTCTGGTGTGGGCTGTAACTTCTCCCCTGCCCCAGACTGAGTGCAGGGCAGCTGGGGGCAGCATCAGCGAGCAGCTCAGTCCTGGGGACTGAGCATCCCCTGTGCCCTGTCCCCCTCTAATGCCACCATCACCCAAGAGAGCAGCCACACACAAACACCAACTCTGCCGCAAGCAAAGCACATTTATTGGCTTCAGGGAAATCCCTGCTCACAACAATCCAAAGCTTTTAAAAGGGGAGGCAAAGATCTGAGGGGTCTGTGGGGGTTTCCCAGCACCTGCATTGTGCAAGGCAAGGCTTCGGGATCAGGAACCTGCTTCGTTTCTCTTGGGTTCCTCATCTGGAGTTGTCTCCTCCTCCTGTTTGTCACCCGAGGTACTTTTTCTTGGGTTTGTCACTTGGGTTTTTATCCTTTTTTTGGGGTTGTCACTTGGAGGTTTCTTTCACTCAGTTAGCTGGGCACCGGTTGCTGCACCAGCTGAGCTCAGGGCAGCAGTCAGCCCAACTTTGGCACCAACAGAAAGACCTGCAGCTCCTGCAAAGACAAATCGAGATCTGAGCTCCCAGGAGCATCAAGGCTGCCTGCTGAGGGACCGAGCACTGGGCACAGCCAGCCAAGGACTCCTCCCGGGCAGGGAGAGCCCAGGGAGTTTGGAGCAATTCAGACCAGGGAGGGGTTCAAGGGCTGCTTCTGCTCTAGAGCCAGCATCTTTTCCTTGCCATGGAGATGAAGCCCAGCTCCCCTGCCCTCCGCACTCACCGATGGACTGCAGCACAGCCACAGTGCTGCCAGCAGCCACTCCGCCGCCGTTGGCGATGGCAGCTGCCGACATCATCTTGGCAGCGACGGAGCCAGTGGCGATGCCGCCCCCGGTGAACCCCAGCACGCCAATGAGCACCGGGACGCCAACCAGTGCCAATCCTGCAGGGAGGGCAGAGCAGTGTTAGGCTGCTCTCTGTGAGCCACATCTCCCCCTGCCACCTGCACCAGAACCGGCCTCCCCAGAAGCACCCAGGGAGCAGAGCGGGGAGCGAGGGCTGGGGCTGCAGGGACGGGGACAGCCCTGGGCACCAGGAGAGGAGCAGCGTGCAGGGCTGCAGCAGCGGGGACAGGCAGAACTCCATTCCAGGCAGCAGCCAGAGCTGCCCCTCCTCCTCCCACCTGCACCCCAATTCTCCCCAGCCCTGGTACTTGCAGCCCCCAGCCCAGCCCCGTCCCCAGGACCACGCGGGGCTGGGAGCGGGCAGTGAACCTGAGCGCTGCTCATCCAGTGCCAGACCCTCACCTGCTCCCACTGTGGCTCCAATGACAGCTCCAATGGCACTTCCATTCTTCCCTGAGAAAAAATGGCAGGAGGGGAAGAAGGACATGAGCATGGACACCAAAGCTCCCCAGAGCCAGCAGCAGCTCCTTCAGCCTCCCCCTGCTTTCATCTGCCTTTTTCCTCTGAAGAGCCCTGGGAAGAGGCCTCTGGAGGGGTGGGTCCCACTGCCCCCCCAGACTGGGAGGAAAAGGGAGAAGGGGCACACCCCGGAGTGCCCACCCATCCTGTCCTGCCCTGCTTGCCCTGCCCTGCCCACCACAACCACCAACCTGGAACTGCATGGGACACACAGCATGTGTCAGCCCAGTCTGTCCCCTGCACTGCCCAGATGGCACCTGTGTCCACAGCCACCCCTGAGCACAGAGCTCTTCATGTTTAGACCCATGGCAAATCCATGCATGTGTCAGACCCAGAGCCCCTCAGCAGCTGGAGGATGCTCAGGATGGTGTTTTGGGGGTGGCTGCCCTTTGTGGGTGATGGGATGCTCCAGGATGCAGCCAAGGCTCAGTGGTTTGGGCTGTGGGGGCACCTGGAAGGCTGTACCCCACTAAGGGTCTTCTCAGTCTCTGCCAGAGAGTTGGCCTGCAGTCAACTCTGCTCCCTGAGCACACCCAGCCCCTTTCTGCTCTCCATTTCCACCTCTGACCACTGCTGCCAGTGGTCACAGCAGTTCTTGCCACAGAGCTGTCACCTTTCTGCACAGCCCCTGATCCCCTCAGCCCTGACCCCTACCCCATCAGGTCCTGGCTCTTCCCATCACATTGGGATGGATCTCTTTCCCACAGTTTGGGCACATTCAGACCAGGGATGGCTTCAAGAGCTGCTTTGGCTTCAGAGTAAGCCCAGGGCACAACCCCGTGTTCCACCCAGCACAGCCCAGCCCATCTTCAATAAAGCCCCCCTAAGCTGGAGCCCCGTGCCCTGTGCCAGGCAGGGCAGGGACCCAGAGGCAGCAGCAGCTCTCCCAGCACCGCCCTCCTTCAGCCCTGCAGATGCCCGGGAGGAGAGGGGAGAAGGGGCGAACCCCAGGGTCCCTGTGCCCCCCTCGATCTGTCCCCGTCAGGATCCAAACCCCCACCCCAGGATCCTCCCAGCTTACCCATGGTCGTCGGGGCGGGAGCGAGAGCTGCGATGAGTCTGAACTAATCCCGGTACCTTGGGGAACGAGAACAAGATTTTTTTTTTTTGCGTAGGCAGCAAGTGAGATCAGCGGGGCTTTGCTGCCCGGCACGATCGCCCCCAACCACCCCTCTCCCACCCAGGAACGCCCGCCCCCTCCCCTTAAAATCAGAGACGACCCCGCACCACCACCAGCCTCCCCGGCTCCTGCCCGGCCGGGTTTTGGAGGCTGCTCCGCCGGCACAGCGAGGGGAGCAGCCCCCGTTACTGTCTCCCCCTCAGAGAAAGGCTGCTGTCCCCAAACACCGGCCGCACGTCACCAACCTGTCCTGTGTGTACTGTGCTCTGAGGGACAAAAGCCTGCAGGGAAGTACGAGCAAGGGTGTGTCGGTTCAGCTGATTTCTGAGATGCTCTGAAGCCGCTCGCTCAGTTTCGCTTTCTTGTTAACCCTTGGTGGTTCTGTCTCTGCTAGAGCAGGACTGGGGCTCTCCCGTGCTCGGGGTCGCACCCTGGGCTGTCCCCTCAGGGAGCCCTTTGGCCCCGAAGGCCTCGGACGGGAGCAGTGGGGGAAGGACGCGCCGGGCTGGGGCTGCTCGGGCTGTGCACCACCACACACACACACACACACACACCAGAAATGCACTTTTATTAAAGCTTTCTCAGGATTTAGTGCTGAAGGTAATCCAAAACTTTTGAAGGGGCAGATGCGGTTCTGTGGGGGCTTTTCAGTTTCAGCAGTTGGAAGACAGAAATCAGGCTTCTTGGAAGGAAGGAAATCTGCTGCTCTTCACTGGCCATGGTAATCGGGAGTCCTTCTTCTGGACAGCAAGGCATCAGCTGCTGCTCGCAGGCCAGGTCATTCCTTTCCCCCCTATAAAGACAGGAGTGTCTGTCCCAGAAGCATCGAGGCTGTCTGCTGATGGACAAGCACGAGGCAGGGACAGCCAACAATGTCTCTCCAGCAAGAGTCTCCCCAGTCTGTGCCCAGAGAGTTGGCCTGCAGTCAGCTCTGCTCCATGAGCACACCCAGCCCCTTTCTGCTCTCCATTTCCACCTCTGACCACTGCTGCCAGTGGGCACAGCAGTTCTTGCCACAGAGCAGTCACCTTTCTGCACAGCCCCAATGCCCTCAGCCCCAACCCTACCCCAGCGGGTCCTGGCTCTTCCCACCGCATTGGGATGGATCCCTTTCCCACAGTTTGGGCACATTCAGACCATTGAGGGGTTCATGGGCTGCTTTGGTTTCAGAGTAAGCCCAGAGTACAACCCCGTGTTCCACCCAGCACAGCCCAGCACCCCTGCCCTCCCCACTCACCAATATGGAAATGTGCAACCTTGGTATTCACAGTCAAGTCCACAGGCTTATTCCTTGCCAATACTGCATGAAGGAGAGAGCAGTGTTAGGGTGCTCTCTGTGAGCCACATCTCCCCTTGCCCCCTGCACCAGAAGCGGCCTCCCCAGAAGCACCCAGGGAGCAGAGCGGGGAGCGAGGGCTGGGGCTGCAGGGACGGGGACAGCCCTGGGCACCGGGAGAGGAGCAGCGTGCAGGGCTGCAGCAGCGGGGACAGGCAGAACTCCAGGCACTGCCCGGAGCTGTCCCTTCCCTCTCAGCAGCACAACCAGAAGTGAAGCCGAGCGCTGCTCATCCCGTGCCAAATTCTCACCTGTAAGCAGAAGTGCCACGACAAATCCCAGAAGAAATGCAATCATGAATGGCTCAAAGTCTAAGAAGGAAAATGGCAGAAGGGCAGTGGTGTGGGCACTAAAGGTTCTCCCAGCTGGAGCCCCGTGCCCTGTGCCGGGCAGGGCAGGGTGCCAGAGGCAGCAGCAGCTCTCCCAGCACCGCCCTCCTTCAACCCTGCAGAGGCCCCGGAGGAGAGGGGAGAAGGGGCGAACCCCAGGGTCCCTGTGCCCCCCCCCCACTGCAGGTCCCATGTCCCAGACCCCATGAGACACCCAACTTACCCATGGTCCTGGGATCCAGACCTGCCATGAGTCTGCTATAAGCCTGGTCCCTTGGGAAGCAAGAACAAGATGTTTTTCCATGGGCTGATGGTGGGGTCAGCAGGGTTTGCCACCTTGCATCATCACAACCACCTCTCTCCCACCCAGGAGACCCTGGCCATGCTATAAAAGCAGAGACCCCTCAGTCCCCACCCAGTCTCCTGCCTGGCCCACAGCTATGTGTGCTCTGCATGTGTAAACAAAGGAGGCACAGACTCAGACCTGCAGGGATACTGAGATATTTACTGGGAGAAAGGAGTTGGTTTTATACCCTTGCTCAAGACCCACTATTTCCTTGTACGGTTTTTTTCACTAAGTCACCTATCACACATTGCCACATCAGCAACGTTCTTAACGCCCTTCCATGGGGTCATCTCGTGCTGTTCAGGTGACTGTAAGATTCCAGCAGTCCCCCTCCTTAGGGTATCCACCAAGTGGCATTTCTTCCTAAGGTCAGGGGAGACAAGTTTCTCCATGCTGCCATGGCATTCTGCAGGCACATCCCACAGCCTGGAACTCAATTCTATCTTATCTCTCCCCACCGATACAGCGAGGTGAGCAGCCCCCCGTTATTGCCCCCCCTACACAGAGAAGGGGGTGCTGTCCCCAAGCATCCACTGTGGCAGCACAGCACCCCACACCACCAACCTGTCCTGTGTCTGCTGTGGTGCTCTGAGGGTCAAAGGGCTGCAGAAAAGATCCCAACAGGGAATGTCAGGAGAGGTAATTTATGAGAAATTGCTCAATCACTGAATTTCACTTTCATTCTCATCAGCTCTTGATGTTGTCTTGGTTGGAGTGGGGCTGGGGCTCCCCCATCTCCAGGACATTGGACCTTGGGGGTTGTCCCTGCAGGGAGATTCTGGCTTTATATTCTGGGGAACTGCGAGGAATTCTTTTAAAAATAGATGATCCAGAACAACATTAAGTCAACTGAGACAACATTGTATCTGAAAACTGTTTATTGATAACGAAAAAACAAACAAAAAAAGAGAAATTACCCTACTAAAAAGTCCTAGGAAAGACAGAGAAGGAGAAAGGAAAATGGAAAAGGAGTGGGAGGAGAGAGAAAGAGAGACAGCCAGAGACAAAAAGTGGGAGTGAGCAGCAGCAGGGCGGGGAGTGGCTGGATGCTCACAGGATGCAGGATGCTCTGGCAGCAGCCCAGGAGCTCCCCCATGGCCGCTCCCCTGGGATGCGGCCCTGAGGATCCCAGACACGGCTCCCAGGAGCCAAGACAAGGGCCCAGCCCAGCAGGAGCAGTGGGCACAGCGTGTCTGGCAGCACCAGCAGCCCTGAACCACCCCAAATCAAACAGAGTGGGTGTTCTGAGCCCGGGGCTGCAGAGATGCACCCAGTCCAGCCCCGGGGCTCTGCCGGCCCTGCAGTGCAGTGCCATGCTGCCCTGAGGATTTGCTGCAGCAGTGCTGGGGTCCCAAGCACTGCCAGCACTGTCAGGCTGCAGTGGGAGCAGCCCCTGGCTGTGCAGGGGGACAGGGAGCAAGGCTGGAAACCCTGCCTGTGCAATCCCTTCCTGGAGCACAGTACATCCCCAGCTGCGGGGCAGGAAACTGAGACACAACGCACACCAAGCACCTCATTTGGGCATTATGGGGCAGAATTCCACAGGATGCTTTGCAGCCCCATGATGAAAGGTGCTATAAAACTGCAAAGTGTTACTTCAGATGTAACTAGGTCAGCAGTGCATCATAACCTATATTAAACAGACATTTTCTAATACGAGAATTTATAGAGTTCAATCTATGGTATTCAGAAGTGAATTATTGAGACCCTAAAAAGAGTTTTTGTTTCAATTGTATCTGGATTCTGGAAAAGTGATTAAAAACCTTTAACCTTAATAAAAGAGTGCAGCCATCCTCCTTTCCTCTATGACACTGGAATCCAAGAGCAGTTTACAAAGCAGGACACAGTCTGGAAGCAGAATCTCACAGATTTCATATGGGGAGGGCTCAGCAGTTTTTAAGCCACAGTTAAAATTGCAGCTGATCACCTGCACAGCAACCCCTGGTGGTTGCCACCTGGTATTCCCACTCACAGTGGGTTCTGTTCCTCTGGTGTGGGCTGTAACTTCTCCCCTGCCCCAGACTGAGTGCAGGGCAGCTGGGGGCAGCATCAGTGAGCAGCTCAGTCCTGGGGACTGAGCATCCCCTGTGCCCTGTCCCCCTCTAATGCCACCATCACCCAAGAGAGCAGCCACACACAAACACCAACTCTGCCGCAAGCAAAGCACATTTATTGGCTTCAGGGAAATCCCTGCTCACAACAATCCAAAGCTTTTAAAAGGGGAGGCAAAGATCTGAGGGGTCTGTGGGGGTTTCTCAGCACCTGCATTGTGCAAGGCAAGGCTTCGGGATCAGGAACCTGCTTCGTTTCTCTTGGGTTCCTCATCTGGAGTTGTCTCCTCCTCCTGTTTGTCACCCGAGGTACTTTTTCTTGGGTTGGTCACTTGGGTTTTTATCCTTTTTTTGGGGTTGTCACTTGGAGGTTTCTTTCACTCAGTTAGCTGGGCACCGGTTGCTGCACCAGCTGAGCCCAGGGCAGCAGTCAGCCCAACTTTGGCACCAACAGAAAGACCTGCAGCTCCTGCAAAGACAAATCAAGATCTGAGCTCCCAGGAGCATCAAGGCTGCCTGCTGAGGGACCGAGCACTGGGCACAGCCAGCCAAGGACTCCTCCCAGGCAGGGATAGCCCAGAGAGTTTGGAGCAATTGCCCTCCGCACTCACCGATGGACTGCAGCACAGCCACAGTGCTGCCAGCAGCCACTCCGCCGCCGTTGGCGATGGCAGCTGCCGACATCATCTTGGCAGCGACGGAGCCAGCGGCGATGCCGGCCCCAGTGAAACCCAGCGCGCCGATGAACACCGGGAGGCCAACCAGTGCCAATCCTGCAGGGAGGACAGAGCAGTGTTAGGGTGCTCTCTGTGAGCCACATCTCCCCCTGCCACCTGCACCAGAAGCGGCCTCCCCAAAAGCACCCAGGGAGCAGAGCGGGGAGCGAGGGCTGGGGCTGCAGGGATGGGGACAGCCCTGGGCACCAGGAGAGGAGCAGCGTGCAGGGCTGCAGCAGCGGGGACAGGCAGAACTCCATTCCAGGCAGCAGCCAGAGCTGCCCCTCCTCCTCCCACCTGCACCCCAATTCTCCCCAGCCCTGGTACTTGCAGCCCCCAGCCCAGCCCCGTCCCCAGGACCACGCGGGGCTGGGAGCGGGCAGTGAACCCGAGCGCTGCTCATCCAGTGCCAGACCCTCACCTGCTCCCACTGTGGCTCCAATGACAGTTCCAATGCCACTTCCATTCTCCCCTGAGAAAGAAAATGGCAGGAAGGGAGGAAGGACATGAGTATGTACAGCAAAGCTCCCTGAGCAGTGCTGAGCACTCTGTGCCAGGCAGAGCAGGGTCCCAGAGCCAGCAGCAGCTCCTCCAACCTCCCCCTGCCTTCATCTGCCTTTTACCTCTGAAGAGCCCTGGGAAGAGGCCACTGGTAGGGCGGGTCCCTAAGGGGTCTCCCCCCTGCCCTAGCCTGCAGAGCAGGCTTAGCCCCTGAGCAAGGCAGTCCTATCCAGATAACTCAGTCCCTCTTGCAGACAGAGTTCCTGAATACCCAGTCAGCTCGTAGCCGCTGGCTACCTTAAGCAAGCTTAGTGGGTTTCAGCTCTTTAGTGATTATCAGCTCTCTTATGATTTCAGCTCTTTGCTTGCTTGCTATGGCACCAGAGGGCTACAGGGAGAAGCAGACAAGAGAGAGGAGAAGAAGGGTCCTGGCGTTCCACAGCGATGGTTTATTGAGGGGTCTGTGAAGGGTTCCAGAGATGGCTCTTCTTCTGCTGAATGGGCTAAAACAGCCCCTTTTTATAGGGTACAGAGGGATCCAAACTTGTCCAATAGTAAGGGTTAAGGGAAAGTGACCTATGGGGTTACAGACATAAGCTAGGTTTCAAGAGGTAGAAGACAGGAGCTTATTTTAATATCTCATCATGACTCTGCAATTCCTACTGTTAAGTCTCAGCCCTCCACGGGGTATTAGACAATGCTATGGGGTGTGCCACAGGTCCCAGTGCTCCCCCAGGCTGGGAGGAACAGGGAGAAGGGGCACACCTGGAAGTGCCCACCCACCCTGCCTTGCTCACTGCCCCACCAACCCAGAACAGCACAGGACACACTGCATGTGTCAGCCCAGTCTGTCCCCTGCACTGCCCAGAAGGGCCCTGTGCCCACAGCCACCCCTGAGCATGGACCTTGGTTGGTTGTGTTTAGACCCATGGCAAATCCATGCATGTGTCAGACCCAGAGCCCCTCAGTGGCTGGAGGATGCTCAGGATGGTGTTTTGGGGGTGGCTGCCCTTTGTGGGTGATGGGATGCTCCAGGATGCAGCCAAGGCTCAGTGGTTTGGGCTGTGGGGGCACCTGGAAGGCTGCACCCCCCTAAGGGTGTCCTCAGCCTGTGCCAGAGAGTTGGCCTGCAGTCAGCTCTGCTTCCTGTGCACACCCAGCCCCTTTCTGCTCTCCATTTCCCCCTCTGGCCAGTGCTGCCAGTGGACACAGGAGTTTCCTGCCATAGAGCAGTCATCTTTCCTGCACAACCCCCCAGCCCCAGCCCCTACCCCATCAGGTCCTGGCTTTTCCCATCACATTGGGATGGATCCCTTTCCCACAGTTTGGGCACATTCAGACCAGGGATGGCTTCAAGAGCTGCTTTGGTTTCAGAGTAAGCCCAGGGCACAACCCCGTGTTCCACCCAGCACAGCCCAGCCCCCTGCCCTCCCCACTCACCGTCAGAGGAGCGATCCTTTGCAGCTGCTCCTGCAGGGAGGGCAGAGCAGTGTTAGGGTGCTCTCTGTGAGCCACATCTCCCCCTGCCACCTGCACCAGAACCGGCCTCCCCAAAAGCACCCAGGGAGCAGAGCGGGGAGCGAGGGCTGGGGCTGCAGGGACGGGGACAGCCCTGGGCACCGGGAGAGGAGCAGCGTGCAGGGCTGCAGCAGCGGGGACAGGCAGAACTCCAGGCAGAATTCCAGACAGCGCCCAGAGCTGTCCCTTCCCTCTCAGCAGCACAAGCAGCGAAGCTGAGCGCTGCTCATCCCGTGCCAAATTCTCACCTCCAATTGCAGACCCAATGATGAGCAGAATGACGATTGCAACGGTGACTACACGTGCACCTAGGAAGGAAAAGGGCAGAAGGGCAGCAGTGTGGGCACTAAAGCCCCTCTCAGCTGGAGCCCCGTGCCCTGTGCCGGGCAGGGCAGGGTCCCAGAGGCAGCAGCAGCTCTCCCAGCACCGCCCTCCTCCAGCCCTGCAGATGCCCGGGAGGAGAGGGGAGAAGGGGCGAACCCCAGGGTCCCTGTGCCCCCCTCGATCTGCCCCCGTCAGGACCCAGACCCCCACCCCAGGAACCTCCCAGCTTACCCATGGTCGTCTGGGCGGGAGCGAGAGCTGCAGTGAGGCTGCTCTAATCCCGGTACCTTGGGGAACAAGAAGATTTTTTTGCGTAGGAAGCAAGTGAGACCAGCGGGGCTTTGCTGCCCGGCACGATCGCCCCCAGCCGCCCCTCTCCCACCCAGCAGACCCCGGCCCTCCCCTCACAAGAAGAGACCCCCCCCTCTTTCCCCAGCCCCGGCTGCTCCGCCGGCACAGCGAGGGGAGCAGCCCCCGTTCCTGTCACCGCATCAGCGAGGCTGCTGTCCCCAAACACCCTCCGCCACCCCGCGGCACCTCACGCCACCAACCTCTCGTGTGTTTCTTGCGCTCTGAGGAACCAAGGGCTGCAGGGGAGGTGGAGCTAAGGGGAATGGCCGGTCAGCTGATTTCCGAGAAATCAGCAAGGAAGCCGCTCGCTCAGTTTCGCTTTCTGGTTAACTCCTGATGGTGCTGCCTCTGCTAGAGCAGGACTGGGGCTCTCCCGTGCTCGGGGTCGCACCCTGGGCTGTCCCCTCAGGGAGCCCTTTGGCCCCGAAGGCCTCGGACGGGAGCAGCGGGGGAAGGACGCGCCGGGCTGGGGCTGCTCGGGCTGTGCCAGGGCTCCGGCGGCTTCACGGGGCCTTTCCCCAGCAGGTTCCCCAGGGACCCCTGAAACTTCGCAGGTCTAACGAGCACCGAGAGCAGTCTGGAGAGCAGAGCTGAAGCCGCTCTGCCTCCTCCCCACAGGGCAGCCTCAAAAACCAGCCGAAGCCCCTCTCTGCAGCCCCCGTTTGCGGCTGCTGAGCTGGGTCAGGATGCACCAACTCATTCCCCTGTCCGCTTGTACCCCACCGGAACCCCAAAATCAACATTCCCCCATCCATTTAACAGAGCAGTGCTGGAGGTTTGTGCACCTGGACCAGTGTAGGAGGGGAGCTGGGGGCAGCATCAGCGAGCAGCTCAGTCCTGGGGACTGAGCATCCCCTGTGCCCTGTCCCCCTCTAATGCCACCATCACCCAAGAGAGCAGCCACACACAAACACCAACTCTGCCGCAAGCAAAGCACATTTATTGGCTTCAGGGAAATCCCTGCTCACAACAATCCAAAGCTTTTAAAAGGGGAGGCAAAGATCTGAGGGGTCTGTGGGGGTTTCTCAGCACCTGCATTGTGCAAGGCAAGGCTTCGGGATCAGGAACCTGCTTCGTTTCTCTTGGGTTCCTCATCTGGAGTTGTCTCCTCCTCCTGTTTGTCACCCGAGGTACTTTTTCTTGGGTTGGTCACTTGGGTTTTTTTCTTTATTTGGGGTTGTCACTTGGAGGTTTCTTCCCTTTGGAGAACCAGGCACCGGTTGCTGCACCAACTGAGCCCAGCCCAACTTTGGCACCAAGAGAAAGACCTGCAGCTCCTGTAAAGACAAATCGAGATCTGAGCTCCCAGGAGCATCAAGGCTGCCTGCTGAGGGACCGAGCACTGGGCACAGCCAGCCAAGGACTCCTCCCAGGCAGGGAGAGCCCAGGGAGTTTGGAGCAATTCAGACCAGGGAGGGGTTCAAGGGCTGCTTCTGCTCTAGAGCCAGCATCTTTTCCCTGCCATGGAGATGAAGCCCAGCTCCCCTGCCCTCCCCACTCACCGATGGACTGCAGCACAGCCACAGTGCTGCCAGCAGCCACTCCGCCGCCGTTGGCGATGGCAGCTGCCGACATCATCTTGGCAGCGACGGAGCCAGCGGCGATGCCGGCCCCGGTGAACCCCAGCGCGCCGATGAGCACCGGGACGCCAACCACTGCCAATCCTGCAGGGAGGGCAGAGCAGTGTTAGGCTGCTCTCTGTGAGCCACATCTCCCCCTGCCACCTGCACCAGAACCAGCCTCCCCAGAAGCACCCAGGGAGCAGAGCGGGGAGCGAGGGCTGGGGCTGCAGGGACGGGGACAGCCCTGGGCACCGGGAGAGGAGCAGCGTGCAGGGCTGCAGCAGCGGGGACAGGCAGAACTCCATTCCAGGCAGCAGCCAGAGCTGCCCCTCCTCCTCCCACCTGCACCCCAATTCTCCCCAGCCCTGGTACTTGCAGCCCCCAGCCCAGCCCCGTCCCCAGGACCACGCGGGGCTGGGAGCGGGCAGTGAACCCGAGCGCTGCTCATCCAGTGCCAGACCCTCACCTGCTCCCACTGTGGCTCCAATGACAGTTCTAATGATACTTCCATTCTTCCCTGAGAAAAAAAATGGCAGGAAGGGACGAAGGACATGAGCATGGACAGCAAAGCTCCCTGAGCAGTGCTGAGCACTCTGTGCCAGGCAGAGCAGGGTCCCAGAGCCAGCAGCAGCTCCTCCAACCTCCCCCTGCCTTCATCTGCCTCCAGCCCCCAAAGACCCCTGGGAAGAGGCCTCTGGAGGGGTGGGTCCCAGTGTCCCCCCAGGCTGGCAGGAACAGGGAGAAGGGCTCACCCCAAAGTGCCCACCTGCCCTGCCCTGCCCTGCCCTGCCCACCACAGCCACCAACCCAGAACAGCACGGGACACAGGGCAGGTGTCAGCCCAGTCTGTCACCTGCCACCAGCACAAGGTCAATCAAACAGAGTTCATAACAAACTCACCCACTGCCTTGCCAGCCCTTCCCTGTGCAGGGGGAGAGGGAGCAGGGCTGGCAGCAGTGCCCACTGGAATCCCTTCCTGGAGCACAGCAAATCCCAGGGCACTCAGCAGGTACCTGGGCCCTGACTGCACACCCACCACCACTACAGCCCCTCCTGCAATGCATTTCTGATTTCAGGGCACCTTTTGCTCCTACAGCTCTTCAGAGGGTGCCCAGGCTGCTGGGGCTTCCCAGTGCCTACCAGGCTGCCTGGCAGGGATCTTGGGATCAGGCATCTGCTTGGCTTCCCTTGGGAAGTCACAAAGAATGACAGAATGAACAAGGCTGCAAAAGACCTTTGAGATCAAATCCAGCCTATGACCTAACACCCCCTCATCAAATAAACCACAGCACTGAGTGCCACCTCCAGTGTCTTCTTAAATGCCTCCAGGGATGGTGACTCCACCACCTCCCTGGCCAGACAATGTCAGTGCCAAATCAGTCTTTCAGTGAAGAACTTTTTCCTGATGTCTAACATAAACTTACCCTTCTTTTTACTTCGTCTAGCCTCATTCTTGGGTTTGTCACCTGGATTTGTCTCATCCTTGGATTCCTCATCTGAAATTGTCTCCTCCTTGGGCTCATCACCAGTAGTTGTGTCCTCACCAGATACCTCATCTGAAATTGTCTCCTTCTTGGGCTCATCACCAGGAGTTGTGTGCTCCCCAGATTTCTCATCCAAAAGTGTCTCCTCCTTGGGTTCCTCCTCTGGAGTTGGCTTCCTCTTGGACGCCTTGGCAAAGTCTCCTGCACCAAGTGACAGCGGGATAGATGTCAGCCCAGTTTTGGCACCAAGAGGGAAAATTGCGGCTCCAGGCTGGTGCTGCCCCTCCCTCACAGCAGCTCCCTGAGTCTCTCCTTCCCAGCACTCGCAGCCCCAGCCTGGCAGTGCCAGACCCTTACCTGCTCGGGCAGCTGCTCCAGTGGCAGCTCCTTTGCCTCTTGTCTCACAGCTAACAGGGAAAAAGGCAGGAGGGCAGGAGGGAAAAGAGGAAAAGGAAAACAAAAAGGAAAAGGACAGGGAAGGTGGAAGAGGGAAGGAAGCAGCGCTGCCCACAGCGTTGCTCACCTGGCCACGGTGCCCGGCGCACTGGAATGGTTCCGGTGCTCTCCCTGGGGCTGCCCCATCCCAGCCACACCCAGGCAGGAGGCAGAGGGCTGAGCATGAGTCTTTATTCAGGGGGTCAGATACAGCAAGGGGGGCACAGGACAGCAGTGGGGGTCCCAGCCATGATAACAGGGTATTGTGGCAGTGAACCCCTAAACAGGGAATAATGTCCATTGACTCCATGATTGCAGAAGGCTGAGCAAATGCTTTATTAAGCTATACTATACTACACTATACCACACTATACTACACTATATTACACTATACTGTACTATACCAATTACTAAGAAAAACCCATTGCCCTTGCCAGACAGTAACAACACAGCTTTGACCTAATTGGTCAATCAATCAAAACACCATCACCAGAGTCCAATTACGAAATCCCTCTTCGATAAACAATCTCCATAACACATTCCACATTTGCACAACAACAGATGCAGCAAGTGGAGATAAGAATTGTTTGTCATACTTTTTCTGAGTTTTCTCACAGGCTTCTCACAGCTTCCTAGGAAAATTCTGGGAGAGAGAATTACGTCTCTCTCTGTTCAGAGGATATGTGACTACTACACCAGGGGGGTTCCAGAGTGTGGGGTCATGGCAGTGCACGCAAGCAAAGCAAACCCAGGAATTCAGTCCCTGCTTCCCGTGGGCAGGGAGGGGTTCAGCTCCTCCGGGAGAGAGGGACTCCTGCAGACGGGACAGACGCGGGAAGAGAAACGCCATCATTCCAAAGGTCCCCTCCTTTGTCCATTCATGTTATGTCCCACGGTCTGGGATATCCCATTGGTCAGTGGGGGTCACTTGTCCTCACATGGCCGTGTGAGGGCCTGGAAATGCCTTGGCTCTGGGCTCTGGGCTCAGCACTAACAAAGCAGCTCTGTGGCATCAACCTTGTGTTTGGCACAAAACCAAAAACACAGCCCCAGAGCAGCCCCTGGGAGGAAAATTAAAATTACCCCTAGCCCAGCCCAAAGCAGCACAATGACCAAGAGCTGTGAGGAGTCCTGAGGAAGAGGAGGAGAAATCAGCCCAGGGCTCCCCAGCTGGCCCTGCCTAAGCATAGGGCCCCCACTATCCCCCCTAGCAAGGGGGAGCACCCCACAGAGGAGCAGATCCCCCAGATCTCAGCTCCCTGCTGCCATCAGGTGTCCCCACAGCCAGGGCAGTGCAGGCAGCAGGGCCACACCTCTGGGCCTGGACCCTGCTCCCATGACCAGCCCAGGCCCTGGACATGGGCACTGCCCTGGGAGGCCAAAGCTCAGGGTGCTGGGGAAATACTGTGCTGCCTTGTTTACCAACACTGCTGCAGAATTTGAGGTAAATAATAGAGAGAATGCAGGAACTGAAACTCAACTGAGTGTGGGGAGAGCCCTGAGGTCACACATGGGGCACAATAGAGGACAGAGAGCATTGTCAGCCCAGTCTGTCACCTGTCACAGGCACCTGGTGACTCAAACATGGTTTATGACAAAGCCATCCAATGCCTGGATGGGAGCCAGTGGCCAGAGGTTGTGCAGGGCTGTGGGGAGCACCTCCTGCCCACCCCCAGTCCCATCCTCAGCCTGTGCCCAGTGCAGCCCAGGCGGAGGCACTGCCCAGGTGGCCCCTGTGCCTGCAGCCACCAAACTGCTCCTCGTGTTTGGAGCCATGGCCAACCCACGTGTGCCTTGGACCCAGAGCCCCTCAGCGGCTGGAGGATGCTCAGGATGGTGTTTTGGGGGTGGCTGCCCTTTGTGGGTGATGGGATGCTCCAGGACGCAGCCGACACTCAGAGCTTTGGGCTGTGGGGGCACCTGGAAGGCTGCACCCCCCTAAGGGTGTCCTCAGCCTGTGCCAGAGAGTTGGCCTGCAGTCAGCTCTGCTTCCTGTGCACACCCAGCCCCTTTCTGCTCTCCATTTCCCCCTCTGACCAGTGCTGCCAGTGGGCACAGCAGTTCTTGCCACAGAGCTGTCACCTTTCCTGCACAACCCCTGATCCCCTCAGCCCTGATCCCTGCCCCAGCAAGTCCTGGCTCTTCCCACCACATTGGGGATTTATCCCTTTGCTAGATTTCAGTTGGGTTCAGACCACTGAAGGGTTCAAGGGCTGCTTTGGCTCTACAGAAAGCCCAGGGTACAACTCTGTCTTCCCTCCCAGGAAAGTCCATTTCCCTGCCCTCCCCACTCACTGATTCGGAGACTGAAGCCAAAATACTTGTAATTCATAGAGAACTTGATGGCCTCACCTCTTCCCAGTGCTGCAGGGAGGGCAGAGCAGTGTTAGGGTGCTCTCTGTGAGCCACATCTCCCTCTGCCACCTGCACCAGAACCGGCCTCCCCAGAAGCACCCAGGGAGCAGAGCGGGGAGCGAGGGCTGGGGCTGCAGGGACGGGGACAGCCCTGGGCACCAGGAGAGGAGCAGCGTGCAGGGCTGCAGCAGCGGGGACAGGCAGAACTCCAGGCACTGCCCAGAGCTGCCCTTTCCCTCAGCAGCACAACCAGCAAAGCTGAGCGCTGCTCATCCCGTGCCAGACTCTCACCTACAAGCGCAGGTCTAATGAGGATTCCAATGAGGAATGCAGCGACAAGTAGAAGAAAGTCTAAGAAGGAAAATGGCAGATGAGCAGGAGTTGGGCACTAAAGTTCCTCCTGGCTGGAGCCCCGTGCCCTGTGCCGGGCAGGGCAGGGACCCACTGGCAGCAGCAGCTCTCCCAGCACTGCCCTCCTTCATCCCTGCAGACACCCTAAGGGGCGAACCCCAGGGTCCCTTTCCCCCCCAAATCTGTCCTACATTGTCCCACTGCAGGTCCGGTGTCCCCGACCCAACGAGCCACCCGACTTACCCATGGTGGGCTGGCCAGGAGCAAGAGCTGCACTGGGTCCGCTGTGAGCCCGGTCCTCCGAGAAACGAGAACAAGACGTTTTTCCGTGGCAGTGGGTGGGGCTGGCGGGGCTTTGGTGTCCTGCACGATCGTGCCCAGCCACACCCGTCCCACCCAGGAGCCCGCGGTCCCCCACACAAGCACAGAACCCTCAGACTCTGCCCAGGCTCCTGCCTCGCCCAGGGCTTGGGGGATGCTCCACCGATACAGCGAGGTGAGCAGCCCCCCGTTATTGCCCCCCCTACACAGAGAAAGGGGGTGCTGTCCCCAAACATCCACTGTGGCAGCACAGCACCCCACACCACCAACCTGTCCTGTGTCTCCTGTCCTCTGAATGTCAAAGGGCAGCAGGAAGGATCCCAACGGGGAGTGTCAGGACAGGTAATGTACGGGAAATTGCGCAATCACTGAGTTTCAGTTTCGTTCTAATCAACTCTTGATACTGGTGTCTCTGCTGGAGCAGGGCTGGGGCTCCCCCATCTCCAGGACATTGGACCTTGGGGTTGTCCCTGCAGGGAGATTCTGGCTTTATATTCTGGGGAACTACAAGGAATTCTTGTAAAGATAGATGGTCTGGAACGAAATTAAGTCAACTGAGACAACATTGTATCTGAAACCTGTTTATTGATAACGAAAAAACAAACAAAAAAAATTAGTTACCCTAGTAAAAAGTGTTAGAAAAGGTAGAGAAGGAGAAAGGAAAATGGAAAAGGAGTGGGGGGGAGAGAGAAAGAGAGACAGCCAGAGACAAAAAGTGGGAGTGAGCAGCAGCAGGGTGGGGAGTGGCTGGATGCTCACAGGATGCAGGATGCTCTGGCAACAGCCCAGGAGCTCCCCCATGGCTGCTCCCCAGGGATGCGGCCCTGAGGATCCCAGACACGGCTCCCAGGAGCCAAGACAAGGGCCCAGCCCAGCAGGAGCAGTGGGCACAGCGTGTCTGGCAGCACCAGCAGCCCTGAACCACCCCAAATCAAACAGAGTGGGTGTCCTGAGCCCGGGGCTGCAGAGATGCACCCAGTCACGCCCCGGGGCTCTGCCGGCCCTGCAGTGCAGTGCCATGCTGCCCTGAGGATTTGCTGCAGCAGCGCCGGGGTCCCAGGCACTGCCAGCACTGTCAGGCTGCAGTGGGAGCAGCCCCTGGCTGTGCAGGGGGACAGGGAGCAAGGCTGCAAACCCTGCCTGTGCAATCCCTTCTGGAGCACAGCACATCCCCAGCTGTGGGGCAGGAACCTGAGCCACAACGCACACCAAGAGACACCACACACACACACAGACACCAGCGATGCACTTTCATTAAAGGTTTCAAAAGCATTTATTGCTCAAGGCAATCCAAAATTTTTGAAGGAGCAGCTGGGGGTCTCTGTGGGCTTTCCAGTTCCAGTAGTGGGAACACATGAATGAAGCCAATTGGAAGGAAATCACCTTCTGCTCGCTGGCAGTGGGCACCAGGAGTTCTTCCAATGGACAGCATGATGCCTGCTGCTGCTTGCAGGGCAGAGTCAGTCCTTATGTTTTCCCCCTATAAAGACAGGAGTGTCTGTCCCAGAAGCATCGAGGCTGTCTGCTGATGGACAAGCACGAGGCAGGGACAGCCAACAATGTCTCTCCAGCAAGAGTCTCCCCAGTCTCTGCCAGAGAGTTGGCCTGCAGTCAGCTCTGCTCCCTGAGCACACCCAGCCCCTTTCTGCTCTCCATTTCCACCTCTGACCACTGCTGCCAGTGGGCACAGCAGTTCTTGCCACAGAGCAGTCACCTGCCTGCACAGCCCCAATGCCCTCAGCCCCAACCCTACCCCATCAGGTCCTGGCTCTTCCCACCGCATTGGGATGGATCCATTTCCCACAGTTTGGGCACATTCAGACCATTGAGGGGTTCATGGGCTGCTTTGCCTTCAGAGTAAGCCCAGGGCACAACCCCGTGTTCCACCCAGCACAGCCCAGCCCCCCTGCCCTCCCCACTCACCAGCTTGAAAATGGAAGGAAAAAGATCCCTTATTTATTTTGAGGATTATCTTGTCTTTGTATATCGCTGTTCCAGGGAGGAGAGAGAAGTGTTAGGCTGCTCTCTGTGAGCCACATCTCCCCCTGCCACCTGCACCAGAACCGGCCTCCCCAAAAGCACCCAGGGAGCAGAGCGGGGAGCGAGGGCTGGGGCTGCAGGGACGGGGACAGCCCTGGGCACCGGGAGAGGAGCAGCGTGCAGGGCTGCAGCAGCGGGGACAGGCAGAACTCCAGGCAGAATTCCAGACAGTGCCCAGAGCTGTCCCCTCCCTCTCAGCAGTGCCACAAGAGAACCGAAACGCGGCGTATCCCATGCCAGACTCTCACCTATAATTGTAATTCCTGCCATGACTACAACTAATCCAACGACCTTTAAAATTTCAAGGATGACTGGAACGGGAACTAAGAAGGAAAATGACAAAAGGGCAGCAGTGTGGGCAGTAAAGCCCCCTCCCGGCTGGAGCCCCGTGCCCTGTGCCGGGCAGAGCAGGGTCCAAGAGGCAGCAGCAGCTCTCCCAGCGCCGCCCTCCTTCAGCCCTGCAGACGCCCGGGAGGAGAGGGGAGAAGGGGCGAACCCCAGGGTCCCTGTGCCCCCCCTCTCTGGGCTGTCCCACTGCAGGTCCCGTGTCCCAGAGCCCACGAGACACCCAACTTACGCATGGTGGGCCCGGCGGGAGCGAGAGCTGCGATGAGGCTGCTGGAATCCCGGTCCCTTGGGAAGCAAGAACAAGATTCCTCTGCACAGGCAGCAGGTGGGATCAGCGGGGCTTTGCTGCCCGGCACGATCGCCCCCAGCCGCCCCAATCCCACTCAAGAGCCCCCGGCCCCTCCCCTCACAAGAAGAGACCCCCAAGCCCATGCACGCGAACCTGCCCGTCCCAGGGATCAGCGCCTGCTCCGCCGGCACAGCGAGGGGAGCAGCCCCCGTTCCTGTCCCCTCCTCAGAGAAAGGCCGCTGTCCCCAAACACCCACCGCGGGACGGCGGCACCTCAACCTCTGGTGTGTCTTTTGTGCTCTGAGGGGGCCAATGGCGGCCGAAAATCAATAGACCCACCCTCGCCCCACCCGGCAGGAAAGGCAGGTCTGAGTCAACTGATTTCCGAGAAGTTCTTAACTCTCTCAGGTTTAATTTCAGTTTAACTCTTGGTGTTGCTGCCTGTGCTAGAGCAGGAGTGAGGCTCTCCCGTCCTCGGGGTCGCACATATGGGCACATGAAGAAGAATGTAGGGTTGGGAGGGAGAGGCGGGCGCCGCGGGGCTGGGGCCGCGGGGCACGGGGCTGTCCCTCTGCCGGCCGTGTCCCCCAGCCCCAGTGAGGTCCTGGAAGGAGCCCGTGGCCATGGTGAAACCCGAGACTGGGCAGGGGCTTTGGGGGCACCTCCTGCCCACCCCCGGTCCCATCCTTCTCCTCTCTCCGGTGCAGCCGAGGTGGAGGCACTGCCCAGGTGGCCCCTGTGCCTGCAGCCATCCCACAGCTCCTCGTGTTTGGAGCCAAGGCCAACCCATGTGTGCCTCGGACCCAGAGCCCCTGGGGGGCTGCAGAGTGTTCAGGTTGGTGTTTTGGGGGATTTTGGCTGCCCTTTGAGGGTGCCAGGATGCTCCGGGATGCAGCTGAGGCTCAGTGGTTTGGGCTGTGGGGGCACCTGTGGAGCTGCACCTGCGAGGAGATGGGGGCACAGCCAAGGGCCGTGTCCTGTGAGCCCACACGGGCCAGCACGGATGGGTGGCAGGGGTGGGTGCCTGTGCTTGGAACCACTTCCAGAGGGGAATCCCCTTCAGCCCAAGCTCTTGGCTTGGCAGGGGTCACTGTGGCTGCTGCTGCTGCTGCTCTGGGCCAGGATGCACCAACTCATTCCCCTGCCACCCTGCACTCCACAGGACACCCTCCACATGTCCCTGTCCATTTGTCAGAGCAGAGGTTGAAGGTTGGTGCACCTGGACCAGTGTAGGCCAGCACCCACCTCCCACACCCCCATGCCCCTGCCCACCTCATTTGCAGCGATTCAGCACCAGGAGCTGTGGCCACACCGGCCACAGGTCCCTGCAAGGAGCCCCTGAGTGCCAAATCCAGCCTCACATCTCTGGCCCTGCTCACAGCAGCCACAGGCAGCAAAGTCACTGCTCAGTGCCACCCCTGAGCCACCAACCGTTGCTGTGAGCCATCAAGCATTGCTGTGAGCCACCAACCCTTGCTGTGAGCCACCAACCCTTGCTGTGAGCCACCAACCTTTGCTGTGAGACACCAACCCTTGCTGTGAGCCACCAACCATTGCTGTGAGCCACCAACCTTTGCTGTGAGACCCCAACCATTGCTGTGAGCCACCAAGCATTGCTGTGAGCCACCAACCCTTGCTGTGAGCCACCAATCATTGCTGTGAGCCACCAACCCTTGCTGTGAGCCACCAAGCATTGCTGTGAGCCACCAACCTTTGCTGTGAGCCACCAAGCATTGCTGTGAGCCACCAAGCATTGCTGTGAGCCACCAACCTTTGCTGTGAGCCACCAACCATTGCTGTGAGCCACCAAGCATTGCTGTGAGCCACCATGGTGGCTGCCACCACAGCCATGCTCCCCCCAGGATGCTCTGGCAGCAGCCCAGGAGCTCCCCCATGGCTGCTCCCCAGGGATGTGGCCCTGAGGATCCCAGACACGGCTCCCAGGAGCCAAGACAAGGGCCCAGCCCAGCAGGAGCAGTGGGCACAGCGTGTCTGGCAGCACCAGCAGCCCTGAACCACCCCAAATCAAACAGAGTGGCTGTGCAGGGGGACAGGGAGCAAGGCTGGAAACTCTGCCTGTGCAATCTCTTCCTGGAGCACATCCCCAGCTGCAGGGCAGGAACCTGAGCCACAACGCACACCCAAGTACCACAATGCAGACATGCCAGCACTGTGCATTTATTGCTTATTTACTGCTTTATTCCAAATCATTGAAAGCAGAAGCTGTGGGAGGGATTGGAACTTTCCAGCACCAGCCGTTTGAAGACGAACCCATGTGCTTGGAAGGAAGGGATCTTGCTTTTGCTCCCTTGCATTGAACACAGGGAGCTGGATCTGTTCCAGATGCAATCAGCTGCTGCTCAGAGGGCAGAGTCAGGCCATTTGTGCAGCCTGACAGAAGTGTGATGTTCCAGGAGCATCGACGCTGCCTGCTGAGGGACAAGCATGAGGCAGGAACCTGAGCCACGACACACACCAGGCACCACCACACACACCCACACCAGAAATGCACTTTTATTAAAGCTTTCAAAATCATTTACTGCTCAAGGCCACCCAAATCTGTTAAAGGGGCAGCTGCTGGTCAGTGGGGGCATGCTAGTTCATGCTGGTGGGAAGACATGAAGCAGGCGGCCTGGAAGGAAGGAAATCACCTTCTGTTCACTGTCCATGGTGATCAGGCTTTCTTCTTCTGGTCAGCATGGTGTTGGCTGTCGCCTGGGGGGCTGGCCTTTTGTTTCCCCCCTATAAAGACATGACTATCAGGTCCCAGAAGCATCGAGGCTGTCTGCTGATGGACAAGCACGAGGCAGGGACAATGTCTCTCCAGCAAGTCTCCCCAGTCTGTGCCAGAGAGTTGGCCTGCAGTGAGCTCTGCTCCATGAGCACACCCAGCCCCTTTCTGCTCTCCATTTCCACCTCTGACCACTGCTGCCAGTGGGCACAGCAGTTCTTGCCACAGAGCTGTCACCTGCCTGCACAGCCCCAATGCCCTCAGCCCCAACCCTACCCCTGCGGGTCTGGGCTTTTCCCATCACATTGGGATGGATCCCTTTCCCACAGTTTGGGCACATTCAGACCATTGAGGGGTTCATGAGCTGCTTTGCCTTCAGAGTAAGCCCAGGGCACAACCCCGTGTTCCACCCAGCACAGCCCAGCACCCCTGCCCTCCCCACTCACCAGGATCACCACGTGCACCCCCGGCATTCCCAGCAGCGTCCATGCCCTGATTCATTGCGGCTGCTGCAGGGAGGGCAGAGCAGTGTTAGGGTGCTCTCTGTGAGCCACATCTCCCCCTGCCACCTGCACCAGAACCGGCCTCCCCAGAAGCACCCAGGGAGCAGAGCGGGGAGCGAGGGCTGGGGCTGCAGGGACGGGGACAGCCCTGGGCAGCAGGAGAGGAGCAGCGTGCAGGGCTGCAGCAGCGGGGACAGGCAGAACTCCAGGCAGAATTCCAGACAGCGCCCAGAGCTGTCCCCTCCCTCTCAGCAGCGCCACAAGAGAACCCAAACGCTGCTCATCCCGTGCCAAATTCTCACCCAAAATTGCAGCGCCTATGACCAGTACCGCGAAGTATGCCACGGCAACTGGAAGAAAGCCTAAAAAAGAAAATGACAAATGGGCGGGTATGTGGGCACTAAAGCCCCTCTCAGCTGGAGCCCCGTGCCCTGTGCCGGGCAGGGCAGGGTCCCAGAGGCAGCAGCAGCTCTCCCAGCACCGCCCTCCTTCAGCCCTGCAGAGGCCCGGGAGGAGAGGGGAGAAGGGGCGAACCCCAGGGTCCCTGTGCCCCCTCGATCTGTCCCACGCCAAGGTCCGGGCCCCCCACCCCACGAGCCACCCAACTTACTCATGGGCAGCGGGACAGGAGCGAGAGCTGCAGTGAGGCTGCTCTAATCCCGGTACCTTGGGAAGCAAGAAGATTTTTTTGCGTGGCCGGCAGGTGGGGTCAGCGGGGCTTTGCTGCCCGGCACGATCGCCCCCAGCCGCCCCTCTCCCACCCAGCAGACCCCGGCCCTCCCCTCACAAGAAGAGACCCCCTCCCTCTTTCCCCAGCCCCGGCTGCTCCGCCGGCACAGCGAGGGGAGCAGCCCCCGTTCCTGTCAGCGCATCAGCGAGGCTGCTGTCCCCAGACACCCACCGCGACACTCCGCGACACCAAAGTCTTGTTTACGCTCTGAGGGGCCAACGGCGTTCGGAAAAGCTCCCCCCAGGCACGGCAGTTGTGTGTCAGCTGCTTTCCGCGAAATTCAGAAGTTTCGCTTTCTGGTTAACTCCTGATGGTGCTGCCTCTGCTAGAGCAGGACTGGGGCTCTCCCGTGCTCGGGGTCGCACCCTGGGCTGTCCCCTCAGGGAGCCCTTTGGCCCCGAAGGCCTCGGACGGGAGCAGCGGGGGAAGGACGCGCCGGGCTGGGGCTGCTCGGGCTGTGCCAGGGCTCCGGCGGCTTCACGGGGCCTTTCCCCAGCAGGTTTGGGACCGATGAAACTCCGCGGCTCCGACGAGCACCGAGAGCAGTCTGGAGAGCAGAGCTGAAGCCGCTCTGCCTCCTCCCCACAGGGCATCCTCAAAAACCAGCAGAAACCCCTCTCTGCACCCCCGTTTGTCCCGCTCCCTGCAGCCGCTCCTCAGCCCGAGCCCGCTCGGGGCTGCACGGCGGCAGCGCTCAGGGCCAGCGGGTGCCGTGGCTCATGCGCCGCTGCAGCTGGTTGAAGGGGACCAAATCCAGTTGCAAGTTGATCTGGTTCCTTTTTACCAGCCCCAGGGACGCATCGTCTCTCCGGAGGCTCCGTCTGGTCGCTGCTGGAGATGGGGGCTCCCGGCGTGGGGGTCCCAGCCCAAAAATACATACTTCTTAACATTCCATAGCACCGGCCGGCTCCATATGGGCATATGAAGAAGTATGTAGGGTTGGGAGGGAGAGGCGGGCGCCGCGGGGCTGGGGCCGCGGGGCACGGGGCTGTCCCTCTGCCGGCCGTGTCCCCCAGCCCCAGTGAGATCCTGGAAGGAGCCCGTGGCCATGGTGAAACCCGAGACTGGCCAGGGGCTTTGGGGGCACCTCCTGCCCACCCCCAGGCCCATCCTTCTCCTCTCTCCGGTGCAGCCGAGGTGGAGGCACTGCCCAAGTGGCCCCGGTGCCTGCAGCCATCCCACAGCTCCTCGTGTTTGGAGCCATGGCCAACCCATGTGTGCCTCGGACCCAGAGCCCCTGGGGGGCTGCAGAGTGCTCAGGTTGGTGTTTTGGGGGATTTTGGCTGCCCTTTGAGGGTGCCGGGATGCTCCGGGATGCAGCTGAGGCTCAGTGGTTTGGGCTGTGGGGGCACCTGTGGAGCTGCACCTGCGAGGAGATGGGGGCACAGCCAAGGGCCGTGTCCTGTGAGCCCACACAGGCCAGCACGGATGGGTGGCAGGGGTGGGTGCCTGTGCTTGCAGCCATTTCCACAGGGGAATCCTCCTTGGCCCTGGCTCTTGGCTTGGCAGGGGTTCCCTCTGCTGCTGCTGCTGGGCCAGGATGCACCAACTCATTCCCCTGCCCCCCTGCATCCCCCATCACCCACAAATTCCACATCCCCATATCTGCCCATGTGCCAGAGCAGTGTTTCAGGCTGGTGCACATAAAGTCAGTGTAGGTGGGCACCCACCTCCCACACCCCCATGGCCCTGCCCATCTCGTTTGCAGGACCAGGAGAAGGACACAGGACTCAGGGCTTTCTCACCCTCTCCCCACCCTGCAGCTCGAACTGGGAATGCCGGAGGTGCCTTTGCCCATGGGAGGAGGGATGCAGCTGAGAACTCAGAGTCTTGACAGTCTGAGGGACTGTGGGGGCCTCCCATGCCCAGCACACGTAGCTGTTAACTACAGTGTCATGGGATCAAAACCATCTGCCTGGTAAATGGGAAGGTCCTAGCCATGGCAGGGTGACAGAGGGGATGCGCCCTGACTTCAGTGACCTTCCCAGCCCTACATCTGCAGTTGGAATGGGACAATGGCAGGTACAGGGTGTGTTCTGGGGTTCCCAGGGCTGGCTCCTCTCAGGACAGGGGGTGAGAGGTACGTGGGGGCCTGGCTGTGGGCAGGAGGGGCTGGCTGGACATGGCGTGGCCGTGACTCAGCACCAGGAGCCATGGCCACACACACCACAGCTCCCTGCAAGGAGCCCCCGGGGGCCAAGTCCAGCCTCACGTCCCCAGCCCAGCTCACAGCAGCCACAGGCAGCAGAGTCACTGCTCAGTGGCCCCCCAAGACACCAACCACTGCTGTGGGGCACAGCATGACACAGCCAGGATGCTCTGGCAGCAACCCAGGAGCTCCCCCATGGCTGCTCCCCAGGGATGCGGCCCTGAGGATCCCAGACACGGCTCCCAGGAGCCAAGACAAGGGCCCAGCCCAGCAGGAGCAGTGGGCACAGCGTGTCTGGCAGCACCAGCAGCCCTGAACCACCCCAAAGCAAACAGAGTGGGTGTCCTGAGCCCGGGGCTGCAGAGATGCACCCAGTCCAGCCCCGGGGCTCTGCCGGCCCTGCAGTGCAGTGCCATGCTGCCCTGAGGATTTGCTGCAGCAGTGCTGGGGTCCCAGGCACTGCCAGCACTGTCAGGCTGCAGTGGGAGTCAAAAGCTCAGGGCTGAACCCACCCACCCTGAAACCACAGAGCCAGGGCTCTCACATCGCAGCCGAGTTCATCTCCAGTCACCTCGGCTGACCTTGGGCAGCCTCCCAGTGCTGGGAATTAGAGACACCCCAGCCCGAGTGGCCCACGCAGCCCCAGCCCGTGGCACTGCTCCCACAGCCCTCGGCTGGGCTCTCCCAGTGACCTTGGAGGGCTGCACCAGCTCCAGGGGATCCTCACTGCATCCGGGGCACCTCGCTGTGTCCCCTGCTCCAGCCCGGGCCCCCCCTGCCTGCTCCCACCTCCCCTCCTTGCCCCTGCCCTGTTCCACAGACCGGTTCTACCCCACTGCCCTCCCTGTGCCCAGACATTCCCTGTCATCACCACCAACCCCTCTGCAGCCCTGGGCGTGCCCCCCATCACCGACGGCATCCCCGAGCCCTCCCCAGCCCCAGCGCTGCTGTAAACCCCGAGCCGAAACCCACCCGGGAGCTGTGGCCTGGAGCAGACCCTCTTCCAGGAATTCTCCATGCCCGCAGAGCGGCTCTGAGTCCCCGGCCAGGGCAGCCCCCCGTGCTCTCTACGTGCCCCAAGAGCAGCTCCTTGCCTGGGCAGGGTGGTTTGCGGGCACCAGGCGGCTTTGCAGGAGGAGGTGGAGGAGCCGGGGGGCTGCCGGGGCCGGCCGTAGTGGCACCCACGCGTCCGCAGGCACCCAACAACCCCGGCTTGGCTATAAAAGGAAGAGTCTTTTTTTCCCCCCCGGCTCCGCCAGCGCCGCGTCCCTGGCCGAGCTCTGCAGCCGCTGCCCCGCAGGGGCCTTTCCAAGTTTTCCCATCCAGCGCTGCCCCCCCAGCCGGCTTCCCCCAGCTCATCCGTCCCCGGCAAACCCACTGCAGCAGCTGCTGAGTGTCTTATAAAACACCAAGAGGCCCAGCAAGCAGGAGGGAGGTGGGCGCAAGGGGAGCGCTGGCACAGGGTGCCCGGGGGAGCACCGCGGGTCCCGTCCTGCCGTCCCTTCGCCCGGCACTGCCCGTGTCGGGGCGGTGGGCGCATGACCCTGGTGGACCCGGCCGTGGTGGTCAGCGCTTCCCTCCGTGCCAGTCCGAAAAGCGATGCCGAGGTGCCCAGAAGTTGGGTTTCCCACCCTATCCCGCAGGCGCGGGGTGTCCCCACTTTGCGTGGCGGAGGTCGCCTCGTCTCCCTGGGGAGGGGGCGACCCGCCCCGCTGCGGGGGGACCCCCGCGGGCAGCAGGGCCGGGTGCTGCCCGCAGAGCCCGAGCATTCACCACCCAGGACCCCTCTGCAGCCGGGACCTGCCGGGGGGCCCCACTGTCCCCCCAGCCACACAGGGACCTGCTGCCACCCCCGCTCCTCCGCCTGCACCCGGGCTGGCCCCAAGCAGGGGGGGCTGCGGTGTCCCCCTCCCCAGGGCGTCCCCTCCCCGCCCACGCCGAGCCGCTGCCGGCGCCCGCAGCAGGAGCATCCCCGGCCCCGGCGGGCTCAGCACCGGCCGGGCTCGCTGAAGGTTAAACCTTGGCGGCGGGGAAAGCCCCGCTGCCCCCCGCAGACCCCGCACCTCCCGCCCGCAAGGCCACTCACGGTGCTGGAGGTGACAGCGGCCGCAGCAGGCTGGGCTGGCGGCAGCGAGCTGCGGTGACACCCGGCACGAGCACGCTGCTTCTCTGCTCGCCTTGACTTTGCCACAGGACTCCTCCGGCTCGTCCGCAGGAGCTTGCAGCATCCTCCAGTTCAGCGGGAGAAGTTCCTCGCCAGGGAGGGAGGGAGGAGGGAGGGATTTAAGGCAGACCCTACCGGGGATGCAACATCTACGGGTGCAGTTGAAGACCCTTCGCTCGCTGGGCACCCCAAAGCTCCCTCCTCGCTCTCCCCATCCTGGTCTCGGTGTCTCGGTGTCTCGGCACACGTGCCCGATTCTGGGTGATCTCTGCTGAGAAACCCTCTCCTTCCCGGACAGAGACAGCCAGGGCTGCCACCAGCGTGCAGACAGCCGGCCAGCTCTGCCACCTGCCCCACATCCCTCGGGTGCCCTCGGGGGTCCCAAGCCATGTCGTGGGGGAGCCGGCACACACCACTGGGCCCAGCAGCAGCCCAGGGCAGCTCGAGGGCAAAACGGAGCTCGTGGAGTGCACAGAAGGGTAAAACCTGTCACCACCTCAGCCACACGAGATTCCCATGGCCAGGGCACCCCGTGGGGATGGAGATCCCTGGGTTGCCCCAGGCCACCCACCTGGGGCGTCCCCAACCACGGGGCGGTTGTTCCAGCATCCCCAGCTGCCAAGTCCGGGGGTACAGGGCTGCTCTGCCCACCCGGAGCCCCACCTGTCCTACCTGCAGAGAGCTGGCAGGGCAAGGGGGACCCCCTGCCCGGGGCAGGACGCTGGGAGACACCTCAGCGTGGTTCCCAAAGGGAAAAGCCAGGGCCAGCAGCGTGGCATCCCTCCCGCGGCGGTCCCGGCGGCTCCCTGCCTGCCACGACACCCTCCCCACCCCGGGTGCGCTCTGTTTGCCTGCTATTTTTGGCAGCCTCCTAAGAGCTCCTCTCAGGCTATTAATAATGAGAGTGAGAAATTCGTTTGGCCTCTCCTATATAAGGAAAGGTAGAGGCTTAGAGGCAGCTAAATATACTGGCGCGTGCGGGAGCGAGCGGGGAGCCTTTGGCACCGCGTGTGGAAAAGAGATTGTTTGAACAATGGAAAGACGGACTCACTCGGAGCACGGGGCCCCGCCTGGACCGACGGGCGGACGGACGGACGGACGGACGGAGGGTGACGGTGCCCGCGGGCCTCCACCGCAGCAGCCGCATCGCCCCCGATGCCCCTCGGGGCTCTGCCTCAGCAGGAGGAGCAGCGGGAGAGGGGCGGCAGGGGCAGGGATGCTCGGCAGCTCCTGCTCCGAGCCAGCCGCGCTCGCCCCCAAATGCCTCTAACAACCCCCGGGGAGTGACGCTGGGTCTGTGCCCGGTCAGGAGGGACGTGAGGGGTGCTGGTGGTGGGGACCAGGTGGGCTGTGATGGGGCTGTGATGGGGCCACCAGTTCCCACTGGGACATGGCCGGCACAGGGTCGGTCCTGCAGCTGAGCCCCCGCAAATCCCGGCCTCTCTCCGGGCCGTGACCAACGCTCCTGCCCGGCTCTGGAACAGCCCCGGGGGCATCTCCCGCATCCAGCGGTGGTGGAGGTGACATACTGTGGCATCTCTGGCACCTCTGCAGGGTGCCACAATGTGTCCCCAGCTCCCAGGGAGCCACCAGCACGCTGCAGTGTGCCCACACCCTGGGCACAGGGACAATCGTTACTGTGTCCCCCCCGTGGCTACGGGAGACCCGGGCGAGGTGTGGGAGCTGCTGTCAGGGAGAGCCCGGCTGGAAGAAGGGAAGCAGCAGCAATCCAGGGAATCCTAATGACAGGAATGCGCTGGGGAGCAGCGCCAAATCCACACGGTCGGAGCAAGGACAGCACATGCAGCAGGATGAGTACTAAGACAGGAAAAACCGGGTTCCTCTGGCTCCGGAAAGAGCTTTTTGGGTTTTTTTAACTCTTTGTAGCCACGGTGCTGCTTAGGGAGGCACAAGTGGTGCAGCTGCGGCTGCAGCCCCGACCTCCCCGGCTCCATCACGGTCCGACAGGCGCCTGGCCTTGGCCAAATCCCGGCACCCGAGGGACTGCGGGGCTTCCCTGGGCTGCTGAGCCACCAAAACACCGGGACAGCCGTGGTGGGAGAGCCCTCGAGCTGCTGCCTTGGCCACAGCTGCCTCAGTTTCTTGAGCTGTGAAATTCCAGCAATAAAACCCATTTCACAGACTGCGGATGCTCAGAGGTTCCAGCCCAGGCCCTGATCCCCCCCCAGGGATGTGACACAGGCCAAACACTGCCAGAGGCAGGAGCAGCTCTTTGCCCTGAGGGCAGTGAGAAACCCCAATCTCCTCTTCAGGCGCTGCCCAGGGCTGCTCTAAGCTCTCCCCACCCGCCAAGCAGAGCCAAGTTGGGAGCTCAGCAGATCCGGCTTCCTCTGTCCTTAGGTGACATTGAGGGACGTGAACTCAGAGGCTCCAGCCCACCCCGCAGACCACGTGAACTCTGCATGGACAGAAGGACAGCTCTGAAGGTGAATCTCCTCCCCTCTCCAAAACACCTGTGTCCATCGGGTCCCTCCTGGTTGCCATGTGCTAAAGTGCTCCCTACACAGGCAGCCCCAGCAAGAGCTGGGTGGCCACAGTCACCTCCCTCAAGGACTCCACTAACTAATCAATGTTTCTCTGCTGCATGAGGAGGTGCTGCTATCCAGGTGTGGGGCAGCTGCTGCTTTGCTTTCCTGTGAAATCCAGTCTTAGGTGAGAACTGTCCCACAGCTGAAACTGGACAAAGAAGTAAAACATCTTCCCATTTGCAAGAAACATCTTCCCACGTGCAAGAAGCATTTTGTTTAAAAAAAAAAAGACTTTTAGTCTTGACCCAAGTAACACTGGAATCCCCAAACATCATTAACCAAAGTGCAGACAGGTTGGGCACCCCCAGCTATGCAGTAGGATGTGGAAAAGATTTAAGAGCAAACTATTTAAAAACTATAGAATCTGCCTCAAACATCTGCACCAGCACTTGAATATGCTAAAGGAAATAAAACTGAGTGAAGGTGCTGGTTCATCTGACAGATGTCTCAGCCTTTAACTTCCACACGTGGGCAACTTGTAGCCAGTGTCTAATTGTGAAATCATAAAGCATAGCAATGCAGAAACCTTCCTGAGCAAGGTCACGCTCACGGCGCTCGGGTAACAAACCAACGGCAAAATTAGTGACACTGGGAGAGGAGGAGAGCAGGGAAAGGAATTCCAGAACCCCAGGGAGGCTCTGTGCACTCACCTGGGGAGGGCTGTGCTCCTGGGGCACTGCAGCAGACAGCCCATCCTGCTCCCACCTCGGGCCAGGAGTTCCCACCTTCAGCCCGGGGGGTTTCCTCACCTCTGTCAGCTCCACACATCCTTGTGCCCCCCAAAGCTGGGGTGCAGAGCCTGTCCCCATTCCCAAAGCCTTGGTGGCACTGAGGGTGAACATGTGGAGGGGGAAGAGGCTGCACAGCCAGGGAATACTAATGGGAGCCAGGAATCTAATGTGAGCTTGTGCTGTGCTGTCACAAACCTGCACTCAGAGATGGCAAGTGACTATGAGCCCACTGGGCACAGAGGGAAGGCCAAAGCTCTCCCCAAACCTGGGTTGGGGTGCAGCCCCTCAGTACAGCACCCCCACCTGAAGGGCTGTGACCCCACAGTGGAACACAGGGTTGAAGGAAACAACTGCAGCTGAACAAAGGTGTTGGAGGTAACAGCTGCACTGACTGTAATTCCCTCTCCTGTAACAAGCAGCCAGGCTCACTGAAAGCCCACCCTGGGGCTGTTGAGAAGGGCTCTGACCCCTGCAGTGCCTGAGCCCCCACCTGCTGCTGGGGGCCCTCCCTGGGCTGGGCAGGAGAGAGGGGCTCCAAAAATCCCCAATGACCAGAACTCAGCAGAGCCCAACAGCTCCCCTCTGCCAGCACAAAGTGCTCCCACAGCTGCAGCCTCAGGGCACACCTGCTCAATCCCTGCAGCTCCAAACCCTCCTGTTCCCACAGTTTGCTCACATCCAAACGAAGGCACATGAGGGTGGTGTCACCCAAGAGTTAAGTGTGGGGCCATGGGACAGCCAGCGCTGGGCTGTGCCCTCTGAGGAGCCTCCAGGGTCAGCCCTCCCTGTGTGTGGTCCTGGGTGGGTGTGGAGGGTGCAGGAGCCTCCAGGGAGGGGAAGCCTGAGCCAAGCCCCAGCTGTGTGCCAGACAAGAGGCAGAGGGTGGCCCGTGCTGTGACGCCAGCAAATGCCACAGCCTCAGCACTGGGAGAGCTGCAAGAGCTGGGCCTGAGGAACAGCTGATTGCCCAAAAAACAAACTCAGCAGCAGCCATGACTACATTCAGTGAGGGAACATCCCCTCACGTTCAATAGTGTTTAATCTTCATCTAGCTCAACACAAATCAGTAGTGCAGCAATATAAATACAACTGAGGAACTTAAAGCCTTTTGGCTTTCATAGCTCAATAAGAAGAAGAAAAAACAAAAAAGCCAATGAAACCAGTTTCCAGTTTTTAAATTAAACACAAAGAAAGGCAATGAACTGCCCACCCATCCCCAGAGACGCAGTGGCATCCTTCATGCCAGCACGAGGCTGAGCTCTGCCCGAGGACAGGGTGCAACTCACGACAGCAGCACAGTGAGAAAAGGGAGTGGGAATGGGAAAGGACCCCCCTGCTGCCCTTGGGCTCAGGCAGCAGGGACACAGTGACACACTGTGCCACGTGCTGTTGGCACTGCCCACCACCCCTGGGCACCCAGAGTTCCCTTTTCCACCACAAAAGGACATCAGTGTGCTCTTGACACTGCAATAGGAGCACACAGGGCTCTGCAGCCACAACAGCACAGGGCCAGTGAGCTGCCAGCCTGAAGGAGCAGCCAGCTGGGGACTGCAGACACCAATCCCCATCACCTGGGATGTGCAAATTTTAAGGGAAAAAAAAAAACCAAAACCAAACCAAAAAACCACAGTACATAGTGTTCCATAACTGAGATATGGGTAATGTCCAGCCTCATGGACGGCCTGGTGACCAACAGAAGGTGCTGGGGCCACAGAACATGTCACAGCTTTGGAATGAAGCCAGACGTTGGACACAGGTACCAAAGGTGGGTGTGTGTGTCCCCAGCTCTGGTACCAAGCAGGACTTTGCTGCAGGAGGGGCTCTCCCAGCCTGGGCAGTAACCACAGGTCAGCTTTTCACACATGAACAGGCACCAAGTCCCAACACCCATCATGAGAGCAGCCTGACAGTGATTTGGAACAGCCACAAACCCCTCTCCTACCTGCAAACTGCCAGAGTGTTTACATTCCCCCTCCTCTACACTCCAACAGCAGCCAAGTGCATGTGAAAGGACAAGTCTACATTAAAATAGTGCTCAAACCATTAGGGAAGGTGAGAGTAAAGGAGAAGAAAGTTGTTGGACAGCACAAGTAGCCTGTGTTAGGCTATGGGAGCCTGAAGGGAGCTCAGAGCAGAGCTCAAGGACTTGACTTTCCTTCTCCAAGGAGCTCCAAGACAAGTGAGCTGAAGTCCACAGGTGCTCCCTCCACTGCACTCTGAGGCGGCTTAGGAGGGTCCTGCACATTCACAGTTGCTCCAAGTGGTTCTGTCCTGCCCTCTCCAGATGCCAGCTCCATCCTTTTCTGACTCTTCTCCTGGGGATTCACAGTTGCCTTCTCCTCCCTTTGATTTCCCTTGAAGTTCAAATTCAAGTACAACCAGTTTTAACCGAATGAAAAGAAACCCAGAAAACCAAAGTTATTTTCTGTGAAACGAGTTAGCAGCGTTGTCCTGGTCAAAGTGGCCTCCAAAGGCCATGGTAGGACAGGGATGGGATTGGCCTTCCCTGCTGAGCTCCAGCCAAGGCTGTCCAAGGGGGGCTATAGGATTTCCTCCCTCTGGCTCTTGCCTTTGAGGCTCAGCTGGCCGTTGCGCAAGGAGCCGTTCTGGCTGCGGAGCAGTTTCCCTTTTTCCCGGTCAGGCCATGTGAAGATGGCTTCATCACTGTCCAGCTCAGACTCTGAGTGCATCAGGCTCGTGTTGAGGACTTGGGCTTTCTGTCTGCCACCTTGAAGGGGAAACATTCCCAGGTTAGAAAAGCTTTTAACACCGGTGAGGACCTCACCTTGCTCCATCCCCTCTAAGTCTCCTTTTCCGATCACGTCTAAGAGGCAGCAGAATCTGACCTTCCTCTGTGTGTCTCTTATTCCCTGTGATGCTGAAGCCAAAGTGATCCTGTCTCAGACACTCTGGCATGTCAGAGGTCACAACAACACTCCAAGACAGCACAAAGCACAACAAGCAGACAGGAAGGCAATGATGTGACCAGAAGGGGATGTGAGCACACGTGGGAGCTCTGTCTCCCTGACCTTGCTCGGGGCATTGCCTAGAAAATGCTTGGAGGGCTCACAACTGGAGTTAGAGAATATGCAGGTGTGTGAGGGAGATCTCTGCCATCTCACTACCCTCTCCCTACTCTCCTCTCTGCTACTCCTGCCTGCAAGGGAAGAGAGAAATTAGCAGGAGGAATTTAGATTAATGCACAAGGACGGGAGAGAGACATTTACTGATATTGTCGGCAGAGGAAATATTTAAATTTAGCTTTTCCTTAATGGAGAAATGCAACATTTCCTCTGTTAGCAGAAAGCTCCCTGGACATATCTAGCAGGGAAAAAGACTTCAGTCAGCAGCCAGCCTCAGAAACAGCAAGATGAGTTTAGTTACCATAGAGCAAATGGTGAGGCACATTTAGCACATTTATTGCACAGTGGGCTCTGAGGTGACAGATGGTCAGATTAAAGCAGAGTTGGGTGCTGAGGGAGGGAAACACACCCAGGTTTCCTGCAAGGGTATCTGTGTTTGAGCAGTTGGGACAGCCTGGTCCTCAGAGGAACAGCTGATCAGTCTGTCACTGCAATGCCCTCCATGCTGCTCTTGGGCACTGCTCACTTTGCTGGAACACCATTAAGTGGGATAATACCAGGATGAGCAGTCATTTTCTGCTGCAAACAAGGATCAGGGACTCTTTTCCATGCACAGTTAACACATCTCCTTCTCTAAACAAAACCAGGACACACTCTGACATGAAACACACACTCAGCAGTGCAGAGCTGCCTGGCTTTCAGCAGGGCTGTACTTGGCACATCCTTCCCAACACTTCCCTCTGTTCCTGGTCAGTCAGCAGGTGGCCATGGCTTGGTTCATGTATCAGATAAAACCACTCCAGCCTGAAATAACTTCCTGATCTTTGCAAAGCACTGACAAGCACTCTCAGGTCAGCAATGCAGGCAGGGAAGTGCTGGCTAAGAACACTGAAGACAAATCCTGCCCTTCTGGAATGGGCCAACGGACCTGTAGCCACATGGAGCACTGAGGAATTCATGGAGCTCCCTCTGAAATGCACCTGCTTACTGGAAAACTAGAGGATGAGCTAAAATGTGAAATTTTCACAGCCTGTTATGCACAGGAGCAAGAATAAATAAGTTGATGAACCAGTTGTTTGTGGTGGGTGAGTAGCAGAGCAGAAATAAACCTCAATCTCTCCAATACACAAGTATTTTGAGGTTGTTCTCAGGTGTTGATCAGTTCAGTGTAATGTTTAGTGCCACTGAATTCCTGCTTTGCTGCAGAGAATGACCAAAGAATTGCATATTGGCAGGAAGGGAACTACCAGAACCCAGGGAAAAACTTCAGAGCAGGAGAAGTTACAGTCAAGACCCAATTTTGGGCTTTCTGAGTCAGACTGTTCTGCACAGCTTAATGCATCCACTTCCTACTTCTGAGGTACCAAGTGGAGACACCAGGACCAGGCCAGTTTCAGCCCCAATTTCCAAACCTACATAGATGACTTTACTAAATACCCCATATACAGATCTGAGACAAGCTCTCAGATCTTCTGAGACCCCTCTGTCAGTCCCTACATCACGTTTGCTTCACTGTTATTTTAAGTCTACCAAAGAAGAGTCCCCAGTCAGCACTCTGGAAGTGCTGAGCTCTTCCCTCTCATGTTTTACCTGCTTTGGGATTTGGTTTTAACTCCAGGCTTTCTTGATCCGTTGCATCCAAAATCTTGTATTTGCTTTTTCTTTTGGATTTTCCTTTCCGTCTAAAGGGGAGAAAAAGGAATTAAGGAACAGTCCATTTCTGAAAGAGCCAGAAGAAAAACAACTCTGATCTTCAAAGCTAAAGCACTTGCATTTAGGATTATGTTCATATTACAAAGCGAAACATTAAAATGTTGCTCAGTTGCACATTTATAGGTTAATCCAAATTTTGCTTCTTAATATAACCCAGAGTTGTGGAACTTCAATATTTAACTTGAAACACTTAAGTGAGAAAACCCAGCATCCCAAGGCTTAGCAGATGACCTGCTGGGACAATGGGATTGAATCTTTAACCTCCTACTGCAGACACTTGGCTGTGAAACCTGGATACAGCAGGGGTTTGGTCTCAGTCCCACCTCTTGCAGCAGCAGATCACCATCCACGACAAGATTCCAAAGGCAACCACGATGACAAAAGATGCAATGATCACATACAGCACACTCCACTCTGCAAGCAAAACCCCAGAGATAAACACATTTTGGCACCTCGTACAACTGACAGTGCAGATTTTAGGGGACTGGTTTTGGGAAAGAAAAGGCAAGGCATGCCTCTTTGCAGAATTAGAGGCTGGCATTCCTCTTTGCAGAATTAGAGGCTGGCATTCCCCACTGGCAGCACCACCAGATCCCCTAGGGGATCCAGTGTGTGGACCTGCTGGGCAGTGTTCACTGTGTGCTGGTTTATACAATTTGCTCTCCTGTGGCAGGACAGAGATGACAGAAGAGAGCTGTGCTTTATACACCCAGAATAGACTCAACTTCAGTGAGTGTCCACTGGGAGGCTGTGAAGGGAGCTCACTCCCCTGTCAAACATCTGCCCAGAGGTGAGACAAGGGTCTGTGTGCTGGTGTCAGCATCTCATCAGAACAACAGGGAGTCAGCAGGTGCCTGGCATGTGCCCAGCCTGGGTTCCAAACAGGGGTTTCTGTGCCAAGGTGCCCACCCGGGGGGGTCACGTACCGCAGTTGCTTTCGCCGTCCCCCATCTGCACCCGGAGGAAATTCTCCATCCAGAAGGGGTCACACACGCAGCGCTTGGTGAAGGAGTCGCAGCGCCCGTGCTCGGAGCAGTTCAGCTGACAGGCTGGGGGCCAAAACCAGCAAGGTGAACTAAATGACTCACAGGTGAGGCAAAAATGGGACAAAACAGTTCAATCCAGCCAACCCCTCCTGCAGGCTCTGATCTGAATGTGGCCCCTCTGTAGCTCATTCATAGCTCAGCCGTAATCACAAGAGGTGAGAAGTGCAAAGTAAGCACCTGGGCTTCCTGCCAAACTGAAACATCCAACTTCACCAGCAACATATATTTTGCCTAATAAATCCTCATTTTGATATACAAGTTATGGAATTTGTATATTAGTCAAGTAAGTGTTTTTAAACAAAGTTTTGATTTTCCAATTCAAACCCCGACTGTGAGACAGACAAGAAACAAACAGATCCTTTGGAGGCACCAAACAGAACTGAAAAATGGCTTCTGAAGGCCACAAAATGGTAAAATCAGGAAGTAATGAAAATAATTACTTTATGCAATTCTAGTTTCAAATCTCTAACTGATCAGCAAATGATCCTCACAGGATGGATCTCATAAAAGAAAAGCAGTGCTAATGTAAAGATGTAAAATAGTGATAGAAGGGGAACATTTCCTGCAGACTGATGTTTGTGCTGCACAGGAAACAAGTGGGTTCACAGCTACCAAGATGTGCAGTTCATTGTTTTCAGGATGACACTGATTTCAGTGGCTATAGTCCATTAATACTGTATTTTAGTTTCATAAGTATCAATCTGCTTTTGGTTTTGTGAACTCGAATCTTCACAGCAACACTGCAAGTAATTATTTATAAGAAGTTGAATAGTGAATAGACAGAATTAATTGGTAAATAAGCAATTAGTGAATAGTCTAATAGACTTATTTTCTGTTTCCCATTTATTAACATGAAAGCTCCTGCAGTGAGTGTGTGTGGGCATGTGGGTGGTTTTAGCACCCTTATTTCTGTCAGGCAGCTGAAAGGAAGGTAAAAGATGTTCAGTCTATCCCAAGAGACTCTCACTTACTGACTGTGTTAATCTCCAGGGCCCGGAAGATGAGGAAGTCTGACTGTTGTTTCCTCAGTTCGTTCTTCAGCGTCCAGGCCACGTCTCGTCCTTTGAATATCTGATGGGGAGGCTGGTTCTGCACAAAGAACACCATCTTCGTGCTGGAAGAGAGGCAAAAATTATTAATTACCTGCTGCTTCTCCAAACATCAGGTGGAGAGCACACTCTCCAGTCTGTCATTAGAGGGACTTACTCAGAATCTCAAATTTATTTGAAGACCAGACTTCTGGCTCTGTTTGAAAGCAGTAATAGCAGACCTGGTCTTACAGTAGAAAACCCTTCAGAATATCTGATCCATTCATGTTTTCCAAGCTATGGCTGCACTCAAATTTGCACATCAAGCAGATCTTTGCATGTTCATGCTAAGCATCAAATCCCCAGACTTTAAGGTCTTGCTGTTTTCATACTCTCCTTCCTTCCCTCCTCTTTGTGGGATCCTGAGAGTTTACTACCCTGAAACTTGGGGGTCCATTTACATGCTCAGCACAGAGCTCCAACACCAGAGAGTGGAAGTCTTTGCAAAGCTGAGTTTGAATGCACCAAGTGCTGTAGCCCAAAACCAACCCAGGTGTGAAGGATTCTGTATTCTGCAGCTTTACTGCATTAACTTTATGATAGAAGAACTTGTTCCTCATGGCTTGCTCACCTTGCAGAGCCCTGTGGATCCTTTAGACTCACAAAAGGATGCGTGAATGTTTGGGATTTATTATCACTAGTGAGCTCATGAGTCAATGGCATATCAGTGAAACCCTCAGAGTATGTGAAAAAGAACAAACCAACAGTCAGAGGAAAAAGCTCTTTTTTTAACAGCACAAGTTACTTTGACAGTGGAAGCAAAAATGGGATCTTAAAGCCATCTGTCAGGAAACAATCTCTGCTCCTTTATAACACTTCCCACTCTTTTGTCTGCTTGAACACATAAACAGATGAAGCATTAATGACAAGAATCCCTTACTTGCCTTACTCAGGGGCGACTGGTTTGCTCATGGCAGAGACAGAGAGCTACAGTTACAACAGAAAGTGCTGGCTCCTCTGTTCTCAGCTCTCTAGGTTTGCATGGACAATGAATTCTGATTTTCCTGCTACAGCAGGCCATGTGGACACAAAGGAATCGATACATCAGAGCACTCAGCTAGGTGTAAAGTAACAGCAGATTTATTGCTGACTTGCTGCAGGACTTTAAGCATGTCCCTTAAATCTTCTTCAGTGCTTTAGGTACTTTAAAACTACTCCCCTTTTAATAAAAACTAAGTGCAATATTGCACTTATTTCAACAGATTTCCACTCATGGCTTGTTGCCACTCTCCAGGTAGGCAATACCACCCTGACCACCCTGACCAGTCAACAGCCCTGATCAGCAGTCAACTTCCATGGGTTTAGGATAAATGCAGTTTTCTGTAAGCCAAATAGCAATCAAAATTAAGCTTTTCTATCTCTTCAAACAGAAATTACATTGGCTTTCAACATTTTTTATACATTAGGTTGAAGCAGTTGTGTAGCCAATAAAGCTTCTGCAGAATTAGTGGAAGATGCTCCCTGTCTGGGCTGTGTGGTTGGAACTGGATGATCCTTAAGGTCTCTTCCTACCCACTCCAGTCTGTGATTGTATGAGGTACCAATCTGGCATGAAGGTGAAGGGGATTGTTACACACTCTGGTGTGTTCTAAGTGTTTCAGCAAATTCCTGCACCAAGCTCTGTTACTTCTCCAGCTGCAGAACATCCCTTTACAGAGTCTCCACAATTTTCAAAAAACAAATCAGATTTGTTCTTATTTTACAGGTTTGAGGTGAAAATACACCAGCAGCAGCAGTTTTCAAGGGCAATGCACCATCTCCAGAGGGGAAAGATACTCAAGACCTGCTTGGCACCTCTGATGCAAGCAGGAATATCAATGTTAACAACTCCACATGTCCCAGTGATCCAATCTGCTTTCCAAAAGGCCTTGATTTTCCAAACCCTCGAGCAATTCCTTGCTGTGTACCCTCCCAGATGAACCCCACCTTTGTTCAGTGTATGGCTGGATCTTTTGCACGGTGATATCTGAGTCAAGGACGCCCAGCAGCACCCCAATCTGCCGGATGAACATCCCCTTCTGCCGCTCCGTCAGCTGGCTCACGTTCACATCCAGGATCATCTCCACCAGGTTATTTTTCCTAGGATCTAGACAGAATGTAGATTGTACAGATCTTTAGAGTTTCTATTTAGCAGCCTGGGCACAAGGCAGGTTTTTAGTTATCTTTCCAGGATGTTTCTGATTTGAACACAGAACTACAGAGTGGCACTGTGGGAAGGGACACAAGGTAACAGAAGCAGTGAGAGTCAGCCCTCAAAAACCACAGGAAAACACAACCACATCCCCCAAAACTTTTGACATTTACAGTTCTAAACTAGACTAGATGACACATTTTAATCCCAGTGTGCTGTATCCAGAGGGCTGCAGGCAAATGTGGTACGGCACAAAACTCAGGCTCACCAGGTTTGACCTCCACCGTGGTCCTTTCCACATCACTCTCTCCTTTGGCATCTGTTACTCTGAGGTGAAATGTGTAGGTCCCTTCTACCAGATTGGACAGGAGGAGGACAGGATGATGGTCTGAATTATTTAAGACTTCCTGGAAGGCAGAACAAAGTAAGTATGAGGAAACAAAGGATCAAAGCAGCACCATGTATTGTCATATTTCAGGATATGACAGAGTAACAGCCCAACAAGGAGCTTTGTATTTCCTCAGGAGCTGTCAACACTACCTTGCACTGATTTTTGTGATCCTTTACAAAAGAAAGCTCACCCCAGCTGCAGGGCTCCCCTCATCTCGGGTCCACAAGTAGCTGACAATCCCTTTATCATCAGAGGACTTTGATCCATCCAACTCTGCTGTGTTTGTGGGCAAGGTGATGACAACATTACCAGCAATCTTTGCAACGGGTGGCTTGTTTATCTCTAAATAAACAGAGAGAAAACACTTGGAGAAAGATCTTGTAATGCCCAATCAAAAATTACTGCATTAGATCTCCAGTGTACTCCAGAAATCCCAGTCTAACCCCAGGGAAGAGAAGGGAAATGCTGCAGGATTAAGCTGAAAACACCATTCCTCCAGAAAAAGGCAAATCTCAAGGCCACTTCAGTGCTGTCCACATTGTCTCCCTCCATTCCTTACTCCTGTTGTGTCTCTGAACACAGGTTTTGCTGAACTGCTGAGATAACCAGTGGCTGAGCAGCTCTGCTCATGGCTGGACGTACCTTCCTTGACGATGACGTTGACGGAGCTTTGGCTCTGCAGGTTCCTCTCATCTTTCACTGTCAGAGTGAACTCATATGTCCCAACCTGGAGGCCTGTGACAGTGGCAATGCTGCTGTTGGCATTCTCCAGCTTCACACCATCTGGACCCCTAACCAAGACACAAGGGGTTTGGTTCGTTTTGGGCCTTTTTCAGGGGTTTTGATAAGTTTAAACTTTGCACAGAGCACTGGAGGCAACCTCGCTCCAAACAGGAGCTTGGAAATAATAGGCCATTATAAAAATTAAAATTATGTTCTCCAGTTACAGCAAGATAATCTAAAGAATAAGTGCAGAATCCAGAACAAAAAGCATAATTTCTGGCAGGTTAATGCATTGGTTAATTTTAAACCAGAGGAATACTGATAACAGCACTTAGGTGGTGTTTACAAATAGTGGTACTTTCAGGAACTTGGCTTGTGAACTGCACAATGAGCCAATTTTGTAAAAAAAAAAAGGTGCAAAGCAATAACAGTCCTTCATTTCTAGGGCTTTGCACAGACATTGCATTAACAAACAGAAAAAGCTACTGCAAGTTGCTCATAGGCTTTTTCCTGAATTCCCTAAAGCATTTCAGGGAATTTAGAGTTGAAGAGAACTCTGCCTCCTTTAAACAAACTGCAAAAGCATCGAGTTAGGAGGCCCTGCTGTTGTTGATTACAAGGGTCTGTCTCTCCATGAGACCCAAGCTCCATTGCTGTGAATGGAAACACAGCTGAGCCACACCACGCTCAGAGTGGGAGCCAGGCCTAGAGATGAAGGCAAAGCTATTTCTCATGCTCAAAGAAAACCCCATTTCTTTCCAACCAAATATAAATCCTTGTCTTATTCAGGTAAAGCTTGTCAGGCCCCATGTGACCATGACTGAACACAAGAGAGGTGTGGGGCTGTTTTAAATGAAAGATTTGGATACACAAGAACATGGAAGGTGATACACACCGTGTTTTTTCCCAAAGATAGAAGACTATCTTCTGGTCATCTGAGCTCTTGCTGCCATCTAGAGTGGTGCTGTCCACAGGAAGAGTCAATTCTTTATCTGGACCAGCATCTGCCTTTGGGGGCTTGTTGTTTTCTGGAAAAGAATGCAGGATTTCTCTAACACACACCATAAAGGTGAAGCTTAAAACACCACCAATAAGATTTTCCAGTACATCCCTTGCCCACTACCTTGTATTCAGATAAAGTGAGGTTAAAAGCAGTTAAGAAATTCAATAAGCATTTAATTCACACATATGCAATAAAATGAAACTGAAAACTAGGAATTCTGATTTTTGCTCTCATTCTCTCAGTACTGCTCCACTTTTCCTGCCCCTGTCCCAGGACCCAGCACTGTGGGCAGACACAGCTGTTTGGAAATACAATCCTGCCTTTATTGTAGGAAAATATCAATTAGGTTACACTGTGTAAAATAAGAGAATGGCCCACAAAGGTAATATTCCTACAAGCTTTCTTTTGCTCGTTTATCAGCAATATACCAGCCCAGAATGTTCCTAAATCAGATCAGCTTTTCTGAAAGTCACCATAAGATCTAGAGGTCGCTGACAGATTGCTGCTCACCTCCAACCCCTGGAAGGGAAGCAGCAAGAGCAGGTAAAGGCAGCTTACCTGGCTGGACTATCACAGTGACCTCTGCAGTGGACTGGTGCCCAGCAGAATCAGTCACTATGAGCTGGTAGGTGTAATCACCTTCCTGCATTGCAGAGAGCTGCAGGACTGGTGTCCTCACACCCTGTAAGAAAAGATTTTCATGGATTAGAAACAATCCTCGTGCAGATGATGGTGGGCCAGAAGACTCTGATTCTAAAGTAACTGTTACCAGCACATTCTAGGGGGTTATTACCAACTCCTGCTATGGGAGCAGGAGTCTGTGCCACTTCAGCAAAGCTCTTGCAGCTAAATTTATGCATACTACAAGGACACTGTTGTGGGGCATAACAAGAGTAATATGCCATACAAGCAGACCTTTAGGGATTCAACAGTTCCCAACTCCAGTAAAATCTCTGGGGAGCCCTGTGCAAATCCCACACATTGTGAACCCGATTCATGGACTTTCTTATTCTATAAATTTGACAGTAGTAATAGTCTTTAAAACTAAAATGATGACACAGAAACAAGTTCCAACATTTACTGTTAAGCACTGAGAAGAGTCTGGCCAGTATCAGTGAAATTCAGACTCCAAGATTCAGCTCAAAAGTTCCCACCTCTCTCAATCCCCCTTCTTCAGCAGGTTTTAAAACTGCATTGCTCAAGAAAGGAACAGGATGCCAGTGGTGAGGCTGGTGCTCCAGCTCAGCCACTAAACCACCACCAGCTTCACAAGGATTTAACCTTAGGCACATACTTATATCACACATTTGCTCTGTAGGATTCTAAAAGACATTTGCTAACAGTCCATTAAAACTGGTTGGATTACAGATAAAATCCCAGCTAGTGAGCAATCCAGATGGAGCACAGGAGACACTGACCTGCATCTCCATCACCTTCCCTTTGCTGTTGGGGCTCAGCAGCCACTCGTAGCTGACGATGCTGTGGTCGTCCGTGCTCTGGTTGCCATAGAGAGTGATGGAGTTCTGGGGCAGGGTGATCACCTGGTTTGGGCCAGCATTGGCCACTGGAGGATAATCCACTGCCTTCTTCACAGTCAGGTTAGCAGTGGTGGAGTTGCTGGCACCATCTGAGTCCACAACTGTTAGACTGAAGAGGGAAATAAGAAGTGATGGTGACCAGAGCTGAATACAGACTTTTCTGAATAGAAACTTCCCCCAAATGTCCAATTATCAGCCTCAAAGTGATGCAAGTAATTCAACAGTCACATCCATCTCTCACTTGAAATCTAACAACCAGTTCCAAGGTGAAACACAGAAGTGCATTCTAACCCCCAAGTGGCCTGGACACAGCACATCTCCTCAGGTAGGCTGGTACCACAAAACACAACTGCTTTCTGCTAAATCTAGACCTGAACATGGATCTGGTAAGTTCATGCCAACGGGTTAACAAGAAAGCAGTGATCACTAAGAGCTACTCCAGGTTATTTTACTTTAAATAGATCTGCTGATGCAGTGATGGACATCACACCAAAATACAGGCCAAAGGAAAAACACAGGACAAATACAAAAGTAAAATCAGCCACCACCTATTGCCAGGGTTGTGCATCAATCCATTATACCTCACTCACTTATCTGAGACAAACACATTGCATTTAAAAACTGGATTTGAAGACTGCATTTCTTCCTAAGCCTTTACCCAAAGAGTTTAGATTTGACATTTCAAGAGACATTTTGCAGCACTGACAGAGCAGCCATCATCTCAACCAGGGCTACAAGGCAAGAATAAGAAGTAGCTGGACAGCTTATCTCTCCTGAAGTGCAAAGCTACAAAACTACTTGAAAGTGTAGGAGTGGAGAGAGGGAACATCACAAAATGGAGTTCTCTCCATGTTTTGTGTTGGGTTTTTTTAAAGCAGATTAACACTTCAGGAATCTCATACATTTCACTCTTAAGGGATGAGAGCTGATGGACTCTGCCAGGTGTGACCTACCTGAAAGTGTAATTCCCAGGTACCAGGTTGGTGAGTGTCAGTATGGGAGTGTCACTGGAAACCTTCTCCTCCCTCAGGGGACCCTTCAGCTCTTCCCAGTGGTAGCTGATAATTTTATCATCATCAGTGCTTTCTGTTTCAGTAATGGAGGAAAACACACACACACAAAGAGTTGGAAAATGCTGCTTCACAGATTCCAATGGTCAGTCCCCACTTCTGCCCTAGGTTTAGTATTTTTGGCTGAAGCCCAAAGTCCCTGTTATGCTCAGACACCCAAACTGTAACAAATCAATGCTAGCTGGGCCTAAGACAACCTGAATTTGTTTAAAGGAACTCCTGAAAAGCTCTAGTGCAGGCCAGGATCACTGAAGGTGGCGTGTCAGTAACTTACACATTTGAAGTTTAGCCAAGAGCTCGGTAAGTTTGACTGACAGTAATTACTTTTTGATTCTGAGCAGCAACCTCCAGAGCTTTTCCTTTTTTAGGAGATTGGCTCAGGCCAGTGCCCTTCAAAAGGAACATGGAGAGGTGCTGCTGTGTGTGTTCTGCTCTCCTGGCCAGAGAGGCCAATTCTTTTCACTGAACTGTGTTTGACAAGGTCATTGTTTCTCTTAAACTTTATGCAAAAGGTCAGCCCAGGACCAAACACAAAGCCCCCTGCTGGATGCTGCACTAAAACCTGCAGGTACTCACTGCTGCCGTCGATAAGAGTGGAAATGGTTGGCAGGGAGATTTCCTGGAATGGTGGGGACACGATGGCAACAGGAGGCTGATTCACCCGGGGCTCTGCAACAACAACCCAGCTGTTACCATCACACTACAGGCACAAAGTCCTGGCCAAGGAACTGCAAAACTATCAGCAACAGTGATTTGTGCTTCCAGCATGTTCTACACCAGCTTGGGGAATCAGTGCTGCCAAAAAGGGCTTCAAACAGTGTGGGGTGAACAGCCAGCACATCAGTGCTCTGGGAAGGCTGCACTGCATCAGTTTTTCCCTACTGGGTCAAGCACCTACAGCTTCTTGCCACAGTGTGGCTGCTGCTCTGAAAAGTGAAGGATTTTGGTGCATGCTGCCAGCTGCAAACTCACTGCTTATAAGGAAATGATCAGCCACAGCACCCAGAAGACCAGCCACACACTCTTGCTAATTTAGGGAGTGCAAGAGCCCTTCTTTGCCCACAAAGCTTGTACAAGAAGTCTTGCTGAAGACTGCAAAATGAAGGGGTTTTATTGACACTTGTGGTTGTCTCTTTAGACAGGCCACATAAAAAGTGAGGCAGCACAAGATGCTGTACCTCCACCAGCTCATCTGCAAACCAAGTCTTACAATAGGGAATGAGATTTGACTTAACCTGCCTGTGGTTGGGAATGATATTTCTTATGGACAGGAAAGAAAGGAACCTCCAAAGGAGCTTCAAAGCTCTGGCTTCTCTTCAGTTTTTGCTCCTGCTGCTATAAGATTTTTGTCAGACTGCAGCTAGTTTTTATGGAGGCAGTGGCCTTTCAGGGTGAGATGTTTGCTGAGCACTTCCCTAGCATGATTAGAGCTCTTTTATCAAGTGGTTGGCTTGATATAGTACAGAAAAAATAGCAATGTTTAGCAATAGCTTCCAATCTTAGGAAATTATTTAATATATACATATATATGTGTGTGTGTGTGTGTGTATATATACATATATATGTGTGTATATTAAATGATGTATATATTACATGCTGCAAGTTCATAGCACAATGAACTATCCCCACACCAAACCAAACAATCTAACCCCATGGTACAGCTGCCTTGGCTTGTCAGAGATGGCTGAAGTCAAGGAAAACCCAATCCCAGCACTCACTTGGATTCACTGTTACATTCACATATCCCTCTCCATGAGCGTTTTCCCCATCCACAACGACTTTGAACTCATAGAGGCCAACAGTAAGCTGGAAACAAACACAAAGGATTATTTACCTACAGGTTGGTGGCACCATGTCAGGACCTATTGGAAGGTCAAGTTCCTGTGCTTTGGCACAGGAGCACCCAGGCAATTGTGCTTCAGCCTCTACATACACAGCAAAGGAGGGTTTCCAGGCCAAAATGGCATCACAGGTATTTTAGTTTATAATGGCTATGCAGAAAGACTTGTATTTATTTCTCTCTGCCACAGGATTGTCAGTCAAGCTTTATTTTCCAGCAACAAAAGGCAAACAGAAGAGAGATAATAGAGATTAGTTCAGGTTGTCTGGCCACAGGAATCTGAGCTAGCAGATTGCATTTGAGGTGAAAAAGGCTGCATGTAAGAAGAAAATCTCTTCTTGTGTATTTTTATAAATGCAAGTGTTTCTTCTTTTCCTTCTAGGTGACATGAGCCAGGCAGTCACCTCTTCACCATCCACTATTGAGCCAGAATGAGAGGATGAGGGACCAGGTGCTGGATAACAATCTTGACACCCAAAAGGCTGAAACCCTGACAGAGACCTGCACACTCTTTTCCAAAGGTTTGGCTCTGCATGATATCCTCACTAAAGCCTGTATAATTTTTTTCTGAGTGCAGTAGAATCCAGGCTGCTCAGAGGAATGTCTCAAGTACAGAACTGTATATTCACAGTACTTAGAGTCATTTCCTTGTTAAGAATCCCCACGTGCAGGAACTGGCAACCCTTTCCCTGTCAGAGCTTGTCTAAGAGCAGCAGCAGGGACATGTCATGAGGTATTGCAGGGGTCTTGTTAATGGAAGCAGCAAGACCCTCTTCCAGTGGGCAGTACAAGGCTCAGACCTAAGCAGACTACCCCACTGTTCCAGGAATATTCCCTCCCCTTGTTACTGTTAAACTGTCCCATTTGTGTGCCTTGTCACACTGCTTGTAGGCAGCTTGTACCTCCTGAAATCAATTTCCTCCTTCCCTTGTGCCAGATCAATCTCCTTTTTCTAAGAGCCTCAGAAGAGGGCTTGCAGTTCAATGTTGGCTGCCTGCCCACCATGCAATTTCCTATTCACCCTGAAACCCCAAACAAGTCTTTCCTGGCTGGTGGGGTCCCCATCTTCTCCACTTGGCATTTAACACAGCAGGATAGGAAGTAGCCAAAGCTTTACCTTAGACAACTTCAGGGTCTGGGAGTGCTTCTCTGCCATTACTCCACTATAGTCTTTTGGATGAGTAATCAACTCCCACTCATAGGAATATGTGGTTCCTTAAACAAAAAGAAAAGGTCCAGATGTTTTTTTTCAAAGCCTGTCTTTCTGCCATGCTAAAGAACTGCAAAGGTATTAAACATTTACAAGGCACATTCTGCTGCACTGTGGAGAAATGAGACAGCTTGGGCTGTGGCTTTTTGGGAATATACCCAGGAAAAGAGACAATCTGTGCTTCTAAACTCATTTACTCTGGAATCAAAACCCATCTTTCAGCCTCCAAGGCAATAAAGAGCTTTGGAACAATCACAGCTCCAGGATAATAAGAGAGAAAAGCCTTATCACATCCTCAGATCCTGCAGACACAGGAATGCCAATTTTTGAGCAGGAATGAATCAATCCCTGCTGCCCACAACATGGATCACACCTGCTTCTACAGCTCCCACTGCCACAGTGGACAGAGTTAAGAATTTTTAAAATACCTGCCAACAATTTGATTAAATGAGGAGTGTATAGAATGTGTTCCTCAGCAGGCAAATACCCCAGTTCAGATTTTGATCACTTGCTAAAACAACTCAGTTCCTATCAGCTAATACCAAGAATAGATGCTAAAAGTCCAATTCTTCCTCATACACCACCCTGAGAATGTGCCATCTCTTCTCCCATCTCATCCCACAATCTCCCAAATCCACTGGCTTTGCAGCACTTTCCATTTTTTTTTGTGCCTCACTATTTTCTCTGAGAGGCAGCACAAGGCAATAGCTGAGTATGAAAAATTTCCACAGGAAAGTGCTCTCTGACAAAAGACATTTTCAATACTGCCCTTAATACATGCCACACATAATGACTGTTTGCCTTTTCACATCCCAAGCCCTTAACAGAATTCCCAGGGAAGCTTTACCAGGTGGTGGTTCAGGAAGCACAAATGCATTCAGCTGAACTTCATTCTTTGGCAGGGTCACTTGAACACTGTCTCCAGCAGAAACCACCAGCTCCTTCATAGCTGAAAGGGACAAACACAGAATTGGAGAGGAACAGGGGAAAAATAAACCCCAGCTTGGTTTCAGTTGATGGAATAAACCCCAGCTACAAATGATGATGTATTTTGTAAACATCCTGCTCCTCAAGAGCCCTCCCATCTCAGATTTTTGCTCTCCTTGTCAATGTAAAAGCACTAATGGGGGTTTACAATTTTTAGTCACTTCTTTGCAGATACTGGGCTGAAACCTGGCCCTTGGGCCCTGCACAGGGACTCTCCTCACCCAGGTCCAGCAGGATGGGAAGGGTTTTACTTGACAGCTTTTTGGCAGAGAACTCAGCTGCAGGCTCATGGCACAGCAAGACAAACACTGCTACTTCCAAACTGCAATTCCAAAGCTTCACAAATATATAAAGAATCCACAGAATTTCTTCTTTGAAAAATTGCTTGAGGGCTAAGAGAATTTTTTTAAACTTGCATAGCTGCCACACTGGGTATGGAAGCTCAAGATACAAACTTGGTCCTTTTTTATTTATATTTTCTTTTCCACCCCCCGCTCAAGAATTTTCTTGCCATTCCATTTCAAATAAACTGACAGGTTCCTTTTAAAAACTACAGGATAACCTTGAAAACTATAGCCAGGGACATATTTTTTTCTGCTTTTTATTAGCATTAAGATAACCAGAAAATTCAACACATTTCTTAAAAACACCTCTTGGCCTTCTCATCTCTCTCTTCCCTTCCCATTTGCTTTATATTTATCTTTTTATTATTGGACCTGGGAATTATGCATAGAAAATATTCATTCTTTAGTTTGACCCTGTCAAAGACAATGTTTCAGAGGTATGCACAAAAAATCTAAATTTAAAAAATGGGAAAAGGGGACCTTAGACATTCTGCTATTTTCCCACCTTTATTATCTATTATTTATCTATCTTCCAATTTTAATAGCTAGTGGAATTAACCACCTTTTTTTTCCCTCTCAAATACTCCATCAATCTTTCACCTTCAAAGAGTTCCAAGGCAAGAAGCAATCAGATCTCATTAGGAAATAATAAAAACAAAATCCAGACAAACAGATAAAAAACCTTGGAAAAACTACTCTTTACATCATCTTTGCATTGGTTAGCAAAACCAGGAGGCCCTGGCTATGTTAGATGTCCCAGACAAACCAATGAAGATTTTTAAAGCATATTTTCCACTTTTAGGTGAGGTAAGCCTAAACTTAAAAAAATAATTTAAAAAAAATTAACTTGTCAGCACAAGCAGCCAATGAACTTCCTGCCAAAACCATCTTTGGGTGCAGTGCTTCCCTCACACTTTCCATTTGTTCCCTTGTAAGGGAAAGGCACCCTAAATTCAAAAGCAATTGAGCAGTGAATGCTTCAGCACCCTGGCTGCAGTGAGTTCTGAGACAGCACACGGGCAGTACACGCCATTCCCTGTGTGCAGCCATGCCCCAGGGAGAGCTGCCAGCCCTGCTCAGGGAACAGAGCTGCCAAAGGGCATTTTGGCCTGGGTGCACTTGCAACAGTCTGTTTTAGGAAATACCAGTGTGAACAGGAACATCAGCATGCTGCAGAGCAAAGCATGGGCTAACAGCCAAGTACACTGTTCTCCACGGCTGAACTGTGCAGTGACACTTCAGGGACAGAAAAGAATCAGTTACACCCTTTTCTGAGCACACATTAAGATTTCTGCTGGATTTGATGGATAGCAGTGTGCCAAGGCTACTGGAAAAACATTTCCCAGGACTCTGCCCTGCATCACATCTCAGCCTTCACGTTGGGAACTAAGATATCCTCATTAATTCCCAGCTGTCCTCACATGCAATGGTCACATGCAGATTTATGATGTTCAAGTTCCATTCCAGACCTCAGGAATTACTGGGATCCAACAGCACATGTGCTGACACAGATGCCTCAGTATTTTCTCCAAGGTACCATAATTATCTATATATATATATATATATATCTATCTATCTCTCTCTCTATATATATATAGAGATATCTATATATCTATATATTGTAATGCATATTTTATACATACTATATATATAAAATATACTATATCTGTATCTATATATAACATAGATAGATATATAGATATATATAGATATCTATATATTTAATATATATTTTAATACATATATTATATATACTATATATATACTATATATAATATATAGTATGCTATATATAATACACTATATATAAAATTATATTATATATAATATACTCTATATATAATATATAGCTATATATAGATATATACACATATATAGATATATAGCTATCTATATATTTTATATATATTTATACTTATTTTTATGTATATTATATCTATTATATAATCTATATATCTACATCTAGATATAATATAGATAGATATAGATACAGACATAGAGATAGATAGATAGACAGATAGATAGATAGATAGATAGATAGATAGATAGATAGATAGTTAGATAGATAGATAGATAGATAATTATGGTACCTTGATACCATATATTTACAAATATATTTATAATATATCTATATATATTCTTCCACACTGCTGTGGCTTGAAAAAGCCTGAGCAGGTGACATTTGCTGGAGCCCTGCAAGTCCTCACCTGGAGTGGTGGCAGCAGTGCTTGGGGCTGCAGCAGTGCTGCTCTGGGCTGTAGTTACACTGCCATTTGTGGGCACTCCACTGGGCACAGAAGTCTCTGCCTGTGCCTTTGCTGTGCTTTTCACTGGCACAGGGCTGGCTGTGGGAAACTGAGGCTGGGCATCATCAGGCTGCCCAGGCTGCTCAGTCTTCCCTGGAGCTGTCAGGTCCAGTGCCACAGGGCTGGAGAACGTAGCCAGCACTGATGATTCTGGTGCAGATGTTCCTGTGTGGATCTGGAAAGGAAGAAGTTGTCTGAGTTTGATCTGAACACTGAATGGCAGTTTGAAGTTGCCTTTCTCCTCCTCCACAGTTAGTGAGGCTGAAAAATCCCTGGTTTGTTTTTCCAGAAGCAGGAATTTTTACAGCTTCCCCTTCTCTTTTCTGAAGTGTTTCTTCATGTTCTTCCTCCAGAGCACACAATTCTACCCCAGCTGAACACCAGTTAACACCAGATTTAGCTACAGCATTTAAGTACCAAGGCTGTTGATATGGTAAATATAAGAGAAGATCCAGGTTCAAAATTGCAAAAGAACAGAAAGGTGGGGTAAGACAGAGCCTGAAGACAGGGACCACAAACTGGGGTTCATTCACTCTGGCTGTGATTTCCTTTTCCTGAAGCCATGCAGTTGGCCAACATGAAGCAGGAGGATTGCAGTGGCATTTTTATGTAATAACTGAATTGTTACAGCAAGAGGAAATTTATTTTGGAATCACTCTTCAAAGCAAGGTGAGCTGACACACACAGCTCCCTGCGTGCCTGCCCCAGGAGATGCTGCTGGGCAGGGAGAGGAGTTGGGGGGCACAAAGTTTGCTCACATCCACACAGGATGAGCCACTTGATTGAAAATAATCAGAATGGCTGGAACAATTTCCTTTCTTTCATCAAAAAATTCCTTTTACCTAGCCCCATCCCAGCTCCCAGCCTGCCAGGCCATACTCCTGACAATTTACCCTCCACCATGTGAAGTCCATGTGTAGCACCTTTTTTTTCTTAGCTAAGTCTATTTTGAGAACATCTGCTAAATATTTAAAATAGAGCAATTTACCATCTTTGACTCAGAAAGTGCTTTGGAGCTGGATTTCCCACCACTACTGCCCATTAGAGGAGTGATTAAAAGCTCCTATTGGAGGAAATATACTCAATATACTTTTAGACCATGCTGTTGGCATTCAGTCCAGGAAACAGGAACTGGGAAAACACTCCAGACCATGGTGGGCAACATCCTTGTCAGTAAATGGGCTGGGCTTTAGAAAACACTAAATGTTGGTTGTAAAAATAAAGCTGTGCTGCCCACACTGAACAGCCAGCCAAGCCAGGAGCAGCACTGAAGGCACTCAGGGCTTCTCTGCAAGGTTTTTGTTTCAGCCTTGGGCAAATAATTTCCTCTCACCATATCTCAGCTCCCTTTGCTCACAGAATGTAAAACAATTGTTTGATTAACATCTGAGCTTTATGTACCAAGGAATCAAACACTGTTTGTTAGTGTTACAGACATCAGTTGTCTTCCTTTATTTGGTTACTTTATAATGGGCTTACTTAAACAGAAGTATGGATTCTTTGGAATCCAGGCAGGAAAAATCTGGCATGCTGCTCTTTCTCAGTGGCCTCAGGACAGCTGGATGTCCCAAGCTGTATCATCTTCCACCCACTGACAACTGCAAAGGGTACTCCCTCCCATTCCTCAAGATAAAGTCTGAAATGCTGGCAGGAGAAAGAGGGAACAGCCAGGCAGCAACCCAAGTGAGACAGACTCTTTAGGAAAGGCACAGGAGCAGAATGTTCCCATGACTTCACTATGGGAAACAACTTTTTGCCTCTCAAGAATCAACCCAGAAGGGTCACAAGAACAAGAGCCACAAAAAACACACAGGAGATCCACATTCACCTGCTGGCCACAGCAGAGTCCCCACTTTGCCTGGTAATATTTCCAGTGAGCTGAATGCTTTCTTGACTCACTTTTAATTCCCAAAAAACCCCACTTTACAGTTAAGAGAGATCCTCTTCCTTCCAAAAATCTTCAGGATGAATTGACAGCCAAATGTCTGTGGAGAGCTGGAATTAGATAAGCTTTGCCTGGGGCAACACAACAGTCAAAAATGCCTCTAATGCTTGCAAGCTGAGACATTTCTTATCTTTGCTCCATAACTCTGAATTCTTTAAAGCAAAGAACAGATTATTTCATTCTTGGGGATAAATGACAAGGAGACTAGAAGTTTGCCAGCTGTCCTATCTTATTAGCTTAGAAAATAGAGAGGAGTGACACATTGGCCTGAGTCAACACAGGAGCCTCAGACAATTTTGATTCCACCCCTAAATGCCTTTGGCCTGAGACAAATAACCCAGTGTCCTTGTCTGAGAGTCCCATGTCTGGTAGAGGGACTAGAGCAGCCCTGTGCATCAGAATCCACACTGAGCCCAAGTTACTTGAGAGAAAAATACCTCTGTCCTGGGAATTACCTCTATTTTTTAATTTAAATAGGCCTGGTCTGAATTCACAAAATGGGCTCTTTTCAGCTTAGATGATTTCCTTGCTGTCTGCACTAAGTGCCACATCTGTGAAGACTCTTAAGGCACTAAAATGAAGGTAATGTCACAAACCATTACAGAGTTAGTGCTGGTGGTAAAGAGAGACGTTTCCTTGTTCCTTGTGGATGAAAAGCACCCAGCACTTGCAGGAAATGTGACAGCAAGAGCCAAACAGTGGGCTTGATGTGAGGGCAGGAATGACTTCTCTGGCTCTGTTGCAACACTCCTGCTCCAGCCTTCCCCAGCCTGTCTGCAGAGCTGCTGCAGTGCTGCAGCATCCCTGCTCATCAGCAGTGCTACAGTTAAACACTTCTCCTGCCTGGCTATATTTTAAAATTGACAAGGAATTTTACAACGAGACAGAAAAAAAACTGGTGCCTGGAAAATGTCACTCACTTGAATGAAAAAGTACCAATCTCTCTTAGTTAAGGGCTGATGAGCAGGATGCACAGTGGTTTATCCTGGTTCCATAGCATGGATCCAGTAAAACCAGAAATTAATGCTCACTGCACATTAGCAAATGCCACTGCAGATGGCTGTGGAGCCATCAGAGCTGCACAAGGAAAATTAAAACCCACAGAGGCGATATTTTCCCAAAACTATCATTTTCCTTCTCTCTGAGCCTGCAAAAGCAAAGGAAAATATTTACCTTCCATACATTCAATGCTCAGCAGCAGCAGAGGAGAAAAAGCACTTTGATTTCAAATCTCCTCTCCTACTTCAGGTGTTTGATGCTCTCAGGTGTGACAGCCAGTACTGTCCCCATCTTCCAACCCTTCCTAAAGAACAGCAAGAAACACCCAGCCATGTGCTCCATGGATTGGGCCAAATGTAACCCAGAAATTCTATTGATTTCAGCATGGGTGTAACTTTATTTTGGTGCCAGCCTGGAATACCTCCCTCCTGGAAGGTCTGGCCATGTCCAAGAACACAGCCCCCAATGTTTTATCCTTGGCTCACATTAAACTGCTCTTGGATTTGAAGTGCAAGGACAGCTGCAGAGCTGGCTTTGCATTTTGCAGGTAAAGTTGGATGGTTCAATAATCCTGGAATTAGCCCAGGTGGGTATTTTAATTCTTCCTTCTCCTCAAAAACTCCATCCTAAACCTCAAAAATGCAAATGTCAGGAATTCTATTATATCACTATATTTTAGTAAAACGTTTTATTTTTATGAACTTCCATTTAGTTAAGAGCCATGGACTTTCTTAGCAAAAATCATCAAGGAGCAGAAAAACCTTTCCCCAGCACACATCCAACAGTGCACATTAATAACAAAGGGAGCAATTCCTAAAGATGGGAAATCCTGCATGTTCAGCAACATTCAGAAGCTGATTAATCAGTGTAATTTAATACTTGCAACCAGTTTAACTAGACACACATTGGACAGTAATAGCAGGATAACCTGGAAAGCAAAACTGCAAAAAGAACAAGCAGGGAGATGTAAAAGCTGCTCCCCAAGAGCAAGAGAAAACATTTAAGAGTGGCTGCAAAGACATCTCCTCACATGTATGACAGCTGAGAGAATGGGGTCACCATCTCAGCTCAACTCCTAGGAGGAGGAAAGAACAGGGAGGGTGGAAACACTGCAGCATTGCAGGGGAGAAAGAAATCTGAGCTCAAGTCAGCCTCACATGCTGGGGGGGGGTTCTGGAAAATCAAACATTTGTCAGGTTTAGTGCCTGGTTTCACATGTCACCCTGGCTGCCCAGGAGCTCTCAGCAGTGTCCCTTGGCTGCTCGCCACATCCTGCTCCAGGGTGGTGGCTCAGGCAGTCACAGCCCTACCTGCAAGCAGGATTTGAAAAAGTCAGTCATTTCCAGAACCAGAGTTTTGTACAAAGCCAAACCCCTGAAACGTGGCAAAAGCTATTTCAGGAGCAGTTTAACAAAGGAGAATTATATTTCGCCATCAGGAGTGCACAAGCGTTTTTGAGATAAGGCTCAAAAAATCATTTGCAGATGTAAAAATACAAACATCACTTAACAATTCAAATGTGCCAAATTCTCTGTAACATCATGATGTACTGGCTTAACACTGTATGTATTTGGAGTAGAGACTAAACTGATTTCATTCACCAGTGCCAAGGTAAGCTTTGGAGGATTTGAGAAACTGGAGCACTCTTCAAAAAAGAGAACATTTGGAATTAAGATGCCAACTCAAGCGAGCAGATTGACATCAAAGTACACTGTGAGTTCTGTGCATGACTCTATAAAATAATGTATTTAACTGCCTTGATTCAGCATTTCAATGAAAACAGCTTTTTGAATTGTGTGGATTTGAACAGGTACTTTTACAGGTAACAGTTTTCAGCTCCCGGACAATTTCCACTGACATGTCACCTTTCCTTCTCATCTGGCAAGCACGCTGTGTGATAATACAGAGGATAAGCATTCTCACAGACTCCATCCTGCCTCACTTTCCAACTTCAACACTGTTTATCCCAGCTAAGAAAAGGGGAGTAAAAAAACCTACCCCAAAATCCCAACAAAACCCCAAACCACTGGCTGTGCCTTGTTGATAGGAGGCTGGAAACTGGAACCTGAAAAGGTATCCCATCACTGAGCAGTTCCAAGTCAAAAATCAACCTAAAGCCAGACTGAGGAGGAGGGGACAGCTGTCCCAGACAGCCCCACCCATCACTTACCTGGGGCAAGTCACCATCAGCATCCTGTGACCTGTTCACATTATTGCTCTTAGGAGGGACTGGGCTTCTGGGGTTCAGTTCTCTTGGATTCTGTCCATTTTTCAGCAAGTCTTGCTTTTGATTTTCTTTCTCAGGAGCAGCTCTGTCTGCCACTAAGTGCCTCAGGACCTGATCCTTCAAGCGTTCTGTTTCACTCTGGCTGCTTCTGGAGTTCTCTGCCAGATCCCTTCTCAGGAGCTGCCCCCTGCTCCCTGCCAACCTCCACTTCTGCAATGATCTCCTCAGTCTTTTCTTCCTCTGGACAGGGATATCCCAGTCCAACCACTTGTGACTCCAAGTCTTCCCATTACCTTCCATATGGAAGTTCAACAAGTGCTCTGTGCTTTTTGATTTCTTTAAAAACACCAAAACAGAATCTGAAAAGCCAGTCTTGTTGGCCTGACATGTGCCAGGCATGGTGCAGTTCACCTGGATGCACATATTTTCCAAGAACCAAAAGGCATCACAGGTGGGGTGCTGGCAGCAAGTGGTCAGACAGGAGCTCAGAGTATGGAACCCTTCCAGAAGCTGCAGATGGTGACCTGCCCACGATCTCAAACGGCCACCGAGCAGGATCTTCCCCAGCTCACATTTAGATCTGTTCCAGTTTGCATCTGGGAAAGAGGAGGGAAGACAAACAGACAATTCTCAGCCCTTTAAAGCAGTGGATAATAGATCTCATCACTATTTGGGACACAGGAATAATGCAGGAGAGGGACATAGGAAAGTAAATCTGACTTCTCAGAATCTCTACCTGGCCTCACTATCCAGCACATACACAACATTTTAAGGAACAATTCTGCTTCTACCTAAGCCACCACCACCCTTTCCAACAGGGATGGAGAAGCAGAAGTGAAGACAGAAATGTTCTTGTTCCAGAGGAGCCCATAATGCCCACACTGAGCAGCTGGGCCAAGGTCACAGAGGAAGTTCAGAGGCAGAAAATGAACCCAGAAATCCCAGGCACAGCTCTTTAACCAGTTATGGCCTTGCCTCTCTGCCCATAGTCTGCCTAGAAAGAAAACACTGCAAATGGTGGCTCTGGCTTGGTGCACAGTACAGAGGCATTTTGAACTCTTCCATGCTGATATTTGACATCAGTTGCTTATTCTGACTGAATCTGCTCCACTTGGGAAGTTGTTAACAGTCTCTAGAAAAGGGTTCTGCAAGGCAAAGCCTTGCCACCCACCCTGCCATAGTGTTTTTCATTAAAAACCCTCAAACATTTGACATAATTTCAGTTAAGAGTCAAGTCACTTCAGGTCTCAGCTCTGCAGTAAAGCAGCAACTGCTTTGCATATGGATTCTTTTTTTCTTAGCATGAAAATTTTGAGTGCTTGCAGGGATCAATGGATTAAAGGCTTCCAAAATTCAGAGCTCTGCAGATTAAGGACTCCCTAAAAATAGCCTAATGACCTATGGGACTGTTACACTGTGCTGTGTTCAGCATCCAAGCAATAATAGGTCATTGGAAGATTACTTTACAAATAGTATTGCTGGCCTGAGGAGTTGTGCAGCTGGAGAATATGCTCCAGATCTGGCTCCCTCCCTGTCAAGAGTGGAGTTCTTGAACACAACACAAATAGGAAACATTTTTCTCCATTTAAATAAAGCCTGAATTTAAATTACAATATCCTGATTGAGAATGAACTTGAGTTTAGTGACTGAGTTGTGGGGGACAGAGCTCCCTGTGGGTGTCTGGACCCACCACCATGCAGAAGGGGGAGAAGATCCTCACTTGAGCAATGAAAGGCAGCAAGACAAGTTGACACCAGGATCTTTGAAAACCTCAGCACCCTTGTCACACCTCATCAACACACAGCACTTCCTTGGAGAGAGAGCAGACAGGGAATCTGTGTGCCCAGGGCAACTGCCAGCCTCATCACACCTGAAATGCCAGCACTGCCAGCCCCTGGCACCACTGTCACAGTCACAGGCAGGGACAAGCTCCTGGCACCAACCTGATGGGGCTGGAATTAGAACAGAGTATGGAATGTGAGTACACACCAAAGCCATGTGCATGCACACACACTCTCTCCAGACTTGGAGAAACAATAACAAATTGAAGAATTACACCATCCCTGTGAATTTCAACAGGATCTTATCCACTCAGATTTACGTTTTGCCCGTAAAATTCCCTTTCTGTTAAAGGTGAATCACTGTTACTAATATATCCTAAGCATGAGGGAAATGTGCTGCTTCCCACATTCCTAAAATCCTTCCTCCTCCTCCTCCATCACTGCTCATCCATCTCTCCTCATGTGTCAGGCCTGGCTCACACATACCACTCAAATTAAGGCTTGATATGGAAGCAGTGAAATTCAGCAGCAGTTTCTAGTACCAGGCTTGGAACTGGGGCACACACAGAACGGGGCACATTTAAAAGAAAAATGTTCCCAGGGAAGATATCCCTTGTGACAAATCACTACATAACACAGGTAATATATTTATTCATCTCAAATGTAAAGCCTGGACCCCCAGAAACATCTCAGCATGTCAGAGCCATGACTTAGCCTGGATGACACAACATTGCCATGCTGAGAACATTCTGCTTCTCTTCTAACACTCTGCCAAAACAAGATTTGAATAACATTTTGGCTACATTTCATTTCCAGAACTCTGTTAATGGCCGCTTGGGACATATTTATTTGAAATTAGGCAGTATGTTCTTCTGAATTGCTGTACATGGACAGTTAAAACTCAGATAACTCTCAGGAATGACAGAAGTGAACAGGCAACTCCCAGCACGCCAGATGTGAATTTTCCACAGAGACATACTCATTTTCACTTTGCATTTTCAAATTCCATGGCCTTTGCTGGGCATCAAACATTCAGACAACTCTACATGCCCTGGGAGAAAACAAAATCTACACTTGCATTCATCTGTGGAAAGCAGGAACATTCCTGAGGATGAGTTCCCTCCTAAGCTCAGCACCACACAAGTCACAAGACACCTGCACAGTGGGTGTGCTTAGTCACTTTTCCATACTGTTTTTGTCACATCAGTGGAGAAAACTGCTCTTCCCTGGAACTCAGGAGTTCCTGTCCCAGGGATGCAGCTCACAGCCTTGCTGAGCAGCAGGGGAATGGAACACACAGGAACAGCTTCTATTAATAACTTCAGGTTTACAGACTTGCCCAGGCAGTTAATCCTGCCTGATAGCAGATTAATGATTAAAGGCTTGACTCTGTGGACTTTTTAAACCTGCCCCACAGTCAGTCAGTCAGTTCTGTCAACACAGTCCCCCTTGTGTAACTCCACATGACCACGCTCATTTCTAGGCAGCCATAACTCCTCCTCAGCTTCACAGACTCCGCTGCCTGAGCGACACAAACAAGCCCAAAATAACAAAAACTCTGCAATGGAAAAAATGTCCACATCAGGGTAGCTATGCCCATATAATTATATTTATTTCTGCACACGCAAAAGCTTTAATTTAATGGACTCTTCACTCATTTAACAGTTGGACTTGATGATCTCAGAGCTGCACTGTTCCAACCTTAACAGTTCTATGAGTCCTGGCTTTAACTCTTCCAAGCAGAGCAGCCCTGAAACACACCAACACTGTCTAGAACACCCCTCTAGGAGTCTCATAGGAGCTCTAACTCTGAACTTCCAAGAAATTACTAAAGCCAGGAAATGCAGGCAGGAAGCTCAGCCAAAAAGGAAACACTCATCATTCAAACACACAACCCCTAGCAGGAACACAAATATGTTTTTCCAGAGTCTGAATTAGCTGATTAAAATCACACAGCTCATTAGCTTAATCAAATCTGCCACTGGGAACTGTCCAGGATGGTCCAGTAACACAACAGGGACACTGCAGCTGCCTGGAGAACATGTCCACATAACTGGGAAACAAAGCAAACCAACCCCCTTCCCAAACCAAACATCACACAATCCATTAGAGGAAAACTCCAATCCTAGGCACTGACTTGGTTATTTACTTGAGCAGGAGGTTGGTTGCTCAAGTTTGAACAGGAAATAAAAAAAAAACAAACATAACCATTGCCTGTAGGCAAATAAAGACTTCTGACACACTGCTCTTGGGAAGAGCATTAAACATCTTAGGGCTAAAAAACATTCCTGCCTTTCCAGGTTGCTTCCCTTAAATTAAATTATTTTCCAGATTATCACTTGTCCCTTTTGTCAAAAAATAAGGTCAGAAAAAGCTCTCTCTGAGATACAAGCTACACTTTTGAGAGCACATTTAGTAACTGCTAAGGGTGGTGCTTTGTTTGGTTTGAAAACAACAACTGCTTTGGTTTCTCAGTTAAAAAAAAACAATTAAAAAGGAAACCAATAAAAAACCAACCCTATAATCTACCAGTAAATCATTTCACTTTTCTCTCAGAGTATTTTAAACAAGTAAGAGGGATAAAGACCATAAAAATCCATATACAGAGTCTCAGAGAGAACAGAAGAGTCACCTGCAGAGGAGCACGAGGCACACAGGCAAGTGCACAGGTAGAACAGCTGCAGAATTCCCAGCTCCCTCACAGCTTTTCCCAGGCAGTATTGGGACAGGAACCGGGTGCTGATGCTGGGCTTGGCTTCCAACCTCTTCTCCATGGCCTTTGTGGGCAGCAGCAGGGTTCTAGAAACACGCAGGGTATGAAACACAAAACACCCTGTGGCAACTGAAATGTTCCTGCACAGATCCAGCGAGAGTGCAAAGTGAACAGAGCATTTGTGGAGGAAAAGGAATGTCTTATCAGCTGTGATTAGTCCAGCTGTTGCTAAGGAACTATCAATGTCTGATACCAAAATGAAATCTGTAGTGGCACAGCTCCCAGTGCTGAGTGCAGAGAGCCTTTCCCTTGTGGTTTTCTCCTCCAGACCCCATTTTTCATCTGATATCACAATAGCTGTTCAAACAGGCTACTTAGGAAATTTAGGAAATTCCAATTTCATGTATGCCTGAGGATTGGACACTCAGCAGCAGCGTGAGGATAACACAGGCAGGGACAACCCCTGCACATCTGCCCGGAGATGTCACCACAGGCACGTCCGTGCTGGCTGGTGCCAGCCAGAAACAGGGAAACGACAGCACAGCAACGCTGGGAAACTGGCAGCTAACGCCCTGGTTTGCTTCTTGTTTTGCCCCACAGGGCAGAGACCGCCAAACTTCTCTGCCTTTCTAATGCCAAAGGCTATTTAATAGCCGTATATGCTAATTGAATGCAAATTATCTCTAGGTGATAGGTAGGAGAACATTAATTATTTCACAGGTAATAAATAGTGTCTATTTTAAGGGAGCAATGAAAGCATCATTAGGCACTAAACGGCATTAAATAGGCCAGTTCTGAAGAATGCAAAGGGAATGTTGTGGCAGGGAATGCTGTCACACAGGGAATGCTGTCACAGCCGGCTCCACCGGCGCTCCACAAGCACTCAGAGCTGGTTACACCTCGAGGAATTGCATTCAACCGTCCGCAGCAGAGCAGGAACAGACACGGGAGGAAAACTTCACGAGGGAGGAGGATGTAAACACGCGCCCGCTCAGCCAACAGGTCCTTGAGGGAACTTTCCGCCGCCCCAGCCCCCGGTGCCCGCCCCTGCCCGGCCGGAGCCCCAGCACGGAGCCCCCGGGGCCGGGCCCGGGCCCCGCGGGAGGCGGCCGCGCTCCGTGCCGACGGCGCGTACGTACCAAGGGCGCATGGCGAGGCTCGGCGGCTCCTCAGCGGCTCCTCGGCGAGCTCAGGCGGGCACCGGGCGCCGGGCACGGCCGGGGCTCCAGCGCGGCGGGCCCGGGGGCACCGCGGCCTCCCGCCCCGCGGCCATGGCGGCGCACGCTCACCCGGAAGCTGAACCACCGCCTCCCGGCACCAGGGCTGGGTCCGGCCGTGCGGGCAGTGCCAGGGCTGCGGAGCCGCGGGTCCCCGGCGCTCGCTCCCCCGCCGCTCCCGGTCGCACCGGGCGGGGCGGGCGCGGAGGCCGCGCAGCCACAGGTGATTTGCCCACAGTTCCGCGCGGAGGCGGCGGCTTCGGGCACCGCCCAACAAGGCCGCACGCGGTTGGCCGGCGGCGCGGAGGCGGCGCGCGGATTGGCTGGAGGGGGAGGCGGGGCAGGCGGCGCGCGCCTGCGGGCGGGGCGCCGTGAGGGAAGGAGCGGAAACCGGGAGGGAAGGGGCAGAGGGAAAGGAGCGGAGCCGTGAGGGAAGGGGCAGAGGGAAAGGAGCGGAGCGGAGCCGTGAAGGACAGGGCTGAGGGAAGGGGCAGGAGCCGTGAGGGAAGGGGCCGAGGGAAGGCTGCCCGCGTTCCCCTCTAGTCCTTCAACCCCACTTCCTGGCCATGGCCTCGGACGCCGGGGACAGGCTCGCCACGCTGAAGCGGTGCCTCAGTGTGCTCAGAGACGCGAGGAACGACAGCGAGCAGTTCGCAGCGCTGCTCCTGGTAAGGAACCGCGGGATCGCCTCAGGAGAGGGTAAAGGGGAGGCCAAACACCCTGCTGGACACGGGAGTGCCCGGGGGATGTGGGAAGGGGGATTGGGAGCTCAGAGCAAAGCTGCTTCAGAGCTTTGGGGTTCCCTTCAGCAAAGCAAGAGAGCCTGGCCTTGACCTGGGTGTGTGGAGAGTCAGTCGGTGCTGCCACACTCTTGAAACACCGTAGTAAATGTCTGGATTAGCACTTGGATCAAGTGCCAGCTCACTGGGTACTTCCCAAAACAACTCCACTAAATAAAGTTGTTTTGGTTTCTGATTTGCAGCAGTTCTATCCTGTACATGTACCAAATCCTTTTGCTATGCTCATACTCACTCCTGTTTTGCCTCGTAGGTGACCAAAGCAGTCAGAGCCGGAGAGGTGGATGCCAAGACCCGCCGCCAGATCTTCGACGCCATCGGGTTCACATTCCCGACCCGCCTGCTGATCTCCCAGCAGCCCCCAGCCGACTGCCCCCCGCACACCTTCCGTGCCCTCGGCCTCACCCTGCTGGCCTGTTTCTGCACCGACCCAGAGCTAGCTGGGCACTCCCAGATCCTGAACAAAATCCCGACCTTCAATGACGTCCTGCTGTCCCCCTGCGACCCAGACTGCACATCCATGGTTGATGATGTGTACCAGTGCCTCAGCGCTGTCCTGGCTACAGCCAGAGGCCCCAGGGAGTTGGTGACCAAAGGGACAGTGTCTGCCCTGTGCCAGGCCTACCTGAATGGTGGTCATGGCTCTGAGCGTGCCCTCACGCTGCTTGTGGGGCTGTTGGCCATAGCAGAGGCCAAGTGCTGGCAGAGAGATGCTCCACAGCTCCTGGCTGTGCTCACCAAGCTCTCCAGTGACTTCCTCAAGGCTGAAGACATGACCAAATTTGAGCTGTGTGAGGTTCTGCCTCGCTTCATCCCCCTGTCACATCCTCTCACAGAGAACTTGCAGGGCTCCGAGTGCCTGTGCAGACTTTACAAAGGGCTGGCTGAGGTTTTGGGCAGCAAACTCAGCCAGTCACAGCGGGACCCCGCTCTGAAGCTCGCAGCCAGCCTCGTGCAGGCCTGTGGGGCTGAGTGGATCCCAGCAGGGAGTGCTGGCAGCAAGTTCCTGGCCCTGCTGGTGAACTTGGCTTGTGTGGAGGTCCGCCTGACCCTGGAGGAGCCAGATCCCCTGGAGGTGGAGGGGAAGAAGGAAGTGGTGACAGCCTGCTATGTCCTTATGGAGATGGGGATCCAGGAGTGCCTGAGGGAAGAGAACCCTCTGCTAGAAAACGTGCAGAAAATGCAGCTGATGAGGATTATGGAGGAGGCATTTGGAGCTGTAATATTCTACTTGAGACAGGTAAGGCAGGGCTTTTAACAAAGAGCAGGTTGTGGGGGTGGCTCTGTGTGGAGCAAACTCTCCCTCTTGTCCCACTGTGGTTTCCAGGCCTGTGGTAGTTGATGGACAGTGACAATAATGTGTCACTTTGCTTTCTTCATGCAGGTTAAACAGGAGGAGCTGCAAGATCCTTTCATCTTTGCCTCTGTTCGAGTCCTTGGAGCCTGGATGGCAGAAGAAACATCCTCCCTCAAGCAGGAAATCTGTGAGCTCTTGCCTTTCCTTGTTGATTATGCCAGGAAACTTTTCAAGGAGGGCAGCCCAGCTGTGAGTCTTCCCCAGTCAGAGCTGGTCAGCACTGAGGGCTCTGCCTTACCCCAGGATGCTCTGAGGTGAGCATTTTAAGCGCACATTTATTGCATTTTAGTGCAAAGCTGCTCAAATAGTTTTTCTATTTTCATTCTCCCTGCAGTGCCACTTCCATGGGAGCTTTCTCCCCCAAGATGGATGTAAATGCAGGGCTCAGACCCATTCTACCTCATGCTCCCAGTTTCTTTCCCCTTCCAGATTTCTCCTGCCTGGCTTTTGCCATTTGACAGCAGAGGACAAACCCCGGGACATCCTCATTGCCGAAGGGGCACCAGCACTGCTGTGTGAGTACTTCCTGCAGCAGTGGGAGGTTCTGACCTCTGAGTCCACGGCCCCAGCACCTCTGACAAGCACTGAGATGAGCCTGCAGACCATGTGTGGGATTTTCCTTAACCTGGTTGTGACTGCTCCAGACCTGCCCAGGTAACAGAGCTGTGGGAGCTGGCTCTGAGGTTGGCAGTGGGAAGAAAGAGTGCCTTGTGCACCAAGCTTGAGGAGCTGTTAACCTGCCATGCTGAAAAGGGATGTTCCTTTTTCAACCCCTATTTCTTTATATTTTTGGTGCTGTTTTTAACCTTGACATTCTCAGGTGCTTCTGGCTCTGCTCAGGAAATGTGTCAAAAAGGGTTTATTTTCTCTCTAGGCGTGACAAAACCTTTTCCTCCTTGATGGATGTGTTGCTGAAGTCTCTTCCACTTCTGCTGCCCCAGAAGCATCACCTGGTTCTGGCAGCAAACGTTGCCACTCTGGGCCTGATGATGGCCAGGATCCTTGCAGGGTCAGCAGGTAAAGGAAGTTCCCATTGGTAAAGCCCACATTGTGCTGCATGGGCAGAGACCAGGAGCTGGGAAGTTGGGCTGGAAAAAGCAAATAGAAGGGAAACTGGTCCAGTTTGTCATTGGAAAAATGATCGACCAAAAATGTTCAGGAGCAAGGAATAGTGAAACAACCAGCAGGCTGGTGTGCTGGGATGAAGAGATTTCTAGGGCAGGAAGATATTCTGCTCCACAGGGCCCTTCTCTGAGTGAGCAAGCTCTGCATTGTAACGTTCATTTCCCTTTCCTCCCAGCCCTTCAGGGAACACAGCGTGCCAGGGAGTTCTTTGGAGCTGCCATTGGCTTCCTCTCGCGGGCGCACGTGGCGCAGGCAGACCCCAGCAGCGACGGGCTGGCCCTGGCCCTGTCCCCTGCCTACGCCAGCGCCTGGGATGACATCGCTGAGCTCTGGTTCCTGGGGATGCAGGCCTGGGCTGGCTGCGTGCCACTGCTCCCCTGGCTGCCACACGTGGCTCTGGGGACACACTGGCTGCAGGGACTGGCACAGCTGCTGTCCCAGGTCGCTCCAGCCTCTGTGGATTGTGAGCTCGTCACTGCGTTCCAGGCCGTGCTGGTGGAGCTGGCCAAAGCCAGCCAGCAGTGCAGGGATGTGATCCTGTCCCACCATGGCACAGAATGGGCCAATCTGTATGGAATGGCAGCTCTGGAACAGTGTCTGGCTGAGCAGGGAGGAGCCAGCAGCACTCCAGGTGGGAAATGAAACCAGACACCTGCACAAAGTCTGTTCAGCACTTCTGCTGTGCTCTCTGCTGCCAGATGGGCACAAAAAAACCCCATTTTAATGACCAAACTTTACAAAACTGGAGTGATGCAGCAGCACCCAGCATGATCAGCACTGTCCACATCAGTGTGCAGAACTGCTGCTCCTCAGAACATTTCACCATGCCCTTGCTCAACCTGTTGTGAGGATTTCTCTGTAAAAACAGCCTGTTTTGTTATTAAAGACATTTTGTCAGTTTGTTTTTTTACACTCCTCAGTGCTGGGATTTCTTTCTGCCCAGGGCCCTGACAGGATCCTTGCTTCACCCGTTCATATGGTCACAGTAAGCCCTGCAGGTTTTCACCTTATTTTCTCTGAGTCCTGCACATATTAGTAACTACACATAGAACTCTGAAAAAGGCAGGAATGGGAAAAACTTCATTACTTACTGGTAGCACTGGGAATAGCTCCTTGTGACTTGAAGATGCTGTGCTGCCAGATGATCCCCCAGTTCATATCCTCCACTGGTACCATCATCCCAAGTTCACACCTAAAAAACCTCCCCAGCACCACTTGCTTTGCCTGTTTTGCCCCATCAAACACCTGCCCAAAGTACATCCATGGGATTTTCTATTTCCTCCCTCTCACTGCCAGGATGGGATGCAGAGGGAGAGATTTCCATTCTTGCAATGTGAAGGATTCAGTCTGCCTCTGCTCCATTTAGGGTGTGGGAGCCAAAATGAGTGAACTCCCCCTTGCTGATTCCCTGCAGACCAAAGAACGTCTTGCTTTACAGAAGAGAAAGGCCACATGCACCGTGGAGTAAACCTCTTGTAGCACCGGCTTTCCGGCTTGGCCTTGCAGCTCTTGGGTACCGCGCTGTCCCGAGGGCATTTCCCAGAAGGAGCGGCCGCTGCTGGGGCTGCTGAGGCTGAGGCTGATCGGGGCGGCTCTCCCTGCTCCCGCTTTTCCACCAGGTGTCAGCCGAGGAGTTCTCTGGGCGCTGCTGCCTCGCCGGGACCGGCTCTGTTGCCAGCCCGAGGCGCTGATCAGAACTCATTGGAGGGGGCTGTGAATCGTCTGATCAAGGGAAAATCAAGCACGAAGCTGCCTCAAAAGGAGGGCTGGCTCTGGGTGTATTCCTGCTTTACACTGTGTTTTTGGCTCGCTGCTTTATTAGAGCGAGTGCCTTACACAACTGGAGAGGAGGCTGCTGCTCAGGGAAAGTATCTTCAGATCTTTTCAGCTCAGCCCTGAGCAGCCAGTGCAAGTTGGAACAAAGGCAGGTGCTGCCAGCAGAGCAGTGCGAGCCAAACCAGCAAATGAGCCTCCTGGCCTTAGAAAAGAGCAGAACTTTGTGGAGCTGGGCTGGGAGAGGCTCCTCAGCCTGCCAGGAACACATCCCTGCACCACAGGGACACAGCAGCAGGAAAAGCTGGGAATACAATGCAGTGTCAGAAAAACACCCAAACCCTGAAAGCCTTTACCTTCAAGTGCTCCCAGTCCTGTATGCTCTCTTGCCTCTGGTCAGGGGTGTGGGCTTCCCATTAATGACAGCCACTAATTAGTGCTAATGAGAGATATGACCTGTATCACCAGGAGGATGTTCCACTATCCCAGTGCACTGCTGGGCTTGCTGTGGGCAGCTGATCTGGTTTGGCCATGGTTCATTCCCGTGGGCAGTGGTTGGAGCTCCAACACCTGACCAGAGATCCAGCCTGAGCCCACAGTTCCAGCACTAGCACAGTCCTAACCCAGAGGCCTTTGGCTACTGCTCTTTAATTCCCTGAGAGGCTACCTGGGAGCAAACAGAGAGCCCAGAAGGTTTTCCAGTTTTATCCTTCCCCATCTTAGGGAGTGGGTTTGGCCACCAGCAGGTGCCTGGAGAGGAGCATCTGCACCTCATTCTCACACTCCTTGGTGTAAGGTCCCCTCAAGTGTGAGCAGAACCATCTGTGCCCTGCCAGAGCTGGACCCTCCCTGGGACCCTGATATCTTGTCATGCATTTGTTTCCTTGCATGAAACAAAACGTGCTCCTCATGAGCCCCTCACAGCTCTGAGCTGACAATGGAAGGGGTGAGACACCCACGTGGCTCTGGGATGTTACCAGGCTGAATGCCAGTGGAGATGGCAGAGCTCCTTGAGCAGTATCATTGCTCTCTTGTCCCAGGGCACTTTCCAAACATTCCTGGACAGAGCACCCCCAAAAAGGCTGTTTTGCCTCCCCAAGACTGAGTGCTAACAACATGAGCACTGCATGTTCAGGAGGGGAGGGCACTGGAGCTGTTGGAAGCCTCGTGCCACGTGGGCACCTCCTCTGGCTCCATGTGTGCCAGTCCACAGGCCCCAGCACGCCCGGCTGGCCCAGCCCACGCGAGGGAGATGCTGCCCTGGCAGCCTGGCCAAGGCTTCAAAGGCTGCAGGATGTCCTCAGCCACCCCGAGCTCTGCAAGCCCAACCACAGGTTCTGCCTCTGGCAGCTGGCATCCACAGGCAGTGGTGATCTGGTGCCAGAGAGGTGGATGTGGCATCATCTAACATCCCCTCTCTGCCAGTGTTTGAGATCCCAGCACAGAGTGGGATTGCAGCCAGCAACACCCAAAGCAAACTGTGCTTTATCTCCCGGTGCATTTCCAGCACCAGGACAAGCTCTCCAGGAGCAAGATGATTGTTCACTGTGCTCCAACAAGATGGACATGGCCCCAGAGGAGCAGATCCACATTCTGCTTCTCTTTGGCAGCTTAAATGTCATAATGCCATTGCAAACCTGACCATGGTATGCGTTATCTTACAGCATTTATTCATGTCACCCCAAAAGCCCTAGCAATAAAATTAAATATTTCATAAGGTTGTTATTTGGCTGCTGTGCTGCCAGAACCCAGGGCAGCCCCCTCCTTCCTGCCATGAGATGTAGCAGGGGTGGCACAGCTGTCCTTAAACAGGGATGCTAAAAAGCAGGTAGCAAGGAGCTGTGTTTGAGCCTCCAGTGCTCAGGTGATCCCAGCAATTGTCCTGGCCAGGTTGAACCAGTATAAAGCCAGGCAGCTGCTGGGAGAGTACACTGACAACCCCTTGTGTGACAGTCCTGGGCCCTGCCTGGGACCTCAGGACAGCAAAAAGTGAATAATTGTTCATCATGGTTTAATGAGTGCCTCCTGTCCATGAGAGGCCCAGGGGTTTGGTTTGCCCTCATCATCAGACAGGTGCTGTACAGAGGGTCTGGGGCACTGAAGGACTCAGGTGGGTCTTGGTCATCTTGCAAGGACAATTCTGCTTCTTGTAGGGCTCTGAGGGTGCTGCTGGGCAGGGCACCAGGGCTGGGAAGGTGCTGATTGTGTTCCCAGAGAAGGTGAGAGAAGGTGCCAGGGCAGGGGAGCTCCTGGGGGTTCCCTAAAGCCCAGAGTCTGTTGCAAGGTCCCTTTTCTCCTTCCTGAGCACTGCTGTGTTGTACTGGGGAGGGCAACCCCCCCACAGCCCTACAGCCCCACAGCTCCAGGCTGGCCTGGCCCTGCCCCAGCCTGATGTGTTCCCATGACCCCAGTTTCCCCAGCATGTTCTGTGAGGGGCAGTGGGACAGCTCTGCCTTTTGTTTTTCCTTCCCTTTGTCTGTCAGTGTTGCAGGTTTCCTCTGCTCCGTCTCATTTTTGGGTGGAAACACAGCTTCCCTCCAAGCTGCTGCAAGGGACCATTCTCCTGCTTGCCTGCTGTCCTGTGCAGGCTGACTCACAGCCCTTCCTGCCTGGATTTTGCACAGTTTCACCTCTTTCAGATGAATAAAGACTCGACATTATACGCACTAGACGAGCAAGGGACATTAAGAATGAACTGGAACATAACTGCAAAATACAGCATGTCCAATCCAATTTTTCCTAGCAAATGAAATGGATCTGGTGGAAAATAAATACAGAACTTCCAGGAGCAGCGTCCTTGAAGAGCATTTGAGGGGGATGAAGAGATTTGAATGGATCAACCCTCTATACCTCTTCATATCCCTCCTCCCACCCTTAAATGCCATCTTTAACAGAAATAAATTAGAATAAACGATCAGCCCATGCCTCCTAAAGACAGGTGGCAGGGTAATATTAAAAGAAATGAATAAAAATTCATTTAATGAGCATTGTTAATTAAACCTGGAAATCAAAGAGGTCTGAGTTGTGGGAATTCAGAGGAAAAATGAAAATGAAGGGAGCTGTAGCTCGGGGCAGGAAGAGTGGAATTAAATTAACTGCAGTGTGGGGCTGTGTTTGTTGATGTCGATCACACAGCGCGGCGTGCTGCAGCTGGGGGTGAAGGGTTTGTGCTCTGCTCCACGTTAAACACGCGCTGCCAATGGAAGGTCCCGCCCTGCGGGTGGCACGGTGAGGCCGCTGGGACCCGCGGTGACACAGCCCGGCCACGGCGCCCGGGGGCCGCGGGAGCTGTCACCGTGTGTCCGGTGCCGCCAGCGTGTGCCGGGCTGTGAGCGGCCCAGGGTGTGCGTGTGCCCGTGGGGATGGATGGGCATCGCCGCTCGGCCGTGGGACCCGCGTGGCCGTGATATCGGGGAGGGGGGGATGGCACTGGGGTCACTCAGTGCCGCTGGCAGGACCTTCCTTCCCTGGCCGGCTCGCCCCGCTGGTGTCCGGTGCCCGGTGCCGCGCTCAGGGACCCGGTGTTGCGGGCCCGCCTCGTCCTGCCCCGGAGGGAGGGCTCAAACAGAGAGTGAGGGAGGGATGGGGAGGCGGAGGGAGGGACGGAGAGGCGGAGGGAGGGATGGAGGAGGGCGGAGAGGCAGGCACGCTGCCCGTCGGTGCTCCCCGTTTCCCCCTGGCTCTGTTGCACCCGGCGCCCGTCCTCCCGTCCGTCTCCTCGGGCTGGGAGCCAGACCCGGAGCATCCCCAGCCAATTCTCGCTGTCCCCAGTCCGGGATGCAGCTCCCCGCTCCCCGTCGGGGAGGAGGGTGAAGCGCCCCGGGAGGAGCCCCGAGCTCTCCCGGCAGGACCGGCCCCGGGCCCCGCTCCTGCCGCGCTCCCGGGAGGTCGCAGCTGCCGCCGGGGCCCTCGCAGCGCTCCCGGAGGGGCCCCGCACCCGGCTCGGGCTAATAAAGTCAAACCGTAGAGCATCGCCGCAGCCCCGCAGCCCGCCCGCACTCTGGGGCTCTCCCGACCCTCGGGGCTTGCTCCGCAGCAGGACTCTCAGGCCAGGGGACCCGGGGTGGCACCGCGGGGAGGGTGTGCTGGACCGGGGAGCGGGGACCGGGGCCGCCCGACGGCGCGGGGGTAGCACCAGCCACGCTCCCAGGGGCCGGCGGGTGCCCCTCGCCCCCCGCCCCGGCCGCCTCCCGCCGCCGTCCCGCCGCGCCCGCTGTCGGGAGCCGTCGGGGCCCCGCGGGAGCGGGCGGCGCGTCCCCGTCCCCGCGCTCTGACGCGCGCTCCCGGGGCGGCGGGCGCGCCCCCGCCGCTATAACTGGCGTGCATGGAGTCGGGGCCGGCGCAGAGGAGCGGGCGGGCGATGGGAGACGCCGCTCCGGCGGGATAGAGGGGCGGAGACGGGGGCACCCCCGGGGCCCGGCCCGCCCGGGGCTTGCCGCGGGCCCGCACCGATGCTTGTGCACAGCTACCCGGGCATGGTGAGTGCGGGACGAGCACGCGTGGGGAGGGACGGGACGGGACGGGACGGGACGGGGGGTCGGGGACTGGGGCCGGGGGTCCGTGCCCGCCTCACCGCCGCTGTTTTCGCCGCCGCAGGACCGAGCCGAGGGGCTGCCCGGGGCGCCGGCCGGGGCCCGCCTGCCGCAGCTGCCCTCGCTCAACCAGGCGCCCTATGGCTCGGCGCCGCCGCTCTGCCACACGCCCGCCGCCGACTTCCAGCCGCCCTACTTCCCCCCGCCGTACCCGCAGCCGCCGTTGCCCTACCCGCAGGGCCAGGAGCCCGCTTACCCTCACCTGGCGGACCCGTACGCGGCGCTCAGCCCTCTGCACCAGCACCAGCAGCCAGCCTGGCCCCCGCAGCGCGGCCGGCAGGACGAGCCGGGGCTGCTCTCGCAGACCCACCGAGCCCTGGGGCTCGACCCTCGCCGCGAGTACCCCGCCGTGCCCCGCCTGCTCCACGGGCTGCCCGACGGCGGCCACGGCCTCGCCGACGGCCCGCTGGGCCTCCACGGCCTCGGCCACCACGGCCTCGAGGACATCCAGGTACGGGGAGACGGCGGGAGCACCGGGAGGGTGCCCGGGGTGGGTTGGTTGTCCGGGGACGGGGCCAGATCCCTCTGCCTGTGCGACCGAGGATTCCAGGCCGGGACGAGTCGGGCCCCACGGCGTCCGTACCCCCGGGCAAACAGAAACACCGGGCCGGGGATTCCCATTACTGGGGCTCGGTCGTGTCCTCAGAATTCCCTCTGGCCGGGGGCAGCGGGGGGATCGGGCCGTCCCCGCGCCGCCGGCAGCCGGTGCCCGGGGCCGGCTGACGGCTCTTCCTTCCCTCGGTGCTTTCAGGCCGTGGACGACGGCGGGATGAACCTGCTCGATCAGTCCGTGATCAAGAAAGGTAAGAAAAGCGCGGCGGCTCAGCGGAAAGCGGCACCGGACCGGGCCCCGCTCCTGCCCTCGGGTCCCCCCGCGTCCGCCCTCCCGCGGGGCTGCTCCCCGCCCGTCGGGAAGGGCTCGCTGCTGTCCCTGGCGAGACTGAAACGAAAGCGGCGGGTCCCGGCGGGCCAGCGCGCCCACCCGCCCCCGGCCCACCGCTCTCCCTCGGGCGGTACCACGGCCGCTCCTTCCCGGTACCGAAGGGCCCGGACGGGCGGACGCTGCTGTCGGGGAGCCCTGGGGCCCACCCCGCCGGCGGCCGCGTACGGTTTGCGTGGAAAGCCCGGGGATGCCCCGGCGGCGCTCGGCGGCAGCTCCCGGTGCTCCGGTGCCGCCGTCCCCGGTCGGATCCCCGCGCCCGGCGGCGGGGGAGGCAGCGCGGGCCGCGAACCGCTTCACACCGCGACGGATCGGGCCCGTTCGGCGGGACCGGTACCGAGGGCAAGGACGCGTTTAACGGAGACGAGAAGTGGCGCGGCTCTGGGGCCGGTGCTGCCTGTCCCGCAGCCCCATCTCGGCAATATGCGGGTCTGCGGAGACCCCCCCACCTCTGCCGCTCCAGAACCGGGGCTTCGCTCCGGGACCAGAGGGGAGGCGATGCCTTTTCCTCCGGGACCGGCGTGGGGATCGGGGCTGCGGGCAGAGGTCCCGCTCGACCCCCGAGATCTCCCGCGTCCGGTTCTGCCCCGCACCCTGACCAGTCCCCCACATCCCAAGGAACCGGTGGGTAAAACAGCTCAACTCCCTAAAATATTCTGTACTAAATTTTCCGCCGGGCCGTTGTGAGAGCGATGAGAGGGGCTCGGGAGCGTCCGGTTTGGTTCTCGGGGCGATCTCTACTATGGAATATTCCAGCGCTGCTCTTGGCTTCTCCCCGCGATTTTTTACAGAATTTTGTGCATGGGGAGGATGCGTTTAACCAGAACGGAACCGCAGCCACGGGGACGGCTCGGTAACGTGGGCCGGTGGGTGCTGCAGCCCCGCAGTCCCGGTGCTGGTCCGGGCCGTAGCCGATCCCCGGTAACTGCATGAAAAACCTCCCGTTCGTGCTGTTCTTCCCCAGCTGCCGCCGGTCGTTTCGGGGGGAGCGGCGCCCCGGTGCGCCGCATCCCCTTTCCCTAGAAAAGGCCATTCTAGGAACACGCGGCTGCCAGCGGGACATTAATGACCCGCATTAATTGAGCTTTAATCAGAATGCTGGAGAGGCGTTTCATTAAACATTCGGGAGTGAGGAATGGTCGCAAGAAGCTGAGGGGTGCGTGAGCCGGCACCGACCTTACCTCCGTGGCTTGGGCAGGGCAGGAGCGCCCCGGAACGCTCGGGAAATATCCCGGAGTGGGAATGTTAGTCTGGAAGTTCGCTTAGAGTTATAGTGGTTCAGTGAGGTTTTTCCCCTCCTTTTTCCAAAAGCGCCTTTACTTAGATTTTTTTGTCTTCTATCGGAAGGATTTGTCGTTGTTTAGTGCCTGGTTTTTGCCCTTGGAAATTCTCTAGTTCCCTAGTCTTGGAAAGAAAAATTTAAAAAAAGAAAAAAGAAAGGAAAAATAAAATTAAAATATCTCTGGCTAAAGGCAGAAATGGTGCAAAAAGCTCGACCGCAGCCCCTGTGCTCACGGACACTTTTTCTTCCACGCCCGTTCTTGTCTGGAAATTTTAATATTTTTTAAAATATTAATATCTCTTTTCCGTCCCTGTTTTTGCCCTCTTTATTATTATTTTAATTTTCTCTTTTATTATTGCTGTGTTTGGAGAGCGCAGCTCCGAGTTTGCTGGGGAAATCGATAAATCCAAAGCCACGAGCGTGTGTGCGGGGGGAGCTGGGCAGCCCCGCTGGAAGCGGCGGGACGGAGCCACCGGGGCTCCCGGGAGCGGCGGCAGCACCGGGGGCTCTGTCCCGGCCCCGCTCCGTCACCCGCGCCGCTGTCAGGGATCGGGAGAACGGCATCCGGAGCCGATGGCCGCGCTCCTCTTTCCCTGCCCCTGGAAGCTCCCAAACGGGCGAGTTCAGCTCTAAAGAAATCGGAGGAATTATGGAAGCCGCAGCCGGGGATCCCGGATCAAACGCCTCTGCCCTCCACACGGCCCGGGGAATAAATTCCTTTACATTCGGCTTTATTTAATTTTTTAGAATGTATAAAATGTGGCTCTGGCAGCTTTGAGCTGTGTTCTGGAGCCCAGCGTGGCCAGAGCCGAGCCCGGGCCCCCGCGGGTGAATGACACCCCAGGAAAAATAAAATTAAATTAAAGCCATGTGAGGCAGCTCCCGGCGGGTTCCGGGCAGAAAGAGCCGGAGGGAGCGGCTGGGCAGCAGGGCTCGAGAACCCCCTCTCTGAAGGGAGCGAGGTTAAACTTAAAAAGCGCAGTTTTGTCCTAAATCGCACCGAGATCCCAAACGCCGATTAATCCTGGAATTCCTGACGGAATGGCCGTCGGACACAAACCTGATAGAAATCTTTGCGTGTGGAAACAGATTTATCCCGTCTAATTAGTTAGCCTGATACTATTGTCCCGGTTCAACAAAATATTAATCACCTGCCCCAGATCCCCAAACCTCCCTTTTAACTCCCGTCCTTGGAGTCGCATTTCGTCCCCGGTCAGAAAGAGCCCGGAACGGGCGGGAAGAGCCCGCAGCCCCGCGCTGTCCCCGCAGCCTCTCCTCTCCCGTATCCCGGGATTTCGGGGCCATCCCCGCTGAACGGGGGTCACTGCCGATGTCCCCCAGCCCGCCGAGGGGAAGATGCTGCCCCCGGAGCCCCGGAGCGCTGTGTGGGAGCATCACTGACAGCGTGTCTGTTTTCCCTCCTTTTCCTTCTCAACTAAACTTCCAGCCGTTAATATAATTCCAGGGATTTTGTGGGCATGTCGGAAATGCGGTGCATTGCCACCCTATCCCCTCCGAGTGTTTTCCCCAGCCCGCAGCGCTCCGGCTCCTTGGGTGCAGGTAACCCCGAATGAAACCAGTGGAGAGGAAAAGCGGGGATTCACCCCAGAAAGGGCTCGGGGACCGCCCCGGGACCCCCATCCCGCATCGCGGCGGGGGCAGCCGGGTCCCGGCAGCGGGTGCAGCCCAGGGAGGCAGATCCGGGCTGGGAACAGGCGTTCAAATACCCCTTTCCACCGCTGCCCTCGGGACTGGTTCTGGTTCGTTATCGCCGTGGTGATCCCTAGGGCTGGAGGCGCCGGGTGATGAAGGGCGCCGAGAAATCCCGGGTGAAGGGTCCGGTTCGGTTGTGGGGTGCGGTGTGTGAGCTGGGATTTCACTTGGAGCAGGGAGAGATGTGATAGCTCTGAAAAACAGACGATGAGTTTTTCCCCCGTGATGTCGTGACAAATGGGGTGATAGATTTCGTTTGGGAATAAATGGATAAAATCTTGGATAGGACAGCAGAGCATTGATGAATATCTTGTACCCCTATTTGTTCATTCTCCTTTTTTCCCAGCAGTATTTCAGAAATTGTTTCCTTTGCCTTTCTTTTGTTGTTGTTTTGTTTGTGGTTGAGTTATTATAATTATTATTAGTAGTATTAGTATTAGTATTACTTTCCCTTCCAAGCATTTATATAAGACCAGGAAATATTAGACTGAGAAACATTAAAATTAGCTCTGAAAAAGTTTAGTTGGGGCTCTGGCTGCTTTAGTCTACAGCAGCTCAGGAATTTTCTGCTCCACTCACCTGCTGCCCTGATGTTTGGATGCCCAGGTCAGCTGCCAAGGTCTGGCTGTGAGACCCCCCCAGACATAAAACTGGGGATTCAGCAAGTCCCGAGCTCCTGGTGCAGGGTGCGACCTTCTGGTTATGAAATCAAGCATTTAGGTCGTTGTGCTCAGTAGCAAAAAATCCTGCAGCTTGGTTGTAAAATAAGGAGGGGTTTTATTGCTTTCACATCCTTTTGGGATCAGCAGAAAGCTTCTGGGAGAGCCTTTTTATTACAAAGAAAAATACGAATCTCTTTCCCTGGCACCTGGGGACACGCTGGGGTGCGGGAGCAGCCCTGGGTCCTGCTGGAGGTGGGCAGGAGAGAGCTGGGGCCCTGTGGCAGAAGGAGCAGGGTGAGCCACAGGGGCTGGTGCACCCGCTCGCGGGCACGAGTTTTGGCTGTGGCATTTTACAACCTGGAGTAGAGACAGAGCAGGGTGTGACCAGCGTGGGCTCACCCTGGCACCCAGGCACGCACAGCGCGCGTCCCCAGCTCCGTGCTGGGGCAGTGGGACCTGCTCCTGCCACTGCCCCTTGTGTTTGTGGATCTGGTGCTGCCACTGTCCCTTGTTTTTATGGATCTGGTGCTGCCACTGTCCCTCATTTCTGTGGATCTGGTCCTGGCTGCTGCTGCCTTCCCTCATGTTTGTGACTTGTTCCAGTTTCCATCCGAGGCTTTTGAGCCGCTCCGAGGGGCAGTGCTAGCGTTTCTGCTCAGGAATGTGGACCTGTTTGGCTGGATACTGGACAGGCAGATGGAAAGCTGTGCCTCAGAGCCCACAGTCAGGAATATTGCAAGAAGTAGCTGTCACTACTAAGGAATGCAGCAGAGGAGGGAGATTAAGGACTGAGATCCTTAGATCCACTCGCCACCGCACGCGAGCTCCAGGTTTTGAAGCTTCTCAGCTTCTTCTCAAACTGGTGGGATTGAGGCACTGGCATGACGGCAGCAGTGCCATTTCTCCTTTGTTTTGGTGCAAGGAGGAACTGAGCTGTAAGAAATGTAAGAAGCCAGATGTGGCAGGGGGAAAAAAAAACCCTGAAAGAATGGTAGATTAGATAAACATCATTTCCTGTGACGAGCAAGGTAATAAATGAGGTCATCCTGTAAAACACCTGGGGCTGTGAAGACACAGCTTTTATAGGACTGTCCAGGGCCGTGGGTGGAGGTACTTGGCTTCCAGTCAGCTGCAGGGTGCTGGGCTCGCTGGGGAGCCCTCCCAGCTCTCTGCAGCTCCATCTGCGGCGGTAGTTTGCCTGAGTAGGAAAAGGGGCTCACCCGGGACAAGCCGGGTCTTGACTGGAAGTTTTGCTGCCTTAGTGGTGCTCATGAATGCTTTAAAGTTTCGACAAGCCCTCGCACACACAGGGAGATAGAGCAGCGTTCCTCAAAACACAGTCACACCTCCCGAGCCTGCCGCTTCTGCCTCGCGCGCTCACGGTGCGCGGCAGGAACACCTACTAATCAAACAGAGAAACTTGAAAGAAAGTTTTTACTCTGAACTGCATCCAGATCACCATTCCTCCATTAAAATTATATTTTTAATGTCCTATAATTGCACCAGGATAAGCCCAGGTGTGTGTTCATGTGAGATAACACACGCGGGTACTGGTGAAGGCGCTGGGCTTTGTCTCAACCTCCCCACTGCCTCCCAGGCATGTGTTATCTCCAAGTTTCATGTACCTTGTCATGACTTACTGTTTAATTAGATGTTTCTAAATGAATTTTTTTCTTTGTTTGAAATAAAGAGCAACTCTTAAAGGGTAGGTTCAGGAAAGCCAGCTTGGGTTGCTTTTTGGCATGTGGCTTGAGCCAAAGCAGCAGCACCTCTGCTCTGGGAGGAGAACCACAGGTGAGGCTTCTCCATGGATAGCACTGAGAGAGCAGCACAGACGTGTTGGGCTTGCTCTGGAGCACCTTCCCCTTCATTTTGGGGGCTGTTAGGTATCTTTGCAGTTTGGTGGCCACTGTCACATCACTACCCTGGCTCCCACAGGGGCTATTTCATCCACAGGTGGACTGGCAGCAGGACAGCCTTGGCCAGGTTGCACCAGTGGTGTTTGTCCCTGCAAAGGAAGTGGTGCCAAGATCTTAATTTGTGTGAGAGCACAGGTTCCTGCCTCACTGGGGTCCATCAGGACACACACCCAGGGCAGCACAGGCAAGACCCATAGGGACCCATCAATGTCACTCCAGACCAGGGTCACACTAAACCTGCAGCAGAGCAGAGGCAAACACAAACTATTCCTCCCAGTTTAATAATATTCCAAGATAGATGATCTCAGAAAAAAAATGTTTGCAATCTCTCTTAATTATTTGAAGAGCCTAAATGAGGTTCTCTGAAGTCCTAGACTAGCACTCTAACCACTAAACCATCCCACCCTTTCCTGTGTGATCCAGGGAATTACTCACTCTTGCTGTCCTTCCATTTGTTTGTTTATTTTAATTCTTAATGGAGGAACTAATTAGCAAATCTGGATGTGATGCTTGGAGCTTCTGCGTGCTCAGCTCTCGTCTCCCTGGCCTGTCCCCAGCCCAGCTCTGCTGTGCCTGGGTATTGCCTTCCCTTTGGTTGTGGTTTGGGGAGAAAGGGCAGAGAATGGGAGCGAGAGGGAATTGCTAGAAAAGAGCCCAAGGTGCCCATTGCAATTAAACAACCCCAAAACACAGCATGGCAGGAGCTTGGGGCTTGGAGCAGGACAAGGGGAGCTGGGAGCAGGTTCACCTTCGTGGCTTAAAAATCCATGGCAGTGTCTGCGGTGCGTGCTTGGGATTCCAGCCGGGCTGAGTCTCCCCACCCTCTATCTCAGGCATTTATTTGGCATCAGTCACCAGAGTGCCGAGGCGCCAGGGAGAGAGGGATTGGGTCAGCCCTGTTCCCTCCGGACTGGTCAGACAGGTCCCAGGGAGCAAGTGGTGTCCCCAGGGCTTCCTGGGAGCCCCAAAGTGGCCACAGGTGTGGGAGAAAGCAGAGCCACCCTCCCAGGGCTGGAGAGGTTCGAGCAGAGGATCTGACCGAGGGTGCTTTGGGAGGTTTCCAGCACAGGATCCCAGTTAGCAAGAGATGGGGTGGCCATTGAAAAACCATCATCAGAGGGTTTGTCGCAGCAATACACTGGTGCCAGCAACCCAGGGCATCCGAGCTAGGAAAAGGAAAAGCCTTTTTTGCTGTGACAGTGGGTGAGCAGTGCCTGTCCCCAGAGCAATCCCTGGCCAAGGGCAGCTCCGAGGAGCCGCTGAACCGAGAGATTCACGTTGCTGTGGTCAGACCCAGACTGAAACCCCGCCAGCTTGGCGGGCTGGCAGCGAGCTCAGTACGAAGGGAAGAATTTGTTCTGTTATTATTCAGTTCTAATCTTTGCTGGATGGTCTTTTGCCCTTCAACAACCTGAATAGATTTAACAAATTGACAGGAACATGGCAATGGCTTCCACGGGATCGGTCATCGCTCCCCGCGATGTCAGAGCTTTGCTCTCCTCTTTTAGATGATGGAGATCCCAACCACACAAATTCAGGTGCATCTGTAGGGAATACAGGGAAAAGCTGCCCTGCATGTTGTTGTGAAATGGATTAAACTGATTAAACACATAAAGAGCTCATAGACTGGGTGCCAAAGTGTTTGTGCTGCTAAAGGAGTGAATTTGGGGTGGTTGATGCTGCAGGCAGAGTTATGGAGTGTGTGGGGCTGGGAGCACTTGCTGCAGCACAGCCAGGGGTGACAATGGATGGGGAACTTCCCTTGGTGTCAGCATGGAGCAGTGTGGCTTAAATCCTCTGGCTCTCCAACCTCCCGTTTCTAAACCTGCTTGGTTTGTGCTGTGAAACATGAATTCTAAACGGGCAGAATTTGACTGAATTTTAAATAATTATTCAGTAATTGAACTGAAATTGAAATGGTTAATTTTCTAATGTAGATATAGAAGGGCATAGCTGCAGATTCAGAAAAAGTAATTTAGAATCAAGGGGGAAGGAAATAATGTGAATTACCAGATTAAACTGACTTCTCCAATGAAGTCGCTGCATCGGGGCAGTTTCCAACCAGCAGTGCAGGAAATATCTCCAAACACTTCGTCACTCAAAAGCAGAACCCAAATAATTTTCATTCATTCCCTTTAAAGGTTCAGACACCTGAGTTTTACTGTTTAGGGGGACATTTTAATCATTGATGTTTGGTGCCTTCCAGTGCAGTGTTTCTGCAGTTACTGCTCAGCCTGTGACATCAGGGTTCCCCAGACAGCAGAATAGAATGCACTCCATGAAATGAAGCATAGAAAGGAAACATGTGGGAGCTCACCACAAATTCATTGTGAGCAGTTCCCAAAAAACTGACAAACTATTCTGAACAGCAGCATATTTGAGGTCGAGTCATTCCTAAATGGTGAAGCAGAAAATGCATTAGCTGAAATTATCAATTGCAAAGCACTTTCTAGTCCCCTTCCCAAGTCCTGCAGAAGCTCAGGGGGCTGAGTAAATTTTAATATTATATCAGCTGGCCATTCCTATCAAAGCATGATGTACTCAGCAGGGACCATTCTTAACCAAGCCATTGTACCCATGGATTTGGGGGAGTCTGAACCTTCCTGCTCTGTAGATCCATCCCAAAGCTCCTCAGGAGACACCTGCAGTGACTCATGGTTGGGACTTCACTGGGTCAAACAGAGGTACAGAATGAAAAATGGAATTAATATCACATGGCAACTTCATATTTCTTTCCCAACCTGATGAATGGATTTGCATGGGAAACAAAATGTTAAATATGGGAGTTTTGCATAGGCATGGGACCTCTCCTGATCAGCTTTCTCATGGGAATAGATTGAGGCTGTATCCCTGCTCTCCTCTGAGGGTCCGAGATTCATTTCCCTATCAGAGCTCAGCGATCTCGAAAAGCCACAGATAAAACCAAGATTCTTTCCATCCTTCCATTTGAAAAGGCCGATGATGGTGGTTCCTAGAGAGGCTCTTTGACAGGGGGACTTGGTTCAGGTTGTGCATTCGAGATAAAGAGAATACCTGTATAATCCCCTCTGGGAAGAGAGGATAATTACAGAGTGTGCGTTTGAAATACAGCTGATGGCTCTGACCTCCTTCCCTGGACCATCAATAAATACCTCTCTGCTGAAACACCAGGAAATTGGTGCAGCTGAACTCTGCAGCACCTCCTCCCTGAAAAAGGGCTTTTAAAGGGACGGCAGGAGCAGCTGCCCTGGCTCACACCCACATCCAGATATTTTTTTATATATGTATCTCCATCTTATAATTTACATCAGAGACATTCAAACGAAGGTTAGATGAGCTCGCTGACAGCTCTTCCCGGAAGACAGCAGCAATCCCTCCCCTCTCTGCAGCGTTTTCCTCGGGGGCTGCACACAAACATCCATAGCCGGGACCCGGAGCGGGTCCGAGCAGCGGCACCCCCGGCCAGGGAACAAACCGGGGCTGTCACCGCTGCACCTGCAGAGCCGTGGAACCAAAACCTCGGCACCTGCGGCAGGTTCGGAGGGTGCAGGTGTGCGGGGCACGGCTCAGCTCTGCCCCGCAGCGATGCCCGAGGTAGCCGAGCCTCCCTGGAAAGGGACGGGGGGCTCAGCGGCTTTGGTGGGGGCTGGAGACAGAGCTGCTGTGCCTGAAGATGAGCGATTGCTTTGTCCCAGGTTGTCTCCTAAGGCGATTCACTGCTAGCTCTTTAAAATGCAACCTCAACAGTAGCACACTCCCACTTTTAAAGGGATGTCGCAATAAAAGCTCCGATATTCAGGGATTCCGCCTTACCGAGGAAGAGAATTTACCTGCAGTGTATCTGGAGAGAGAAGAAAACAGACTTGTAAGACGGGCAGCGATTTGCATGTTCCCTCTGGACCCGTTTTTCCCCTTACAGCACCCAGAGCTCCAGCTGGAAATGGAACAGAACAAATAACACCACGAAAAGCAACTCAATTCCCAAGTACCACAATTTTTCCTGCTAACAGATAATTTTGCAAGCGAGCAGCGCATTTCTCCTATGGAAACGACTCTGTACTTCTGTATTTTTCTCTTTTTGTAGGAAAGTTTCTTTTCCCTTAAACCCAGAAATCGATGTTTTGCTGCCAGCCCTGAGCACGGACACCGGCTCCCGCAGCTCCGCGCACCGAAGACTGAGCCGGGCTGCAGCTGCACCTTTTCCACCGAACATTTACATTTCAAAGTGCCCATTTCCAGGAATCACAATGGTAATTTCACCCACAGACTTCGGTGAACAAATATGAGGAAGGAGAAGGAATGACGGAGCATCCTCAGCCCGGACCGTGCAGAAGAGGGAGGATGAGGAAGAGGAGGCGCAGGGCTGCGTGCTGGATTTCACTGGGCAAAAGCAGGAAATTCTCCAAGGTTTTCTAGGTGAAAGCCTTTGAAGAATGGGTTTGTTTTGCTCCTTCTTTTTACCTCTTAAACTTAAAAGCCAAAGGACCTACCTCTGCAAGCCAGAAGTGGCAGAAACTTTGTGCTTTCCTTTGGGACACTTTGAAGGAGTGAGGCTCCTTATTCCATTCTCTGGATTCATAGCTGAGCAATCCATTCAGCCGAGCTTTTATCTTTCTCCCAGCTGTCTCCTGAAAACCCTCAGGGAGACAAAGCTGTGCCATCCCATCCCATGGGCTGCAGCACCCTGGAGGTGTGGGACTCCTGTTCATGGAATTGCCTTTCCTTTGCCTGTCTGCTCCAAGGGGCATCATCACATCCCATGCTCAGGGGCTGGACCAACTCCTCCTGGTGCATTCAGCACCCAAGGACTTCTCACCTGGAGAAATCTCCCACCAGAGATTACTTGGAAAGTTTTAATTGGGTGTCATAACATCCCTCCCAGGTAGACATTATTATATTATTATCTGCAATTTGTTGCTGGGGACAGTCAAGCCCAAACAGGGATAGTGACTTGTCCTGTGTCATAACACAATTTCATTCTGGCTGTGGCAGATACAAAGACATAACCCCAGGCAGGCAGGGTGCTCTCCAGCTCAGGGAAGTCAAGGGATGAAACCCTTGGTGTTTTTGGTCACCAGGACTTGTTTGAAATCACTCTCTACATCAGAGTTTTTTGAGCCACAGCAAATGAAGTTCTGGGGGTTCATCATCTGACAGTTACACCAGGGTAGGTTGTAAAGACAAACCAAAACTGACTCAACACAAAAGGCTCCTCTGATGGGAGATCACAAACCTTGAGGTTCACAGGGAAGATGAAGTCATGGGTACCCACTCCAAGCACAGAGGCAAGTGGCTCACTGGGAGTTTGTGTCTCTCCAGGGCTGCTCACACACACCTGGAATAGAACAGATTGCAAGTGGCACCTGCCCTGTGAGGTTCAAGGCTGCAGTGAGAGGCTGAGTCTGATGGAAAAGCTTCCTGTGAGGTGTACAGAAGAAATGAGGATCATTTCCCTCCCCACACTCAGCAAGATTCTGCTGCTGCCATGCTGCCCTTCTCCAAATCACCGCAGCACCAGGAGCCAAGATGATGTGGTGACAAACAGCTCGATTTCACAGCTTCCTACAGAAAATCCAGGGCTATGAAAACAGAGGCTGTAGGTAACCAGCCTGCAGCACAGCACTCCCCAACACTTGGGCAGCAGCTGAACCTGGATTGCTTACAAAAGCATTCCCACATGGAATTGCACACACACACATCATGCCCACGTACCTGAGCTCTGGTAAATCATTTAACTTGCTCTGTGCCTCAGTTTTCCCCAGCTGCACTAAGGAGCTGGCTTGAGTCAGGAGTGAGTTCATGGCTTTGGTGGCTGGAGCTGTACCAGCACTGGGCTGAGGATCAGCAATGTGTGAAGCCCTTTGAGGTCTGCCAGCATAACCTTATTCCAAAATCTGTTTTCCCTTTCAGATCTGACCCCTTTGGCCTGTGCCAGTGCTTACCTGTGTCCAGCCCACCTGCAGCATTCCCAGGGCAGGTCAAAATGCTTCCCAGGGGCTTCAGTTTTTGAAATCTGCAGCCAAGCTCGCCTAAATTTGCTGGTTTAGAAATAGCAGGATTAATCTGAATAAAAAACACTTCCATGGGAAAAACTGCCTCTCAGAAATGCCAGGCAGTTTAAGAAAAGGAGGAGGACAGAGTGAAGCAATCAAGCATCAATAAATAATAATTGATAAATAATAAGAACAGATAACAAAGAGGACCTTGCATTCCCCAGGAGTGCTTTGAGCAGTTATTTAAGGTCTAAGGTCTCCTTCTTCCCCTTTCTTTGGCTGAATCAACCCAAACTCCCACTTGTGCCCAGCCATTTGTAGCTTCCTGGGGTGGGCTGGGGTGACCCAGGGGTGCCCCATTCTGCTCACCAGGCGGGGCTGGAGCTGTGATTGCTTGGGCAGCAGCATCCAACCCTTCCTCATCAGCCTTTGTGGTGTGTTGGTGTGACACTGTGTGCACGAGCATCTCTGGGATGTGTTTCTGGGTTTCCACGGTCAGGAGTGGGACCCGACCCTGCCCGAGCTCCTGCCAGGGGGACGAGGGAGGGAGAGCCGGGTCCCTGTGGGAAAGGTGCTGTCCTACTCTGCCAAAAGCGGGTGTCTCCTATGGCCGATCCCGCAGGGGGGGTGACGAGTGCAGTGACACGGTGTGACATTTCCATCCCACACGGGCGGCCCTCAGGTCCTTGCTGTGCCCGGCTGCTCCTTCTCCCGGGCGCTGCAATCCCCGCTCACATCGGGGCTGTTCAGCGCCTCAGCCTCACCGTGCAGACCCTGGCTCTGCCCCGAGGGGTCTCTGCCCTGCACCGGAGCCGGGATGAGCCCTCGGCAGAGGCTGCGGGAGCAGCTCGGGGCTCGGCAGGCGCCGGGGGTCGGCGCTGGGGCGCGGGGCTGCCGGCCCGCACCGCTCTCATGCTTCCTTCTTGTCTGCAGGCTGGCTCAGGTGCTCCGATCACCTGCTGCTTGCGGGAGCGGGAAAGCAGCAACTGAAGATCGAGGGGGACTTTTGGTTTACTCAGATGACAAGAGACAATTTTGGTTCCCCAAAAGCCAAGGAAACAAAGCTGTCAGGCTTTAATGGTAGCTTGTCTCCCTCCTGCAGCATGTTTATGGGCAAACAAGCTGCAGATCAGACCAGGCAAACAGCAGCAGGTGAGGCTCAATAACAATAATTCGTGATTAATGGCGAATGTGGCTTTGTTTATTCTTGTTGTATCGAGGCAATGCTGTCTAATGGATGAAGCACTGCTGCAGGACTCCGGGGCCCGGCTCAGCTCCCAGCACCGCTGCCTGCTCCATGCCTCTCTCACATCCCCTGTGAGGGCACAAGCTCTACGTGACACAGCCACCCTGTCCCACACCTGCACGTGCCCAGATCAGAGGGCTGTGGCCTTGGCTGAGGCTTCGAGGCAGAAGAGCAATGCCAAAATCCACGCTCAGTGCTGGTGCCTGCCTGGTTTGCTTGTGGCACAGAGCTGGGCTGATCCAGCTGTGCTGGGCTTTGCCCTTCACAGCAGTCAGCTCCAGGGCACAGCTTTCCAGGGCTTTGTTTCTGACAGTAGCATCATTCCTAAAAGCTCCAGTGCGTGTTTCCCAAGTGTTGTGTCTCCATGCTGCACATCAACATCACCTGTGCCTCTCTGTCACTGCCTGTGGGGTGCCTGGCAAGCGCAGAGCTGTATCCCACCCTGGCTCTGGTGTTAAGTCACCCTGGTGCCAGCTGGGTTTGCCTCCTCCCCAGATGCTGTGTCCCATGGATGTGTGGTGAGGCACGAGCCCTCTCCCTCTCCCTGCATGGCTCTGTGTGTGCAGATCCCTGGCCGTGCATGCAGCTTGAGTGCAGCCATGGCATGATCACAGGCATGCACGGATGTACCCAAATATAATCCAGGTTACAGAGTGGATCAGTTACACGCAGCTCTTCACACCATGCTACAAGCAACACCTGCTCCCCAGGGGAGTCTGGTTTGGGGGTGGCCCCTTCTTCAGCAGAACCCCATCAATGAGACCCCGCAGGGCCTCACAGCTCAGCAGCACTGCACGGGTATTTGCAAACCACGCTCTGACTTTTGATTTTAAGGGATCCCCTCGAGACTAACCTAACCTGTTCTGGGACTGCGGAAGAAAGCTTTGAAGTTGCTCCTTCCTGGAAATAGTTCTGGTTTCCTACGTCTCAGGGGAAGTTCCTGTGTTTGTTCTGCCCTAGACCAGCCTCAGTCATGGCAAACACTGACCACAGCTGCCAACTCCAGCAGGGCACTGGTGCATCTCACCCTTGGCTCCCTGACTTTGTGCAAGTTTTGTGCTGGGAGGAAACTCCGTGTCCTTCAGCTCCTTTCCATTCATCCCTTAGTCTTAAAACATGAGTCATTTTTATGTAGCATGTGCTGATTTTTATTGCCATGCTAGAGAGTCGTTGAGCTGGATTTTCAATGTGCCGATTGTAAGCGCCCCCTCATAGGTCCAGTCCATGAACCCTCCCTGCTTAATCCTGGGGCTGCTGTTTCATTTTGGCCATATGTATTTCCTTTATAAACCCCGGCAGTCACTGCTGCATTACTTGCAGGAACCATCTGACTGTGGAACAGTCATTCCTGAGGAAGCACAAAGAATGCCAGGGCTGAAATGATCTTTGGATTCTTTCAAAACCTGCTTATTTTTCCCCCTGAGTTAAATTGGTATTAGTTTCAGAGCATAAAAACCAAAGAGATTTGGCACAAGTTTCACCCACAGTTTTAACTTACAAACCTTTATTTCATCTAGGAATGTTTCTTTTGGAATGACAAATGGGAAAACTGAGCCCCTTTGCCCCGGTGTCATGCCATAGGCCCAACAAGATGCTGCAGTTACCAGTGCCTGCCTAACTTTGTGTTAATTGACTTTTGCCCATTAAGCAAAGGGAAGTTTGTGCTGCATTAATTGGGTTTGATCTTGTCAAGCTTCCTTTAAGCCAGGGATGATGAAAGTTTAGGGCTGTGGCTATTTGTGGGGTTAATCCCAGAGCTGAAGGCAAAGGAACTCTTTCCCCTGGTTCCCGTGGGCACACAATGGAAGCAGAGCTCTGGGCCAGCCCAGCAGCTCCTGGGTTTGGGGCAGGGAATGGAGGAGGTTGATCCTGCCTGCTGGGATGCAGTGTGTGCTGGCACAGAGCTGGGCTGCAGCTGCAATCCCTGCAGAGGATTCGCATCCTGGCCAGCGGGACCAGCCACGTTTTGCCTGCCCATCCACCCCATGGAGGACCCAGGGGGACAGGGAGGGCAGCTGGCCACAGCTCCAGCCATCCACACCATGGACAATCCTCAGGAGACCAGCCCAAACCTTGGCTTTAATTACAGATGGGCTGGGAGCTGTGGGAATGCAGGCGAGGGCAGCGTCCAGGCTTCTTCCTTTCCTTCAACCTTTATTTAGTTTATTTTCATCACCCCACCTGGCTTCTCTCACTGAGGAAAATAAGGAACTAACGAGACATCCCAGCAGCAGTGCTGCTGCCTGGGAGGTGCTGGAGAGCTGCCTGGAGAGCCTGGGTCTCTCAGCCATGGTCTCCTCTTCTCTCCCTCTCCCTTGTCTCCAGTGCCCATCCCCTCGAAGGCCAACGGCACCACCATCTCCACGCTGTCCATGAACAAGGACGGCCTGATTGGAGGGGTCACCAATCCCAACGAGGTTTTCTGCTCCGTGCCCGGCCGCCTGTCTCTCCTCAGCTCCACCTCCAAGTACAAGGTGACGGTCGGGGAGGTGCAGAGGAGGCTCTCACCCCCCGAGTGTCTCAACGCCTCTCTCCTCGGCGGGGTCCTCCGCAGGTAAGCTGCCCCAAGAGCCCCAGGGTCTGTGTTCCAGCTCTTGCCTCAGATAAAGAGATGAGAAATTCTGGGGTGTGGTACATCAAGGAATAGTATTTTTACAGCTTTCTCTTCTGTCCTTGCAAACCTCAAAGCTTAAACTAGGATTATGGTTGTTTTAATATGAATTACGTCAAATTTATTTTCCCTCTTTGTTTTCTCGTCTCAGAGCCAAATCAAAAAATGGAGGTCGGTGTTTAAGGGAAAGATTAGAGAAAATTGGACTAAATCTACCTGCAGGAAGGCGCAAAGCTGCCAACGTCACCCTGCTCACATCCCTCGTGGAAGGTAAGGGTCCCTCCCTGCTCCTGTGGAGGGTGGAGTGCCAAAACTTGTATCCCCTTAATTTCCAGCTTCCCATAAACCAGAACTCTTAAAATATGGAGTGGTCACCACTGAATGAGCATGGCAATGTCCCTGTGTAAGCCTCCACACTGATTCATGAATGTGTCCTGCTAAATGGGCAGACTCTTGGGAAGGCACTGGGCAGAACACAAATGAAACCAAGACAGCAAATGTCCCAGAAAATGTCCAAGCGCATTTGCCCTGCCTTTGGTAGGAGGTTGGAACTGCATGATCTTTAAGGTTTTTTCCAAGCCAAACCATTCTAGTCTATGTTTCCATGTCTGTTTTCCAAAACTCAGCCATTTCTGTTAGATCAGGTGTGGCCCATGGAAAAGGGCTCCTCATGGATGCCAAGCAGGACTGTGAGCATCCTCCTGGCTGGAGCTCAGGGCATCCCTCATTTCTTTGAGCTGTTTTTAATAGTTGGGTCACAGAGACCAAACACAAAAAAAGCCTGAATAAAGCTGCCAAGAATTTCCCAGCCGCTCTGCAGCCCCGTGTGCCCACCTAAGGCACAGCTCAGGTGCTTCCAACCAGGCCATCCTTGGGCAGCATCCCAAGCTCAGGTCTGGGTGATGTCACCTGTAAAAGAAGGAAATGCCCACATCCAAGTCCTTCCCTGCTCCAGGAAATGAGTGAGACACCAAGGAGATGTCAAACTGCTCTGAGGTTTTGCAGGTGGAGCTCAGGTGTGGAGCAGCCACCCTCAGAGCTATGGAAAAGGTGCTGCCCTGGCAGGCAGAGCCTGCCCAGACATGTGAGGTGCCCCTGCCTAACTCGGTCACTTCCTCCCCTCTTACTTCTCTCCACCATGGAAATGATGATGCTGCCTCTGCATCCTGGGAGAAAAGCACACACGGGGATGCAAACAAATGGAATGACAGCTCTGCCTCCCTCTGAGCTCAGGAATCCATTGTGTCCCTGCTCAGCTCGGTGCGGGCAGCTGCCTTCGGATCCTGAATAGAAAATCATCTCCATTGTCGCCAGCAAATTAAATGACCCGCTTCATTAGGCGGAGGTTGTTACCCAGGGCAGTTGGTTGTGCTGAATGAAAGGCTGATTTCCATGAAAAGAAAAGAAAGAAAAGAATGAAGGAAAGAAAGGAAGGAAGAAATGTACAGTTTGATTTCAAGTGGCTGCTGATGTTTGGGTTCCTGCTTCCCAGCTCACAGTAAATAGGAGTGTGTTTGATGGATATAATTTCCTCCTGCTTGTAAGCATGATGGAACCAGGGGATGCTTCACCCAGAGGAAGCTGCTGCTGCACTGCCACCACCCAGCACACACAAACTGGTTTGTCCCCCTCTGCCCCAAACACGCTCTTTCCTGAACATTTGCCGTCTTGGTTTAATTTGTTTTCTCCCCTCTGCCTTCCTGAAGTCTAATTATTTAAAAGAGTCAATGGATGGGGTTTTGAGTGCTAATGAAATATTTTTTTGTTACACTGACCCACAGCCATTCATAGAGATGGGGAGGATGTTCCTGGAGAACTCAGGGAGCACCAGGTAGAAACAGCTCCCTTGGGCGCCCTCACCACGTACACCAAGCACTCGACCTCTCTTGGGCAAGTGCTCTGTGACAGCACCTCCAGCCTGGACCCAAGGGAGCAGCAGGGCTGTATTTCCACTCCAGAAACACCCCTAAGCTCTTGGGAGGAGGTTTGCCCTCAGCCAGGCTCTTGCTGCCCTCCTGCCCTCCATGGCCCTCTGTGCACTCTCCTGCAGCCTCTCCTCCTCAAGATCTGGCTCAATGTGTCTTTAACACTAAACCCAAAGTGTCCTGTTCCCCCTGGCACCTCTCTAATCCAGCATCCAAACTGCCTCTAAAAAACATTAAAATGTGCAGCCACTCACACACTCACGGAAGAAATAAATCCTGGCTCCAGCCCTGGCTCTGACATGAGGTCACTCAGCTCTCTTTTATTATCCCCGTATCAGTTTTTCAGCAGTTATTCCTTCCTGACTCTTTTTTTTTAAACACACAAATAACTGCAGTTCTGCAGTCTTTGGGTTTACCTTATTTGCTCTTTCTCTGGAGGAGGAAATGAAGTGGAAAGTACTGTTGTTGTGTGGAAAGCAGAGACACTTCCCTGTAACAGGGCTCCATAGACTGAGCTCGGGGAGCTGGGCAGGCTGGGATGGGATCTGGGTTAATGCTTTAGGATGGATGGCCTAATACATGTGAGCAGCAGGGGGGCAAGGCAAATTAGCTCTGCCTGCCCGACCGGGATTTCGGGTGTTGGGCATGATCAATGGCCATCAGCTCTGATTATTTCCACGGGACGCCTGGAGATGGATCAATCCCATCAATGGGTGGGCATTTCCAGGGGGTGATGGATACGCTGCCTGCACGTCCAGCCCGAGGGCCCTGTGGGGGATGTAACCCCCTTCCCCCTGTCCCTTCCTCCTGCCCCTTCCTCCTGCTCCTTCCTCCTGCCCCTTCCTCCTGCCCCTTCCCCCTGCCCCTTCCTCCTGCCCCTTCCTCCTGCCCCTTCCTCCTGCCCTGCCTTGTCCAGCAGTCCCAGGGCTGAGGTCACACTGTGACCCTCCAGTTTCTCTTTCAATCTCTTCTCAATTTGGAGAGGCCAAGCAGGAAACTTGGGATGAAGCAGGGAAAGATGCAGCAGGGGATGTTCCCAAGTAAGAAATACCTCTGCTATTCTTCCTTTTGCAGCAGATGCCCAGAGTCACTCCTCAGCCTGCTCCAAGGCCAGCACTGTCTTGATGCTCTTATAAAACGTAGTAAAGGAAGGACCCAGCTGCTGTTTAGAGCTGGCACTGGCTCATCTGGCCCACACAGACTCATTTACAGATGAGAATAAGAAACTCAGTGGTGTTTCTGCAGCAAGAGGTGAAGGTGGGGAGAGCTCTTGGGTGGCCACTGAGACAGGGAAGGGCCCCGGTCTCACCAGAACTGAGCCCCAACAGTTCTGAAGCTCTACAGGAGTTCCCAGCTCCCAGTTTCCAGTTCCCAGTTCCCTGTCCCGCTGGTGCTGGCACAGTGCTGATGTCCCTCTGTCCTGCTCTCAGGTGAAGCCATTCACCTGGCTCGGGATTTCGGCTACGTCTGCGAAACCGAGTTCCCAGCCAAGGCAGCAGCAGAGTACCTGTGCCGGCAGCACTCCGACCCCACGGAGCTGCACACCAGGAAAAACATGCTGCTGGCCACCAAGTGAGTACAGAGGGAAGGGGGCCACTGGGGCATTGGGGATCTGCAGCCTGGAAGGGCAGAATTAGCCCCCAAACTTTGCTTTTCTGTGGGGAAGAGATGGGCTCAGCATTAGCCCCCAGACTTTGCTCTTCTGTGGGGAAGAGATGGGCTCAGCATTAGCCCCCAAACATTGCTCTTCTGTGGGGAAGGAAGGTGTCCAGAAAGGGGACAGCCTGCACGGATTTGAGGGTTTGTTCTTGCATGGGAGAGGGTAACCCAGCCCTGGAGAGCATTTTGGTACTGCTGCATGTGCCCTTTCAAAGCTCTGGCTCCAGTTCTGCACTCAGGGGCTTTCCCCAGGCTGGAGCCAAAAACTCATCATGGGGAGGTGGTTGTTGAGGCAGAGAGCAGGAAAAGAACCCCAAAATACACCCAGAGGAGTTGTGGATGCCCCACACCTGAAAGCATTTAATGCTAGGTTGGATGAGGCTCTGAGCAGCCTGGTGTCCATGCCAGGGGGTTTGGAACTGGATGATCTTTCAGGTCCCTTCCAACCCAAACTGTTCTATTATTCCATGACTGTGTCTCCTGCAGCTCTCCACATGCTTTATAGTGACCAAACCTCTCTCTTTCAGGCAAATTTGCAAGGAGTTTGCAGACCTGATAGCCCAGGATCGCTCTCCGCTGGGGAACAGCCGCCCCTCGCTGATCCTGGAGCCCGGCGTGCAGAGCTGTTTGACCCATTTCAGCCTCATCACCCACGGCTTCGGGGGCCCGGCCATCTGTGCTGCCCTCACCGCCTTCCAGAACTACCTGGTGGAGTCCCTGAAGGGGCTGGATAAAATATTCATGAACAGCACGGGCAACGGGCACACGGCCGGGGACTCCAAAGCGTCAGACAAAGAGGCGAAGCATCGGAAATAACAAAATTAACAGCGCTGCCTCCCCCCGGGGAGCCTCCCCCGGGCACCAGAGGTGGCTCCAGGGAGAAGAAAGGTGACCCAGAGCACTGTTTTCTGAACTGCCGAGTTTGGACGTCATAAAGCAAACAAAGAAAAGACAGGGAAAAAAAGAAGATTTAAAGAATTTAAGAAGAAAGCAGTGCTAATGAACGTAGTGAGGTTGAGAGAAGCCAGGCTGATGGCTTTGGGGTTTTGCCTTTTTTTTTTTTTTTTTTGTAACGTGGATGCAGGAAGACAAGTCATGTGCAATTTGATTTTATTTTGCTTTTTTAAAAAAAAAAAAAAAAAAACATAGTGAAATCCTGGAATTTGTTCCAAGTGAAAAAAACTGAGAGGAAAGAGCGAAAGCCTCATCAGTGCAAGACCCAGAGCAGGAGCAGCCGAGGGCAGGGGGATGGAGCCCTGGCTCTACCTGGATTTATCTGCTGGTTTTGAGGCAAACACCCAGGAAACCTTCCCATTTCCCCACCCAGAGCCCAGCCCCGACACCAGGCCAAGGAAAACCGCTGGCAGAACTGCTGTGGATTTAAAGCAGGTCCAGGCTTTGTTTACAGCTTCAGACTGAGACTCACTGTGGATTTTCCTGTGGGCTGAGGAGCCCCAAAGCCACGGCACGAGGGAGGAACAACCACGCAGCCAATGGGTCCCAGGGCAGGACCGAGGGGAGTCCCCCCGACTGCTGCCCTCCTGGCTGGGGATAAGGCAGGTGAAGTTAAACCCAGGACTAAACAAAACTCCACAACCCACAGATAACAGCACACAAGTTTCTAAATTTAGTAGTAATAATAATAATAATAATAATAATAATAATAATAAATAAAGCACAAGGAGCAGAACTTGAACCAGGCCAAACGGAACTCTTCTAAATCTGTATATATTTATTTATGTGTAATTAAAATCTGAAAGTTTTAAAATGTCCAGTGCAAGTTATTTATATCAAATTGAGTTGGGTTTTTTTTTTTTGTTTTGTCTTTTTTTGTTTGATTGTTTGTTTGTTTTGAGTTGGGTTTTTTTTCTTTTGAAAGATGAAAATCTTTGGATTTTCTGCCATTAGAAATGGGAATGAAGTTTTGGATCCACCAAACCGTAGCATGGACAAGCTAGGCTGTGATGATGATGACTCTAGAAGTTCTGCAGGATTTTGTACTTGCTGTTGTTTCTCTTAATGCTGCAATAGATGTACAACACCCACACTACAATGTCATTCTCATTCTCTTAATAAACCTCTTTTTATTTGAAGAAAGCACCTCCATCGTCTTTGTGAGAAAAGATCCTTTGCCTCTGTATATAAAATGGATTATATATTTTATTAGATGGAAATTATATAAAATTGCATAGATTGAAGAAAGAATTCCCCAGTTTCATGGCTGGGGGTTGAGTGCTGCCACAAAGAGAGCTTGGGGGTGACAGGAGCTGCTGTTCCTGCCCGGTGTCCCCAGCCCTGGCGCCAGTGGAGATGAATGAGTTTGCTGATGTTTCAGAACTACTCAGGGTAGTCAAATCTAAACCTGTCTGTGAGGAGCTGCAGAAGGACCTCATGGTATCAGTGATAAAGCAGGAGATAAAACAGCCCCACTGATCTCCAGGCAATGAAGCTCCAAATTGGTTTTGTTCCTGGCGTCACCACCAGCAGGACTCTGCGCCAGCTCCCAGAGCTTAGAAATAAACTCAATGGGAATGGTCAGAAAAAGGATTAACAAAGCAAAAGCCAGATGATGTGTGCTAGCCCTGTGTTGCTCTGTCCTGGATGGCACTTACAGATCTGGTAAATTCCAGTGGGTAAATCCATGAGGAACTCAGGTGGGAGCAACTCCCACACGAGGCAGGACCAAGCTGCAGGAGGAAGAACATGAGCAGAATGTGACAGAGGTGTGGAAAATTATGGGATAAAAGAACACAAACAGGGAAAGATGACACCAAACCAAGAGCCAGGACACCCATGAAATGGTCAGGAAGCAGATTTAAGTAAATTTTACGTGCCTCAGGTAAGAAGCTGTGACTTTTCACAGGAACAGGTGTAAAAATGGCTTTTGACACAAGAGAAGAGGGTGATTTTAGGGAGCCTCCTTGCTGCCTTCCCTACACATCATTGCTCCTCACAGAGGAGCAGCTGCAGGGATGAGCTCTGGCAGCACTCCCTGCATTGGGCCCTTCTCAGAGCTGCACCCCACAGGTTTCTCTGGAGGTGCAGAACAGGCTGATGGTAATAGAGGGAAAACCCCAAACAGCCCCAAAAGAGACCACAGGAGGTTTGAAACACAAACCTCCATCTCAGGAAAGTGTGAAAGGAAACATTTAATGTCCTAATATAATCTGTGGGGATGGCTCAGCGTCAGAAACTTGCATCTAAATATTCCCTTCAAAGCTTAGGAAGGCATTTAAATTGGGAATTGGATTGGAAACGTCCCTTGGTATGAGGTTTGTGAAAGCAAAGACCTAAATGACGGGCTCTGCAGGTCTGGTTTTGCTCTGGACCTTCCCAAAGGAAGAGCCAAGAAACAAGGAGGAGTCAGGGAGCAGAATGGAAATATTACAGACACATCAGAGGCTTGTTTACACTTCAAAGCCAGTTTGGATAATGCAGGGCGTGAGCCAAAAGCACAAAAACTATTCCTATTTAAAATTATTCCAAAGTAGGAGTGCCCTGTTCTGCATCAGCATAATCCACATTTAAATGGATTATGATAAAGGAGAGTAAGGTGCTTTTGTGCTACAATACAGGTTTCCCTACATGGGGTTATTTAGGATAACTATGCTGAAATAATTCCATTTGCAGACATCCTCTGGTGCACGGTATCAGAGCAGAGCAAGCGACGCTCCAACACAGGATGAAAGTGTGTGTGTGTGTGTGTGCACACTGTAATATCCAGGCATGAAATATCATTTCCTAATTTAATCACATTATGCAAACCTGGCTTGGCTGGGGCACTTTGAATATCAAGGAATTCTTAGACACAGCACGGATGAGCAACGCAGACAGAGAATCAGGATCTGCCTCCAGTAATTACACACCACATCCGTGGGGTGGAAAATCCCTCCCTCCTCATTTTCCTTTTTGGGTACCTGCAAGTCTTTGGAATGTTTGATGAAGAACAGTCTGGTGCCTGAAAGGCCAGGACACCTCCAGTGACCTGTGAGTGGGAGGAAGTTGCATGATTGGGATTCACTTGTTGATTCCACCCCAGGTGCTCAAGATGAGTAATGGACAAGTCACATAGGAGCAACTTTCTAAAAGCATCAAGACTCCCCAAAATTTTGGACACCCTCACTCCTGCAGGCCCACAGAGACACTTCAGAAGGGTCAGGGGTCGTGCAAGGCCAATTCTTGTCTGTACTGGGGTCCCCTCCCAGCTCACTGTCAAACAAGGCCATCCCCTGACATGTCCTCTCCTTTTCCATCCTAAGAGAAAAAAAAAAGCATTTTACACAATTGTGTAAAATACACAATTTTACACAATTCCAGGCTCAAGCCCAGTATAAATTCCCACACTGATTACAAATCTCATAGTGGGAAAATACATAGGATTGTGTCAATGAGTTAAAATAGATCCAGGCTCGGGGTTTCTACGCTTGTTACAGAACATGCTGGAATTTCAATTCTAAAGGGGAATGAAACAAAAAAAAATCTTTTTTGAATTAATTTTGAATGAATGACAAATCCAGGGAAACCACATACCAATCCTTGACAAGTGAAAAAGAAAAAGAGAGAAACTCTTCAATCCCTAAGAGTCAGCTGTCCCAAGGGCAAACAAAGGGGAACTTGGAGCTGTGACTGAGCTGCATCATTAACACCAGGGAGCAGAGGCTGTGCTGGAATTCCACACAGCTTTGGACAGACTAAATAATTACCTTTAAACAGGCACCTTAAAAGGAACAGGGTAATAACAGCTCTTGGTGTGAAACAACCCAATAACCAGAGTTTGCTGACCTGTAGTTAATGCATTCCTTCCTATAGGAGAGTCCATTAAATTCCCAGCTTTACATGCAGAATCCAGGAGCCACACAGCCTGTGAGCAAGGGAAGCTTTTCCTGGTGGTGCAACTGAATCAAAACACCAACACTGGAAATGTTTTCAAACCAGGCAGTGAAATAAATGTGATTTGTGAGGGTGACATGATGCTCCTGAGATTATTGGTGTGGACCTTGCTCTCCCTGTCCAGGTGCAGGATGTGGAGACTTCATTACCCAAACAGAGCTGGCACAGAGAGTCTGACCCAGCCATCACCCAGAATGTGGCAATGCTGAGACACAAGTTATCACTTTGGTCATCCCACCTCATCTCCTTTGTATGGAAAATAATTCCCACTGTGGCCACCTGAGCATTTCCATAGGATACCATAAATAGTAATAATAATTCCAGACATTGAACATCCACCCAGGCTTTGTCCCCATGATTGTGGAGATGAAGCATCCCAGAACTTTTCCAAGGCAGGAAAAATTATGGCAGTGAAGTTCTGGATGGTTCCTTTGTATGTTTTTATCCAGACACATTCAGATGCTTCTAACTTCATTATTTTCAGCACAGAAAAGGCTAAAATCCCTGAGATCCAGAAGGATTTCTCATCAGGATAGCTTTGTTCTAGTAGCAAAGGTTACAACCAAAGAAAATGTTAAATGGAGACAACTCAGCTTTTTTTGGGCTGTGAAATGGGTTCAGAGAAAAATCAATTTATTGCTCCAAGCCAAGAAGTTCTGCAGCACCTCAAGATGTGCCTGGATGCTCCAGCTTCCCACCTGACAATGGCTCTGCTGTGCAGAAGTGCCTTAAATCCTTCTTGAGTTTTTCCACTGTTTAGAGCATTAAATTCACTAAAAAATCCCCAAGAGGCAGCAACTGAACAACTTGCACTCAACAAAAAAACAGCTGGTCCATCATCCTCCTCTGGCCCAAAATTCCACATGTTCTCTGTGATTCTATTTATTATCTCACAGAGCAGAGAAGTTTCAGCTAATTCTGCAGTGGCATCTTGGATTTCTTTATCATTAAACACCTGCTATGAGTAAATCACATTCTTCTCGCTGGACACTCAAAGTCTTCCCATCCAAATTTTCCTCTGTCACGGGCCTGATCAAAGTGGATCCATGGATTCTTTTACTGGATGGGACTCAGAACATCAGTGCCTGAAATGCCAAGATCCTTTATTCAGGAGTTCTGAGAGTTTCACCATGTGTTGAAGACCTCATTGCCAGCCACGTGGAATTCCGACCAGATTCCTGGGCAGATTGGATCTTCCAGGGATGTTGCTTTTCCTGAGATATTTTTTTCCTCAGCATGCAGCAAATAGTTTCAAAAAAAAAGGAGCATTTCCTATGAAAACATTTTATCCAATCCAAATATCTGTGCCTCTGTTTCAGGAGTGTTACATTTGTGTTCCCACAGTACCTTGTTGTGCCATCAAACATCAAATCCTCATTGTATAAGACCCCGTGCTGAAACGTCTTCCCTGCAAATTTCTATTTCAGCAGATAAGTTTACAAAGGAAACAGTTACCTGCACCTCACTGAAAACAGATGTGACATAAAGAGCTGAAGGGACCTGGGGAGTTTAGGAAATGGTTGGGATTCAAACACAGATAAATCAACTTATAATTGCACCACAACTACAAAAAAAAAAAAAAAAAAAACCAAAAACAAAACCCAAAATTCATTTCAACAGTCTGTTTCAAAGATATAATCTGCACGTTTATAATGACATTTCTAATGATAAAAGCCTGTCACCTTTAAGCATCTCTGTTCTACTCCACTCCCTGCAAAAGCTTTCCAGCAGGGAGGCAGGACACAGGATGCAGGCACTGCTGAGGAGGAGGAGGAGGCTGGTGGAAAGGCCAGTTTGCTCAGTTTGGACCATAAAAACAACCTTTCCTACACCCTCTTGGTAATGTGCTGCTGTTTTGCCTCTTAAATGGACCCTGGCACCACAGGGAATTATTTCAGCCCAGGCCTCCCACTCCTGACCCATTTTCATTTCATTTCCTCTCCCAGCCCTGTCATATGGCAGCAGCACATTATATATTATATATTACAGATTATGGCTTTTGGAGTTTCCTGCTAATTTGGTCATCACAGGGATCCTCCAGGAGCACACAGTAATCACCATGAGAGATGAGACCAGTCCTGTAGCACAGACAGCCCAGGCTTGGCCCTGTCCAGGTTCTCTTTGTGAGGAAGATGGGGTTTGGCACAAAACTTCTCCAAAGAAAACTTCTCCAAAGTTCTCCAGAGCCAAAACAGGCACAGGGCATCCCCAGCCCATCCCAGGATGGGGAAAAGGGAAGGTTTCAGACAAACTGAAGCATTCAGCTCTCCTCAGGAAAGTGAGGAAGGCCCAAGAGATGGGAAAACCCTATGGAGCACCTTTCAAAATATTCTTTGGAGAATACAAAGGTCTTACTTGGTAAAGCAGAAAACTTAAATAGAAGGCTAAAAAAATTAAGGAACGTTGTTGTTTTAAAGTATTCCTAAAAAAAAGTTGTCAATGCCTTTGAACCTGCTGAGCCAAGGAGTAATCCAGCAAATCCTGTGAGGAAAAACAGCTCCGTTCAGCTCAGCTTGGGGCAAAAATGTTTTCTATTAATTCCATGTGTTAATAAGCTTTTTCACAGCTTTTGAACATAAAGAACCTTTTGCTTTAGTACCCTGTAAATTTTGGAGCCAACATGGAAACTAAAACCAAAACTGTAACTCTGTGGCTTCACAGCTCCTAAACACATCAGGAGGGGTCAACCTCAAATCCTTTCCTGCCTTATGTGAACATGGAGCTCACACAAGCAGCCTTGCCCTGGTTCATCACAGCACAGGCCATCAATCCTGAGGCAAAAACCAACACAAAAATCTTGGAATATCAGATGTGCCCAAGCAAAGCCCCCAGAGTGATGCTCCGGGCAGATTCCTCAAGTGTATGGAGTGGACATTGCAAGACAAATTAAATCAAACCCCTGTTTTAATTATTTTCTTCTTTAAGGTGCTCACTAAGAACTATGTGAGTTTAAAAAGAAGAAGAAAACCAGGTTTGAACTGTATCATTTTAAATCAGAGAAAATAAGGAATAAGTAAACCCTGGAAATCCTTTCACATCCCAAACTCAGCCTTGCCCAGTAAGAAAAGTTCCAAAGATACAAGGAACTGCTGTCCAAAAAAAAGGAAAACCACCAAACGAGCTGACAGCTTTGGAAATGTTTTCCTAATTCCCATGTCAGAGTCTGGCTATGTACTTGAAAGTTTCTGATTCCCATATAATCCAACTGGGGACATTTTAATTACACAGACAAATGCATTTTCTGCTCCAGCCAGGCCCATAATGCCACCCTTGAGCCACAGCCTGAGCACACTGCAGGCTTGTTGGGAGGGAGCAAATGAATGGCTTGTGATATCCCACATTCCAAACCAGCCTTTGCAGACTTTTCCTGATTTTTTTTCTTCAGCAAATTTTGCTGTGGGATCACAGAAAGTCCTTTGAAAACAGTCCCATGTGGTGGAGGAGCTTTTCCCTCCCTGGCATAGCTGCTGATAAAATCCTGTGAGCATCCTCACTGTGAGCACACAGCAGTGAATGTCCAGAGCAGCTCTGCAAGGGAGAATTGTAATAACCTAAAAACCCTGAATATTTACCTTAACTTCACATCCCTGCTTGTCAGTGCTTGGATTAACTAGGACAGGATGGGTTCCAGCTGTTCTTTTTGGGGTTTTGGTGAGTCACTGGCTATCTTCCTTTGTGAAAATATGGATAATTTCCTGTTTCGTGGCACAACTGCCCAACACTTGTGAAAAATAAAATTGTTGAAAAATAAAATAAGTGTCTTAAAGGAGGAAACAACCCTGTACATCCCACCTGCCACTGCTGGACAAGGCTCTGGTCCCCTCTCCATGGGTTCTGTGACCACCAGCTGATCTGCAAGGCAGGAAGAGGAAAAACCAGTTTGGGAGAAGGCAGCAGCGTGCAAGATCACTGCCCTCTGCTGAATCCAGAGCTGGGGAGACACACAGGTGTTCCCTACAACCCAAAATCTCTGGGAGCAGGAATGGCATCAGCCACATTCCCAGTGCAACTTTTGGCAGGAGGAGATCAAGCACCACTGAGGCCCACGGGTGTTTTGGTGGTACAGCAGCAGGATATTGTCAATAATCCCCAAAATACTGACACAAAAACCCCCAGAGTTTCCTTTGTCTGATGGAAATTAACTCGAGGAGATCCACAATTTTTTATGTTTGTGCATAAACATGAGAAATATTTAACAACATCAAGGAAACCTCTACTAAGGAAAAGGTAATTTAACCAAATCAAAACACACCCAACCAAGAAATCACTTCAGAGGATTCGGTGATTAGCTTGGCCCCACCTTGTAGGGCTGTCTTAGAGTTGATTTATAGATCAAAAATTATTCCTCACTTGCTGGCATTCATTTTGATTTTCTCTCTATAGATCTGATCAGCAGAATTTAATTTTTCATAAATCTTGCTAATTTTGCTGTATTACACAGGGGAAAATACCATCCTGGCAGTTCTGAAACAGATCCTTTTAGACACCCTCTCCCCATGCCCCAACAGCCAAGGGTTTTCTCTGCCTTCCACAGCTGTCTCCAGTTAAACTACACGAATCAGCTTATTGGATAACGACCTAATTGCACATTAGCACAGAAACAAAACACTTAAACTGTCACTTTACATTTTCAAGACAACTAACTTATTTCTTAACATAGTCCTCAGCCAGTCAGATCTAAACCAACATAGTCAAGGGCATGGAAAATAGACAAGTTGTATATTTTAATTCCACCATTTACATTTTGCTTGCTTTTTTTTTTTAATCTGTTAAAACAACTGATGTCTGTTTAGCTTGATCAGTGAAAATTTCCTGCATTAGATTACTGTTGATGACTGATAACAACACATGGAAACTCTATGTAAGGTTAAACCCTGAAAGAATTAAAAATGGCTTGAAGGATAAACTTTTTACAAGTAGGATAAATGAATTTTTCCTTATTAAATATATAATTTAATGTATAATTTAATTATATAATATATTTAATTATATAATATAATTTAATTCTATAATAATATATAATTAAATATATAATTTTCCTTCCTTAAATATATAAATATAGTCCTTCACAGGTAGCAAGCAGAGGTTTTTTTTATTCCTTAAATGTCAAGTTATTTAATACAAAAGGCATATTTGTCCCTGCTTCAGATGGGAAAATGGACTCAACCAAATCCTATGAGCATAATCCCTAATGTCAGCCCTGGCATGGGCTAATGCCTCTTGGAAGAGCCTCCTGTCAAAACCAGAGACAAGAGCAAAGGAAAACACATCCTTGGGAGAGCTCAGCCTGATCTCTCCCCTCTGCTCCCACGTCCTGACTCTGGGAAGTGACAGCTCCATTTGGTGACAAAGCTTCTGCCAGTGACTGATCACCATGAGCAGAAGATGAACGTAGGGACTGCTGAGAATAGGCTGTAGGATTGATCACAGACACTTTATTTTTAGTTGTTGTTGTTGTTATTATTATTATTATTATTATTATTATTAGTCCCCTAACTTAGGGACTGCTGAGAATAGGCTGTAGGATTGATCACAGACACTTTATTTTTAGTAGTTGTTATTATTATTATTATTATTATTATTATTAGTCCCCTAACTTAGGGACTGCTGAGAATAGGCTGTAGGATTGATCATAGACACTTTATTTTTAGTAGTTGTTATTATTATTATTATTATTATTATTATTATCAGTCCCCTAACTTAGGGACTGCTGAGAATAGGCTGTAGGATTGATCACACACACTTTATTATTATTATTATTATTATTATTATTATTATTATTATTATTATTATTATTATTATTATTATGATGTCTCATGAATTTCTGCTGAGGACACTCAGGTTTGCACTGATACCCAGTCCCTGCCTGAGGCCGTTCACCTGCCCAGGGCTGGAGCATCTCTTGGTTTAACACAACAGGGCCGTGGATTTCTTGAAGAAATCCTGGGGAAAGGAAGGTGAATCAGCCTGGGGGGCTCCCCCTCACCAGCAGCTCCCCACAAAAGTGAATACAGCAGCATGGGAGACAGTTTCACCTTCCAGGCATTTCAGCTTTTGGTTGATGTCCCTGCTTGGCTGTCACTTCACTCAGGGAGGACTTTTTTGAGTGCTAGAGCCACTTTTAGGCAGCAGAACTGCCTTGGCACCATTACAAATTTCTGTGAGACCAATTCCACAAGGCAGCTGAGCTCTGATGGCTCCTCTGGGCCAATGCTTCTGGTCACAGGGAGGTCTATCCCAAAACACAGATTTTCTTCCATGGAGGGGTGTAATTAACACCAAGAAAAAGCCCCGTGAGCGCTGCACCTACGCTCACATTCCTCTTCCAGCAAAGCACTCCCAACCCAATGTGGCCTAAGGCACAGAGAATCTGTAAACTGATCTTGGAGCTCACTCCAAGCTCTGGAGAGATGAGCTGGTGATGATCTGCTCCCCAGGAAAAGACCATCCTTAAACAGGAAACCTAACACGAGAAAAAGGGCCTTGTTAACTCTTTGGGCCCTGAGGCTTTGAGAGTAAAACATATGGTCAGAATTAGCAGGCAAGGCAAGGCAGAGCAGCTCACCGTGGCCACAGTGCCCCAGGAACAAGGTACCTTGACTACTACATTCATTTCTCATAATATGAACCACAAAAATTAGTACAAAGCAGTATTTTCTTGCAGTGCTCAATTATTTCAGAGATTTCTTATGAAAGAGGTCTGTCATGACAAATACAAATGGAGAGGTGAATTCTTTTGAAAAGGGATTCCTGGATTCCAGGCAAAATATGGTTTTCAGAAGCTTTAGGGCTAAATGTGAAGCAGGTAAGTTTTCTACTCTTTCATTAACTTAAATATTGGTTTTTCAAGCAGATTCCATGTAATACCATCAAAAATGAAAACTGGCTTCTGAATTTGAGTATCAGCACATTTTAAAAAGTAAATTATATAGCAAAGTATCACACTTTTCCTTAAAAAGTATGAATTCTTGGAAAGTCCTCAAAAAAATCTCCTTTGTTAGAGGCTACAGTCCAATCTCATCATGGGCCAGTTCTTTTGTTCCTGGTTTGGAATCAAGGGCTGTATTTATTCATTCCTCAAGGTTGCTGCTCCATTGGCTTCAGATGCAACCCCTTGGATCTTCCTTTCCTTGGGGGATTCAGATCCTGGGCCCTGCCCTTGGGCAAAACATATGTTCCACTGCAACCTGGATCCAACCAGAGAATAATTGTTTTATGTTTATTAATCACCTGCATGCAAATAGGTGCCAATAAAAACTCCAGGCAGATTCTCTGCCAGGCTCACATCATTCAAAAGCTCCACACCACAGTTTGGTGTCTGAACAATGAATCCCTCCAATGAAGAGGCATCGCTGCTTTGATATGCAGTGACAAAAATATCACAGCAGCTCAGCCCCTCTGCAGTGATGAGTTTGAAATGAGACAAGAAACCTGCAAAAACATTCAACATCAGTGGGAAAATAAATTAGAGATGCTGCATTAAGCTAAGCAAGTACATTAATGCAACACGAAGGGGTGAGATTTCAGTGGCGGAACGACAACGCTCCGACTCTGCTCGTGTTAAATGTGACCTGCCAAGAGGAAATCATCAGGCTGGGGATTGCTGAGTGTGAAAGTTTAAAAGGTTTTCAAGAGATAAAGTGAGTTTTAGCAAAATGTTTTAGAGTTCTGTGCCATTGGCCTTAAATAAAAGCCATTGCAGCCATTACAGCAAAACCAGCTGTAATTAAACTCATTCTGGGAAGAATTAAACAACAAAGCCTGATGGGACTCTAGGGAAGAATTAGATTTAAGTAAGAGACAGGGTGAGTTAAGGCACTGGAGCTGCAAATTTCTTCTGTGTCATTAAGCAAGTCTCAGTCTCATCCAGTTCTCATCCATTCCAGAAGACAGGAATACTTTTGAGACTGACAACTTTTTTTTGGGGGGAAGAAACGAAGCTTCTCAAACAGACCACTGAGGTAAGACCAAAAGGCTTAGACAAATTAACAGTTAAGTCTGTCACTCACCTTCTCCACCTGAGAACTTGGGTGTTGTGCCACAACACAAAACTATCAGTCTGCACATCTACCCTACTTCCAAGATTCTTTTTATGAGCTTATTCAAACATAAAAATAAGCACCCAGAGCAATTTTAATGCCAATTCAAGTAGGGAAGGAGTCACACCAAAAACTGTTCTCAGAAAAATCACTTCTGGGCAGACCACAAGTATCAGCCACATGATAATGATCTGAGGCTGTTCCATGAATGGGGGTTTTATAGGGAAGCAGCATCTTGAGCCTAGAAGGATCATCAGGGATTATTCTCAAGGAAACAAAGCTCTAGCTAGCTGAGAGTAATTCAAAGGTTTATGAGGAGTGCTGCAGTTTAATTTCTCACTGAACTGCTTTCATGTACTTCTAAATGTACAGACACATCAATTAAGAAACATCACACAACTGATATATTAGTTTCTATTTAAAATACTACTTAAATTCTATTTAATGTAGTTATGAACCCACTGTGCCAGCAGAATGCTCTTTCCCAGTAACAGAACCATTGCCAGGTGAGCTAAAAGTGCATTTCAAAATCCATTCTACTTGGAAACCTTTGTATCAATCTAATTCAAGTGAAAAAAAAAAAACTCTATCAAAAGTAAATTAGGTCTTTGAAAACCTGATTAGTATTTTATACAACAAAGAGTGGTAACATCTTTGAAAAAATAATGTAGATGCTGCATGTTTGGCATGGACCACTTGCCTGGGGTTTGATGAGCTTTAGTGATGAGAGGGATGACAGCACAATGTCATCTAGAAAACACAGTTTTCCCCACAAAGAAATTTGGAGAGCAGTAAAATCTCAGAAGAGGAAAGATAAATAACCTGAATGTGCCCCCATGAACTGTAAACCAAGTTTCCCTTTTACTGTGGAACAATTTACTCAAATCCTCTCAGGAAGGATCAGTGGAATAAAAAGATAAAACTGGCTATATAAATGTCAGGCTTTATTTGAGCTCCCACTGCAGGACATTACTCGTGTACTTCAAATGAATAGAAAAAAAAACAAAACCAAGAGAACAAAATAAGAAGATTGCTGAAGAAAGATCTTGGGGTTAGGACTCCACTTTGGCAAGGGGTATATTGTCCACTTCGTGGATGCCCTCCTTGTCAATGAACCGGGCGTTGAAGGAGGTCAGGTTGAGGATGAAGCGTTTCTGGAGCTGTTCAGCAAAGACAAAAAGAAGAAATGAGATTCACTCAAAGCTTAAATAAAAGAGAAGGGTATATTTTCAATTTCCATCCTGGTTCTAGTGATCTGAAATACGAGGAACTAGAGGGGGTTTTTTCACTGCTCAGGAGTGAATTAGTGGGAGTTTGTTGTAAGATGGTGCCATTAGACAAACCCTGGGTAGAGATGTAAAATAGCCAGGCCTCTTAACAAGGAAGACATTTAAACAGGAAAACTAGAGAGGGCTAAAATTTTGGACCCAAAGTGTACATATCACAAAGATACTTCAAACAGGACCTCTTTGGAGCACTTCTTCTTGATTCAAATCTACATTCAAATCAATCTCCTAAAGACAAGGATAAAGACTATTTTCCTACAATAAAAGCCTTGGTGTCTGAAATGGCTGGAGTCTAATGTTGACACTAAAACTGGTCATGAACTTTAAGGTCAAGGCTTTACCTCAGGTATCACTTCACAAGTTGGAAAAGAATTAGTATATGCTTCTAAGAGTTCTTAAGTGTAACACAAGTGACAAGCATGCTGCAGTGCATTCAGAAGAAACATAAGAGGAAAAAGTCTGGATCAATATTATGCTAAGCACGCAAAAAGCTCAAGTTTACGTTCTGGAGGACGTGAACCGTGCAAAGGCAATGCAAGTGCCTGTAAATCCTTTTCCTCAGTAGCTGTTCCACATCTGGCCAGTGCCTTTATTACCCTTCTGGCAAAGGCAGCAAGAAATGCGACAAGAGGAACAGGAAAGTATCAGCGAATGAATGCAAACAAACATTTCTTTCTCAGGAGCATCAGGGCCTGAGTTCAGCAACTCACCTCCTCTAGACATTTCTTTAAGAGCTCCACAGCTTCCTCACGTGTGATATCTGAAAGGGAAAACATCCACAGATTGATTTCATTAGAGGCCATCTCTCTCCACAGAAACTTTTATTAAATTTAAACAACTTTTCAGCTGAGCACCAAAACCTCTCCTTCCCAGCTCACAGAAAACACTTTCCAGATGTCCCGAGGACGGCCTGCACCACAGTGCTCACGCCCCAACAAGCCATTGAGAATCGATTTGTTACAGGGAATGGGAAGCATGACGGAATTCTGCCTCCCATGGCCAGGGCCTGGCTCAGAGAAGCACAGCCACCTCCCTCTCCTGCAGTTTATTGCAGCTCTAAATCAGCTCCAGCTGCCCCAGCCGGCTGCGAGTCCGGGGCAGGAGGTGGAGATGGGTTTAGTGGATGTTCCTGCTGGGTATGAGCTCAATAAAGGACAAGGCACGTGTGGGATGCTCCTGCTATTCTCACACTTCAGGATAAAATCCAGCACTCTATAGGGGTGACAAGCCATGACAATGAAGTTCATTATTTTCCTCTGTTCCACAAGGAATGGTGAAAATGGAACAATAGATTGTTGAGGGACATGACTAGAAAACCAACAGGGTTGGTGGGTCTAAAACTTCTTTCTAGGCTTTGTTTCAGACCTACATCCACTGCTCAGGCAAGTTAAATGAAAATGATCAGTTTATAGCTACATTTTTTGAAGGAGGTAGATGAAAGGATTTCTAATCTCAGAGCAGAGATAATAACTTAAACTCAGCTTTGCACACAGGAGTCAAATAGTTTGTAGCTAAAGCCAAAGATGTCAGATTAACAATATTCTGTGTATTGCACATTTCCATATCTGCACAGTGGGGATGGGGCCATGTATCTTGGCACTGGATTATGATGCTAAAACTAAAAGTTTAGACAGGTACAAACCTGTGCAAGAGTTATGATGAGCAGCTGCCAAGTGCACAGAACTGTGAATCAGTCTAAAACCTCTCTGTTGCCCACAGAAGCTGTGACTGCCCCATCACTTCTCAGTGTCCATGGCCAGGCTGCACAGGGCTTGGAGCAGCCTGGGACAGTGGAAGGTGTCATTGCCCATGGCAGGAGGTGAAATGAGATGAGCTTGAAGGTTTCTTCCAACCCAAACCATTCCATACTCTGTGATTTATCACCACCACTTCAGAGTGCTGGAGATGAACTTGCTAGGAATATCTTTTCATTTGAATGTTTTTAATTTATCACACATGAAGCCAATCCAAGATATGGAGCAATAGCATCTGGGACTGACCTCTGAATATTGATACTCTGGGAAAATGTACATGTCAGAGCCAATAGACCAGCAAGAAGATAGAGCTGTCAAACTGTTATTTATTAAAAGCAGACTACCAGCTGCCAATTATCCAGGAAAGTCTAATCATATTTTAGAATAACTGAAATGTCCTTTACTCCCAGTCTGTTATGCTGCAAACAGGAAAAAAAATTAAGGAGTTGACTAGTTTTCTGTTACCATGCTAGCAAAACCAAAGGCAACCTTTTGAGCTCCATTTATCTAAGAAAAAGTCAAGCTCCAATCTGTTGCACCACAGCAATGCCACCTGACTCAGCAAATGTCAATCTCACTGGTTAATAAACTCAAGGCCTAAATTGAAGCAGGAGAATTTTCCTGTCCAGTGGCTCCACTCACCTGGCTTGTAATAGCGGTCAAGGATGCTGAGGGTAAGGAATGCTCCATATCCATGTGCTGCAAAAGGAGCCTTGGCCAGAGCTGCCAGGTAATCCATGTAGTACAGGGCAGGGCCCTCGTGGTCATCATAGCCAGCCAGGAGAAGGTTCACATGGTAAGGGGTCTGCCAAGAGAAATGATGTTTTTGTTAGAGCACTCACAGCACATCTCTGAATCCTGACTCCCTGTGCACCAGGGAACAGCAGCAGAGCTGATGAGCCAATTCCTTATCATAAAATGCTACATCAATCCTGTCTGCAGCACATTCTCAAGCTAAAAGTGATCAGGTCTTCTGGTAACATGGACTGCACAAGCAAATAAAAACATAGAACTCTTATTCTCTTGAAAACCAGTGTCTTTGAGGGGTTTTTACAGCTTTCACAACACACTCAAACTTTAAAAAACTTGAATGAAGTTTCCACGCCAGATTCTTTCATCTCAACATAAAAATTGTGGATTTTTACTGCTGGCACGTGAGCACAAGGTGAACATTTGCAGTTTGTAAGAACTCTTTGTTCATTTAACCTGCCCTGTGCTCTCCTCCCACTCCCCCTCGCAGTGAGCAGAGCCCGTCCCAGCACGTGTGAAAGCTCTCACACAGTGCAGTTACACACAGTGTCCTGTGCACTGGCAATTTGGTTTTTATGGCATGTACCAAGTTTAATCTTTAATATTTGGCAGTTTACTCCATGTTCTGGGTTTAGTGTTCCACCATCATGAATAAATCAGACATCTCTTCTTCTCCTACATCTCCTTCCAAGATCTGTACTTTGTAAAACCATGAAACACACATGCACTGTATTATGTTTAAACACAGGATCAGAAAAAATTTGGGCATTGTATGTATTTTTAAAAGCAGCTTTTATATACTTCCAGTATTTCCATATCTACACAATGTTTCTTATTAAATTAATTGTCCTAACAGGATATCTCCAAACTGCTGGAAAACCTGGATCAACAAAGCAACAAAACAAGAAAAAAAATGATGATGCAACTACCAGATTAAAAAAGCAAACAAAATTTCACCCTAAAGCCAAAACATTAACTGCATCATAGGAAAAGTTCATTTTGATACTCAATACAGTAAATTTCCACACACAAAAAAAAAAAATCACATGCCACTATATTTTACTTTCAGTCAGTATGAAAGAATAAAGCAGGCTACAGTTATATATAAAACATCACTTTAAATTGTGTGATTTAATCTTCAAAGCATCCAAGAATATTTGGAATGAAGTTACCATGCAGCTGTATTGGTTTAATTAGGCTGTATTTCATCATTTATTTATTCTGAAACATCACACAAGTTGATATTTAAGAGCCATGACACAAGATCACTCAAATTATTGTGTGACTTGGAATTACCAACATTGGCATATGCGAGATACTCAACCATAAATAAATGGTGTTATACAGACTTAAACCCATCTGTAAACTGATTTTCAGTTTTAAGTTCTCCTGCTAATGGTCTCTGAGACTTCTTAAAACTCAAATGTAAATAATTATCCCCCATGCCTTATTACTCTAGAAAGGCAGGATTTAAACATTAGCAAATATACATAATCTATTTACTACTTCCATGATTATAAATGAAATTTGCAGTGTAACACCTCAAGGCTGGGACTGGAATTTCTTGTACATCCCAATCCTTTTGTCCATTCCTTCTTTGACTTCTCCAACTCGGTCCATGCCAACAATTCTCAACTCTTGACAAGGCTGGTGTAGTTAAAAGGCCATCAAATGAGTGATGACTAACACTCCAGGACGTTATTTTTACCCCAAACTTCCCTTCCTACAGAAGCACCATTTCTCATCCCAAGTAGTTTTGCACTTGGTGCTGTTTGATTTAAAATAACGACAGCAATTAGGAGATGTGTGAAATTGTTCAGAATTTACAGCTGAAGAGCACAATTGTGCCAAACAGCCCAAGCCCAGCTCGTGGTGACACAGCCCTGTGACATCTGGCGGAAGCCAAAGTCACAGCGAGGGGGGAAAGGTGGGAGCAGGGAAAGCCTCCTGCCAAGTGTGGACATGGGGAGAGGGAGCTGAGAGCTGCCTTTGGAATCCAGCCAGACCCTGTCACCTATAATTAAACAGCATCACAATCAGAGACTGAACTTCATCACCTTTGGAGGGCAGGGAGCTTTTTTTCCTACTTCCCCCCACACACACACACAACCTCAGCAGTGAGATCAATGTACCAAACACTTTTGTACCAAACTTTTCCCCACCAAACTTTTTACTTCTCAACTATTATTTTCCTACTCCTAACAGGAGGCACTGGCATGTTTTACCTTTTAATTTTTATTTTCATGATCCACATGATTACATTAGTAGCCTCCAGGAATCCCTTATGCAGTTTCAAGCACCAGTGTTAATCCTTCTGGTACATTATGATGAAAATGTAACAAAATTCACAGGAAAAAACCAACTCTTGATGGCAAGGCTTGTTTTGTAAAATTCTAAATGCCACAAACAAACCATGAAGTGCTAAGTTAGAGAAAAAAGCTTCTGCCTGCAATGTGGAGATCAGTGTAGTGTGACAGCAGTGTCAGAGAGCGCCGCGCGCCCTGGGGCGCTGCCATCTGCACCAGAGCAGCGTTTTTGTCTCTGGTAAATAAACACATCTGCCTCTGCCAGTGTCCTCCCCACGCTGCTGCCTTCTGCAGAAGGTGAGCTGGAAGACAGGCGTGGGCTCAGCAAGGAGTGGAGGCACAGGGAGGAGCAGCCCCCAAGGGACGTGGCACAGAGCAAGACAAAGGTGCCACATCAGTGCTGCCTCCTGATGGGCAGGTTTACCTAAAAGCCTGTTAAAGGTACTTTAAATCATATGTAAGAAATAGCTGCCTCTGCTGAAAGGGACAGGACACTCAGACTTATCTGTGCAGGTCATGGCCCTGAGATGAGCCATCAGCACCAGGGCCAGGCCCCAACAGCATCACTGCTTCACATCAGCCTTGAGAACTGCACAGGAATGCACAGAACACACACAGACCTTCCAAATCACACCTCAACACAAGCTAAAGCAAACAGCATCACTGCCAACCATCACCTGCCAGCCATGCAGCTGGATTAAGCCATTTAAACCAGAAGAGCAGTGCGGAATCACAGAATATCCTGAGTTGGAAGGGACCCACAAGTTCTACCTGCAGCTGTGATCCATGTCAGAAATCAGAACAATAATCTCTGGCTGTTCCTGTGCATGAGTTCTGGAAGAACTCTCACTCAACATGTGTAGTTCTCAACAATACAGCTCTGAGGTTAATACTGGCCTTTATTTGCTACTGTAAAACCTGACTTCAGGCCTGAGCAGTGCATTGTTAGAACAGCAACACAGTTTAACCCACACTCTGTCCTTGACAGAGCTGAACAACTTCATTCTCAACATCCTCTTTCTTCCTGTTTTCTTTCATGTAGCACATTACATTCTTCTCAATGAAATGCTTCCTAACCTTAAATCATTAAAGGTTTGTTTGCCCCCTCACAGCAGCTTCTCATACTTTGAAAATCACCCTGGGAAACATCACTAATTGCAGTTCAGTAACTTGAAAACACAACCCCAACTTGAATGTGGTATTTACCAAAAAGCCTCATGTTGCTGTTTACAAAAGGCACTTGTTTTCCTAAGTACATCAAACAGCTTTGCTCTATGAAATCATTTTCCAAGAAGATTAAACGGATTTGGAGCATTTGCATGAAAACCCAGAACCTTATCTCGATGTTCAAGAAGTTTCATTCACTTCACGTCTGCAGTGTGTGACAAAGTGTTTACTGGGCCCAAGGCTGGAATTTTAAGTCTATGGCTGTATCAGTTATTGATAGGTGATGTGATAAGTTTTTAAAATAAGCAAATCAAGTTCTATTTTACTAAGACATTATTTCAGCAATGTGAACTCATAGAATCTCAGAATCAGTGATGTTGGAGAAGATCTCCAAGATCATCAAGTCCAACCTGACCCATCAAGCCCTTGTTACCCAGACCAGAGCACTGGATGCAACATCCAGTTGTTCCTTGGCTCCACTAAACCCCTGAGCAGCCAGTTCCAAATTCATCATCAAAGACAGCAGCTCCCACCTTTTTCAGACTCCATTATTTGAGGATGGAAATGCTGCCTGGAACCTGTGCCAAGATCTCTCAGCTTTACTCACCCGACTCCGGAGATAGTCCGCGAGGTTTCGCCGGGTGAAGTTTGCAGCTGCAGTGGGAGACAATTCATAACCTGGAGGAGAAATGTGACAAATATTTAGCTGGTAACAGCCCAAATCATTCATGTTTCACCCTCCCATGCCGTTTTTGAAATAACAAAGTGTTCTTTAGTGACAAAATGTAGTGCCTTTTGTCTAAATCTGGTTTATTCTGAAAGCTACAAGCATAAAGAGGGTTCTCAGACTCTGGGTATTTCATATCTGTATGGACCATAGAAATACATGGCTTCAAAAAATTAAAGTATTAAGGACAAGTAGCTTGACTTTTTTGTCCAGTAGAAGAGAAGAACTGGTGACAGTTAGCATGCAATGGATGTATTAAGAGAATAATAAGTCTGTCAGTAAAATATTTGTGTCATTTATATTGCAAAGAAGTTTGCTAGGATTTGGAGAAACGATTTAATTTATACTGTTTATACAATCCAGACTCTATTTCTGCATCCTGCCTGAATTATCACCTTTGCTGGGCACTAAAAATGTAGGAATCTTTACAGAAGGACTGAGAATAGCACTTTCCACCAACATTCACCTGGGAACCACCCTTAGCTCTGCTCCCAGCCCCCAGGGCCTGTCCTGCTTCACTCACCATTTCTCATTTTGTAGAGCTGAACATTTTTCTGGATGTATTCTGCAAACTGCACCGTGTCTCCAGGCTCCCCCACACACAGCAGTAAGATCTTTTCACTCATCTTAAACATTTTGTCATGGTCTAGGCAGAGAAAAATAACGTTGAGTGCCATGGTCATGAGGAAGAAAAAATTATTTTGCTAATATCTTGACACATCAGGACTTTACAGAAGCAAGAAAGAGATTTGGATAACTGCATCATGACCTGGAGCACCAGTAAAAAGCCTTTCTGAGCACAGACTGACATTTGGTGTCTCACAGCTGGTGACACAGAACACAAGAGTTGTTAAAGTGAAACAGAGCCCTTCAGGAAGGAGGCATTCCAGAAATAGAAAATATTTCCCACCTTAGAAGCAAGGTAGGAAATAATAAAGCTTCACACAGAATATTGTGTTCAAAGCATAAGATTTTGCTTCCCGGGATCAGGAGTAAGAATTTTGCTCAGGGACTATTCAACTTTATTCAAATATTCTGCAACAGAAGCAAATAATTTAATATAAAGCTGAAATATCAACACATTGAGCAAAAGCAATCTTAGGAAATCCAGAAACAAATTCCACGTCAAATGATGCCCTTTTACTTATATCCAGCAGTCCCAAAAAACCAGAAGTTTACATGAATGAAGCTTTTCCAGAAACATTTCTTTTGCTTGTCATTTTTTGAGGAAAAAACCAAACCAAACTACCAAAGAGAATGAAAATTAAAGTAATGATTATAAATCATAATGAAGCTGACCTATAAGCAGGAAATTAAGGAACAGTAATCCATATTTTTTAATGTAAGTGCAGTTTAAAACAGTTTTAAGTTTGTGTTGAGGGGATCCAGGTTGTTGCAATGACAGTGCTGAAGACAATCCTGTGCTCACAGATTCTCCTCTCACCAGAGCAGGTATCTGGCACTTGGATATCTCAGACAGACACTGAGGAGCTGTTGGATTGAAGGGAAAATCCCTTTTCTCCACTGAGGGCTTGCACAAACACCAAGCCTCCACCTCTGAGCTCCCCCTCCAGCTCACTAAAAGGCGCTGAACAATCCCTGCTGCAAGGCAGGCACCGAGTGTCACAATCCTCTAAAATTATGTCAGAAGTCATCACAGCACTGGAGCTGCTCTCTGGAGCTCAGGGAAAGCCACTGCCACTGCCCAGCCCTGCAATCCCAGACTGGTTTGGGTTGGAAAGGAGCTCAAAGCCCATCTCCTACCATGGCAGGGACACCTTTCATTGTCCCAGGCTGCTCCAAGCCCTGTCCAGCCTGGCTTTGGGCACTGCCAGGGATCCAGGGGCAGCCACAGCTGCTCTAGGCACCCTGTGCCAGGGCCTGCCCACCCTGCCAGGGAACAATTCCTTCCCAATATCCCACCCATCCCTGCCCTCTGGCAGTGGGAAGCCATTCCCTCTGTCCTGTCATTCCAGGCCCTCGTAAATTGTCTCTCTCCATCTTTCCTGAAGGCTCCCTTCAGGTAATGGAAGGGGCAATTAGGTCACCTAGAAACTTCTCCAGGCTGAAATTGATTTACAAATAAGTAGTCTAAATATAGATCTGAAATTTAAGGGTTCTCCCCCTCCCAACAAAAGCAACTAAATCTTATGTTCGAAGTTCGTATTTCTTACAGCTTGTGAACAAACCTATTTGGAACCAATATTAACTTAGAAAACATTATTTAAAGTGATAAAATTTTTATTTTGTATGTACCACCAGCTTTCACAACCTCTAACAACCTCTATCCCTGTGCGGTTTTTTAACCCTTTTACACTGCTGTGCAGAGCGAGGTTTGGGATCACAAGCCAACGCTCACCTGAACAGGTAAATTAGGCTGACAACCCTACACAGAGCGGTCACACTCGGTCACGACTGGGGACTTTACCCGGAGCAAGCGGCGATTTAAGCCCAACTTTGGCTCCGTGCTCCAGAGGCCGCCGGGCATTCCTACAGCCACTACATCTCCCTGAAGGGCCCGGCAGAGCTCAAACCGGCACTTCCTACAGCCACTACACCTCCCTGAAGGGCCCGGCAGAGCTCAAACCGGCACTTCCTACAGCCACTACACCTCCCTGAAGGGCCCGGCACCGCTCAAATCCAGAAACCTCCCCGGGAACAGCCTCCCCTCAGCCCGAGCGCCGGGCCCGCCGCACCCAACCGCGCACACCGCGGGGCCCTGCCGGGCCAGGGCTCAGCACGGGGCTCCGGCGCCTTCCAGGGTCTCACCGTGCTTCATCTGGATGATGCTGGTGGCCGCTACGGTGTCCGCGGCCACCAGGACATAGTCGGGGCCCTGGATGCCGATGAGGTACTCCATGGCCGTGACACAGCGCGGCCCGGCCCGCCCCGCCGCGCCTGCGCGCCCGCGCGCGCCGATGGCGTCACCGCTCGCGAGAGCCGCCCGCCCGCGCGGGGCCGGGAGCCCTGAGGGGACTGGGGTGGAAGGAGTTCTATCGGTTTGGAATAACGGGTGGTTAAAGGTGGAAAAGGACGGGGTGGCCTCGAATCTGAGGGGAAAGAGTTCCATCCCTTTGGAATCATGGGGTGGTTAAAGGTGGAAAAGGACGGGGTGGCCTTGAATTTGAGGGGGTTGAGTTCCATCGCTTTGGAATCATGGGGTGGTTAAAGGTGGAAAAGGACGGGGTGGCCTTGAATTTGAGGGGGTTGAGTTCCATCGCTTTGGAATCATGAGGTGGTTAAAGGTGGAGAAGGACGGGGTCACCTAGAATCTGAGGGGGTCGGGTTCCATCCTTTTGGGATAACGGAGTGGTTAAAGGTGGAAAAGGACAGGGTGGCCTCGAATCTGAGAGGATTGGGTTCCATCCCTTTGGAATAAAAAGACAGGGTGGCCTCGAATCTGAGGGGGTTGAGTTCCATCCCTTTGGAATAAAAGGACAGGGTGGCCTCGAATCTGAGGGGGTCAAATTCTATCCCTTTGGAATCACGGGATGGTTAAAGGTGGGAAAGATCCCAGACACACAGGGTGGCTGAATGAGGCACTGAGGTTGGAAAGAACTCCCAAGGTCATCCTCAGCCCAGTGCTGCCACTGTGCCATCCACTAAACCATGTCCCCCAGGTTCTGAATACATTATAAGATTTTCATGGAATCATGAAGGTTGGATTTAAGATCGCTCAGTCTCTCAACCAGCACTGCCTCTGGAGCCCCATCACCCAGCTCTTGGACACCTCCAGGGACAGTGACTCCACCACCTCCCCAGGCAGCCTGTTCCAATGTCTCACCATGCAAACAGTGAACATTTTTTTCAATATCTGATCTGAATCTCCTCTATCTCAGCTTGAGGCCAATTCCTCTTGTCCTTCACTGAGCTCACTCTTCTCATAGTAGGAGAGATGGCCCCACCTCACCCACCTGCCCATCAGGGAGTTATGGAGAGCCAGAAGGTCCCACCTGGGCCTCCTTTTCTCCAGGCTGAGCCCCTCAGCTCCCTCAGCCATTCCTGGTGCTCCAGACCCTTCCCCAGCTCTGTTCCCTTCTCTGGACCCACTCCAGCCTCTCAATGTCTCTCTTGCCATGAAGAACTGCCTCAGGATCCGACGTGCAGCCCAGCAGTGCCAGCAAAGGGGGAGGAACAGTGTCCAAAAGCCCCCAAAACCATTGAGGTTGGTTCCTCACAGCCAAAGGGAGAATCCCAGGCCTACTCTGCCTCCCAGTCCGGTGATCCCAATATCCTGTTCTCCTTCCAGAAGGGCTATGCTGAGCCATCCTGGGTGCTGTGCTGCTGCCTTGGGCTGGGAAACGCTGTGCTGAGGGATCTAGGCTCAGCTTTCTGCTCCTATGACCACTGTGGGGCTGTGGTGTGACCCAGGATGGTGGGATAGGAGGGATTTATTGTTCCAGGGATTGTTTGAGCAGTGCTTGTCCTTTGTTGTCTCTCAATGTGATGTTAGTAAAGATGATGTTACAGTTACTGGAATGCCTGGATGAAGTTTCCTGCCGGAGCTCCTGCTTGCCAGAGAAGAAAAGAATCTGTGTGTTCTTGCTGTTTCAGGTGCAGGAAATGAAGGTGCAGAGAGGAGAAGTGATTTAGGAGATCACAGGGCAGGGTAACAGAGTGGATGGGAATAGAAATGTCTTGATTCACTGAGTTTCTCTGCAGCTGCTGGACCGTGTGGTTCAGATCACCAACCCCAACATGAACCCTGCAAGGCTTACACGGGGCTTTGCTCCTAATCTCCTGTCTGGGCTCCACAGAGCTCCCAGAACTGACTCTCTATAGGCCTCAACGTGGTGTCTCTCAACAGATTCCCCTCAGGGATGGGTGGCTGGGACAAGCCTTGCCTTGTTCATCCCATGCCCGGCCTGTGGCAATCCTGATGCCAAGTCTGGCTCTGTCCTTCCCACCACAATGCCTGGAGAGCAGCTTTTGCTGAATTTTTAATGAGCAAAGCTACAGAATCTCTTTCACATGTTTATTTTGACCGTGTTAGACACTACCTGGATGGAGGTGTTTGTCAGTGGGATTTAAATCCTGAGCCTGGCTCTCCTGGCATGCAGAGCAGGCTGTTGGCATCTCCCTTCAGTGCTTGCTTTCAGGGGCACAGCAGCATTGCAGAGGGATTGTTCTGACCTTGGGGTGCCCCATTTTCCCTTCAGACATTTCCCAGGCTAATCAGTGTGCAGACACTGTCCTCCTTGCCCACCACCAGCAAAACTCCTTCCAAGGGTCCCCATTCTTGGCAAACATGTCAGGGAATGCCAGTGCCTGGCTCTGTGAACCCTACAGGCCTCCCTCTGCCTCCCAGAGCTGCTCTGCTCCCAGGCTCACTGCAGAGTGTTTTCCCTCCACCTGTGATGGCAAGAACAGGGCATCCATCAGAGTGTGCAGGTGAAAATGGATTGTAACCTGCCCTGCCAACAGCTGATTAACGTTTGTATCTCTGGCAGGATTGATTTGAGGATGAGAGCATTCCAGAGTCCAGCTGGGGCCCTGCTCCTCGGCTGGATGTTCCTTCCCTGTGCTTCTGTCATGGTCACCACTGTCTGCTTGGGGTGGGGAAGAGGATTAGCCACTGTGGGCAGCTGGGATGGCTGAGGACAGGGTGTTATTTCTCAGTTTTCCCTTTTTTCTCTCCCCAGCAGTGCAGACCATCTCCCCACTGTGGTAACTTTGGGTTCCCTCTCCCAGTCTGATTTGTCACTCAGACCTCAGTGAGGTGGGAAAGCAGCAGGCACTGCAGGCTCTGCTACACAAACCCAGGCTGGTAACCCCAAAATGATGTCCAGCATTAAGTTGTGACTCATAACTGCACATAACAGCAGGATGATCAATTTCATGATTGTTGCTAATTATAAAATCAAACCATAAAAGTAAAAGCTGCTTCAAACCAATGAATAGGTTTTTTTTCTCCTGTGTGGAGGCACAAATCAAGAAATCTAAATATTTAGCCAGAGATTTCTGCAGTGCTGTGGGGGATTTATTGACAGCCACATCTAGTCAAAGCTTCCCCCAGTTCCTCTAGCTCTGTACTCTTTGAATTCCTGCTGGTCACTGAATTATTTCTTTTCTTACTATTTCCTGTGCTTTAAAAGTGTGGAAAGCGCAATCAAATTATCGTCATGCTCATTTGGTTAATCACCCATTTAGTTACTTATTCAGTTCATTAACAAGACGCTGGCTAGTGTCAGTGTGGAGGAAATTCTGAGAGGCAGGCAGTTAGGAGACAGGATATAGGAGAAATAGCCATTACTCCAGCCCAGTGAATGGCAATTTCTATTCCCTCTTTTCTACTACGTCACTTCAGTGCACAGTTTGTTCTGGATTTAAATAGCAGCCAGCAAACAGGAAGAAAGCATTCTGCTGCAGATCACCGTTGTTTGTTAGATTCCATTTAGGTTCAATCCAAAGCTCTGCAGAAGACCAAACCACCTATTTTAGGACTCCTTTTTTTCAGTTGAGAAAAATGTGCTGCTCCACAGGTCATAAGATGCCTGTAATTATGACCCCGAATGGATAGAAATGTTGCTTCTTGAGACAAATTCTATCTGACAGTTTTTACAGTACGTTCGTTCAGAGCAAAATGCCCTGTCCCCTGTCACCCGGATTGAAATTATTAAGGAAGACAGACATTTCACTGACAACTCTAGCCTCAGGGGGGAAAATATTCCTTCTGTTCCCCTCTGAAGGTCAGAGCTCACATAATGCAAAACACTTAGAACACGCGCGTACACATGCTCACGCACATGCGGATGAAACTTTCTCTTCAGCAGAGCTCTGGATGGGTTTGATGGAAAATAGGAACCACTGTGCAGGCAACTCAGGGAGTTTGGGCCAAAAGAGACAAGACTTGCATTTCTTCAGTGTTAATTCTCGTTGTCTTGTAAGTAATCTCTTTCTCCTCTGCTTGTAAATCACATCAGGAGATGGTCATGTGTACTCACATGTTCGTACTTCCCCTCACATGATAGTGCCCAGATGTGGCACATCAGTCACTGGCAGCTCCTCCAACAGTGAGGGATCTGTGGGATAGTCACACTTCCCTGCTAGCTGTTTATTCTTTCAAAACATTTCGTGCCTTCTTTCCTGTGCTGTTAAAAGCCCATTTGCAACCTGTATGTCCCATTTCTCACTTAAGCTGCATTGCCAGCTGTCATTTGGCCCAGTCTGTCACCCAGCAGTGTCCCCATGCTAGGGATGTGCAGGTCCTCTCCTGTCAGAACACCAACTCTGGCTGCTCCAGAGCTTTTTCATGCTGGAGGAAGGGCAAAGCCTGGCCCTTCAGTGCCTCCCCAGCCCCAGCTGGACGTGTGAACTCAGCAGTGCAGCCACAGATGAGCTGTCAGTCACTGTGTTGTGCCTGTAGATCACCAACCTCACTTAATCTAGGGCTGAAAATTGGACCTGAGCCAAGGTGAGCAGAGGTGAGAAACCAGCCCACAGCTCATTAACCTCTTCCCATTGCACAAAGGCTCTGTCTTCCCCAGTCCCAGTGATCTGGATGGCATCAGGGTCCCTGCTGACCACACACGTGTCCTGGTGTCATTTGCACCGAGTTTCCCTGGCAGGACCCAGCTCTCAAGCACTGACCCTGCTTTTCCAGCCTGTCCTAGAAACACTTTCAGGGTGTTAATGGGCAGCTGCAAACCAGCTGCCCTCCCAGCACCCCAGAACTGAGCCCTTCACAGAGCTGGCCCACACATCTTCCAGAAACCCCTGGATTAAAGCCACCACTTGCCTGTGGATCTGAAGGACCTGCCCAGACCAGCTCATTCCCATGGCAAGGATGTTCTCAAGTGCACACTGGTACCAGTGGCAGAGTGGGAAACAGAGCTGGGAAGCTTTTGTGCTGAATTTATTCACAGAAGAAGGGTGGAAGTCCCAAATGCTGCTCTGTACTGCCTATCCCATGCATCCCACCCCACTGTGCTCCTGCCAGGTGGGAACACAGCCCTGTTCTGCCCAACTCCTGCCCCTGTCCTGGCTGCCCTTCCCAGAGGGACACCAGCTCCTGCACAGCATCTTCCTTCAGATCTGCAAGAATCTCCAAACTTTTCTTTCTTCTTTCTCTCACTCCCTCTTTTTCTAAGTTTAATTCCGAACAGCCGGCTGTGTTCAGCCTGACTGGTTTGTTATGGCTTATAATTTGTGTTAGGATTAATTAACTAATTACCGACAAATGTCCGTTGGCAAGATTCTGCTTCTGCTTGTCAACTTGAAGTATTTAATTATTTTAATCATTTACTTTCATCTTCAGAATTTATGCTCTTCCAAGAGCGTTTCTAGGCATCTTTTAATTATTATTCTGATTTTTTTTCAGAGGGGTGGCGAGCTGGGGGGAGAGAGCTGGGGGATGGGATCAGTCCTCATTAACTATTTCAGTGAGGAAATTTCCTTGGAAAGCCATCCATGATTTTCAGACACTGGTGCACAGAAGGGACGGTCTGGAATGCAGGTGTGTGGGAATGCACAGAGAGGGATGGGCTGGGCTCTCTTCCCACTAAGAGTCCTCCCTTTCCCCAAAGGATTTCAGGGATGCAGACTGGGGATGCCACGGGTCCTGTTCCTTGGTCTAGGGGTCAAGCAGGTGTTGATTTACACAGATGCTTCATCCACCAGGAATAACCCCTAAATCCAGGGGAGTGCTCAGGACACCCTGTAGGGCACAAAAGAGTCTCTGCAGGATGAAAATTGAAGTGGACTCCCAGCCACTGTGCCAGCAAGTAAATAAAATAGGATCATAGGAAAGCATCCATTGATGTGGGTTTTTTATCTTTAAAAGATTGTGAATGGCTGAAAAGCCACAAACTGAACCCTGCTTTGATCTTCCCATAGGTTTGAAAATGGAAAGCGGGAGCGCATCAGGTTTGGGCTGGGATCCTGTCCTGAGGCTGGGGGCATGTATGGAAATCCCATCCCACATCTGTGAGCGTGCACAGGGATCCCAGACCCTGGACATGCTGCCAGCTGTGGGACAGGAGGGCAGCAGGTAACTGGGACAGTGGAGAATCCAGTCAAGGGCATCTTTTGCTACAGGAAATTCCATATGGGTGCCACAGACAAGATCCCACCCGAGCACACTCTGAATGAAAAGTCAATTTGCTCAGAAGAACAATGGACCACCTGAAAATATATTGTATAAATAATTCAATGTATGCATTTAATTCCTTCCTTCCAAACACACTGGCCTTGCTGTTCCTTCCCCATTTTGATCTCCAGGTGGGGCAGGGCACCACAGTGACGTGAAGGTTATGCAATTTTGATTTGCACCTGCTCACACAGTATGATCCCAGACTTCGAGTGTCTTCCCTCTTTTTTCTTCACACACTGAAGCTGCAGCACTTGTGTGGTATTAAAACACAAGAGAAGGAAGCATGAGAAGCTGATAAAAGACAGTGAAACTGAGTCTTTCACTAATACTTTCCAGAAGACTTCCAGGCTTTTTTTCCCTACCAAATGCTTTCTGCTGCCAAGAAACCGAATTCCGAGGGGCTTGTAAAATCTTCCTGTGGTGGGCACTGCCCAGGCAGGCACAGCCCCACATCCTCCAGTGGGACACACACCCTGCTGACTTCAGCAGGAGTCTCTCCAGGAAAGACTAATGAAGGATTCAGCCCCAAGAATAATTTTTTCCTGAGACAAATGAATCCCTTGGACCGGAGCACTGAGGAGAGTGTGCTATTTAAAAGGTTTCTTGAGGGTACATAATTATATTGAAAATAATTAGGGGCAAGGCAGCAGTATTATTACTACTTATCATATCACTCTAAACTTAATCCAGACTGATCTTTGGGAGTGCATTGGGAATGCAGAGGATGGACCTTTCTTGAACGAGACGGGTCCATAATGTTGTTGGTTTTGGGTTGACATGGGAGACAAGGGTTTCTTTTTAGGAGTCACCTATGGAGAAGCAGCTTTGTCCCAGAGGGGAATGGAGGACCCAGGAGGGCTGGAGCATGGCCCTGGAGTCAGTGGAGTCTGGAATTCCATGCTAGTCCTTTGGTCCTTTGGACAAACATGTTCCAGGACCTGGCAGCCTTTAAGGTGACACCCCAGACCCTTTCCCAAAGACACAACAGCCCCTGGGGTGTGATTTGTGAGGTGAGCAGAGGCTCCCAAGGAGCACAGGGAAGCAGCATTGCCCTTGTGAGCACTCATGGAGAGATCTAAACGAGATTGTTTTAATTAACTTCAGAACCCTGTTAATTAGAAGCCTCTCTGCATTAAAAATTGCTCCAGAGACCAGACCAAGTTGTGGCTACACATGAAGGCAGAGGAAGAGGCAGGTCAGTCATGGATGGATCACAGTCAGGACCTGTTTGGAGCAGAGGCTGCCAAATGTCAGGGTTAAAAATCCAGCTGGGGTCCCAAGGCTGCTCAGGAGGCCCAGCTGAGAATCCCAGGGCAGGTCATGGCATGGCAGGAGCAGAGCAGGACTTTTTGGAGAGGCTAAGAGCTGCTGTGGGACCTTGGGAGGCAGCAGATGTGACCAAAGCCCCAGGAGAGCTGGGCTGGAGGGTCTGGGAGAGCCTCCAGCCAGGGAAACTGAGGCATGGGGGGAGCACAGGGTCAGGGGAGGGTGCTGTAAAGCTGTGAACAGCTCCTGGAGTGGGCTGTATGTTCCCCAAGAAATCATCCCTGTGGGGAGCACAGGGGCTTGGAGGGCTCTCCAGTGGAAGGGGAACAGCTCTGGGGTCACAGAGGAGCAGGAGCTGAGCTGGGGCTGAGGGTCCTTGTGGGAAGGAGAGCCTTGTCCTATTGAAGGCTGACAGAATGAACTTCAGTTTATGCCCCTGGCAGTTTTTTACAGCTCAGCTATTCCATTTAGGGCTTGGGAGCCAGTGGAAGGAAGCTCGGATCGCTTCACTGACCAGCCATAACATCCAGCCAGTACATTAACTGCCCTGCTGCCCTGATCTGATGTGGTTTTACAGACAATAGCTACTGGCTATTTAGGCAATGTATAAATTAACATATTCTGCACAAACTAGGAACATATTTAAATTAAAGGAAAGTGCCCTTTATTTGTCAATCATCCAACTTCCACATTTTTACATTCCTTTAAAAAGACAATTTCAGCCCTCTTAATCCTACCTCAAACTATTCATCTTCACAAGGGAAAAACATTGTTTGATTGCTCGATTGTTGCTCTGCCCCCCTTCCCCTGCCTCTTTCCTTTAATTAAAACAATCCCGATCTGCTCTCCTGGAATTTCTTTCCCAGATTGGCTCAGTAACTTGTGACCTTCATTTCTGCCCAGGCTGGAATCTGCTGGCATGCAGGGTCAGAGATGAGGAGATAACAGTCACCCCACAGGGTCACAACCAGAACATGGGTGCACACAAGTGTTTGGGGTGTTGCAGCAGCAAACTTTATCTGCTGCTGTTTCACTATTGATGCCTGACGTGGCACTAAAGGAGAAATGGGCATTGGGGAAGTGTTTGATTTGACAAAATCATGCTCAAAGGGCGAGAAAAATGACCGGAGTGATATTTTCCAAACTGTATCAGCCCAAGTCACTCAAGTCTCAAGTGCCATTTCCAGTAATTTTAAGACCTACATGATGCTGGTGAAAAACATTTCCAAGAAGCTCGGGGTTCCTTGGAGCTCTACAGCTCTTGCAGATGTGAATTGCCACAGCTCAGCAAATTATCAAAGGGCTTTTCTCTTGACAGCAGCTGACGGCAGTGAAGCACCTTTCCCTGCTCGATGGTCTGATCAGGCACCAGCGAGATCCGGTGGCTCTTAGCAGCACAATGCTGTTTGAATGTTTGAACTCTATTTTTCTTTCATTCTATGTTTACAGAAGACATAAGTTAAAGGAGCAAAATGCAAAATAACTCAGTTCTGAAACCTTCCTGACTGCCCTATCCCAGCTTCTGCCTCGCTCCCATGACATAGTGCTGAGAGAAGGGAAATAAATTTCAAAAAAGGGAAATATTGCTAAGAAATGCCCATTTGGCAAAGTTTGCCTCTCTCTGCCTGTCAGCCAGATGCTGACACCTTGCTCTTCCCAGCAAACCAGGGCCAGTGTGTTTATTTAAGACCCAAATCAGCATCGATCAGGGTCTGTCAGTCACTCTCCCGGAATAAAGCGCCAGGGTCTGGAGCACGGACGGTAATGGACACACGCTCCAATGAGCTTGCAGCCATCCCACCACATGCCCCAAGGCTGGAATTCTTTTATTATTATTATTATTATTATTATTATTATTATTATTATTCAGAAAATAAACATTTTGTTTGTTAAGAAACTGTATTTAAGGTGCTGAAATGGAGCTTTCTTTAGCACAGAGGGGCCTTTCCTGTAACTATCAGCTATGGAGGGGATTTGGAGAAGCTGGCTGGGTGCTGAGCCTGGAGTGTGGGGCAGCCTCAGCTCATCCTACAGTGGTCCCAAGGGATGAGGAGGAAGAGAGCTGCTCCAGCAGGCAGCATGGATCCTACTTAGTCTGACAGCATCGTGATGCTGGCTGGAACCAGGCTGTGAATAATGTCTGAGAGGTGTGAACACTGCAGCGTGAAGGAGCCTCCAAATTATAACAACTCACCAAGGGAAAACCACCCCGACAGCCTTCAAAATGGAGTTGCCTCCTCCCTGCTCCCCTCCTCCTCCCACCTGCCTTTCATTTTTCCTCATGCATGGAAGGTATTAATTACCCAGCGTGCTTTAATGGCTCACAGGAAGTGCCCTGCAGCGATCCCGGCGCGCAGCGAGCTTTGCCCGGTACGTGGCCAAGGAAGAGGAGCACGGTGTGACGCTGCTGGGCCATGAGGTGTTTCCTGTGGCCCTGTGGAAGGGACCCCATTTTTCTGACTCCTCTGAGCAGCTCTTTTATCTCTGGTGTTCAGCTAAAGCAGCTCCTGTGCCCTTAGGGTGGCTGTGCAGGGTTTGTTAACCTCTGGGACAGGCAAACCGTGACCTCTCTCCTCCTGGGAATGAGCACGGCTGCTTGTTCCTGCTCACTGACATTTGCTGCTGCTGAGCTGTTCCTAACCTGGCTGAACTGTGCCTAACCTGGCTGAACTGTGCCTAACCTGGCTGAGCTGTGCCCAACCCTGTTAACCTGTGGGAAGAAGCTAGAGGAGCATGGCCAGGTAACCCACCCCACTATGGGACAGTAGATGGGGACACATTCCACCTGCATCCCCCATCCTGCAGCAGAATGCAGTGTTGAGATCAGCAAGTGCTGGGCTCCAGGACTCCACCTTTCTGCTTCCAGCTCTGTGCTCCAGCTGTCAGAGGAGGAGTTTGGGCACCAGGTTTGTGTCTGGCATGAGGAACTCACCAGTACCCTCCTCCTGCTTGAAGGGACTGCAGGAACCTCCTACAAAATCGTGTTTGTACCAGCAATTTTAATAAAGAATTTGGAAGATAAGCATTTGGAGCAGCAGGGCACAGGGAATTTTTAACCCCAGCAACCTCTGCCTCAGCACTGAAACCTGGGATGCCACTCCCTGGGGAGGTCCCGAGCTTAAATCTGGGCTGTCTCCTGCTGCCAGACTCTGCTTTCATTGCACCAGCCTAAAACCAACAGCAAAGCACTCAGCAGATTGATCCACAAAGAGGTGGATATGGGCCAGTTCCAGCCTGTCCAAGGCTGCATGAGGCAGGAACCGGGTCTGAGTCTCAGCCCTGGGATTCCTGAAATATGCTGGCCCTTGACAGACACAGTGCTGTGAAGCTCTGGAAGAAAAGGTGATAAAAACCCTCTCCCAAAACCAGACATTAATTCACAGACTATCATGGCCAAAGATGAACCCTTGGTTTTGCTGTGCCCTGCCCTTTTCCATCCCTGCTTTCAGCACCAGGAGAGCTGAGCACCGTCCCTGCACAGCCAAGTGCCGGGTGCCCGCCGGTGTGGGACCTGCCGAGGCAGCAGGGCTGAGCGAGGGGAGCACGGAGCAGAGCAGCGGCGCACGGGAGCAGAAGGGCATTAATCACCTCGCTGTGATTAGGGGCTCAGTGAGCACAGCCTGCCTCGGGGCCTTTCTGCTCCCTCTGATGCCCCAGTATGCCGCGCTCTCCGACAGAGCCAGCCCGGCCGCGCGCAGCAGCCCCGGTGGCTCCAGCTCCTGCCCACCCTCTGCAGGTTGTGTTGCCAGGATAGAAATGGTCATTTCTTAATTGCTTTTAGTGCTTAGCTGCATTGGAGACCGGTAAAACCCAAGTGTGCCTCCCACTGTACTCCAGCTCCCAGCTGTGAGTCCCCTTTGTTGGAACTGGAGTCTTTGGTCCATTCCTTGTGGAGAAATGAGGTGGCAGCAAGGACAGGATGGCCAAGGGTTGTCTGGGAGCTGAAGCCCAGGAGGGGCCATCAGGAACACAGCAGGGCAGCAAAGCTGCTTGAGGAGATGTGTGGAAAGCAGGAACAAGGGGACACAATGCTCCACTAAGGGAGAGTGTGGCCTGGGCCACATTGCCCTGGGGAGCAGCACCCACCTCACCGAGTGCCAGGACATGCAGAGATGGTTTTTCCCCATCTAGAAATGCACAACTTTATTCACTCAGAGCCATCCTTTCATTGCACGGAGATGGATGTGGCCACACACGTTATTTTAACTTCACGGCTCTCCCATCCGTACATAAAACAGCCCAGGGAGCTGGAGTTGATTCATCTGTTTGCCACAGAAGATGGATCAGTTAGCAAATTATTTTATTGACCCGCAGCACAGCTCAAGGTCATTTGTTTCAGTGGACAAGCAGCATGCCTGGCATGCAAACGGGGCTGAGAGGGAACCTCCATATGCGACTGGCATATCCCAGCCCCTGGCCTCATTGTGAAACCCTCAGCTCAGGCTGGAGCCCTCACAGCCCGGCTGTGCTCCTCGGATAAGCTCAGCATTTGGGCTGTGATGCTGTAGCTTGCTCAGCTGTCTCCAGGCTTTTATCCCTGGCTGCTGCTGGGAAAGAAAATCCATCCTTCTTTACCAGAATGTGGTTTGGAATCTTTTTGCTTTGTTCTTAAAGGGGAACAAAACCCATTTGTGGTGAGGAAGGGAAGAAATGGAATTAAGTAGCTCAGTCCTCATCCAGACATAGCCCAGATCTGGAGATTATAAGGATGAAATATGCACTAAAAATCGCACTGTAGAAAATCCAGGCCCTTCCCAGGCTGTTGATCTTCTCCCAAAAATTAGGCAGTGAGAAAAGCATATAATTTCTTACAAAAATGGGGGTGCCTCTGCAGGTTTGGTGAGCATCCCTCCTGCCCCACAGCCTTGTGAGGTCCCACCAAGTGCAGAGACCCCTGGCTGCCCTGGCACATCTCACCCTCAGTGTCCTGCTGCCATCCACTGCTCCGGAGCATCTCCACTTCCCACTGTCCTCCCTGAGCTTCCCGTGGAGCTGGGGCCTTGCTAACCTTCATTGACTTGCCTAAACATTTATTAATTGATTGCTGCAGGGTTACCACAGGCTTCTGCTGGCGTTCAGGGGAGATGGGATGTCCACGGAGTATCCTCGCATGAACTCCTGCCGTACCTCCGGCTCCGCGGGCTCCACTCTGCATCTGCTGCTCTTGCTGCTGGAGCAGCTTTTAACCAAAGACATATGGGGCCCATTAACACGATTTTGCTTGTTTGCAGAGTCTGATCTTGGGAAGAACTGGCTGATTTCAGCTCACAGTTAAAAGTCTCAAGCCTAGGTGATGCAGGAGTAGAGCTGGAGCCAGCCCTGCAGCTGGCTGTCAGCACACAGGGGTTCATCAAGCTCAGGATGAATGCGGGTGAAATCTGCAATGGACAGAGACCAGATTAATTATATCAAAGCCACGGATGTCTCCTTTTGCCCAGCTTAGTGCTGGCTCCTTCCTATGGTAGGTTTCATTCCACCTGCAGCCTGTGTGGATGGAGGGGAGGGGAACTGGGAGGAATGTCCAGGCTACAGGGATGTGCAAGGAAACAATCCTGATCCAAAGTACTTAAGAGCACCTCTGTCTTGCACCTCTGCCTCAAGAAATGGATCTAAAGTAAAATCTGGGCTTTCTTCATCTGTTGCCCCACCCTAATCTTCACACTTTTTTTTAACTTTACAAATATGCCAGATTTAAAAAAAAGGAGAAGGAAAACCAAAAAGGGAAAGTAGCACATCCCTTTGTGCAAGGCTTTCTTCCAGTCCCTGTTAAGTTCCTGTACATGCTGACAGTTTTACAATTTACATGACAGCTGGCTTGCTTGGAGGAGATCTCTGTTAATTAAAATAACACAAAGGGAAAGAAGCGAAATCGTGTCAGCGGATAATTAATTCGGAGCAGGGCACCAGGCTGTGCGCCGATCCCGCTAACAAAACTCTGCAGGAATTCACAGCTTTACAGTCCCAGTCCTGCTGAGCCTCCTGGAGCCACTCACTGCTCCACACCAGGCTGTCCCTTCCTGCAGGACACACTGCCCTCCCTGGGTGCACACACTCCATCCCAGACAGAGCTGGGATTTGGACACGTGCTTTCCTGAGGTGCTGGGTCCAGCCCAAGTCCTTCTGCCCTCCTCCTCATTTCCAGGGCTCTGCCTCTACCAAAGGGATCCTTTCTGCTCCTGCCCCTTTGTCCTGAACCCACTAGCAGAGGCCATGGAGAGCATCTCATCCCCCACTCCCTTCACTGCTCAGTGCTGGGGCTTCCAGGGCTGGGAGCAGCCAGCAGGTACCCGGCCAGGGGCCAGCACAGCCGAGGCCAAATCCTTCCTGGCGGCTGCTGGGCGGGTTATCTCTTTCCTCCAGCCCCACTCAGCATCAGAAGCTGATCCAGAGGCAGCTGCTGGAGAAGGACTCTGTCCCTCTTGGCCAAGCAGCAAATCTGTGGCAAGATGAGCCATAGGTGCCTCCCTGTCAGGATGGGACTTATGGGACAGGCAAGGAATGGGTGCATGAGGGTGAGCCCTGGGAAGATTGGGGGAATCCAGGGGGCTGGGGAGCAGGGAAGGCATTCCTGCATGGAGTAACAGGGGATTTAGTGGGACTGAGGACGAGTGAAGCGAGCCAATCCCTTGGCTGCCGGCCGCAGCCCTGGGGCGCTGGCTGGGTGCAGGCTGTGCTGTCACCATGCTCATGTCCCTCCGTGCCACCCCAGTGCCATCAGTGGCACCTCCCAGTGCCCTGGTGCTCCCTGTCCACGAGCAGGGACGGTGGGTGCTCCCAGCATCCTCCCCAAAACCGGCCACTCAGCACCTCACCAGCAGAGTTGTGCTTCGTTAACGATTCTGCAGCTCACTCTCGCTGCCTTAGTGTGCTGATCAGGCGGGCTCGGAGATGGGGAACAGGAAAAAAACATGGAAAGAAAAGAGAAAGAGCAGCCCAGGGCTCCAAAGCAGCTGAGGTGTCAAAGACAGAGATTTAATGAATGTGCCTGCGGTTCACCTGAACAGATGAGCATGAGCTAGAAGGAGAGAAGGAAGAAAATGGAAAAAAGGAAGGATCATTTTTCAGATTGGCAGCTCCCCTCCCAGACATCTTTTAACAAGAGAGGGAAAAAAAAGGCTTTAAAGGGCCAGCCAGCTGCTTCCCTGCATGCTGGTGGGGACCCGGGTGCTCTGCACCCATTACAGGGGTCAGGCTGGGTTGAGGCTGTGACTCCCAGCCCCCCTTGTCCCCTCAGCTGCCCGGGTGCTGTAGGATCTGGGTGCTGTGGGACTATGGTGGAGAGAAGGATTGGGAGCAACTGCTGAAAAGGGGTGAGAGGAGGCAAAGCTGCTGGCTCATCCATCCCTGCACCAGCCCCATGAAAGGCAGCAGTGTCTGCCTGCAGAGCCACTCTGTGCCCAGAACATGGCAATAAATGGGGGTTGGCAAGGGCCAGCCCAGGATAGTGACGCTCCTGTGCCCAGAGCACCCAGCACACCTGGGCTTTCCTTGGCCCCCAACAGTCCATGACTCTGCTCCATTGCATCTTCTAGAAGTTGCTCTGGGAGAGCCTCGGTTCCAGAGTTTCTTTGCATTTTTCCAAAAGAGAGACATTTCTTCTCCAGTGCAGCTCCTTTTCTGTAACCATTTGCCCTGCATAAACCAACAGCCTGTGTCCAAGCAGTTGGCCATCAGTTTATCCAATGTTTCTCTTTATAATGTCTAGTGGGAACAATATTAATAAAATACTGTATTTATATAATAAATATTAATACATTTTTCTTTAATACAATTGTATTAAGTGCAATGTATGATATGTCCCAAGCCAGCAGCTTCCCCCTGCTCCTCCACATGAGGACCCACACCACACTTCTCATTCAGACATCACTGCTGATCTCCATGGGCCTCCTGCAGGATCAGGGACAGGAGTACTCCAAAAATAAAACCAGCAAGGCCAGCATATCCCCACTGTGTTCCTGCCCCTCCCAGCTGGGTGCTGGGACCTCTGGGTCCCCCCCAGCCCGTCCCCCACTCCAGCACCGTGCCAAGCGCTGCGCGCGGCTGCCGCAATTAGGGTGATCTGGATTTCTTCGTAGCTGCAGGACAACGTTTTTGAAGGCAGGACTTTGATCTTATTTCCTAAGAGTTTCTCTTTCCCTTCCTTTTCATGTGTGTTTTCCCTGGGTTTTGTCTCATTACTCAGGTGAAGGCTGATGTTCCCCACGGCGGCCGTGCTGGAGCACGGTCCCCATTCCCCCCCTGCCATGGGGACCCGCGGGCTCGGGGACGGGGCATCCTCACGTCCTGGAGCAAGTTTGTCCATGGGCTTCTCCTGGGCAGAGGCTGCCAATTATGCTCAGCACGCCGAGCTCTGTCACATCGGCTTCTTGTCAGGGAAAACACGGCACTGGGGTCCTCCTTTCCCCTGGTTTTTTTTTGTCTGTCGTTGCTTTTTTCTTGGTATTTTTAATGATTTTGCAAAGGAGCCCTAACAACAGAGATGAGGGCATTGCCCACGTGCTGCTCTGGGGAGGCTGGGACTGTCACCCCCTGGCAGGACAGGATGGGCACGGGGACAGCCCTGCAGCCTGAGGAAGTGCCACCAAAGTCCAGGCAGCCACAGGGAAGCTGTCAGTCTCTCAAGATGTGCTGTTGGCTCAGACCTGAATATCAAAGTCATCCTGGATAAATAAATAAGCAAATCTTGTCCCCTGAACATCAGCATTTCTTCTTAAAACAGGCCCAGCCCTCTAGCTGCCCTAATCCTACCCAACACCAATCTCCAATTAAAACTCCAGTGCTGAGTGAGTTGTAATTCGTAGCACCTTGGGGCCATTTTATTATTATCTTTTTTTTTTTACCCATTAAAACCTGTTTTCTCTAAATGAAATAAAATAGGGGCAGAGATAACAAAACTCATTGCTTTTTCATATATATATATATAAAAGAAAGAAACAGTTTGCATTAAAAAAAAGAAGTTAATAAATGGCCGAGCCCCAACAGATGGGGGTGTGTGTGGAATTTGCATTTTTCAGATTAACATGCACGAGCAAAGATAGAAAACGCACTTGCCCCGGGGAAATAATTTGAGAAATCTTTGCATATTTTATTTAAAAGCATGCCACGTTAGGCAGGGTAATAATGCAGAGCGATGGTGATTAGGTTAGGCCTGGAGGGATTGCAGCCTGGGACCCTCCCTCCTCTTGATCCAGCTCATCCTTTTGCTGAGCCCCCCTCAAACCCTTGGTGTTACAGCCCAGAGACCCATCCCAAAATCCAGCCCTGTTGGGGTATTGGTGGTTTAACCCTGTGGATTTGGGGCAGCTCCTGTGGTCCATGAGCTGCTTCTCTCCTCACTTCCAGGTGATAAAAGGATCCCAGTTTAGTTTCATCCCAAGTTCTGAGCCCTGGGACCCCCCCATGTGTTGGGAGGGATGCCCTGCTCAGGGTTCAGCCCTCTCACAGGTGAGGTGTCTCCCTGGGGCTCTGCAGATCCTCTGGGATTTACAGCATTCCACAGGACTGGTCAGTGGTCCCCAATCCCTCAGGATGCTTGGGAAATCACAGAGGTGGAGTTCAGGTGTGGCAGCACCGAGGTCCCGCTTCTGCCAAAGCTTTTGTGCCATCATCTCCTGTTTGAAGGCAGGGAGTAAAATCAGGGCTCATCCCCCAAAAGTGCTGGGGACACTGCACATGGAGTGTGCTTTAAAAATTCATGGGCTTTCCTGAGGGATTCAGGCAGCTTGGGAGAAATTGGGTGATCTCTCATAACCTCTGACAGCCTGCTCATGGCACTGATAGAGCCCCAGACCTCTGAGCTGAAAGGTGTTTTTTCTCTCATCCCACAGTGAGGAAGAGGAAGATGAAATAAGCCCAGTTTCAGGTGCCAGTGGCCCTTCAAGACATCCTTCTCTCAGACAGCAGAAATGGGCAGCCTGTGCCCTACTGCAGGTTCACAACCATCAGCCATCAGCTCTTACCAGCACCAGGGCTAGGATGCTGCTTTGGCCTTGAAATTATTCTCCTTTTTAACGTCAGCCTCTGAGTCCTGGTGTTAAGATCTTGTTTGCCAGGTCTCTTTCAAGGTGATGAGATCTTGCCACCATTCAAGAAATTCTTCAGCTGGGGGTTGTAGGGAAGACAGTCCTGTGCAGTGGAGCAGAGCTTGGAGCATCTCCCAAACCAGTGGTGGGCACTGTCCATTCCTTCCCAGCCATACCTGGGGAGGTCCCAGGTGCTCAGCAGCCCCAGTGCTCCTCAGAGCCACCACCAGCACCTCCACACCCAGCTGGAAATGTGGCAAAATCCCTCCTGCCTGGCAAAACCAGGCCCTTGGAAAGCTCCTGCCACTTCCCTGGCTTTGAAATCTGACCCAGAGCCTGACTCTCTCCCTGTCTGCTCCCATTATTAATAAACTTTGAAGGGCTCCCTTCTGTCCTTAATGAGATTAGTGTTATTTTCATGCATTGCTGCAGGGCAAAGGACTGAAAAAGTGGCTGATCTGTAAACTAAAGGGTGCTAATCTATAGAGGGTGGGTCCCCCATTCTCATGGCCTCGGGGGCTGGGTGAGAGTAATCAATTAAAAGAGGGGATTAGAGGTGCCGTGGTCACCTACTTTATTGAGGTCACCCTGACACCCTCCCAGCCGTGGGCACACGCGGGTCCAGCTCGGTCGTTGAGGCTCTTAGAATTAAAAAAGCCTTAATCACCAGCCCCTGTTCAGGCTCTGGACCCAAAGGAGCAGTAGGGAAAATCTGTTGTTAATATATTAATGGGCACAGTTTGCTTAGCGGGTCTGTCTGGGCTTTGTAAATTAATGCTAATTTAAAGCACAACCTCACTGTCTTGTGTTTATTTTTTTCAACTTTATTCAAGTGCCTCCTTTTTGCCAGGAACTTGGGGAGGAAAAAATACTCGACCTGGCCAAATAGGGAGTTGCTTTTGCTGTGGTTTCATAGACGTTCTAAAGGCAGATTAAGGAAGGAAAGGGTGGACTTGCACCAACTGAGTGTGTCCAAACACTGCTCCAGTGGCCATAATTGTGGAGAGAAGAGATTTTCTCTCTGAGGATTTCCTTACCAGAAATGCCTTGGGCAGCTCTGGGCAGGGATTGAATCGCTGTCCCCGTGCCCTGTTGGTTAAAAACCAGCTGCACTGTGCATGTTGTACTCCTGGGATTTGTGTCCTTCACTTTGGATCACAAATCTGTGCCTGAAAATGGCCCAAAGCCCTGACCTGCCCCTGGCCCATCTTTGGGGAGAGGAAAGAGCAGTTTGCTGCAGGACTTGGGCACTGACAGTAATTAAAAGCCTCTTTTCAGCAAGCAGGAGCCTCAGAGCATCCAGCAAGGGCTGCAGCACACCTGAGCCCTGAGGAGGGGCATGCAGCACACCCACCCCTCACCTGTCCTCTAATGTCCTTCCCCTGGGGTGTCCCACCGACCTCAGGAGCCCCCGGGGCATCTCCCAGCCCAAGCCCAGCAATTCTCCCTGCAACCAAACCGTGCCCCAACAGCAGCCTGGGCATGGTGGGCGTGGGAAGCAGGGCAGGGGTGCCAGGCAGGGGTGTCACCGTTGTCACCCACAGACGCAGCTCGGTGGCATTGTGCTGACATTTATCCACCCTGAGCCGCCGGGACTTGTCACTGCCACCGTGACACATCCCCGACACCCACGGGGTCCCACCCCCCTGCTCCCCAGAGAGGACCCTGCCCTGCTTCTCTCCTCTCTTCCACGTGTGAAGGGGATGTCAGTTTGGGTTGATCCCGAGTCCTGTTGCTGTCTGGGTGATAGTTCTGGGGTGCTAAAGGGATTAGCAGCCCTCTGCTGAGCCAGGCTCATAATGCAGAGACTGTCAAAATAGCTGCCTTAATTTCAAGATCAACTTTAGACAGGGGAGAAAACTAATGCTATAGGGAGACAGCTCCTTTTCTGGGTGCTGAGGGAATATCAGGCCCAGAGGAAGGAGTTTTCCAAAAATTGAGGATGAGCAGCATGTGCCAAGGGCCAAGACTGTCCTGGATGCCACCAGGAATTTGGGGTGTGTGGGACAAAGAGGTGTGGGCATCCTCAGTTACCAGTCCTGAGGTAACCTAAACCCCCTAAATCACCTAAACCTAAACCATCAGGTCGGTCCTGGTGGTTATAAGACTGCTGGTTTTATATGGGGGTTTTATATGGGGGTTGTGGCTCACCCCATCCCTGCCCCAGAAGGGAGATTCCCCCTGTACAGAGCTTTATATTGGGAATGTGGGCACCTGCTCCTGGCACGGAGCTGAGCTGGGAGCTTGGAGGCAGCAGCCATCAAGGAAAAGCAGCTGGTCCAGTGACTCATGGCACAGCCTTGGAAGGCCTCAGGCTGGGCAACTTAGGAGCTGTCATTTGCTATGAACACTTTCTGGAATTTTGTCTAAGGACAGGAGGAGTAAAGGGTTTCTTTGGGCTGAAGATGCCACTGGGGACACGGAGGCTCTTGCTCCACCCTCCGCATCTCTGCTGAGCCCAGCATCAATCAGCTCCCAACACTCCACCTCCTCCACAGGAGCCACACCAGCCCTGGCGCTGCTCCCCGGGATGAGGGACAGGGTGAATTGCCTTCACCCCACCTCCTGCGCCTGCCCCTGCAGGGACGGATGCCCCGGAGGGCTCTGGCGGGCCGGGAAGGGGGGACAGCCCTCGGCACCCCCCAGCCCTGCCGCTAAACCCCGGCGTTGGCAGTGGGTTTAATCCGCGCAGCCCCGCTCCGGGCTGCATTGCCATGGGCGATGCTGGATTAGGGACCGGCCGCCGCACGCCTTTGTCCTCCCTTTGTGCAGCATTTTGCTCGCCTCTGCCTTAAACCTTGTAACCATTTTGCTGCCTTTTAAAACCGCCTTGAATAGGGGGTGGGATGCAGAGGGGTGCGGGGGAGAGGGGCCGAGGCTTTGAGGTTGAAGGGAGGCATTCAGGCTGCAGCTGCCCCGTCTCAGCACATTCCCCGTGACCCCCACGGGCACCGCCGCGGCCACCGAGCAGCGTTGGCAACGCGGCCGCTCCGGGACAATCCACCTGCTTGCTCGGGACAAGCACTTTCATGCCTATTGGGATTAGAGATTTTAAGTGTCGTTCCAAATTGTGCGGATAAACAGTCTTGTGAAAACTTGTTATCGTGGGGAAACGGCCCCGCCGCCACCCTCCGTCCCTGGCCTTTTGTTCGGGCAATTTTTATTGCCGGATTGGATTTGATGAGGTTTAAGGTTTATTCTTAGGACTCCATTGAAGAGCTGATCCTTTGTCTCCCGCCGTGGAGCGTGAAGAATATGAAACGTAGGCAAAAATAAATCTGCTTTTCACACGCATTAGCCCCTGGTACACGCGGGGACCACCAAACGCAGCTGAGAGCAGCAGCACCCCCGGCCCTCTGCCCCAGCCCCCGGCTGCACGAGGTCACTTTGGCCCCCACACCCTCTCCCCAGTTTCCACAGTCCCCTCTGAGCAGGGGACTGGAACAGGGAACAGGACTGAACAGGGAACAGGAGCCTGGGTGGTCACCGGTGGCCTTCTCCCAGCACAATCCCCACTGCAGGAGCCACCCAGGGCTGCTCTGGTGACACAGATTTAGGAGGTGTCAGGTCTGTAAAGAGCCCAAATGGTGGTGGTGGAGGGGGAACACCTCTCCCTGCCCACCTCCACAAAACCCCAGCCCCACAGGCAGGTCAGTCCCTTCATCGCTTCATTTATCACCAGTGACTTCAGGAGAGATTCATCAGCAGCGTAATTCCTGAGGAAAGGTTGCTCCAGAGGCTGCTTTCATTTCACAGGAGCTCCCTGCAAATTTCCCCTTTGCTGCAGGAGCCTGCTCTGACACGCTCCCAGCAGCACCAGGATGAGCCCTGGCCCCGGGCTCCATCCCCACCTTGTCCCCTGAGCCCGGGTAAGGCTCGTGCCTGGCCTTGGAGCTGGCGACTCCTGAGCAGCCTCCAGGGCAGTTTTGGCAGCACCAGGAGCCAGCAGCAGGCGTCTGGCACAAGCCTAGAGGTTGAGTTTCTGGAAAGTCTGGAGCTGGAGGCAGAAAATCATGCAAAACTTGGCGCATTGAGCTTGTTCCAAGCAAAAAAAAAAAAACAAAACTAAACCTAGGGCATTGAAAACTTGCTCAGAGCTGAGCCAGAGCAGGGCTGGCCTGGAGGAGTTTGGCTGGTTTCAATCCACACCTCTCCTGGTGGTTTCCAGTCCCTGGGGATCACTGGACACAATTTCTCCCTCTGCCAGGTCCCACATCTGGGAACTGCCACAGCCTCATCCTCCACCACGAGGAAGGCTCTGGCATCACCAGCAGGGATGCAGCCTCCCTGCTGCTTGGAAAGAGCTGGCAAATGAGCAGGATGGGACAAGAGCTTGCCATTCCAAGCATTTAGGATGCTTGGAAATAGATATCTGCTCTCTGGATGGTTGTCCCACCACGATATATCATGGAAGGGGCGGCAGAGGAGGAGCTTGGCTGGGAGGCCCACACTGGTGCCATGCCCTCAGGACATTTACTGTCCCCTTGTCCCACCAGGCGGCCCTGGGCAGGGTTCACAGCAGCCTGTCCCCCCCATCCACCACAGCGTTTCCTGCTTTGCATCTCGTGAGATGATTCCCCAGATACCCAGGGATGTTCCAGCTCCTCCTGTTTGGATAAAATATCGGTAATTACACGCATGCCTAATTTGAATTATTTCCACAGTGCAATCCTGGCGCTTTGGACCCCACTGAGTAACGTGGCAGGAGACTCCTTCCTCAACAAGGAGATGTTGGGTGGTGGCACTTCTGCTTCTGGCCTGGGTGACCATTGTGGCCATCAGGTGACCCCCATGGGGTGCAAACAGCTCATTGCCAGCACCCACAGAGGGCACGTTCCCAAATGCACTTTAGGTGTCCATAAAGGTGAGTGGAGAGGGGGATTTGACATCTGCTCTGACCTGCCCCGGGTGTCCCCACATTGAGGGTGTGGGCAGTGAATTGCTGTGCCCATGGCCTCGTCTGTTGCCACAGAGCTGACAGATGCTCTCCCAGCCACCACGCTGCTGTCAGGAGCTGTGGGGCTGCTGGAGAAGGTTCTGGGTGAGTTTCCTTGGCCCAGGCTGGGTAAAATGTCAAATTTGATTCATGTCATGGCTCCTTCTGGCCCTGCAGTCGATGAGTGCAGAACTGGGGCTGGCTGGGAAACATGAACTGGTTCATCAACTGTTCAAGGTTTTAAAACTTGGTTTTCTTCCAGCACGCAACCAAACCAAGTCCTTTGGAAAGTTTTCCATGCTGAGCTGCCTGCATGTCCCAAGGAGCTGGGGGCAGAGCAGAAATCTCCCACAGCTGGCGGAAGTTTTTGGGCATGGACATCTCCAGCCCCCTGTTCCCTCTGTGCTGCCTGCCCACACTGATCCCTGCTCTGGCAGGGCCCTGCCCACACTGCTGGGCACATCCTCTGTGCATGGTGGGTTTCCCTCAATGCATCCCCTCGCTGTCACATTGTGTTATTTGCTCTTGAGAAGTGACTGATGAGCCTTGTCCTGCCTGCAAAATTCCCAGTGGCCCCCCAGAACTGCCAGGGCACCAGGGGGGGATGCTGGAAAGGGGACCCCAGACCTCAGCACCCATTGCTGCCTCCCACCCACCAGCATCTGCAGTGGGTGGCTCAGGACTGGAGGGGGGTATTATTTGGGGATTAGCAAGTGACACCTCAGGTGGGATTCATGCCCTGATGCCCTCCTGGGCACCCCCCACCCAGGTTCCTGCCCGTTCCTGGCTTTGTGGGCAAGGGTCAGGGCTGGGCTGAGCCCCTTGTCCAGGGCACAGCAGCTCCCCCTCCACGTCTCCTCCAATCCTTAATTCGTTCTCCATCATTTTTGTCTCCCCCTCCTCCCCCTCTCTGTCTCAGCTGCCTGATGAATGAAGGATGGGTTTTTAAGCCTTTTTTGCCCCCAAGGCCTGCAGCTCTGGCTCGGCTGCTATCGCTGGGATAAATGCAGCTTTTGGGCCCGGAGCAGCATCCGCCGGAGCCGCGGCCCCCCGCGCCGGGTTATCAATCCCCGCTCAGCATCGCCAGCACCGGCCTGGGTCCTCTCCACTGGGAGCCCTTTTCCTACCCTCTGGCCACAAGAAAGACCAGTCTGACTTAATTCTGCACAGTATCAACACCAAACAGATTCAGCCCAGCACTACTGGCTCTCCTAATTCGGCTTTGTATTCCTTGGTTTTCATGAATTTTTAAAAAGTTTCCATTTCTCCCGGGTTTCGGCGGGTTTGCTGGGGTGTGTGTGCCCCAGTGCTGGCTCTGCGTCCTCCTCCTTGCCCTCCTGGAGCAAACAAAGGACACAGAAAGTCAGCTTGGAGCTCCTCAGCCTGGGAAGTTTTTGGATGGCTTGAGAAACCAAGGGTGCCACAACTGAGGAGAGGAAAGGGTTGGGGTGGTGATCAGGTCCTGGCACAGCCACGGTGCCACTCCTCCCTCTGGCAGCACTCAAACAAGAAAATACAGATGGTGCCACTTGCAGGGCAGAGCTGGAGACTTGGGGAAGGAGGCTTTGGGAACAGAAAACAAAATGAGCCAAGCCCTAAATGGACTTTAAAAACCCAGATGCATTTCTTTGTTGTTTCACTTTGTTGCTGGTGTGAAATGCAGCCTCCATCCGTGACTGGGAGCTGGAAGCTGCCTTCTCCCTCCGGCCCTGTCCAGAGCAGAGAAATTAAGCCAGGACAGAGGAAAATGGAGATTCCAAGATGGAAAACATAGATAGAGTCTGTGAATGCAGCCAAGCCAGGCACTTCAGTTTAAGTCTAAGCACAGACAAGCTGGAAGCCTCACTCTGCCACACTGATCTGAGGTTTTGTCCACTTCCAGTGGTCCACAGAGAGCTTGGACACCAGTCTGGCCATCCCAGAGGTTGAAACCCGGGCCCAGCCTGTACCCCAGGGGTTCCTGTCTGCAGAGGCTGGCAGTGGCGACACTGCAGTCACACCTGTGTCACAGAGCTGGAGCCTGTCTTTGGCAGCCCCCAGCCCCATCCCAAACTGCAGCAGCCTGTGGGGAATGGTGTCCCCCCATCATGGCCAGGAGGAGCCAGCAGCCCCCCCAGTGAGCCCCTGGGGCTGCACAGGGATTTGTTGGCTGTGCAGGAAGAACCTTTGATTTTAGCCCTCAAACACTCATGGACAGGCCCTGTGTCTTGGGATTATTATCATCTTGAAGGAATAAAATGCAGCACTGGGGCTTTTGGGATTCAACCCAATGCTTCCAGGGCTCCAGATATTCCAGTGCTGATGCTGAAAACCAGGAAGGCATTCCCTGCAGCCAGACAGCCACTACATCACCCAGGACCCGTGCGAGGAAATAATGATGTACAGCTGGCCTTGGGGCACTCTTTGCAGCTCGATTGGCCTCCCTGGCAGAAGAATAACCGAGAGTTTATTGCCTCTCTTCCAGTGATCTTTACTCCCAGCTGTTTTCTCAGGGAGGCCTGGATCCCCATACCTCATCTGAAGAGCCACGGGCTGCTGGGGAGGCACTGAGGAGGTGCTGGCTCCTGGGATAGGGCTCTGCTCTCACAGGGGAAATCCTGCCCCACCTCTGTCCAGAGCAGATGCCTGGGAGCCCTTTTCCCCTCCTCCTGCAGGTGCAGTGAGCTCCTGGAGCAGCAGCAACACCCTCGGCCTCAGCACCCAACCATCCCAAATGGACAGCACCCATGTGCTCACTCCCTCACACCCCATCCCCTTCCCCAGCACCAAACACCCAGTGCACCTGTGTCTCAATGCTGCACCTGGGCAAAGCCCTGCAAGTGGTCCAAGAACCCATTTCTGACTTAAATCCCACCTGCCTGGGCAGGAGAAAGGGAAAAAGAGCCCCTTCATGCCCAAAGTTGGTGATTCCTAGCTCCTGGTGCTGTTTACAGAGGGCAAAGGTGAGATGGTGGCAGGTGATTTTTTTGCCCCTTTCCCTGGCCCTGCTGCAAACAGCCTGATTGCTTCGATTGCTACAACTCCTCTGTCATTAAAATGTAAATGAAAACAGACACAAAAACAATCTGAATTTCCAGCCGAGTTGCTCTTGCTTAATATTCTACCCCGAAGGGGGATGTGCGGAAGCAACAACATTTCAAAGGGAATCATTAAAGAAGGGAGGCTCAAACTGCGTTTCCATCAGATACCGCGGCAGAGCCCGGCTCGGGGTCCCGCCCATCCCAACGCCGCTGGAAAGGACGGGCAGGAGCCGGGTCCTGGCAAAACGAACCATCCAAGGTGAGGAGGATGCCCACACTGAGCCGGGCTGTGCTGCTCACAGCATTCCAGGGTGAGGGGGATGCCCACACTGAGCCGGGCTGCGCTGCTCACACCATTCCAGGGTGAGGAGGATGCCCACACTGAGCCGGGCTGTGCTGCTCACAGCATTCCAGGGTGAGGAGGATGCTCACACTGAGCCGGGCTGTGCTGCTCACAGCATTCCAGGGTGAGGAGGATGCTCACACTGAGCCGGGCTGTGCTGCTCACATCCCAGCGTGGTCCAGTTCTGCCTGTGGTGCTCCAGGTTCACGTTTCCAGCTGCAGCGATCAGGCTGGGATGATGCCCAGGTTTTAACATATTCCAAGGTTTTAGAAATACCCTGGAAGGGCATCAGGGTTTGCAGTGTGCCCTGACACCTCAGCAGTGCAAGGTGGGGGGAAGATCCTGGTATTCCAAATCCTGCCTCCCACCTTGCCCACCCTGAGCCCTTGGCACTGGTGCTGCTCTGCTCTGTTTCAAGCAGGAGGTGCCTGTATTTATTCGGTATTTATTCTGACAGTGTGAGGCAGTTAAAATGAAATATAAAACACCAGGGAGTGAGAATAGCCTGAAAAAATCTGTGAATGGTGGTTCTGTCCCAGTGGATGCTGCTGGAACAGGAGGGATGCACCAAGGCTCAGGACCACAGGAACTCCCAGGATTTGCCCCCAACCCTCCAGTTCCCACTGGTCAGTGCCACTTACCCAGGGCTGCAGGGAAAAGGAGCCTGGATGGACAAGGAGGATGGACATCCCCTCCTGGATGGACAAGGAGGATGGACATCCCCTCTCCTGGATGGACAAGGAGGATGGACATCCCCTCTCCTGGATGGACAAGGAGGATGGACATCCCCTCCTGGATGGACAAGGAGGATCTCTCTGTGGAGAGACTGGAGCAGCAGGACAGAGCCCCCCTGCTCCCCACCACCCTCCTGGACCTCCCAGGCAGTGGCAGGTGCTCCCAGCACGGTGGCACCTGGGGATCCTATAAGGGCTGAGCTCATCTCTCCAGGCAGCCTCACTCCTCCATGCCCCAGGGAGAAGCCTGGGAAGGATGGTGGCAGTGGGACAGGGGGTGCCCAGGGGGTGGGACCCCTCAGCACACTGGGTGCTGCCTGGATGTGACATTTGGGGTGAGGGGAGCAGCTCTGGCTGTGCTCACCTCCCCAGCTGAGAGCAAGGAAAGCCCTTTTCCCACTGCAAACCAAATGGGGGATCTGGAAGTCTTTGAGACACAATAAACAAGGGATCCTGGGATGCTTTAAGTGTGTCCCAGTCTGGATCTCTGAATAATGACCTGAGATGATTAATTTTCTTTTGTACTTTCATTGCATCAGTTATCACATCATTCAGTTTTATTTTTAAAGACTTTTTTTAAACCCACAAAATACTGGAAAGGGTTAGAGTGGATTCCAATTACAAGGTAAAATATTTCCCTCTAAAGCTTTATAAATACTTGATTTTGGTGTAATGCCATTATTTTAACTTTCAAAGCAAGGCAGCATTTGCCAAACCCTGCTTTGTGCAGTAAAACTGGCCCAGCGTCACAGGGATTTGATATAATAGTAATAATAAACTTTCAGAGGAGGCCTTAAAACCAGAGGGGCCATGGGTCAGGCATGGGAATTCAGACTTGGATGCTGTGGGGTCCATAGCTCAGATCCCCCCGTGCTGGGGGCAGCCCCAACGTGGCTCCAGATCAGAGCAGTGGCTGGATCCAGATCCTGCTGCTGGCATTGCCACAGACCTGGCGTGTTTGGGGCTGCAGCATCTGCCCTGAGAGCCAAGCTAATCCCTCTGTGAGGTGAGAATTCAGCCCCTTTAAGGAGGTTTGGCCGTCCCTGAGGATGGGGAAATCCCTGGCATGGAGCCCTGGGTCAGATCCTGCCCGTGGCACCCATCCCACCTGAACTGCACCCACAGGGGGCTGAGCACGGGATGCAGGGTCAGAATGTCCTGGGGGTGGGACCCTGCCCCTACAGGGTCAGAATGTCCTGGGGGGTGGGACCCTGCCCCTACAGGGTCAGAATGTCCTGGGGGTGGGACCCTGCCCCTACAGGGTCAGAATGTCCTGGGGGTGGGATTCTGCCCCTACAGGGTCAGAATGTCCTGGGGGGTGGGACCCTGCCCCTACAGGGTCAGAATGTCCTGCAGGGTGGGATTCTGCCCCTACAGGGTCAGAATGTCCTGCAGGGTGGGATTCTGCCCCTACAGGGTCAGAATGTCCTGGGGAGTGGGACCCTGCCCCTACAGGGTCAGAATGTCCTGGGGGTGGGATTCTGCCCCTACAGGGTCAGAATGTCCTGGGGGTGGGACCCTGCCCCCTCCAAGCTGGCCCGGGCTCAACCCTGCAGCATTTTGTGTCTTTATTGGTTTTTTCCCCCCCCGCAATTGGTTGGGTTTTTAATTAATTCCCAAATCTCATTTGGGGCGCGGGAGCTGGGGGTGGAAAAGCTCTGTCTGAAGTTGATTTTGCAAATCAGTTCTGGCCATCTCCAGCCAGGTCCTGGGGCAGGAGCATCAGGCTCCCAATAACCAGGGAGGAAGCCTCTTGTTGCCAGAGCAGATCCACCTCTTTGATGTGCTCCCGCAGTTATTCTTTCATTTCTTGAGCAAATAATCTGGATTTTCACAATATTTACCTTGGAAATAATTATTTGTGTAAAGCATTTGACCAAGACAAACAGAGAATCTCTCAGTCTTGCTGCAGGGCTGGGAGGGCTCATGTTCCCCCAAACCTGAGGGAGCACGGGCTCCATGGAAAGTGGATGAGGTGAGAAAAGGGCTCTGAGAGGAGCACCCCCCATCCTGTGGAACCCCCGAGGGCTTGGACAAAGGGACGAGGATGGAAAAATGTGGCCGCTCTGCCCTTCATGCCTTGCTGTGTCTGCACATGGATCCCTGAACTGCATCCCTGGATTCCCACAGACTCAGAGGCTGGAAAGGAGAAGCAGGAAGGGGTGGGGGGAAAGGTGAGAGAGGGTTCAAAGGGCTGCTGCAGCCTCGGTTTTTCATCTCTAGCTAATCTCTGTGAAGCCTGAGGCAAAGTCACCTTTGGGTCAACACTCAGGTGTCGTTATCTGCCACCCCCATCACCCAGAGCTGCCCCCAGCCCTCCCCACGAGCAGGGCCGCAGGGCAGGGTGCCAGGAATGCGGGAATCCGGTCCCCCCGGTTCCAGCCGCCTTCTCCTGGGGCAGAAGGTGAGTCCTGCACCCAGACCGCACCCCGGCTGCCCCACGGCAGAGAGGGGAGGAGCAACACACACCGGGGTTTAAAAAAAAACCTAGAAAACTGAGCCTGGACGAACTGCCAGAGCTGGCACAGCAGGGCAGCATGCCCAGGGGTGCAGGGACGGGAGGAAGGTGACAACACCTGTGCCCTCCACCTGCCATTCACCCAAGCTCCACCTGCACAATCCCCAGCCTCCGTGGTGAGCACAGGGTGGCTGCTCCCAGCCCTGAGGCCTTGGGGAGGGAAAGGAAGGAACAAATCCAGCAGGGGCTCGGCTCCTTCAGCTCCAAGGCGTTTATTAAGGTGTGCAACATGCCCACGATCACAGGTCTGGGATACAACAGAGGCAGCAGGAGCTGGACACGAGCAAGCAGAAGGGAGGTGAGGGCAGCAGGAGCCTTGCAGGAAGCTGCCAGAATCCTCCAGCGCTGGCACAGGTTGCTTTGAGCTGAGTGCACCCTTTGCCATCAAAATGTCCTTTTTGGAGGAGGATTTTTGTGGCTCTCCTCGCTTCACCCACTGGCAGCAGCCCCAGGGGGGGCAGAGCCTGTGCCCCATGTGGGGCAGGAGGAGGCTGGGGCTGCCCCTGGCCCGTGGGCCACTGGTGGGCTTGGCCACAGTTGTTCATCCACAGTCCAGGAGCATCTGGTGGGCGGTGGGTGCCAGGTTCTTCTGCTGCTCCCATGGCAGGCAGCACTTTGGCTGGGAGGCATCTCTGGAATCCCTCCTCACCCTCCTTTGCAGATGAGAAATGGAATCAGTCCCCAGCTTTGCTCGGCAACCAGGGCAGCATGGGGAGTGCAGGCCCCTCTGGCTGAGCCCTCACTGCTGCTCCTCCTCCTCCTCCTCAGCACTCAAATGGAATGTGTGTCCTATGGATGCACAGCAAAGCACAGCAAACACACACAGCAGCTCCTTTTCCATCTCTAGCTAAGACAATTGTTCTTTGGGTTCTGTGTACAGCTCTCACTGGATAAAATGCAGATTCAAAAAAAAAATATTCTTTTTGCTCCCAAATGATAAATTAATATAAACACCAACACCACAAGTTCATGAGCAGCTTTGGGATCATGCACTGAGCGAGAGAATTGCCCACAGCAGACAGACGTGCACACACACATAGACCTAAATTAACTTTTCACTAATACTGACATTAAAAACATACATTGTTTGGATCATTTGACTTAAATTTACTTTCCAGCATTCTGAGGTCACTTTTCAGAATGAATTTTTTTTCTCTTTTACAGCCCAGGACACCTCACTCTCACCAACAAGCAATGTTTGCCAGGGGCTGGGCTGTGGCTGCAGGGATGCACCGGTGCAGGTGGGATCACCTGCAGTGATGCAGGGATGCAGCAGTGCTGGAAGTGCTTTGCCCAGGGAGGTTTGGAAGCCTCACTGCCCTGGGGCCCTCACTGCCCTGCAGTTCCAGCACGGCCATCCCAGCACTGCTGTGGCTAAGCCAGGCTCAACAATGGACCAGATTAGGTTTAAAGATGAGCCTGGTCACCTCAAGCTCAGCAAACCCCAAGATCCTGAGGTCAACCCAGCCCAGTGCCACCCCAGACCTGGATGCAGGACAAAAATTCCAGTGCAGAGGATGATGGAGATGAACTCTTCGGGGACTCTTGGCTGCGTTGGAGAGAGATGGGAAGGGCAGGGTGGGCACCCAGGCACAGGATGGAGATGCCACCAGCCAACAGCACAGCACCTGGAGGGTGAGGGCTGGGCCAGGCTGCTCTGGTGGCACCTCAGGGGCCAGGGGCAGCTGCAGCAGCGACGCAGGCTGGGCCCTGCTGCATGCAGCGGATGAGCTCCTTGCGATTATCCAGGATGGTGTCGAAACTCTCCTGCAACCGGTTCTGCTGGTCCACAACTCTCTGCTGCAGGCCGTGGATCCAGCGCAGCAGGGCCAGGCGCCGGTACATCACCAGCTGGATGTGGTGCTTCTCCTTCTCCTGCTCCTTGAAGCGCTCCTTGTCCTGGAGGTGCTGCACAGCCTCTGCCAGCGCCGGGAAGAGGGTCCCCAGCTCGGGCTCAGCCGGCTCTGCCTCAGGGGGGCTCTCGGCTCGGGGGGCAGAGGCAGGAGGGTCCCAGGTGGTGCTGCAGGCGCTGTCGGGGCTGTCGATGCTCAGGGAGCTGCTGGCGTAGCCGTTGTCCTCTGCGGGGGAGCTCGGGGGCTTGGCACAGCCCTCGTGGGCAGCGCTGTGTCCCCCTGCCCCGCTGACCTCGGCTCCCTCGGGGGGGCTGCGCTCCCCCTGCTCGGGGTGCGGGTCACCCGGGCCCGGGGCGCTGTCCCTAAGCCGGCCCTGGCCCATCTGTCTCTGCATTAATAACAGCAGATTATCCGACGGATTTGTGGTGTTTTCGCTCCGGCTGGAGCCCTCCTCCGGCGGGGACCCCGGCGCTGGCTGGCTCCAGTTCTCGTTGCTGTCACACACCTCTCCCACGAAGTTGGAGTTGGAGTCCGGCCCATGTCCCGCCCCTGGGAGGGCCGTGCCCAGCGCTGGGCCCCCCCGGCCCTGCCGGAACGGGGCGTTTGCCGGGCACACAGCAAACATCTCACCGGTGTCCTGCCTGCAGGAGAGACACGGAGCCGTGACACGCCTGCGGGCACCTGGGCTGTGAGCTCAGGGCAGCTGCAGTGGAGAAAAACACGCTCATTGCTTTATTTACCTCTTTAAAGGCACTGGACCTACCATGGGGTCAGTGTTCCCGGGTGTTGGACTGCTGCTCTCAGCATGGCCCCATGCTACATCATGGAATCAGGGAATGGATTGGGTTGGAAGAGATAAAGCTCATTTAGTTCTCATCCCTTGCCATAGGCAGGTGTGCCACCCGTCCAAGGGCATCTTCCCACCTGATGCAGAAGCTCAAGGAGCCACCTCCCATCCCATCTGTCTTCCCTGAGAGCTCCAGTCCCAGCCCCTGTTCCTGCAGCATCCCTTGGGTGATGCCAAAGGGCATCACGGGGCTCAGGCACACAGCTGCACGTGCTGCAGGCAGCATTTGGGCTGCGGCTGATGCAATTAATTCCATGCTGGTAAAGGTGTGCTTGGAAGGAGATGCTGTCCCCACAGCAATAAATGTCCTTCAGCAGCCGAGACTGCCTGGGCTTCTGTGCACAACCTCTGCCACCAGCCCTGCACCAGGGCGGGGGGCTGGCCTCAGCCTGTGCCCAAAGTGGCGACACCACTGACCTTCCCTCCCTGCAGGACTGGGAACAGGCTGGCCCAGAAAAGGGAAGGTTATCCCAGTGTTCCTTGCCGGGTCACCGGCAGCGAGAGGCGCTCTCCAAGCCCTCTCCTACCAGGAATCCTCACAGGAACCTCAGCAAGGAACCCATCGGGTGTCCCGGTCTGACCCCGGCCAGCAGCGGGGCACCAAGAGGGGCGCAGGAGCCCGTGCCCAGCCCGGGGTGCTGGCAGAGGCCTGGAGCCGCGGGACCCCTGCCCTGCAGCCCCCGCAGTGACATCTGCTCGGTGACACCCCCATAAAACCGCTGCCCCCCATAGGAGCTGCACCCCATAGCAGCGGGGCCGGGCTGCGCTGCCGGGGGGGATGCGCGGCCGGAGGGGCCGGGCCGGGGAGCATCCCTGCCCTGCAGAGCCCCCCGGAGCCCCCCGGAGCCCCCCGGAGCCCCCGGGACCCCGGCCCCGCTGGAGGGTCCCGCAGAGCCCCCCTGAACCCTGCCCCGGCAGCCGCCGCTCCGCTCGCACCGCCCGCCCGGCCCCGAGCACTCACCGGCCCGGTCCGGCCCTGCTCCAGCCCCGGCCCCGGCCCCGGCCCCGGCCCCGGCCCCGGCCCGGGCTCCGTGCGCCGCCGCCGCCGCCGCCGCGGGTGGGAGCGGGAGCGGAAGCGGCCCCGCGTGGGGAGGTGACACGGCCGCACTTCCGACAGCGCCGGCAGGGCTGGGGAGGGACAGGGATGATGGGGGGGACAGGGATGATGGGCGGGATAGGGATGCTGGGGGGGACAGGGATGATGGGGGGGATAGGGATGCTGGGGGGGACAGGGATGATGGGCGGGATAGGGATGCTGGGGGGGACAAGGATGCTTGGGGGGGATATGGATGCTGGGAGGGATATGGATGCTGGGGGGGATATGGATGCTTGGGGGGACAGGGATGCTGTGGGGGGGACAGGGATGATGGGAGGTGCAGGGATGTTGGGGGAAGACAGGGATGGTGGGGGAGACGGGGATGTTGGGGGGACAGGGATGCTGGGGGAGGACAGGGATGCTGCGGGAACAGGGATGCTGGGGGGTGCAGGGATGATGGGGGGGGACAAGGATGTTGAGGGGACAGGGATGCTGGGGGAGGACAGGGATGCTGCGGGAACAGAGATGCTGGGGGGTGCAGGGATGCTGGGGGGTGGGACAGGGATGCTGGGTGGGTGCTGGTGGGAGCTCCCCGACACGGGCAGGGTGGCTGGATTGGGATACTCTGGCTCCTTCCCACCGGCCCCTGGGTCCCGTGAGGCTCAGCAGGTCCCCGTGGGGATGGGGACGGGGCTGAGCGCTCAGTGGGTTCTTTATTCCCCTCGCCCGGAGCCGGGGTGGCGGCACTGGGAAAGGAAAAGGCTCAGGAACATCAAACGGTTCCCACGAGCCCCCGGCCGGCGCGGGGGTCACATGAAGCACCGGGAACGTCTCGGGGGATAAAGAGGCTTTGTGCGGCTGGGAGCCGCGGTGGGGACAGCCCCATACTGCCCAGTCACCCCCAGAGCTGCCCCGGGCGGGGATGGCCCCATCTCCTGCCCGATCACCCGATGTGGCCTTGCCTGGCATCCTGTGCGAGCTCTGGGACAGACACGGCACGAGCAGAGCACCCTCCACAGCCCAACCCCGGGCTGGGCTCGGCACCTCTCACCTGCCCCGAGGGGAGGATGAGGGATGGAGGTGCTTTCAGGATGGACAAAAATCCTTTTGAAAGCTCTGAATTGCTGGAGGTGGGATGCAGGGAGCAGATGTTCGCCCATGACGTGGTGAGGGTTTGGAGCAGTGGAATATGTGAGTGATAAATAAGTTGTTTTAATTTCTCGTCTGCCTGACAGGCCCCTTGATAGCCTCTCCTGCTCCTGGCTGCTGCAAGGGCTTTGACAACTCCATGGAGGAGCAGTCAGAGGGGCAGGACCAGGAGCTGTAACTGGGACACTTGGGCTGCAGCTCCAGGGGAAGCCTGGGATTAAAGGAACAAACCCTTCCTGTCACACAGGAAAGGCAGGAGCTGACTCAGGCACCTGGGAATGGGCAGGACAGAAAGAGGAGTTTGGGCACACAATGGGCTCAGCTCAGCCTTTGCCATCAGCCAAGCCTTTGCTTTGTGCTGCTCTGGGCTTCGCTCCCGTCATGGCCTGAACTCAAACTGGGTGAAATTTTCATCACTGAGAGCACAGAGGGAATTTTGATCCATTCAGGGACCTTCTCCCCCAGTTTACCAAGAGGCACATCCCAAACAGGCCTTTTCCATCTCTGGTTTAGATTTCAACAGCACAGAAAACCATGAGCGCCACTGGGGTTTGGCTCCAGGGCAGAGCAGGGTTTCTCCTCTCTCAGCTTTGCTTGTCCCCACCCCAGGAATCCCCACAGGCCAAGAGGTGCCAGTGTGCTGGAGCCTGCTGCAAACCTGCTGCCCTGGCCTTGGCTCCACTGATTTGGGGGGTTTGGGGTTCCTCCCCAGGTGCCAACCATGGCAGGAGCCAGGGAAGTTCTGGGTTCACAGAGGGATCCAGAAGCAGTGATTTTAGGGGTCTGTCTCACTGGGATTTTGTGCTGGTGCAGCTCAGGTTCAGCCCAGCTCTTGGGATTGTCTGTGTCTGATAGGGCCAGCAGGATTTGCTGCTTCCTGTGAAAACAGTTCCATTCCTCTGCAAGCCAGTGTCCCCCAGGCCCAGCTGTCCCTCTCTGCAAGGACCTGCCTGTGGGGACACTGTGGGGAACCCCAGAGCAGGGAACCCCAGCTTGGGGACAGGATAGAGGGGACATGGTGACTCAGGGAGGGCTGGGCTGGTCCTTTCAGGGGCAGTGGGAAAGGGAATGTTTGGAAGTGGAGAGGGCTTAGTGATGGACTTCAGAGTCATCTTCCCCTCCCCTTCCCTCACTTTGTTCCAGAAATAAATTAAAAGCTCTCCCTCCAGGAAATTAAAAATAATTTAAGGAGGCTGAGCACAGGACTTGATTCACTGGGGTTTTGGAGCTGGAGTTCCTGGGCTTGGAAGGCCAAAGGGTGCTGGGGTGACCCACTGGAGCTTCTCCAGAGGGCACTGGCACCAATTACTCCACCAGGGCCATTCCCTGGGGCCTGGAATGGGTGGCCTCTGTGACCAGCAGAGACCTGCTGCCATCACAGGGACGGGCCAGAGATGGCAGCCTGGCACTGGCCATGCTGGAATTCACCCTCCAATCCCAGGGCCCAGCTCCTGCTCCCTGTGCTCATCCTGCTGTCTGCTTCTCATCTGCTGTGTGTCCTGCTCACCACTGCAGCGTGCCACAGGCTTTGAACCAAATCAGTCCCAGAAGGAGCCCTGGCACTTGGCCCTGTGCCCACATGACATCAGCCATGGCTGGTCCTGACCCCTCTGCTGGGAAGGAGGCAGCAGAGTTTGGAGCCACCCAGTGCAAAATGAGCTGGGGATGCAGAGCCTTGCTCCTGCTGAGTGCTGGTGCTGCTGTTCCTCAGGTTCTGCCTGCATGCCCTCTGCCCAGCAGCACCCTGAGGATCCCACCCTGTCCCTGAGAGCATTGTCCATGTGCTCCTGGAGCTCTGGCAGCCCTGGGGCTGTGACCATTCCCTGGGAAGCCTGTTCAGTGCTCCAGCACCTTCTGGGGATAAAACTCCTTCCTGATATCCAACTAAACCTCCCAGTGATGCTCAGGTGGGGACATGATGGCATCTTCAGCACCAGCCCAGGTCACAGCTCACCCAGGAGCCACCATCCCACTCGTGGGCTCATCTTGGTATCCCAGTGCTGAGATGGGCAGCTTGTCCTGAAAGAGTTAAGGGTGAAACATTGCAAATATGAAAAAAAAAAGAAAAAAATTACGAAAGAAAAAAGTGCCCTGAACCACATGCGACCTAACCTCCCCAGCGGCTCATCTGAGTTTAATAATGGAGGAGGGAAATCTCCCAAAAAGCTCTCAGAGAAATTAAAGTAAACAGTGTGCTGACCTCCAGCCCGCAGTGCCCCGACGCTGACTCGCTGGCCACAGCCTTCCCTGGCATCCCCTGTAATTGTAAACACATTCAGTAAATACAAGGGGAGGGGACTGAGGGGGTCCTGGGGATGCAGCTGTCCCCACGGCCACTGGAACTGGGGCTGAGCACTGGGCCAAAGCCATGGGTGATGTCTCTGGGCAATGTGGTCCCAATGTGGTGTGAGGGGCTTCACAAGGACTGAGACTGTGAGGACTGAGGTCCAGCATTGCCACTGGGACCACCACACTGCAGAGCTGGGGCTGGAAAACTTCGTGTTGGGAGCAGGTCCTGCAGATGGAGAGAGGAAGAGGAGGAGGAGGAGGAGGATGCTATTAACAGGTTTGTCCTCTTGGCCTCACAAAATTTAAAAACAACACTCTTATTTTCTAAACCCTGGTCATTTTTTTTAGGCTGAGAAAAGAAAAGCAACCCCAGGCTGTACGAGAGGGGCCAGAAAAGCTGTTGGTCTGGAGGGAGGAAGCATCACTGCCAGCCCAGCCCCATCCCTGGCCTGGCTCCATCCTCATCCCCAGCCCCAGGTCCATCCCCAGCCCTCTGCTGCTTTACACATAGAATCCCATGGTCTGCATTTCCCACAGGATTTTCTGGGGAAAACACCACTTAGGGAAGGGGCAGAGAGGGCTGGATGCAGGCGATCCCATTCCCTTGTGCACAGCCCCAGCCCCTGCCCAGTCCTGCTACCTGTAACTCCTGAATTCCTTTTCCATCAGAATCCAAAGCAGTGGCAAATGCAATGTGTTTGGTGAAAAATGCCAGGGATCTGCAGCCAGATTGGATTTCAGAGGGGCTGGGAATCCCACGGAGGTCAGAGCCTGCTCGCTGCAGCAGCTCCCAGCCCCAAGAATCAGCCTTTGGGTGGCTCTGGGAGGAGGAGGAGGAGGAGGAAGAGGAAGAGGAAAGGGCTGCGGGGCCTGGGAGCCCAGCAGAGGTGTGACCCTCTCACCAGGGATGGACACGCAGCTCTGTCACCCAGCAGGGGCAGAGACCCCCTTGCCAAAGCACTCATTCTGAGGAGCAAGCCTCCTTACTCTTTGCTTTCCTAAACCCCCCCAAAAATGGATTTCTCTTGGCCAGGGGAGCTGGGCTGATGTTTCCTCTGTGGTTTATCCCTGCTGAGCCACAAAAAGGGAATATTGCTGCCGACTCCACCCCTTCCATCCGACCAGGACCCAAAAATCACCATTTCCTCTTGGCCTGTGAATCACTAATAAACTCCAGACAGAAAGGGCTGATTAGGAAATTGTTTGGGAAATGGAAAGGAAGGGGGAGGGACACACAGCCGGTGCCTCTGGGTGGCTTTGCCCCTCGGCGTCACCTCCCAGAGCCGCGGGCTGGTCCCCGCCTTGGGGTCCCCAAATCTGCTCCAGCCACAGCCCCAACCCCACGGGGCTGCAGGCAGAGCTTCCCAGCGCATGGATTTATTTATACGCAAGGATTCGGGGTGAAAATCTCAGTGTACATTGAATTATATGTTTTTTATTTGACCACCATCCCTTGGCTGTTCCGAACTCTCCAGGGCAGCCTCACCACAGTGTCCCTGCAGGGCTGGTGTCACCAACTGGGAAGGGGATGTGTGACATGTGCTGCAGCCCCAGCACTGTCCCCTCCCTCCCTGCCAGCCCCAGCACCCCCTGAATGCTGCACGCTCGCTCTGACACAGAAAGGCTCCACATTTGGACTTCATAACGCAGAAAAAACGTCAGGATTTTGAAATTTCAGCCTTGGACCCGAATCTGATACATTCCAGAAATGCTTTAATTTATCCCTTTGTCACAACATTCAATAAAAGGTTTCATTTCAGCTGCGCCGCTTTGATTAATAACTGTAACAGATTCTAACCTGAAGGAATCCTCTGATATTGTGTCCATGGAAATTAAATGTTTGATTGCACATAGTCAGGATTTTCTGGTGTGGAAACAGCTCCACTGGAGAACTTTGAACAAGCTCTACTAAAGAAACACTTTGAGTTATTTTTCCTTCACCTATAACAAGTCCAAACATCTGTTAAAAATTCAATCAGAGCACAACTGGCTACATAAAAAAAATTAAAATTTGGGGTGTAAAATGAAATGACTGTCCAGGTTGAAGCCAGGTGGGATGGCTGGACGTGGGCTCAGCACTGGTGCCCACCTGGCTGCAAGGAACAGGGACCATGGAGGGATCCCACAGCCCATCCCCTCCTGTCCTGGCATCATCCAGGTGCCACTGTGCTTGTCCTTGTGTCCCTGTGACCTCCACACCACCAGCACCTGCCACAACATCCTGGGGATGGTGGTGACTGAGGCAGCGGGAGCCACTTGGCAACCCCAAAACAGAAGACTGGAGCAGAAGGTGCCTTTTGGGCTGACAAGGATGCTTCCCATATGCTTGAAATAAAATGGAAACACTGGGATTTCCATTGTCTGGGTACATTTTCCTTTGTCTTTCTTCCACTTCCATGGCATGGCAAGGGGTTCATAGCTCCTTAAGCCATGGGAGAAGGCAGATGGATGGGAAGGAAGAGGGAAAACCAAAATCCCCTAAGAATTTGGGAACAGGAGCACTTTTCCACGGGGCTCATGGCTGGCAACCGCTGCTATCAGCCCTGATCCCAGCTGAGCTGTGCCACAGGTGCCCCTGTGCCAGATGGGGAGCAGTGGCACATTTTTGAGGTCAGAAAGCAGAGTTTTCAGCAATTAGAGCAGCATGCCAAGATAAACTCCCTCTTCCTGGCGGATCCTTTCCCATCAGCCATCGTCCCAGCGAGACAGACCCCGGCGAGGGGAGCAGCCCAGCAAATTCTCTCTGCATGGGTGAAATTCCCTCCGCTACCGAGGTTATTATCTCCCAACAGGAACCAACAATATCCTTTCATTTAGGCACTAATTCGAACAATGTGCGCCGGCCGGGGGAGGAAGGGCGCTTGCTGCTCCAGAGCCTTTGAAAAATCCAGGCAGGAGCCAAAGCAGAGGGAAAACAAAACCCTGGGATGATGTGAATGGCTCGGCAAGGCAGGGCCAGGAGCAAAGCAATGCTGGAAATGTGGTGCTGCCAGTGCAGGGCATGGCACAGGGGCACTCAGGGCAGCTTTCTGCCAGCTCCTGTGCAGGGAATGCCGTCCTTCAGGCTGTGCTGGAGCCAGAAACCCCATCCATGGGGGTTTGCCCACTGGCAAAGTCACCTTCTTTACTTAACCAGTGTGCTCAGCCTCACAGTTCCAATTCCCATTGGCAGTAAAAGAATTCTAAACTTCTTGTATCTCAAAGCCTCACATGAGGCACCAGGAAAAGCTGAAGTAACTGAGAACTGTGAAAACATCCTCATTTCTGTTTTTCAGGAGCAAACACAGCAGGGGAAGGGAGGCCCCACCAAGTGGAGCTGTTCCACCACCACCCCAGCACCCAGGGGCTGGTGGCCATGTCCCATGGGCTGTGCCCACTTTATTCACTGTGGTTTGTGATGGGAGCAGCGTGGTTTGGAATTGCTCCTCCACAGGGATCTCTGCTGGCATGTGTCTGGAGAAGCATCCTCATCCTCAGTCCCATCCTCATACCCACTTCCATCCTATTCTCATCTCCATCTCCAGCCTCCTTCCTGACCTCATGCCCACCTCCATCCCTATCTGAGTTCCTGCTGGGATGCACCCTCCCATTCCCACTGGCTGCCCCAGTGCTAATCCCTCCTGGGCACACCTCACGGGGGTTTCCAGGGAATATGGGGGGATTCTCCCATATTTACTCTTCAGGTGCTGCTGTTGTGAATATTTGCTCCTATGTAGGGAGAGCAGGCACACTCCCTGACGGGGATATCAGTTGGAACATCATCTAATTGATTACATGGAAATTGCTGCTGGTGGAAAGGGAAGCCCTTGCCTTCCTCTCAGTGAATTAATTTTACTTTTGCCATTCTTGGCTGTGCTCAATTAATCTTGTTAAAGTGATAAAATTTTAGCTCACACTTCACTCATGGGGTACCAGGGGAGCTCCTGGGGTTGGTTAATCACAGAGTAGAATCATGGAATATCCTGAGCTGGAAAGGATCCACAAGGATCGTTGACTCCAACTCCTGGTCCAGGACACCCCAACAATCCCACCCTGAGCCTGGGGGTCCTGTCCAAAGCTCCTGGAGCTCTGGCATTCCCTGGGGAGCCTGGGCAGTGCCCAGCACCCTTGAGGAGAAGAACCTTTCCCTGATACCCAACCTAATTCTCCCACTGATGACAGCATGAGCTCACCAAGCTGCTTGCACGGCCACCAGCCCAGCCAGCTCACAGCTGCCCCAGGAGCCACCATCCCCCGGGTTCATGCCAGCCCTGCGGTGCTGAGCGGGACCGGGGGCTCTCCCTGCCCGGAGGCACCGGGGCCACCGGGACCCGGGATGCTGCTGAGAGAGCCGGGTCACTGTCCCTGCCAAGGCACCGGGGCCACCGGGACCCGGGATGCTGCTGCGGGACCCAGGATGCTGCTCTGGGAGCCGGGGCTGTCCCTGCCAAGGCACCGGGGATGCGGGATGCTGCTGAGAGAGCTGGGTCACTGTCCCTGCCAAGGCACCGGGGCCACCGGGGACCCGGGATGCTGCTGCGGGAGCCGGGGCTGTCCCTGCCAAGGCACCGGGGACCCGGGATGCTGCGGCGGGACCAGGGATGCTGCTGCGGGGCCCGGGATGCTGCTGAGGGACCCCGGGCGCTGTCCCTGCCAAGGCACCGGGGCCACCGGGAGCGGGATGCTACTGCAGGAGCCGGGGCTGTTCCTGCCAAGGCACCGGGACCCGGGATGCTGCTGAGGGACCCAGGATGCTGCTCTGGGAGCCGGGGCTGTCCCTGCCAAGGCACCGGGGACCCGGGATGCTGCTGAGAGAGCCGGGTCACTGTCCCTGCCAAGGCACCGGGGCCACCGGGACCCGGGATGCTGCTGAGGGAGCCGGGTCACTGTCCCTGCCAAGGCACCGGGGATGCGGGATGCTGCTGCGGGGCCCGGGATGCTGCTGAGGGACCCGGGATGCTGCTGCGGGACCCGGGTCACTGTCCCTGCCAAGGCACCGGGGCCACCGGGACCCGAGATGCTGCTGCGGGACCCCGGGCGCTGTCCCTGCCAAGGCACCGGGGCCACCGGAACCCGGGATGCTGCTGCGGGAGCCGGGGCTGTCCCGGGATGCTGCTGCGGGAGCCGGGGCTGTCCCCGCTCCGCAAAGAGACAAAGAGCGGCGGCCCCGGCAGCTGGCGAGGGGGGACGTAATCCCACAAAAGTCCTGCTCCGGGGGGCTCAGCGGGAGAGGTGAGGGACACGCCGCCGAGCCCCCGCCGCCGCTGCCCCGCTATTGACTGCCTAAACAGTTCTTTGGTGATTACAATGTAAATATAGCTTTTCATGGAGTAAAGGCCTTTTATGGGATCCACACACACTTAACCACTTAACCCCGGCGACAAAAAGAGCAGTGAATGAGCTGTTTAGAGGCTGCTCGTGCAGAAAAGCGGGGTCTGAATAGGATTTGGGGATCTCTGTGTATCAATTGCTATGCTCTGGGGGCCCTCAATGGGGCTTCAGCGTTCGAGCATGTGCCAAAGGGCTCCGTGGGTACGGATGGGGTGTCAAAAAAAAAAAAAAAAAAGAAAAAAAAAAAGGAGAAGAAAAAAAGCAGCTGCTTCTCTTTAATAAAACAATGATTTATTCATAGCAACTTGGGGAACGGGCAGGGGGACACAAGGACGTGCCAAATTGATGCTCATCCTGCTCCACACTCTCGAGAGGCCGAGGGGATGAGCCTGCCTGGGGAGCAGGAGGGATGGAAACTAGGGGAGCAGCCCCTGGGGACCCCAGAGCTGCCCAGGTGGCAGAGCCAGGTCCCCCTGCAGCCCCAGCCAGGTGACGAGGGCTCCCTGTGGCTCCACTTCCTCACCCCAGGCTGCACTTTTGGGGAGTGTATGAGGGAGGCTGGGGTCATCTCTCTGCTCCTTCTGCTCCACAAGGGCACCTTGCAGTTGGTGTCGTGCCCAGCCCAGGTGCAGCAGTGGGGCCATGCAGGAGCTGGCATGAGGCTCAGCCTGACATCCCCCGTGCCCAGCATTGAGCATTTTGGGCTGGGAGCAGGGAACAGTGCCCAGGGCAAAAGTCAAGGGTGCAGATACCCCTGAGCAGCCACTTGGCATCAGTGGCAGGAAAGTGGCATCCGAGGGACACTGGTGGGTCCTGTCCCCACCTTGTCAGGCCACAAATGGGATCATACCAAAAATCCCCACAGGCTGATGAGGCACAGACCGAGTCTGGCCCTATTTTTAGGCCTGTGCAGATGGAGGGATGAAAGCAGAGGGAGGGCAGGGCAGGAATGGGAATGGGAATGAAAGACAAACAAACGCCAAGCAGATGTTGGGAGCAGGGCTCTTCCCCTCGCAGGATGTGCACGTGGCTCCTCAGCACCGGCCCAGCCAGCCCTGACCCTGACCAGGGCAGAGCAGAGGGCAATGGCCCCTCCTGGCTGTCCTCCATCACTGGGGATCACACTGGCCCCCCACCATCAGCCCCGTGCCCTCAAGAGTGGTCCTGGCAACATTTGTGTGAGGATTTTGCTGTAAGGTCCCGCACTTTGAATAAAAACACCCCGTGGTCATTGTGGCACCGCTCTCGGGATGGAGCTGGGGCTTTGGGGAGAGGAGCCAATGCCTGGCTGACCATCACCAGCACCATGATGGGATTTGGTTTGGCATCTCCAGTCTCCATTCAAGCTGAGACCCCAGCAGTGTCACTCACAGCCTTTCAGCAGGAGCCACGGGGACAAATCCCAACCCTCAAGATTTGTGTTGGGTGCTGGCTGAGGGTACCAAACCCAGCTCCTCCAGCCCTGCCCTTGCCCCTGCAGGTGTCAGGAGTCTTTGCCAGCCACACTGATGCCATCTAATCCTCCCTTCCTCCCTTCCTTTTCCCTCTGCAGGGCAGGGGATGGACAGAGCACCCGCTGTGGGTCAGGCTGCACTCACACCTTGGGAGATGTTACCATACCTGGGGGCTCACTGATCCCAGCTCTGAGGATCACACACCCTCACAAAGCTGCAGGTGGAGCCAAGGACACCAGAACCAGCCCAGTGCTGCCTGTGAGCTCATCCTGGATGCCTCACTTGGAGATTTGCACCACCAGCATCACCCTCGCATCACACAAAATGGGGACCACACGGAGGGTTAATTACCTGTTGATTTAATTATCTTCTCACAGCAGTGGCTGCATGGGCTGGCATTGCCTTTGGTTGGAGCGTCTGTGCTGGCAGTGGTGGAGCTGGGATGTGAATCCTGCAGGGAATGCAGCTGTGGCCACCCTGATGGGGTGGGATGGGATGGAGCTGGGAAATGGGATGGGGTTTGGGATGGGATGGGAAATGTCTTGAATGCCAAAACCTCTCTGGGGGTCCCTGACTGAGACTTTGCTGAGAGAGGCTCATTGAGGCACCTTGAGGCACCCCAAAGCTGCCAGCCAGGGGGCTCAGGGTGTCCCACTGAGCCACAGCAATGCCCCTTTCCAGCACAGTGCCAGCCTGCAGCTGGGGCTGGGAAAAAGCCAACCCAAGTGGCAGCTCCTGAACTCCACATTCCCAGGCACAATTGGGCCCCTCTGCCCCATCCAGGCTCACTGAGGAGCAGGAGCAAGGAAGGAAAAGCCATTTTTTCCCTCTAACCTGGTGTGTTTTGGGAAGGGTTGAGGGCTTCCTTCAGGCTTCATGTAAAGTAGGAATGTGGAAATGCCACCTCTGGATCCTGAGCCACCAGAAAGGTGGCATTGGAGCCATTCATTAGTCTTCCTGCACAGAAAGGAGTGTCAGCTGGAAATTGGGCAGTGCAGGAAGATGCTGCAGGGCTGGGACCTCAGGGCTGAGCCTGGCCTGGCACAGCAGCCACAGAAAGCCATGGCAGCAAGGAGTGGCACCTCTGGGCTCTGTGCAGCATCCCCATGGCAAAGGTGAGGGCTGGGACACCACAGGTGGCCTTTGCTGTGTGAGGACACACGTGAATGTGCCCTAGGATACAGATCCCCCCTGGCCACGTGCACCAACACCATCAAATATTGAAAATCAATGGGCCGCTGCAAGGGAAGCGGCGCAGAATGTGTTGCATGAAAACAGCCCTGAGGAGCAGGGAGAAATATTAGCTAAAAATAAAATTAATCTCTTGCAAAGCTGTAAGATTTGCTGATCTCCCTCCCCCCCCACACACCCTGCAATCTTTTATGTCGTTTTCTTTAATTACAGCTGGTTTAGATCTCTGCTGCCTGGAGAAGCAGAGCTGGAGTCAGCCCTAAATTGGGCTTCTGGATGATACAAGAGAAAATAACAACCTCCAAGGACTGAACATCTGTCTGCACTGGAATTAATATTAATGACTGATAGTTAATAGAGAATGGAACTTCTGCTTTACAGGTCACCCACTAAACCCTGCAGGTCTCCCAGAGCTGTTTGCTGTGCCATGAGCTTGTCTGGGCTCTGCACAGCCAGGAGCAGCCCTGGCTGCCAGGGGGCTGCTCCAGGCTCAGCTCTGGGGAATGCAGCAGCAAGCAGGGTGGCCAAGCCAATCACAACAGAGGGCTCTTGCTTTTATTATATTTCTTTATTATTTCTGTATTTCTTGCATTATCCATTCCCTTTCAGCCATCCATGCTGCTCTCCATCTCCTGTTTTTCCTTTTCCAACAAGAAAATCCAAAGGAGAAAAAAAAAACAGACACCAAAAACCATCACCTGCTCTGCTCCCAAACCCAACTAAAATATTTATTTAGGCCCAAAAACCCACCCCATCCATCCCTGAGGAAGGGATGCCCCAGTCAATGAGCAGAGTGAAAGCCAGGGAGGGTAAATAACTGTGACATGGCTGCTCTGGAAGACACCCCCGTGGGTGCCTGGGGGTCTTTTTGTCCTTTAACCCTCATAATGGGTCTGGGACAACTGATTAGAGGCCCAGGACAGATGAGGTGCAGAGCTCACATGGTGAGTGCTCACCAAACCTGCTCCATGCTGCTTTTTATGTGTCCACTCCAACATAATTTTTCACATGTTGGAAATACAGATGATTTTAGCCTGGGTCCATCTGGTTTCCCAAATAACCTGTCTATTTGATAAATAACATAAATTAAATTAGACAAGACAAACAAATAGTTTTTTTTCTCTCCCCTTTTCAGTCTCTTGGCAAAAAAGGGAAAGAAAACATAATTCAGTGAGTGCCTTGAGCCCCGAGGAGCCGTGCAGCGGCGGGAGCTGGGATTATGAACGTGTCTGCAATGTCAACCTTTACCACACACCTAGGGCTGCTCCTCCCTCTGCTTTTAAGTCCTTTTTAAAAAAAAATTCTCCATTATCATTTGGGTTCCCAAAAGCTCATTCTGTCTGCAAACTCAGCAGGTACTGTTGTGCATTAGCAGCACTGCTCTTATCAAGGTTCCTGTGGTGCAGTCAAGGATCAGGAACTCAGAGCTCAGGGGTTTTGTTCCTCCTGTGGGAAAGGGAAACTGAGGCACAGAGAGGTGTTGTTATTATTAGAGCTACCCAACTCAGATGAAAATCTCAGGCTGCAGCCACTTCTGCACCAAAGTCCCACCCAAACATCACCAATCACAGCATTCAGCTGTAACTCTGAGTTATCCCAAGGCAACTTAGGGCAAAAAAAAGAGAGGGAAATGGAAGAAGTGGAATCAGCTCTTCCTTCAGCCCAGGAGAGCCCTGCAGACACCATTCACAGCATCACTGAGGTTGGAAAAGGCCTCCAGGATCATCAAGTCCAACCTCTGAGCAGCTTCTGCTGAGGCTGAGCTGCAGCAGTGCCTGGATGCAGGACCCTCATCCCCACCCTGAGCCATTCCCTCCTTCCCAGCCCACCCCTGGCACTTCCAGCAGCAATGGGGAGGATTTTTGTCCCTGTTAGCACAGCAGCCTCACATCCATGCCAGGAGGGGAGAGCTGAATCAATACCTGAAAATGAGAAGGCAAAGCTGAGTTAATGTGCCAGACAGGAGCAGAGGGGCAGCCCTGGAAAAGCTGGAGCCAGGAGATGGATGGGATATTCCTTGATATTCCAGCTCCCACAGAACCTGTCCTTGGCCTCCTCCAATTCCCTCCCATGGAACAGGCTCCCAGGCAAGGAATTTTTAGGGTTCAATGCAGAGCTTCCAGCAGCAACTGACAAACCCTGAACTACTGCAAAGTTGTGGGGGAAATGCAGCCAGAAACCTTCCCCTTCCATGTATTTCAATTTACAAGCTTTTCAGGCTCAATGGTATTTTTCTACCCTTGGCTCTGGAACAAGGGAAACGTATTTTAAAGGGAAAATTCTACAGGGAAAGCAAAATAAAAGCCATAATTATGGCTAGTAGCATGTGCTGAGGAGAAGCCAGGAAACCACCAGGACCCAGCCAATCCTCTAAAGGTGCTCCTCAAACTACCACGTTCTAATGCAAAAATGTGGCAATTATAGGTCTCTATAAATTTAATCCCTTGCAATGCCAGAGCATGGAAAACTGCAAGAATTTCCCCTGGAGTCAAGACACAGCTTAAGCTTTAATGATTTTGCTTTGCCCCTGTGCCAGAGCAAGCACATTCTCTTGCTGCACTCTAGTGGCAGAGCAGGAGCAAAATCCTGGGAAAATGCCCAAATTTGGGGCTTGAATGTTTTTGCCCAACAAAGCTGGGCTGAATTAGTTCACCTTTCATATCAGTGAAACACTGATAAAGAATGAAGTGAGTGTTCAGAAATCTTTCAGTTACATGGTCCTTCAAGAAAAGCCTGATAACGAGGAAGGAAAGGTCATTCCTCTTCCCTAAACCTCCAATCCCAAATCCAGGTACACCAATCATTAGAATTGCTGCACTGACCTGAAACAGACACTTCTCAAGACCAGGATAAAGAAAGTTTTGTCTAGGAACTAAAAAATCCAAAACTATTGAAGCAGGAAAAAAACATATTCTTCAGGCCAAGAATTTTGTGCAAACCCAAGTGGAAGACTTGAGGAGTTGAAAATCCACCCTCCAATAAACACAAGGGGTTGTTTTTGTTGTATTCCAATATTATTGCAGCTGTTCCTAGTGAAGGGCTGAGTTGTGGCTACAAAAAAAAGGCAGCAATGAAAAAACAGACAGACAGAAATAAAAAACATTTGGTGGGAAAACCCCAAGACATGAGCAAAATCCTATAAATTAATTATAACTGCCTCCAAAATTAAAACCATGTTTTATTGTAAAGTTGCACTTCAATTAGTACCATAATTCTTTATAACATACTGTACAATAAAATATTTTACACACAGCACATCAGGCATGTGCTCAAGATGTTACAAAATTTACAGCTCAGACATTTCTGCAATGGGGTCAGCACCTCAGGTATGTGACATCCACTCCCAGAGAGGTTTAGTTTTAGAGCAGGACCCTGTGGTACCAATATCTGCTCTCCAACACCTTCAGCTTGTGATCAGAAACATCAGGAATGCTGGACACTGGCTCATGTTTCTGTCACACTGTTTGGAATAGTTGTGAATGACAGCTCCTTATAAATTCCCTCATTCTAGAGCAGCCCTTTCCTTACTGGCTGCTCAGCAATGGATGGTTTCTCTTGGATGAGTGCATGAAAACAACAGAATGCATGGTTAAAGATAGCCTGGAGTTGGGCAAACCAAAGCAACCCCAGCAATGCAAATAAACCCCCCCAGACCTTTTCCTCTCCCACACGTCTCTCACGTTCTTCCCTCTCCACACACACATCCATCTGTAAGTTTAAGGACATCAGCAGTAATAAAAACTTGGAAAGAAACCCTTCTCATATTGCCTCAGAAGAGACTGGGACCTTTCCCACAAAGTAAACATTTCAAGGATAAATTAGAGCTTCTAAAAAGGAGAAGCTTAATAAATGCTCAACATTAAAAATAAGACACTGGAGGGAGCCACAGCTAAAACTTTGTGCTGCAATTGTAAACAAGTGTCCTGCCATGGCCAACACTGCTTCATTCTCTCCCAGAGCTGCAGAAACTCCTCCTTTATTGTGCTTTCAGTTACCTGAGGTATTTCCTTGTCACACCAATGGCATTTCCAGGTGGAACTGATACCTCTGCAGCACCTGTGAGGACAGCCCACAGCAGTGGAAGTTTCCTTAATGCTTGGGAAAGATCAAGACAGCATTTCATTCCAAACCAGGAATGGATTTTGTGCTCCCATTTGCCACAGAGGACTGAGAAAAAACAAAGCACAAAACCACTGCCTGGAAATTACTGGAACTTGTGAATGAGGTGGTGGCACCCATTTGTTTCCTTGGCTGGTGATTTCTGGCAGATTGGCAAAATAAACTGCAGCTGGCAAAGGGGAGACAATCTCTGGCTCCAAGCAGGAATATTCAGCTCTCCAAATACTGGAAAATGCTTCTGCTTTGACTGGATTCCTCTGAGCTCTCTAGCCTGGGCCGCTTTGCTGCTGATGTTATCACTGCAGAAGGGCCTCTCTTCTTCACCTAAGGGCAGTCAAATACATTAAAATTTACAACATGTCCAAAAAAAAAAGTTTAAATTCTGAGTTATTAGAGAAATATTCCCTGTGTGCTCTCATACCAAATATTTAAGACAGCAGAGCTCTCAACTGCTTGGCAGATTTCAGTGCCTGTATATTCAAATAATCTGCACAACTGGCAGCACCTGCTACCCAAATGTTTACCTGAGGTTTTGATTTCTCCTTTGCCTCTTCACTCTTCTCTGGTGAAAGTGTATGGAAGACAAAATTCCTTGAATTTCGAGGGGCATTTGGATTAAGATCTGACATTGCTGCCAGCTTCTGAAGGACAGCTTTAGGTCTGTTCAAGAGTGACCCATTTTTTATCTGAAAGGCAAAGAAAAGCTGCATTAAACCACTCTCAGGAAACAAGGCAGGTTGCTCAGTAAGTTACTCTGCAGAGAAAATCTACTCTCTGCTCACACATTACAACAACACAAATCAGGAGTGCCCAGAATTCAGGGGCAGCTCACTTGGCTGTGTTGGGAAATGCCATTTTTGAGGACTGGTACCCACCTGGATGTCACTGGCAGGTCTGAAGGCTTCAAATGGGTTCCTGGGTAACAGAGCTGAGCCTTGTGCCACCACTGCTGGGCTGGCTGGCAGAGACATGGGGGAAAGATCAGTTTTTGAACTCTTTTCCCCACCTCTTTTCTTGTCACTTCAATAAAAATCAAACTCACCTTTCTTCTGCAGGGATTTGGCAGTCACCTTTTTTGCCAGCTTCATGAATTCGCTGTCTCCACCAATTTCTTCCTCTTCCTCCTGCTCTTTGTTTTTTTCCTTCTGTAGCAGAGAGAAGACAATTGAAAAATTTCATATTACAAATGGACATTTCATTCAGTATTTTAAGTAATTTTCTTTATGTAAATTAATTTTATTTACTTTCTACTGTAAGAAGTTATTGTAATTTCTTAGATACTTCATCATCCTGGTTCTATTAATGAACAGCATCACATTCAGCTGAGAAATCTGACCTAATACTGAAGTTTAACTTGAGGAATGAACAATTTCACATCCAGCAATGATACAGAGACTGAGCAAGCCCTTCCAGCAGCTCACCCTACCTGCTCACGGAGCCACTGCTCTCGCTCAAATCGCTCCTTCCTCCACTTCACTTCTGTCTCATCAAACTCTTCATTCTCCTCCTCGTTATCTGAATCTCTCTGAAACAAGTCCATCTGTGAAGCAAAATCTAGGCAACAAAACAAGACAGTCAGCTATCGGTTTTGAAAAGGGAGGCTAGTAAAAAACAACAACCAAAAAAACCCCAAAGCAAATCAAACAAACAAGGCAAAAAAAACCCCAACCAAACAAAAAAAAAAACCCAGAATCATCCCTCCCCAACTTATTTCTGAAATATTTTATTGAGGACCACAAAGTGCTACTTCACACACACACACACAAGCTCTGTTTTCAATCTTTCTCCCCCTCCCTGAACTCTGGATCATGGGTCACTGTGGTGGTGTTCACAGGGGTCTGAGGATGAGGGAAGAGATGAGGATCTGACTCCATGTTTAGAAGGCTGATTTATTATTTTATGATATATATTATATTAAAACTATACTAAAAGAATAGAAAAAAGGAATAGGAAAAATAATGGAATGATAACAAAAGCTTGTGACTCTCAGAGTCTGAGCCAGCTGGGCTGTGATTGGCCATTAATTAGAAACAACCACATGAGCCCAATCCCAGATGCACCTGTTGCATTCCACAGCAGCAGATAACCATTGGTTACATTTTGTTCCTGAGGCCTCTCAGCTTCTCGGGAGAAAAAAACCCTAAGGAAAAGACTTTTCATAAACTGTGTCTGTGACAGGTCACCTATGTTTTTCCATCTGAACCTCCTGGTCCTGCCCGGGCCGTCGCTGTGCAGGTCCCCATCCAGCAGGTACCGCTCCTGGTACAGGCGGAGCTGCCGTTTGTCATCGTCCAGCATGGCCTTCCTGCCAGCACAGGGGACAGGGACAGGTTAGGCCAGCTTGGCCAGGGCCTTACACACCCAAAAACCTGCTGAGAATGGCACTGACATGTGGAATTTCTGTATTTGGTTTCCTAATTCTGCGTCGTTTGGGAGCTCCTCGTCGATAATCTCTTCTTCGTATTCGTTCAGGTCTTCACCGTCATACTCATCCTCACTTCCCACATCACTCCCCGACAGCTCTGCCTCCTCTTCCATGAAATCTTGCAGTTTTCTAGGAAAAATGTCAAAAGAGTTCAGTTTGGGAGCAAAACAGCCATCACACAAATCTTCTGAAAGCAAGATTTATCTTTTGACCTAAAATGAACACATTTCCTAAGGATGTATCCTAATTTCTCATGTAATTTTTGGAAAGACCAAGCCTTGAGTTCTTGCACATTTACACACATAGCCTGGCATCATGTACCACCCCAAACCATTGTCATCCACCAGATTGCAAAGATGATGGCAATAACTGTCAACTCTGGGTTTTTCTTGCTAGAACAAATAAGATCTTAAGACATGAGGAATGACAACAATATTCTTGCATCCCTTTTTTTGGTCAAAAAAAAAAAAATGCTGCACTGCTTTTATTGTGGCTTTTTGATTTCCATACATAATGGAAATCATCTATAAGCCACAAGTGACACAGTTAAATTCATGTAATATGATAGCTCCAAAGTAAAAAACCAGACCATATAAACATTTGCTAGAGAGGGAATAATTCCAAACTAAACTTCTAGTACTGTTAATATTCTATTTTCTCTGGTAATTAAGATTTTAAAAAATAATTACAGTTTTTTCTTTAAGCCTGGTCTATGTCTCAGCAGTTCTTCTTCATCACTCACTTCTGCTTCTTCAGCAGCACTATCTTCACCTTTTTCATCCTGTCAAAGAGAAAGTTTCCAGAAATAAGAAATTTCTCAGAGTGGATTGCTTTGTAATGACAGATTTGTGTGTTCTTCAATTAACAAGACACTAAAACATGAGGCATATTTCAGAGGATTTGCCTTTTTCACTGTATCATTATATTAAAGAGATCTTTTAAGTGATCCAAAGTTTGCTCTGACAGATGTTTCAGTAGTTCCCTTGTTAGGGAAGTTGTGGTACTTTGCATTGATGGATATATTAAAAACCTAGAAAGATAAATGGGATTTTATCCATTTTATCCAGCAGCTGCCTGGCTCCATCAGTTCACACCTCTTCACTTGCACAGGCCTCATCATCTGTTAAAAGCTGAAAACCACCAAGTTCTTCTTGTTCCTCCTCTTCTTCCTCTTCCCTAGGGAAAACACAAATGGGAGAAAGGCATTTTCATTTTACCTCCAGTAAACCAAGGCAAAATTTCAACACCCACCTCAGCTGCTATCAAGCAATTCCCTGGGAGTGCTCAGAGCTCCAATCTGCCAGCAGCATTTAGCAATAACTGCCTCAAATCCCCATGTGAGTTGATATTTTAAGACTTCAGGTCTTCACTTGCAGAAACCATGGGACAAGCACTAATTTTTCCAATTTTTTTCCTCCTCTCAAATTCCTCTTGGATCCCCTTAGCATTCCCACTTATTAAGCCCCACTATCCTTTTGTCAGGCAGCCCTACACTCTGCAATTTAGTCAATAAAAAACTCCAAGTATCCAACTTTGTTATGGCAGCTTGGCAACAGCCCAGAACAGACTCCAAAAAGTCCCACTTTTAATCACCTTTTCTCAGTTTAATGAAAGTTCTTCACTATTTCTTTCACTATCAGTGTAAGACAAAGGATTCCCCTTCACAGTAGCTGTGGGAAACAGTTGATGCTGCCAATTAGAGAGTAATTGCTGAGCAATTTGCAATATTCCTCCCTTTCACCTCCAAAACAAGCACACTTTCACTGACAGCAAATTCATGTTAAACAAGAAAACACTTCTAAGAGTGAAACAGGAGAGTTACCAGAATTAACTTCTGTAAATTTTAGGAGAGCAATGCTAACCTGTCTGTGGGAAAGGAGCCTGAGCAGAGCTCCAGAGCCTCTGCCATTGGATCTTCTATGTCACTGTCTTTTTCTGCCTTGGAAGACACTGAAGAAGCCCATGTTGGAGAACCTGCTACAGAAAGAAATAAGATGCAACTTATTTAAATTATTTCTGCTCTTAAAGTGTCAGAGAACACCCCAGAAATAAAACTGCATATGCTCCCAACAAAGACAAAACTCCACATGTGGCATCAGCACCCAGACTTGAAGTCACCTCAGCTAAAAATTTCTAAATCAAGTAACCAGCAAAGCTGAGAAAAGAATTCAGGACGTACTCTGAGACATGAATTTCCCTGAACAAAGATTAAGCAGCTCCTCCATGTTCTGCTTTTTGGTGCTGCTGGTGTTTGGCACGTGCTCAGCTTGGCTGCTGAACTGTCCAGAACACAGGTCCAGTAACTCATCCATGTTGGCATCCATGGCATTCTCATCCATGCTGGCCAGTGGCAGCTGATGCTTTGAGGATTGGTATTTGTTCCTGTGTTGTCCAACATTCAAGAACCTGAAAGAAAGGCTGTAGTTAGAAAAATCTTGCTGGTCTGCACATCTTATTTCTGTTAAACACCATCCTTTACAACCATCACTCACCCATCTGCATCAAGCAGCTGGCTTTGAGTGTCATCTTCCAGGGAAAACTGAAATCTTGACTCCCCAGCCCCTGGAAATAAACTCTTGGGCTCAGGAGAGGCATTATAGAGGTCCTGGGAATCTTCTATGGGAAGAGAAGGCTCAGAGGTCTTTCCTGAGCTCTAATCAAGGGAATACAAAAATATAGAAGTTGTTTAGCAAGCTTAAATTTAAATGTGTTGGAAGGAACAGAGAAAGTTGTGGCTGCCCCATCCCTGAGTGTTCCTGGCCAGGCTGGATGGGGCTTGGAACACCCTGGGACAGTGGAAGGTGTCCCTGCACATGGCACGGGCTGGGATGAGATGAACTTTGAGGTTCCTTCCAACCCAAACCATGCAGGAGCCAAATTATATCCACACTGCTCCATTACACCACAGGAGTTCACTGCTATCAGATGTTGTGTAGCCCATGCAAGCATTCTTAAAACCATATTTATGATGCATGTATTTTAGATATAAAAGCCAGATTATAGCATCATTTCTTTAATGCTTTAGTATATAAGTTTTATAATGCCATTTTTATCCATTCCAATGTGGACACAAACCCAAGGGGCAGTTTGCTCTTCTGAAATCTCACTGATACCAAAGCATTTATCTGGGTTGATTCTTTTGATAGCTCTGACCATCAGGATAAAATACATTTATTTACTTCCCACTGTGTTATACTATAAGACATGACCAGGAGAATCTCACCTTGGAAGCAGAGCTGATAAAACTTGTTTTGAAGAATCCTGGGGAGGGTGACCTGAACCCCCCTGCTGCAGGGAAGAAGCTCCCTCCCCTCGAGGCCTGCTTGTTACAGGGCTGGTAGGATGGGATCATGGAGCCAATGAACTCAAAGCTGCTGTTGTGGCTGTTCTCCTTTGGCAGTGCTGGTAGAGAAAATGAATCATCATCCTCTGGAAATAAAAAAAAAATATAGTGCTTAATATTTCTGTGTGTGTAATCCAGCAAAACCTCAATATAATATTATGCAACACTGACACCTTGCTAAAAATTCATTTTGTGATCATGTTGGATTTCCTTCTTCTCACAGGGTGCATATTACACTTTTTTACTTTTCTGACATTTTATATTTCTTCCAGTATTATTTTGAACAGTATTTTTCCCTCTAGTTTTTTCAAGCCACCCATTTTTTCACCAATCTAAACTTTTAAAACTATACCATACTATATAACTATATACAGGTGATGAAATAACAGAAATTCTGAATACCAGTCTTAAATAGAAACTTTTACATATGCTAAATTAAAAAAAACCCCAACAATTATCTAGGGCAATAATTCTACTTTACCTAACTTGTTAGGTCCTTTGTCTACAGTTTCTTCCATTTCCAGTTTTTCATCAGGAAGAGAATATCTGCAATTCATAAAAGATATTTGCTAATAAATTTAGGACTTAAATTTATATAATTGCAAATAAAAACAAAACAAAGGAACACAAAAATACTTACAAAAGGCACTTTAAATTAAAAAACTACACATGCTGATCAAATTTAAAATTTCTCAGTCATCACTTTTAAGGCTTGGATTATTTACCCCATTTTTGAGGAGCTGTCCTTAAAAAGCATCAATGTAGACTCTGTTGAAGGATGTTTTGGAACAGAATCACCATGTTCAGATTTCTCCAGCTTCTCTCCATCAATGGATTCTTTGTCACTTTCTTTATCACAATCTTCGGTGTGTTTCTCTTCTGTATCTTCATTATCTTCCTCTGCTTCATCAAGGAGAAATTCTGAATTCTAAAAAACATCCCCAAAACACATCACAGATAATGATTATGGTCATGGCAAATCCTACCCCAGGTGAGGCATGTGAGCTGTTTGGCCCTGCCAGCAACGAGCCAAGGATTTATAAAAAGGGAAAAGGGCATCAAAACCTTTTAAACACTTCTATTTGATTTTATAGTGTTTAGATAAATAGAGAAAATACTCATGAGTTCAAGGTTAGACAATCCAGCTTCTAGGAGGAATTCTTAGCAATTCCCCCAGTCAGTAGTGTACCAAAGTCCCATTCCACAGGGGAGAGGAAGCAGAACAGAGATGCTGATGAGGTTATGGAAAAATGCTGCATACAGACCTCATGATCACCTTCTTCTTCTTCTTCTTCCTCCTCAGACTCATCTGTCATCTCTTCCTCCTCCTCCTCCTCCTCCTCCTCCTCCAGCATCTCCTCATTGTCCAGCTTAAACAGCGCATGCCGCTTCTGCCGCTCCTCGGTCCTGCGGAGCTTCATGGCCTCCTGCAGCTTGGCCTTCAGGGCCTGCAGCTTTTCACCTGCACAGGAAAAGATTCAGGGAAGGGTTTGGGTTGGAAGAGACCTTGAAGTTCACCCCTTTCCACCACTGCCATGGGCAGGAACACTCTCCACTAGACCAGGTTGCTCCAAGCCCTGTCCAGCCTGTGCTCGGACACTTACAGGGACAAGGCAGCCACAGCTTCTCATGGAACCAGGAAAAAATCCAAGGAATTAATCACAAAGATCTGACTGAGGCTGTCCTACACAGGCCACTGCTGTTTCAGTGGTCTACCAAGAATTTGTTAATTTAAAGAGGGCTATCCATTAGGGGGATATTACTGGGAACATACCCAGTAATCTTACAGAAGAAGATCCCTTCACCTGTATTCTGTAGGGCAGCATTGAGAAACATTTTCCTCTCATGCTGTGTTTTCCAATTCAATCTTTGTCTCTTCTTCTCCCCCACCAACCTGGCTTTTTGTAGACTGCTTCCTCCAGGCTCTCTGCAGCCAAAACTGCTGGCACCACATCTGCTCTCAGCTCCTCCTTCCCATCAGATGTTGTTTCCTTACGGATAATGTTCATATTTATGGCCCGTTCGCCTTTGGATTTCGATGTCTGGAGAGTGTGCTTCAAGAAACGTGCTTTCAGGGCTTCTAGTTCTTGAAATACATATTAATTAAATCAATGTGATAGCATGGAAAAGCACTGACTGTTAAAAGAGTAGGTCTTGAGCATTTCTTGCCCCCAAAGTTTAGTTTAAAGCTAAGTTAAAAAAGGATAGTTTAAAAGGTAAATCTTGAATACTAAAATATTGGCAAAACTATTCTATTCAACTAATTATAACCATCACAGAATATTTATGCTGTAGCTTGGATTTCATTGATATTAGCTAATATTAAATTATCTTACAATTGACTACCATTTGTCTACAAGACCTCAATTCACTTCCAGCCCAGCCTCCCATCCACCAAGCAATTCTAAATTTCTGCTAGCATATTTTAAAGAATCCACACTAGTAAGTGAATGTGCCTGACTGTTCTATCACCTAAATATTTCTGAGTTTTCCAGCCAAGCTCAGATCAACACTGCTTAGGACTACAACACAAGTGCTACCTTTATTTGAATCAGCTTCATCGAGGTTTATGAAGGATTCCTTGTCAGAGCAGATTCTTGGCTGGATGGACAGGTCTATTCCCAGTTCACGAAGTTTATCCAGCTTGGATTTCCTCACTTTTTCAGGCTGTGCCACCAGCCCAGGCCCCCCTTGTGGAGTTTTTGTTTCCCCTTGTACACCTGGTGCTCTTTCCTCTCTTTCCATGAGGGCATCTCCAGATGCTGGAGGAATTTCACTCTCCTTTTGCTCATCACAGTCAGTGCTCAGGCAGTTGGAGAGCTGCTGTTCCTTTGTGTTATCATCAGTTACAGACTCTGTAACTGCATGGGAATCCTCCCTGTCCTGCCTGGGCTGCTCAGCACAGTCCTCTGGCAAGTTCCTCCCTTCAGCAGCAAGAGGCTCAGTCACAGAAGCATCAACATCTCTGCCCAGGCTCATTTCTGGTTCAGCAGCTGCTGATTGATCACCTTCCATTGGCCCATCTTTGCCATCCTTGCTCAAGCTCCCAACAGCTGCAGATTCTTCATTTAGGGTCAGCTGGTATTTAGAGGACCTAAAAGAGGCAGAAAGAAACACACCACCCATGGTTAGTGTGAAATGGAGAGAAGGCTGAGGACAAACTGAAAGGAATAAACCATTTCCTAATTATTGTCATTAAGTGTAGGAAGAGATGAAGGACAGAAATTTGGAAAACTTCATGAGACCTTAAGGAAGTGTAAAAGTTTTGTACTGGTTACAGTATCAGAGTATGAAATTCCTGAGGGATTTTGTGACTACTGTAGCTTCAGTATTTTACTACACATTACTCAGAGAAGAAACAGCCCAAGTAAAATATTGGGGTTCAGTCTAAATCCCATTAAAATAACTCTGCATCAGCAAGTTCCTTCATATGAGTTACTCGTGGCCCTAATCACTTCAGCAGTATGACTCTGTCAGGAGAGCAGCATTGCCTGATGTTAGCAATGGCAGTCTCCTAATTTCCTATTTTTATGGATTTAAAGTTTGGTTATCCTCCAAAGAAAAGCTAGAGATGCCTAAAGTTTATGAAAAAATTGGATGAGGAAGGTTTAAGTCCTTACTTCAGCAGGGCCATGGCATTTCCTTTACATGCTGGTCGAGGTCTGCTCTTGAAGAAGTCATGAATACTTTTGGCCTCAGGCACGTGATATGGGAGAGACACAGATGATTCTGCCAGAGAAAAACAGTGAGAGAAGATTTAAAACATCATCTGAGCCCTTTATTTAATAACAAGTATCTTTATTTTCATTAGTTACAAAAATACCTTTAACAGGTCCTTCAATAAAAATGGTCTTGCACCCTTTGACCCTCAGTAAGCCACATTAGGTCAAAGGAGGCTCTAACCTTCTGAGTAAATTCTTTCAAATTCTCCTCTGAATTTCTGAACAGTTTATACCCCTTTACATATAAAGAATTTAAGTTTTACCTCTAAGAAGTCGTTGGGTCTCACTGTGTAGTTGTTTAATGGCTTCTTTACTCAACCGTGCTGCTTTCCGCTCCTTAGGGGGAGAAAAGGGAAAAGAAAGGTTTCTGAAGTCAGGGAACAAAACATGGGGCTCTTTCTCTGCTTCTTAAATAGTTTATTTTTCCCTTTCAAACAGCAAGGAGTCAGAATAAAGCATCCCATTTAAAAAAAATAAAACAAAACCACACTGTGCACACAAAACCATTTTAGTCATGACAAACAATCCAGAGCTTTGAAAAGATGAAGACCTCACCTTCCTTTTTGGCTCCTTTAATACAGGCTCCTCATTCTTCTCATCAAATACATGTTTGTAGCCCTCGCTGTCAGGAAAACGTTCTTTGTTCTATGGGGTATAAGAAGAAATTCAATGATTTTTATCAATACACTGGCACTATCAAGGGCAAACACATAATAAATGACTGTACAAAGCTACCACTGGTCAGCAAAGCCAGCAAGTGCAGCACAGACCCCACACAAGGGCAGATTCCAAAGCTCCTACTCCAGAATTCTTTTTAAGTTGCCAGGACAACATCCCTCCATCTTTAAAAACAAATCCAGAAGGCTCTCCTCTCTTCTGCCACAGCAGCACAGCTCCACCATGGTCACAGAGAGTTTTAGAATCTGTTCAGGTAGAAATTCCTGCTAAATCCAGTAACCATGGAATGATTTGGGTTGCAAAAGACCCTGAAGTTCATCCCATTTCAGCCCCTCCCACTGTCCCAGGGTGCTCCAAGCCCTGTCCAGCCTGGCCTTGGGCACTTCCAGGGATCCAGGGGCAGCCACAGCTGCTCTGGTCACCCTGAGCCAGGGCCTGCCCACCCTCACAGGGAACAATTCCTTCCCAATATCCCATCTAAACCTATTTTCTATCAGTATGAAAGACAGTTCATTTACAATAATTTTTGTATCACAGCCAACTGTTACCTTGTAGTGTTTTATTTTGTTTTTCACAGCTGCTCGTATGGATTCTAGGGACTCTTCATCCTCAAGGGCTTGATCATCCTCCTCTTCCAAGCCATTATCAAAGAGGTCCTTGTCATCCAGAAGACATCCACTGTCATTGAAGGGAAACCTCTCACCACCATCCACCTGCTTCCAGAATAAATTATTTGTGTGATTCCTTTCAGAAGGTCCCTTTGGTTCTTTGACATTAATTTAAAATGGCATTAAATCATCAAGTTTTTACTTCCTTAAACTGCAAATTTAATGCAATTTAATTGAAATTGACCTGCAGATTTTGCAGGTAAGACTTGTATGTTGTGGATCCCAAACCTGCTCAGGAATGTGGACACAACACTGAAGCTTTGCAACAGAATAACCACAAACAACAATATATCTAACTTAGTTGAGAAATTATCTGAGGTTTTGTGCCAAAACACCCACCTCTGCCACAGGCTTCTTTTCTTTCCTCAGCTGTTTAATTGACTCCATTATTTTCTCCTTGTCCTTTCTCCTCCTGGATTTTGCTACAGCTTCTTTTGCTGGCTCCTCTTCAATATCATGTTTATGCTTTCTGTACTTTTTCCCAGATTTTAGGGGTCTCTCCCCTCCCAGCTCACCCTCAGGCAAGGCAGAGCTCCTGCCTGTTTCAAGGTTTTCAATCTGCAGTGGGTCCCCAGTGTCACTGTCATCACTGTCCAGCAGAGCTGGGAGGATCCGGTGGGATTTTTTCTTCTTTTCAGCAGCAATGTTCTCCTTTTCCTCCCCATTTTCCTTGTCTCCACCCAAAGCATCCTCCTGCACAGCTGAGCCTCCATCCTCTTCCTCTTCACTCTCACTGTCCTCAAGCACTTTCTGGTTTTTTGCTTTTTTACGCACGAAAATTTCTTCTTCTGAATCTGGCAAAATACATGAAAATAAAGAAGTGCAACAAATTAATTAACAAACAACCAAATTTACAGCCATGAAATCTGACATATATCACCATCCACAGCAAATGAGCTTCTCAGGGAAGCATGAAAAATCTTTCACGCTTCAAACTCGACTTTCAAAAATCCACTTCTCCCCAGAGAACAGCATTTAATTAACCCAAATTGATGTTAAAGGTTTTTAACCTTTAAAAAAAAGGCAAAGCTGAAAATCCTTCATTGGTAGTGCCCTGCCTTAAAACAGTAATAAAAATCAGACTACATAGATTAAACAAAACAGGGAGGAAAGTGAATAAGCAATTACTAATAAGTAAAAAGTGAATAAGTAATTAAACACATCCCATTCAGTCTTTCTTTCTGTAGCTCATAAAACACTCTTCAGAGGTTTAAAGATGCCTGCCCACATTCTGAGCAACAAGAAGACTTTGGATTCCTACAGGTCAAGCAGCGACAATCTCCTAAAAGGTATTTATGAAACAAAAAATGTAATGTTGGAGAAAAACAATTCATGGGAATGTTACAGACCTCTGTCCTCGAAGGATGCTGTGCTCTTGCCAAGGGGCCCTGGGGATGCTGTCTCACAGCTGCCCTGGCCACTGTCAGAGTCACTGTCCAGGGGTTTCTGCAAGTCTGGGTTCAAGTCCTCCAGTGGAAGCTACAAGGCAAAATTCGATTTTTCTTAATGGGATAACATATTACTTAATGGGGTAGCATATTGCTTATGTAGTCCTGACTGCTGGCATCCAAATTCATTCCAAAACCTTGGCTAAGCCCTCACAGACAATGAAATCCACATGCTCTCTCCTTATATTTTAATTATGGCATTTACATATTTAGTAATGTTTATTGTTATTATTTATATTTACCATATTTATCAATACAAATCGCTATTCACATAATGGGTAGTACACGTGCGAGTTTGCACAGCAAAAGCACACCATTGACATTGGCTGATCGTATTCAGGCCGGACGTCTTTTACTCGTTATTTTATTATTTTATTAATTTTAATAATTTTTTTCAGAGCTGGCACGGCGGGCCCAGCAGCCCTCCCGGCATGCACCGCGCCCATAGAGAGCGGCTGAGCGCGGCCTTCCCAGCGTGTCCCGCGGCCGGCAGGGCGGGCACGGGGCATGCTGGGAGCTGTAGTCTGACAGGAAGGGCGAGCCCAGTGAAGGCGCGGGACCGCCCGTGATCAAGGGCGGCGGGCAGCGGTGGCCGGTGGCTACTGGCTCCGCCACCGGCACTGCTACCTGAATGGGCGCCGTATCCGAACAGTTACTGGAACCGCCATCTCCCTCGCTGTCCCTCCCGGGCCTTCCACCTCGCCACAGCCCGAGGAGCCGCAAGGCCTTGGGCAGCCGCGAGCTGCCTCCGCCGTCAGCAGCCGGGCGGCCATGCTGAACGGAGGGGAGCGGCAGGACTCACCTCAACAGAACCCTCCGTTGTTACCGGTAGCGCCGCCATGGCCCGCCCGCGCTCCCGCCGCCCGGGGACCGCTTCGAGCCTTCGCGCGCTGCCCTGGCCCCGCCCCGGCCCGGGATCACCCAATGGCTGCCCAGAACAGCGCCATAAGCCCCGCCCTTGACCGCCTTGTTGGGCGGGGTTCCCTGAAGCCACGCCTCCTCAGCATGGACCAATCGCGGCTCCCGCCCGCGCGCGCTATTGCGCCGCCTGGCGGTGGGGGCGCTCCGCGCGCCTGGGCTGAGGCGGGACCGTGAGGGGACATGAGGGGACACGAGGGGACACGAGGGCATGTTAGGGACTGAGGGGGAGCGAGAGGGACGTGAGGGACCGTGAGGGGCCGAAAGGGACGAGAAGAGATGCGAGGGGACGTGGGAGGCCGAGCGGGACGTGAGGGACCGAGAGGGGACGTGAGGGACCGAGCGGGGTCGTGAGGGACGAAGAGGAGAAGGGAGGGGCGTAAAGTGCCCGGGGATTTACAGCTCTGTCAATTATCGACATTGTGGGGACAAGTCTCCGCTGCCAAAACATTTCACATTGTTTCATGGGTTAAACAAAGCCTATGTTTCGTTTTGATCTTTGTGATATGCTACATGTCGTGTCTCGGTGAGAGCACACGAGTCGAGCTCATGGATATTAGATACACACAGCTATTACTGTCAGCAGTGTCCTATTTACAGAATAAAATACATGCACTTTCCATTGGCTGCTGTACAGACACTCTGAGCCAGCCCCACTCATGTTAGGTGAATGAAGGCTCGAACCTTTTGGGTAAATTCTTTCAATTTCTTTCAGTTTCTCCCTTGCATTTCTGAATATTCCCTCTACATACAAAAGATTTAAGTTTTACCTCTTGTAAGTCATCTAGTCTCATTATGTAGTTATTTAATAACTTCTTTACTTAACCTTGCTGCTTAATGCTCCTTAAGGGAAGAAAATAAAGGCTTCTGAAGCCAGAAAAATTTACTGAAAACACGTAAATCAATGAAGAACTACTCAACAGATGCAAATCACTTCATACTTCACAGATTTCACAAAATATTCGAAGTTGGAAGGGACCCACAAGGATCATCAAGTCCAAGTGCAAGGTGAATGGCCCATACAGGGATATTCTAGTACAGAGTCAATCCAAGTATGAAAATATTCTACTTTATCCATTTTGGCTTCATTTCGTTTTGTAGTTCTTTTGCAAGTAGCTGGAGGGAGAGCCCTGAGCTGGGGTGAGTGTCAGGGACCCTGTTCTGATCTACAATTGGGTGTATTTGGCACTTTTTTCATAATTACAATTACTTGTAGAACATCCTGCTAGAGTAATACACTTCCTTCCAAGTCACCCTGTGGGAATCTGCTATCACTGAAGGCAAGGGAAAAATAAGAAGTGTTTTGGGGTTTTTGGTCAGTTTTTGGGGTATTTTATTACGGTTTTGTCAGGGGCAAGGAGCAGATAGACTGATCGACCATGACAGTTCACATGGAGCCAACAAGCCTGAGAACAAAGGAAGTGAGAAAAGCAAATGTCCATGAAACCCGCCACAAACACCACAGTTCTGCTTTCTTCTAGCTGCTGCAGGAGCTACAGTAATTAATTTAATAATTAGTGTTTAGTAACAGAGGGACAGATGCTGGCTCTGCACAAACACACCTCCTCAGGGCTGCGCTCTCATGGCTGCGTCAGGATGAGAGTCAGAGTCAGCTGACAAGAAAAAGGTGACAAAAAGATTGGCCTTATTAGGTAATTTCTGATCCTGGGTTGTTACTCATACCTGGCACACAGAGGCAGCCATGGAACAGGTAAAATGTTTGCCATTAAGGAGGTTCTAAATGTCACACAGACTTTTAGCACTGGATCAAGCCCCATCTTAAGACATTTATATTATAAAAGCTAGTTTAGGAATCTGTTTTTTACTAAACAACATACTCCTTCCCCAGCTTGTAGCAGATGAGGTGTTTAGAAGGAAATCCTCAGAGATAATCCTGTCATAACTCTGATCTGTCATTCCCAAGTCCAGTCTTGACCCTGGAAATGTGGCTGTTTTCAAGATAAGGCTGGGTTAACATAGAGAAATAGGGTTCTGACTGCTGTGGCAGTGGGGATGTCTCACTATGTGTGTAATATTTATCAAGTTAATTGAATTTATAATGCAGTGAGTAAAGGCTTTAGTTATCACACTCAACATCTTACAGGACTGAGCCTTTGTATTGCAGATTTCTTGAGACAGAGATTGTATCTTTGGTGGGTTTTTTTTTAAGTACTATCTGTGTAGCCTTACATACGTGGTTTTTATACATAGATATGATGAATAATAGCATGGAAATATTGCCAGGTGTTGTGGAGGTTGTTACTGGTCTGGTAAAACTGGTTTTTTCCTCAGGTGTTCATCAGCTGCTGTCAGGGAATTATGAGAAAATCTCAGATCTATATGAGAATCTCAGATTTCATTTCATTTTAAAATAGATTTTGATGTTTCAACTTGGAAAATATCAGCCCCACAGGTTAAAAAAGGCAAATAAAATGGACTCAGCATTTATTATTTATAAAATGTTTTGACTTCTGATTTTCTGGTGAGTCAGCAGGGAGCTGTTGGTTAAACAGAACCCAGGAGGTGCACAAGAGAGCAGCTCGCTAAAATAACATAAACTGCTTAAAAAGGCAAAAAGTCCCTAGGCCCTTTATTTAATGACACATAGCTGGAAGTGTTGTCTCTTTACCAGAGGATAAATTTATTGTCTGTGAGGATAAGGGGATGTGGCCATGGCAAGATTGTCCCAGGAGCTGAACGCCCTGGTCAGTGGAACACCCTGGGTTCCCAGCCCGTTGATTCCCAGGCAGCTCCTGGGTGGTGTCCAAGGTTGTGCCAGACACTTGTGGGTCTCCAGCCCTCATGGATCTCCAGCCCTCATGGATCTCCAGCCCTCGTGGATCTCCAGCCCTTGTAGATCCTCAGCCATTCCATGTCCAAGGAGCACCTCAAGGGCTGCTGGTCACAGCCCTGACAGGTTCACTGCTGGGGCTCACCTGCCTTGTGCAAATCCTGTTTTGTCAGCTCTCAGGGCTTGAGCTGCTCACAGTGACCCTGAGATGTGTTAGAAAGTCTCTTTTCCCAGCCTGGCGGTCGAAGAAGGAGTCAGAGCTCTTCAGTTCTTGTTCTCAAGGTTGTTTATTGTTTCTTATCTATAAAATTCTTTCTCCTGGCCTGCCAAGGTCCACTCAGCAGGACAGACAGAGGCACTCTGGCCACCCTCAGGGCAGTGTTGTTATTTATCTTTTATACTAAAAACTACGTGTACAATATTTACAATAACTCCCCAATACCTATCACCTATGTTAGACAGTGAGCTTCTACTCTAAACCAATCCCAAAGTGCCACCATCACAGCAGAAGATGGAGGCCAAGAAGAAGAAGGAGAAAGGCTGGACACGCCCAGATTCCTCCATCTTGCCCCCTGAACCCCCATTCTAAAAACCTCAAAAAATCTATTTTTCACCCCGTGACAAACTGATTATTATTCTACTTATACTTTTGTGGCTTGCAGATCCTCATATAAGGTTGGTAATTTTTTCCATGGGTCATAATCAAACCCACAGGTGTCTTGGGCTCTGTGCCAGGGTCCCTGAGCCCCCTGGCAGGGGTCCTGGCAATCCAGGACAGCCAGAGGGATGTCCTGAATTCCAACAGTCAGGTGTTTTAAACCCCACTGAGGCCGTTTAGCTGGGAATGCTGGGAGTTATTCAGGGTGTCATCAATTGAGCAGGGAGAATTCCCTGGTTTTGGGGAGCAGTGGAGAGCTGGTGAAGCTGGAGCAGCGCCGCTGTGGGCAGGCAGGCACCATCAGGGTGGCTGGCACGGAGTGTGCTGGAGTTCTGGGTTAATTATTAAACTTGCAAACAGGTGTTGGGTTTTGGGACAGAACAGGGAGGTACAGACAGACAATTCCCTCCTTCCTGGTGCCCGAGGGGCAGCAGCTGTCACCTCTTCTGAGGCAGCTCTGGAAGGGCCACATGCGTGAGATGCACCCTGGGAAGAGCCAGCAGAGGAAATCCTGACACCCAGCCCTAGTGAGGGACATCTGGAGTGCTGTGTCCACTTCTGGGCTCCTCAGGACAAGAAAGACAAGGAGACACTGGAGAGGGTCCGGGAGAGGCCACAAAGATGATGGGGGGTCTGGAGAGACTGTGGGAGCTGGGCCTGGTTAGTCTGGAGAAGGGACGGCTGAGAGGGGATCCCATCAATCCACACCAATATCTGAAAGGCAGGTGCCAAGAGAATGATGCCAGACTCTTGTCACCAAATCACAAAATTTGTTGGGGTTGGAGGGGGCCTCTGCAGATCATCCAGGCCAATGCCCCTGCCAAGGCAGGGTGACCCAGAGCAGGTGACACAGGAATGCACCCAAGTGAGTTTGGAATCTCCAGGCAGGGAAACTCCAGAATCTCCCTGGGCATCCTGTTCCAGTGCTCGGCCATGCTCATGGAGAGTTCATCCTTATGCTGAGGAAGTGTTTTAGTTTACGGCCATTGCTCCTCACCCTGTTGCTGGGCACCACTGAAAAGGATCATTCGCTGGTGCCCAGCAACAGGATGAGGAGCAATGGCCATAACCAAAATCACGGTGTTTCACCTTAACATGAGGAAGAACTTGGTTATATTGAGGGTGACCGAGCACTGGAACAGGTGTCCAGGGAGGGCGTGGTGTCCCTATCCGGAGACAATCCAACCCCACCTGGAGCGTCCCTGTCACCTGCTCCGGTGACCCTGCCTTGGCAGGGGGTTAGTGCTGGACGATCTCCAGGGTCCCTTCAAACCCGAAATATTCCGGGATTCCGTGATTCACAGCCGGCACCTGTTGCGGCTGCGGGGTCGCGCGGGCGGCGTGCGCGCTCCCGCGGGCGGTGGGGGGGGCGGCGCGCGTGCGCGAGCCGGCGGCGCCGGGCAGCGCGGAGCGGCCTCTTCCTCCCTCCCTTCTCCTCCTCCTTTTCCTCCTCTTCCTCCTCCTCCTCCTCCTCATCCCCGTCCCGGGAGCGCGCTCGGGCGCGTGCTGGCGGCGGCGGGGGCGCGCGCGGGCTCGGCGGGGGCGCAGCGCGGGGATTGTTCGCGCCGCCGCTCGGGGAAGCGGAACGCGGGGAGCGCTCCCCGCCGCGCCCCCGCTGCCTCCTCCTCATCCTCCTCCTCGGCCGCCGCCGCCTCCCGCCCCGCCGCCCCCGTGTCCGCGCCGGACCCCCACCCCGCCGCCAATATTCCCGAGATCAAGCGCTACGCGGCGGCGGCGGGGCCGGCGGCGGGGCCCGGGGCGGGCGGCGGGGCCGGCGGCGAGAGCAGCGAGGCCGCCACCGCCGCCATGGAGGCGCTGGGACCCGGTGAGAGCGCGGGGGGGGCGCGGGGGCCGCGGCCTGTCGGGCCGTGACAGCGGGGGAAGGAGGCCGCGGGCCCGGCGGGGCTCCCCGCCAGCAGCGGGGCCCGCTCGGAGCCGCCGGCAATGCCCGGTGCCGAGGAGCCGCTGCGGGTCGCGAAACTTTGCGTGGGGGTTGCGGATGCCCGCACGGCCCCGCTGCTGCCGGGACTACCGGGGGACGCGGCTCGACCTCCCCGGGGTGAACGGGACGGGGCTGGAGCGGGACAGCGACAGCGAGGGGACGGGGACAGGCAGGGCTGTGGTGTCACAGCCATGCGCGCCCTGCAACCTGTGCAGTGATAAGTTTTATATTTGACATTGAGCTATTTCTGAGAGTTTAAGGTGATGCTGTCTGAAAATACGGCTGTTTATTTCTTTAACAAACTTCGCTTAAATACTGGTGGGTTTTTGCATGTGCTGCTTTCCTGCTTGTGTCCTATTCCATGATTATTCTCCCATCAAATGCCCGCGGGATGTATTTCTAGCCCTCAGTGGCCTGTACACCTGACCCATCAAGTTCCCATTCAAACGATTGGTATAAGCCAAGTGATGTTAATTTTGGTGTGATAGGAAACGTTTATTGACACAAAGGTGCAATTCCAGAAGAATCCAGAGTTTGAGGTAGTGAGGGCTGACTCAGAGCCTGCTGTATGTGTGTGATGTATCCTGGCCTCCCCGAGTTCCAGCTGGAGAAGCAGATTCTCTTTCAGTTTTGAAAACTGCTTCCTGTCTGAAGCAATTCGGTTGAGGTGCTTAGTACATAATGGTTGTGGGGTAAGAGAAATTAAAATACAACAGCACATACAACCTTAGTCAGGCTGATCAGATGAAAATCCTGTGATGCCAGAGCAGCCTGGCTTCAAATGGGAAAACAGTTTGTAGCTGATTCTTTAGAATCCTTTGAGAAATAACTTTAGGAAGGAGGAGATGTAAGTTTTATTTCCTTTGGTCAGAACAGAGGGCAGCGTTGCTGTGCATGTTTGCAGAACTTGTCAATACCAAGGGAGGAAAATGGGTAAATATAGTTGTCATTTAATCTCTTGCAGGAGGTCAGTGCCTGCACTTCCTTCAGACTAATTAGCATGGGATTAATGGATCATCTCTCGTATCCAAATAAGCACAGCAAACTTTGATTGCCCTCAATGATTCACGCTTGTCCAAGACAGCTGTAGTTTTTTTAAACAACAAACTGTAACTTTTTTTAAACACTAACTGTACCCCACAACTGGTCTGACCGTGAGGGAGCATGATCCCTCAGGCAGGTGTGGAGCCAGGAACGTGTCCTGTGGGGTGTCTGTCCCCAGCAGCTCTGCAGAGCTGACACAGCCGTGGGCTTCAGCTGCTTACATGCTCTGTGTTCCCTCTGCTTAAAAATATTCCAGGGCTGGTGTCCTTAGGTTGGTAATTTCATTTGGTAATGCAGTAGCCAATGGATGGCTTTTAAATCCAGTGTGGAATCTCCTGGGATTTGGTCCTGGCTTCAGTTTATGCTTGTGTTAAACTTTATTGCTACACCTGCAGTGTACCCAAATAGGAGTCACCTACCTCTCCTTTTTCCTGGTACAAAAACTCTGAGATTTTGTTGTACATGGATGCTGTCAGGTTATAATGCTAAATTAGCCCTAAGTTTTATGATAGGTTTATTATTACATTCTAGTGAGAGTGCTTGCCCTCTCCTTTGCTACTCTACAACAGAGGGAAAACACTTTGATCACACTGAGCCTTGCTCAGATATAGACAAACCCATGAAAATATACCAATGTCATTTGCTTTATGTGCAGTGTCAGCTGAGGCTCTGATCGATTTAAAAAATAGTCAGTTTAATCTCGTTAACATGGTATCTCAGATCTTAACACTTTGAGGAGGGTAACTAAAGGCTTCCCTAGTGACCAGCTTGCATGTGAGTAATGCTTCCAGGCCTCTAATAATTTCCTCCTTAGATCTGTTCCTGAAGCTCTTCTTTTGTCCCAATAAAATATCTCTTCCATGTCTCTAGGAGTCCACACCTGTCTAATGCTTTCTCCCTTATCCTTCTGCTTAGAGGAAAGCCTGAACCTTTCCTCACTCCTGTCTTTACGTTGGAATTTTAAATTGGATCATTGACGTCTGGACTTTAGGCCTGTAGTGAAAACAATGACAAAGTGTGGCTTTGGGTGGCTGTTGGTTTGTTTTAGAAATGGAGGTAGGGATGTATTTCTCTTTGCATTACATGAAAATACATAATATCTGTATGATTGCGTTCCTTCTTAGGACTCTCTGAAGTTCTTAACCGCTGTCATGAATAAATGCCACTAAAATTTTAACTAAAATTTTAAGAATGATTTATGGCACCTACCTTATACATGCTTTAGGGAACACCTTTTTTACCTTGGAGTTCTGAGCAACTGGAAGGCTGAGCCTCTTTGAACGCCTCTGTTTACAGCCTCAAAAAGCTTAAGATTTCTTCCTGCCCAGTCAAATGGTGCATGGAGTGAGCCATCACATCTCACACACATTTATTTGGCTTTCTAGGGCCCCCAACCAGCCTCTTCCAGCCCCCCCGTCGCCCAGGCCTGGGCACTGTTGGCAAACCCATCCGGCTCCTGGCCAACCACTTCCAGGTTCAGATCCCCAAGATTGATGTTTATCACTATGATGTGGACATCAAACCAGAGAAACGCCCCCGAAGAGTCAACAGGTAGGAGTAACTTAATAAAGGTTTACTGATTTAAATTAAGTGTATATGCCTGATGTAAGGAAGCTGTGAATCCTAGGAATTCTCCATCTGCTAAAGGCCTGTTTGTGTTTGTACTGTGGTCAGCAGTTGCTTTTCAGTGAACTATAATATTCTTGCAACTGGCCTGTAATCTGGAAGGCTCTGGGAAATGTACTGAGCATTGACCTCCAGCTGGTTTTATTTTACAGTCTACAAGTCCATGTCTCTGGTAATTGTTCCACAGTCTGTTACACAAATGTGTAGCAGCTGAGGGGAGGCATTTCAGCTTGTAGATTTTGGAGTCCACACATGGATCAATCCACAGAGTGTCCCACCCACCCCAAGGCTCCTGTGTGAGAACATCTCCAGGATGTTTTGGAGAACATCTTCCTCTGCTTGTTTTCAGTGTAGCTCTGCTGACAGCACAGATACCTGTACAGACACCTGTGTGTGCCACTTGGGTGTCTTAACCTGGAGGTGACATTCACAGCTTCTGGCGTGACCTGGGGGTGCTTTTGTGCATTGCTGTTTTTCCTATCTTTCTCCTTTAAGAAAAAAAATGAAAAAAATAATTTTAAATTGTGTAAGAGTATTACTGATTTTTCTGTTCTTCCACTTAATGAATCACTGCCTAGGGAGGTGGTGGACACGATGGTGAGGCACTTCAAGATGCAGATATTTGGGGATCGGCAGCCTGGCTACGATGGGAAGCGGAACATGTACACAGCACACCCCTTACCCATTGGCAGGGATAGAGTAAGTGTTGCTTTAACTTTTCCACAGGAAAACTGTTACAGTGTCATTTGAAAAGTGTTCTTTTATTGACATTAACCCAAAATACTGTCACACCTATTGGTGTAGTCTTGGAAATGACAGACAGGACCAGTCAGGGACTCTAGGAGCTCACTGGTGTTTTACTGAAGTTTGTGTCTTTGGGTTTCTAATTCCCACTTCTTCAGCTACAGAATATCATGAGACATGAGAACTACATTTTTGTTCTTGCTGCTGCAAGGACACTATTTTTCTTTCACCCTGGTGGGAACTTCCCTTTTCCCTCTACTGACCCTTGTTCTGTTGCTGAACGATAAAGTCATTGTAGCTGATGATGACTCTGGTTGGGTTTGGTTGTGCTGTGGAGATATGTCCTTGTCTTCCTGGAACAACCGGATCAGCTGTTCCTGCCTTGCATGTGCACCCCAGCTCTAAACAAAACTTCCTCCCATCAACTGATCTCCCAAGGGATCTGGTCATTGTTGTGCCTTGGAGGATGTCCAGGACGAGTTCACAGTTACCCTCTGGGCTGTGGGGTGTGACAGTCATCCCAAGTCCTGCGCCAGAACTCTGAGATTTGTGTCTCTCAGAGAGTCTCCTTTATGACCAAAAGGTTTTCTTGCCTTCCCATTTGGTTCACAAAACATCCTGCTATTAATTGGCTGACTTAAAAAAATGACTCACTGTTCTCCAGAGCTTTGATGTCACCATACTAATCACTGCTGAAAATTTACATTTAAAGATACTTCAGTGCAGTTTCTCAGATGAATAAATGACAAACTTTCAAAGTCCTGAGGGAGGCAATTGTAATATTTTAAGGTCATTACACAAACTAATAATCAAAAATACAGAATCAAAGGACGCCTAGGAGAAAACTATACCATTGCTGAGTGTTGTGTCTGTCTGCAATCCATGACAAAAGCTTGTGCTTAATTTTCTTGTGCCTGTGGCAGGTGGATATGGAGGTTACACTTCCAGGAGAGGGGAAGGACCAGACATTTAAGGTTTCCATTCAGTGGGTGTCAGTCGTCAGCCTTCAGATGCTGCTGGAAGCTCTGGCAGGGCACTTGAATGAAGTTCCTGAAGATTCTGTACAGGCACTGGATGTAATCACACGGCACCTTCCCTCCATGAGGTGGGTACTTGTGGGGCCTTCCTGACTGGCTATGTCTTCTGTCCATCTTAACCTTTGTGTTTGTCATTCCTTGCTGCTGCTCTGCTGCCCATTACACTCCTGTGGTAGAAGGGATGAGGGATACAGCCATGTAATTCAACACCTGCCTTACAAATTTGCACTAGAATAGGGAAATGTGATCTGAACTAGACTTGTGTCTGCTGGTCATGTTTCTAACAGGAATTTGCTGTACCCTTTCCAGCTGCCCTGTCAGAAAAGTCTTTGTGTGCTTGCCATAAGTCAGCTCTGACAGTTATAACATGCTGTAATAATAACATGTTTTAAACACTATAGGTGTGAATGTAAAAAATACATCAGAAGGAAATGATCAGAGTATTAATTTTCTTATTTTTTCCAGGTACACCCCTGTGGGTCGCTCCTTTTTCTCCCCTCCTGAAGGTTATTACCACCCCCTGGGAGGGGGCAGGGAGGTCTGGTTTGGCTTCCACCAGTCTGTCCGTCCTGCCATGTGGAACATGATGCTCAACATCGATGGTGTGTAGGAGATTCTGTCTCGCTCATGTAACAGAGTTCTTTGTGCTTCCCAGTTCATTGTCCTGTCTTTTTATCTTAGTGTCAGCGACTGCTTTCTATCGTGCCCAGCCTATCATTGAGTTCATGTGCGAGGTCTTGGACATCCAGAACATCAGTGAACAAAGCAAACCTCTGACAGACTCCCAGCGTGTCAAGTTTACCAAAGAAATCAGAGGTAAAAGCTTGTCCTAAAGCTGCTGCAAGAAAATACTGAAACCTGCTCATAATATATTGTAATGAAAATTTGCAACGCACATGGAGAACTGGGCTGTTCCCTTTTTCCCTTCATCCTTTTCAAAGGTGATTCCTGTCTCTGAATTTATTTCCTGTTGAGTTTTCAGGTCTAAAAGTAGAGGTGACCCACTGTGGCCAGATGAAGAGAAAATACAGAGTTTGCAATGTTACCCGGCGGCCAGCCAGCCACCAGACGTATGTATCCAGCACTGCCTGACAGTTCTTAAAATCTTCAACCTATTCAATATATCTGGAATATACTTGGTGTATTTTTTATGCGGGAATAGTTGATTCTGGAGGTGAAGCAGCTCTGTGGCTTTACAGGAATGTTTAGTCTTAGTGGAGTAGAGGAGTAGTGTGGGTTTTGACTACTTTTTTATTTCTTTCAACCCAGGAAAACTGAGCTGTATTCTGGTTTTTAAATACAGTTATCAAAAGCTCCTATAAAAAATAGCTAAAATACAAGAAATTTTTAAAATAGCTAAAATACAAGAAATTTGGTATACAGTCTAAAATCTTTTCATAAAGAAGAGATCCAGTAAGTAAGGCAAATAGAGATTTGCTAAAGGTAGTCTGGAATAGATTTTTCATATAATTTTTTCCTTTAAAAAATCTGACAAAGTCTAACCAGAACAAATGTCATTTCTAGGTTCCCTCTGCAGCTGGAGAATGGGCAGGCCATGGAGTGCACAGTAGCTCAGTATTTTAAGCAGAAGTACAGTCTGCAGCTGAAATACCCTCACCTGCCCTGTCTCCAAGTGGGACAGGAGCAGAAACACACATACCTGCCACTGGAGGTGAGGATCTGAGTCCTGCACTGTGGGGTGTCCTCTGTTAAACGGTGTCACAGCACCTCTCCCTGCTCCCCTGCAGGTGTGTAACATCGTGGCAGGCCAGAGGTGCATCAAGAAGCTCACAGACAATCAGACCTCGACCATGATAAAAGCAACAGCCAGGTCTGCCCCAGACAGGCAGGAGGAGATCAGCAGACTGGTGAGTATTTTTCCAGCTGCACAGTCTGTGTTTGTCACTTCTCGTGGCTTTTCCAGAGCATTGGAGCAGTGATGTTGAGCAGCATGACCAGGAGAGAAGTTAAAAAAATCTGGTTTGGTTAAAACAAATCCTTCTAAACTGAAAGGCTGTTGATGACAAAGAGGGCAGAGTCACCTGAAGCTTTAGTTTAGTGACATCAGTACTTGTCTTGTCCCCAGGTGAAGAGTAACAGTATGGTTGGTGGGCCTGATCCGTATCTGAAGGAGTTTGGAATTGTTGTCCATAACGAAATGACAGAGCTGACAGGCAGAGTTCTGCCAGCCCCAATGCTGCAGTATGGAGGCAGGGTGAGTTTCCATGTCTTGTAAAACTCCTTATCCTGAGGTTATTGAAATTCATGAGGTGTTTTGTGTATCTTCCTCTTGTGGGCTACAGTCAAAATGGAGCAGCACTTGATTTGTAATTTGCCTTTGGTTTTTACCTAGAACAAGACTGTGGCCACACCAAACCAAGGCGTGTGGGACATGAGAGGGAAACAGTTCTATGCTGGCATTGAGATTAAAGTTTGGGCTGTTGCCTGTTTTGCTCCTCAAAAACAATGCAGGGAGGACTTGCTGAAGTAAGTATTTTCCTATTTATTTAGGATTCTGTTTCAAGGTGTATTTTTCTCATGATTCTGAAAGGTGATGTGTAGTATAGATTGATTTTCCCCTGCCCTTCAAATTACTCTACAGAATCCTAAAGAAAGAGGTTCTGTGAACTACTGATTGGCAAAAGTCATGGTTGTAATAATACTCAGATAAAGTAGGTGGATAAGTGAAAATTTACCAGAGCATCAGTATTAGTTTGGGAGTCTGCCTCAGGATGTTTATCTCAAATGTCTGTTTCTGTAAGGCTTGTAAAACTACAGTAGCTGATGACCTTCCTCAGAGAGGATTAGAGTCATATTAGTGAGCTCCTGCTGGGAATAGAATTGCTAAAAACCAGTTACTGTAGTGCTGTGAAATAGCAGAACCAGTGTAGATCTGGTTGATAAAACTGATGAGTGAGCCATAGTGAGAAGGGCAGAACAAATCCACTTCTATTTCAGGAGTTTCACAGACCAGCTGCGCAAGATCTCCAAGGACGCCGGGATGCCCATCCAGGGCCAGCCCTGCTTCTGCAAGTACGCCCAGGGGGCAGACAGCGTGGAGCCCATGTTCAAACACCTAAAGCTGACTTATGTGGGCCTGCAGCTCATCGTGGTGATTCTGCCTGGGAAGACGCCTGTGTACGGTATGGAGAAGGGGCTGTAAAGTGATCAGGAGTTGTACTGCAAGTGGGTGGCAGGAAGGAGGCAGAGGAGAGATGGGTTCTCTTGAAAAAGATTGGAGCTGGTTTGTCAGGCCTGGTTGGAGAAGTTGTGTATTACCAAAGAGCAAACTGAACCTTTGTCAGTGAAGTTTCAAGGATCTGAATTAGAGTAACATTTGAAAAAAATAAGAGCAAGCAGGAACCACTGCCTTATTTTCTGTCACAGCTGAAGTCAAGCGGGTTGGAGATACTCTTCTAGGCATGGCCACACAGTGTGTTCAGGTAAAGAACGTGGTCAAAACCTCTCCACAAACGCTGTCTAACCTGTGTCTGAAGATCAATGCCAAGCTTGGAGGAATCAACAATGTGCTGGTACCTCATCAAAGGTGAGATTCAATCAAAAGCTCTTTGTAATGTCTGCATTGTCAAGGAAAACTGTGTTGTTTTGCTAAAATGATACTTTTCAAAATAAAACATACTTCAGAAATTCCCACAGTGTGGAGTGGACAGTGGAGGATATGTCTGCATTTGGAGTGTTCCCAGTAAGCCCTGAGCCAAGGGGAGTCAGAGCCATCCAGCAGTCAGAGCCACCAAACTCACCAAGGTTTTTTTCCTGTCTCTTTCCTGCCTTTGGATTCACTCTGTACCTTTTCCTCTTGCCACCTCCAATAGCATCCTGTGTTTATGTCCAAATTGAAAGAGAAGGAGTGAGGAGGAGTGACCTGGAATCAATGCTTGTAACATGGTCTGCCTTTGATCCTGTCCTGTCACTTTCTGTTCTTTCTGGACTGTAAGTGCTGGAGGCAGAGAATTTTGCCCTTAAAGACTCTCTCACAGGTTTAAGTTCTGTTCAGTGCTTTGGATGCACCTTCCTCAGCTTTAATGTTTTTTGTTCCTGGGCCATTTTCTTTTTACTGTTCTTATTTATTATTATGAGTTGATAAGAGGCTACCTCTCCTCTCAAGTCAGGGTGAGGAAGTTGGACTGGAGAAGAGAAGGCTGTGTGAAAGCCTCACAGCACCTTCCAGTGTCCAAAAGGACCAACAAGGAGGCCAGTGAGGGACTGTAGTAATGGCTTCAAACCTAAAGAGAGTACATTAGATTAGAGACTAGGAAGGAATTGTTCACTGTGAGGATGGTGAGGCCCTGGCACAGGTTGCCTAGAAAAGCTGTGGTTGCCCCATCCCTGGAGGTGTTCAAAGCCAGGTTGGACAGGACTTGGAGCAACCAAGGTTGGGGTGGGGTGGGTGGAACTGGCTGAGCTTTTAAGGCCTTTTCACACCCAAACCCTTCTGGAATTCGGTGATTCTAACTAATAAACTCAATCTTACCAAACAGGCCCTCGGTGTTCCAGCAGCCAGTGATCTTTCTGGGAGCAGATGTCACTCACCCTCCGGCCGGGGACGGGAAGAAGCCGTCGATCGCGGCCGTGGTGGGCAGCATGGACGGGCACCCCAGCCGCTACTGCGCCACCGTGCGCGTGCAGACCTCGCGCCAGGAGACCTCCCAGGAGCTGCTCTACAGCCAGGAGGTGATCCAGGACCTGACCAACATGGTCCGGGAGCTGCTGATCCAGTTCTACAAATCCACTCGTTTCAAGCCCACCAGGATCATTTACTACAGAGGGGGAGTGTCGGAAGGACAGATGAAACAGGTACTGCCTGGTGATAATTTTTTGTTGCTCATGAATAGGGATTGCTAGATATTTATGTGGATTATAAGGGATTTGCCATTGAAAAAATATATTTATTTATGTGGATTATATTTGTTCTTGGAAAAATTAAGTTAAAAATGTTTTAAAACTCATTTAATTATTACAAATTAAGTGAATTGTCCTGGGCAAGCACAATTTACCAGTCTGCTCATGTCCCTTACCATGCAGCATTTGTATTCATGTAGATTATATATGTTACTGGAAAAATTAGGTTAAAAATTTTTTAAAATTCACTTAATTATTAAAAATTAAGTGAATTGTCCTGGGCAAGCACAATTAACCAGTCTGCTTGTGTCCCTTACCATGCAGCATTTGTACACAGGTTAAAAAAAAATAATCAAATACCTACTGAATTCATCACATAATAGTTAAATCTTCTGCTTGTAGGTAGCTTGGCCAGAGCTGATCGCCATCCGGAAGGCCTGCATTAGTTTGGAGGAAGATTACAGACCTGGAATAACCTACATTGTTGTGCAGAAAAGGCATCACACCAGGCTGTTCTGTGCTGACAAAACTGAAAGGGCAAGTACTGACTCCCTGAGGGGGAGGTGGTGGCACAGGAAAGTGGGATTGTTTGATTCAGTGGGGTGGGATCTGTCTTGCCCACTAAAGCTGTAAAGCAGCAGCAGTACTGAGTGGTAGCAGGCTTCCTCTACCAAAATAACCAGTTCCTCCTTTTTTTATTGCTCTACATCAGATGGAACAGCTTGTTCCCCCTTTTGGAATAGGTGTGCTCAGTATCCCAGTATTTGTGTACCTGGAGATGTATCCTGGGGTTTTATAGCCAGGATTCCTGATGATGAGCTGACCTGGCTGGTCACTCTATTCCCTGTTCTGTCTCCAAGTGCATCTAAGATGTGCCTGTGGTACAAATCCACAGGCCAGCTGAGGAACCTTCTTTAGGGAAGAGCTTGATCTGTGGTTTGCTTTTAAACCCAGATCTCCAGGGTGTGAGAGCAAACAAGGGTACGAAATAAATTTATCTCAGGAGCCTGTATTTTCAGATCCTGAATTACTTGTGTAGGCTTTATCCCACTCTGCAGTTTTAATGGTGCTGGCAAGGGTTTTATTTTCCTCTGATGACACACCAGCTGGATTTGGTGAAGTTTCTAAAAATGAATTCACAGAGAACATTTTCATTCCTCCTGTGTAAACGACCTTAATATATTTTCACCTTTCTGAGCAGTAAATTCTCCAGCAGCTTTCAATAGAGCCTACCTTTGAAAGCATTTTGGGGTCACTTCCAAAAAAGCCCATGGACTAATAATAAACCTTTCTCACTAGGTGGGTAAAAGTGGCAACGTACCAGCAGGCACTACTGTGGACAGCACCATCACACATCCCTCTGAATTTGACTTTTACCTCTGTAGCCATGCAGGAATTCAGGTAATGTCAGCTGTGCTGCACTCAGGCTGTGTGACTAAATCCTTGTAGTTGTCCCCATGGGAAAAGTCGCTTCTGTTTGTCACTTGGCAGACCCAGAGTGTGTTGGTGCCTGCTTGGCACTGACTCCTCAGTGCCTGCTGGAAGGTGCAGCCTGCAGGTACCACCTCTGTCCTTGCTGTTGCTCTCCAGCTGACTGCTCACCTGTTCTCTGCAGGGAACCAGCCGTCCCTCCCACTACCAGGTGCTGTGGGATGACAACTGTTTCACAGCAGACGAGCTGCAGCTGCTGACGTACCAGCTGTGCCACACCTACGTGCGCTGCACCCGCTCCGTCTCCATCCCCGCGCCCGCCTACTACGCCAGGCTGGTGGCATTTCGGGCCAGGTACCATCTTGTGGACAAGGATCACGACAGGTAAGCAATGGCCTCACCATCGTGGTAAGCAGGTAGTGAAGCTGAGCTGAGCTGCTTGTCCCAGTTGTTGACGGGTGTGTGTCTGCTCGCAGCGCTGAGGGCAGCCACGTGTCGGGGCAGAGCAACGGCCGCGATCCGCAGGCGCTGGCCAAGGCCGTGCAGATCCACCACGACACCCAGCACACCATGTATTTCGCTTGAGAGCACCTGGGAAGATGAGGCAAAACAAGTACCCATGCAGTCCTGAAGTGTTTGGAAGCCTCCTGCTCTATCCAGAGCCGGGGGATTTCGGACTGCCCACTACCAGCAGCTCCGGACAGTCGCACTGAATTTGTTCTTCACTGCAACGTCTGATGCACCAACACAATTGAGCCATTTGTTTCATTGTTTTCTGTACTAGAAATCCATAGACTTGTCTTTTCTGATGCATTGGACTGAATTTTTACCTCAAAGCGCAAAGGCCGATCATCCTGAAATTTTTCAAGGACTTGGCACGAAAGGTTTCTATCAAATCTTTTGCTAGCTGTGGTTTTTTCAGTTCTCCTCATCCCATGAGCTGACGGTGACTGCTGCTCTGTCTCCGTGCCCTGCTTCGTGAGTATGATGTGATGGCAAAATGTTTTATCCAGCTCGCTGTAATCCTTCTGTCGTGTGGGGCCATAGATTTTTTTATGGAGATTTTAGACTTCACTACTGTAAATGCCTTTTAACAAACATAACTTTCACAGTATTGCAGTTTTTTGTCAGTTTTACTAATTATCTTTTTAATCTCTGCAGACTTGGGCTGCAAAGCAATTGCACTATACTGCGAGTTAATAGGTGGTTCTTGTTCTGTGAATGTGTAATATAACCAATAGTGATGCCTGTCAGTAGATTTTAATGATAATGGTTATAAATAATACTGCCATGGTATCGTAACAAGTACTGAACCATCATTTCCCCCCTCTAAAAATGATAAAACAAAAAAAAAAAAATTTAGCTTTTAGGTATTTTGCAAACTTTTACAAAAGTGCCCACTTTATGCTGCTGTGTGGTTTGATAAATCTAAGTGATTTTAAAACTTTTTTCTCATAGAAGGTTTAACTTTGGCAATAAATCTTTGTTTTTTAAGCCCCCCCAAACAGTGTAATTTTCTAGCTGAGGATTGTGCATGAGTTTAACCAACATTCTCGTGTCGTTTTCTGAACACACAATTTGGCAGTTTCTGAAACAAATTAGAAAAGACGCATTTCCATGCTTTTTTTAAGAATTATTTTTAACTGTTTTATATTCACTGTTGGTGTCCTGTCTACAACATTTTTTATAAGCTTGGAAACTGGGTGTTCCGTGTAGGAAAGGCCAACGTGTGCAGTTGAAATGTATTGTGTGACAGGCAACCTGAGGACTTGTACCAGCATTTTGAACTGTTTTTTTTTCCTGGGAATCTGGGTTGCCCACACAATTGCATTTACAGCATGTTGAACCCGTGTGAGTCTCAAATGCTGATTCTGTCCCAGCCTAGAAATTAGGGTTTTTAATCTGCTTGGCTTTTTTCAGCTGCAACCTGTAATCCAGAACAGGGACCTGGTTTCCCTGGTATTCCTGTAATCCATGAACGTAGTAATTTAAGACTAGATTCCTTACTGTATACCTGAGTTAGTGCAGATTAAAGCTTATTCCTAAACTGAGGAGGAGTTTGAGGAGCCCAAGGATTGCACTGTGGTCTCTGATACTTGTGTGGGGTTTGCTGCTAAGTTGTCTGCTGTCCCAAAGCTTAGGAACCAGCCCCCTCCAAATTTCAGCAATAGGAAATGCTGTTTCCTTCAGTCTTTAAGCTTGTAAATAAATGAAAGTTTACATTTCTAAATGCTGTTGTTTTCAGTTGTACCAGAGTACACTGAACATCTTCAAACAGTTTTATAACCTCCTTGCCAGTAGTATGTCTCATAAATTAAGTTTAACCTCTTTTCATTTCTGTTGAAAATGGGACTGAAGTGAACCCTGCTCCTGGCACGTGCCAGGACAGGTTTAGATTGAAAAAACAAAAAAGATTCTTTTACGTTTTTTAACTTTTTTTTTAAAGAATACCTCACTTGTGTAACAAAATCAGGACATGTGGGTGGGAGACTGACCGCTGCTTTTCTCAGTACTCGTTCAGGGAGAAGACACAAAAACCCTTTTTAGAGTGAACTCTGACTGACCCAACACACACAGAGAACTTTGGCACCTTGAAAAGCACCTGAGCACCTGTTGGAGGTGGTAGGATCCAAGATCCCTGATTTGAGTTTGTGCACTAGGAATGGGGCTGGTTTAACGAGGGTGCATAAAAAATGAACTTTATCACCAATTAGTTGTCCAGTGCCAAGCACTCCTGGTTGAGACTGAGGGAATGGAGAGCCTCTCCTTGGTTTGCCTGTGACTGGATATTTAACCTCAGACCAGGTGGAGCATCAGCCCCTGGTGAGCCCTGGGCCAGCACCCGAGCGGGGCTGGTGTGAGCCCACCCCGGGCCCAGGGCTGGAGTTTTGGGGGGAAAGCACTGAAGTTCAGGATCCAAGTTGCAGCAGTGCTGCCCTAGGCAGGTCTGAGCCCAAGTCTGGAGGACTTGAGGACCTGAGTGAGCCCTGTGGGCCTGAGTGACTCGTTCTGCATGTGTCAATCAATGGGAAGATGTGCATTCTGTAGCTGTAGTTTTAGGGTGTTTTGATTTTTGTTTTTTGGGTTTTTTTTTTAATAAATAAAGCTTGTTGGCCACTGTTTAGCTCTGTGGTGTGAAAGATTTTAAATGTAGCAAAGTTCAAGGAGTTGGGGAAGGGGGTGGTTGATATATATATATATATTAAAAAATATAAAAAAAACGGGGGGAGGGGGCAGAAATCCTGTTTTCCACCCGGTTCTGCTTGCTTTGTCCCTGCTGAGCTGTGAACAAGCTCTGGCAATCCCTAGTTAGCCTGTCTCCACCAGTCTGGCTCTTGTGTCGCTGGGAGCTCCATCCGAAGGGCGGTGCCGGGGCTGTCCTGGGCCCACCCTGGCCGGGCCCTCGGGATGGGGCAGGGCCCTGGCTCAGAGCTGGCACTGACAGCCCCGACCCCTTTGTGGATGTGCTGTAGGAGTTTTCTTGCTCAATAGCGAGGCAGTGACTCTGCTTTCATTTTCAGAAGGCAGGGCCAGAGGGCATTGGATCCATCCTGATCCCGATCCACCGCGAGGCTCTTTCCCTGTGCACTGGAGGAAAGGTCTTGCACTAAATATCACAGATTTTCTTAGACCTTGCTATTGACATTTTCATATTTCTATGTCTAGAGGCTGCAACTTCAATGTAAAATGTTTGCATTTGTTCAGTTTGACTTCTGATGTAATTTTTTGGTTTCTATATTGTTAGACTTGTAATGTTTCAAATGGTATTTTATTAACTTTGGACTGGATGTATGTCTCTAGCAATACGAGGTACTTTCTAAACTGTCCTGGGGCTCACAGCCCCGTGTCGAGATAAGATGCTGGTCGTGTACAATTGCATTGTATTTTTTTTTTTTTAGCCTGCAGGGATATTTTGTGTTCATGTGTCCAAAAATAATAATAATAATAAAAAAATTGGCATTCTCGTGCCAAATGTTCTGTTTTTCCTTATTGCTGTCCAATAAATGCAATGTACAGAGTGAGCAACCAATACTGTTGCCTGTAAACAAATGTCTTAAACTATTTAACTTTTAATTAAAACTTGTACAGAATGTGTCACCTGTGGAACTCATTACCACAATATATCTATATCTGATGCATTAAGAGTTAGCAAGTTAAAGAAATACGTATGGGTGACATCTCTCAGGATCCTAAAGGAAGCTGAAATTGCAAATCCCAGGGGCAGGGTTGAGTTTGGGCCTGTTTTTATAATGTTTGGGAAATTACAGAGGAAATTTGGTGTCATGGACTGTACCTGCCTGGAGAAGGGATTCTCTATCAGAGAGATGCAATGAATAAATACAAGAGCTGTTGGCTGCTTCACCTTCTCTATGTGAGGTGAGGGTTTGTCTCCTCAGACAGCTGCACTGCACTATAAATACTGCAGGAAGGACAGGAAAAGCTTTTGGAGGAGGCCAGAGCGTGGGAGCTGTGACTGAAACCGGGACAGGATTGTCTGAAATGCCCGGCACCTTCTGCAGCCCCGCGTTAGGTGTCAGTTCCGTTTGCAGGGCAGATCCTGAGGTTGCTCAGCCTCAGGGAAACCTGAGGAGCTCAAGCCCCAAGGTTTGCTCATCCTGTGTCTTCCAAACTTGATGTAAAGACCAAACCTCAGGAACCCAGGGCTGAGTGATGCGTGTGATTCTGTGCCACAGCCTTGCTGTTTGTGCAGCTCTGATTCCAAAATCCCAGCTGGGTCCTGCTCCAGCCACTCCCTCGGGACAGCAGGAATTGCTGCTCATGCCTTGGGAGAACAGCAGGAGATGGGAATGCTTTGACAGCCTCAATTCCTGTGGCTTTTCCACCTTTTCCTGTAATGGCCCAGCCAGGAACACACACCCGGGCTCGTTGTGGGAATGATGCGCCTGGGGTTTATGATGCTATTGACAAAGTCAAGGCACAGGGTCGGGATTTGCGCTTCCTGGGAAGGACTGATCTGGGACGTGGTGGGAAACAGGATGGAAAAGGGATGCTCTGCCCGGTTCTGTGCGTTTAGATGGAGCAGGGCCACGGGGACTTCCTGCCCTGCTCCTGCCTGGCGAGACTCAGGGCACTTCAAGAATGACCGTACAGCGGTCGATACAAGAACTGGCCCTTCCTCCTCGGTCCGGCTAAACAAAAAACGTCAAAAAACGTCAAAAAAAAAAAAAAAAAAAAAAGGAAAACCACGAAATAAACCCGCGAAATAAATATTTGTGGATTTGTGGCAACGGCGCAGCGGGAGGCCCCGGCGCCGGCGGGCGGACAGCGCTCCGCCGCTCCCCGGCTGCAGCGAGGCCCCGGCTGGGCATCCCCCGCTGTCCCGAGCGGAGCCCCCCAGTTCCCCCGGGTCCCCCCGGTCCCCGCGGGCCCCAAGATGGCGGCGGAGCCGGCGGGCGCCGCCTTTGTTGCGCGCGGGGCCGGGCGGCGGCGGCGCGTGCGCGCGGCGTGAGGGGCGTGAGGCGGCTGCGGCACCGGCCCCGGCCCTGCCCGGCCCCGGCCCCCGGCACGGCCCTGCCCCGGCCCCCGGCTCGGAGCGGCGCCCGCGTGGATGGGATGGAAGCGGGACCCTCGGGAGCAGGTACCGCCGGCGGGGATGGGGAGCTCGGAGCGCTGCGCGCCGGGGAGCGCCGGGAGGGCGGCGGGGGGCGAAAGGGATGAGGCCGGTGGAACGAGGGGCGGGTGTGCGGCGGGGGCCAAGGGGCCTGTACCGGGTGGGGACCGGGGCGGGGGAGCGCGGTGGAAGGGTGTGCGGAGAGGACCGCGGCGGGCGGCGATGGATGTGGCGGCGGCGCGGGATGTGCGGGGGCGATGCCGGGGATCGGAGGGTGTCGGAGCGCGCGGGTCTGAGCAGCGGGGCTGCGGGGGGGCTGCGGGGCAGGCGCGTCCCCCGGGTGCCCCGAGAGCAGCAGCGGTGAGGGCGCTGGGGAAGGGGCGATGGAGGGACCCGCAGAAACCTCGCAGGAGGGGGCACAGGGCCGGGGTCACGTCCAGCCGCAGGTCCCCAGAGCGCGGAGCGAGCCCTGCTCAAGGGGCCTGTTCTGCACAAAGCAGCAGCAGCATCCCCCAGCTTTCCAACCTTTCCCCCAGCTCCCATTCCATTCCCCCTATATCCCACCCCCATCCATCCCCCCGGCTGCCATTCCACCCCCTTCCCTGCCATTTCCGCCTCCCCAGCTCCCATTTCATCCCCCAGCTCCCCATCCATCCCCCAGCTCCCCGTTCCCCGAGTTCAGGGAGCGGGGCGCCGGCTGCAGCTGGCGGGAGGCCGGCGACGCCGTGTGCCGTGACAGCACGAAGCGTCTCCTCTGCCCGTGCCAGGGCATGCGCGGAGCCAGGGCTGAGCCTGGCCCCGCGGGGCCGAGCTCCAGAGCCACCCTGTACCCCCGTGTCCCCTGCCCCAGCCTCCGCCCCCCGGCTGGGAACGGGAGCAGCTGGCAGTGCCCTTGGTGCCGGGCAGCTCCGCGGGGCTTTGGAGAGCTGTTCCCTAGGCCGTCGCAGCGGCTGCCGCTCGCTCCTGTGCCTGGCCTGAGCATCGCCAACTTGCACTGCTGAGTCGTAGAAGGATTTTGGTGCCTAAAATAAGGCAGAGGGAGGGATGGGGTGATGGAGACGCGGGTCACTGCCCTGCTGAGGCACGGGGCGATGGGAATGGGGAGCTGCTGCCCTTCCGAGGAACAAGGCACGGGGATCGGCAGTCACTGCCCTGCTGCCTCTCTTGTGTTGGTGCGTTTGCCACCCTCCATAACCCATCAGCCTGGTGAGATTTTGACATAAATCTGCTGAGTGTTTGTAAACTTCAGTCCTTTTTACGAGGTTTACTTAAAGTGTGACACAGAAATCTCCCTCTGTCTGCGTTACCTTCTGGCTGCTGGGTGCTTTGTGTTTGGGCTGATTTATGGCCTCTGGAAGCTGTGATTTGGCGGCACCGCAGGCTTTGCCAGCGCCTTGGGGCGATAGCAGCACTGCTGCCTCAGGGCCAGGCAGATAACCAGGCACCCTCCTACCTCAGCCTGAAATGATGCTCTTAAGGCTTTAAAATAATCTCTTGTGTTGCGATGGGGATGCACTTGGTGGACAGGTTTGGGTTATGAGGGCTGCACTGGGAGCAGGGCTCTGCTGCTGCACCCTTGGGAGTTTCCCCCTGTGTCCCCAAATTTGGCTGGGGGATATCTGCTCCCACCCAGGTTCACCCCATGGGAGGGGACTCACGAACCCCATGTTGTCAGAGCTGCTGTGAATCCTGCCCTGCTGTGGAACTCCTTTGCTTGTGCCAGACCCTGAGTATGGACCGAGCCTTGCCTGCGAGCTCTGATGATGCTGTGGCTTATCAGGGCAATAAAGCAGAAACTGGCATGTGCCTGGATGTGCCCAACATGGAGATGCTTGGAAAGGCAGCGGGAAAACCCAGGACATCTGAGCCACAGGCAGCACTCGGGGAAGCACACACACACAGAGGTTTTAAAAACTAAACTTATTTTCCCACAACTTTTAGTTTATCCCTTGTGAACTTCCTAAAGGCTGTTAATCTCAACCGTTGTCTTCCTGTGCTGAACCTTGCAAAAACCCCAAAGCTGCTCCGTCTGTTGGGGCTCTTTATCTTCAGGAAACACGAAATTGCGTATGCCTGGTTCTGGGACGGGATTAGGCCGAGAAACAAAGCCAGGAGAAGCACCTTGCCTGGAGACACAGCACGGATGGTTTATCTCTAAACACTCTTTGCAGCCTCTCCCTAAACCCTGGGAAGAACAAAACACAGACAAGTTATTAAGATGGCAGACGCGAGGAGGAAGCCAAATCAGGCAGAGAAGCTGCTCCATGGGCAGGGCGATCCGTGCAGAGCCACGGGCGGGTTCAGCCTCCGCTCCGGGAGCCGCTGGCACTGCAGGGCCGCGGTGGGACACAGAGAGGCGTCGCTTTTGTCCTGTCCCTCCGGCACTGGGGGCCGCCTTTGTCTGCGACTCTCGGCTCTGCGCGTCCCTGGCTGCTGCCTGGGCAGTGTAGGAGCAGCAGGAGACCCTGCAGGGCTGGGCAGGGCGTCTCAGCCTCCGCCCAGCCCAGGCACCATTAGCGGGGACCCCAGGGTCACTGAGCAGAGTCACCCGGTGTGCTCAGCAGGGGTGCTGGCACTTGCTGTGCCAGTGTTTCTCAAACCCGGCTGAGGGATGGAAAAGAGAGCTGCTGGACAGCTGAAGCCAGCTTGGCAGAACCCTCATGGGTCAGCTCATGATTGAGCCGTGTCCACACCGCCAGCACCACCCTGCTGGCATCACCGCGCCGCTGGCATCACCACGCTGCTCTCCAGAGCCAGAGCAGCTGGAGTACAGCCCCTGCATGTGGGTGTGATGGAGTTGGCACCCCTCTTGCTGCCGTTCCTTGGGCTCTGTTGCAGCACCCACAGCTTCACCCTCTTGCTTGGCTCAACCTGTGGGACTGCACATCCCAGGGTGCAGGGACACCCATTCGGCCAGGCAGGTTTATAGCTTGCACTGTAGGGTGTCACCCATGATTTCCAGGTGGGAAGCAAGCAGTGTCCTTTGCAATGTTTAGTGTGAGGATACGAAGAACTCAGCAGTTTTCAGATGTCAGTCCTGTAGTAAAACCGTTTAGAGCCCGTTTTGGCTCATTTTTTGCATGAAGCCACCTGAGTGCAGGGCAGGACCAGAGCAGCTCAGCTGTGCCCTCAGCAGCCAGGCTCTGGTGCACAGACAGGTTTACGGCTCTGATGGCTGCAGATGGAGCCTCTGTCCCGTGTGTACATCACCTGCTGAAACTCAGTTTGGTGTCAAACCAAAAAGCACTCAAAGCTGCGTGACCCTGGCAGTGCTGAGGTCACTCGGGAGGAACAGGCAGCGATGTCTGGCTTGGCAGAGCTGAGATGGGGCTTTTTGAAGTCTGGGCTGCGTGGAATGATGTTGGTCGCTGCTTAGAGCCAGTGGTTTTGAAGCTGTCGAGCCTGGAGATCTGGAATGCCAATTGCTCATCCTCCCCAGCAGCTGCCTTTCCCACTGGTGCTGCCCCTTGCTTTGCTCCCCGACCGGGATTTCATTTCCCGGGGGAGCTCTGGGGTGGTTTAGGATGGAGATGTCTCAGGGTGAGGATGGATCACGCTGCGTGTCCGGTGGCGTTTGTTGTGCCGCGGCCCCGTCTGCACCTCCCTGATTCCCGGCTGTATTCTGGCGGGTGGGTGTGCGGAGAGGGGCCGGCACGGACCCGCCGCCGCCGCCGCCGCAATAAAACTCCCTTTTGTCTGGGCCCCGTTCCCGCGGCCCCTCGGCTGAATGCGGCGCTGGAGAGGATTTCAATGACATGGTAATTTCATGCCGTCCCACCGGCGGCTTCGCCCGGCGCAGGCAGCTGTTGGGCAGCGGGTCGTGTTCCCCAGCTGTTACAATAAATAACAGAAACAAAGCGTATTCCAGCGCTAATTACCTCAAACTTGCTCTCACTTCGGTGGCTCTGCCCTCGCCGCCGTCTCTGCCCGCGGTACCCGGTGCAAGGGCGTCGATGCTCCGCCGCCGGCGCGTCCCCAGGGCACGGCTTTGTGTGCGAAAGTCTGTGATTCCTCCCAGGCCGCGGAATTTCTAATGGCAGCGGATTTCATCCCGCTCACTGGCCGCATTGTGCTGCAGGAACAACACTCGCCCTGCAGCCCCCGGCCCCGGCGCCCGCATTTACATGACAAAGTGGGAGCCTGTGCAGCTTCGCCATGGAGAGTCGAGGTATGCAGGAGCCAACCCCCCTATTGCAGGAGCCCCACTATGTGCCACTGGAGCCCCCCTCTTTCCATGCACGCTGGGTAGCTTTTTAACGAGGCTTCTTCTGGCTGCCTCCTTTGCTGCTGCCTGAGCCGGCTTCAGGCATGAGGTGCCTGGGGATGACAGTTGAGATGTCTGTCTGAGATGTCTGTCTGAGATGTCTGTCTGTCCGAGATGTCCATCGGGGATTCCCTGGCAGCATCCTCCGAGGAGAAGGGTGGCTTTCATTGAGGCAAATCATGGAGGGACCCTGAGTGCTCCAGGGCAGGAATGTAGCATGTGAAAGGATAAGCCAAGCCTGCATGTTCAGCAAAGGGTTTTGGGGTCTATCCCACCTGGGCTGAAGCAGCCAAGGCTGGGTGAGAGCCTGGCTCACATGCTGGAGGTGCTGCTTGGGCAGCTGCTTTGGCTTGTCAACATTCAGGGACTGGGTGTTGTGGTCACCAAAATAAAACTCTGTGAGTCAGCCCAGGGGTGAACTTGCCCATCCTCGATGCTGGTCGTGGTCCTGCCCTGGTCTTTGCGGAGCATCTCCTGTGCCCTCTGGCCACGCTGCCCGTTTATCTTACTCTTGTTTGCTGTATCTTCTGTGCCCAATCAAAATTCTGAGCCAACTTTTGTGTTGCTAGAGGCTGGCTCCTTCCTTCAGCTATGATTCATGAGCCTAATTGCGGGGTGTTGTGTTCATGAAGCATCTGGGGATGCTCTGGCAAAAGGGTTTGCATGGATAAGCCTTAGTTTTGGAGCGACCGAAGCAGTGCCAAGTGTGAGATTGCTGTGGGGCAAATTGGTCACACCTCTGCAACTCCTGCCAGCCCTAAACTGGCTTTAGCTCTTCTTGGGCACCCAAGTGCCACTGAGCAGCTGTCAAACTGTGGCTACTGCCCTGTGTTCCCTGCATCTGTGGGGTTACCACGGGCACAGGGAATTGCGTGTGGTCCTGCTCACACACGGCTGCCAGGATTGTCTGGGGAGTGAGATGATCCAGAGGAGGAGAAGCTGTGGGTGCTGGCCTTGATGTGGCTGCAGCAAAGGCAGTGGAGAGCTGCTGTCCCCTGACAGATCTTGCAGGTGGGCAGTCTGGTTCCTCACTCAAACTCAGGGACTGGGAGGCTCCAGCAGCACTGGCAAATACCTCTTTGCTTGTGAGCCATGATTTAAAAATGCATCAGCTCGCAGCCAGGGAGCTGGCCACTGCCAAGAAATGCTAATCATGTGGAGACATGACTTACCAGCAGCAGCTCATCTGAAAATCAGTTCCTTCAAACGAGCTTCTTCCGAAGTGCAGCGCAGATGTTTTTTGGGGGCGGCTGGCACTCACCCTGTCCTGGGGCAGTTGTGAGTGCCTGCAGGGGACTCAGGAATCCCCACCTTGCTCCAAGTCCTGTGCTGCTTTGTCTGAGGAGGCACTGGGGCCAGGTGAGCCCCGGCTTGGGGCTTCTAGCAGATTTTGGGTCTTTTGAGCTCCTGTTGCAGGGCAGAAGCAGGAGCAGAGGTTGGCTTTGGAGAATTAACTTCTGCAGTTCAGCCCCTGGATGCTCACAAGAGTTTTCCCATCCCCTCAGTGTCCTGCAGCACAGGCGGCCTTCCACGGGCAGGAAAAGTCTTGCAAAGTTTGGGTGCAAAAGTAAAAGGCAAATTTGAAGCTTAGTTTGCTGCTCTGCTGTTTTTCTGCTTCTGGTATTTTTAGCCTGGAATGGAAATTTGGATTTAAAAAGCAAGTGGATGGGAGAAAGGGGTGCTAAAAGCACCATGTGTTCAGGAGCTTGAATTGGAGCTGGGTTGCTGCCTGTGGGCCGACGTGGACAGTTGGCCGCGCAGATGGAGCGCTCCCAATACCCCCACACTCGGTCCCCGCACCGGCCCAGCTGGCTCGGACCTCACGGTGGTTGAGGAACAAATAGAAGGTGCAGACTGGGAGGGGTGGAGATGGGCAAAGTGGGAATGGGGCAGGAAGGGCAGAGCTCACCTCAGGGAGCAGTGGGGTGAAATAATTCCTTGGCAATATTTTCATTTGAGTCCAAGGGTGCTGTTGATTTAGAAATGCAGCTCAGTCCTGTAGCCATGTGCTGGTGCCATCCTGCATCTCCCAAACTTCATAAGTGAGTCTGTGTAATGGGAATTGTGGAAAAACTGGTATTTCCCTCTTTACAGGTCCCCACACTGCTTCAAGTGGGGATTTGGGATTGGTTTGGATTTGTTTTGGGGATTTTTTTTTGTGCAAAACCCAGCAGTTCAACAATTGTGTAGTGCAGATGGAATAATGCATTTCCTATTTCTTGTGGCATCCTCCCTCCAGCAGTGAGTTGGAATTTGCTGGGGAATGGAGGGGAAACACATGTGTCTATGTCCCTGCGGACAGAGTATCCAGGGAATTGCATCCCCTTGGAAAGGGGCACGGTGATGATGGAGCTGGTGCTGCTCTCCCATAGCAGGTGGCAGTGCTGGAGCCTGTGCCAAGGGAGTTGGTGGGGCCCCTGTGCCTGGCACTGCCCTTCAGCAGCTTGGCTGGCACCAGTGCTCCCCAGATGGTGCCCAGGGAAGCTGCTTCCTGGTGTGCTGCTCTGAATTCTGCCACTGCCACCTCCTGCCAGGAGGAGGGGTAGTGGGACACCTTCCAGTTCAGGATGTGGTGATGGAGAGCGTTGTGACTCTGTGAGATCTGTCTGTCTGTCTGTCTGAGTATGGGGTCCCTGGCAGCCCTCCTGACCTGTGCTCTCTTCCACAGCTGCAGGCGCATACCTGCCCCCCTTGCAGCAGGTGTTTCAAGCACCACGTCGGCCTGGGATAGGAACTGTTGGGAAGCCCATCAAGCTCCTGGCCAACTACTTTGAAGTGGACATTCCCAAGATCGATGTGTATCATTATGAAGTGGATATCAAACCCGATAAATGTCCACGCAGAGTCAACAGGTAAGGCAAGTATTAGAGGTTTGGCATTGTTCCCTGCTTCTAGTTTCCTAGGGGAGACTCTCTAAGTGTCTGTCTTTGCAGTAGAAGTCATTAGGCTGACCATTATGGCAGGGGTCACAGCAGTGGCAGGGGTCACAGCAGTGGCAGGGGTCATGGCACTGCATTATGCCCACAGGTGGCTGGACCCCCCAGCCATGTTTGTGCAGCCAGTGCTGCTTCCTGGCCTGGGAGCGTCAGGGGTCCGGAGCCTCAGCACAGTCCCTGCTGCTCCGAAGCAGCTGTGCTATTTTGGCAACAATCCCTGATTTAAAAATAGCAAGCCCAGACCTCGGGCCATCATGTACTTTTCTTTGTTTTTCTTTTTGATGTGCTCTTCCTTGCCTGTCCCCTCCTGCCCTTGCAGCCTGGGGAGCTCTGTGCCCCAAGGGCCGGTGAGCAGATGCTGCATGTGCTTTCAGCAGCAGGTCACACTGAGGCAGCTCCAGCCACTGTGTGTTCCCCTGTGCCATGTACACTCCTTCTGCCAAAACCAACATACTGAGCTGTGGGACAAGGCATGGAGCTGCTTGTCCAGGGGCTTTCCTGCTCCATGGGTCTCAGCTCTGCTCTCAGTTGCCCTAGGGAGAAAGGCTGGGGTGGACTGGACAGGTTGCAGAAGGTATCAGGCTGTAAAGAAAGTGACAAAACAAACCTCTCCCTTCTCTCCTCCTGCTCCTCTGTCTTGCCTGCGTAGGGAAGTTGTGGAGTACATGGTGCAGCACTTCAAACCACAGATCTTTGGTGACCGAAAACCAGTCTATGATGGGAAGAAGAACATCTACACTGTCACAGCCTTACCCATTGGGAATGAGCGGGTAAGAGGGGCAGCGAGCCCCATGTGGGCACTGTGACCTCCCTCCTGCCTGGGAAAGACCAGCAGAGAACGACCCCACCTCATCCCTGCAGGGATGCCATGGTCACTGTCCCTTCCTTCCTGCACCCAGGTTGACTTTGAGGTGACGATCCCGGGGGAAGGCAAGGACAGGATATTTAAAGTCTCTATCAAATGGATGGCCATTGTGAGCTGGCGCATGCTGCACGAGGCCCTGGTCAGCGGGCAGATCCCCGTCCCACTGGAGTCCGTGCAGGCACTGGATGTTGCCATGAGGCACCTGGCTTCCATGAGGTACCTGCACTGAGGGACAATGGGGCTGTGCCAGGGAGGGGAGGGGACTGCTGCCCTTGGCAGGCTGCTGTGGCTGGGACTGGCCTTGACAGTCATTGGAGGAGGCAGCTGTGCCAGCCGTGTCCTTGGGTGCTCCTGTGAAAGAAATAGAGAGAGTGAAGCAGCTGGCAGGGCGAGTGCCAGCTCGAGGGTCTGGGGGTGCTGCTGTGGGCCCGGTGTGTGCCATTGACATGGTTCACAGGTTCACAGGTATTCACAGGTTCCCTGGTTCACAGGTACACTCCAGTCGGCCGCTCCTTCTTCTCCCCCCCTGAAGGCTACTACCACCCCCTGGGAGGGGGCAGGGAGGTCTGGTTTGGCTTCCACCAGTCAGTCCGGCCTGCCATGTGGAAGATGATGCTCAACATCGATGGTGACGTTATTTCTCATGCTAGGGAGCTGCAGTGGGAGGGCTGGGTGTATTTGGGAAGGCTGCTTGAGAGCAGAGACACATTGTGATGTCTGTCCCACAGTGTCGGCCACTGCCTTCTACAAAGCCCAGCCTGTCATCGAGTTCATGTGTGAGGTGCTGGACATCCGGAACATTGACGAGCAGCCCAAGCCCCTGACGGACTCACAGAGAGTGCGTTTCACCAAGGAGATCAAAGGTAGAGCCCCCAGAGAGCTCTGGAACCCATCCCCTGACACTGGCTGTAGCTTGTGTCCCACCTAGCCTCTGCAGCCAGGTGGGGCTACAGGGGTTGCACATTTTAAATGTCTTCTGGGGCACCACTGCCTCCCATATGCTATTGTTGGGATATCTGCAAGCAGAAAATTAGTTAAGGAAGCTGTTGACAGTGTCCTGGAGAAGTTGGGCAAAGGGAAATTGCTCCCATCTTCACCATGACTGTGCTGTGTCTCCCTGTCTCACATCAGGTCTGAAGGTGGAGGTGACCCACTGTGGGCAGATGAAGAGGAAATACCGTGTGTGTAACGTTACCCGACGGCCAGCCAGCCACCAGACGTAAGGCGGGTGGGCAGATGCCCTTGGAAAAATCCACACTGCTCTCCTTGTTAACAGCTGCTGGTGTCGTTAGGGAGAGCTGAACAGGAAGCTCCAGTCTTTGGTGGCAAAAGGAGACGTGTGTGGGGCTCTGCAGCCCTGTGCCATGTGTGGAGTGGGATGCAGGGAGATGGGAGCTCAGAGGATGCTGTGTCTGGCAGGCAGAGTGCGGCGGCGGGCGGGAGCTGACATGCCAGGAATTGTCCTACTTTTTACCTCCGGGTTTGGTTTTCTTCATTCTTAAAATACTCACTGCCAGAGCAGAGACTTTGTCAGGGGCTAACACGAGTGTCTGCCTTGGAATTTTTTGCGTGTGCCTGGGAGCAGGCTGGGCCTGGGCACCACTCAGTGTCTCCTGTGCACCAGCATCCATGGGTCACAGCCTTGGGGTTTGGCAAGTGCAGGAGGAATGTGGCACCTCGCTGATGGAGTCAGCCTGGCTCTCCCGTAATTTTGGTTCTCTACAGAATATCAGGTCAATTCTGCATTTTCATGGAGCTCTTTATGGAGCTGGGAGTACCTCTTGCTGGCTGAGGATGGGTATTGCACTCCAGCTGTGTTGTGGCACCTCTCAGCCCTGCAGCCAGGAAGTTTGATTTTTTTCCCCCTGTTTTTGAAGGGAAACCCCTCCTGCCTCCATCTGCCCTCCCTGCAACTGCTGTCCTGTACCTGGAGAGGCCAGTTAGCCTTTCCCTGGAGTTCAGTTCAGCTCCCAGAGAGGACACCAGGCACAGAAGCCCTCCTGAGTGCCAGTGTTGTACTTTTGTGCCCAACCATGGCATATATGGCAGGTCCTGCAATAAACATCTGCCCTGATGTTTTATTTTGTTGTATGGCAGCTCAGGGTGGGAGCCTGGCAGCTCCCTTTTCCCAGCCACAGTACATAGTACCTGAGGTCTGGAAGTGTCTGTTCTGAGTAGGTGCATCCCTTATGTCCTGCCTCTGCCAGGTTCCCACTGCAGCTGGAGAGTGGTCAAACAGTGGAGTGCACAGTGGCTCAGTACTTCAAGCAGAAATACAACCTGCAGCTGAAATACCCTCACCTGCCCTGTCTCCAGGTTGGCCAGGAACAGAAACACACGTACCTTCCCTTGGAGGTGAGTGTTGGCACCTGTGGTTTGGGGCTGTGCTCAGCTGGGGTCCCCTCATGTCTTACTTGTCCCCAACACATGGCTGCTATCTGTCCCCTCCCCGTGCAGGTGTGTAACATCGTGGCAGGCCAGAGGTGTATCAAGAAGCTCACGGACAATCAAACCTCAACCATGATAAAAGCAACAGCCAGGTCTGCCCCAGACAGGCAGGAGGAGATCAGTCGCCTGGTACGTGGCACAAGTCCCTGGAGGGGCAGGGCTGGGGCTTGGCACCAATGGCAGGTTATGGCATCGTGCCCATGGTGGACTTTGTCATGGTCCTGCTCCTCAGCTGCTCTGTGGTGGAGAGCTGTGACCTGCTGAGGAGGTGTTGGTGAGGTTAATGGTGGGGTTTTGTCCCCCTCTTCTCACTGAATCCCTGTGCAGAGGTGCCTGTGTGTATGTAATGGACAGTGGCACAGGTGAGCCCGGCTCAAAGAGATCACGCAAAGATCAAAGAGATGCACATGCAGCAGATTCAGGCCCTTGCACTGATGGAACCTGATCCAAAGGGAGCTGGAACTAAAAATGGGAAACAGATTCGAGACACACCCCTGGCTGTGGTGTATGTGGGGCTCTGTGTGGTGGAGCTGCAGTACAGGAACCCTGTGCCTGGCCACTGGTTAACGGGGCTGTTGTTTCCCAAATGCGTACATCTGGGCTTTTGAAGCCAGGGACACTTGGTATTCTTTCTGGGACTCTTGATAAGTTTCTTGCCAGTCTGAACCATCCTGTTGAAGTCTTAAATCTCAGGAGCAGGCTGTGCTGTTAGTTACATTGGTTAGTGTGTTTCAAAATCAGGTCTCCATGGGTTAGAGTGCAGGAGAGGGTTTGGGCCTCAGTGCTGATCTGCTCGACCTGCCCTGTCAGAGGTGCTCCACCTGCAGCTCTGTGGAGAACAGGGCTTCAGGTGTCCATATTTCCTGGCCAGCTGCAGCTGCCTGGGATGTAGCAGTTGGTCTTACTCCCTCCCATGGCCCTTCCTTCCCTCTGCAGATGAAGAATGCCAGCTACAACCTGGATCCATACATTCAGGAGTTTGGGATCAAGGTGAAGGATGATATGACAGAGGTGACAGGGCGGGTCCTGCCAGCTCCCATCCTACAGTATGGAGGCCGGGTAAGTGGGGCTGCCTGGGCTGGGCTGCACTGTGCAGGGAGATGCTGTCCACACCTGGAAACACTGCTTCTGAGCAAAAGTTGTTAGAGCTGAAATGTTTCATCAAAGTGCCTTGGCTTTGAGTTTTTTGCAATATAACTGGTTCTGAAAGTTGTAGCTGAGAGTCATTGGTGATGAGATGAAGAGGAGAGGGGTGCTCAGCATAGGGCAGCTCGGGTGAATTTTCTGTCACTGCTGAGGAGCTGAGGCTGTGGATTGCCCATTGCCAGGGAGTCAGCTCCAGCTCCAGCACTGGGACAGGGAGCACAGCCCCAGCCCATGCAGGGGCTCTGGGGCTGCGGGGCCGGGCAGGCTGTGGCTGTGCTCTGACCCTCTGTTTGCCTTGCAGAACCGGGCCATTGCAACTCCCAACCAGGGCGTGTGGGACATGCGAGGGAAGCAGTTCTACAACGGCATTGAGATCAAAGTCTGGGCCATTGCCTGCTTTGCCCCGCAGAAGCAGTGTCGAGAGGAGGTGCTGAAGTAAGGAAAGGGGCAGCCCACGTGGGTGGGGGAAGCCAGAGGGGCCGTGGCTGCAGAGCCACACTGCTGCTCACAGCTGGGGACTGGGGGTCTGGCATCACCACTGCTGGACATGCAGAGAGCTCCACTGCTTGTGGTACCAATCTGATGTGAGGTGTCCAGTTCCTGTTGCTTTTGGTTTATCCAAAGAGCCTGTTTGTCCCAGCTGCAAATGGTCCCTAAGCCATCACAAAGCTGCCAGGTTGGAGTGAGTACCTGTGAGCTGTCAGTCAGGCTCTCCTCGATCTACTCTTTGCATCAGGGAGCTGCAGTACTGGGAGATGAAACTGCCAGCTTTAAAGCTGTATTGAACTCTTCTAGTCTGAATCTCTGCAGAGAGAAGGGGTTCTGAGGATTAAAAGTTTCCCTAATAATCTGAAATGATGTAATTCATGTAGGAAGCATCCTAACTTCCCATGAGTTATTACAGAGAAGTTTTGGGCTTTCTGAAAAGCTTCGGTAGTTTAGAGAATATGTTTCTCTAGCAAAGTGACACAGAGCAGGAACAGTTTATTTGATTTAGGGAAATGGTCACTTTGTTTTTGGATTCTTCTGGGGCCTTAGGTTTCTCCTGACTGAGAGTGGATGCATCGAGGTGAGCGCTTTGTGTGTTTGGCATGGTCAGTGTTTGGGGTTTGGAAGAGCTCAGTGTCCACATGTGCAGTACCTGGGTGCAGGTGGGAGTGACACCGCACTCCTCCCGTGATCCCTTTGCAGCAGAGCTGTGAGCCCTGTGTTCCCTCTGGCTCTCATGGCATCAAATCCTTGGCATTCCAAAAATCCAGAGTGTGGCTGAGTTGTGGTAAGTGCAGGCTGGCATCAGCTTTGCAGTCACCTGGAAATCAGCTGTCGCAGGCAGCAGGTTTGTTCCCCACTGCTCCAGCTTCCTAAGGGAGAAGGGCTGAGCTCCATTGCATTAGAAAGAGTCAGTATGTGGGTAAGAGGGCACTGAGAGGGGACAGTTCAGCCCTGTCATGTGCTGATCTTGTGTTTCCTGTGCCATGCATGTGCTGGGTGCCATAGAGCTGATGGCCCCGTCTCTGTGCTGTGCTGCAGCACTCGGCCGTGGGGCTCAGTGGCACAGCTGGCTCAGGGCTCACAGCTTCTCCTCCCGGCACAGGAACTTCACAGACCAGCTGCGCAAGATCTCCAAGGACGCCGGGATGCCCATCCAGGGCCAGCCCTGCTTCTGCAAGTACGCCCAGGGTGCAGACAGCGTGGAGCCCATGTTCCGACACCTCAAGAACACCTATTCAGGGCTTCAGCTCATCATTGTCATCCTGCCAGGGAAGACACCTGTGTACGGTGAGTCTGGGGCCAGCACACAGAGAAGGGCTTTGGGCTGGCTCAGCAGGGCTGCCTCCTGCAGGGCTGTCTCTCCTCATTCCCGAGGGTGCTGCTGGAATTGGTGCAAGGCTGATTGCTTTGTGCTCACCTGCTTCCTCTGCCCACAGCTGAAGTGAAGCGTGTTGGGGACACTCTCCTGGGAATGGCCACACAGTGCGTCCAGGTCAAGAATGTGGTGAAAACCTCCCCACAGACCCTTTCCAACCTCTGCCTCAAGATCAACGTCAAGCTTGGCGGGATCAACAACATCCTTGTGCCTCACCAGCGGTTTGTATGGCCACTGCCTCTCATAGTTTTGGGGTGGTACCCCAAGTCCCTCGTGGTGCTGCCTGCCTGGTTTACATGGTGAAGAGGGGGCCTTCATAAAGCAGCTCTTTGAAATGGGAGTTTGTAACTTGTTCCACCTTGTTGATAATGAGGTGTTGATGTGTCCAGGCCAGAGTTGGAGGTCTGGAGATATCCTTGATATCATCTGTTCATCTCCATTGGGTTGTACATCACCTGGAGATGGCCCCAAAAACTGACTACTTGTTTTCTCTCCTCTCCGACCAGCTCTGCCGTCTTTCAGCAGCCAGTGATCTTCCTCGGAGCTGATGTCACTCACCCGCCAGCAGGAGATGGGAAGAAACCCTCAATAACAGCTGTAAGTTCACAGCTTGGTGCCCAAAACCCTGCAGGATGCAGGAGCTGGAATGGGATTCACGTGTCCATGTGTTACTGCTGCCCCCATGATGACACTTCTCAGGGTGTGCCTGTACCCTGTCAGATGATTTTATCCGAGTCCTGGGAAGTTTCCTCCCAATCCCTTCCTGCCTCTCCGTGCAGAGAAGCTGCAGTTTCTGGGAGCTGCAGGGAGACTGGCAGCTGCCACCAGATGGGGCTCGTGGTGTGCTGACCCCGAGTGTGGCCCTAACAGTGCCAGGAGCTTGGTCCTGCTTGCAGTCATTCTGGGGCATACCTGTCCAGCTGCAGCCCTTCAGGGACCTTCCCCCTGCTGGAGAGCTGGGGTTTGGGACATGGAGGAAACTGGGGTGACTGGGCTTCTGAGCCCTTTGTGCAGGAGGATTTGCCTTTTTCTCAAATTAAAAATGAGCATCCATGGAGCAAAGTGCTGCTCCATGCCAGCAGGGCCAGGGACAGCTTGTGCCCTGTGTTGGGCTGGGAGACACTGCCCTGTGCTCGTTGCCATGCAGGATAAGCACGTCAGCATTTTCCTATTAAGTTCTTAACTTTCCAGGACTCACAGCTCAGGTTTTCCTTGGCATACAAATGCGTCTTTGGAGGAGTGTTTTTTTCTTAATTAGAAGGGCTTGGGAAAGGCTTTGGGCTGTTTGCTGTAGGTGTGGGTGGGACAGAACAGTCTGTTTCCTGGCAGCAGAGCTTCCCCTCTGAAAATATCTTTTGTGGTTTGTGCAGGACCACTGGGGCTTTTTTCTTAATTTTTGTGAAAGCTTTTTTGAAGCTACAGGGGAGGAGAAGGGTAGAGCCTTTGAAGTAACTTGACCATGTCCTTGGTGTATTGCTGGTTGGACAATAGCAGTGGGTCTGTGGCTGAAACTAAAGAAACAGTTTCTATTATACACATTGCTTCTAGTGGGGGAGCCCCAGTCCCAGAGCTCTGTTTGCAGAGTGAAAGTGAAAGTGTTGGAGAGGGCAGGGGCAGCAGATTCACACTGCTCAGGATGTGGAGTCTGTGGTGCTTTCCCTCTGCTCAGGGAACGTGGGGCACACAGCACAGTCACTGCTGAGTGTGGGGAGTGAGGCAGCTGGGTGTCTGTTCCCCAACACGGGCCAGCACTTGATTCACACTGTGCCCCCAGCTCTGTGTCACAGCCAAGCCCAGCTGCCCCTGAGCTGTTGCTCTGGCGTGTCTGAGGTGTGCCTGCACTGCAGTGGGAACTCCCTGCTCAATGGCTGCCATACAGTGACTCGACCTTCCACGTCCTGGGGCAGCCCGTGGCTGTCTGGGGCAGCCCCACTCCCTCTCACTGCCAGGCAGGAGAAGTGAAGCAAGGGCAGAGCAGCAGCAGTCCCCCACAGCCACGACATTCAGTGGCACCCACCGAAGTTATCTCAGTGGAAATTCCCACAAATGTTTAAAAGGGCATGGCAGAGTGTGACATCAGGATGTGGCCATGACCAGGGATGTCCCTTTTGGGCACTGATTGCCTGTACAGTATTTGCTGTCCCATCTGATCCGTGAGTTCAGGTGTTTGTGTGGGAAGCAGGTGGAAGCTGGGAATGTTCCACATCCCCTCTGTCCTTCCTGGTGTAAGACATGGTCTGTCTGTCTGTCTGTCTGTCGCTGCAGGTCGTGGGCAGCATGGACGCCCACCCGAGCCGGTACTGTGCCACGGTGCGCGTGCAGCGTCCTCGCCAGGAGATCATCGAGGACTTGTCCTACATGGTGAGGGAGCTCCTCATCCAGTTCTACAAATCCACACGCTTCAAACCCACCAGGATCATCTTCTACCGCGATGGTGTTCCTGAGGGGCAGCTCCCACAGGTGAGGAACCCCCAGATCCCTGTTGGCCAGCAGGGCTGCACCAGCTCCTGTGAGGCACCTTAAGGGTGCTCAGAGACAGCTGGTGCTGATGTGTCCCCTCATTCTGTGTTCTCTGTCTCTCCAGATCCTTCACTATGAGCTCCTGGCAATCCGAGACGCCTGCATCAAACTGGAAAAAGATTACCAGCCTGGCATCACCTACATCGTCGTCCAGAAGAGGCATCACACCCGTCTCTTCTGCGCAGACAAGAACGAGAGGGTGAGTGCTGCAGGGTGCCAGGGCTGGAGGCGGCTGATTCATCCCTGTCTGATGGAAGAGCCAGCCCTGGCTTTCCGAGGGGAAATCTCACCACTGGCAGGGAGAGCTTGCTCTGAATGAAACGTGCTGCTCAGTGGACTCCTACAGCCACATGGATTAGTCTGCTTCTAGAAGCCCAGCCAGCTGTTTGGTGTTATTATGAGTTACTGGGTGCTGATGATCCTGGTGACTCTTGAAATAGCCTCTGTCAGCTTGAAAACATCTGTTGTTTTGGTGATAGCTGGAGTTGCTGACGTGACAGTCTAAATAACCCCTTGCTTGCTCACAGCTTGTTCATGTGTGCTGTGTAGTAACATTGATTGCTGTCACTGTTCCTAGATTTCATCTGAATTTAATGGTAAGATTGAGTCTAACCAGACTGCTCCACATGAGCAGGAAGATTTAATCTTGGGAACTAAGGACAGTTTTTGATCAGGATATAAAAGCCCCAGTATCTTGTGGCACAGACTCCAGCACATGCTATACGGAGATCCCTGGTGTTTTCCTCATCTCTGCAGTAGGATGGGCCCCTGCCCAGCCCTTACCCTGCTGCTCTCTTTCCCATGTTGTTGGCCATGTCTCCATGTCATGCCTGGTGTTGATGCCTGCAAAAAATGCCAGCAGGCCTATTTGGGCAGGGAGCAGAGTAGGATGAGCTGCTTCTGTCCCCCCTGAATGGGCACTTGGAGACCATCTCTACATCTCAAAGGGAGATGAGGACCCTCTACCATGGTCCTGGGGCAGGGCAGCTGTGTTAAAGACAGTACTCTTGGCAATTGGAAATAACCAAACTCTGCAGCGCTTGGATCTCTTTCTGTTCCCTGCAGATTGGAAAGAGTGGGAACATCCCAGCAGGAACAACAGTGGATACCAACATCACCCACCCCTTTGAGTTTGACTTCTACCTGTGCAGTCATGCAGGCATTCAGGTACCGTGCTCCAACACTGGCTCTTGGGATGATGCTGGGTTTTTTGGCTGCTGTTACAGATTGTCCTCATGCCTTTGTCCTGGCCCTGTCAACAGCCAGGATTTGAGGATAGTTGGATCTGAGCTGCCACTGCGGTGGTTTCGCAAGCAGGTGCAGGGTCTGTGCTGCTACTGCATTGTGTGGCACGTACTCGGTTTCTCTCCTGGAGCCAAGGGTCTCTCCTAAGAGATTTTCCTCCATCAGAGCAGCCAATTCAGCAGCTTGTCAGCTGGTGTCTGAGCGTGCCGGGCTCGCCGGGGCGCCCGCTCATCAGCAGGGACCTGCTGTCTGGCCGTGGGCGGGAGAGCCAGGCCAGCCGTCCCTGCCTGCTCTGCAGCTGCCTGGCTGCAGGCAGCCAAGATTAGTCAGAAACCGGACTGGAAAAACTGCACTCGTGTAATCTGCAGCTGCTTCCAGAAGGGAGACTGCTTGGCTTCCCCTCCTCTGTGCAGACAGCGGGAGCTGGCCTGGGTCAGTGGGGGATGCAGTGGGGGATGCAGTGGGGAATGCAGTGGGGAATGCAGTGGGGAATGCAGTGGGGATGCAGTGGGGATGCAGTGGGGATGCAGTGGAGGATGCAGTGGGGGATGTGTGGCACAGAGGGAACAGGCACCAGGCAGCAGCATTAGTACTGCTTTGCACCTTGGTGCCAAGGGCTTTCCTGCCTCCATGCTGTGTAGGGTTCTCACAGCAGGGAAGCACAGGCATCCCTCCTGCCTAGGCTGCCTGGCAGATCATTTAGCTCAGGGAGGGGCTGATGGGGATTTGAGGCAGCTGCATCCAGGTGCCAGCAGCATCTCTCACACCGGCCCTCTCCTTCCCAGGGCACCAGCCGGCCGTCCCACTACTACGTGCTCTGGGATGACAACCGGTTCACGGCGGACGAGCTGCAGATCCTCACGTACCAGCTGTGCCACACCTACGTGCGCTGCACCCGCTCCGTCTCCATCCCAGCCCCAGCCTATTACGCCCGGCTGGTGGCGTTCCGGGCACGGTACCACCTCGTGGATAAGGAGCACGACAGGTGAGGGGCACAGCCCGTGGCTCTAGGAGGGCAGAGCCAGGCATGGGCAGGGCATCTTGATGTTTGAAAGTGCCTGTGTCTGAGAGTGCTGCAGCAGAGCATTTCTAGGGGAAGAACTGCATGTAGCTGCATCCTCTTAAGGCCCAGCAGAGGGGAATGGGGATAAAGGAGAGTTAAATCCTATCCTGAGCTCATCCCAGGCTTGTGGGAGCATTCCTGGGGTGTCTGAGCATTTCCAGCTGCCTCAAGGTGCTGGAATCTGCAGTACAGGCAGTCACCAGCATGCACAGCATCCCTGTGCACTGCAGTGAGGTGACTTCCTGTGCTGCCAGCACTCAGCTAATCCCCATCTCCAGGGGAGTTTCTCAGTGTTCCTGGGGGGAAAATATGAAATAATTATGCAGTGATTTCCTTGATTTTCAGTGGCGAGGGCAGCCATATATCTGGACAGAGCAACGGCAGAGACCCCCAGGCCTTGGCGAAGGCTGTGCAGGTTCATCAGGACACTTTACGTACCATGTACTTTGCTTGAAAGCCTAACTTTTGTTACCTCACTCAAGAAAGCTTTCAGATTTGTAGGAGCCATACAAAAAAGGAAGCATTGGGACACCTTGTTTTTTTTTCCAATGAGAAATCACTGCAGGGCAGGCAGTGTCGACTTGAGGCAGGAGACCAGCACCATGGGACAGAACGATCCAACACCTTTGTAGGATTGGAAGAGACTGATGACGATGATGATTATTTTTTTAATTTTTTCTGGCTTTGCAAAATTTTGACCTGACCAAACACATGAAGGCATTCAAGGGAAGGGATAAAACTCCCGGGAGGCGGAAGCAGGTTTTCATTTTTAAGATGCAATACTAGAGACTCCTGACTGTGAACTGGCGGCTTTGGTCCTCCGTTGCCCACCAGGCGCTGGTAGGTATTTTTTGTGGGGGTTGGGGGAGGGGATTTTTAGAGCCTTAAAACAGAAGACTAGATTTATAAAACTAATATTTTAGATTATGAGATGCTTTAATGGGTTGAGGGAAAAAAAAAAAAATACAAAAACAAAACAACTAGTTTATAGGAGAATTGTAACACTAACAGTTCCCCGCCCCTGAGTAATTCCCCCCGGATAATGTAAGGCACCCTAGCACTTAGCTCAGAACTGAAAACTGTCTTCCTCGTGTTACAAGCTAGTCAGCTGCTGCCGCTCAAAGCAACAGTCACAGACTTTTCCATGGGTGAGTGCCTTACTATGATGCTGCAAAATTTCAATGTTTTTAATCTTGTAAGGAAACTAGTAATCTTGTCTTGATGGTGGTCCATATTTCCATCGGAAGGAGTTAATTTCTATGGTCCTCAGTTGCAGTTTGTGTCAGATCACAACCTCACGGTGGTTAAACCCCTTTGAAAGATGTGCACTTTCATACAGGACACGTTTAATGGCTGCTGACCCATTTTTGTTTCCAATGTACTACTTGTTATTTAAAACTGTTTCTGACAAATGGGGGCATCTCCATCCCATTAGGACAGAAAGCGCTATCCATGTTTTTCTTTCTTTTATTCCCCCCCCCTAATTTTTATGATGGACACCGGGATTTTTTTACTAAACATTATTTTTATACGATATTGAGTCTGTTGCCAAAATCCACAAGTCATTAACATTCTCAGAGTTTACATCCCCACACTTCCTGAGGCTGTGTGCTCACACCACAGCTCTCCAACGTTTCTGTCCAGTGAGTGCTGCAGCCTGTGCAGTGCCGGGTGCTCCACAGTGCCCATTGCCTGTGTGCATTTGGCACGTGTCTGCTCAGGCTGCTTTCCCACCTACCACATCCCCACCTCCAGCACCTCCAGGCTCTCACCCTCTCTGCTGCTAGGTTTTGCTGCTCTTTGTGTCATGGTATCACACTGCTCTCATGCCCAGGGTTTTTATTCTGAAAGCACACCAGATTGTTCCTTAGAATGATGAAATCCCTGTTGTTGTCAGGGGGGAAGCTCCTGATTTGTGCTTGTACCAGGAAAACAGCCTTTTTCCCCACAGGAACCTGGTCACTGCTTTTCAGACCCGTTTTGCTGCACAGTGACCGTACGCACGGTGGCGGGGCCGTGGTGGCAGCTCAGTACTGATATCATCCGGGCACATTATCTGGGTTTTTTTCTATGAAGTATTCACAGCGCTTCCTTCAAGAGACAAACGAGGCGCACGCTCCTGCCACGTTCTGAGGGGAAGAGCTCTGGTATCATTTTCCTGCCGAACGCGTTTCCCAGGCGGCCCCACGCGAGCGCTGCCCCTGGCCCGCGCGCGGACAGAAGCACATCTCCACCTCTTTGGTTTGTACTTTCTGACGTTGAAACTTGCCTTGCCTTCATGAAACCCACACCGGTCATGTTGGCCCATTGAGCTCTCCTAACCCCGGGAATTCACTCTTCCCATTTTCTTTTGGGGCAACGTGTTTGTGAACAGTGACAACATCACTATGCTATGCAAACTAAGTGCTGAGCCCACTGATGTCACGTTTGGTGAAGATCCTACGTTTAGCACAGTCCTGTTTTCCTCAAGACCACACTGTTTGGTTCATATCCTCCTTTGCACCTTGTGTCAACCTCCACTGCTGTATATCCTCAAGGTGACGGGGAGGAGACCAGGACCTATCCGTGGTCAGTAGATAGGGAACTCTTAGGAAGGCTTTTAGAGCGTAGGGAACACATCAACACTAAGTGTCAACATGAGAAGCCTACATTCCTCTACACAAGTGCCTGCATAGTGACACCAATCAGCACCTCCATCTCATCCTCCGAACTCTGACTTATGTTCATTGAAAGCAAAACAATCTCAGAGGGGCTGCTCCCGCTCACCTGGTGTTAGAAAGCTCCTCATTAAGAATAAAATCGGGGTCAAGGTCAAGGTTCTCTCTGCAAATCAGTTTGTTCACCAGCATTACACCGGAACGCGCCTGGCTGCTGCTCTGCAGTGAGGGGCAAAGGTATTTTGGTTCCTCGTTTTAATTTTAGTGTTTTAGTTGGGTCTAGAATTCTGAAATGTCTTTTAGTAGCTGTGGCATAGCACGTGCCATTTTTAACCATTTGAAAAGAGATAGTGTGGGCATTTACAGAAACAGCTTGTTGCTCTGTAACAATTTTTTTTAACCTTGAGACTTGAAATGTAAAATGGACCTTTAAGATTTGCACTCATTTGTAAGGTGGCTGTTCATAGAAAACTATGAATGAAGACTTGCTGATGTAGCACCTACTTTTAACAGCAATTTTAACTACACAAAAGCTTCACAGCTTCTGAAACTCTCAGCTGTTGACTTGCAGATCGTGTTCTGCCCTTATTTCACCCTCTGCGTTGGGTTTTCATGGTTTTGGATAAACAAAAAAGCCAAACTCAGTAGCTGCTGTGCCCTTTAAACCCTGTTTCCACTTTGAAGAAGTTTAGAGAGGTTGGAGTGACCCGCATGTTTTCTATACCGGACTATGCACCGTGCCCTCTCCGCGCTCTGGCATCGGCATTTCTCCCCCTCTCTTGTCTGAGATGCAAACGAGTAGCTGCATGTTGAGGTGCGTTTTGCTGCCTGTAGCAGATAGGTGTTACCCCAGGTACATATCAGGATCTGTAGTTAGCCACAACCCCCACACGGGCATCCCGATCAGCTCCGAGTCTCTGGAAGCGTTGCCGAGTGCATGCAGCTCTGTGGGAAGAGGAGTAGCTTTCATTTACCTGTAGAATGCTATTGTTTCCCTTATCTCATATCTGAGCAGAACGAGGTGGGAGGGCTGCTCTGCCCTCTTCCCGCAGCTTCCAGGGAAGTCGGGGTGTTCTGGGATCGCACACACGATGTCTCAAACAGCCCAAGCATCCAGCGTTGCCTCGCGGAAGGTTTTCTTCTTGGAAAATCAGCGTGAAATAAAAGAATGTGATTGTTTCAGGAAGGGAAGCCAGACAGCAGGAGAGCAATAAACAAGTGAAATTCATATCTTGCCTGAGTGATTTGCACTTCAATAGTTGTGAAAGAAAATTTCCAGGACTCCAGTGCTTTTGTGTTTGATTTCCAGCCCCTTTCGTACCTCCTTTCTATGAGCAAGTGTGGGACTGTACATAGGGTGTTTACAGGATGCTCTGTTTGGGTTGTTATTTTTCTTGTGGGTTTTTTTTGCTCTAGCTTGAACTCTGTATGGTCCATTTGTTAAATAGCCGTGAACACTTGATGTACAGTACTTACTAAACAAGCAGCAGCACAAAACTTATTTTATTAAGAAAATATGGCTTATATTTTAAAGGTTGAATATCAGTTGTTTTTTTTTTTTGTATGTGTGGAATTAAGACTGGTGAAGAGTAACAAAATCCTTGGATTAGGCCAAAAGAAAATACTGTAAGATCCTAACCACGTCTTTATTAAAGAAAGCAGTATGATTAAAGAGCTCCAGAACATTGTATTTATATTGGATTTGATTTAATTGCCTTTGTGGATTTTTTTTTTTTTTTTGCCTTGGTCCTGATTTTTGCTTGCAACTTCGACTTTGCAGTCCCAAGTGTCTGTTACCCTGTAACTGTTGGCAGAAGACCTAAATAAAAGCAATGTGAATATGTCGGGGTGACACTCCTGAGTCACATTGGTGGGGAAGGGACATGCGCATCCCAGGCATTCCCTCGGGAAAGGCTGGGGGACAAACAGGGAAACGCTGACTGGAGCTGAATTGCATCAGACACTGCAGAGGATCCAGCACCCCTCACTGTCCAGGTCTCAGTTCAATGAGAGAAACACTTAAGCAAACAAATACGTGCTTAAATCTTCTGGGAATACAGTACAATTCCACTTTTATTAAAATGTCACCTGAGAACTGACTGATTTTGGGCTCCTGGGTTATTAGAAAACAGAAATGTTCATCAAAATCTGCTGTTCCTGCAGCCTCACTGAATGCTTCAGGGGCTCTTGGCTCTGAGGTGCTTTAAGGACAGATTTCAGACTCCTTTTGGATTGAGGTTAAACTTGATCCTCTGGGTTTCTGCACTGCCTCATCTTTTGCATTTCCCATCATGTTTTACATTTCCCAGCTTTGCAAACCTTGCAGACATCCTAGTCTCCACTGCCAGCAGCCTCTGGTTGAGTTTTAGGGTCCAGAACTGAAGGTTGTTTACCATCCTCTGAGTTCTTGTTGGAGTTCTTTGTTTTACCTTACAAAGATGCAGGGGCAGACCTTAAGCCAATGAATGATTTAGCAGTTGAGCTCTAACTAGGTTTTTGAATAATGCCAAGGAATTTTAAGGAAGTGCTTGCTAATGGCATGCAGGCACTTGTCAGTTAATTTACCTAACTGCAGCACCAGAAAGTTCTGTCCCGAGCTGGGCACCTGTGCAGGTCCTGCACACATCCAACTGCTTTGTGGGTTCTATCTCCTATTTTAAAAATAATCTTTAGCGGTTTTAAAGGGGCTTTTCCTATGTGAGGTACAACAGCAAATCGTGCCTTATGCAGCTGGGTTTGGAGTCCTGGAAAACAGGTCAGAAAACTGGTTTCAAGTGTTAGATTAGCATTTGAGCCCCGGCCCTGGTGCTGATTACAGTGCCCGAGCTGTGGGACCATATGTGCTGCCCCTGAGGATGTGTGTTTGCAGAGATGCCTCTCTCCCACGTATCTGCTTCATCCTGGAGATCACATTTCCCACTCCCCATTTCAGTTAAGGAAATATTCTAGTAGGTTACCTTTAATTTGCATGGGTTTAAAATCCTTACTGTGTCACTTACCTGAAAACTAAATTTATGCTTTTAAAGACTAATTCAGCTGGGAATCTTCAGGATGGTAATTCTTAATAATGACCCTGACATTTGGATTATGGATCTTTAACTTCCATTGGCCTAAAATTCCAGTTCTTTGGTACCTTCCCAGTTGTTTCCCAGGGGAAGGGCCCCTCTCACTACCAGAAAAAGTGACATCGTTTCTTCACAATGAGTAGCAGGTTCAAACCCACTTGGAAAAGTCCCAATATACTGTTTTTACAAAAAAAAAGAAAAAAAGATCTTCTGAGGGCAGAGGAAATAACGGTGTCACTGCCTGACCCAGCACTGAGCCTGTTGCATCTGTCACATTCGAATCTCTTCCCTTCATGCCATTTGCCCCTTTCACCCCTCTGCTTGTTTGGTGCCAGTTTGTGTAAAATATCCCTAACACAGCAGTACTGAACATTGCTAAAAAGTCTCAAAAAATGAGGACAGGGCAAGCATAAGCTCTGAATTTATGTTGATACAGTGAATCATCAAATCATGAATCATGGAATATCCTTAAATTGGAAGGGATCCACAGGGATCATCCAGCCCAATGCCTGGCCCTGCACAGACACCCAACAATCCCACCCAGTGCCGAGAGCTCTGTCCTGGAGCTCTGTCCTGGAGCTCTGGGAGGGTCGGGGCCGTGCCCATCCCCCGGGGAGCCGTTCAGGGCCCGAGCACCCTCTGGCTCCCGCAGCCGGACTCGTTCCGCGTGTCGCGGGTCCCGCCACCCGGAGCGGGCACAGCGTGCGGGCCTTGCCGGCCGCTCCCACCCGCCGTGTCCGTGTCCCGTTCCCGGGAACATCCCCGGGGCCAGGGCGCGGGGCTCCTTTGGCGGCTTTAGTGAGGATCAAGGAGACATCAGCTGAGTTCCTTGGGGAGCGGGCTGCAAGCCCTCGAAGCCGCCGCACAGGCAGCTGCTGCGGCAGGGAGAAAACGTCGCAGACATAACGCGTTGTACTCAAACACCACAACGCCGCGGGGCCGGGAACAACCCCCGGTGCTCCCGCTGGGCTCATGTGCGTTTTAGCGGTGTCCCGGCACGCCAGTCCCGCTCCGGGGCAGCGGCGCTGCCTGCGGGGCTCGCCCCGCGCTTCCCTGGCCCTGAGGGCCCCTCAGGCTCCCGCCGCCTTTCCCGCCTCCTCCCCGCCAGCCCCGCTGTTGCCGTGGCAACCGCGCCGGCTCGCGCCCCGCCCGCTTCCGGCGCCGCTTCCCCTTCCCCCGGAAAGGCCGGGGCGCGCGCGGGGGCAGGGGAAGCGCGGGCGGGATTTCCGGCGTGCGGGGCGCGCGCGCGGCGGGGCGGGAGCGGCCGCGCGAGCCGGGGCTGCGGGGCGGCCACGCCACTTCCGCCTCCGCCGCCGCGTGAGGGGCCGGGAGCGCCGCCAGCGGCACCGGGAGCGCCGGGAGAGGCACCGGCAGCAGCGCCGGGAGCGGCCCGACCGGGAGCGCGGCGGAGGAACCGCCGCCTAGCGCAGCCCCGCGCCGGCCGCCGCAGCCCCGAGCGGCTGCGCCCCAGCTCCATGAATGGAAATCGGCAGCGCAGGTGAGCGCGGGCCCGGCGGGGCCTGGCGGGCTCGGGGAACGGGCCCCCCGCGCCATCCCCCACAAGTCCCAGTGCCCGCCCCGGTGCCGCGGGGCAGCGGCCGGGCCGAGCCCATCCCGAGCGGGATCGGGCGGGAGGAGCCAAGCCCCGCGGGCAGGGCCCCGGTACCGGGCAGAGCCGGGGCCGAGGCGCTCCGTGCCCTGCTTGCCGTGCCGGAGGTGGAGGAGGAATTGTCGGTATTTCATAACCGGGGTGCCCGGCTTGCGTAACCCGCGCCGTGCCGGTGCCCGAGGGACGGAGCCGCAGAGCCCGGCGGGACCGGGCAGCGCTCCCTCGAGCAGCTCCTGCCGGGCTCACACCCGGTAATTGGCCCCTGTGTGTCAGGACCTGAGTTTTGGGGTTAATTCCTGTGCCTTTGGGTGTGCTGCTTCACAATAATCATCATGAGGAGTTATTGCCCGGAGAGGCTGTGGCTGCCCCATCCCTGGGCAGTGTCCAGGACAAGGTTGGATGGAGCTTGGAGCAGCCTGGGATAGTGAAAGGTGTCCCTGCCCATGGTATGGGTGGAATGGGATGGCTTTAAGGGTGTTTTCCAACCCAAATAATTCTGTGATTCTATGAAAATCTACAGATTTTGGCCGTTTGATCCTTTTGCCGGGAAAGCACATGCTCAGTATTTATCAACTTTGTGGTTCAAATGGATTTTGAGGGTTGGAGAAAGAAGTTCTGATTCAGTTTTTCAAGACAACTTATTCCAAATCTGGCAGAAGAGTGGAGGAGGGTTGAGGGTTGGGCAGTGTTTAATCAGCAATTCCCTGGCTGTACCTCGATGGCAAAGGGAATGTCCAAAGCCACCTGGAGTTCCATGTCTGCCACTTGAATAGGTACCACAGGTGGTGAAAAGACAAGAGTGAGACTGAAGGTGTCAACACAAAATGTGCCTTCCCATCTCCATATGGAGATCCTTTTCTAACATACTTGGAGATTTAAGGACAGTGATGCATTTGGCTGGAAAAACTCCCTACCTCAGCTGTTGCCTGGCTTGGGGTCGTGATGGGTTGGGAATGTTTTAAGGTGCAGGATTTTAACAATCTGGTGGAATTCATATAATGCTCTCTTACACAGTGTTAAATAAACTCTCATTATAACCTGGTGCAATTGTAGTTGTCTCCTGATAAACAGATTTGCAAGAGGACCCCATAAATGGTTTAGTTTTCCTTTGGGGTGAATTTTCCTGTTGTTAGGCTGCAATGTGTTGGATTTTAGCAAAGCTGCTGCAGAGTGTTCCTTGTGGGCTCAGGCATGTCCAGAACAAGGGATGGTTCTTCCTGTGTCTGGGGAAGTGTTAAGTGCAGTGTTGGAGCAGGAGGACACAAACCATCCTTGGTGGAGCAAATGAGGATTAAAGCTCTGTCATGAAAGAGGGAAAGACACTGAGCTGTGCTTTGTTTTCTGTGCATGAAGGGAAAACATGGGATGAAATAAGCAGAGAGGGGAACAAAGATTGGGGTGTGAGTATCCCTGGAGTAAAGTGTGGAAGTGTGTGCCAGGACATCTTGGATGAAGCAATGCTGTGGGTGATGTCCTGTTTGTGTGAGAGGCTTAGGCTAAGGAATCTGGGGAGTATTGTGGCTCTCCTGGTCCATGGAATTTGAACATCACTGAAAGGAGGAGCTGGATGTGAAGGTGGCTGCTCCGGGTGTGGGTTATGGTGGAGCCAAACTGAGGAACAGCAGTAAAATGTTTGGTGGGGAAAGTGAAGTGAAGGAGAAGCTGCTCTCAGCACAGGTCAGGCATTGCACTTCCACCAGGAGAATGTTCAGTAAAATTCCAGAAGGCAGGGAGGTTCAACCAACCAAGGGGATGTTCTGTGCTGTAACCAAGTTGTGTCAGTGCCATTGTCTTCATTTCCATGTCCTACATTGTTCTTTCAAAGCTCACGTCTTTTTGTGTTGAAAGTGTTAATTTGTTTTGGATTGGATTTTTTAATTTCAGTTTTTAATGAGGCACTGCAGGCATCCTTAATGTTCTGTTTATTTTCCATACAAAGCTTGGGCAGAGAAAATCCCAAGAAGTGGCTTTTCTCTGATTCAGAGTAGTGCTTTGGGAGGCCCATTAAAAGTCCCGTTTTTGTGGGTGTGGTACAGCAGGGAAGGGGGTGATTCATAGTTGCCTTCAAAAGTTATTCTACTGTAAGATACAGTGGCAGATTTCCTCTGGAGTTGCTGTGGAAGTTGTTTGACTCACAGTATGAACATTGAAAATTGTTTCATCCTCAGAGCTTTGCTTCCTTAGGGGTGAAGATGTCGAAGAGTGTTTCTTGAGCTAATTTTTACCTTCCAGATTTTGGTCTGTGGAAATACCTTCCAGGGAAAACTTGCGCAGGGTTTGTGTGGGCTGGCACATTCTCTTCTTCCAGAGCAATTGGGTATTAACTCCACTATGTGCATATAAGCAGCATTTTTGGGCTTAAAGCTTTTGTATTTAGATTTTTTTAATGGTTCAGAAGCATTGATTGTCTTTTAAATTCTCCCCAAAACACTCCAGTGTATTTTCTGTAAGTCCATTAGGGCAGAATGAGTTACCACACCAGTATTTGCTTGTGCAGTTGGCAGTCACAGAGCACAGCATCAAAATGTTGGCTTTTGATGAGTTTGAACATGACTTAGTATCCGAAACCTTGAAAAAAACCAAACCCTAAATTGCAAGGAGGAATGTTTAGAAAACATGGATTGCATTACTCATAAATAATGTAATGCCACCCAGCAGGGCCGAGTGACAGAAATGAGGCAATTCACGATTTCTGGCAGACGGCGCTCGATCATTGAAACCAACGTGGAATCAAATCTTCTCTATGTATTTTTTAAATCCAGAATTAGGTTATTTTTTGTTAGTGATAAAATCTTCTTAGAGCTCCACAGGCTGGGCCTCTGAGTGGAGGCCAGGGGCCCTGTGAAAGGGAGTCTTTTATTTTTTCCCCTTCCTTGTGAGAGCTCTAGCTCTCTCCAATGCAGCTCCAGCCTGAGGCTGGAATCGGTTCCACAATTCTGCCTCATGTTCCTGAGCTAGAGTAAGTTGTATTTACCTGCTCAGGCCTTGCTGTTGTGTTTTAGGCAGTACCACCACCCATCCAGTTGGATTTAGAACTATTGTATAAACAAAAATAAAGCTACTAGGTTATCTCTGTTATTAGAGTTTGGCTTTATAATGCTGAAGCCACAATGTGAAAGAGGATAATTTTTTTCTGGAAGCTTGGTGGGGATGGCCCTTTCTGTAAGGAAATCTGCATTTCCTATTAGCATCCTGCTGGAGATCAGGGGTTTTCTTCATTCTGTAAAAACCCTGCTTGTGCCAGGAGCTGCAGTTTTTCGTACAATGGTGTGTTGGAAGCATTTGCAGGTTTCTGAGCTCCTGCTCGTTGTGCTCAGGCTTTATTCCGACAGGGCTTCTCTGGTTGCTAGGTAGGTGCAGCCAGGGTTTGGATGCAGGCCAGGCTTGTCCGTGTGCTGGCTGGGCTGCCGAGGAATCGCCGTCCCTTCTGGCTGTGTTCAAGCTTGATTGGAACATTGATACTTCCATGGAAGAAAAGATTCTCACTCCGAGCTCGTTGGAGCCGTTAGAGGGACTTCCAGAGTGCAGCTGGGGGGGCTTTATGATCCCTTCCAAGTCAAACCATTCCATGATCTGAGACGTGCTCCCTTGCTGCACAAAAGCCTTCCAAGAATCTGTCTGAGACACCAGTTATAGTTCCTGTTTGTGTGTTCATTGTTTTCTGTTATAAATCAGTTGAGTTTTAGTGCTGGGAGCTTTGCTGAGCTGATTTTATGAATTGAGCTCTGCTCCAGCACACTGAACAGAGTTAGTTTGGGGGTTTTACTTGGATTTTTAAGAACGTCCTAGGCATATATCTGAAGGGAGACTACAAGAAAAATTGAGAAGGGAGACAATTTACAAGGCCTGGAGTGATGGGGGGGATGGCTTCCCACTGCCAGAGGGCAGGCTTAGATGGGATATTGGGAAAATTTTTTTCCCTGTGAGGATGGAGAGGCCCTGGCACAGGCTGCCCAGAGAAGCTGTGACTGCCCCATCCTTGGAAGTGTCCAAGGCCAGGTTGGACAGGGCTTGGAGCACTCTGGGACAGTGGAAGGTGTCCCTGCCATGGCAGGGGGTGAGAATGAGGTGATCTTTAAGTGACTCCATCCCAAACCGTTCCATGATTCTGTGGTATGTATGTACCTGGTGCTGCAATGGCAGAAGATTGGTTTCCTTAACACAAAGAAGTTTCTCCTCTCAAATTTGTGGGCAGCTGAGCAATACAGAACTCTCTGGAAGCACTGAGGAGCTGCTCCATCCCCTGTGGAGGAGGCGTCACAGTGCTGCTGCTTTGAGAAAGGTTTTTCAGCCTTGACCCACTTTGTTTTTGCAATGGTTAAAGGACTTGAAGGAAAGGATCTGCCACTCGGGCATCCTGTACTCAGTAGAATAATAGTACTTTGAATATTTTTGGTTTGTGTGTTTATTTCCATGGGCTTGACACAGGACTTAGGCATGAGGTTGGGTGAGTCACCGATAGATCAGCGGCAGAACCATCCCCAGAGCTTTGCTGGTTATTTGTGTTTTATTGGGCTTTGAGTCACAGCTTTGGGGCCACTGACACAAGACTTTGACAACAGAATCTGGCAAGTCAGTGTCTCTTCAAAGCAGGGTCTTCTCAGTGGGTGGGTGCCCTTATATTTGGGCAGTACTGGCATACTCATGTTTTTAAGTTCATTTGTCCAAGGGAGCATATGATTCACACAATAATAGCAAAATAGCTGAATTTTTTAAAATTACAACTGAACAATGTGTAGACCTGCACTTGTGATTCATTTATTGGTCACTTAACTCCTGTTTGCTAAAATCTGGGTTCTAACTTCTTCCAGGGTGAGCGAGACACACAAGGCTGACCAGACTAAAAGAACCTTTTTAATGTTATCTTTATTTCATCAGTTTTGTTATTCTCTCCTCCAGATAGGAACTAAATATAAACTGTGCTGTGTATGTCTTTAGAATATTAAAACAAACTGTTGACTTGTTTATGCCACTCAAATGTTTAGTAGTAACTTTTTTGCTTATGCTTATATTCTGCAAATATAGCTGGAGTAAATTCTAGGGCTGCTTTTACTCACGTGAGAGTATTAAAATGAAGGAAAAGTTGAAGAGAGCAGATGCTTGGAACAAGTTTTGCATAAGCAGAGTCTGTGAGCGGGTTTTAAATGATGCTTCTTGCTTTCTGTTTTGTTTTATCTTGTGGCTCCAAGCCAGCCCCACTCAGAATTTTTCAGTAGTTTTCTGGGTAGAGCCAGACAAATGTTACAGAGGAACTTGGCTTTGATGTTCACCTGTTCTCAGGACATGATTATTTCTTTCAAGATAATACAGGGGTTTTTACAGAAATTATGGAGATTAATCAAAAGGCAAATAAAAACCATTTTTCCCAGCACTTGACATTTTAACTCTGCAATGAAAACGAGTGGGCTGGAATCGCTGCCTGCGTCACCGAGTAGGAGGAGAGGGGAGAACTTTGCACTACCTCGCTCAAATGCTCTGAAAATCAGGACATTTGTACCACCAGTAACTTCTTAAAACTCAGGCTACCAAGCATTTTGGGTTTGTTGTTGTTTCTTAACTGGAAAGAAGTGCTTTTAAGTGGAAATACCAGTAGAAATTCTGGGAAATGGGCTATGTTTACTACCGTGTTTGGTTTGTAAGGCATGAGTAATGCAAATCTTGAGTGGAGGGTTCTCACCTAAATTATGCAAAGCAAATTAAATAGATGAGAATGGAACAAATCTGTAGGTGTTTTAGCTACTTTTCAAAGTACCCATCTCAGTGCAGATTTAGATGTTTCTGAGCAGTTCTGGGTATTCTTCTCTAGCCTACAAGTAATCAAGAGTTTTACAATCCTGTCTTAATCTTAGTCTTTACTCTTCTGGCAAATTGGCTTTATGGGGGCAGTTAGATGGGAGGTAATGGTCTTACTCTTCATCCATTTTCAGCCAGCAAAGTTCAAGAATAATCTGTCTTCCAAGACTAAGCTGATATTGGCACTGAAATGAAGAGTTTATCTCAAATCCTGTGCATTAGTCCAGAGTTACTTCTGTATTTTTGTACTCTGCAGCCACTTGGTTATTACCAGGGTGTTCAGAAAAGACTTGTAAAACTTTCTGTGTTATTTTTGGAGTTGCTTTTGTTTAAGGGTTTTTGAGTTTGGTTTTTTTTTTTTTTGTTTTGGATTTTTGGTTGGGTTTTCTTAGGAAATCTAAACAAAACCTCCTGATTTTATTCATGCTGATCACTGAAGTTCATGAGTAAGAGAACAATCTAGATGTAGGAGGAGGATTAAGGATTAATAATGGGCAAGCATTTGTTTGGAATTTCATGCTGTTGGAGACAGCTGATTTCCTTTCCTTGACTGTGCTGGCTCTGGTGCCCACCTGGTTCTCCTGGGAGTTGGTTCAGGGGATTTTTTGTTGTGCTTTTCTCCTAATCTGTGGGATTTTTCCTTCACAGGACCCGTGGGGGCCCAGCCCCTGCTCATGGTGCCCAGACGTCCCGGCTATGGCACCATGGGCAAGCCCATTAAACTGCTGGCCAACTGCTTCCAAGTTGAAATCCCAAAGATTGATGTCTACCTCTATGAGGTGGATATCAAACCAGATAAGTGTCCTCGGAGGGTGAACAGGTGAGAAGATACATTTGTCTTGTAAATCATACCAATGGGAATGTTGAATAACATCAGGAGCCGTGGAAGGGAGACTTTCTTTCCTTTTCCCCACCTCCAAGCTGGGAGGTGAAAGTGCTGCTGCTCATTCAGCTTGAAGAGGAAGTCAATATTTATCATCTTCCTGAAGTACTTTGGGTTAATATTGCCTGGCCAGGCCGTGGTGCCTGGAAGCTGCTGCTGTGCAGGAAGGCTGCTTTGCATGTGCTGAAAGGAAAGTGTTTCCATTCTGTGCCACTGAAACACCGAGACCTCCCAAAGAATTCAGATCCCAAAGGCTTGTTACACTTGGAGGTGTTCCAAAAGTCTACTGTGTTCCAAAAGTTTTATCTACTACTTGCATCAAGAAGCATTTTTGTATAAGCTGAAAATTTTATTATGGTTTTTCAAGTGTAATTTCAGTGCTTGTGTCAGGTTAATCTTTATTGCCATCAATTTATAATAAAGCGAGGGAGGCAAATCTATAATTGTGTGCAAATTGGATCAGACTTGTGCATGACTTTGTAGAAACTCAGGTTATTAAGGACTTACTGCCAAGCCTGTTTTGTTAGGGCATCTCATGTTTATAACCAGTGTAGGCAGAATTCAGAACTCTCATCAAGGAGCAGATAAACATTGCTGCAGACAGTACAATGAACTGGCAGAGCTTCCAGATGGGGTTTGTGCTGTTTTTTCACAGTACCACTTTGTGGGTTTTTTCCAAGGTAACAGTGTTCTTGTTTTCCATCATAAAGATGATACAAAGGCCTTGGTAATTTCTAGGAGTTTCTGAGATTATTTCACTACCAATATTCTCCAGTGTTTGAGCATTTGCATTGATTCTGATTTTATTCTGTAGTGTTTATTTAGTTAAAGTACGTGAAGCACCTTTTGGAACAGCAGTGGGTGTTTATAATTCACTCAAGTATTGTTTATTGCAACTACTTCAGCAAAACACCTGGGAGTGGGAGCCAGCTTGGGTCTGATCCTTCTTCAGAAACATCTTCAATGCAAATATCCCTTTTTTCCAGGGACGTGGTGGACTCTATGGTGCAGCATTTTAAAGTGACAATATTTGGGGACCGTAGACCAGTTTATGATGGGAAAAGAAGCCTCTATACAGCCAATCCACTTCCTGTGGCCACTACTGGGGTAAGATAACTGGAAACATGTTATATTAATAGCAGCTTCATAGGAAAGGAAAAAACCCAACTTTTAAATATTGCTGATTTATGAAAAGCTAGATGTATCTTACAGCATCTGTACTGAAATGGAGTCCTTCTGATACATTTCCTGCAAATTCCAGTGTATGTAAATGTTCATGTAATAGTTGTATTTTGAACTTTCTCTATAATTTAGCTGCTTTCTACAGCAAAATCTATTAAAACATTTCATTTCACAGACTGTAACACATGATCTTATGATGAATTGAAAAAACAAGCCAGAGTTTTTCTAGAATGTATTGCTTTATGATTTGGGTTGACAAAAGTTTATTCTGTCCTCTTGTGCTTGGTCAGAGCCCACTTCTCTTCACTGTGTGCATTTGATAATGTACTTTCATCAAACGTGCTGTGTCTTCAATATCTGAGTTTTTGAGTCTGTGGTCCAGTTATGGGAAGGAGCGGAATCTCAAGGCTACCAGACTCCAGATTAAAAAGCTGCTTTTTATTTCTTTCTTTTCTCTCCTGCCCAGGTGGATTTGGATGTGACACTACCCGGAGAAGGTGGAAAAGATCGTCCCTTCAAAGTGTCAATAAAGTTTGTTTCTCGGGTGAGCTGGCACTTGCTGCATGAAGTTTTGACAGGAAGAACCTTGCCTGAGCCTCTGGAACTAGACAAACCTATCAGCACTAACCCTGTTCATGCTGTCGATGTGGTGCTACGACACCTCCCCTCCATGAAGTAGGTTCACTGTCTTCCTGCAGTCTGTCTTTACCTGAAGTATCCCCACTGGGAGACCTTCATCCCCATTTCTTCACAGGTGAAAAGAGAAACTGTTCATTGCCCTCTGCAGCACTGCTGGTGAGCTGAACAGGGAGCTTATAGTCAGTCCTGTACAAGTGTTTCTGTAGGCAGAGCAGGTGATGTGTGTGTTGGAAAAGATCGAGAAACATCAGGCATTTATAACAGGCCTTCATAGAAATGCTGAGAGGTTCCAGTGAGCTGCAGCACTGTTGTCCTGGTTCTGCTCAGCTTGTGCCAAGTGAGGGCAGTGCCTGTGAAAAGCAGAGTCTCTTTAATCCATTGGTACACTGGCACCAGTGCATGCTTCTCATGTCTGAAATACATGGCTGGGACCAGCATCTGTCCTAACCAAGTCTCATATTTGTTATTTTATCTCAGAGCCCTGACATTAATTTTGCTTGATTTGGTCAATGAAAGTTACTTTTGAAGTTTCTTGGCTTTAGGCAGCACAATGGCTTTGCTCTGAGCAGATTTCTGATAGGTTTCACTGATAGCTCTGATGGGTTTCACTGCGTGTAGCTGACAACCAAAAAAAGTGCCCTGTGGTTTTGTGGAATCCAGTGTTCCTCAGCTTCCCCAGATCTGAAGATGTTAGCCTCTGTACCAATGCCTGTGCATTACAAAACAGGAGGTGTGGAGGCTCAGGAGCAGCTGTTTTCTACCTGTGAGAGAAACATCATTTCATCTAGTTCTTTGTTTCACCCAAAGTTTTGCTTCTCTCAATGTATCTTGTATTCAGAAGTTCCCTATGAATTAGAAAAAATGGTATTTAAGGGTCAGGCCAGTATAGACAAGGCTGTTGTACAGAATCTGCTGTGGTGGAGATTCCACTTTCTTGAAGCAGAAGATCAGGAAGGGTAAGTTAACTTAGTTCCTGATTTGTTGTAAAAACTGAAAGTGGTTTGTGCATTGCTGAAAGTAGTAAATGTTTTTTGTCTAAATTTAAAAGCACTGCAATAGGAAAAGAAGCATTCAGAGTATTTTGTTTATACTTGCTTCTTGGCACAGGTTGCTGGTGCACAAAATGCCAAAAAATAATAATGCAGTGTGTTATAATCTTTGTTACATGAATTTGATGTTTGGAAAACAAGAGCATAAATGTGTGGCCACCTGTTTCACCAGGTACACCCCCGTGGGCCGCTCCTTCTTCTCAGCTCCAGAAGGCTATGACCACCCCCTGGGAGGGGGCAGGGAGGTCTGGTTTGGGTTCCATCAGTCTGTCCGACCTGCCATGTGGAAAATGATGCTCAACATCGATGGTAAGTGGAGATTCAGGGCTGAGATTCAGACCAGACATGTAAGGCAAAGGCTACCTAGAAATTCAGTCTGTTTTCCTTGCATTTGCGTGGTGTCAATGTTTGAGCAGAAATTTAGCTGCCATATAAAAGCCAGTATACCTACATAAGATGGAATTGCACAGGGCTTGTTTTCCTGCTTAATTTCAGTATTGGTGCATCCCCAGTGACAGAGGCAGGTTGCCTGCACTGTGTCTCTGTGCAGCTGTACACAGTGAGTGGTGCTCAGTACTTCCAAGAAAACTCTGGAAAACATACCCCGAACACTTCTCTGAATAGGGCTGATTGGAATAGGCTTTCTTATGCAAAAGGATCAGCTCTGCAGCACTGTATTGAGTCCCAGATGAATGGATCTGAGATCAACTGGTGCCTGTGTCAGACTCCCTCGTCCTGTGAGCACTCAACTCTATTTAGTTGTTAAACCCTCATTGAAAAGTGTCAGTGGTGGAGATGCAGGTGCTGCCTGAGGTTTTCTCTGATTTGCATTCAGTTCTCACTGTCTTTGAAATGCTTTATAAACCCAAGGTAAATTGTCTTGCTCTACATTGAGCACTCCAAGTCAGGTTGTGCTTGGAGCATAATAAAATATTGCAGATGTTGAGCTGTCTTGATAAAAATTTGCAAGTCCATGTGTTCTGGTTGACGTAAATTGTGGGTGATTCTCGTGTGACTGAAGTTACAGAGTTTGTTCTTGTAAAATTGCCTTTCTAACAGCAGCTGTGGTTTAAAAAAATGAATGTAAAAATCTCAACCTGTCCCAAAAAGAACCAGTGCTGGTATCTATATGTAAGGTACTGAGAGAACTGCAGTTCAGGTAGAAGAGGATGAATTTACACCAATTGATAATGTACCGTGCTGTTACTTTGTGACACAAGTTTTTCTTACCAGCATTAACAAGTGCAGTAGTAACTCTTGGAATAAAAGTTTTTCAGTCCTTCTTGTGAATGAGAAATTTGAAGCCCTTTTTAAGTGCTGATTCACAGAGCTGTTGTTCTGTTTCCTCATTTGAGGCTGTGAAATTGTCTTCACATCCCATCACTGGAGGTTTTTGAATTGTTTTGTTGCATGAGGTTCTCCATAGAAGTGTTGCTGTGGGAGACAGCCCACACACTGCCAGGGTGGGGAGAGTGAGGGTTTGGGGTCACTCAAATCTGGAGCAGTCTCAGGCATCTGGAGGTGTTGGTTGATGCCTCATGTGAGCCTGGTAGGCTGCTCAAGTGACACATGTCTGAAGAATGTTGGGTTGTATGAGCACAGATGTGTGGCAGGTTTGGTACATGAGATCTGGAAAACTGATAAATGCTTGTTGAGTGTTTCTTTTCTGTTGTTGACATTTAAAGTTTTAAACGTGTGGAACAGTTTGTGTCTGAGCTCTGTCTAGTCCCACCTCGCCCTTCCTGCCAAAGGTGTCGTTTCAGTTGCTTATAACTTTGTCAAGAGGGTAATTTATGATTTATAATAAGTCAGCTGTCCTGCTTAAAACCAGTATATTGCCCCTTAAAGTGATAGTGTCATTAGCATGTGGGGAGGGGAGGAGATTGGAGTAGATCAAGGGTTGCACTCCCCCTACACCAACACAATTTGTGCATAGTCAAAATAGTGCTCATGTCTACACCAGATATTGTTTCAGTAATTGAGCAGATTGTGTAACTGACAAAATTATATTGCACGTTGAATTATGTTAGCTTTTAATATTCAAAAGTCTGTGGTAGAGGGATATTAATCCTGTCTCTGCAGCTTCATACAGAGGTAAAAGAATGTCTCTCTGGGGTGTTGCAGCTTTCTAGAAATAAATGTTCTCTGGGGGAAAAACCCTTTAAACCCCTGAAATTCCAGGAAGTAGCAGGATGACTGTACTGGAGAGAGATGTGTCACTGTAGACTTGCTGCTGGCTTTTTGTTATTTTACTCTTGCAGAACTCACTGTTCTGTTTCTAAATGTGCCTGAGGTTTACGTGGAATTCTAAGAAATATTGATGTATGAGCTGCTTCACAATACTTTGACTGGGGTTTTTTTACACTTCATATTTTACTTTTTGCAGTTTCTGCCACTGCCTTCTACAAAGCACAACCCGTAATTCAGTTCATGTGTGAAGTCCTTGACATTCATAATATTGATGAACAACCAAGACCTCTGACTGATTCTCATCGGGTAAAATTCACCAAAGAGATAAAGGGTGAGTAGAAATGGGTTGGTTTTTTCCTAGGTAACACAGTAAAGTTAATTCTAAGGGAATTGTTTTAACTGGAAGCCTGTTTAACATGGATCAGAAGGGCCTGGAATTGCCAAGAGAATTGTAGTATCCATGTGTGTAGCTCTAATCCTGAGACAAACAATGCAGCTCTGCAGAAATGGGAGCTGAAAAACATTCCAGTGGCTTAGAGGGAAAGAGGGAGCACGTTGTTCATTGCCTGGGCAGAGGTAAGTGGCTTCTGCCAACCTCTCCTAGCCCAGGGTCCCTGAGGCCACCTGGCATTGTGTGTGGGCTCCTGTTGTTTCAGTGCTGTGGCAAAGTGAACATTGATTTCAGGGCTAGCATTGATTCTATGAAAGAGTATTATAGTGAATTCTAATAACTGATTGCCTTGTGGAAAAATAAGTACCACTTGCAGCTGAAGGCCAAATTCCATTCCAAAGGAATTGCATAAGCTGCTGGTTTGAGTGGTTTCACTCCATATATGCTACTTGGGTTTGTATTTTCCCATATCCTTCATTCCAGTGTAATTTGCAGAGAGAAAAGCCTTGGAGGAGCTCAGCTCTTACTTGATGCAAGATTAGACTCTACTGAAATACTGGGAAGCTAAAAAGTAAATTTGAACTGTAATCATAAAGGGATGTGCTCACAGAAGAGCCATGACTGAAAAAAGACAGGAATTATTTTGTACTAGTCCTAGCATGCCCCCTTTTACATCTGCCTGTCTGCCTTAATTCTGTAGGGCAGGTAACTGGAGGTTGAGAAACTGCCTCTGCTTGATCTCAGGTGCCTCAGAGGCTCTGTTACCATAGTCAGAAAATATTGAAAGTTCTCCCTTTGCTCTCAGACTCATCTTTGCTGCTGTAGGGTCTGAGAGCTCCAGCCAGGACGTGACCATGTAGAGCAAAACAAGCCCTGCATTAGAGCTGGCTGTGTGTGAGCAGCACTGGGGGAGGGCACTGCCTTGGTAGAGTCACAGCAGAGTAATGACAGAGCAGGGAATGGGTTCCAGATATCTCTGTGTTCATCAGCCCTTGTCTGTGGTCACAGTGCCCCATGGTTTCTTTTCTCTATTTTCTCTTAATGCCGTGTCAGGGCAGTGGTGGTTTATTTTTACTGTGCCGTCCTCTGAGTAATACTGATGTTCTTGATGCAATTAGTGTTGTCAGGGAGAAAGCAGGTACAGTCAGTGCTTCTTTGTGATGTCTGTGTCCCCTGTAAACTAAACACAGTCTGGTGTCTGGTACCTGGGGACCTGATTTTGGGTGGTGTTCAGTCAGTGGTCCACAATCCACACAAACCTCAACAGGATGAGCCATCCAGCTGCTCTTTCAAAGGCCTGTAGTCCTAGACATCACTAAAATTAGACTTTACTGCTGGAGGTGAAACCTTTGAGTACCCAGGCTTTGTTTTTAGCTGCTTTCTGTCCTGTGGAGCTGGGGAAGGACAGCAGCGTGTGGATGCTGTGCAGCCCTCGTGTGATAAGCTTGGTGCTCCCAGCAGATGTTGAGGCTGCTCTGTGTGAGCAGCACAGTGTGTGCACAGTCACAGCAACAGCCCCCAGAGCCTCCTGGAGCTGCCACTGTCATGATTATCGTGGGCAGAGATAAGTCTGGAGAGGCTCTGGTGTGTAGGCTGGGTGCTTTGAGACGAGATTCTCAACATGCAAAATTGAACTTGGTCAGTGAAATTAAAGAAAATTACAGTATGAATGTGGACACAAAGCTGGGGGGAAGATGATAAAGTAGAAACCTGGTTTTGTCCTTTTAATTTCAATTATATTGGAACTGATAGTTTGGAGAGATGTACAAGATTGAGAATGAGAACAGAAGGAAATTGTGAAAACTGCTGTCCGAGTTCAGTCAATGCTTTGAAATGAAATTCAGAAGCCATTGAACATTAAATATTTTACGTCATGATTTGTGAGGATAATCACCAGGATTAGTCAGAACTCAAATTATAATGAAAGTAAAAATGTTGGGCGAATAATAATTTCTTTGTGCTATTTCATGCTGACCCCAAAGCTGTTATGTTCTATCATTTAAAACCTTGTATTTCCTGTGTACGTGTTTGTGTAGTTATGGCATCAGGTTTTTTTGATGCTTTTATGCAGGTCTAAAGGTAGAAGTGACTCACTGTGGGACAATGAGGAGGAAGTACCGTGTCTGTAACGTAACGAGACGACCTGCAAGTCATCAAACGTAAGAGCCTTTCTGTCAGAGCATGAAATGTGTGATAGTTTCACACTGAGTAACAGGACCTGATTATTTCGTTCATTTTGGGATGATGCTATTAGACAGATAATATTTTACTAAAATGTCTGTCTTCTCAGCTTTCCTTTACAGCTAGAAAATGGCCAGACTGTGGAGAGGACAGTAGCACAGTATTTCAGAGAGAAATACAACCTCCAGCTGAAATACCCTCACCTTCCTTGTCTGCAAGTGGGACAGGAACAAAAACACACCTACCTGCCTTTAGAAGTAAGCCTTACTCTGATAGATCAGCTGGGCTTGGGTGGGTTCTGTCAGTTTACAAAACATTAAGAATCTATGCTCTTTGCAATACAAGTGTGTTAATGGGTTTACATGTACAGAGTACATGGTTTACTCTTTAATTTCACTAAATACTGTCTGCATCCTACAGTGCTTTGAAGTGTAGAAATACAAGAAATAATGGGCAGTTGTTCAAACACATTGGGGTTCATAGTGGCAGCACAGTGTCATGTGTGTACAGTGTGGTGTGATCTGAGTATTTCTGGTGTGAATTAATGCTTCTGATTTCCCCTGCAGGTGTGTAACATCGTGGCTGGCCAGCGGTGCATCAAGAAGCTGACAGACAATCAGACATCAACCATGATAAAAGCTACAGCCAGGTCTGCCCCAGACAGGCAGGAGGAGATCAGCAGATTGGTGAGTGCCCCAGTCCCAGCTCCATGGGACACTGCTCAGTGACACTGGGCTGGATTATATTCATGCAAAACTTCCTAGTATTTTCATTCCTCCTTGTCCTTTAACTTAATAGATTTGAACTACTTTTTTTAATAGGATTTATTTAAAATGGCATGCAAAGATAACATGAGTCCATAGTACAGGCTCTTGCATTATCATCTCTACATTTAATTTACTGTGAGGAAATGCTCAAAAAAATACTTTTGAATGAACAAACTGAAAATGAGCACTTGAGTAATGAAGGGAACAGACACCATCTCATCCATTAGATCTCATGGTAGTAATTGTTTTCATTGGGGATGGGTTGATAATATTGAGCAGTCGCATCTGAGCCTTTTTCAATGAAATTGTTTTAAGAACACATCTGCAGTGTTCCTGTTATCCTATGGTTTATTATATGGATTATAATCAGATATTTCTGTAACATGTAAATCTCTCCTAGGTGAGAAGTGCAAATTATGATGCAGATCCATTTGTCCAAGAGTTCCAGTTCAAAGTGAGGGATGAGATGGCCCATGTGACAGGACGTGTGCTCCCAGCCCCGATGCTGCAGTATGGAGGACGGGTGAGGCTTTGGCTTTTCCTCTGCTTTCCATTTTGAGGAGTGATTTCCTGTACACTTTGACTCTACAGGGATCAGACTTTGAATGATAAACTCTTCTTTGTTCTCCTGAAACTGCAAATAGCATCGGCTGCTTCTTTTTTTAGTCACTTGAGTGTCTGTTGCTTTTGTTTCCCCAGAATCGAACCGTGGCAACACCAAGCCACGGTGTGTGGGACATGAGAGGGAAACAGTTCCACACTGGGGTGGAGATCAAGATGTGGGCCATAGCTTGCTTTGCAACGCAGAGACAGTGCAGAGAAGAAATTCTGAAGTAAGGCATGTTGTGGTTCAGGCTTTGGACTGTTCTCTTAATGGAGTGAAACACGAATGTAGGATTACAATGAGCATTTTACCTGGGTTTAATGTGAGATGTTAGGGTGGGAATCTGGGCTGGTTTGCTTACAATCAAAACACTATACTGGGTACACTGTGGGGTGTTTGTCTTGTAATATCACTGTATATAGTCCCTTCTGACACCTGAACAAAGTACTGTCTAGACTATTTTTTAGCCCATTCTGGCCTGTGGTGTTTCACAGCTGTACACCCTTCGCATAACAAAGATTTTTAAAATGCTGCTTTAAAAGCTATTTGGAATCATCTTCCTTTGACGATTCTGTCCCTTTGTGCTTTGCTTATTGTGCTCTGTTGCTACTGCACAAATCCAAAAATCTCCTCATCTGCAGGGGTTTCACAGACCAGCTGCGCAAGATCTCCAAGGACGCTGGGATGCCCATCCAGGGCCAGCCCTGCTTCTGCAAGTACGCCCAGGGTGCAGACAGCGTGGAGCCCATGTTCCGACACCTCAAGAACACCTATTCAGGGCTTCAGCTCATCATTGTCATCCTGCCAGGGAAGACACCTGTGTATGGTAAGGGCACACCTCTGTCTTTACCCGTTCAGTCAGGTATTATTTGGAGAAATCTGCTGCCCAGCATATGTTAAAAATTACTCAGAACCGTCCTTTAGGTATTAGACACCACTGTTTTGTATCTGAAGATAAATTGGAAGCAGGTCTGAGTATGCAGCTAAGTTAGAAGTTACTGCACAGTATGTGCACTAGAATTATTGTGTCTTATCTGAGATCAAAATGCAGCAATAACCTCAAAAGGACTCAAGCTGTCTCCTTGTGTTTGCTTCCCAGCGGAGGTGAAGCGCGTGGGAGACACGCTGTTGGGAATGGCCACACAGTGTGTTCAGGTCAAGAACGTCATTAAAACATCTCCACAGACCCTCTCAAATCTGTGCCTGAAGATTAATGTTAAACTAGGAGGAATCAACAACATCCTTGTACCTCATCAACGGTAAGACTCTGGAGATTGCGTTGGGTTTTCTTTTGACAGATATGGTTACGTTTGCTTCTTAGCACCCAAAATTTAAATGTGGCCAAGTTTTAAATTAAAACAGTCTTTTGATAATAGTATGTGGTATTTGAAGTAGAATTAAATTCGTTCCAGCACAGGCTCAGAGTGGTGCTTGGCCTGTGCAGTAGGTCTTCAGCCAAGGTTCTTGTCAAAGGTTTGATCAGTATCAAAGTTGAAATGCGGAACAGTTGTGTGAGGAAAAATATTTTAAAGGCAGTATAAGAGCATCCTGCTGCTCAAGTCCTGCAGAACAGTATAATGTGTGTGCTGGTGCTGTAGCTCAGTGGGGCTCAGGGGACCCCCAGGCTCACATGGGGCCTCTGAAGCCCCTGGCTGTGCCACTCCAGTGGAGCCCTGGGGCTGCTCCCCACCAGTCATGCCCCAGTTCTGGCAGTGTGTTTGCAGTGTGTTTTGGGCTCTGCTGGGGAGGGTTCCAAGTTCACCTCTTGTGCACAAAGATCCCATTGTTGAGCCTTGGCCCGGGTACCTGATAAGGCTGAGACAGAAACAACCCCCACGGTGAGCGATGACCTTGTGGCAGCTCTTCAGCTACGAGTGTGACTTAGCACTTTTTTCTTTTTGAAGACCTTCTGTGTTCCAGCAGCCAGTGATCTTTTTGGGAGCTGATGTCACTCACCCTCCAGCTGGAGATGGAAAGAAGCCTTCCATTGCTGCTGTAAGTTTTATTAAATTTACATGGTGTTTTTTCATTGTGGGTAAATGTTAGAATAGTAAGTGCAACTTATGGGCTATGTCCATATCAAATATCTTTCAGGGCTTATGCCAGTTCTTTGTACACAGTCCCAATGATATTAAAAATCATGTATTTAAAAGAAAAAAACTGCCTTATACTTCAGAGTGGTTCCTTAGCTCTTTAATTTTTAAATCAAGGTAAAATGACATTGTTAAATAATATATTTCTGCAGAAATATTCTCAAGGAAATAATACAGCTTGGTGACATTAGCTATGGGAATAAATCACACAGGACTCCATTTTCTTCATGGTGGAAAAAGCCCATTCTGTATTCACATAAATAGCTAGCCTGCCTTAGAAGAAATGACAGGCCAGCCAGAGCAGGCCTGATTTTATGAGGCCTTTCTTTATGGTTTTTCTTCCTTACTGCAACAGTTAGCTAGTAACATTTTTTGGTTCTTTAAAGGAGAAAAGCGTCATTAAAGGCCTGATTTGGCAGAAATGTTTTGACATTTCTTACCTTTTGTGTTGGTACAGTCCAGGAACTCAAGGTGGTGATTGGAGGCTTGGTCAGTCCTCTCCTACTTCGTCCCCTTGGTATCTTAGTTGTCATTGATTGCAGGAAACTGCATCTGTGTTTAAAGTAACTAAGGGAAGCTGAGGTTTTTCTCAGTGTTAAAGGTGAGAAAACGTCACAGAAAAATGTCTCTGGATTATAAAAATATGCCTAAGTGAGAAGCCAAATTCTGCAGGTGCATTTCAGGATGCTTGGGGGCAAAAGGTGTTAAACCTGTACCAAGTACAAGTTCCTGTTGAAAGTGTTACTGTGGCTGTTGTTTAGCACAAACATCTTGTGCTTGCCTCTCTTGGCTTTTTTGTTTTTAGTTGTTTTGGCATAGATTTGAGCTTGAAGCCTCCCCTGGTGCATCTCCCCCCAGGTTGTAGGCAGCATGGATGCTCATCCCAGCCGGTACTGTGCCACGGTGAGGGTCCAGAGGCCCCGGCAGGAGATCATCCAGGACCTGGCCTCCATGGTCAGGGAGCTGCTCATCCAGTTCTACAAATCAACACGGTTCAAGCCCACCCGGATCATCTTCTACAGGGACGGGGTCTCTGAGGGACAGTTCCGACAGGTTGGTTCAGTTGTGGGTTCTTGAAAGATTCTCTTACTCTGTAGTAGCTGCAGGTGTTGTTTTGTACTGTTCGAGTTGCTTATGTTTACACAAAATAATTGAGGAGAGAATTTCTTAATCTTGTTGGGTAAGAAGAGTTGCAGCTGTTTTCCTGTCTGGGAAGAAGTCTTCAAATTTGGGAAATCACATATCTCTAAGTACTTTCTGAGATTACCAGTTGTGTGCCAAAGCTGTACTTGTTAACTACACAGAGTTGTGTGTAGAATACAGTGGAAGGAAAACTTAAACCCCTCTGTTCTTTGCTTGTAGGTTTTGTATTATGAACTGCTGGCCATTAGAGAAGCCTGCATCAGTTTGGAGAAGGATTACCAGCCTGGAATAACCTACATTGTGGTGCAGAAGAGACATCATACGCGGCTGTTCTGTGCTGACAGAACAGAAAGGGTAATCACTGCCCTCTGAGGAGCCTTTTGGGAAAGCTTCATGAGGAGCTTTTAGTCTGCTGGAGAAAATATTAGCGTGGGCTTCTGTCCATCTGGTTAAATGTGCATGCAGGGATGTGTTGATTTGATAAAATGGGGCTCCAAATTGAAAAATCATTGACCTTAAGTCTGTCAAAAACCCCCACAGCATCACATTGGAGCTAAAATCCATGTGACTACTCAGGACCAATCTCCAGCAGTAATAAAAGAAAGTACAAAATGGTGGAACCTTTTTTCTGAGTTAATCAATCCAAACTGAAGCTGACAATTCTAAATACAAATGTCTGCAGCTCTTCAGTCTGAGCTGGAAGGTTCTGATGTGCTGGAGGTGCAGTGTTGTGTAAGCTGCTGGAGAGCCATCCAGTGTCCTTGTCAAACCTCCAAGGCTGATGTAGTGGCACATTCCAAACAGTTCTGTGGCGCTTGATGTGCCGAAACCTTGCCAGTGGTGAATAGAAACTTGTATTTTTCATTACAGTTGAGCTGTATAAACAGCTGAGGCTGCACTTAACAAACCTCTTCTCTAGGTTGGACGAAGTGGCAATATTCCAGCTGGGACAACTGTAGATACAGACATTACACACCCCTACGAGTTTGATTTTTACCTCTGTAGCCATGCTGGAATACAGGTATGGATGCTTTGTAAATGTGAATTTAGAACAAATTGTTTTTCTTCTTTTTGTGACACCTGTTTACAAACAGTTACTTAGCAGGGAAATGTTCTTTTAGCTCGGTTTTATCTGAGATAAAACATTATTGTGAGACTTAGAGGATGATTTGTTTAACAAATTATTTGCACATTTAAATTTGCACTGATGGTAAGTGGTGCTTTTTAAAGTTTTGTTTTTAAGAGGTCACTTTATTTTGTAGCGTTATTATTTCTGAAAAAATATTATAGCCTTGTATCAGGCTATTGCTTAAAAGGTTAAAAAAAATTTACTCTTTAAATTTTTATCCTGTGCGTCTGACCACATTGTCATCAGTTTTGTTTAGGTTGGCTGGGCATGACTTCTTTTCCAGTTTTGAATCATTTCAATGGGATTTTTGTCAACCTTTACACTGTGTCTGAGCAAGCTGCTTTCTGGCCCTGTGGAAAAAGATTTATATCAAGGAGAAGCAGAAAAGATTTATATCATTTGAAGCAGAAATGCTGGGTGTAGTTGCAGCTCATTGTGTTTAATATAACAAGGCATAAAGAACCTGAGCTAAATTGATACTCCAGATATATTTGTTTTAAAAGGAGAGACTTGTAGCTTGGCTAAAGCACAACTATTCACCCAATTCAGGTGCACTGGAAGATTTAACTTGAGTTTCTAGTGTTCATACTTGCAGTTAGGGTGCTCAGGAACCAGAAGGATTTAAAAGCACTGGGTGTTTCTCTGGGATGTTTCGTGAGAAACAGTTTAATTGAAGGTAGGTAAGAGGAGCTGTAATTGTGGTTTAGTCATGTTGGGAGTAGATGTTGCTCACTGAGGGGTTTTATCCAAGCAAGAACATACAGAGCAATAAAATCATGTATATGTTAGACTTAGTAATCTTTAAATACATTTAGGGCTGACATAAAAATGAACTTGTTCAGCTGCTGTTACCTAGGCATTCACAATAGATAGCCTGGCCCTTTCTGGGCATCAAAACCTGACTTATTTATGGAAACCCAGCCAAGTGACTGTGTCCATGGCCATCTCTGCAGGGAACCAGCCGTCCCTCCCACTACCACGTGCTGTGGGATGACAACTGTTTCACAGCAGACGAGCTGCAGCTGCTGACGTACCAGCTGTGCCACACCTACGTGCGCTGCACCCGCTCCGTCTCCATCCCCGCGCCCGCCTACTACGCTCACCTGGTGGCATTCAGAGCACGCTACCACCTCGTGGACAAGGAACACGACAGGTACATCACAGCCTCTGCTCAGGGTTTAGTCGCCTCTGCTCTCATCCACTGTCAGGCCTAAAGGCACCTGACTGTGTCTGGGTGATTCCTGCTGGTCTTGCGCTCAGTTTTTGTTGCCTCTAGGACTGATGTTAAGATCATCGCTCCTGGCAGCTGCTGCTCTACATCAGACCAGAGTGGGTTGGTGGATTCTACTGAATAACACTCAGATTAAAAGAATTCAGTTACTGAAGTATTTTGTTATGATTTTGACGTGGTCTGAGGCAATCAAGCCACCGATTTAATTTTTTTGCTTTAGAATCAGAGTAGTCATGAATGAACCAAATGTTAAGTGCTTCCACTTATCTAACTCTGTACGTCAGAAGTATTTTACAACCTTCAAGTCATCAATTTATTTATAAAAGGCTTATTTTTAGATGAACAAGCTGAGCAGCCATGGTGAAGAGATTTGTCAAAAGCCTCAAGGTTGCTGAGTGAATATGAGAGTTGATATTTCTCAGTGTCCAGTTCTGTCACTGGTGCTGTGTTGGTGAAGGGCCTGGAGAGTCAGTCCTTTGGGGGCTCAACCCGGAGAAAAGTGGGATCTTCTCAGTCTCTACAACTCCCTGACAGGGGGGTCCAACCAGGGCTGGTTTGGCTTCCAGGGAACAAGGGATAAGTCAAGGAGAAACAGCCTCATGCTGTGCCTGGGGAGAGTCAGGTTGGACATCAGGAGGAATTTCTCCATGGAAAGGGTGGTCAGGCATTGGAAGGGGCTGCCTAGGGAAGGGATGGAGTCCCCATCCTTGCAAGTGCTCAAGAACAACAGAAGACAGGAGGAATTTCTCCATGGAAAGGGTGGTCAGGCATTGGACGGGGCTGCCTGGGGTGGTGGTGGAGTCCCCGTCCTTGCAGGCGCTCAAGAACAACTGAACACAGCACTCCGTGCTTTGGGCTGGGTGATGAGGTTGGGATCGCTCACAGGTTGGACTCGACCTTAGAGGTCATTTCCAACCTGAGTGATTCTATCAAAGAGACGTGAAAGCAGCTTTTTGATCCGAATTAATACAATTTACAGCCCTGCCTGTCTCTCCCTCGTTCCCTGCAGTGCTGAAGGGAGCCACGTGTCAGGACAGAGCAACGGGCGAGACCCGCAGGCCCTGGCGAAGGCTGTACAGATTCACCAAGACACCTTACGCACGATGTACTTCGCTTAATCAATGACCCGGGAGACACTCACGGAGAGGAGAACTGAGAACTTAAGCCACATACAATGTATGTTTCCAGGGGGTTGGTTTAGGGGCTGTGCCTCCCATCGTGCTGGAGCTGACGCTGTGCAGGGGCGAGAGGCTCACCCTTAAATTGACACGAGGAAGATTGTTTACTTCATCCAGGAACACAGCACTATTATGCAATATGAAACCAGCCAACTGCTTTTTTGGGGCGGGCTCCTGTGGGAAGCCGCCACCATCATTTTTTTTTAATTATTATTTCTCGTAGTTTAACCCTCTTCTGCCTTTACCTCAAGTTGCTCGGCAGCACAACTATTGTTGCAAAAAAAGAAAAAAAGATAGTAATAATAAACTAAAATCTATTGTGTAATTTAAAACAAAAAAACAAACCACCTTTTAGAAACAATCACAGTGATTGTTTGGAGAAGGGAAGTGTGCAAAAAAGAAAATAAGTTTTTAACCCCCGTGCACTGAGGAATCTTTCTCTCAGTATTGCCATCGAGCGTTTGAATGTGAACATATCCAAGTGCATTGGAATGTACAGCACTAGCTAGGTAACAGTGAGGGGGGGAAGATGTTTTGCACACTAATCCAGTAATTTGAACCTAATTTAGCCAATGGCTGCCTTTGTGTCTTTTCTCACAGCTTTGGAGTTCTCAGCTCCAAGAATTCCCTTTCAAAAGCAATCCAAGAAGCTCGTGGTTCATGTGCAGGCAGTAGTGACCCAACTCTTCTTGCTCCCTGGGGGAATTTACTAAAGCTGCTGTTTTACCTAGTCCAAAAGTTTCAATTTTTTCCTATCTGGCAAGTCAAATCTGTTGAAGCCTCACGTGAGATCTGATGTCCCAGGTTTTCTGGGATGACATACAGTAACCACCAGAACTGAAACTTTAGAGCTAAGGTCTTTTTGGAAAAAAAAGAAACCTGCTACTTTACTTGCTGCCTCTCACACCTTAATGTGATTCATATGTATGTGTGTTTGAAGTTTAGCTTCCTTTTGTTTCTTTTATATTTATTAGAGTAATAATAATGCTTTAATTTAATTATTACGGAACATATGGTCAACATCAACTTTTATTTTTTAGAAATGTAATCATGTTTATTTTTAAAAAAAGAAACTGACAACTTGTTTTGCTACCTTTTAGTGCAATAAGCATTCTAAAGAAAAACTGTGTCCATTGAGCTGTACTGAAGCAGTGTCCGTACCACGGACCATGGGAGAATGGACACCTCCAGGATTTTAAAAGGACAAAGTAAAAGCCTTAATTTTGAAAGGAAAGTTTTATAGTCAGAAGGAATCTTGAATTTTCCTTTTTTAAATCAAAAAAAAATTACAAAAAATGCTTCTAGACTTCTGCAAGCTTTACTTGTTGCTGCAGTCTTTTGATTTAACAAAGGAATTGGCCTTATTTTTGGCTTTGAAATGTGGAGCATATTTGAATTAAATGGAAAGGGTTTTGTATTAAGATCTCAGTTTTTACATGCTTAGTTAAACCTATTTGACATCAGTAAAATGTCTGGAATTAATAAAAGTTTTTAGGCTTTTTTCCTCTTTGATAGTGACTTTCCTTTTAAAATTAAGTTATTGGTAACTTCATTTCACTTTGCAAATAAAGAGGGCTGGGATAGTTCTAACATGTTAAATCACCGAAATGTGAAACAAACCAATGGGACTCTTTCATTCCACTTTAAAACCAATGTTTAAGATGTCAGAGACGAGCATTTATTCAACGAGGGGACTGGGGAGTTTTGCACTTTGTAAACTCGTGAACTGCATTTTTGACTGTTTTTATTTGCACTGGTTCATAGTATATTTACTGCAGCTGTTTGTATGGGCATTGCTGTGATCCCAGCCCTCCCGACCTCCACCTGCTCTCACATGAAAACCTGGTTGGTCTAAGTAGCTTCTCTCCTCATTCTCACCAAATCTGCTGTTTGCCAATATACTGTATTTTGAGCCTAAAATCTGAGCCCATTTTGCTTCACCAGGCATGAACCCCCTTTTTTCTGCCAGAAAAACCAAGTACTGTATTTTGTGCGTTTGTATATTGTATGGAAATGTCCGTAGTGCTGTTCACAACACTGTCTGCAAGAGCTTTACTAACAGCTGGTGTAGATACCTATTTTATCTCTCAAAAACAAGGAAAATAATGTCAAAGACTAACTTGGCAAAGCTAAAATTGCACTGGAAACAGTGGTGGGGGTGGGCATTGGCTGGGGGTGCTCGGTGGGGGTGGCTGGGGGGCTCAGGAGGCCCTGAGGATTTGGGGACCCCCAGAGCCAGGGGGTCCCAGCTTGGAGTGCCCTGTCCCTGTGGGTGCCTTTGGACACACCTGGTGCAGGGAGGGGGGTGTGACAGAGTCCTTTGAGCGAGGTGGTTTCTCAGTGAGTCTCTCAGATGTTTTTCCCAGTCTGTGACCTGACATTTTTCTCCTAAAGCTCTCTCAGTAGCAATGCTGTTTGTAAATGGTTCAGCTTAAGCTTTATACAGAAATTTCTTTTGAAAACAGAGAACTTTTTTTTTAAAAAAAAACCTATTTTGCAAAGAGTTCTTGTGGACTTCTGGCATTTAGCTGAAAATTCCTTTTTACAAAGCCTTCTAGCTCTCCTTTCAAAGCTGCTTCTCACCCTGCCCATGCTCGGTGACTCGGATTTGAGAAGCTTTTTTGCTCACTACTTTCACCAAAAACTAAAGAAACTTCATTGACAAAGTGACTTCAGTTGTCAAGGTAACATTGTACCTGGTTTTCATGTGAAGAGTATTTGGAAGTTTTAATCTCTCTTCTTGGTTTTGCAAATATCTACGTCAAGTGCCGATACTTCTTTGTATTATGATATCAAGTTACTGACGTTGTGAGGGCCACACATTTATGATGCTGTAGCTGCTATATTTATTTAAATGGAGATGGACAATTACTGCACTAAGGAATGAGGAGAAAAGCAAGGAATCAAGGTTAGTTAGATATCTTGGTTTTTTTTCAAAAGAGAATTAATGGTGTGAAATATCAAGTGTAACAAAGGGTGCTGTCATTTTAACTGAGATTAAATAGCCAGATATTCTTCTTTTGTTTAAAAACATATATATTTTGATGTTTGCAGTTTGGGGGTGGGGGGTCGGGATAAATGGTACCTCATCTGTGGTGGCAGTTTCCAGTATATTTTCAGAGTATATGGATTTCTTTTATTTTTGTACCTGCTCTCCTTGAAAAAGAAAAAAAAAAAAAAAACTCAAATTTTATGTGCTGTTTGAGGAAACCTTGAGTGGCACAGCAGATCCCCCTCTCTGGCCGAGAGCTGGCTGTGGATAGTCCAAAGAGGGATGTGGGCACAGGCTGATGGCTCTTCTTGCTTTGCAGACACTGGCCTCAGGTTCCTGCCTGTGGAGAAAAGCAGTTCCCATCTCCTCAGACACTGAGACCTCACTTGTACTGAACAAGTGCCACTAAGTGCTCCCGTGGTGGGGGCAGGCCCAGGGTATCACCGAGCCCCTCCTCACCCAGCCAGCCCTGCCCAAACCTCCCACCTGGCCACTGCTAGATCCAGAGCTGGAGAGAATCCCAGGATGTTTGTGGTTGAGGCGTTAAACTCGCGACATTTGCCAACAGGAGGAGTGGCTCCGCTGTAAGTCGCCTTTTTCCCTTTCTAGGGACTTGAGCTGTGGCCATTTGACTCAGGATCGCTGTGTCACTGTTCCATGTGTCATCTGGTTACACGTGTCCAAAAGTTATTTTTATAGTATTCATTCCGGTCTTCTTTTGGGAGTTTGGCCACAGAAATGGTTTTCAGGAGTAAAATGGGTTTCTGGAAGTTGTCAGTCAAATTATTTCAAGATGCTCTTGGTCCTAAATGATTTTCACTTCTTCATGTACAAATACTTGTCCTATAAAATGCTCAACATGAGATACCACATAGTCTGCTGTAAAAATTCCAGCTACAAATACTGGTTTTCTACTAGTCTTAAAGTTCACTCTGGTGAAATTCCAAGCTCAAGCTTAAGGCCTTTTTTTTCCTTCCCTTTTCTTACACTTTCTTCAAATCTTGTCCACTTTTGGTATTTTCCCTGTTTTGTGAATTGAGGGTTTAGAACCTTACTCAAAGCACTTTTATAACCAAGGAATCAAAAGTTCAGATGATGTGTGTTGGACCTGTAAATTCAGTTTTCAAAGGTGGTTGTTTCTAAATGGCCATCGTGGTCTCTGGTCAGGCCGGGCAGATGCTCTGTCCCTTTCAGTGCTGTGGAGTTTCATGGCTGCTACTGGCAGGTTGTTTGGATCTGGTGAAAAATTCCATAGGGGTGTCAAAGGGAAAGATTTCTGTCTGTCTTTTCTACCCAAAGATGGTACTTTAGGTTGATGCTGCATGTTTGGAATATCATTTTTGGTTTGGCACATGTTGAAATCAAACTTCACGTAGCCAATTCACTCCTTGTTTTTGTAAAATATCGTGGTTAGAGCTTGAGCTCGTTGGTGCTTTCTGCTGGTAGAAGATTGTGTACTTTCTGTAGTTGAGGTATGAGCAAGATGGATACAGGATCCTACATCTTACCTCCCGAGCAGAATCTCAAAAATCCTGATCTCCGTGACACTAAAACCCAAATTGTTGTTCCCTGAGTAGACAAAGGTGCATATGGTGGGGAAGGAGTTGTAAGGGAGAGGCATGTGAGGGAAAATATCAGAGCATTGGTTTGGCAGGAATAAGGGTGTTGGGGAGACTCCATCCACTTTCCATCCCACGTGCCCTGGCCTTTCACATCCTGTCTGAGGTACCCCCTCACCTGACATGGGTTGTTACCGTAGGGTCCTTTTCAAACAAAGCAGTTCCACTGTTTAAAACTTGGAGTGACTTTTATTTTTTTTAAGCAAGACAGTCCTCAGAAAGTGCCTTTTTAGAAGATGGTGCTGTAGATTTTTATTTTCCAGTTGTACGTGGCTGCAAATTTAAGATAAATTATTGAAAATGCCAAGTGTTTGATGGTATCTTTTAGGTACTTTCAAGCACCAGCTTCTCTGAGTCAGGACCAAGAATAACCAGGAAGGTGTTTTCCTTTGGAGGGAGAGGCATTGAGGAGCGATCACCAAATTCAGCTGGTAGGCTGGGGTTAGGTTGGGTTTGGTCAATGTGATTTACCTCTTCATTTTGAGGGGACTGGGGGTTGGGGTGTGGCAGAAGCCATGGGGACCTGATTGGTGCTGAAAGGAATCCATAGCTCCCACAGGATGGCTTCCCTTAGGGGAAGCACAAACTGAAGGGTGTCTTAGGAGGATGGTTGGTCCTCACATGGCTCACGTGTGTTTGGGGTGGATCAGTGGGTGTTTCTGACTGCCAGCTGGGAGCTGGATGCTCTGGATGGGAGCAGCTTGGGGTGATGCCATGAGGGGGTGGGTCCATGGTGAGTTTGGTGAGCGTTCCTGCAGTCAGGAAAAGCTGTAGACTAGACTATTAAACACTGCACCTCAGTAACCTTGTAATGCTGCATAAAGTAATAATAATAGCAAAGTTGTGCTTTGACACTGTAATGTGCTTGCACATGCCTGCAAAAAACACTTCCCTTTCCTTTGGTATCAGTCTGAGTAGCAGTTATGGGATTTTTCTTTTATGATGAGCCTTGTCCTTTGTTGTGGTGTTTCTGTATATTTATTGGTGGTCTGTGTGCAGCTCATAGGTCTGTGTGTCTGCTCTGTGTGTTGCTTTTAACACTTATTTTTAGGCAGGAGAAGTTTCTGAATGTTTTGGTTTTCTTCTCCAAAGAAAGTTGGCTTAACCAGTCGTTTTTGAGAGGAGACAATTAACCCGCTCGCCATAGACAAGTGCTTCATTGGTACCTTGTTTCTCTACAACTAAAATGATTTTGTGCATTTTATTACTGTTTATAGTGTTGGGCATTCAAGATGTGGAATAACTTGATGTCAGGATATTTTTGAATATCAGGAGCTTAACCACAGAACTCACGGAGTAATTCCAAGTGGTCTCTTTGCAGGAATATGTTTGTGTCCAGACTTTTTCTAGGAGTGAGCAGAGCTTCTGGACATCATCAATGAAATATGTGGGGTTCAGAGTCCCAGCACTGGGCAGTGCCCTTGCTGAGTTGCCCACACCTCATTGTTGAGGGGATGCTGCAGCTCCCCAGGCACAAATTGACTCTCTTTGCTCTGTAATTTCTTCTGATTCAAGTTTGAGACATGATCCAATGTCTCTTGTAGCTTGTACCAACTTTCTTGTCTTACTGCAGTGCCCAATGCCACTGTGTTGGTATTAAGCTTGCCATGATGTTCAATTATTTTATATTTCCAATTTGTCAATGTTACTAGGCTGGGGTTTAGAAAGCATTTTTCAGTCTAAATTCTGAGCCAAAACTGTGTCTCCTGACCCTTTTAGAAGTAGCTGTTTCTATCTTTTAGACTAAAAAGGGCCAAAAATCTTGCACCATCAGCTTGTTTGCAGCAATACCCTCCATCTCCTCCCCTGCCTGTCAACCAACTGCTTTGTTTCTCTCTATATTTAGCTCATACTGAACCTGTTGAGATTTAGAAGGAAGTTGCTGCCTCTTCTTTCTATCAAAAGGAATGAACTTGCACCTGATGAAGCAGTTTTCTGTTGGACACAAATCTCTTGCCTTGGTGTCCATGAGCTGCCGCATGCGAGGTTTAGTTCCAGTAGAAATGTTTCTGTTGCAGTCATTGGAGGGTGCATGATGATTTAAAGTATCTAAATTAAATAAGAGCTAACAAACTACTGAAAATAGACATTATTAAAATACTTTAAAAAAAAAAACAAACCAGCAAACCAAAACACAAAAAGAAGCAGCTGCAGGTGAACAGGGAGGACCTCCAGGAGATGGAGAACCTGTGGGACATTGAGATCCTGTGGCTGTGGGGACAGCTCTACAAGGGAAAGAAAACAGGTGGAAGAAGCAGAAAGGGCAGACTCAAACTAACAGAGCACTGTAGGAGTTATTCAAACTCTTTTAAAAGTTATCGAGTGTGAACATCAGAATATTGACACTCATGAAGAAGCAGCAGAGCCTCCTTTGCCTCCTGTAGTAAATAAAAAAGTAAAACTTCAGTACCTTTCAGTACTTGAAAAGGCCTGTAAGAACGATGGGGTTGAACTTTTAGGAGGGCTTGTTGCCACAGGATATGGAGTGATGGTTTTAAACTGAGGGAGGTCAGTTCAAACTAGATTTAAGAATTTTACAATGTGTGTGTTGAAACGCTGGCACAGGTTGCCTAGAGAAGCTGTGGCTGCCCCATCTCTGAAAACATCCAAGGTGTCAGATTGGATGGGGCTTGGAGCAACCTGGTCTAGAGGTCCCAGGTCACAGCAGGGGGGTTTGTCTGGATGAGCTTTAAAAGATCCCTTCCAACCCAGACTACTCTGTTATTCTGTGACTGCTAATTCAAAAACTAATGTATGAGGGGAAAAGCATGTTCCTGTATATTTTTAGGGGTGGCTGTTCTTCTCCAGGTGGCAGTGCCTGTGACAGCTGTCCCCTGAAACCAAACTGTGGTTTTATCCAAACCTTGGAATCCCTTACTTGGGTGGAACAGATGCGGTTTCCAGTGGATCCACTGGTTCAGACAGCACCAACCCAAGGGGTTTTGTGAGCAATATGTGGCCCTGCTGTACAACACGGATGCCCTGAGAGATTCCTGGTTGCTGGAGGTGTGCCTGGCTCCCAGGAACAGCAGCAGGCAGGTGTAGAGTTCCTTTTGCTGTAGCACTGCAGCTGCTCTGCTCTTACTCAGCTCTTACCTACCTCCCCATTCCCTGACCAGGGTCTCTCTGTCCCTCCACTGCCTGGATGGAATTAGCCATGTTGAGGATGCTGTGGCTGCTTGGAGCACAGAGCAGCTCTGGATGTGAGCGTGGGGGTGGGATGGTGACAAAAGCCTGTAGAAACAAAGGACTGGGTAGGAGGTGGGTGGGTGTCAGGTGAGCTGTGATCAGCTCACACCTTTCAGGGACATCAGACATTAACTTGGGTATCCTGAACTTTTTGTGTTGGACTTGAACTCACTGAGAGCAAGTATGTGCCTTTTTCTGACCAGGAACAGAGCTGGAAAAACTAGTATTTGCATTGGTAGGATGGTTAGTATTTTTCTTGAACTGTTTTTAAAGCTCAAAACCCTTGGTCAGAGTTGGTTTTGTGTTGAATTATTTAATCAAAGCAAGCCCTGAATTACTTGTGAATTAGAACTACCCAGAGAGGAGAAGCTTTTAAAATAAGTGGTTTCTGGAGAGTAATGTCATCAAATAAATCTACTTCCTGGTAGACTTGCAATTTTTTAAAATAAAATTTAACCTTGATATGTTTATCTAATGAGAATCATTAATTCTGCCTTTATTTGAATGTTGCCTGTCCAGTGATGTCCTCGCTCTTTACTGTGCTCCTGCAGCTTTCCATACACTCCATTTTCTCTCCCCTCCCCACCCATTTGGAGGTTGCAGGGACATGGGGAATGTTGTCCAGTGAATGTTGGGGAGCAGTGCAAAGCTTTGCTCAGTGGGGACGTGGAGGTGAGGATTAAATGTCACAGATAAGTTCAGAAAGCAGTTTGCCAGCAGCAGGGGTGGCAATGTCTGGGGACAGAATCGTGTGGCCACCTGGGTGTGGAAAGAGGAACAATCCCCCATCCTCTGGCACCAGTTGTAGACACTGCACTGTGCAGAAGTAAGCACATGTGTGTGCTTAGATGCCAGTTTGGGCTTTAAGCTGCTAAAAAAAGCTGATTTTCAGACCAAAATGGAAGAGCTTTTCCAACAGGTTCTATTTGAAGCTGTTTTGAGACACTGGCAAGTTGTCCAGCCAGGAGCTCTGGAACCAGCTGGCTCTGAAGCAGGTTCCCTTCCTGACCTGGGGGAAATGATTCTGCCTCATTTTTCATCTAGAAAATGCTTGTGATGATTCACATCGCCTTAGGAGAGTGAGTTACCGGGTGATCTGAGGGTGAACCATGTCGTGACAGTGGTAACCTCGTGACACAAACCCATGCACTTCTTGCACATTTGTATCTTCCAGTGATTCCAGTTGTTTGGAGCCCATCCCTGCTGGGAGCTGGAGCTCTTCCCTCCCATCCCATTGCAGCTCTGCCCGAGGCTGAAGCCCCTTGGGGTCAGTCTCCTGTGTTTGCCATCTTGCTTTCTTTAAACCAACCCATTTGTTGTGAAACAGATGCTCAGAGGGCAAGTTTATTTAAATGAAAGGGGTTTTTTTCATTGCTGAGAATTACACAGGTCTTTCAAATGCATTTGGCAGTTGGAAAATTAATGCTACAACGCTATCTAGCAACACAAAAATATGGCTGTATGTTGAGTTTAGGGCCATGCTTGCCCATAAATCATAGATCCACAACCCATTTCAGTACAGGTGTGCAAAAGTTAGCTTTTAAAATAGTTACTAATAAACTTTCATTTTGCTTACACTTGCAAATCTCTTAAATATCTTCAAAACCAGTTTCTTTGATAGAAAATACGTGTCTTGGTAGGTAGTGTCCACTCAGATGTAATAGCAAAGTGGTGCCCACTGGAGCAATGCTGAATTTAAAGAACTTCTGGAAGTTTTGGAACCTGATGGTGTGCCAGCGAAGTGAAAACTTGAGTATTGCTCCTGAAGTAGTGAGGATAATTGAACACCAACAAAACTTGGTGAGAGGAAGAATGCCAGAGATGGAGTTTAGCTTCTGGCAGCTTTGCAGTGCAGAATGGCTTCTTCTGGGTACTCGCTTTTGTGCATCACTTCTCTCCTGTGGCTGTAGTGTTTACTTTTTTTTGAACTTGATTTCTGTTTTTCAGTGAAATCTTCTCATTTTTGCAGTTTTTCAGTGTTGAATCTCTCCTTGAGACAACTACACGTTGTTTTCCTGTAGAAAAACCTGCTTCTAGCTCATTGTGTTTGGTGTCTGTTTGCAGGCAGGTGTGAAAAGTGAGCTGCAGCACAGCAGTGGGGCGGGCAGAGCGAGTTTTGGGTCAGAAATGTTGGTTTTACAGGCACTGGTGCACAGATCAGCGTTCCAGGGGAGCAATGACACTTTGGACTCACAGGGTACAAACCCTCCTTCCTGTTATTGTCTCTTCCCTTGATATGAGCAGTTCAGCTCCCCAGGTAGCCTCATGGTGGATAAATGGTGCTTGGTGGGGAAAAAGTGGGCTGTTCACCTGGCTGGAGGAGTGTGATCATGGACAAGGACATTGTCTGTCAGCAGGTGTTACTCCAGAGCTTTCACAGTAATTGGTAGCATTTGGTTACAAGCTAATATTAAAGGATTTTGGGAAGAAGGTGGCTCAGGTGGCATCGTGTGTGCTCACTGGCCAGTGAGCTCTGTTAGTTTTGGAGACTGCTGGAAGCAATGTCACACATAGAAATTTTGCATATTTAATACCATGGGTTTATATTGTTCAATAAAAGAAAAAGTCATGCTGTTTGGGATTCCTTTTCTGAATAAAATTCTAATAAACCAGTCTGGTGGATTGATCCTGTCCCATGTGTCTGCTCTTTCTCATATGCTGGTAACTGCTCCCCTGTTTTGGTGTCCCATTGCTTTGGCAGGAGCGTGAATGTGTTCCCACCGTAAAGGTCCTGGGGGCTTTCGAAGCAAAAGGGAAATGTTTCAAGAGTAAAGTAGAGCTGTGACTTGAGACGTTGCACAAATAGATTGTAGATGGATGGCAAACAAACTGGTAAAAGCCTTTATTTTTACTTAACCATCTTGACCATGTGTGCCTCTTTGTACCGTGGGCTGCAGCTGTGCGGGGTGGGAGGGAACGTGTTGGTGTTTGAGATGTACTTGCTAAGCAGAAGCCGTGTCCTCTGCCCCTTCTCCCTTTCTGGACAAATTGTTCTTGCCAAAATTTTCTACCTGTTGCAAGAGTTGCTTTCCTTCCAGCACAGTAAAATGTCGACTTCTTTCACTGTTCCTTCCCTCTCGTAGGCATCTGTAACCTCTGTACGACTGTGTATAGGACACAGCAGTCATCGATCTCTGCTGGCTATAGATACCATCAACTTGAGTGTATTGTAAACGAACTGTATTCATTTGAAAAATAAATTTTTTTTGAAATGCACGTGTGTGAGGCTTTATTTATACTTGCATCATTTGGATTTAATCCCAAAGAACGGAGCTGATATTGGTTTGGGTGGGGGTTGTGGAGGGAGGCACCAGGCATAGCCAAGGAGAGAAAACTATTTACTTTCGGTCCTTTTTTTTGTATTTTAATGTATTATTTTAAAATTTTAAAGTTTAAAAAAATAATTTTAAAAATGCAAGAGCTTGTTGAAGTGCCCATAGTCATCCTGGGGCAGGATGGCTGCTGTGGAAATGGGAAACGGCTCTAGAAGTGGACACCCCCGGCTCCCTCCTGCTTTATGGGGCATTTTTTTTTAACAGTATTATTTGTCGCTGATTTGGGCGCTGCTTTGCTGCGGTTTGCGGTGTCCCTGTCACCGATACCGCCCAGGAGCCGCCGCCGGGGCCGCCCCGCAACGGCCCCGCGCGAGCCCGGGGCGAGAGCGGGGAACGGTGAGGGGAGGAGAGGGGGGAATCGGCCGGGAACGGTGAGGGGAGAGGGCGGAATCGGCCGGGAACGGTGAGGGGAGAGAGGGGGATCGGCCGGGAACGGTGAGGGGAGAGAGGGGGAATCGGCCGGGAACGGTGAGGGGAGGATCGGCCGGGAACGGTGAAGGGAGTGGGGGGTTCGGCCGGGAACGGTGAGGGGAGAGAGGGGAATCGGCCGGTAACGGTGAGGGGAGAGGGGGGGATCGGCCGGGAACGGTGAGGGGACAGCGAGGTTCGGCCGGGAACGGTGAGGGGAGAGGGGAAATCGGCCGGTAACGGTGAGAGAGCGGCCCGGCCCGGCCCTGCGGCGGGACGGGAGCATGGTCGGGCCGGAGGAGCTCAGTGCCCTCATAGCAGCCGGGGTGAGGCCCCTTGCGAGCCGGCGGCTGAGCCCTTTCCCTCTTTCTCCCTTTCCTGTCTTTCCCCTCCACCTACGGCCGGGCCCCTGTGTCCCGCGGCCCTTTGTGCTCTCTCTCCTTCCCTTCAGGAACTCCTGGGTCAGCCTTGGGGTCGGTGCTCGAGGGGCTCCGGCGCAGCGCTCTGTTCCCGGGGGGGCTGGGGCAGACATGGGATAGATGTCCCGCTGCCAAGGGATTCTGCCCCAGAACTGCCCCCGACCGTAGATTTGGGCACCTGCAGCCCCCTCGGGAGCTCCTCGGACCTTGTGGAATGAGGTCTGCAGTTTCTGCCCGTTGTGCAGGGTGTGCTGGCTAAAAAAGGAGACTAAAAACTCTGCTATTCCTTGAAAGCCTTGGAGTCCCGGGGGTCCAGCCCTGGGCTAAGCCTTCAGCAGTAGCACAACAGAATCAGTCGCATCCTCAGCCGTTTTTGTCCAAGCTCAGTAAATATCAGTAAATGGTGCTGTGTCCTTGCAGTTACATTCCTAGGGAGGGACAGATGGGACAGGGCTTTTCCCCCTGGCCTGGGGCAGAGGATAGCTCCCATCTCCTGCCCTTGTGCTCCCCCATTTTAAGGACATGTATCTGCATTAGGCCAGGCGCCAAGTTGCAGCTTGCTGCTGCCTTTCTCCTGAAGAGCTCTGTAGTTTTTGGCTGCAGCTCCATTTCAGGTGTATTTCCATGAATAAACACACAAATCTTCCGCTCCCTTTCAGTCACCTGTTCAGCAAGATGGCCTCGCTGAGTGTAAAGCCAGGCCAGCGCTTCACCTTGCCGGACTGGAAGAACAACTCCCTCCTCATCTCGGCGGACGCCGAACAGCAGCGTTTTAATTCCCATCACATCCGGCAGGAAGGACGAGTTCTCCGCAATGACACCGGCAACCAGGTGAGCTCTCTGCCAGGAGGGCTGCTCACAGCTTTGTCAGGATAGTGGGCTGAGGAGCTGGGGAGCGTGTCTAGATTTGGGTGTATGGATGGGGAAATAAAAGGCTTTACCTGTACATTTACTCCCTGTAAACCCACCTGCAATGATGTATCTGTACTGACACTAAATCCCCGCGTGTGTTTCTCACATTCACTGCCACTGATGTTGTTCTCTGTGCTCTCCATTTGTGTAAATGACTGTGAATCCAAATGGCAACGTGTTGTATTCCTGTGAGAGGCTCAGTCAGTCCTGAAAACAGGGAAAGGCTTCAGCAAGATTCACAACTACAATTTTAAAATGAGTAACGGCATTTCTCTCTAATTGCAGGCAAAATGGGATGAGCACAACAGCCGAACCCACCTAAAGGATCGTATCACCACCGTGGACAAATGGAGAGAGGCCCTGGCCAAATGCCTCAAAGACCTAGACTCGGAAATTGATGCCTTAAGCAAAGTATGTTGGGAAGGCAGATGGCTGGAAATGAACTTTCACTCTCAACATGGGATGTGAAATAATTGAGACTTGTCTTGTGCAATGGGCAAGCTCTATATATATTTATGTCTATTTTATACTGAGATCCATACTTGATGGAATGACTTCCCGGAAAACAAACCACTGTGTTCTTGGCTGGGCCAAGCCATACCATGCAGCTGTGTATTACACGCTCCTGTTTGGATTTCTGGGTGGATTTTGTTGTTTGGACTTTTTATAAAGATCTGAAGGATAATAAGAAATATGTTAACACCATCCTCCAAAAATGTTTGGGTTTATATAGGGAATAGTGGTGGGAGATCTCTGATACCGTGAGTTTTAAACCCAGAAGCTGATGCTGCTTCTGGAATTGTTAACCCCTAGCAAGATGTGATTCCCAATGCAAGTGGCAGGTGTAGAGGACTAAGGTGTTTGGCTCTGGCAATTTTTGTTCCAGACTTGATAAAAGTTTCAGAACTGCAAAGACAATGAGAGTCCCTCTTAATGATGGTATGGGTGGGTTCCCCTTCCTTTCTCTCTCCCATGTCTAAAAGATCCCCCACAGACCTGATTGATTGCTTCTTCCAGGTGAAGGAAGCAGCAGAAAATGCCATCCAGGCAAAGAACTTGTGTTTGGATGTTGCCATTGAGTGCCTGACATTCCGTGAGAGCCGTCGTGACATCGATGTGGTGAGGGATCCTGTGGAAGAGGAATTACACAAAGAGGTGAAGGTGATTGAGAAAACCAAGAAAGAGCTGCAGCAGCGAGTGGATGATGCCTTCAGACAGCTCTGGTGAGGAGTTAGAGCTGTTGGTTGATGACTCTGCTCTCCTTGCTTGGTCCCAGATACTTAATGTGCCTCTAATGCCATGCTGAGATGAGCAGGGAACCACACAGAACCCCTGGGGATTTTCAGGGTCAGGGATTTGGCAGGGAAGGGTGTGTCAAAGGCAACTTCACAAGCACCATTTGGAAATTTTGTCCCAGACCTCTTGTGCCACCTGCCTTGGTTTAGGAATCAGTGGCCACGAGGTGTCAAAGCTCCCATGCCCTGATACTCTGTGGGAATCCTTCACAGCTCCATTCTCCAGGGTGATACCAGGCAGTGCTGGGCAGGTCAGGCCCAGTTCCCAGGAAGGGTGGGAGCTCATCATTCATTTCACTAAGATGACTGATGTGTGTTGAAGGCTTTGGGAGTTGTGAGCTGCCCCTGCCCTGGGCCTGCTCCCTGCTGACCCCAGCCTGGCTCTCCACAGCCTCTTAAAGGAAGCTCGTCAGCAGCTGAGCTGCGACCACCGGCACAAGGTGGAAGCGTTGGAGCTCGATCGGCAGTGCATGTCCTTCAACCCCACCTCTGGCAACATCTCCTTCAAGGTCAACCCAACACGGATCCCAGATGGGTAAGGAAAGACTCTGTCCTTGTGTGATCAAATCTGCCCCGAGCCCTGGGTTGCCTTTTCTTTCCATGCTGTGTCCAGGCTTGATGGGTAGGTACAGTTTTGGAGAGAGCTCAGAACAGAAATTGGCTGTGGCATGGGGAAGCCACAGGTTTTTGGGAGATACCTAAATTGTCACCACAAACCCAGTGCCCTGCCTCCCTCCTGCCTGGCTGTAAGTGACACTCAGCAGTGTGGTGTCACCTCTGGCACAGCTCAGGGGGACCTGCTGCACATTTTCACTTGCCTGGCATTCCTTTCCATGGCTTGGATGTGTCCCTGGTGGAGCAGATGTTGGGCCTGGTGGGGTTTAGTCTCTGAGGAGATCAGGGAAGATGTGACCTCCAGCTTTCCAGAATCATTTTGTGCTGCCACCCTGGCCTCAAGCAGGTGGTTCCTTTAAAATGTCTTGCAATTTATTTTCGTAACTGATTTGTTCACAGAACAACTGCACTTAGTGAGTGGGAGCTGAACAGCCGGTGCAACAAGGAGCGTGCTGAGGCAGAAATGAGAGCCTCAGTTGATCTCCGAGGAGCAATCACACTTACCATTGCCCAGGTAAACTGCTCCCTTGGCCTGGAATCTGTGGTGCCATTCTGGATCTGGTGTGGGAGAGTGGCAGGCATGTCTCTGGATCTGTCTGGGAGCAGCTGCCCTCCTGGTTTAAGTAGGAGCTTGGTTATGCTGCAGAGCTTGCAGCAGTCACTGGAGGCATGTCCCTGTCCATCTATCCCCACCTTCTGGCTACTGGGGAAGTGTGACATGCACACGTGGCAGCAGCCAAACCTGGTTGGTTTTGCTCCTGGGTTTGTCCCAACCTTCCAGGCACAGCTTGGGGGTGACACAGACACCTTGCAGCCATGTGTGACTGGGGCTGTTCTCTCCTCAGACAAACAATGAGCTGGATGCTCAGCGTATAGCTACAGAGTTTGCACTGAGGAAGAGGATGAGAGACATGGAAGCAGCCCTTAGTGAGCTGAGATGGCAGGAGAAGAATGTAAGTGTTGTTTCTTTGGTCATGGACTACAACCCTGGCTGGAAACAGAGTCCCAAAGGCTCTTGGTTACATGGAAAGTGACTCAGCCTGAGTGTAGTTTCCACATGTTTGCTGTTCAGTGGCACACATGATCCCAGCAATATCCCACCACTCACAGGTGCTTCTCTGGCACTGCTTGGCCGCACTGCCAGGTTTCAGCCTCTTTATTGTACCCCTTGTCTCAGCAGCACCATCCTGGTCCATGTAAAAGCAGAGGATTCAGTCCTCAGAAGCCCTTGAGTAAAATCTATCCCCAGCACAGCAAAATTCCCAGAGACACGGGGCCAGTTTCCCAGTCTGCATCCCGGGCTGTCCCTCATGACACATGTCTGTCCTCAGACCTTGGAGGAGATTGCTGAGATGGAGGAGGAGATCCGACAGCTGGAGGAAGATATCAAGAAGAGAACCCTGGATCTGAAAGTGGCTCACACGCGCCTGGAGACGCGCACGTACCGGCCCCACATCGAGCTGTGCCGGGACCAGGTACCCCAGCTGCCATGGTCCCCGCAGGGAGCTGAGGGGAAGGGGGCTCTGGAAAACATGGATGAGTGGTGGAGCAGCTGAGAAATTCATCCTACAGTGACATAGCAGAGCAAGGGAATAATGGCAGAGCTGGGGGAGAGGGGAAGGAGGGAACTGTGGCCTTTGTCAAAGCCCTCTTAAGTGCTGTCCCCTCCTCCCTGCAGGCTCAGTTTGGACTGACAGACGAGGTCCAGCAGCTGGAGGGGATGATCCGTGCACTCCAGCAGAAGAGGACAGAGTCACAGTGAGTGTCCTGCTGTCCAGGAACAGCAGTGCCCAGCACTGCCCTGAGGGGATGTGGCTCTGAGTGTCTCTGCTCTGGGCATACCTCCAGCACCTGCCTTTTGGGACTTGGGCTCATGAAGGGCAGCAGTGTTTGGGCTTGGTGGATGTGGGGTACAGAGGGGCTGTGCTGGGAGGGGAATGGGGCTCCCACAGCCCCTGCTTGACTCTGAATTCATCCAGGCCCTGACTGTTCCAAAAGGGACAAAAGAAGAGTGACAAGGAAGGAACAGAAGTGCTGCTGTGGGCTGGCAGCTCCCCGGGTGCACATCTCTTGCTGCCCTCCCAGAGCAGTGTGTGGGCTGGCTATTCACTGCCCCAAACAATGAGTATCTGATGAGTTCACTCCTTGTACAGGGCCAAATGCTGCCACAAAGTGGGAAGTTGGGTGCTTCCTGTCCAGTTTAAAATCATGGAATATCCTGAGTTGGGAGAGACATGAAAGAGTCACTGAGACCAACTCCTGGCCCTGCATGGGACACCCAACAATCCCCCCCTGTGCTTGAGAGCATTTTCCAAATGTTCCTTGAGCTGTGGCAGGGTTAGGGCTGGGACCATTCCCTGGGGAGTCTGTTCCCATTTGATCTCAACTCCTGTCCCTTCTGCTCATTCCCAGGGATGCCTTGGACGCTCTTTACAGACAACTCCACCGCATTCAGACCGATATTGGCTACAAAACCAATTCTCTGCAGCTAGACAACAAGTGCATGGACACCCGGAGAAAACTCGTGGTCCCTGTGGAGAAGTTTGACCCAGAGGTCGACGCTGTCAGCCGCACCAGGAACCTGCCGAGGGAAAGTCAGCTGGAGCTGGCTTAGCGCGCCGGGAATTGTGCAAGCGCGGGGGGAATGGAAAACTCCCGGTGATTCAGTTCCGCAGCGAGGAAAAGCGACATCTGCGTCGTGTTTGGGGAGAATGGAATTCTTCTCCTAGTTTGTTTTATAACTGTCTGGCCCTTGGATGATGTTTACAGCCTCCCGCGCTCCGAGGAGATTTATAAACAATAAAGGGCCTGTCCCCAGTTGTCATCCGCGGCGATTAAATCCAGCTGGATTCCAGGAGGGATTTGAGGGAGCAGGCGGGTGTGCTGTCGGCACCTCGGTCCTCCGGGCCGCCAGGGGGCGCCACTGTGCGCGGCAGCGACTTCGGCCCACGCTGCCCCCTGGCTGCCCGGGGGAAGAGGGCGCCGCGCGCAGCAAGATGGCGGCTGCGGGTCCGGCCTCAGGCGCCGGGCGGCTCCCGGCTCGTCCCCGGCCCGGCCTCGCTCGGTTCCGGGGCTGCTTGGCCGGGGCGTTGTTAGGGGATTGCCTGGGAGCTGTTTTCGAAGGCAGGAGCGTCGTGAAGCTGCCGGAACTGCTGAGTTTCCTCAAAGGGCTGGAACCGGCGCCGCCTGAGGAGGGAGGGGAGGCGGCGGGGAGCGCACGTGGAGGTGCGTGGGGGGGAGCGCGGCGGGGAGCGGGGGATGTCCCCCGGTGCCCCCTTCACACACCCCGCTGTGCACGGCACTCCGCACCCCAGAGATTCGGGTTAGACCCCAGCACTCCCCAGGACTGGCCTTTGGGGTCCAGTTTGTGTTCCACTCCCTCAGCACCCTCAGGACTGGGCTTTGAGGTGCCCAACCTGCAGAATCCCCAACCCCTCAGCTCCCCCGAATTGTGGGTGCCCCCAGTGCTTACCCCTCACCTGGTGTGGGGCATCTCTGCTGTGACTGCCCTGGCTGTTCCCTGCCCTGCTCTGTCCTGTGCCCATTCCTGATTCCCTAGGGATTCCTTAGGGACACGGCTGATGCAGAAGGCCCCGTGGTTTGCTCTGCTCGGCCCGAGCTGCTCCTGTTCCAGGGAGCTGAGGTGGAGTGTGCTGGGGTGGCAGTGTGAATGGGTGTGGCAGTGCTGGGCTGTCAGCAGGGAGCAGAGGTACCAAAACTTGAGGAGGAGAAGAGTGAGAGAAGCACAGAGTTTTTATTTAACTCGTAGAAAATTATTGCAGCCTTACAGTGCCTGAGGGGAGTCTGCAGGAAAGATGGATGCTATTGACAAACCTTGGAGTGACACGGGGAATGGCCACCCATTGCCAGAGAGCAGGGTTAGATGGGATGTTGGGAAGGAATTGTTCCCCATGAGGGTGGGGAGGCCCTAGCACAGGTTGCCTGGAGAAGCTGTGGCTGCTCCATCCCTGGAAGTGTCCAAGGCCAGGTTGGACAAGGCTTGGAGCAACCTGGGATAGTGGAAGATGTCCCTGCCCACGGCAGGGAGTGGAACAGGATGGGTTTTAAGGTTCCTTCAAACCTAAACTATCCTGGAAATCTGTGATTCTGTGTTGGCCTGGCTCTTGTCCATATATACCTCTGGATGTCATACATCTTCTCCTGGCTCTTACTAATCTTGCAGTATATTCTTTGTCATTATAGCTGTGGATGCAGCTCCCTGGCTGTGTGTCCTGACTCTGACAACCACAGCAGTGTCAACCTCAGAGTGCCAGGGAACTTAAATTCCAGACAGGTTTGGGTTGGAAGGGCACCTTAAAAATCACCCAGTGCTACCCTCTGCCATGGCAGGGACACCTTCCACTATCCCAGGTTGCTCCAAGCCCTGTCCAGCCTGGCCTGGGACACTTCGGGGATCCATGGGCAGCCACAGCTGTCCCTGGCAACTTGTGGCAGTCAGGCCCTGGAGATGAGGGTGGTGCTGGCAGAGGGCAGGAACAGTTTGTCCCTGGCTGCTGGTGTGACTCTTTGCCCTCCCGTTGCAGAGTCGCTGCCCTACACGGACGACACGGCCATGAGCAGGTCGGTGGTGCAGTCACTGCTGGCCAAGCAGGAGTTTGATGAGGTTGACATGGCCAAGAGGTGAGCATGAGGCTTCCTGAAGGTGTAACCATCACTGTGACTGTCTGTGGAAGGGGGGACAGGGGCTGAGGCAGACTAATGCTAATTACTAATTTTTGGAGGGGAAAAAGTTAGGAAATAGGTGGTTAATCCTTTACTTTGTTAATCCTTTTGCTTTGCCATATCTTGGACCATGCAGCAGGATCAGCTGCAGTGTGGAGTCTGAAGCTGCCTTGACAGGGCAGCACTGCTGTGTATCAGCCTTGTGTGTGTTCACCTTTGGGGAGAAGAATGCCTGGAGACTCCAGAAACATTTTGTTTCATGTTTATTTGTTGCTATTTATGTTTGCACTGCCCTTAATTTAGTGAGGGAATAGGAGTGAGCTCAGCTTGACTCTGTTTATGATCCGTTTCCCTGTTGAATCCCTGGCCCTGAGAGCATTTGGTTCCACTTAAGGGAAAGCATTTCTTTGTTTAGAAAACTCTTCCATTGAACTTGAACAAAAGACTTTCCTTGTGGTTGTGACCCACGGAAATGTTTCTAGTTTGCTTCTATTTTGAGGCAGAGCTGAGAGGGAAACAAGTGGGTTATGGAAGGTGATGTTTATACATCCTTCTTTCACACTGTTCTTTGGGAATTGTTTCCTGCAGAACTGTATCTCTGAGCCCTGACTGTCCTTGATTTAGGTGTGTGTTATTAATTCACTTTAGCAAGAGCCTTCATCCAATCACAAACCCCAGTAACAGACCAAACCCCTGGGGTGTTTTCCCCCCTGCCCACACCAGGTTTGCTGAGGAGTACAAGAAGGAACCCAACAGGGGCTATGGGATGGCCGTGGTCAATGTCTTCAAGAAGCTCCTGAGCCCCAAGTGCAGCGACGTGTTTGAGCCCGCGAGAGCTCAGTTCAATGGGAAGGGCTCCTACGGGAACGGCGGCGCCATGAGGGTGGCCGGCATCCCCCTCGTCTACTCCGACATCCAGGATGTCAAGAAGGTAACGGAACATTCTGGGCTTCTCTGGGTGTCCCTGCTGCCAGGGGAGCGTCCCAGGAAGCTTTGCTGACACCGGCGTTTCTGTGGCAGTTTGCGAAGCTGAGCGCGGAGCTGACCCACGCCAACTCCCTGGGCTACAACGGGGCCATCCTGCAGGCCCTGGCTGTGCACCTGGCACTGCAGGAAGGGCTCAGCAGGGAAACCTTCCTGGAGCAGCTCATCAGCCACATGGAGCACGTGGAGGCAGATGACAAGTCTCTCAGTGATGCCCGAGCGTGAGTAGCTTGGGGAAAGCCCCAACCCTGCTTTGGTGGTTTGTTCTGGCTCTTCACATTCTCTCCTCTTCACTGCTCTCTCTGTTTGCAGGCTGGGATTTGAGGATTTACCATTTTCCAGGCGTCTCAAGAAAATCAAGGAATTTTTGGAGCTCAGCAGTGTTCCCAAAGCAGATGTATTGTTTGAGTTGGGTGAGTACCTTTCTTAGTACAAGCATTAGGAAAGCTGGAAGCAAGACTAACTTAGCAAGCCTGGTAAATGTATGTCCCCCTAGATTCCTCTTCAGCCTGTCAGGCACAGACTATGCTGGAAAAGCAGCCTGTGCTCACCAGTCAGGAATTGTGAGTCTCAACCCAGTGATTTCCTCTGTGTATTGATAGGAAAAAAATTTCTTGCTAAGAGAAATTTACCTTGCATAATATTTCTTAATATTCCAAGACTCTTAAGGGCTATTGAGCCATCATGTTGAGTGGGAATGAGTAGATGTGTATGGCCAGGCTATACTGGGGTAACTGGGAATTGCTCTGCAGATGTGAGTGGTACTGGGGAACTGGGGGGTTTCTGAGGGACAAACTTTTGCACCTTTTCCTGGTAAAATCCATGATACTGTTATGGAAAGTCACCAGTAGGAAGGGAAAAGGCAGGGAGGCCAGAGGGTGCTGACGGGGTGTGTTCCAGGCAATGGCATCGCTGCGCTGCGCTCCGTCCCCACTGCCATTTACTCCTTCCTGCGCTGCATGGACGCTGATCCTGACATTCCTGAGCACTACAACGCCCTGCAGAGAACCATCATCTACTGCATCTCCCTGGGGGGGGACACGGACACCATCGCCACCATGGCGGGGGCCATCGCCGGCGCCTACTACGGGGAGGAGCAGGTGCCCCCGAGCTGGGAGCAGAGCTGTGAGGCTTTCCAGGAGACCCAGAGGATGGCCAAGAGCCTCTATGAACTCTACTGCCAGCGGCTCTGAGCTCCAGGACAGCCCCAGGGCTTTCCTGAAGGCAAAGGGATGGTCAGCTCTGCTTCCCCGGTCAGACCCAGCCGTGGATCCGCGCCATCTGCCGACGCCAGCGAGCCTCACCTGGGAAGGGGGAGCCTGCTGCTGTCAGCTGGGAGCTGGGAGCAGGAGCCAGCCTGGAGAAGAGGGGACATCCCCTCCAGTCAAGGGTCAGCTGGGAAGTGGCTGCACTTGGACAGTGGCTGCAGCTCCCTGAGTGTACACAAGTGTCTCATTTTCCATGGATTTCTGCTGCTTGCTTTGTCCACCATTGTGCCATTTGTCATTGCAGTTACTGGTGGGTGTCTGAATCCATGGACTTTCTCCCTGTTTTCATCTGCTCCTGTGTCCATGGGCTGTGTTTTGGTGGTCAGTGGCTTGTCCAGTCTCCACACCCCTGGTACAGCAGCAGGTCATTGTCAGCTGGCCAGATTAGGGATGTCACAGGAGTCACCAGAGTGTCACCTGTGCTGAGTTAGGATAATGGAGTGCAAATTTCTGGGGACATTTGTTGCCTTAAAGGCAGAATGAGAAGGGCCAGAGAAGGGATTTCTTTGCATTGCTGATGGCTCTGTGAGAGACCTTTGATGCCTGCAGACAATCCCAGCTGGCTCATTGTCCCTGCTGGGAGAGGGTGTCACTAATTGCTGCTCCTCCTGTGTCCTTGGCCCTGTGATCCAACAGGCACCTGCTGTACTTTGTGCCCCTTGCACAGCTGCTGTCACACTGCTGCAGCCACTCTGGCTGCTCCTGTGTTCCTAATCTATGTATTCTGTATTTTTAAAGTCCTGTATATGCCCAGAGCACCAAGTGAGATTCCTGTTTAAATCACAGAATACCCCAAATTGAAAGGGACCCACAAGGATCATGAGAGTCCAGCTCCTGTGGAGTGCAGATCTGGGAGTGGAAGTAGTACAGGGGTAGAATGCCTGGTTCTGCTGCAGTCAGTCACAAAAGTGACTTGAGCAGGATGCAGGAGTTAATTTATCACAGTCTCAGCCTTTGTACTTGGTAAAATTTGCCCCAGAATTAAAGGGAAAGGTGGGTTAATTGGGGACATCAATATTGAAAAGAAGCTGGTGCTGGTGGCCAAGAACATTCTAGCACAGCTGTGTTCCAGAACTTCACATTTAAAACCTTTTCCTAGTGGAGCTGGTCAAAAAGGGAAAAACAGCTTGGGAATGGCACATCTAGAAAGGGTTGGAAGCTTTTTAATAATTGAAAACAAAAAGTCATCACATGGAAATGTTTATAAGCTTAAATGTGACAGTGTAACTCTTGTTATTTCTCCAGCATGTCTTGTGACACTGGGAAGTGGCTGTGGTGCTCCCCAGTGGTGTCAGCACGTGGTGGCTGTGTCAGGCTGCATGCACATGTGGGAATCTGGCTGCCACAGGTCCTTCCAGTTTTCCCCGTTGTCTGCTTCCTTCAAGTGCCAGTCTTTTGTGTGATGCTATAATGGGTTTTCCTTGTATAAATGGATTCTTGTCCTGGGAACGTGTGGAATTTTGGTCTGTTGTATATTTTTGTATTGTGCTGCAGATCTGAGCTGTAAAATACCAGGTTTTCCACATTATTCTGCCAGAGGACCAACCAGATTCATTTAATTATTTAAAAGAAGATATTTTTCTTTTAAAGCAGCTTTATAATTTTAAATGTTTGGAACTCCTGACAAGCAAAGAGCTCCTGTTTAAAGACCGGAGCTCTTTGGGCCTGAATTTAGATGTGTACTAAACCCTTCACTTTCCTTGGAAAGAAGTAAAATCCCTCAGTTATCTTTGTTAAGTAGCCAGTGCTCTCTGTTTTCACTCAAGTCATGAAGTTGTGCATCCTCAGTGCCAAGAGGACCAGGAGTGGTTCTTGGTACAAGGGTGAGTTGACACTGGGCATTGCAGGGAGGGCCTTTGGAAAGGCCCCTTTTCCTTCTCAGCCTGTGGAAGGAGTTCAGGTGCTGGAATCCAGCACGTGAGGATGGTGCAGAGAGCAGGGAATTCACTGGGAGCCTCGTGCATGGCAGCAGGAGGATGGCTTCTCCTTGGAATGGGCTGGGTGGCAGCCAGGCTTCCCTGGAAATGTTTCACCCCTTAAGGTGAGATCAGGTGGGAAAACACATTTTCTTCTCTTTGGACTGTGAACCTGTGAAGGTGCAAGTGATTCACCAGTCCTGAGTGTTCCTGACTCTCTCAGGATTGAGGCTGGCTATGCACAAGGTGTGTGATGTAGAATAAAAAAATAATGGAAAAAAAACCACACAGAAGGGAAAGGGAATCCCTAAGACTTCATCTTGAATCCCTGAAATTAATAATCACCAGGCTGGAAGGATCTGGGTTTCAGCCTTTTCTAAAACTGAATTTCTGGAGGCAGGAGTCTTTTCCTTAATCACAAGAAACATGCAGTAACTTTTTGCATAAGGATATCAGTTAGGGAATCTGCTGGGAATGAGCAAGATCTCTTACAATAGAGTGTAAGAGAACTGTATGAGGCAGAGCAAGACCCAGGACAAAGCACAGGTGAGCCCACCTCTATACAATAAGTTTTATTGATGTTTGTCAATACAATCAAGTACTGCAGTTTTAGTTGTGAAGAGCAGGTCAGTTTTGGGTCACAAAGAGTGCATTTTAAACCAACTTTTACTAGGACAGTGCATGTAGTAAGTATTTACAAAACTAAAAACCTCTATATACTAGGTTAGAAATGAAGATACTAGAGGCAAATTTAAAAAAAAAATAGTAAGAATTTGTATATAAAAATGCACATTGTAATGCAGTTTTCAGCATTAAAAATAGACATACCTCATCCAACCCAACCTTTTTTATTCTTGTGATTGAAACCAAAATCCCACGCGCTCACACACACGACAGAAAATAATCCTTTCTGCTGGCTAATATGTACTCAATATTCCAGAAAAAAAAAAATCCTTCTGGAGAGTGAACAGCCTCCCTCATCCTGTGCATCGTTTTTTTTTTTTTAGCCTAACTATGTGCGTGTAATATCTTTGCTTTCCATTAGTGTGTAAATGTAAGAGGTTAAATAGCTGCTAGGGGTGATTATGGGTTTGCTCTGCACGTGATAGGAAAGTGGAATTACAAAACTGTATCTACAGCACAAACTTAATCTGGGGGTGGCTACGGTGAGGAGTTTGGTCGTTGCTTTTTGCCAGCTCGAACGAGAAGTTTGGAATGAAGCAGAACAGAACAAGAAGAGATGGGCTGTAGATTAGGCACAGTATAAATAAGTTGCTTTGAGGAGCAGGATGAAGCTCCCACCAGGCGTGGCAGCTCCTGGCCCTGCACGAGGCTGGACCAGCTCAAATCCCTCTATTCTCCAGAGAAAAGGAGCCAAATCCCCTCCCAGCATCCTCTCCTACCAAACCTGGGTCTGGAAAAATCATCTGAGCTTCCACTTTTTATTTAAGGGACTGTTCCTGCTGGGATATAACCTGTTAGGATCACAACCCAAATGGTCCTGACCATGCCCTCAGGAGTTAAAAACGTCCAGTGGGATCAGACAGCTTCCAGCTTGGAGGTTCATCTCTGCATGAAACTTGCAGCTTTAAGGAGAGAAATTCACAGGGAAAAGATCCCAGGGAGGGGACACACAGCCCCAACAGGCAGTGCCCACAGCACTGGCCGTCCAACTGCAAATTTCCTTCTTGTGTTTCTTAATTTCAGGGTAGGTGAGTTTTTAAAAGGAAGGCCTGAATGGCAAGAGGCAGAAACACAGGACAGGCTTGAGGAGAAAACAAACAAGCAAAACAGAAATAGGAAAAGAAAAGTTGTTTAAATATCTCATCGAGTCCATCTGGAAAACAAGCCCAGTCCCAGTCTTGCTACGTTTCTTTGGCCATCAAACAGGCTTTGGGAAAATGCAAAGGTCAGAGCTGGTGACCAAATTGTTGCTGTTTCTCAGGGATGTGCCTTTGCAGAAGGACATGCAGTGGGATATGCACATGGATTGACTTCAGCAGCATGCTCCTGGCCTGGGATGAGCAGCATCCCTGTCCTGGAAGTGGCAGTGACTGTTCTACTGTGAGAAAACCTGCAAAGCCACAGGATCTGTGTGGGGCAGTGCCATCGTGCCTGGCCCAGAGCCCTGCAGCTCATGCTCAGGTCAGAAATGCTCCAAGCATTAGAGAGACAAAGTGGTAACAACAGGCAAATGTTGATTTCTTTAACCTAAGTCACAGAGTGGCCCCTGGGCTGGTGCCCTGTCACAGGTATTGCACTACACTTGTAAGTGATGTTCTTCAATGGGTCATAGCACCGTGGTGAAATCACTGTGTGGAAAGTTAGAACCAGCACTGTTTTTTCTTAATTCCAAGATCCCCAGAGGAAGGGGGGACACCAATGCAAGAGTTCACACATCCCAAAATAGTGAGACAGGAAAAGCAAGTTGTCCATCAGTGGCACTTCCTTATGTCACACCAGCTGGCAGCACCGTGAGCTAGGCTTGCACTGCCATCCTTGTGTGGGCAGAGATGCTCCTGAGGCCAAGCAAGTCTTTGGGCTGCAGAGACAGACGGGACAGGACCAGCCCTTGGACTTCCCAGCAGGTGAAAGGAGAGAGCAGATCGTTGTTCATCACGGGGTCCCAGCTTCCCTCACTGCCTTTGGAACCGGTCATGGCATCCTCCCAGGTACCAGTGCCTGGATGATTTTATTCCTAAAGGTGCTGGGGGGGGAGGGTTAAAAATAATATTTACTTCTTAGAAGAAGGTGCTTATGCAAAGTGTTCCACTCTTTAGGATTATAAATCCAACCACACTGAATCTGGAGTGAATCGGAGAGACTGCCCCAAAGCACAGTCTGGAAAAACAGGCGTCAGCAAGCCTGGAACTTGGGCATCTGATGGTTTGGAAGGAAATTTCTCAATCCAGCGTGGATCCCTGCTGCTCTATGGGTTTGTGTAAGTGCCTGGGACCCTGCGTTGGTTACCAACACATTAGCCATGACACAGCTGGATTTATTTATCTAGCATTCCAAATGGGAAATGAGGGCACTTGATACAGGCCATGGGGGTCTGGTCTTCCTCTCTGGATGGCCAGATCCTTGCCATCCCAAGTGTGTTCCTGTGTTTGATGTCCAGTCACTGGGGTACTTATTCCAAATATGCTTTGTTGAAGAAGTCACTCCCCTCCCTCCCTTCTCCCTCCCCCAAAAAAAGAAAGATAGATGGATAGATGTCTCCTTCCCGATTACCCTCTTGACTCATGGATCAAACAGTGTGAAGCAAGGTCCCATGACAATGTCTTGCGCGTTCTTCCCAGTGATTTTTCTTTTTTGTATTAATTTTAAAACACTTTTTTATAAAAAAAAAAAAAGAAGTTTATGGCTAAAGTGGGTGAAAAGGAAACGTGCCCAACAGCTGTTATGTGGGGCAGAGCAGGAACCCGGAGAAGGAGGAGTGGATGTATTCCGTGGAGTACAGCCCATTGGCCTGGTCCGAGGGCATCTGTACCCAGACCTGGTCGTTCTCCTTGAGTTCAAGCACGGCACTGCCCGAGGCCTGGTCCAGGTACCCCTTTTTGTACTCATCGTAGGTGTAGGTGGCCGGCACGTTGTTCTTATACAGAGCCACCCAAACGTTGGTCCCTTTGACGTGCACGTGGTAGGCAAAGTAGTAGATTCCGGATACGGGGCAGGTGAAGATCCCGGTGACCGGGTTGTAGCCGTTGTGCCCGTTGTACAAGGTCCGGTCAAACTTGACGGGCATGCCGGATGCGGGGAAGGGGGAGGTGAGGATGGCAGTGAAGGCCGGCGCGATGCGGGCAGCGAGCTCTCCTCGGCCGTACTGTGGCTTGCCCGGCTTCCCGTTGCCCAGCACAGCCCCCTCCACGCCACCGTCCGGCAGGTGCAGCCCCGCGATGCCCGTCTCGTCCAGCACTCCTGGCGCTCCTGGTGGCCCAGGTGGCCCCGGTGGCCCTGGTGGCCCATTCAACCCTGGTGTTCCTGGCATTCCGGGGGGGCCGATGGGTCCGGCCAGGCCAGGCTCGCCGGTCTTCCCCTCGCCGGGAATGCCAGGGAGCCCAGGCTCCCCTTTCAGGCCTGGTAACCCCTGAGGCCCCATGGGGCCAGCAGGTCCTTGCAATCCCGGGATGCCGGAGGGGCCCCTCAGCCCCGGCTGCCCTGGGATCCCACCGTCCCCTTTGGGCCCGGGGCCGCCCGTTAATCCAGGCACCCCCGGAAGGCCGATGAACCCCGGTTCACCTTTGGGGCCCGTTGGGCCGGGAGGTCCCAGTGACCCGGGCAGGCCTCTTTCTCCCGGCACCCCCGGCTTCCCCGCGAAGCCGTTCGGGCCCTGGTCGCCGCGTATCCCCGGCATTCCCGGGGGCCCGCTCGGCCCCACGTCCCCCTTGGGGCCGGGCAGCCCGTGCTTGCCCGGCAGCCCCATGGACCCCGGCGGGCCCGGCGGGCCGATGATGCCGGCAGGGCCTGGCTCGCCCGGCTCGCCATCAACGCCGGGCTCCCCCTTATCGCCGATGGCTCCCTGTGCCCCGGGCTGCCCGCGGTCTCCTTTCAGGCCGGGCATGCCCGGCTTCCCATAGCCCGTGGGGCCTGGCAGGCCAGGGAGGCCGCGGATCCCGGGCTCTCCCTTCGGTCCCATGGGGCCCTGTATCCCCGGCACCCCCGCGACGCCCGGGACACCGATCCCGTCGATCCCGGGGGGTCCCCGCGGCCCCACAGGGCCGGGCTCCCCGGTGACACCCGGCCCGCCCGGGGGACCCATGTCGCCCTTGTCCCCGGGCGCTCCGGGCAGCCCATCGAGGCCAGGCTTCCCAATGCCGGCGGGCCCAGGGGGCCCCGCAGGGCCGGGAGGGCCCCCGTTGCCCCGGGGCCCCGGTAAGCCTGGCTTCCCCACGCCGTTTTCACCCTTCATCCCTCGTTCTCCGCGGGGCCCCGGCTCTCCTTTCGGGCCAGGCTCTCCCCGAAACCCGGGCAGGCCAGGGCCGCCCTGGGGACCCGGCTTCCCATTGACAGAGAGGCCGGCTGGCCCGGGCAGCCCCGGCGGGCCGGGCAGTCCCCTCGGCCCTTGCTCCCCACGCATGCCGGGCTCGCCCTTGGCTCCGGGCATCCCTTTCATACCCGCCTTCCCGGGGAGTCCTGGGATGCCCGGTTTCCCAATGCCCGAGAAGCCCGGCGGCCCAGCAGGCCCAGGCTGGCCGTGCATTCCCGGCTTCCCCGTGCCCGGTTTTCCTGGGTAGCCGGGGGGCCCGGGAGGTCCACGAGGGCCAGGCTTCCCTGGCGGTCCTGGCTCGCCTTTGAGGTCCATGGGCAGCAGAGGTGGCATGTCTGTGGAGAGAGGAGACACAGAGTGTCACTAGAGCTGGCCTGGGCAAGGAGTGTCCTTGGGATGTTGGAACCAGGGTCTCTGAGTGGCCTGGGCTGGGCTTGAACGGGGACCCTTCCACTGAAACATGGCCACAGCAGCTTCCTGGGCCCCCACATCATCAGCAGGGCTGTCCTGAGGGGAGGCCAAAGCCCAGAGTTCTCTCATTGCAGCTTCACATCCCTCCATGATGTCAGGTGCCACCATGGAAGGTGCCAGTGCTTGTGTCAGCTCTGGCAGGGCTATTTTGTGATGAGTTACTGCAGGGTGGTTTTGGAGCTGGATTCAAACCTCCTGCTGCCTTGCTTCCCAGCGGCCTCGAAAGCACCGTGGGATTCAGTTGTTCCTGCCTGGGTTCAGCTGAGAGGATGGCGACAGAGCGAGCCAAGACTGGGGATAATCCCTCACCCCGTCCCGCGAGTCCAGGGCCTTGGGAGACCTTTAATCCTTTTGGATTAAAAAGAAAACTCTTGGACATGTACTCCAGAGCCTGAGGAGGTGATGGATGTATGGGTTAGGCCATGCCTACAGTGCTTGCTGGCACAGCTCCCGAGTCCAGCAAGGCAGAGAAAAACCAAAAAGCAAAAAAGCTCTGGGGATGGAGCAGAAGCCAAGAGCTGGGAGGGAAATGCAGCCTCAGCTCCGTCCAAATGAGTCAGCCCAGCTGGGAATAGGCCGCAACCACTTGACATTTCAAGAATTTATTGAGGTCTTTTGCAAACGGATATAAGAAAGAAACTAATGGGCTGAGAGACTCCAAAGGCAAGGAGAGGCAGATGACATGCCCACCACAGCTCAGCATGGAAAGCACAGACGTGAGCATAAATAACTCCTCGAGGCTGGCCCAGGCAGGGTGTCACCTCCCACGTGACACCAGGAAAGGGTGAGAAAGAATAAATCTGACAAACTCTTTTTTTGGGCAGTTTGAAATGAAGGAAATACTCGACAGTCACATGTACACGTGATGATGGTGAGAAATGCAAAAGGCAGAGGAAAGGGCTATGACATTTTGGGTGAATGTAAATCAAATCTGCCCGAGGGAGATCATTCCAGTTGGGAAGAGTTCTATATGGACAAGTTCCTGGGATAGGGATGGATCCTGCCTGGGGTGGGAGCAGGATACAAGGTCTGCCAGTCTGGCCCTCTCGGTGAGCCAAGCTGGGCTTTGGGAGCATGGACACACGTGGTGCTGGGATCTGCCAGCACGGAGATTTCCTCAGTCAACGGGAAAAGCTTATGGGAGATTTGAGACACGTGAAAAGAATAACTGTGGCAGCAGCAGGCACAGCTCCCGGAGCATCAGAGGTGGCTTTGCCTGCCCTGAACACAGCAATTAGCTCTGGCCCTTCCCAGCCTGGTGCTGCTGTGTTTTCCTTGGGTAATAGAAACACTTTTAGAGCTTATCTATAAATCAAAGCCTGGCCCACGTCCCCAGCTGTAGCTGTGGTCACTTGGCTCTCTTGATGAAGGAAATACTTGTCTGTCATGACATTGCCACTGGATTTCTGCAAACTTCTGCTCCTCACCCAGGAAAACGGTGTGGAAAAGAGGGCAAGGGAGCTGTGCAGTGCTGCACTATTTCTGGGGTTTGAATTCTGGAAAAAAATTCTCCAGTAAATTATTTCAATGTGTTTTCTCCCCCTACTTTTTCTTTTTAATTTTTTATTTTCCTGCAATGGTTTGAAACGAATTCGTTTTCTAGGTCATTTTGCATGGAATCAGAACAAGGATCTACAGCTGAGCCCACGAAGGAAGGAAAAAGCACACACACACTCTCTCACACAAGGCAGTGGAGAGAAACGCCAGGCGGGAGCTGCCAGCTTGCAGGCGGCCAAAAAAGCAGACGGGAAAACCAAACCGGGGCCGTCAGCGCAGAGAAACTGGGACACTGCAGCCCCACTGGTGTCCGATTTCAAAAGCCCATGTCTTACCACAGACACATGTCTCGGAGCTCTGCACTTCACAGCACCAGCGAGGGGTTCTGTGCTCCCCTCAATGCATGAACTGAGCTGCTGTGAATGCTAACAGAGCCAGCTGGGGCAGCAGGAGGGGAACAGGGCAGGAATGACCCCTGGGAGCTCCCACCGCAGAGCATCCCAGCTCCTGAGGAGCATGGACGTGGCCAGGTGGCTGCTGCAGCCCCTCCGGAGCTGTGTTCATCCCGTTAAGGACCCGTCCTGCCTGGAGAGGGGAACCAACAGCACAGCCTGGCCAGCAGAGGAACAATCCAGCAGGATGGGAAGTGGTTCCCAGCCATGAGCAGCCAGCAGTGGGTCTGGCCAGCACGGCCAGATGACACTGCAGGAAGGAGAGGTTGGCTGCTCTGTGGCGGAGCCCGGCCGAGCTTGTTCCAGAGCTGCTGCCAAGCTCTGTCTCGTGAGAGAGTTTCACAGGCTCACAGGGATGTTGTGTGGGATCAGTGTTTTAGCACCTCTCATGCTGTCTCCCAGCAGTGGGTGCCCCAGCACAGCACTCGTTCGTGGGTTTACCTGGCTGCAGGGCCATCGACATGGTTGAAATTAAGCCAAAATAAACCCCCAATGTGCAAATCTCTGCTTCAATGTTCTGAGCATTTCAGCATTTAGCAGCATCTCCTCCCCTGAGCTCCCTCTGTGCTCTGGGGCACCTATTTTTGGGTGAGAAAAGGTGTCTGGCACCCTGAAGAAACCTGTCACTCACCAGATGGCACCTGGAGGCAGGAGGGAACCCCCCAGCTCCGGGGCCAGGCTGGGGGGGCCCTGCAGAGCTCCCCCCGGGCCGGGGTAACCCGCAGGGGCACGGCACAGCCCTGCGCCGTCGCGGCCAGTCAGCTGAGCTCCCCAAGCAGGGCAGAAGGCCAGCAGGGATTTTCCTTGCCAAATTAGAGGTTAAGCAGAGATGGGAGCTCGGTGGGATCCAGGAGGCACCGGCTTCCCCAGCTGCCTCTGTGCGGCCCCACAGCCGGTGGCTCGGGCTGCAGCTGTCCCTGCGTCCCTCTCTCCTGTCCCCCACCTGTCCTCTCCTTCCCAAGGGTTTTAGAGGAGTAATGTCCAAGGGACTTCTGTGCTCGGTCCTGCCTCAGCGTCCCTTCTGCCTGGTCTAACCTGGCAGAGCTTGTCTATACCTCTCCTTGCCCCAGCCTGGCGCACTCTGCTCTCCCCACCATAGGCAGCGTTGCTCAGAGGCAATGCAAGTCACTCCCGTGCATAGGAAGAAGGGAAAAAAGAAGGGAGAACAGCAGGGAGAGATTTGAATCCAGTCCCACCAGCAGCTGAAGTGTTCCTGTGCTACGCTGGAAGGTTTTGGCTCTGGCTGGGATTCAGGGAGCAGCTTTACAACAGCTGGGAAGGGGGCAGGGAGGGGGGCCTTGTAGCACACTTCAGCTCCAGGTTTTGCTGTGTGTTTTCTGACACATGTGCTGGGCTGAACTCCTGATAAGCCATTCAGCCCTCCAGTAAATCAGCCACCGGTGGCCCAGCCTTCTCTGGTTTCTCCTCCCAGAGCCAAGACTTCAGCTCCTGGGAGGGTCCAGGTCCATGACAACCCCTAGGGAGGCTCCAGTGGCTCTCCCCAAGGGCCAAGCACCGACCTGGCAGGCCTGGATACCTGAGCCCAGCAGGGCCCCATCCCGTGGGGGTGCCAGCACTGGGCTGGGTGCAGGAAGGGCAGCTGGGGACAGGGGATTATGGAAGGCTGAGGGTGCTGGAGCCCCGGCTGTGCAGAGCAATGACCCTGGTGCCTCTGCCCCTCTGGGTGCACATCACTCAGTGGGGAGTGATTCAACACGTCTGGAGTTTCTGGTTGCTGCTCTCTGAGAGAGGAAATGTCTCTCTTCTGCTCTTCCCTTGCCAGGCTGGGTCTCAGCTCCAGCCTTGGCACTCTTTCCTTTCCCAGCTGGTGCAAAATGCAGACAGGGAAACGGAATAGGTGGAGGAGTGGAAAAAGCCTTGCCAGAACAGCTCAGGTTTAACAGCAGGGAAAGGCAGAGACAGCAAGTGCTGGGGCTTCTGTGCCTCCTGCTGCTGGGGATGGGCAGGAGGGCAGGAGCCAGAGGCTGGAGGGTCCCCTGTGTCCCCTGGCTCCCAGACCAAGGTGCCCTCCCAGCCCCAGCAAAGGGCTTCACTTCCCTGCTGAGCTGTGTCCACCCTGTCACTGGGTTAAAGACCCAAATGATCCGGCCATGCTTGGCCAAGTGTTTTGGACAGCAGCACCCTTGGCTGTGCCAGGCAGCTTCCAGGAGCCTGAAGGGTGGAGGGTGACAAGTGCCCCGTGGCTGTGAGGTGCCACATCCCCTTCCCACTGCCCCGTGTCCTTACACAGTGCCACAGAGTGCATCCCTTACCCAGGTACTGCCCTTTGCCTTCACGGAACGGGGGTCCCAGGGGTCCCTTCACCATGGGCTGCATGTACTTGACTTGAGCGTAGCCCCCCACGCCGCCTCCCGCCGCCGAGCCGGGGCCCATCACCATCACCAGCGTGCCCAGCATCACCGGCAGCACCACGACGTCCGGCAGCATCCTGCTCCCACGGCTCCTGCAGACAAAGCAACAGTGACATTGGGTACACACACCCCTCACCAGGACCAGCTGGGAGTCCAGGAATGATCCCCATGGGAACAGGACTCCCTTGAATCTGCCTTTTTGTGGGGCAGGTATCCTGAACACGTTGCCCCTCCTGACACAGCAGAGCTGGGAGATGCACGGTAAATACAGTTTATAGAATAGAATCCCAGAATCACTGAGGTTGGAAAGGACCTCCAAAACCATTGAGCCCAACCTGTGACTGATCCCCACTTGTCACTAGCCCAGAGCACTGAGTGCCACATCCAGTTGTTCCTCAGACACCTCCAGGACTCCACCACTTCCCTGGGCAGCCCCTTCCAATGCCTGACAGCCCGTTCCACAGAGAAATTCTTTCTGATGTCCAACCTGAACCTCCCCTGGCACAGCTTGAGGCTCTTCCCTCATCTTGCACTGTAACCAGCCATAGGGGTGCCCAGTGGAGTCTTACAGAGGCTGCCCTGAGTTTCTGTGGTAACTCTCACATCCCTTATGCATATCTAGCAAATATAAGAGGAGGGAAAAAGGCAGATGAGACCTGCAAACCCACTGAGCCCAGCATTGCTGTCACATCCCTCAAGTGAGCAGGGGCTCCTCTCACTTGGGACCCTGTGGGAAGCACAAGCTGCCACTGCCAAGCCCTGCCTTCCCTGGGGGCAGGGAAGGGTGCTGAGCCTCCCGAGTGGGTGCTGAACCTCTCAAATGGGTGCTGATCCTCCTGAGTGGGTGCTGAGCGTCCCAAATGGGTGCTGGGCCAAACCCACAACATGGGAACCAGAAATTTGCTGCGTTTGTGGCTCAACTGCGGCGCTTCGCGGGCAGCACCAGGAACTCGCGCAAAGGACGAGGGATGGGAGCAGCAGCCTCAGCCTTAAGTGCCTGTTTATTTAAAATAAACCCTCTTTATAAATATTCTCTTCCTCCAGCAACTCTCCCTGTCAGCTCCACGTGTGGAGCTGCAAACATATTGATTTGCAAAGAACATTTATTTTCGGAAGCTTAAACAACACGTGACGCCAAAGAGCTTTTTGCTGCTTTTCCTCCTTCTCACAATAATTGACCTGTGGTGGTTATTAATGAGAATTAAGCTCCTGGCCTGTCCTGCCAGGGAGCAGGGGCAGGGCTGCTGCATGCTGGGATTTCATCGGAATTTCCTGAATCGCTTTTGCTGAAGCAGCAGTGGAAAAAAAAAAAAAAAAAAAAGCTGCAGCCTAGAGAAAAAACAACCCAAATTAAAACAAAATTAAAGCAAATTAAGTCAAGGGAGCAGGGAGCCCTGGCATGGGATTGTTCCTGATGCCACAAGGGCTTGGCAGGTTTTTGGAGTCTCCAGGGACGAGGCAGCCTTGACAGCTGCTCTTGTGCCTGGAAAATGGTCTGGGAGTCAGCTGAGGGCTGGAGGGGACAGGGATGGCCCTGCCATTAGCAGCACGATGGACCCTGTGAGGATGCAGGTGGCTGTGGCAGATGCTGGAAGGGGAACTCTGCTCTGCCCATCCCACCAGAACCACAGGCCCGGAGCGGTGCCATTCCCACTGAGACACCAAAGCTGTGGCTGTGGGTTGGGTGGCACTGCCAGGGACAGGGGTGACAGCCACCCCCAGCCTCCTTGGCAGCACGGCCAGGGCCTCGCCGGCATTATTGTTTTTCTGTCTTCAGGGTCGAGGAGAGGAACGCTTCTTTTTATGAAGCATTATTTTACAAGGATTTGTTTAAGGGGAAAAGAATCCCATTCTAAGGGATTGCAGCTGTAAAAATACAGTTTCTGTTAAATAAAAGAGGAGAACAAACCCCTGAATCAGCTATTTACTTGTTTTCCTTACCTGGTATGACCCCTGTGCCTCCATCTCACCTCCCTCCCTTCCTAGCTCTCTCCTCTCCCACCTGGATTCACCCCTGCTCCTCCCGTTTTCTCGGGATGCTGCCATGGGAGCAGCACCCTGGGGTGGTTCAGCCCCTTGCTCCTGGGCATTGCATCCTCCTGCTGTGAGACCTCAGCCTTTGGAGAGATGTGGGATGCAGGGAAAATGGAGCCAGAGGGAAGGGAGAGGGAGGACAAGGGAATCTGACACAGTTTCATTGTATATTGGATATGAAACTGAGTTCCCTGCTCTGTGTCCTCTGTCACCCTCTTGATTCAGCCAGGTCATTCCAACTGCCCCAGTCTCTGCAGAGCAGCAGGGGAAGCCTGGCCTGAGCCCCCAGGTACGTGTCCCTCAACAAAAGGGGTCTCTGGTGCTGAGCTGTCCCCCCCAGGCCGTGCCCGGCACTGGGGCAGGAGGCCTCCTGCTACCCGCGCTCTCCAGGCAGTGATTTAATAACAATAAAATGGAAACATCTGGAGTCTCATATGATGGATAAAGTGTGCACAACGTGCTTGTGGAGAGGCTCTTTCATGCTTGAAATCTCCTGTGTTATGAACTGATAATTAATCACACGGAGCAGCCACACGATGCTCCCATCTCGCCTGGCAGGTCATGAATGGTGGCAGATCCATCATGTGTATAGGGTGGCTACAGACAGACAGACAGACAAGGGTCACCTGCCCATCCTCCTGGGGGTCCCCTGCCTGTCCTACCGGGGTCTGGGGTCAAGAACCTGCTCTTGTATGGTCAACAGAAATCCCATGAGATTCATTTTTTTTCCCACTTGGAGCAGGGGAGACGCTTTGGGGGTCCTGTGCTCCCGGCTCACTCCACTCTGCCTGGGCACTGCAGCCACCATACTGGGCACTGTCCAGCCAGGCTGCTGTCCTCCAGAGGCAGCTCCAGCCCCCCAGCACACTCCAGTACAACCAAAACCATCCCTTGACGCAAAGCCAAGCCCAGCAGGAGCTGCTGAGCCAGGAGGGTTCATACAGGGGCAGCACTTGAGGGGTCCCTGCTGTTCTCTGGGGATGCTGGAGCAGGATGGGGCCCAGCAATCCTCCACACTGCTCAGCTCTGGGGGGAGCAGGGCCCCGACCCAGCACCGAGACCCCTGGCACGACTTCAGAGCCGCGGCCGCCACGCTGACGGTGCGAGTGTCGGCTCCCCTGGCAGGCGGCGAGCAGACGTGTTAAAAACCTTTGGCACGCCATGAAAGCGCTGGGAACGGGGAAAAAATCTCACACTTAAACCATGAGAAAAGACAAGAAATGTCACCTTGTTCTTGCAGGAAAACAACCAGCCCGTGCTGCCTCCGTCGCTCCGCAACTGCTCGTGGCTTGTGCTGGGCAGCCCGGTGAGCTCCCAGCTTGTTCCTGGAGTGCTCCTGGCCATTGCCAGTGGAAGGGGGCTGCTGGCCCCCACACTGTCCCACTCTCCCCACAGAGCCCATGTCAGCACTCCCATGCCTGTGCACTGGGCAATGTTCCTGTGAACACCATGGCCCCGCTTCCCCACGGACACGGCCAGGGCTGTTGGCTGAGCTGCAGCTGATTTATGGCCCCTGTTACTTAAATATTAATGAAGGGCCTGGCCGGCCCCGCGCTTGCTCCCTTTGAGGCTAATTATTTTTTAAGTCAATATATGTGATCCACGGGGGATCTGCCATTGTGACTGAAGGTCGGCACAACGGGGAACTTGTTTATAGCCGGCAGTCAAAGCGTGGTCAGTTTGGGGCACAGCATGTGCTCTCTGGCACTCCCCCCAGCTCCATCCCCACATCCATCCCAGGGCCACGCCAGCCCCACAGAGGGGCTCAGGGATGAGGCAGGATGGGGAATTTGATGCACTTCAACTGCATGCCCAGGTGAGGCCCCATCCCATCCCCATGCCCATTGCTGTCTGCATCCTCTTCCTCATGCCCAAACTGTCCCCATTCTGTGCTCTGGGATCACAAGGCACAGCCACCACCTCTGGAAGGTGTGGCAGAAGCTGTCCCCAGGCTGGGGGGGAGCCGTGGGAAGCTCCTTGCCCTCGCCCAGGGCTGGGGGGATGCAGGGAAAGGGAAGCACCGGGAGCAGCCGGCGCGTGTGGGTGGGCTGGAGCACGGCTTGGCCGCCGCCGTGTCCCATCGAGCCGCTCCATCCTCCGGTCATTTACAATAAAAAATAAAGCAGGGAGGATTTCCAAGCCCAACACGGGGCTGGCCCGGCTCCAGCGGGAGGTCGATGATTTGCTTTGCGCTACACATGCTTTAAAAATAATAATAAACCCAGTCAAAAACGAAAAGTGAGCTATGAAGAGGGAGAACAGCACGTTGTTTCCGCAGGCTGGGCTGCGAAAGCCAAAGGCATCAGGGAGCAGCTCGGCTGAGCAGCGCCGGAGCGTGGGGGAGACTTGGCACCAGCCTGTCCTTGACTGCATGACACCTGATCCCATCCAAGGCTGCTGTACGCGCTGCCGGACCCGGAGCCCGAGCCGGAGCCTCGCCCGCCAGCAGCCCAGGGAACAAGAAAACATTTTCCTTGATGAAGAAAAAACACCCCACCCCATCTGCAGGGACCTGCTCCTGCACACAGTGCCCAAGCCTGGCCCTGGACGGAGCGGGATAGGCATGGCATGGCATGGCATGGCATGGCATGGCATGGCATGGCATGGCATGGCATGGCATGGCATGGCATGGCATGGCATGGCATGGCATGGCATGGCATGGCATGGCATGGTGTGTACAGCATGGTACAGCATGGTACGGCATGGTACGGCACGGTATGGCATGGTATGGCCCGACACAGCTTAGCAGATCATGGCATGGCATGGCACAGCACAGCATGGCCATGGTGCCCCCTGCCCACGGCTCACTCTGCTCAGGTCCTGCAGTGATGCCAGCACCAGGGGCGGTGGCACCGCTTGATCCCGCGGCCGCCGGGTCAGGGCTCAGCTCGAGCGGATTAGTGACCCCGGGCGTGTGTGCCGGGAGCGCAGCCGCAGGTCACGGCTCAGGGCTTAATCCCTCACCTCCAGCTGTCAAAACTCCTCTGCAGCAGCCCTGGAGGGTGTGCGTGGGGCTGAGGGCATCCCTGCGGATGGGCAGGCACCCAAGAGCCAGACGGGCACCCCCGGGTCTGGGTGGAAGCCCCTGGCTCGGAGCTGCAGCAACACCAGGTCCTGCCTGGGGCAAGGCTCAGCCTGGCTCACGGCATCCCTGTCGCAGACATCTTTTATGAAAAATCTTCTCTTTAGGATTGTTCCTCCTGAGAAGCTGAGAGGCCTCAGGAACAAAATGGAACCAATGGTTATCTGCTGCTGTGGAATGCAACAGGTGCATCTGGGATTGGTCTCATGTGGTTGTTTCTAATTAATGGCCAATCACAGCCCAGCTGGCTCAGACAGAGAGTCCGAGCCACAAGCCTTTGTTATCATTCCTTCCTATTCTATTCTTAACCAACCTTCTGTTGAAATCCTGTCTTCTATTCTTTTAGTATAGTTTTAATATAATATATATCATAAAATAATAAATCAGCCTTCTGAAACATGGAGTCAGATCCTCGTCTCTTCCCTCATCCTCAGGCCCCTGTGAGCACGGTCACACTGGGGTGCTGCAGTTCCCTCACTGATTACAGCTGGGAAGTCACCCACAGAGGTGGGTGAGACCCAAGGGACGTGTCCCCCCTTGCTCTGGCCCCAGTGGAGTTTCTGCACCCCAAATCCCCAGTCCCACCCCCCCACCAGCCTCCCCTCCACTGAAATACCAGAGCTGCAGCATTAATAGCAGGGTTCCCTGCCAGGTGCATAGTTTGACCAGTCGAATCACACATGCCAAACCACAGGTATTTTATGAGACGTTTCCTGTTATGAAGACATTTTTGTGGGGATTCATTTTTTTCCTCCTTTCTTCTTCCCCTCTCCTCCTCCTCCTCCTCTTCCCAGTGGGATGGTGGCCTGCCCAGGGGCAGCTGTGACGCTGTCCCTGAGGGCTGGAGGAGCAGAGCAGGAGCCAAGTGCCAGAGCTGGGCTGCAGGAGGGATGAGGGTGCTGAGGGTGTTGGAGGGTTCCATCCCCCTGGCTGGAACCCCTTTCCAGGGGGCTGTGCAGGGTCCAAACTGCTCTGTGAGCCCAGGCTCATGCCATGACCAAGCACAGACACTTGTGCCTGGCTCCTGGTGTGGGATGTGGAGCATTTGCCCAGACACCACCTGAAGGACAGGGGCTGAGAGCCCCAGGGAGCTGCTGGAGCTTTGGGCATCGCTCTCCAAGGACCCTGTGCTGGCTGGGCCAGCCCTGCTCCAGGGACAGGTAGGTCCTGGTGGGAGCAGTGGGAAGCAGTTGGAGTTTTCCCGAGGTCTGCAGGTCAGACCCACCTTGCTCCTGTGCAGAAATAACATTTCCTAAGGCAAGGGGTGTTTTGCAAAGAAATCTGCTAAGCCTGGAGGGACCCGCAGGGAGCAATTCCCATCCCAGGGAATTTGCAGGCAAGTGGCCATCAACCACAGACATTTAAACTTCCAGCCTCGTGCTAGGGTCACTGGATTCATTGTAATGAGCCTTCTGGGGCAGGGTGCTCAGGGCAACTCCCTTGGGGGGCTGCAGGCTTGGACATGTGGGGCAGCAGCGCTGTGGCTGTTCCAGCCCTGCCCACCTATCCCATGGAAGGGGACCCTGCTCAGGGAATGCAGTGGGAGCCCCTAACAGCACCTGGGGAGCCCTCAGTGGCTCTGGATGCAACGAGGAGCCTCAGCAGCAGCACCTGTTCTCCCAGGGAAAAGAGGTGCTGGCCTTGCACCATGGTAAATCCGAGCTCCAGAGCAGTGGGACAGCATGGAGCCAGCAGCTCCCAGTGCCCCAGGACAGCTGGTGCTACTGGTCAGTCCCTGGCACAGCATCCCCACCACGGTGTCCCCACCCTGTGGTTTTCCCACCTGAGCTCTCCACTCCTCCCTCAGCACCTGCCCAGGTAGGACAGCAGATGTGTGAATTGCTGTGAGAACATCTCCTCCTGTCTGAAACACCAGGAACATCCCCCATCCCTGCCCAGCTGCTCAGACAGGAACCTGCCTCGCAGTGTTTAGCCTAACAGCAATTTTATTTTAACGTCAGAGTTTGGAATTCTGTCTCCTTGGTTTTGCTGGGTCCTTTGATCTCCATTTCCTCTCCTTTTCCAGCATTTTAGCCACCCCCAGGTGAGCCTGGCTGCTGCCAGCCCTGCTGCCTGTGCCTGCCCGCCCATCAGCGCTCCCGCACGTCCTCCCCGCGGTTATCCTCCACAAAACCCCTGTGACAAATCACCCGGCGGCACCCGCTTCACCTCGGAGCTGCATCTCCTTGCGGGGGACTCCAGAGCTCGGCTACTGAGCCCCAACAGGGCAAGACCCTGCTTGGGGCACCCCTGGCTGCACCTGCCCGTCCCCAAGCACTGCAAACCCTCCCGGTGTGGCCATTCCGGGGCTGCCACCGCTCCCTGTCCCACTGGGTCGGTCCTTGGGGACAGCGGCGTGGCCGCAGGTGACAGGACCTGCCCGAAGCGATGCTGGGGTGTCCCAGCCTGGGGTCAGCCCAGGCAGGTGCCCTGTGGCCGAGGATGGTCCATGTCCCCCCCGTCCCCCCGCCGCCGCGTCACCGAGCCGGCCCCTGCGCCTCTCCTGGGGTTAACGGGGGAAAAAAATATTGTTTATGCTTCTCTAATATCGGCCTTCTGTTTTGCATTTGCCGTTTCTTCAAAGATAGGGAGCCGCCTCTGCCAAGATTCCAGAGGAGATATCCTCAGCAATGCCGACCGCGCTCCCCACCGCACTCAAAGAAAACAAATGTCAGGCCAAGGATTGATATGAAATAGTTTAAAAATGAGAAAAAGCTGCCTTACAGCTAGGTTTACATTAAAATAAATTTCAGGAGCGGGAGCCTCGGCTGCGTCCCTCCCTGGCGGGCGGCGCTGGGGGATGGGGTTACCTGCCGGGGCGGTGCCTCGGTCCTGCCTGCCTTCCCCTCGGCAAATCGCGGCCCCGCGCCACCATCGGCTTCCCCATCCCCTCGCCATGCCTTCACCATGCCCCTCTCTTCACCATTTCTATACCCATCCCCATCCCATCCCCATCCCCATCCCCATCCCCATCCCTTCCCCATCCCCATCCCCATCCCCATCCCCATCCCTTCCCCATCCCCATCCCCATCCCCATCCCCATCCCCATCCCATCCCATCCCATCCCCACCCCTATTCCCATCCTATCCCCATCCCCATCCCATCCCCATCCCCATCCCCATCCCCATCCCCATCCCCATCCCTATCCCCATCCCCATCCCATCCCATCCCCACCCCTATTCCCATCCTATCCCCATCCCCATCCCCATCCCTATCCCCATCCCCATCCCATCCCCATCCCCATCCCTATTCCCATCCTATCCCCATCCCCTGCTGCCCCCAAGGCCATGCACCATAAAGGAGCACTCCTGGCACAGCAGCCATGTGCAGCTGCTTCCCCATTTCCACACCCAGGGAAGGGGATGGAGTGCACGTTTCAGGCAGTATTTATGTTATTTAATTTAATTTAATTTCTGTGAGCTGATGCGAGACCCCAGCCAGCCCGAGGTGTTCAGTGGAAACTCTGACAAGACACTCCTGTATCCCACGCTCCTGTCTGGCACAGCCTCGTGCTCCTGCCTGGATTTCAGATTTCCCCTGTGCCCTGTAATCCCCATTTTTGGGGGTATCCTCTCTGCCAGGCTGTGCTCCTGGAGTCCCACAGCACCATGGGGCTCCACGCCCCCATCCCAATGGACAAACCCCACGTGCCTTTCCATTGGGACAGCTGTGGGTTGTGCAAAATCAAGCTGATTTTTTCCCAGAATTTTGTTTGGAAATAATTTGCCTGACGCTGTCACAAGATGTTTCACCATTGCTGAATCAGCTGCTTTGATTTTTCAATTTGAAATTTCTACTTTTTTTTTTTTTTTTTTAAAGTTTCCACATTTCCTTTGTCTCAGAATTGACAGTCTCACAGGGAATTCCAGTGGCCCTGCTTTCCTGAGGATTACACCAAACCCCCATGCCACAGGAGCCTGTGCAGGGGCAGCAGAGTCCCACAGGACAGCACCACTCCTGGACAGCTGGGTGACATGTCCTGGGGACCATCAGGTGCCACTCAGTGTCCCCACATTCACCATCCTTGTCATTAACCCTCTTTCACGTAGTGCCAATGTGCCACAACCCAAAGCCACACTCTCCTTTCCAGGCTGCAAATTTCCAGTTCAATCAAGTTTCCCATTGAATTTGCTCCAAAGGGTTCCAGACCACCCCCCTTACCTGGACCCCCACACCCAAAATTGTGTTCATCTCCCACTGCTCTTCTCCTCCCAATGTGACACCATCAGACAGCTCTGCCCTGCCCAGGGCACACAGCACCTGCAGAGCAACCAGCCCTGGACAGGGCAGCCCAGAGGGAAGTGGTATGGATTTCATGTGTCCCAGATCATCCCAGAGGAAAATCCACCTCTGGATGCAGGATGGAGAAAGGAGAAGCTGGGACAGTGCTGGGAGCTGGCTAAGAAAGGCCCAGAGGAGCCAGTGACCTTCACAGCTCCAGAGCATCTGCCCTGGGCATCGCTGTTACCATTGACCCTTTGCCAAGCAAAACTGGGGCCTTGGAGCTCCAGCATCAGTGGAAAGCAGTGCAGAATATCTGGAATATTTTCTTAGTAGGATTCATTTGTTTCTGTTAGAGACGCTGGCCCTGGATGGACACACAACCAGTGGCTGTCTCTGTGTCCCAGGGGACTGAGAATGGGATGGAGTCCAGTCCCTCAGGGTCACTCCCTGATTTTGCACCCCTGTGCTCCCATCTGCTCCATTCAAATGTTCCCATTTGGAAGCACCGGGGCACAAAGCCGGACCCTGAACCCGGGGACAGGGAGACGCTTATTACAAAACCTTTTGTTTGGGCTTGGAGCAGGAAAAGCACTCGGCTCCCTGCAAGTTCTGCCCCAGGCTGTGTCATGTGGGAACCTCCCTCAGTCCCCGCTCGGGACCCACTGCCCACAGCGTCTCCTCCTGCCAGGACCCCCTGCCTTGTCAAGGGGGCACCCCCTTGTTTGGGCACAGGTGCCAGGAGGCTGCCAAGGTGCTCAGGAGGGGGCTGGCACAGTTACTGCACCCCAAGGACCCCAATCATCTCCCCATGTTAGTTGCAGGCCCAGATTCTGGGGACAGACCCAGAGCTGGGAAAAGATCCAAAACTGGGTATCAGACCTGATGCAGGGATCAGACCCAACCTGGGGCATGCTGCTGCCTTCTAGGAAGTGGCAGACATGTGGCAGCCCCAGTTTGGGCAGGCACTGGGCATCTGCTGCAGGTGCCATACTGCCCTGGCATTTCTGAGCAATTAAATATGGAAAGAAAATTAAATTATTGCATTCAGCCCATTTTTCTAGCGGACAATCATAAAAAAAAACAACCCAAAAAACAAAAGAGAAAAGAAGCCTAAGGAACCCTTCAGCCTGGAGCTGGTGTGGGAAGAGCACAGGAAAAGCTCTGGAGGCAGGGATGGCAGGAGACAATGCCAGGGGAGGGTGAGGTGACAGCCCCCTCCGTGCCTCGAGTGGCTGCAGAACCCACCTGGGACGGGACAGGCAGCGCCAGCCTCAGCCCTGCTGCAGAAACCGGGGATGAGCAGAGCTGGCTGTGACTGCAGGGGTGTCTCAGAGAGCCCTGGGGCTCCACAGGATCCCCCCCAGCCCAGCTGCCCTGGCCGGGCTCAGCCAGCGCCCGGCACGCCCGCGGCAGCTCCCGGGAGCCTCCCTGCACAAGCCCACGGACATTTTCCACCGCTTTTACAGCAAGAGCATTAAAATGCTGTTTTCCGAAGGCTCGGCACGCTGAAATGTCAGGCCCTGAGTGGAATGGCGGGGGCGTGGTGGGAGGAGGGCTGTGGTCGGGGCTGGGTGCCAGGAACCCCCATCTGTGCTGGCCTTTGCCCCAAAGGGGGCACACCAGGGGCTGTGGTCGGGGCTGGGTGCCAGGAACCCCCATCTGTGCCGGCCTTTGCCCCAAAGGGGGCACCGGGGGCTGCGGCCGCCTCCATCCCCGGTGAGCGGCGAGCGGAGGCGGCGGCTCGGGGAGCCCTGCACGGGTCCTGCCCCTGCTCTTGGCTCCCGGCGCTGTCTCCTGCCCACTGCCGGGCTCCTTTTGTTGGGAAGTCAGGGCTGCCCCTTCCCACGGCCCCCGCTGGGTTCTGCCAGGGCCGGACCATGGCCATGATGAGCCAATGGAAAGGAAATTCCGTGCCAGGCCGGCCTCGGGCCCCTGCTGCCCGCACCAGCCCAGCGCCGCGGTGCCAGCACGAAGTGGTGAGGTTCACTCTCCTCCTGGTTCTTCAACAACCAGAGATGGCCAAGGGGCTACTTGGTGGCAGCCAATGCCCCCTCTGTGCATGCCCCAGGGATGCTCCCGCACCCAGCCCCTGAGCCAAACTCATCTCCAGGCACGGCTGTGTCCGCTCCTCCTCGCTATGGGGCCGGCGAGGGAGCAGAGCCCAGCCAGGTCTGGGGAACATGTCCTTTTAGGAGGTTGGTGGGAGCAGGGGTACATCCCAGCTGGCCAGGGCAGGGTGTCCAGCACTGCAGGAGGGGTGGGCGCAGTGGGGCTGGGAGGGGACACAGGGATCGTTGTGCAGGAGCGGCCAGGACGGGGTCGGGAAGCCGGGAGAGCCCCGGGTGTGTCCCGAACGCAGCAGCCACATGCTCTGTGTCAGGGCGGTGGGGATAATTCAGGAGCTTTCAGCACCACCCAGAGAGGTGTCCGACGCTTTTATTTATGAACCCACTGGCTCCTGCGCAGCTCCAGCCTCTCACATGCAGGAAAAAGCCCGTCGGAGCCAAGACAAACACAGCCAGCAGCATCCCTGCGGGAGGCAGCGCCGAGAGGGCCAAGGATGCTCCGGATGCTGCAGCGCCCGGCCCCGGCGGCCGGAGGTGGCCGTGCCCCGGCAGCACGGCCCCGGAGCCGGGCTCCAGCAGCACAGGCTGCCAGGGCATCCACACTGCTGCCCTCGGTGTGCTGGCTGTGCAGGGGATCCCAAATGCTGCCCCTGGTGCAGGGGGTGCTGCTCGTGGCCAAAGGCAGAGAGGGATGTGAATTCTCACAAGCATCAGGGTGAGGTCCAGCCCTGTGCAAGTGGCCAAAAGGGCTGCCCTGGATGGACTGCCCCAGCACTGGCTGCAGCCCCCAGCAGTGTGGCAACAACTGGGTTATTGTCAGTGTGTGCCAGGGACACGAGTGTGACGGGGAATTCAACAAACCCAGTGCTTTCTGCTGGTCCCAGCCCAGGCTAATCCCATAAGATGCTCTGTCAGCACAGTCAGCAAGGAGAGACAGCAGCTTCTGCCCCCTCATCTCCCCCAAGCACCATCCAGGGGCAAAGCAGTGCCCCAGTGCTCCCAGTGGGCCCAAGGTGGATGCAGACAAAGGCACAGCAAGCGCCAGCTCCAGCTCCAGCTGCTCTGGGGACTCAGCTAATGGGGTCCATTTGCTGGGTAGTTCTTGGAATAACAAATTGTATCATCCAAAAAAGCAAAACCACAAAAGGGGATCGGCTTGCAGCTCAGCTCACAAGAGCCCCTTGTCTGGAGGCCCCCTGCGCCCCCCAATCTCCCAGAGAAAACTCAATTTAACCAAAATAAACAGCAAACCCAGCCCTGGGCTCTCACACTCCACAAAAACTGGGGATCAACCCGACCCTGCAGCTGGCAAATGCCACCAGTTGGGCACCTGGCTGTGCCAGGCAGTGCTGGAGCTGCTGGCCACTCCTCTGGAATCCATCCAGCCAAAACTGAGCTCAGAGGGTCTCTGGCCATGGGGCAGACCCCAGTGCTGCTCCATCTCCCAGTCCATCCCAGTTACCCTCTCTCTCATGGAGGGAGAGGGCAGGGCTCCTGCAGGAACAGGGAAGACGAAGCCATGAGTTTCCTGCAGCAGGATAAAAGATGAGGATTGACACCTGCTAAACTCTCTAATCCCCCTACTCACCCCTGCCAGCTTCCTGGCAGGCTGGAGCCCACTGACCTGGCAGGAGGAGCAAACAAGGCTCCCAGCATGGCAGGGATGACCCCAGCCTGCAGCAGGATCAACTGGAGGGACCCACTGGCTCCTGGTTTCCAGCTCCCACAGGGATGTCCTGTGTCTCCCCTCATTGCCCCAGGGTCACCCAAGGTCACAAGCTCCTGTTTGCATCCTCAGAGGACAGAGTAGCTGAGATGCTCCCCTGGGTCCTGTCCTGGGAGGCTGCAAGAGGGGGAAGGCTGAAGGGAGGGGAGTTACTCCCCTTCCCAGTGGGTCAGGTCTCCAGAATAATGGGATTTTTGAGCTATTTCTCCTGTTGGGATTGGACACCAGGGACTAACCTGCCTCCCAAGCCAAGAGCCCTCCAGCAGCAGCCCTGCAGAGGTCCTGCCTTTGGCAAGGTGCCCCTGCCATGTCCCAGCAGTAGTGGACAGAGGTTTGTTTCTCCCACAGCTCTGATCTTCACACCTTCTCGTGCAGGGCAGGACCACCAGCTCCCAACCATTGTCCCCACACTGCTTCAGCCCCCAGCCACAGTCAGGTATCCCCAGCCCCAAAAATCACTTGAATTATTGACAATCTGAGCAGTTTGGTCAGATTTAGGACCAGGTTCCACCCCTGGACCAGCCAGGGGACTCAAGCAGATGGTCTGCAATGCAGGGACAGCACTGGGATGGGAATGGGAATGACCACAACCTTCACAGAGCTTTGGGGACAAAACACCTGGACTCCCACGTCCCCTGGGATCTCAGGATGGGATGGCACTGCTGCAGCTCCATGCCTGGCTCTTTCCAGACGGTCACTCCAGCATCTCTTCCCAGCTGGATGCCCCCAGGAGGCCGGGCCGTGGGCGACCCTGCCGCCGCCGTCACGGCCCATCTGCCGCGGGTAATTCCCGCCTGCCCGGCAGCGCTCTGGCTGCATTCCTGCCCTAAGTACCGCGGATTTGCTGTGCTTTATGAAAAACGAGAAGAATGTTTTAAATGAAATTAATTCTGACGAACCCAAGATTTCATAAAAGCACTGCCCGGGCATGGTTTGGCACAGGCCTGCTCTTGTTCGCTCCAGTGCTTCCCTGGGGGGAGGAAAATACCAGGCTTGGCATAAAATAATTACAGACTCCTCGTACAGCTCAATTTATGGCTGCTCGTGGAGCGCTGGGGTCTTGTCCTGGCCCGTAGCTGATGCTTGGCAATGACCACATCACGTGTGGTCTTTAATGAGTGGCTATGGGAGGTGTGATGGAACAAACCATCAGCACCAACTGTGCCAGGCTGTCGGGGCAGTGCCGGACACCTGAGTGTCCCACACCAGGCCTTGAGGGGTCACCTCACGCTGCCACATGAGCTGGCACTTGCCAGCACAGCACAGAGTTGGCAGGGACAGAGTCTGCTCGTGGTGTGGACGTGTCTGTGCCGGCGATGGGAAGGAGCAATTGGAGGATTGGGAAGCGGGCACGGAGCCACTGGAGCTCGGCACGGCCCCACCAGCTTCCTTCGGATGCAGACAGGGGAACTGCTGCGGCCCTGCCCGGCTCTCCCTTTCATCTCGACTTTAAAAAGCCATTAAATTGAAACCATAAAGGCACCCAGGCCCTGCAGCGACTCCGCTGTCCCGCTGGCCCCCGCGCCGGGGGATGCTCGGCAGGACGCGCGCAGCAGGAGCAGCTCGCAGGGTTTGACCTTGTTATTTATGTAACACAAAGCTCTTTTCCTCTGTTCCTGCACTGCCATGAGCCAGAGGCTGAGACCCCCACAATGTGACCCGCAGGGGTCTGTGGGCCCATGGCAATCACTGGGCTTTGGGGTCTTTGAGCAGCTGTGAGGGGTTGGCTGGGGTGCAACTGGGGAACAGGCTCCCCAGGGATGTGAGGGAGTCAGAATCCTTGGAAGTGTTCACAGCAAGGTTTAGTGGGCATGGGGTATTTGGTTGAAGGGTGGGCTTGATGATCTTGAAGGGCTTTTCCGACCTTAATGATTCTGTGTGCCTGGTTTGGGGTCTGCCCTTGACCCAAGCTGGCCACCCTGGGGCTGTGGGCTCTGCCCTCCAGGGTTATCAGCTCAGCCCTACAGAGCCCAAAGAATCTGAAATTAAAGGCAAAGCAAAGACAAAGGTATCGCCACTGTAATCCAAACCCAGGCCCAGGTCAGGATCTGCCTGTGGGTTGTGAGTGCCAGACTGGCAATATCAGGAAATATGAAGAAATAGCAATAAAAGTCGTCTTGTTCTTGTCCGCTGGCTCACAGTACAGGCAGCAGTGAGAAATACCTTTCTGCAGTCATTGACAATGCATGTTTGAGGGTGGAAATATGCTTCTCTGGCAAAAGCCCACATATTTAACCCCGGTGGGCACTGGCAGCTCACCCTGTGCGTCCAGAGCAGGGCATCAGGGAGGGCAGCGGAACTTCCCAGCCTGCCTGGGCACAGCAGCTCAGGAGATGCTGCTCTGGCTGCTGACAAGGAGCAGGATGCGAGGGTGATAAGTGTTGAGTGTTGAAATGAAAGCTACAGTGAGAGCAAAGGACCTGCTGCACTCTGTGCCGTGCCAAGCCTCCCACTGCCTTATCAGTGCTTCCCTGAGAACATGGCTGTGTTGTCCTGACATTAAATATTCTCCTTGGTGATCCATATCTCCTCCATTTCAGTCACAGCACCCGAATGCTCCAGCCCTGATGCACACCCTGGATTCACACTCCCAGCCCTGGAGCAAAGCCAAAATCTCCAAAGGAAAAATGCAGCCAGAGCTTCCAAGTTTCGTGGTGAAACCACATGATTTTGATGGGAAGCCATAAATCAGTCCCAGGCTCTCTCAGCCTCCGGTAACTTCTTAAAACAAACCTGGGCTGAATTCTGGGTCTTGTAATGAAATCTGAAAGCAGGTGAATTGGCCACAGGGTTTGTGCATCACCACAAGTGAGTGCATGGAGCAGCCTCAGATGCCCTGACTTCTCTGAGAGGGTTCAACCATCCCACAAATGATGGGGCACAACCAAAGCATCTTCCACCTCCTGCGGTATCCAAGGACAGGAGAGGCCTGAGTGCTGCCCAATCCCTGCAGCACTGCTGAGACCTTCCCAGCCCTGGGGGCATGGACACCACTCTGACAGCACAGGGAACACCCCAGCAATGAGATGGGCAGGACCTGCTGCCCTGCCCTGCCAGGAAAATGGGGAAAAGTGCAAATCCTCACGCGGCTGCAGGGATGGGGGCAGTTCCCTGAGGTGGTCTGGCCTCAAGGCCTTAGGTTTCGGCACAAAACAAAGTGAAGGCTCTTATTTGGCTAATGTGCCTCAGAAGAAAGGCTCTATCCTTGTTTGCTCCCACTGCTGCATTGTCTGTGGATAAAGCCAGGGATAGTTCTCATCTGATATGGCAATATCATCTCGCCCATCTGGACAGGGCTCTTAACAAGACCCTGCTTTAGAATTTAGATCCCTGGGAACTTGGAAGGCAGCAGTGAAACAAAACCCTCCACCAGAACAATAAAGAGGCTCTCAGCGACAGCCAGAGCTCTGTGGGGCAGGCACAGGAGCACTGCGAGGTCCCAGGGGTCCAGCATTGCCAGGCTGCTCCAGTGTGCAGCAGGTCTGCAGAAATCTGCTGGTTTGGGGCAGTTTCTGGGGCCACATCCTGCCTGGGGAAGGCAGAACTTGGGCTGGGAGTGCTGAAAGAAATAAGGACTCAGGTTTTTGGTGCAAAACAGCCAAGCTGGGCAAGGCATTGCATCGGCTGCTGCATCCACAGCAGGTGGACACTGAAGTCGTTGTCCTCCTCCCTGACTGCTCCCTGCCAAGCCCTGTCCTGGATGGAGGAGCCTGGAAGAGCCTCTGAGGACAAACATCTCCAGATGGGCCAGCAGGACAGGCTCGGCCCCAGGGAAGGTCACAGAGCCCAGACCTGGCTGCTCTGCAGATTTTGGCTGCTGTTTCTGCCTGTGAGCTGGAGCTTCACTCTGTGAACTCGGCTGACACTGGGGCCAGAGGCCATGGGAGCACTGGGCTGAGGGGACAGCAGACACCCTCACACTGCCACCTTTGGTCCTTTTTGGGACCCATCTCCCACCTGCAGCCCCCAGCCAAGCTTGGGAGCGCTGCAGGAGAGCCACAGCCATCAGGAGCTGTGGGGTCCCTGCTCCTGGGATGCTCCTGCAAGAACAGGGGAGAACAGGGCAGGACGTGGCTTTGGTGAAGAGTCCAGCTCCTGCATCTCTTTGGGGCGGCCAAGCAATGCCCAGGGGTGAGCCAGGCTTTCGGGGAGCAGAGCATCACAATCACATCCCACCAGGCAGGCCAGCCCTGCCCCCCCGGCCCCGTGCAGATGTTTCCCGGAGCGCTGCCATCCCCGCAGCCCTTCCCGGCCGGGATGGATCCCATTGCTTTGAAGTCTGCAGCCGATGTGCAGGGTTATGCAGCCAGAGCAGACAGCCCTGGGGAAGAGCCAGGCAGCCAGGGATGTGACTCAGGAGCGGCTCCGGTGACAGGGGGAAAAGGAAAAGCGGTTTATTATGTCTGTGCCGGCGTCCAAGTCGCCAACGCAGGGAAGCAGCTGAGCCCTGAGCAGGAGGGGAGAGCTGGGGGGACAGTGGTGTGGGGTGTCAGCCCTGCCTCACAGCCACCCTGAGGGTCCCAATCCCACTGGATTACTGCAGGACACAGCCAGGTTCCAGCAGCACCCTGCCCTGCTCCCCAAATGTCCCCAATGTGTCTTTTGCACAGGGAACCCCTGTGTGCACAAGAGGGAATGGGAATGTGTCAATGCCACCCCATCTTTGTTAAGTCAGTTAATTACTCTCTCTAATTAGCTGTGACAAAGTGCATGGGGGACTGGGGATGCTCGGAGTCTAGCCCATGCCAAACAGAGTCGATGGCCTGCACCCTCTCACAGAAGGAAAAACGTGGGATTGAGAAACTGAGGGAAGACAAATTCAATTTGGTGTCTTTTTATGCCTCCCTCTTCTGAACTATAAGATTTTATTGTCACAGATATTTTCTTCAGCGCAGAGGAATGGAAACTCTGCTCCTTCCTGGGCTGTGGACAAGATGAAATAGGAGACAATGACAGAGGGGTGTGTGGGGACAGACGGGACCAGCCCCACGCCCTCCCCACCGGGTTAATGCCTTTTGCAGGTGCCACTGCCCAAATCCCCTTGATCCTCTGTTGTAACAGAGTGTGAGGAGCCCGGCCATGGCACCCAGGGCCCGTGGAGGAGGTTTTGCCCCTCACATCACAGACCCAGGAGCAGACAGAGCATTAAAACCGGGCGGTTTCACCTCCACCTCCCCAGCAGAGGCTGCACCGCCCGCCGGCAGCCAAGCCTTGGATGCACCACGCAGCGCCGGCATCCCATGATGGATCAGCTCTGAAAACAACACCCTGCTAATCTGCCTCCCCAGCAGCCATAAAACTGTCTTCCCAGTTCCTTCGAGGAGGATTTACAGTGGTTCAAAGCATCCTGGAGCGGCCAGCAGAGGCAGGAGCTCCCCGCAGTTGCTGCCCCCACACCTGGGGCACCTTGTGGCATTGGGGTGATGCCCCCTCATCTTGGCCCCCAGCCACTCCATTTGATTCCCCCCACACTAACTCACCTCAGCAGGGACTTGGCAGCCCCCCAGAGCAGCACAGTGACTCCAGGGTCATGCCTGACCCCAGGAGCCCCTCACCAAGATCCCAGCACCCCTCAAAAAGGCCCCTCTGTGGGCTGTTCCTGTGCCCTGTGCTGAGGGCAAGCGGGGCAGGCTCTGCCCCGATGGGGACAGCTGGTCTGTAGCTATGGCCACAGCCTTGGTGACCGTCACTTGAGGGACAGCCCAGCCATGGGCTCACCAAGAGGTGGCTGCTCACCAGCCCTGGGGCTTTCTGGGCGTGTGACCCCAGGGAATCTGAGCCACAACCCCTGGGCACAGCCCATGCCAGGCCCCTCTGGCACCAGGAGATCTTCCAGCACTGGGCACAAGGAATGGGAGCACTTCCCCTGTGCTCCCCCTGCTCCGTATCCAAGTGGGAAACCAAAAACCCAACGCAAGGCGAGCTGTGCTGAGCCCCTGCCAAGAGCGACGGACAGAAATATCCTTGATTTCACCAAGGTGTGAATAACTTTTGACACTTCTAGGGCTTATTGCCTTAAAAAAATCCCCCCTCAGTCCCCATTCACACTCGGCAGGACTGTGTTTCATATGAATGGAATATATGAATCACTGCAAAGAATTTAAATGCTTCCCTGTACAAAGAAATGCTCCCTCCCCTCTGTGGCCGGGCTCTGCACAGCCTAAAACAAAGGCATGGCAGGAGACGGGACAAATCCCGATCACCAAACTGCTGCCTCCTTGGACAAGGGCAGCCTGGCCTCTCAGTTTGGCCCAGTGCAGTGGGGCAGAACCTCCACCACCTATTTCAACCCACAACCAACTGCCCTGGCCACAGCACTCGTGGTTTCCAAAATCCCAATGAGCGCCTGACAGCTGCTGGATTCACATCTCTGTGTGCTGTTTGCGTTTTGGCTCTGCTCCTGCTTCTAAACCCCAGTCTTCAGATTGGAACAGGCAAAGAAAATTGCTTTATTGCCATTCCTCTGCCCAGTCTGGGAGCTGGGACAATCCACTGCCCCGCTGCTGGGAGATGGGGTCAGCTGGGCTGACAGAATCCAGGCGAGTCTTCCTGCAAGAACCTCTCCCATTTTTTAGCACTTTGGGTTTTGCTGGTTCTTTTCCCTTTGGGCAACAGGGCAAGGAGGAAAAATGTAACTGGAAGCCTGGTGCAGCCACGCTGCGTTTCCAGCTGTGATGTTTCCCCTGGCATCGCTGCCTCGGCTCCACACACACGGTTGTGTCCAGAGCCCCAGAGGAGCGAGGAAAGCCAAGATGGGGCTTCAGGCACCTGGGTTACGTTGGTTCCTATAAGAGCAGGGACAGGACAGCCCCACCACAGCACTGCCCCTGCCCAGGGGGCTCCCAGCCACCAGCCCTGCTGCCAGGTCTGTGTCCTAAATTCGTAGGATCCGGCTCTGAAAGGAGCCGCTTTGTTTCCCAATATCCCTCGCAGACGGATCAAAACTGCATTTTTACAGAAGCAATAAAAATCCCAGGAATTCACCGGCCTTATGATTTATTAAACATGTTCCTTATAGCAAAGCTGCCCATAGATGAGAAATATCTCCGGTAGGTTATTGCCTGGCCTGGGGCTACCGTACAGGGGGGATCTTTCCTGGCTTATTGGGAATGGTCAAAGCTGGAGAACCTGGTAGCTCAGGAGCCAATTAACAGCAACACTCTTAAATAAAAAAAATAAGCACCTGGTGTTTCCCAAGGTTTTTGTGGAAGGCACCACAGTGCCAGTACCCGGTAATGGTGCTGGTACCCGGGTGCAGATGTTGGAGCTGCGGGAGGGGAAAAGACTCCAGGCAGGGCTGCAGCAGTGAGTGCCAGCAGTGGCTGTCCCAAAGGCCACGGCACTTTCCCCAAAAACACTTTTGTTCTCACAAACATTTCCTAACAGCAGAAAGAAAGGGCTGGGCACTGGGAGACGGCAGAGGCTCTGGGGAGGATTCGCTGGGAACGGGACGTGACCGAGAAGGGTCAGAGGAGGGAGAAAGGATGAGAAAAGGTAAAGTAGAGGAAAGCGGGCTCAGACCTGCCCGAAGAGGGATGGCTGGAGCGTTCCTCGGGGAAAAGGCACCAGAACAGCGGGACTCGTGACTGGGAAACCCACGGGATCAACTCCTGCCCGAGCCCGGCGCAACCCGCGGGATGCGCGGGCGAGCGGGACCAGGAGCGGGACCGGGAGCGGCGGAGCCCTGAGCCCATCCCGGCGGAGCGGCGCGGACCTTACCTCAGCTCCCGTCGGCGCGGCGGAGCGGAGCGGAGCGGCGGGCACGGGCGGCCGCTGGCGGGAGCGGCGGGCCGGGCCGGGCCGGGCCGGGCACCCCGCGGGGCGGAGCGGGGCGGGCGGGAGGGCGGAGCGGGGCCGGGGGCGCGGGGGGATGCGGAGCGGGACGGGGGATGCGGAGAGAGGGATGCGGAGCGGGATCAGGGGTGCGGGGGATGCAGAGCGGGACCAAAGGTGCGGGGGGTGCGGAGCGGGGCCGCGCCGGAGCGGGTGCTGCGATTTCTCTCTTTTCCCTCTTTTTTTCCTCTCTCCCCTCGGCGGTCCCAGCCCGGCCGTGCTGCTCGTTCCTCGGGCAGGAGGGAGACTGCGCGCACCGCACCCCGAGAGCGCGGCCCCTGCCCCCGCCCCAGCGGCCCCTCCTCGCCACCCCACCCGGGACAGGGGGCCCGTGGCACGGCCCCCAGACCCGCCTGCCTTCCCCCGAGCAGGGATGCCCTGTGCCCCGGGGATGCTGATGCCAGCACGAGCAGCCACAGGGTGGGAAAAGAGCCCCCTCCATGTGCAGAGCCCCCAGGACTGGGTGCTGCCCGCCCCTGGGATGGGGTGCAGTGGGCTCCAACCTTCTTTCCCCTTCTTGGCAGCCCAGGGCTGGAGCAGCCTTGCCCCCATGCCCACCCAATGTCCTTTTGTGGACACAGGGCCTCAGCAGGACATGATGCCCACTTCTGTGGTGGGGCAGCTCTGCCACCCTGAAAATCCCCTTACTCTGGGCACAACAGTTTGGAAATGTGGTGCCAGTGCAGCCGGGTGCTGCTGCTGCCTCGTGTCTTGGCACAGTTCTAAATCACACACCAGGACAGAGGTGCCCCAGCCCCAGGAGAACGGGGTGCCGGCACCTGCCTGTCCCGGGCACCGTGTGCTGCCCATTCCTGGGGCGGAGGAGCCGTGGGCATCCCGCTGGCAGCCGCGTGCCAGGCACAGCCGGGACAGCGCCGGGACACCGCGGGGACACCACGGGGACACAGCCGGGACACAGCCGGGACACAGCCGGGACACCGCGGGGACACCGCGGGGACACCGCGGGGACACAGCCGGGACACCGCAGGGACACCGCAGGGACACCGCGGGGACACCGCGGGGACACAGCCGGGACACCATGGGGACACCGCCGGCGCTGCCGCAGCTCCGGGGTGCGGGGGTGCAGGGCCCCGGTGTGCCCCGGGAGGCAGATTAGGGTTGCTCAGGCAACGGGCACGGAGAAAGCCCGTCGGGATGGAGGCCGCTGGGTGCACAAGGGTGTTTGTTTTCTGTATTAAGCGCCTGAGCAAGGGGGGCATCAGACAGCTAATCCCCCCTCAATGCCTTCCCCCGGAGAGCAGCCGCCGTGGGGCCGGACCCTGCTCCCAGGAATGCTGATGTGCTGTGCCCTGGATGGGGCTGGGGTCCCCTCCGTGCCCTGAGCAGGCAGGGCTGGGGGTCCATTCTTCACCACAGTCCCCACGGCAGGGTAAGCAGCTCAGGGCAGCCCCAGGGCTGAGCCCGGCTGAGCACACGGTGACTGCTCGGGGACCGCAGCCCCAGCGGGGTGGCTGCTGGCAGCAGCTGCTCTGCCACCATCTCAGCTCCTCGACCACAGTGTTCTGGCTCTCCTGCCCACGTCCTTGTCCCACCTGCAGCACCCGGGCACGGGGCAGAGCACGCAGGGGCCTCCGTTGGCACGGCAGCTCCCGCAGAAATGAACCAGCCTTGTTTAACCAGAGCTCTCACTGGCAAAGCATTTCCTCTGCTCAGAGGCTCATTTGCCAGCACAGACATTCCTCTGTCCCACAGAGCAAACCATGGGCTGCAGCCTCGCTCGGTGCCGGCCCCTGCTGCCTGTCATCGCTCCGGTGCTGGCTCCTTCCTCCCCAGGCCTGTCCCCTCCCCGGGATGGAGCCTGGGCTGCACCCTGGCCATGCCACCTTGGCTGTGCTGTGCCACTCTGGCTGCTGCTGGCCATGCACAGCCTTCTTCCTGCTGCCCAGCAATGGTCATTTTTGCTCTGGGGTCTTCTAATCCCTCACTGGGTTCTTTCTTTTCTTTTATATCTTGTGGAGTTACAGCTGCTTCTGACTGCAGCCCCCTGATGCTCTGGTTTGGGTGCTGGTGCACCTGCTGACTGGCAGAGAACAAGGAACTGAAGAGAACAAGGAACTGAAAAATACGTAGGACTTGAATAAACATTACCAAGCAACACCCGACCCTCAATATTCTTATACCTAAGGTAAAACCCAGCTCTGTACAAGCTGTTGGGGAAAAGTCTGTGAAATTAACTCTATTCCAGCCCAAAAGATATCCAGGTGTGAGCTCACATCTCACAGCCTGATGCTGCAGCAATCCCAAGCCGAGCAAGGAAAGAGAACAACTCACCCAGTGCCATAACTCTGAGTAACTCATCCAACTTAAAATGTATTTATTTATTTGAGCTAAACAACTGATGCCTCTCAGCACTGTGCTGAGCCACTGCTGATGTCTCTCCTTCCCAGCAGGAGAGGGAAGCCAGGCTTAGAGTGGGATTTAGTGGCTCTGCTGCCTGTATCTCCTGGCAGCTCTGCAGCCACTGCTGTGCCAGGGCTCCACGGTGTCCCCAGCCTTGTGCTGGCCCTGACAGGGCCACACGGAACCACTGAGAGCTCCGGTGCCACAGCACCCCTGGGCACTGCTGCACATCAGGGTGCCTCCCAAAATCCCCATCCCAGCCATGCAGCTGCTCTGCACAGGAGGAACAAGAGAGGGGGAGGAGACATAATTCAATCTGGGGCTGAAAAATGCCTTAACTCAATTTCGGTGGGTCACGGACATAATCGAATCAGCCCCGTGCGCTGGAATATCGTTTCCACGTTTCCACAAAGATGGATAATTGTGCTCAGAAAACCAGCCCTTGGTGCTCAGTGGGAAAATGTGCCATGGGGGTGGGTGGGAGGGGGCCAGGAGCTGGGCTGGCAGTGCCGAGCAGAGCTGGGCTGTGCTGCTGTGCCCACTCAGGGTGCTGGCATGGAGTGACAAGGACAGACAAAGCGCTGGGGACATCACCCTGCTGTGCCAGCAGTGACGTGCAGGTGAGAGGTGGCCCGGGCAGGAGGACACCAGGCAGGGAGTGGCAGTGTCAGCACAGAGCAGGGTGAGCCACGGCTCCGTGTGGAGCATGGTGCCAGATCCCAGCCTTCGGGAACATTCAGTGATGGATTAAATGCAATCTGACTACCACTGTGGGAGGTTGGAGAGAATTACTTCATACAAATGCACTTCGGAAAGTATTTAGAGTCAAATTTTCAAAAGCCCCTGAACGATTTAAGAGCCAAAATCCCATTTTCCAAAGTCACTTAAATGAGCAAGAAAAGATCAGTTAAGAAAACACGCGAGCAGACGGGGCCTGGACGGGCTGCGGTGGCCGCGGGGGCAGCACCACGCCACCATCAGCCACTGCGGCCCTCAGTGGGGACACACGAGGATGCATCAGCCTCAGAAAACATCCCTGTGTGTCTTCCCGAGGAATCAGCCCGGGATGGGTCCGATTGAAGGGAATTGTCCCGCTGGGGATAGGGACGGCGCCCGGCTCAGCCGCTCTGGGGACATCAGTGCCACCTCCGGCTGCCACCGCCGACCCCGCCGGGGCAGGAAGGGTCCCCGGCTGTAACGGGAGAAGGCAGGGCTGCAGCTGGGAACCGCAGGGCTCCTTCCCTTACCCCACAACCGCTGCAGCCTCCTAAAAGCATCTCCAGTTCCCCGCTCAGCATCCTAATGAACCGCAAGGGCAGCTGGGACCCTTTGAGGCAGCAACCATGGAGACTCAACCCCCCCAAAGAGCAAATCCCAAAGCAATTAGCTTTGCAAGGCTCGGCCGGGGCTGGTGGAGGTTCCACATTCCTCGGTGGCTGTAAAGCTCTTTACTGGGATTGTTTTCCTGCGTGAGCCCTGCCCCGGGTACACATGGTGGCTCCGGCTCCCAGCACCTTTGGTGCACACCATAAAAAAACACTCTCACGTTGCCTTTGCTGGGGCTGAATCCGAGCAAGTTTACACACTTCCCCCAGCAGAAAGCAAAAAAAAAAAAAAAAAAAAAAGGATCTGAGACAGAATTCTTGCTCCAGGATCCTTTACAATTCCTGGAGGACATTTTTGGAAAGGGAAGGGTTGTATTTACTTTGGCAGCTGACTCTGCTTCTATATACATATGCATGGAAAAACTGCACTCACCTACGGTTTCCAGGGCTCCCTTGTCTGCAGAGCACCAGCCCAGGTGGTAGCTGGCGGCCCCTGGACCTCTGTTTGGAAATGGCACGTGGAATTGGAAGCTGAAGTTTAAATCTCTCCCCAGGGCAGTCCTGGAGGCTGCTGGCACTTCCCAGGAGCGCTGGAGGGGATGCAGCAGCCCCGGAGCTCATCACAGCTCAACACAACCAGAGGCAGGACCGTCCCTGTGATGCCCCCACGTGCCCCCAACACCCCCCTCCCTGGGCATCTCTCTCCACCTGCACCTCCAGCCTCCCCGTGGCTGCTGTGATTAATTCACTGACAGTGGGGTTGGAATAAATCCACTCGTTGGCACGTTGTAAATTCATCACGTGCTGGGGACGCACATTCCAGCCCACCATAAACACCCCTGGCTATGAGCTAGTAAATCTGCCTCCAGAGCTGGGGGATGAATGGAGTCCCTGGGTCCTGGGGGCTGCTCCAGTGTGGAGCTGGGCTGACCCCACAGCACCCAGCTGTCTCTGAAAGGAGCTGCTTCAAGAAAGGAGCTGGCAGGAGCAGGCTCGCCCAGCTGCTGTCCCCCTCCCTGTGCCATTCCTGCACTGGTGGCTGGGGTGGGTGCTCCCCTGGCTACTGGGGACCCATCCCATGGCATGAGGGTCCTGCAGCCTGTCTGGGAGCTGCCCAGAGCACACAAAGGAGGTTTGCTGCCCTGCTGAAACGTCCAGGCAGTAAACCAGTTGTAAAACAGAAAAGAACAAAACCCCAAAACATTTTATTATCCACCAAACAGCTGCTGCTTCATTTTATGGGGGTCATTCTCTGAGGAGGTCAGGCTGGCAGAGCAGAGGCATCAGCTCAGGTCTTGGTGGGCTCCAGGCTCCTGACAGCCCCAGCCCAGCTCCTCCAGCCCCCATCCAGCCCCCAGCACCCGGCTGGCACCGGGGCCACAGTGGGCACTGGGGCAGGGAAGGGCACGCGTGGCTGCAGGGCTTTATCAGCTGCTCTATTTTTGGGGCTGTCAGCAGGTCACCCTGGGGAGGGGATCTGGGGGGCCCTGTTTGGTGGTGCTGCATCCTGAGGCAGCCTCAGATCCATCTGCAGGGCCAGGAGAGTGTGAGCAGTGCCAGGGCAGGGCAGGGAGCGGGCACCAGGGCTGGTTCCCATGGCCTTCCCCGGGAGAGGAAGCTGGGGCACAGCTCAGCATCCCTTTCCCAGAGGAAGCCAAGTGCTGGGATGTGGAACTGCCACAGGATGCAGGTGCCATCCTGGGGGGCTGGGGCTGCTGCAGCACAGAGCCTCCTGCTCCCCCTGGAGAGCTGAATGCAGGGCTGAGGGCCCCTGGGTTGGTGTCCCCATGGAGGGATGAGCATCACCAGGGACAGACAACCATGGGGACGTGCCACATGCTGCCCTGCTGCTCCTTTTTCTCGTTCTCCATCCCTTGTGCCCCCTTTGTCCATGCTGGGGTGAGCTGTGAGCTCCACATGGGCCCATCTTGGGGACCCTGGGATGTGGCTTGTGACAGCACCAGGGAGGGAGCCTGGGGGTCTGTGCCTGCCCCAGTGCAGCACCATGGCCCAAGAGCTCCCAGCAGCTCCAGCCTCTATGAAATAATTTGTTATTTTAGTTGTAAAATAGTAAGTGGCCCCTTTCCAGGAGGAGAAGGGAAAAGCCAAACGGCCCCACTCCTGCTAATGAGTGAAGCAGTCAGTCAGGACTGGCATGGGAGCAGGACCTGCCTGCCCTGGGCCCCTTGTGAGACCCCTGTGTCCCTTCTGACATCCCTGTGCCCTCTGACACTCCTGTGTTTCCTCTGACACCCTCATGCCCCCTCTGACACCCTTGTGCCCCCTCTGACACCTCTGTGCCCCCTATGAGACCCCTGTGCCCTCTCCATTGTCCTGGAAGGGCATAAGGGCTGGGCTAATGATTAATTACCAGGGCTGCCACCTCTCAGGGCCACGCTGTCACAGTGCTGCAGGCTGCAGGGACAGAGCCTCCCTCCCCATGGATTTCATCCCAGGTGCAGGGCATGCTCTGTTTCAGAGGTGACAGTGGACTCCAGCACAGCACCAGTGCCCGAGCCACTCCCCGTGGCTGTCACCAGGACGTCCCCAGGCACAGCAGTGAGGTGACAGCAGCACAGCTTAAGCCAACCAAAGCTGTCACAATCTCAAACCCTTCACGCCCCGTGTTGGGTGCTGGCACAAGTTTCCCCATCTGAGCTCCAGAGGGGATGGGAAGCCCCAGGAGGGAGGTGGGGATGGATGGGACTGTGTTGTTCCCTAAGCCAGGGGTGTCATTTGCTTCTTGGCATCTCCCCAGGGATGGGGACACCTGGAATGGCCCCTCCTGCCCCTGTGAGCAGCAGCCCTGGGGTGCAGCAGGGGCTCAGCAGGGCCCTGCTCAGGGATTTGAGCCCCCAGCAGAGGCAGTGCCTGCTCTGAGCACTGGGTGTGGACAAAGAACCCAACACCCTTTGGCCAGGGTCATTCCCAGGGGTCTTGAAGTGATGCTGGGGCAGCCCAGGCATCGCTCCCAGAGCCTGGCCCCAGGCATCACTCCCAGAGTCTGGCGTGGAGAGCTCCAGGGCTGCGCAGGCAGCGCCCCTCCCGCTGTCAGGTTATAGACTCGAGTCCTCAAAAATGCAAAAAATGCACCGGGAATCAAGGTTGGCCTGAAGAGTTTTGATCTCCCCGCAATTGCTGCGGCGTTGCTGTAAGTGCATCCAGATGGCTCAGACCACACAGGCGCGGCTCCCACCGCCACCGTCACCTTGGGCCACCCCGCCCCACCCCGCCTGTCCCCTCGGTCACCTCCGGGGCTGGCGGGATGTGACCAAGGGCAGCGCTCGGGGACACTTCGGGAAATGCATCCAAATAAACCCTCCGAACACCAAACAAAACAGGTTGGGGTATTTTGATTTCAGAGGTTAACAATATTAACAGTCTGAGCCTTTGTATGTATGAAGATTATTATTTTTTTAAGAAAGAAAGAAAAGAGAAAAAATTAATAGATATCCCTCCAGCTGAAAAATACTTTTGCAAATGGGAGCTAGGACAAGATATTTTTATAGTATCTCCTCATTAACTATAAATCCAATTTTGGTTATTTTTTCTTTCTTTTGTTAGGCATTATAATACACACTATTCTCTGTATAATATATATTATAATTCTCTATTCTCTATATAATTATAATTTATAACATATAAATTATTCTCTAAATAATTTCTCTATATAATATATAGAACATATAAATTATCTATATCATCTCTATTCTCTATATAATTCTCTATATAATAATGTCCCTGTTATAATACACACTATTCTCTATTTAATTTATGTCGATGAGGATGACATCACAGCATGATATTACTTTATCACTCCATTTCCCTTTGTTATGTTTTGTCACCTGCTCCCCTGCACCATCCCTTGTCCAGCAGTCGATGTTGCCCCACAGCAGCTCCCAAACACCGCCCCAAAACAGAGTTTGGGGACCTGGGGCAGCTTGAGCTGCACATTGTTAGGGTCAGCCCTAAGGGGTGGCAGTGGGGGATCTGTCCCCTAGGGTTGGTGGCTTGTCATGTGGCCACCAGGGTGGCAGTGACATCGCCCCAGTTTGCACCTCAGGTGAGGGATGTGACCTCCTGTTGGAACTCAGTGCATCCCTCTGGGTGTCCAGAGTGGCCAAGGACCCCGCTGGGGGGCTCAGAGACCCTGGCACACAGCCCAGAGCACCTGGGGATTTGATTTTGAGCCCTGCAGCAAGTTACCAGCTTTGTATGAGGACCTGAAAGCCACACAGGTTTGAATGGTGCAATAACAAAATGATCACAGGGTGAAAATGTAGATTTTAGGATTTTTGGTATGGGGGTTATGGGGACAAGATGGAGGGACCTGGGCGTGTCCAGCCTTTCTTCTTCTTCTTCTTCTCCATTTTCTGCAGTGATGTTGGCACTTTGGGGTTGGTTTAGAGTAGAAGTGCACTGTCTAACACAGGTGATGGGTATTGGGAATTAAGTGTAAATATGTTATATGTAGTTTGTAGTATAAAAGGACAACACCACCCTTGGGGCAGTCAGAGTGCCTGTGGCTGCCCTGCTGAGCAGACCTTGGCTGGGCAGAAAGAAAATTTTATAGATAAGAATTAATAAACAATCTCAAGACCAAAAAGTGAAGAGTCCAGACTCGTTCTTCAGTTGTGTGGGCTGAAGCAGAGACATCCTGCACATCTCAGGGCAGCAATTATCAATAGCAACCCGAGAACCTCCCGTTGTTGTGCTGAATGTCAGAGACCTGAGCACGCTGCAGGCAGCAGAGCAGCTGCTGGAGGTGATGCTGAGCTGTGGCTCAAAACCACTGGCTCTGTCCCCTTGGCTCCAGCACAGTCCCTGCATGGCCCTGAAGGGCTCCTCAGCGTGCCAGGTCCCTGCCTGGCTCTGTCACCTCACTGTTCCAGTGAGCATTGCTATTGCCAAAACTTCCAAGAGCAGGGAAGATGGTTGTGGTGGTTTACAGCAGGTGAGTGCTGTGCCTACAGCGGCTGGGGCAGGGCAGATCTGTGCTTATTTTGGTGTTTTTACTGCATCTCAGAGCTGAGGAGGGAGGGATGGAGGGATGGAAAGATAGATGAAGGCTGGCAGACACCCTGGCCTCGAGTTGCTCCCCAGAGATGCCTGGTCCCAGCTCAGTGCATCTGTTCTGGCCACATTGAGGGCATTGCTGCCCATCCTCCTCCTCCTGCTCCCCAAGATCTGGCGATCAGGTGATGCTAAATCAGACAAAGGCTCATTTTGACCCACCAATCACATTATTCATGCTCAGAGGCACAGTGGGAACAGGGCTGGCGAGACAGTGCAGGTGCTTGGCCTTGGCCAGGGGTGCTGGAGTGGGCAGAAGGGCACAGACAGGGCTGGGGGTCCCTCCTGCCCATATTGGGGCCCCCAGAGCACCCTGGTGCTGACTCCTGGTCTCATTCCTTTCAGGAGAGGGAATGTGTTTACACAGAGCTGGCTCCTTAGGGAACAAACCCGCAGTGGCTTTTGTCAAAAAGCATTTCTAGAGAGTTCAGAATTTCCTTTCCTGAAAGCCAGTTCCCAGGGAGGAAAACATGTTTTGACCAAAAACTGATGCCCAGTTCTGTGTGTTTAACTGAGAACAGAAGACACAGTGTCAGCAGTGAGAGTGCTTTGCCCAGCTCTGCTCCTCCAAGGTGCCCAGGGATGCCAGGTGACCTTGGTCAGGGGACAGGGACATAACAAAGGGAAATGGAGTGATAAAGCCCCAGCACGGGGCTCAGGTGGCACCTGGTGGGGAAGCTCCCAGCATCCAGCACGTTCCTGTCCCATCGCCTCCCATCACCTGGAGCAAGTCCTGGTGCCATCCCCGCTGGCCTCCTCGGCCCTGGGCTCAGCTGAGCACCTCAGGCCGGTGCTCCCCCTCCCCTGCACTGCCCACCAAACCGAGGAAGTCGCAACCGCAGAGCTCTTGAAAGCATTTTTTTGGTGGAGACCACCGGTACTGAGAGATTAAAATTGCTGTTGTTTCTTCCATTACTCAGCTTTCCTGAATTATGGGGTGTAATACTCAGGGAGTGGGAATAATTAGGGGAGAACAATGGCAGGCTTGAAGGCTTAACTACGCCTGTGTGGTACTGCCGGCCAGGCCAGCCTGCTGTCACATTTCTCTGGGCCTCCATTTTCCACAGCCCCTGCCAAGCCCTTTCCACTCCGGTACCCGCTCCGACTTCCTCATTCCTGGGGCTCTGCTCCCCGGAATGCCCCGGTTAACGCTCGGTTCCCCAGCTCCCAGCCAGCAGCACCCACAGCACGGGCTCTGTGCCCTGCCCAGACGGGATGCAGAGCCTGAGGGGTGCAGGAGTGTGGGACAGAGGGATGCTGAACCCTGGAGGGTGCAGGAGTGTGGGACAGGGGGATGCTGAACCCTGGGGGATGCAGGAGTGTGGGACAGAGGGATGCAGAGCCTGGGGGATGCAGGAGTGTGGGACAGGGGGATGCTGAACCCTGGAGTGAAGGGATATGGGAGCTCTGGGGGCGTCTGGGGGGCTGCAGGAGGCCAGGACAGCCCCATTGCCTTTGTGTCCCCTCCAGGCTCCTCACCACGAGGTGAGCAGAGGTCCCACCAGGTCACTCCAGTGTTCCATGCTCGAGGAAGCCACTGGATTTCTCCCCTTGGCAGGGAACACCCTCCAGCTCCTCGGTGGCATCTTGCTCAAGAGCCTTCCCAGCAATGGCTCCAGCCTGGGGAGCAGTGACAGCCCTGGCCCAGAGCTTGGGCAAGAGGCCACAGTGCTGCTCCCAGCCCCGGGCAGGCTCTGGCTCCAGCCGGGGCACGCGGGCAGCTGTGGGGGGCTCTGTGCCTGCCATGGGACAGGGACAAGGAGCCACAGCCCAGGGCACAGCCAGCCCAGTGCCTGGCAACTTCTCCCTGAGCTCTTGGATGTCAGCGCTAGCAGTAATTAAAATAAAATCAATATTTTTTTGCTGTAAAAAGAGACATTGTTCTGGCGAGCACTTTCCCCGAGTCAGCTCCTGTGTGTCTGTGGGATGGGCAGGGAGAAGCCAACGGGATCCTGGGGCTGCAAGGAACGTCTGGGGCTTTGCTCCATCCTGGGAGGGGATTGGTTTTAAATTTTCAAATTGTTTTCTCATTTCTCTATTAACTGGACTGTTTGGAAGTCTTGTCTGCAGCCATCTCTGGTCATCCAGGCATCTGGTTCAGCCCTGCTTGTGGTGAGCCACTTGCCATGGCAGGGACAGGATGGGGTTGGGGATGGGATCAGGGTTGGGGGCAGGATGGGATCAGGGACAGCCTGGCTCATTAGGTGTCCATTTTAATTAATGTTTTCTGGGCAGGTGGCTCCCCTTGAGCTTATGAGAAACCCACTCTGCTACCAGAACTCCTGATCTCTCAGGAGCTCCTGTTTTCTCTCACAAACAGCCTCAAGACTTCATTTTTCTGCTGAAAAACAGCCTGAGTGGAATCATATTTTAGCTATCGGACACTTGGAGGAAAATTTCCGTAGCTACCAATTGGGATTGTGCCTAGGGTGGGAATCCACTGATGCCTGAAATCAGTCATCTCACAACCCTGCAGCCAGAGTGACCACTTTGAGCTCTCCTGGGCTGCAGCAGCTGTGCCAGGATCTCCCTCAGAGCAGGATTCCTCTTGGAGCCCATCCTGTGACACCCAGAGGACCAATGATGATGATGATGATGATGATGATGGAGCCTGGGCTGACACCCCCACCCCACGGGGCTCTCCCTTCCACCCTTGAGAAGATGCATCAATCAATGTGAGTATTTTGCTGGACTGGAGGGGAATTTCTCCCAGGTCTGTTCCTTTGTGCAGGCTCTTTATGTCCATGTGTGTGCACGTTACTGATGTTGCTACTTTAGATTTATAATTCAGTTGGAGTGATGGTTATAGAAAATCCCATTTGAGCCATTCTGTACGAGTTAAATTATTCAATTGATCAAGTGCTGCAATTGCTGTGTTAATGAGGTATTGTTATGATTAAGTGTTGGTAAATCCTTTAGACTTAATCCATTGATCCAATCTGAGGCTAAATTTAGTAAGGGGATCCTCTCTGTGCCTGGTGACTCAGCTTGGGAGTGTCCCTTACCCCCTTGCATTCCTGACTTTTTCCTCCCTTCCTTTTTCTCTCCCCATTTCCACATAATTCATTGTAGATTGTTTTTAATCCTATTTTTCTTGGTGAAATTTATCTACACCATAAGAAATAGAGAGACAAAATTATATCAAACCTGCATTTGCCAGCAATTCAGCCCCAAACCCCTCATTCACCACAGGCTCAGGGAAAGAGCAATCATTCCAGAGGCTCCCTTCCTAGGAAGCCACAATTAAAACTATTTTAAAAGAAAACAAACATTTCTCATCGAAATTCCTGCCTGGCTCTCATTGTGGGCCAAGACTGCTCAGCACCAGCAGCTTCCTCTGGGCAAACCCACCGTGCTGGGATCCGCGTCCTGAAAAATGGGAATTCTCCTGTGGAAATGCAGGAAGGCTGGAGCAGCACTGCCCTGCTGCCCCGGGGTTCCTGGGGCTCAGTGAGATCATGGTTTTGGGGTTTATGGTGCAGAGCTGGTGCCTGAGCTGTTCCCATCCCATGGGCACTGCAGCAGTTTTGGGTGGACACCGTGTCCCTGTGCCACATCCTGCACCACCAGCAGCTGGGGGTGGCTTCCAGAGGGGAATGGAGGTGCTGCTGGTGGTTGGAATTATTGGGGTTTGGGGGTGTGGGGTGAATGAGGCATGGGGGATGGACTGTCCCACACAGGGAGAGCAGCAGTGTGCTCACTGGGTCATGCCATGGGGCTGGGAATGGTGGCGTGGCCAGTGTCACCCTCCTTCCTTGCAACTGGGTCACCCCTTCATAGTTTTCCACAGTTTTTCACAGTTTTTCAGTTTTCCACAGGTTTTCTCCACTCCTGTGGTTCCTCACTGGTCCTGTCCCAAAGCCCTCCCTGCTTCACACCCTGGTCCCCATCACCTGCCCTGGGACACTCCACAAAGCCAGCCCTGGGATGCTGGAGCAGAACCCACCCCATGGGACAGAGATTTTGGGGTGCTGAGTGAGCCCAATGCTTAAAATATTTTGAGAGCCTTGGAGTAAAAATCTGACTGAAGTGTTCTACAAACTGCACTGAACTGAACCCAAAAAACAGGCAAAAAATGGATGTTAACAACTAATTAAAGCCTTCAGTGTGGTGCCTCCGGAGTGTTTGACATGGAAAAGGCTGGAAGGTTCTGGGAATCCTCCCCAGGACAAGGATGGGGGTTTTATGTGGGCGCAGATCCAAAACGCACCAAAGGATGGTTCCCAGCTCCTCCCTGAGATAAAAATCCAAGCTCACAGCCAGGAAATTGCTGCACCAGAGGGTCTGGGAGCTGCACTGCAGGAACTCCCAGGACATGGGCACAAATCAGGGTGAAGAGCAGAAAATAAGGGGCTATTGTGAGCTGCATGGCCACATTCAGCACAAGAAGCACCAACGGAGACCCGGGAGCACGGACCTGAGCAGGGCAGGAGGGCACTGAGATGGGTCCTGTCCCTGCCACAGCCGCTGGCCGTCCCTGCACGTGTCTGTGCTGCAGCAGGGACGATTTTGTCGCCGCGTTTCCCTTGGCACTCAGCAGGGCTGGCTTTCACAGGGCTGGATCCGCCCCGCAGCCGGGCAGAGCGTGGGAGGAGGGTGCCGATCCCGCTTAGGAAACGCGAAACAATAAAAGAGGAACAATGGAGCTTCCTTCCCGTCCCCCCAAATACCAAACGCCACCAGAATGTGGCTCGGCTCCGAGCAGCGCTGCCGGGGCTGCTCCTGTGTCCTCTGACCCCAGGGAGGAACTGCAGACGCCTCCTCCTCTTCCTCGCCCTGGCAAGGGATGCTGCGGGAGGGAGGACGCCAAGGAGCATCGCCAAAGGGCTGCCCTGACCCGGCGCTGCTGCCAGAGGCATTCCCAGCCTTGGAAACAGCGTTTGGGCCAGGGCAGGGGTGTGCAGCGTGGCCGTGCCTTGAGAGAGGATTTTGTCAGCTGCCTGCGCTGCCAGGGTAGCCAAACACGTGCTGCAGCCGGCCCAGGGGCCCAGGAGGGGTTATAAAAACATCCAGGTACCCAAACTCACAGATCGTTATCAGCCAGAGAACAGGTTCTCATGGGTTTGGTGCCCATGTGGTGCCAGGCAGGCACGGGGAGATGCTCGGCCAGGCTGGGCATCTGGGGGGAGCTGGATCCACACCTGAGTGGAACCCACACCCCGAGTATCCCACAGCTGCAGGTGCTTAGGACACAGGGACAGAGCCCCCTGAGGGGATGGTACCTGCCTGTCCCTGCTGGCTCCACCCTCACCTTGGCTGCCTGAGGCCACGGGCACTGTGCCAGCCTTGCCAACAGGCCCCATCCTGGTGCACAAGGGTGGGTGAAACATCCTCTGCATCCCCAGCGAGTGCCCAGCACCCTGGCCAAGCACATCTGGCTGAAAGCTGTGGGAGCTGCCCTGGCAGTGAGGACACCAGCCCGGAAACGCTCCTTTCCCAGAGAGATTCTCTTGTCCCCTCCAGGATCCTCTCCTGGCACCATCCCTGTCCCCTCAGCAAGTGCTGCTTTGTGGGGTGTGGGCAGTGCCCAGGGATGGCACCCACCCTGTTTTGGGTGACATGAGGGAGGCTGGGAGCTCTGCTTCCCACTGGAGAGCAAAGAAGGGATCACCTGCTCATGGCTGGTGCAAGAGTGGGGAGTGGGGCTGGGGCTGCCACCAGCCAGGTTGTCCAGGTTTGCCAACACTGGCCAGGTTGTCCCCACGCTGGGGACATGAACTGGTTTAAACCCTCACCCTGGAGCCTGTGAGTCACACACTGACCTTCAGCTCCTGCCAGTGTGCTCCATCAGAAGCCAATGTCCCACTTTCCTGCAGGAGGGGGACAAGGGCTGGAAAGCTCCTTCCACCTCCACAGGCACTGCAGCAACCAAAGCTCCTGCATCCTGCTGCTGTGGGAGCCTGGGATGTGTTTTGGGACACGGTGCTGTGGCTGATGCCATTGTGGGGTGCCCAGGCTGGTGAGGGCACACGGGGCTGGATGGGGGCTCACCCCAGGCACCGGGGTCCTGCAGCATCGCTCCCCAGCACCACTCCCAGCCCACATCCCCTGTTTCCCCCTTGACTTGTTGCTATTGTCATCTCCAATATCACGCAGGGATGTGAGAGGCTGGAAGTTGCCTCTTTTCCTGCCAGGTTAAATGGCTCCCTAGGAATGTCTATTATTCCCACAAGTCAACTTTCCCCTCCGCGGTATGTGTCAGGGGTCAGGGCTGGCACCACATGAAAGCCACGGGTATTCAATAACCCAGAGCCGTGGAAAGGCTTCAGTCCAAGCCCAGCCACGTTGGGGTTTATTGATGCAGATGCCTTTCCCCATTTGTTTCCTATAAACAGCACATGGTAATATTTAGTAGGTTTCAAACAGAGCTTTTTGCATATTCTCCCTTGTCTGCAGCGAGCTGCTCAGTAGTAGACAGTTTTAATTTACTTAATGCAATTTCTGCTTTTTGTTCTTCCAGAAGGTCTGGGCTGGTTTTGACCCTGTCGCCCCAGCAAATTACTTGAATTCCCAAGGGGCTGGGAGCAGGAGTCCAGGATCCACTCTCTGCAGGGGTGAGGACAAGGGATCTCACTCCCCCCAGACCCTCTGGGGCACAGCCTCAGGATCTGGGTGCATGTTGGGGCTGTTTGGGGCTGCCCTGGCTGGCTCCCACTCCTGGCCAGGCTGGCAGCACGTGGTGCTCACCAGCTCCAGAGAAAAAAAACCACTTTATGGGAAAAGCTGCCACTTCCCCATCCCTGGGGCTGGCAGAGCCCTGGCACTCAGTGCCTGGGATGGAGCGTGACTGCAGGGTGACCCTGGAGCAGGGAATGCCCAGGAGCACAGAGCAGAGATCCCACCAGAGCAGGGCTCCTGGGGAGCACTCACACAAGAAAGGGAAGCACAAACTGCTCCTGGAGGGCAGCCCTTGCTGCTCCTTGTCTCCACACTCCTGGCAGCAGCACTACACAGCCAATGCCAGCCATGGAGCAGCACTGAGCTGGCAGCAGAGGAGGCTCAGATGCCCCTCCAGGTGATTTTTTGCCACTGTGAATGCCCACAGAGAGTTTTGGCTCTGCAGCAGCTGCCTCAGGCTGGTGGCACAGTCCCAGGCACTGGGCACACAGTGCATTCACAGACCCCAGGCTGGCCACACTGAGTGTCTGCCCCCAGTCCCTCCGTGGTGCAATGCTGGGCAGGTTCCTGCAGGCAGCAGCTTCCAGGAATTCTTGGGGCAGTGCTGCTGTCACCCTGCCAGCCCTGGACACCCTGTCACCACTGTCACCCTGCCAGCACCCACCACCAGAACACAGGCAAGAGGAAACCAAAGAATTGACATCGCGATTCTTTTAATGCAATTGCTCCTAAAATGCAGCTCTAAAGTGACTTGGAATGGTCAACAATGAGAAATAAGGGATGGTTTTGAGCTCTGCAACGTGACCAAGTGGCACCTCTGCCACCAACAGCCACCTGGCACTGCTGGGCCACTGCCATGCCTGACTGCTCTTACAGCCACTCGCTGTCCCTCCACAGGGCATGTGTCACACAGGGCATCCAAAGGGACTCTGGGGCCAAAAAGGGACAGGGCCAGCCATCCAGTGCCAGATGACCCTACATTCCCCCAGAAAAGCAAAAAAAGAGCAGCACAAGCAGTGGGTTGCTCCCTCTCACCTCACATTCAGGCATCAACCAACACAAATTCTGGAGTTCACAAAGACCTTGAGGGGCTGTGCCTTCATGCTATGTAAAGTGATTTGGGAACCCAATGCTTGACTGTGCTCTCTAGCTCTGGGTGGCAGAAGCTGATGTTCCAATCTCTTGCTTTTTGTTATCTAATACTTCTTTATGTATTTATTTTTGAGAGCGGCAAGTGCCACAGGTCAAGTAACTGGGAAATTCTACTGAACACCAGTGAGAGAGAACAAACCCTGGCACTGCCTTCACACCATGCAGCCTTTACATCCTCCAACATCAGAACAGAGCCTGAAATGTTTTTAACACCTCCCAGGCCTCAGCCTGAGTTTGCTCCTCACTCCATGACACCCCATGCAGCCCCAGGCTGTGCCCACTGTGGAGCACCAATGCTCCACATGTAAAATAGTTCCTCCTGCTCCACTGGAGTTTGATCTCCTCCCCTCCAGAGGTGAGGCTTCTCACCTTGAGGGAAGGGACAATGGAAAGGCCATGGGACTCTCAGATTTCTGAGGTGCCACAGCCCCCTGAGCAGAGCAGCCCCTGCCCTGGTGCCAGCAGCTCTCCCCAGCCACCCCTTTGGATCAAGCTTGCATTTGCCAGTGACTTCAGAATCAAGTGCAGGAAGCCAGTTTGATCTACAGAAACACTACACACATCTCCAAATGGATTTTAAACACCTCATTTAAGGAAGGACAGGGTTTAGCAGGGAATCAGTGGGCTCTTGTAGCTTGGTCTCCAATTCTGGCCCTCCAACACCAATGTGAAGAGACCAGAGCTCTCCTGGAGTCTGAGCAGTTGTTCTCACACAGCCCAGGTCACAACTGGAAACTGAGCTTAGGAAGCCCCCAGGGGGAAGGAAAAGGACATCACCTGATGAAAAAGCTTCAGAATGAACCTGGGAAATAAACAGCAACCAGACAATCATCTTCTACAAAGGATGGAAGTGAGAGTAGAAGAAAACAACATCTGAGACAGTCAGTGAGTCAGTCTGAGTGTGCAGGGGCTGGAGATCCCTATGGATCTGTGAGGAAAGCTAATGGCCAAACCCAGCTGGTCCCTCCAGTCCCCAGGGAGATGGGGCTGTGGTTCACTCTTCCCCAGCTGGAAGGTTGTCTTCAATCCTCCTGATAAATTTCATCCTTATTTCTGTGACGCTGTCGCCCTTCAGGGTGTCCTGGACAAACTTCACATCGACAGCCATCTGCACCTAAGTGAGGGAAGAGCAGAGAGGAGCTGGTAACTCCCTGTTAACAGCAGCTTCTCCAGGGACTGAATGATCCTGGAGCACCAGCTTAAGGGCTCTACAGGCATGACATGACATACAGAGCTCTACAAAGTCCTAAATTTGAGACACAGCTGTTCCAGCCAATTCCCAGCTAGGGCTCACAGCAGCTGCAGAGTGAGGATTTTGGAGCTTCATACAAACTCAGGGAGATGTGCTTAAACTTGGGTCGTGAGCTGAAAGGGCTCAGGCACTACCTCTGGGCCTCAGCTGCCACACATGACAGCAGCCAAGTGCTCCTGCAGTTCTGCCCTTCTCCTGGGAATGTGGTTCAAGCCCAAAGCAAACCCAGAAATCACAAACACAGAACTCAAGTACCTGCTGACACCTGGCTGTCCATACACCCATCCCAAGGGAAGGGAGATGTGGCTCACCATTTCCAGGGCACCTCGCAGCACCCCACAGAGCAGGTTGGAGTAGATGAGGGTTGAGTGGTTGTCAGGGAGCTCCACAAAGTCCACCAAGGGGTTGTTTTCCAAGATCAGGGAGAACTCGTCGCCCCCAGGACTCCAGTTGGTGATGCTCGGAGTGATGCCCAGGTACATTTTAAATGCAATCTGTTGTGGCAAACAGGAGGAACAAGAACAGCTGAGGCAACAGCACAGCTTTGATTTTGTAAAATTACTCAAGGGGTTTGCAAACATTTCTCCTTTCTTCCAGTTCCCACCAGCCAGCAGTACTTGGGCTAAAGCATTTTTTTTCCCTCCCCACAATCTTCATCAAACTCCCAAAACAGTCCTGTGAGTAGCAAATATTCCATCCTCACATGCAAACCCCCCCCCAAAAACCCTGACAAAGCTGTGCTTGGACATTTACCTTTGCTATAACATCTGCAGTTTCACGGAAATCGTGGCACCTCCCAACATTGGAGCGGGCCAGGAAGTCCTCAATGAGCCGGACACCGATGTTGTAACCCCTGTGAAGGGACCAGAGCAACAGCTTCAGAAAGACAACAAATATTTATAAAATAAGAGAGTGAAGAAGCAAAGTCTAATCTGAGAAATGTCAGTGTTAAATAACTTCAGCCTGCCAGGGTTTTGCTCCTGGAGCAGCACACAGGGATGTGGCTGAGATCCCTGCTGTGATCCTGATACCTGGTGAAGGCTGAGCTAGAGCAGAGGCTGGACAGAGCTAAAGAATAAAGCAGGGATTTATTAAAAGGCCTCAATGGATCCACCTTGGGCAGCACAAGAGCAAAGCCAGGGCTATACCCAAGATAAACCCAAAATGGTCACAAAAAAACAAACGACTGGTCACAGGGTCTCTCACTTTTATAAGTTCTGGTCCATTTGCATATTGGAGTTAATTGTCCAATTACAGCTTTAGCCCATGAAGTCCCATTCTTCTTCCTTCTTGTTTTTCTCTCTTCAGCCCATGTTGTTTGTGCTCTTGGGCCTGAAATTTGGATCATTTGTCCTTGGTCCCCAGCAAGAGGAGGAATTGTTTTGTCTCCCTACTCTGTGCAGAGAGTTTACCATTCCCTAATATGAAGCTCAGGACCACACACTAAAGCAGCACAGAATCTGAAAAACATAAAAGCTAAAACCTGAGGCACCAATCCCTGCTGTGATCCCTGCTGTGATCCTTGCTGTGATCCCAGCTCCCCTACAGCTCCAGCATGGCAGATCCACTCCCACCTGTGCATGTACTCACATTTTGTCCAGCTGCTTGTTGACATCATCATCATTCTCGTAGTCCTTGCAGAGCTGGGTCACCAGGGCACCATAGGTCAGCGTGAACAGCTCCGAGTTCTGTGCACAGGAAAACAAAATTCACCCAACAGAACCCGCCCGGGCTCCGCTGCCTCCGAGTCCAGCGCCGCCACCTCGGCACGGAGAGGGGAACAGGGACCTGCTGTCTCAAAGGAATCTGTGCTCAACAAGGAGAGATCCCAGCTCCAGATTAACAAGGAGAGATCCCAGCTCCAGATTAACAAGGAAAGATCTCAGTTCCAGATTAACAAGGAGAGATCCCAGCTCCAGTTTAATAAGGAAAGATCCCAGCTCCAGATTAACAAGGAGAGATCCCAGCTCCAGATTAACAAGGAAAGATCTCAGTTCCAGTTTAAAAAGGAGAGATCCCAGCTCCAGTTTAATAAGGAAAGATCTCAGTTCCAGATTAACAAGAGAGATCCCAGCTCCAGTTTAATAAGGAAAGATCTCAGTTCCAGATTAACAAGGAGAGACCCCAGCTCCAGTTAAATAAGGAAAGATCTCAGTTCCAGATTAACAAGGAAAGATCTCAGTTCCAGTTTAAAAAGGAGAGATCCTAGTTCCAGTTTAATGAGATCTCAGCTCCAGTTTAACAAGGAGAGATCCCAGCTCCAGTTTAACAAGGAGAGATCCCAGCTCCAGTTTAATAAGGAGAAATCTCAGCTCCAGTTTAACAAGGAAAGATCTCAGTTCCAGTTTAATAAGGAGAAATCTCAGCTCCAGTTTAATAAGGAGAGATCCCAGCTCCAGTTCTGGCAACAACTTCATTCTCCTTGGAATGAGGCTTGGAGGAAGGGGCAAGCTACTAGAAGGTGCCCCTGCCCTTGGAAGGGGGTGGAACTGGATGAGTTTTAAGATCCCTTTCAACCCAAACTATTCTGGGATTTTGGTAAAGACACCAACACCTCCTGGATGGCTGGAGGTGCCATGCTAGGGCCCTGAATTTACCTCAAGCACTGGCCTAGAGCTGAGATCTGACTCAAACTCTTCCCTCTGTTTCATGAACATGTTACAAGTGGGCAGTGCCCATCAGGCTCCAGCTCTGGTCCTTTCAACAGGCCCAAAATGCTCCTCCACTGAGGGATTTATGAAATTCTGTACCAAGTAAAAGGACTCATCTGGCCCTAGAAAGTTGTCCAGGCACAGAATTTGCTTCACAGATCCAGAACAGGCTCAGGGTGGCCAAGCCCAGGCCAGCTCAGCTCTCATGCTGTGCACGTTCTGGGACTGGCCAGGACCAAAGTCACTCATGTTTTCTTTGCACAATTGTCAGATTTGCAGAAAAATTGCAAAAAAAGGGAAAAATTCTCCTCTCCCAGCCACCACCTTCAATCCTCACCCTCAAATGATGTCAAAGAGCATTTTTTGGGAGCCATTAAGCCAGACCAGTGATTAACGAGGTCATTACAGGCTGCAAAGCAAAACTCTGCAAAAGGAAGTTTTGGGGAACAAACAAACCCCCAGCACTGGTTTCTGCTGTCAGTTTTGGCATGCAGAGGGATCACAGGGGCTGACCTGGGATCTGTCACCTACCATGAGCTGCAGAGAGGCAGAAGGTGAAATGAATGGCAAATACCAATACTAGAGAATGAAAGCAGCAGCAGGCAGGGAGGGAAAAGAGACAAGATCAGAGTTAAGTGACAACACAGATCACCATAAGTTCACACAAAGCCACAACAAACACACAGAGGAAATACCCCCAAACAAATAGAAATTGGGTTTGTAGAGGACACAGGGAATTCCACCTTGTCTCGTTTCTGGATTAGGAAAAAATTCTTCCCTGTGAGGGTGGGCAGGCCCTGGCACAGGGTGCCCAGAGCAGCTGTGGCTGCTCCTGGATCCCTTGGAGTGCCCAAGGCCAGGCTGGACAGGGCTTGGAGCAGCCTGGGACAGTGGGAGGTGTCTCTGCCCATGGCAGGGGTGGAATGAGATGAACTTTAAGGCCCCTTCCAACCCAAACCAGTCTGGGATTCTGGGATTGCCATTCACAAGGACAAAAAGGCTTTAGGTATGAAAACAACCAGAGGGGCTGCTTGGAGCTGTTGCCACACTTTGGATCTAAAGAACTGATATGTTCTTTGGGGGTTTTGCTTAAAAATTTGCTTTCCTCTTGGAAAACTAAAGGCTGGGCAATTCCCATCACTGGAAGGACAAGGGGGAAGTTCCTTTGGCTCTGCTGGAATCAGAGACTTGGCAGAGAATTTAACAGACATGCAGAACAGGGAGCGTTGGTTTTACGGGTTTCAGTTGTTTTAGTAAAGACAGAGGTGGAGAGGGGATGGGGATGGGGATGGATGGAGGGAATCCAGCTGTCCCCAGCCTGAGGTGCTGTCACCGTGTGAGGCCATGGCGGTGTCACCTGCCACCAGCAGCCCCAGCACTCCCAGAGCTGATCTCACTTATGGCTGAGATGCTGTTATTAAAGGCAACTTGAGCTGTTACAATAAGACAGATTTGGAACAATTTTTTCATTTTCAATCCATTTGATGTAATTAAGGTGCCCAAAGCTTTCCCAGTATTTCTATTATTTGACAATCCACACAATGCATCTGTTTTATGGCTACGGAAGTGCCAGAACTCCAGTGAATTAACACAATTCTTTACACAATCGTTGTATTTAAGGAGCTGAATCCCTAGAAAAGAATCCTCTGGGGTTTGGTGAGGCAGGAGAGGGCAGGTAAGCCCGAACCAACCCCTCCTCACGGCCAAAGAGGAAGAAGACCCCAGGTTTTATTTTTTTATTACTTATTTTGCATTAAAAATTCATGAATTCGACCTGGTTTGACCCAGAATTGGAGCTCAGCTCTGGAGCTTTGGGCTCCATCTTTCAGTTCCTGCCTCAGCCGGGCTGATAACGCGGAATGAGCTGGAGAGGGGAAGCGAAACACGCCAGGGAAGCGTTTTGGGTGAGAACTTCCCACAAAGGGGAGCGCCCGGTGCCGCTGTTGGCTGCCCGGCCCCGCCGCACCGGGCGCTGCGGCCCGGGCCCGGTCACCCGCGCCGCGGGCCGGTTCCCCGGGTGCCCCACGCCATGCGCTCGCCACGCCGGCCCCGCCGTTACCATTTTCTTGCTCTCGGTGCCGCGCCCGCCCTGCCGCGACATCGTGTCCGCCCGGCCCGGCCCGGCCCGGCCGCTCTGTCCGCCGCGGGCACCAAGGGATCCCCGGAACGCCGCGGGGCACCACGGGACACGCAGTCCCCGCCGCGCCGCCGTCCGCGCCCCGCCCGCCCGGCTGGACTACAAATCCAAGAGGGCATCGCGCGCCAACGTGACCGTGAGGCACCGCCCAATCCCGGCGGGAGGTGACGGCCGCGGTCGCCGCCAGAGGGCGCTACCGCCCGCCTCAACTGTGGCGCCGTCGCCATCGGGGCCGCGCTGGGCCCGGCCCGGCCCCGCCGCTCCCGCTGCCCCCGAACGCCGGCCTGTGGCCCCTGCCCGGCCGGTGGCTCAATGGTGACCCCGGTGCTGCTCCCTACGGCTGGTCCCGGTGCTGCTGGCTCCCTGCAGGCCTCCCCGCGGCCCCCAGCCCCATGGGAAAGGGGGCTTCGGCTGCGCTCCTGCTCCCACCTTGGTCCCACACTGCCACCTTGGAGTCGGAGTAGAATCGTGGAATATCCCCAGCTGGGAGGGACCCACAAGGATCGAGGCCAACTCCTGGCCCTGCACAGGACACCCCAGCAATCCCACCGTGTTCCTGAGAGCATTGTGCAAACGTTCCTTGAGCTCTGCCAGGGCCAGGCCCTGTTCCTGTGCCTTCCTTGCCCGGCTCCAGGGGCTGGACAGGGGCTGATTTCTGGGGAAAGGGCAGATAGGCGGATGAAGCAAGCCCTGTGCTGGCAGGATTGGGCAAGCTCAGATCCTTAGGCTGCGGCTCAATATGGAACACAAGCAGGTTTCCACCCCGTGAGGCCCACAAATGACCCCACAAGAGCAGGGCAAAGGACAGGCTGTCACAGAAACCAGCCGGCTCGGGGCTGCAGAACTGCAGGGAATATTCCCTGAACAGCTCAGCTTCCCCTGACCCTCCTCAAGCCAGCATGGCCCCGGGTGCACCAGGTTCTGCTCCCAGACAGAGTGTGCCTGGCATTGTTTACTTTTCATTTAATCTCCTGTTGTTTATTTGTTTATCCCATTATGTCCCCGTCCCAGACCTGTCACTGAGTGAGTGCTGGGGTGGTGTGCTGGGGGCAGGACGTGCTCTGGGCACAGGGGGACCGCCCCAATCCTGCTGGCTGCTCAGGAATCCAGCAGCTGGGAGCTGGCTCGCTGTCACCGCCGAGCAGGAGCCTGGGGACCGGCCGGGCTGTGGTGACCTGCTGGCATTGCCTTACATGGCTGCATCCCCAGGACACGGCCAGCTGCGGGGCACTGGGCTGGCACCGGGGCGTGCTTTGGTTGTCCCAGGCTCTGCAGAGCCACGTCCCCTCCTGCTCCCAGTCCCAAGTGCCACCTTGTGCTCTCCTGCCACAGTGGCCACCACTCCCCAGGTGGCTGATGGAGATCATTGAATCCTAGAACACCCTGAGTTGGATCAAACCCACAAGGACCATGGAGTCCAGCTCCTGGCCCTGCCCAGACACCCCAACAATCCCACCCTGTGCCTGAGAGCGTTGTCCAAACGCTCCTGGAGCTCTGGCAGCCTTGGGGCCATGCCCATTCCCTGGGAAGCCTGGGCAGTGCCCAGCACCCTCGGGGGGGAGAACATTTTCCTAATATCCAACGTAAGAAGGCACCGTGTCCCTGGTCACCACAGAGGTCCCTGGCAGTGTCCCTCCGTGCTGAGCTGGGGGGCACGAGGGGCACAGGGCACCCGCGGTGGCATCTCAGTCCGTGTCGTGCCACAACGCCCAGTGAGCACGGGAGATCCCTCCCAGGCGGAGCCGTTACTGCTCCCCGGCCCCGGGCAGGGGCCGAGCCAGCCCCGCTGCAGCCGAGGGCACCGAGAGCCGGTCTGACGGCGCCGGGCGGCTCTGCCGGTTCCCGCCCGCACACGGGAGATGCTCCGGGAGACGGGCGGAACCGAAACGCCGCCACTTGTCCCCGCGGCGGGGCCGGGTGCGCGGGGCTCGGGGCTCGCCGGCCCCCGCATACAGACCCCGATGCACGGGGTGAATCTCGCAAACCGGCCCGGGGGGCGGCCGGGACCTGGCAAAGCCCCCCGGGCCCCCCTGACCTGTCCCGTTCTACCGCGCTCCGCCCCGTCCGGTGGGCGCAGGACCGCCTGCAGCGCGCTCCGCCCCGCCGCGCCCATCGCGGGGGCTTGGTGCACCGGGGCCGGGCCGAACCGTGCCGTGCAGATCCCGGGAGCCGGGCCGGGCCATGCCGTGCAAATCCCGGGAGCCAGGCCGAGCCATGCCGTGCGGATCGCGGGGCCCGAGCCGTGCCGTGCCGTGCAAATTCCAGGAGCCAGGCCGAGCCATGCCGTGCAAATCCCGGGAGCCGGGCCGGGCCATGCCGTGCGGGGCTCTCCCAGCAGCGGCGCTGGGGCTGCGGGTGCTGGTGCTGAGCGCGGCGCTGGGCGCGGGGGCAGCCCGGGCTCAGACGCCCCCCTTCCCTTTCTGGGACCCCTCTCTGCCCTGGCAGCGCCGCCTCGACGACCTGCTGGGCCGGCTGAGCCCCGCCGAGCTGGTGCTGCAGGTGAGGGGGCGGCGGGACCCCCCCGGGGCCCCCGCGGGACTCCCCGCTCAGCGCCGCTGCCCCGCAGGTGGCGAGGGGGGGAGCGATGGGGAACGGCCCCGCGCCCCCCATCCCGCGGCTGGGCATCGCGCCCTACAACTGGAACACCGAGTGTCTGCGGGGCGACGGCGAGGCACCTGGATGGGCCACGGCTTTCCCGCAGGCGTTGGGGCTCGCCGCCGCCTTCAGGTACCAGCACCGGGGACCGGGGGTGTGGGATGGGACCTGGTGAGACAGGTCCCCCCTTGCCTACGTCGCCCTGACACCCCTGCGCTGTTCCCACAGTCCCGAACTCATCTACCGTGTGGCCAACGCCACGGCCACCGAGGTGAGAGCCAAACACAACAGCTTTGCTGCTGCTGGACGCTACACTGACCACACCGGGCTCAGCTGCTTCAGCCCCGTCCTGAACATCATGAGGCACCCGCTGTGGGGGAGGAACCAGGTGCCAGCTTGGGCGGGTGATCCCTGGCTGGGATCAGACCACAAGGGACCGTGGCTGACCAGCTGGATGTGGCCATGGCTTGCCAGGCTGTGGGGATGTGGGGACGGGGCTCCCAGAGGTGACCCACCTGTGCCTCGGACAGGAGACCTATGGGGAGGACCCGTTCCTGAGTGGGGAGCTTGCCCGCAGCTTTGTGCAGGGGCTGCAGGGCCAGCACCCCCGTTACGTTAAGGCCAGCGCTGGCTGCAAACACTTCAGCGTGCACGGAGGCCCTGAGAACATCCCCGTCTCCAGGCTAAGCTTCGATGCCAAGGTGAGCACAGCGGGGCAGGGGGTGTTAATAGGGCAGGGGACACTCCAGGTGCTGACCCCGCTCTGCCATGGTGCTTGCAGGTGCTGGAGCGGGACTGGCGCATGACCTTCCTGCCCCAGTTCCAGGCATGTGTGCGGGCTGGCTCCTACAGCTTCATGTGCAGCTATAACAGGTGTGGAGCATGGCAGGGGCCACGTGGGCTGGGCTGCCCTTGGCATGGCCAGTGCCCTGCTCTCCTGGCTGCCCCATCCCCTCTCCAACAGGATCAACGGCGTCCCCGCTTGTGCCAACAAGAAGCTGCTGACGGACATCCTGCGTGGCGAGTGGGGCTTTGATGGCTACGTGGTGAGCGACGAGGGGGCTGTGGAGCTCATCATGCTAGGGCACCACTACACACAGAGCTTCCTGGAGACAGCAGTTGGTGAGCTCAGGGGCTGGGCATGGGGTCAGTCCCCAGGCATGACACAGCCATGATGGGAGTTCTCCCTTCTCCCTGGCACGGCAGCCTCGGTGAACGCTGGCTGCAACCTGGAGCTCTCCTATGGCATGAGGAACAACGTGTTCATGCGCATCCCTCAGGCTCTGGCCATGGGCAATATCACGCTGCAGGTGAGCTGAGGGGAGTGGGACCAGGGGTGTGGGCAGAGAGCCTGGGCTGTCTCTGCCAGGCACAACTGAGGTGTTGGGGTCGTCGGGGTCTCCACAGATGCTGCGTGACCGGGTCCGGCCCCTCTTCTACACACGGATGCGGCTGGGGGAGTTTGACCCCCCAGCCATGAACCCCTACAGCTCCCTGGACCTGAGTGTGGTGCAGAGCCCCGAGCACCGCAACCTCTCGCTGGAAGCTGCTGTCAAGAGCTTTGTGCTGCTGAAGAATGTGCGGGGGACACTGCCCCTGCGGGCCCAGGCCCTGTCCAGCCAGCGCCTCGTGGTGAGCCCCTGCAAGGGGGTGGGCAGGGGCACATGCTGGGTCCAACCCAGGTGTCACAGGGCTGCTGGTGCCCACCCTCACCCCTCTGCCCTCTGCAGGTCGTGGGTCCCTTTGCTGACAATCCCCGGGTACTGTTTGGGGACTATGCACCAGTGCCAGAGCCTCAGTACATCTACACTCCCCGGTGAGACAGCGTGGTCCTACCTCATGTCCCCCTCTCCTGGTCACTATTCCCCTCTTCTGGGCACTGTCCAGGGCTGCTGCTGGAGCTGCTTGGCCCTTGGCTGGTGGCCAGGCAAGGGAGCTGTCCCCATTGTGCCCCGACCCTGGGGCACAGCTGCCCCTGTGTCCTCTGCTCTTCCCTGGTGCAGGAGGGGGCTGGAGATGCTGGGGGCCAATGTCAGCTTCACAGCAGGCTGCAGCGAGCCATGGTGCAAGCGGTACTCACGGGCAGAGCTGGTGAGGGTGGTCGGGGCAGCTGATGTGGTGCTGGTCTGCCTGGGCACAGGTAGGTGGGAGTGGGAGGGCACTGGGTGGGCACTGCCAGAGGAAGGGGAATGCTCTGGGAGAGAGGGGCTGCCCATGAGCCACCTCTGAGGCGGTCGGTGCCCCTCTGCCCTGTCTACCCACAGGGGTGTAAGGGGCTCTCCCTTGGCTGTCCCCACCCAGGGGTAGATGTGGAGACAGAGGCCAAAGACCGGAGTGACCTGTCCCTGCCGGGGCACCAGCTGGAGCTGCTGCAGGATGCTGTGCAGGCGGGTAGGGGCTCTGTGGCACCTCAACCCACCCAGGTTTTCCCCATCCATGGCACACCCTGGGGCCATCCCAGCAGTGCCACTACCGGCCTCTCAGTGACAGCCACCTCCCTGCAGCCGCTGGGCGCCCCGTCATTCTGCTGCTGTTCAACGCGGGGCCCCTGGACGTGAGCTGGGCTCAGGCACACGACGGCGTGGGGGCCATCCTGGCCTGCTTCTTCCCTGCCCAGGCCACGGGTTTGGCCATTGCCAGGGTCCTGCTGGGCGAGGCAGGGGCCAGCCCGGCTGGCCGGCTGCCAGCCACTTGGCCTGCAGGCATGCACCAGGTAAGGCCAGGGTTGCTGGTTGCACCCTTAGCCTTTCCCTGCCTTGCTGGCTGGAGCAGCTGCGGGGTGCAGGGCTGTGGTTCTTGCCTGTGCCCGCCCAGCCCTGCCCTGTTCCACTGGCCCTTGTCCCGCAGGTGCCACCAATGGAGAACTACACCATGGAGGGACGGACATACCGCTACTATGGGCAGGAGGCCCCGCTCTACCCTTTTGGGTACGGGCTGTCCTACACCACCTTCCGCTATCGGGACCTGGTGCTGAGCCCCCCAGTGCTGCCCCTCTGTGCCAACCTCTCTGTGTCTGTGGTGCTGGAGAACACAGGGCTGCGGGACAGTGAGGAGGTGGGCACAGCTGCTCTGCACTGATCTGGCTGTGTGGGGTACAAATGTGCCCGAGCTCCCCCTGCAAGGGAGAGTCCCACTGTGCTGAGTCCCATCCCTCCGTGCAGGTGGTGCAGCTGTACCTGCGCTGGGAGCAGTCATCCGTGCCGGTGCCCCGCTGGCAGCTGGTGGCTTTCCGCCGTGTGGCCGTGCTGGCCGGCCGGGAGGTGAAGCTGTTCTTCCAGGTGCTGGCCGAGCAGCGCGCTGTCTGGGCGCAGGACTGGCGCCTGGAGCCCGGCACCTTCACCCTGTTCGCTGGAGGGCAGCAGCCGGGCCAGAAGACACGGGCGCCCTCGGAGGTGCTGAGCGCACGGTTCAGTGTCACCGGCACGGCCCGGCCCTTACGCACGTGTTAGCGGCGGGGGTGGGCACAGGGTGCTGGCAGAGGAAGGGATGGAAGGTACTCCGTGTGCCGTGGGCAGTGTGGTGCTTCTCTGCCCTGCAATAAAGTGCTGGTGCTCCGTGGCAGCTGTGTGGGGCCTCCCCTCCATCCTTCCAGGCGCCGCGCTGGCATCTCCCCGGAGCAGGACCGCGCTGCCCTGCTCGGTGCTTTCACCCTCCTGCCCTGGCTGTCCCACCCCGAGGCGCCGCTGCTGCAGCCCCACACCCTGCCCGTGCCCCACACCGGCCTCGGGGCAGCGGCCGCCGGAGCCGCGTGTGCTGCGGCCACACGTGCCTGCTCCTCCCGCTCTATTTATAACCGCAGGGCTGCCCCAGCGCATTCCCTGCGCCGAGGGAGCGGTGACTGGCAGCCCTGCGAGGCTCGGCAGGGCAGGGGCTGGCTCTTCTCCTTCCCAGGCCGGGATGCTGCAGGGAAGGGGGCAGTGTTTGGAGCGAGCAAGCCCTGCGCTGGCCCGAGGGACAGATCCAACCCTGCAGCAGCTCGGGGGCTGTGGAACAGCGCTGGGATGTGATTCTGGCAGCAATGCTGGCGGGGAGCCGGAGCTGGGCAGGAACTCCTCCGGATGGTGTTGGAAGACTGTGATCTCCTCCAGCCCCGAGGCCGGAGGCCAAGGTGGGGGCGGCGGGGAGCGCGTGGGGCTGCCCAGGCCTGACCCCATGACATCAGGACACTAATTACAGATGCGGCTTGGGATAATTACAGAGCAGGCGCGAGCTGCGGCAGGGCAGGGCGCAGCCCGCTGTGGCTCAGCCCATTGCTGCCCCATTTGTCACTGACAGCCACAGGGGATTGTTCTGCAGCAGCTGAGATTTGCCATGGGCTGTGGTGTAGCCCCATGGCAGCATGCTGGGTGTCTGGTTGTTGCCCTGATATGCTTCTGGAGATGGGTTCCTATTGCATCCATCCATCCACCCCAGGACAGGACACAGGGACAGACACTCGTTCCCAGGGTCCTGTTGGGTCACTGCCCCATGGCTAGAGGGAATCAGCTGGAGTGCTTTGGGGACAGGGATTCAGAGCAGCCCTTGTGAGCACCGTGTCAGAGCAGCAGGGTGGGAGCAGCCTGGGGCCAGGGCAAAGTCCTGGGGCTGAGGAGAGAGGTGGGAGCAGAGGGATAGGGAGCAGGTGGAAATGGGTGGGATGGGGTGTCCCACACAGTACTTTGCTCAGAGGTGCTGGCAGAGTTTATTTGCCATCCTTATCCCTGTTTGCTCCCAGACTTGCACAGTGTCAGCTCCCGCTGGCAGGGCTGAGCTGTGGCTGTAGTTATCCTTTGACTTTGAGGTGCTGATCCCTTTGGGTCCCTACAGTTGGTATCAGGGCCAGGTATTGGGCCTGAGGGTGCAGCCCCCTGCCCAGACTGGCCCGACAGAGCCATGGCAGTGTTGCACCCCACGCTGCAGGGCTGAGGAGCACAGGGAGTGCTGGGGCATGCTGCAGCCAGGGCTGGGTGCCGTGCTCATCATGAGCTCATCGGATTTTCCATCAGCTCAGGGGGGGCAGCTGTTCCCAGCACCACGGGAACGGTGGGGCTGGACCCAGGAACCCCAACACAGCAGGGCTCTGCCTGCAGCAGAGTCATTGATCAATTCCTGCTTGTATAAGCCCATCGACTTGGGCTGGCATGGCATTCATGAGCCCTCTCATGTTGCACTGTTGGAGCACGGCCACAGGCCCTGTACACCCACGGCTGCCCCTTCCTCACCATGCCCCTGCTCCAGACTGACCCCTCTGTGGGGAGAAGGACCATGGATGTGGCTGGATCCAGTGCCAGGCTGTCCCAGGGCCTTGAGGTGCTCATCTGCTCCAGGTGATGCTGTGGGACCCACAGGCAAAGAGGCTTTGGAAGCCACCCATAGTCACCCTTGGAGCATGTCATGGAGTGGCTCCAGTCCTGTTCTGCCAGATCCCTTGTGTGCCATGGAAATACAGAGCTGTGGGGCTGCTGCAGCCCTTTGGAGGCTCAGCCACGCAACAATGTGAGTGGGGCTGTTCCCCTTTCCTGTGCCAGGGCATATCCTGGCTTTGTGAGTTCTTTGGGACATTGCTCTCCCTGCCATCCTCCTGGGGTGCCCAGCTCCCAGAGCTGAGGCTTGGCCGTGCAGCATTCCCTGGTGGGGAGTCAGCTGGCAGGCGAGGCTCTGGGAGTTTCAGGAAGCCTCTGCTCTGTCTGGTGAGGTGGGAGGGTGCAGGGCTACAGGCTGTAGGAGGGTGATGACTTTAGGGTGATTTGGGGTGTAGGGCTACCCCTGCAGCATCACAGAGTGGGGCCGCCCCGTCTGCTGAGGAGCTCCTCATCCCTGACTCAGGGGAATGCACTTCCAGGGAAAAGGGCTGGGATTTCGGTAAACCTGTTTGCCTGGTAGGTGAGGGAGGATGAGTGGCAGGGGATCTCCTGGCCTGCGGTGACATCATGCCCAAAACAGGCATCTCTGATGGGTGCTGCGCGCAGAAAACTAACTTGGTTCATCCACACACCCAGAGCCGGGCACTGTGCGGGATGCCTGGAGCAGGCTGGCCACGAGGTGGACAAGGACACGTCCCTGCCTCCCGGTGCCCCTGCACAGCCTGGAGCCGTGTTCCTTCCACTGCTGGTGCTGCCCACCCGTCCCCTACCCTGGCCGTGCTGCTGCATTCCCGTCCAAGCAGGGCCCAAAGGGGTTTCAGCGCTGAGCGGGGGCCGCTGCTCCTGCCCGGGGAGCGGGAGAGGCCTCTGTTGTCTGCCGGTTACCGGGGCAGGGTGGGATGCGGGCGGGGGGAAGCCCCGCCAGCGGAGGCGGCTGCTGGCGGTGACTAAGGCTCACGTGTGACGGGGAGCGGGGGAGCAGCAGCTCCAAGGCCTCTCGAACAGCTGAGGTGGGGCTCGGAAACGGGAAATCGGTGTCTTTTTGGGGCGCCTGAGGCTGGGGCAGCCGGTCCGGGTGATGCTGGCTGTGCATCGCGGTGCTGCTCGGGGCGGGGCGGGTTTGCTGCGGGGCCAGCGCTTTGCGCGTGACCGGAGCATCGTAAAATGTGTGTGCGAGCCCCAAAATCTGGGAGAGCAGGGGCTGGAGGCGGGCGAGTGGCCGAGCAGAGCTGGGGGATGCTGAGCGCTGCGGGGACAGGCCCGAGGCGGGAGTGACGGGCGCGGGGTCCCAGCCGCGGCTGCGGGAGGAGCGGCGCCGGCTCGGGGCTGCGGGGCCGCGTCTGGAGCCGGGGCGAGGCGGAGCATCCCCCGGCCGCTCCCCCCGGCCGGGGCCGCGGGGCCGGGGCGGGGAGCGCCGAGCGTCCTCCCCCGCGGGCCGGGGGGAGCGGGGCTGGGCCAGCCCCTGCGCCTGCCGCGCCATGGAGCGGAGCTGCGCCGGGCGGGAGCCGCAGCCCCGGCCCCAGCCCCAGCCCCTCGGTAAGGATCCGCGGCGGCGGCGGTGGCGCCGGTACCGGCTCCGGGGAGTGCCCGGGCCCCCTCCCGCACCGCGGGGCCGCAGGGAGTCGGGGTGCGGGATGCGGCCCGGGGCTGCGGGGTCTGCCGGGGGGTGCGGGATGCGGCCCGCCGTGCCGGCGGAGATGCGGCGGCCGGGTCCGCGGAATGCGGCGGAGCGGAGCGGGGCGGCGGCCCGGGGAGGCGGTGGAGGAGCCGGGGGGGGCGAGGGGGGGAACGCACTGCCGGGGCCGGGGCGGCTTCCCGGGAGGGACAAAGCCCGGGCACGGCCCTTCCATCTTGGGGAGGGCCGGAGCGGCCCCGGCCCCGCCGCCGGGGGGGTGCAGCGGGGCTGCCCTTGGGAAGCCCCGGGGGTGGCGGCGGCGGCGCCGCCCCGGCTCGTCCCCGCCGGGCGGTGGGCGATGCCCCCGGTGGGAGGCACCCGCTGCCCCCAGCCCGCCGGGGCCGCCCCCTCCCCGCCGCGTGGACTCGCGGCTGGTCCCGGCAGGGCCGGTCCCGCTGCCCCGGGATGAACCGGGGAGGGCGGCGGCGGCGGGGCCGCGCTCGGGGCCGGGGTTGGCGCTGCCTCTCGGGGCTCCAGCGCAGCGCTCGCTGTGACTAAGCAGAGCTCCGCGGAGCCGCTTCCCACCGCGGGAGGAAGAGGAGAGGCGGCTCCCCTCCCCCTCGGCCCCAGTGCTCCATCGCCCGGGCCCGCGGACAGGGAGGGATCGCTGCGGCTCCCGGCGATGCTGAAAACCGGCGGCTCCCGCACCAACCGGCCGCGAGTCCTGCCATCGCTGCCCGAAGGACGCGTCCTGCGCCAGACATGTTGTCTGAGTCCCGCTGTCTGCCCCCGCCGCCTTCCCGCTCGCCGTGGCCTGCCCACTCGATGCTGTGGCGGCCCGGGGACCGGGGCTGGCTGCTCCCGGCCGCCCTGTGGGTCACTGGCTGCTCTCCCGTGAGCACAGAATGGTGCTGAAGGAACACGGACGGTTTTTTGCACCATGTCCTCCTTCAGGGACCATCCCTGCCCTGTCCCGCGTGGGTGACCTGCATGACTGGGCAGCCCGGGCTGCTTCCTGTCCTGCTGCCTAGAGCGGCTCGGAGCCACCAGCAGGGATGGGATTTCACTCAAGGGGTCGGGACCCACCATGTGTGGGGCAGCCAGTGGCACTGGAGGCCAGCAACTCCTGAAGGGCAGCCAGGGCAGGGTGTGACCTGCAGAGCTGCCCAGGTGGGCAGAGGGATGCAGTGTACCAAGGGACAAGGACCGAGGCAGGGAGCAGGCAGAGGTTTGTCCTTATCCAGGTTTCCCTCAGCTTCTCCAGCCCTTCTCCCTTGGCACGGAGGAGAGGGAGGGCGAGCTGGTTGCCCGCCAGTGCCTGTGTTTGGGAGCAGCAGCTCGAGAGTTCTCCCAGCGCGGGAGCCGCTGCTGCGAAACCGTCAGAGCAACGTGATGCGACGTGCAGAGTGGTGATGTGACAGTCCCGTGGTGCCATGTCCAAAATAGTTAGCACAGCTCTCACTCCTTGGAGGGCTCTGAGCAGGGTCGGGCAGCCCCACAGGCAGCCTGCTGGGAAAAGAGCCGGATCCTGCATGGCCCCAGCCCTGGTAGGTGCCACATCCGTGTTGTCAGGCACAGGACCTGTTTTTTGGGGGTACTGACCTGCTCCCCAAGGGGCTGGATGCTGGCAGGCTCGGAGCCCCATGCCCTGCCTTCCAGCCAGGTTTCTGTTTCCCAGCATGATGCTAGCAGACAGGTTTTCGGGAGCGCGCCTGGGCTGGCTGCCCTGGGCACTGGTGGCGCCGCATGGGTCGCCCCAAGGACGAGGGCACCTCCTGTCGCCACTGCCAGTGTGCCAGATGGATGGTGGGCAGGTGTTCCTGCCCCTGCCCTCGGGCTGGTTGGGCTTGCACAGTGACCACAGCCACGGTTTGCTGTGGGGGTGTTGGGGCAGCAGCAGCAGCTCCAGCTCTTTCCTTCATGTATGTTTTAAACCCTGGAAACCCCCTGGCTCTGGCCTTGCTCTCGCCACGAGATCCCAAGTTCCCCTTGCTGCTCTCCAGCTCAGCACATCGCTGCTGGTTCACAGGAGCTCAGTGACCCCTGCCCTGGCCCAGGGGCTGGTGCAGTTCCCCCATGGCTGCCCCCATACCCCTATCCCAGAGCCTTGGCAGCACACGAGCCCTGGGAAGGGAGGCTGGATATGCCTCTTTCTCCGGCCTGGCACTTGGTTGTGCCCTGGCAGGGGCCCTGCTGCCTGTCTCCTCCTGCCCTGCTCCAGCCTGTCCCCCAGAGCAGGGCTCTGGGCAGTGGTGGGGCACTGTGGCTGAAGCCCAGCCAGCTGCCAGCTGTGTTTCACTGGCTCCAAGGTGGCGGGGAGAGGAGCCAGCCATGGGTGACAGTGCCCGTGTGCCTGGGGACAGGCTGCAAGTGGCTGTCCCTGCTGAGGACAGGGTGTCATTGCTGATGGCGGCTGCCAGGGTGGCACTGGCCACCCCTGAGGCAGGGGCTGCTGGCATTGCCCATATCTCCCTGCCCAGGCATGTGAGCCAGCACTGAGGGTGCGTGTCAGTGCTGTGCCTGCAGGCAGGACATAGTGGGGACGTGTTGGGAATGTGCTGTGGACGTTCCAGGGATGTGTCAGGAGCACTTGCTCACTGTCCCTGTCATCCAGGTGTGAGGGTTGCTGCAGCACACTGGAATCCCAGGAGCTGGGTGGGACAGGGCAGGGCTCAGCCCCAAGGCCCATCTGAGTGCTGAGCCTGGGGTGGGATCAGGGGCAGCACTGGGTCTTGGAGCACCTCCAGGGCTTGGAGCATCCTGGTGCATGCCACAGTGCTCTGGTGGCCTCAGGCAGAGTGGACACCAGCACCAACAGAGCCATCCCTGCTCTGTGGCCACGGCTGCCTTCCTGCTCTGCACCAGGACCTGCTGGCAAGGAGAGACCCAGGAACCCATCCCCATGGGGCTGCTATCAAGGCAGGGGAGGCAGCTGGGAACAGCTGCACCAGGGAGGGCCTGAGGGTGTATTGCACACATGGATGTCCCCAGGGCTGTGGGGAGCAGCTCTGCAGGGCCAGCAGTGGCTCTTTGGGCTGGCCTCAGGGTCACGTCCTTGGCACAGCAGGGACTGCTGCCATGGCCAGGGTGGCTGGGCACTGTGACACCAGCACCTTTAGGTGGCTTTGCACCGCTCAGCAATGACCTCCAGTACACCATCAGCCCTGCTGATGCCCCCTGCCCTGCTGGGCATGCGGAGCTGCCTGTGGCTGCCCTGGCTGTGCTGCAGAGCAGGAACACAAGGATATGGATCTGAGGGGAGCTGAGGTGACATTGGGCGGGTGCCCCCCCGTCCTTTTGGGCAGTGCCCTGCAGGGACAGTTAACGAGGGCCGCTGGTCCGAGCAGCGCCCGCGGGCCTCGATGTGCTCTCGCTTCACGGCACCGGGATCTGCCTGCGCCTGGCTGAGCATCCCTGGCCATGTGCCGGCCAAGGAACCGCGCTGCACCGGGCACTGCCGGGCTGGAGGTGCCGCTGGTGCTCGGTGGCACGGGCACCAGTGCCAAAGGGACTCATGGGAGGAGCAGGACGGGCTGGGTGCTGCAGCACCGAGGGCAGCACCGTGCCCTGTGCTGGGCACAGCGCCGTCCCGGTGGCAGCACCATGGGGCTGGGTGCTGCAGGGCAGCCGTGCCTGCGTGTCTGGGGGGACGGGAGCTAATCCGTGTGGAATGCCCCGGCCGGGGGAGAGGGGACGCCCGCGCCGCCTGGGCGCAGGCAGCGTTGGGTTTCAGGGCAGCTGCCGTGCTGGAGCAGCGACAGGGACAGATGGCGGCAGGGCTGGCCCTGCCCCACCTTGGGGTCTTGGCTGGGCCTGGAAGTCTTGGCCGTGCCCACAGCCCTGCCCTGGCCACAGGTGCTGTTTTCTCTCTGGCCATGGGGCAGGGCAGATCCTGCCCAGGGCTCTGTGCCTGGCTGTGTGGAGTGGCAGGAGCACCCACTGTCCCCTGCCAGTGCTCCCCACACGTCCAGGGCTCTCTGAGGTATTTCCATCTGCTCAGGGGATCAGCCTGGCCTTGATGCTTTCACACCCTGTGGGCAGCACTTGGCTGTGCCGCCACAGTGGTCCCAGGGTCACCCCTCCCAGCTGGTACACACGCAGTGACACTGCAGGTGCCATCCTGGGACCTGGCACCTGGGGGCTGCCAAGCCCTGCTGCCTGTGGTTGCCCATCTGAGGCAGCCCTGGGGGAACACAGCAGGGCAGCCCCCAGTCCCAGCCCCTCATCAGACCGACGGCTGCCTCGCAGGGCGCAGCTCTGGGGCCGTGGGATGTGCAGGATCGGGGCCAGGGGATGGGCTGGCTTCCTGCAGCACAAAATGCCCGGAAAGTCTGCGGGGGGGCCGGGGCTGCCTGTGTCCCACGGACTCCAGGGTGGGGGAACCCTGTGGCACAGCCCTGGCCTGGGGGGCTGCAGCAGCACCCCCAGCCCCTCTCTGGGGACCAGGGGAGCTGGGGTGTGGCCATGCTGTCAGTGCAGGGGGCTGGCAGTGCCCAGTGCCTGTTTGGGCAGCCTGGGCTGACCCTGGCTTGGAGCACTCCAGCATGGGGTGGGTGAGGAGCTGTGGGGTGGGTGAGCAGCCGTGGAGTGGGTGGGGAGCGGCGCCGGCTGTGTTTGCAGAGCCCACACTTTGCCCCTTGCTGAGGGTTGTGGAGAGCTCTGCAAACACGGCTGAGCCGTGTGTGACATCAGCTGGTGGTGGCTGCTGGTCACTGGGGTTCTGCCATCCTCCCCTGGAGCCAGGGACTCACTGCAGTGATGTCCATGGGGCTGGAACTGTGTGTCCTGGGGTGGGTCTGGCATCATTCTGGCTGGGAGTGACAGTGCTGCTGCTGCATAGGGGTTGGAGTTGGGATCCTGGCAAGTACTGAAGGGTTTGTTTGCAGAGGGCTGATAATGGGGGCCGGGGGAGTCACCACCACTGTTGTCACTGTGGACTCTTCTGACACCACTTCTACAGAGGGCACGTGCCATGGCATTGCCAGGCGCTGGCACCGCGTTGGGCTGTGCTCAGGGTGCCCAGGGGTCACCCAGAACGGGGGACATCCCCCAGGCTGCCCCAGGGCCGGCCTCACGCGGGGAGGGGGCTCTGTCTGGCAGCCTGGTGTGCATTCCTGGGCCATGAGTTCATGGCTGCGGGTCCGTGGGGGCCACGGGCTGTCACGGTGACGTCAGGCCAGGCCCGCGCCCATCCTGCCTCCGGCCGCGCCGCGGAAGCGCTCGACGTCCTCGTCCCCTGGGGAGAGCGGCAGGGGAGTGTGGGGGTCCCTGTGCCCCTGGGGGGTCTCTGGCCCCGTGTCCCCCCACGGCAGGGCCGGGTGGCAGCTGCCAGGGGATGAAGGGCAGCTTTGTGGTGGCAGTGCCTGGCGGAGCCCAGCTGTCCCTCTGTGCATTGTGCGCCCAGCGCCTGGCACCCGCTGTGGGTGCCCCCAGGATTGGGGCAGCAGCAGCAGGGCTGAGGTGGGGTCCCACTGCCCTCCCTGGCCTTGCTCCTGAGGGTTGTGTTTGGGGGGAGAGGGCTGTGTCCCCTGAGAGCTGTGTTTGGGGAGGATGGGTCTTCCACAGGCTTCCCCACTTGAGTGACCTTGTGTTCTGCTCTGTCCCTCTTGCAGGGAAGCCACCATCCCCGATGGGAGACAGCGTCCCCCCGCCCTCGGTGCCACCCCCTACGCCTGGGGGTGCTCTGCAGGGAGAGCGCAGCTTCCCCCAGCATGACCGACCCGGCCCTCCGGATGTCATCCCCTCTGAGAAGCCCATCCCACCCGTCCCTGCAGCCATCAGCCCCTCTGAGAAGATCATCTCGCCCATCCCTGCAGCCATGCCCCCCTCCCAGCAGCCCGTGTGCCCCCCGGCCCTGCTGCCCCCCTCTGAGAGCAGCAGCCCCCTGCAGCATGACCGACCCAGCCCTCCAGCCGTGGCACTGCCAGGACAGCCCGTGTCCCCCAGCCCTGCCACTGTGGTCCCCTCAGCACAGAGTGTTCCCCCCCGGGGTGACCAATCCCCCCCTGGACCCCCCAAGCCGCCTGGGATGGAGCACCCCAAAGAAGAGGCACTGTCCCACCCCACTGGCCAGCCTGTCCCCGTCCATGCTGCTGCCCCGTGCTCCGCGGAGACGCTGCCCCATGGGAGCCAGCCCCCAGCCCCAGCTGCCATCGAGGGGGCCCCTCCTGATGCCAAGAGCTCCCTGGGTGCCACAGCCGGGCCCTCAAAGGATGTGAGCCCCCGGAGCAGCCGCCCCTCAGCATCTCCTGCTGCCAGCCCCCGGCCCAAGCAAGGTGGGTGCCAGGAGGTTGTGGTGCTCCAGTGATGCTGCACCCCGTGGGCACAATCGATGCCTGGTGGGGCTGGGCACTACCCTGACGGTGTTTCCCCTCTGCAGATGCCCAGAAAGCCCAGGCAAGGCACAAGCAGGCGAAGGAGCGGCGCGAGGAGCGAGCCAAGTACCTGGGTATGGAGCTGGGAGGGAAAGTGGATGGGGGGGAGGCAGGGGCTAAGGAGCTTTGCTGGGTCATGGGCAATCCCATTAGCTGTGGTGAGCTGAGCCTGGGTGTGAACTGCAGTGCTGGCAGCACTGCCCACCAGGCACACCACTGATTCCCTGGCACATTGCTGACCCTTGGGCACACCACTGACCCCTACACACACCACTGACCCCCGGGCGCCCCACTGACCCCTACACACACCACTGATTCCCTGGCACATTGCTGACCCCCGGGCACACCACTGACCCCTACACACACCACTGACCCCCAGGCGCCCCACTGACCCCCCAGCACACCACTGACCCCCGGGCACACTGCTGACCCCCAAGCACACCACTGACCCCTGGGCACACTGCTGACCCCAGGCATGCTGCTGACCCCCCAGCACACACTGTTGCTCCCTGCTTTCGATACTCCCCGGGTCTGTGCAGGTGCCACAGCCCTGGTACCTGTCTCTGCCATGTGCAGGCAGCCCCAGCAGCCCCAGAGTGGCTCGGGGCAGCGGGCGAGCAGGGCCCCTGCGCTGAGCATGGGGCCTCCTTGTCCCCGCGCTCTTTCCACCCTCATTCCCCCATTGTTCACCGCGCGGCTCGGCGGGCTCCCGGCGGGCTCCCGGCCTTCCTTTTGTCCTGGCCCAAACCCCTCCCTCGCCGGCCGGCCCTGATGCTGCCTGCCCTGCCTGCCCTGCCTGCCCCGGCCGCAGCCGGCCTGTGGCCCCACGCCACCCGCATGGGCACGCGGTCCCAGCACGGCGCTGCCCGGGGCTGTGCCTCCGGTGCCACCCTGCTGCTCCCCACAGCTGCCAAGCGGGTGCTGTGGCTGGAGAAGGAGGAGAAGGCGCGGCTGCTGCGGGAGAAGCAGCTGGAGGAGCGGCGCAAGCGGCTGGAGGAGCAGCGGCTGCGGGCGGAGAAGCGCCGGGCGGTGCTGGAGGAGCGGCAGAGGCAGAAGCTGGAGAAGAATAAGGTGGGGATGGGGATGGGTATCAGGGGGCTGGGGTGGCACGTGGGATGCAATCCCTGAGGAGTTCTCGTGGCTCCAGCAGCCCTTCAGGAGATGCTTCATGAGCCCTTCAGGAGCTGCCCACTGTACCCATCCTCTGCTGCCCCTCCTTCCTGGTGCAGAGCCTGCGCTGTGCCCAGCTTCTCGGCACGTGTGCCCTGGCCAGGGCAGGCATCACTGTCCTGTGCCCCTCCAAGCACCCCTATCGCTGTCATGGCCTCAAGCTGGGAGGCTCTGGCTGGCCCCAGCCCTGCTCCCTCAGCTGCTGGGCTCAGCCTGTCCCTCTCCCTTGGGCAGGAGCGCTATGAGGCAGCAATCCAGCGGTCGGTCAAGAAGACGTGGGCAGAGATCCGGCAGCAGCGGTGGTCCTGGGCTGGGGCCCTGCACCACGGCTCCCCTGCACACAAGGATGGTGAGTGCTGGGCTGGGCACAGGCACCTGGGGACCCTGTGGCTCTGACAGCCGTGGGGGCAGCTGGGCATCTCTCTGCCGGCCCTCAAATCCAGATCAGCCCCACTTGGTGGGGCATGCTGCCGTCACTCTGGGCTGTGCTGGGGACTGATGGGGTCCCGTGGCTGTTCCCTGCTCCTGTGGGGCTGGGTGTAAGCTGGAGGCTGTGTGTCACAGTCCCTGTTCCAGTCAGAGACCTGCCTGGGGGCAGCCCTGGCTGCCTCAGCATGCCATGGCCACGCTGCCAGGTGTCCAACAGCTGTGAAGAGCCCCTGGCCCCAGGGGCTGTGGGGCTGCACGAGGCCTCTGCAGGCTCTGGTTGGGGTCTGTGCTGCGGCGTGTCCCCTTGTCCCCCAGCTGGGTAGGGGCAGTGCTTGGCCCCTCCAGGTCCAGTATGGAGGTGACCATGGCTGTATGTGTGGCTGCAGAAGCTGGTCCTGCTCTGTGAGGGCTTCTTGGGGACACCGTGCACGAGTCAGCACTTGGACAAGTGGAGGTCTCCACTGTCCCCTGACTGCTGTGCTGTGCTGGCAGGTGCCAGCACTGTCTGGCATGGATGGTGACATAGGGGAGAGCGCTGTGTCCCTAGGAACTGTCTGGCCTTCACGTGCCATGGGGCAGGTGTTGTGTTCTTGGCTGTACCTGGCCAGACTGTGTAGAGGTTCCTGGCTGTACATGGCCAGGCTGTGTACAGGTGTTGTGTGCCAAGTTGTGCATACTGGCACCAGTGCTGTGTGTACAGGTGTTGTGTGCCAGGCTGTGTGCACTGGCACCGTGTGCCCAGTGCCGTGTGTTCAGGTGTTGCGTGCCCGGCTGTACCTGGCTGGGCTGTGTGTACAGGCTCCACATTCTGGGTTATCCTGTCTCGGTGCCATGTGTGCCATTGTGGCTCGTGGCACGCTCGGGGTGTCTGTGATGCAGCACCTGGCAGGGTCTGGCAAGGGGACACCTTCCCCTGACACTTCCCATCGGGATGTGCTGCTGGAGCTGCTGCCAGCTGTCACTCACCAATCTCCTGTCTCCACCTGAGCTCCCCTGGCTGTTTGTCCAGAGCAGCCAGGCAGGGTGGGAAGATCCCAGCTACCTGTGGAGGTGCTGCCAGCCACCAGCACTGTCCTGGGAGTGCCATAGTGACCCAGCACCGGTGTGATGTTGTCTCATGTCTGTCTGGACCTGCTGCCCTCACTCTGCTCCCCCAGGGTGGATGCTCATCTGGTGCTGCCGAGGTCCCCGGCCACCCACTCCCAATTCCCAGGACTGTGTTTGGGAAAACTGTTGTAGCAGGGCCTGGGAGCCTCCCTGGCTCTCTGAGGATGAGATCCCTGCATGACCCAGCATGACCCTGCAGGGTTCAGACACTGCCATACTGAATGCCAGTGCTGTGTGTTGTGTCCCCAGACACCAGTGTCCCCTCTGGCCCCACTCTGTGCCGTGTCCCTGGATTCCAGCATCTCCTGTCCCACTCTGTGCCGTGTCCCCAGACTCCAGCATCTCCTGTCACATTCTGTGTTGTGTCCCTGGATTCCAGCATCTCCTGCCCCACTCTGTACCATGTCCCTGGATTCCAGCATCTCCTACCCCATTCTGTGCTGTGTCCCTGGACTCCAGCATCTCCCCTGGTCGTTCCACTTCTGCCCCAGTGCCCTGGCACGTCCGTGCATGCTGCATGTGGGGGGCCCAGCCCCGGCCCCGGGACCTTAATGCCCTTGTGTCTTTTCCCTCCTCCAGGTGCGAGCCGGTGCTCGGTGTCCGCTGTAAACCTCCCCAAACACGTCGACTCTATAATCAACAAGCGGCTCTCCAAATCCTCCGCCACCCTCTGGAACTCTCCCAGTAGAAGTAAGAGCCCTTTGCGTTTGCCCCAGCGCAGGGGGCACAGCCAGGCCCCCGCCCAGTGCTGGGGACCCCCGATGCCAGGGTCCCCCATCCCCAGGTGCCCGCGGAGAGAGGAGAAGCCGTTTGCTGTTTGGGGGAGGAGGCTGGAACCGGCCGGTGGCTCCTTGAGGCTGTGTGGGCTGGGAGGAGAAGGAAGAGGAGGAGGAGGAGGAAGAATGGCTGTGTGGTGGCAGCCCCATGGGGCGCCAGGATGAGGATGGGAGCTTGGCTCCCTGCCCCAGGGCGGCTCTGGTGGGTGCTGGTGCAGCCACAGAGGGGCTGCCTGTCACCTGCCCTACTGGGGCTGGGCACGGTGCCAGTGCCCCCACAGGCTCCTGAGTGCCACAGAGCTCTGTGGCCGTGGTGGTGCTGCAAGGTCATCCTGGCCCTGGGAGCGCTGCCCAGGGCTGCAGCCATGCCAGAGGGATGTGTCCAACAGAGAGATGTGTCCAGTGCCGGGGCTGCTGTTGTGTTTCGGGGTTGCCTGGCGATGGGCTCCTTCCCGGACGGGTATAAATAGCCAGAGCAGCTGACGCCGGTGGCTGTGGTGACGCAGGCAGCTCCCAGCACCCTGTGCTGGGGCTCAGCCCAGGGACAGGCACCTGGGGGCTGTCAGCACTGCCCCACTGGGAGCAGCATCTCCCTGGGCCTGTGCCAGACTTGCCACCCTGTCCCCCTGAAGCATCCATGGCTCTGTGCTCTCCCCTCCCAGCAGCTGGTGCTGCCCCTGGCCTGGTGCCCAGTGGAGAGGGGCAGAGGGGCCCTGTCTCCACGGGTGGTTCCCATGCGCCGCAGGGTGTTTGGTGACGTGCTGCAGGGCAGCCAGTGGCAGCTTGGTGCCCAGCTGAGCCAGCTGTGTGGCCAGGCATCGCCGTTCTGTGGGTGCTGTAATCCTGGCCTGGTGATTTAGCACAGCTCCCGTGGGATGAGGGCACACTGTGCTGTCCCCCGGGCAGCTGGTATGTGCCAGGGCCTTGGTCACACAGGGCAGGGGCACAGAAGGGTGCCATTGCTGGGCAGAAGGAGAGGGCAGAGCAGGGGGGCTGCTGTCACCAGGGTGGCACCTGGCACCACTGGCACACGGTGACTGCAGTTTCCACAGGACACAAGGGCGCCGTTGTCGTCATGCCACAGCGCCGTCCATAGCACCCACGCCCACCCATGGGCATGGCCCTTCATCCTGCTCAGCTCTGTGGGGCCGTGGGGAGCCCTCCCCAGCACGGCCAAGCTCTGGGCACTCCTGGAACTGTGCCTGCGCCGTGGTATTGCTGCAGACACACGGCTGCTCCCTCCCAATGGCGGCTGTGAGAGCAGGACTGGAGTCTGGAGGTTTGTGGTGCACTAATGGCCCCTCTCCCTCCCCAGACCGGAGCTTGCAGCTGAGCCCATGGGAGAGCAGCATCGTGGACCGGCTGATGACGCCCACCCTGTCCTTCCTCGCGCGCAGCCGGAGCGCCGTGACGCTGGCTGGGAATGGCAAGGAGCAGGGTGAGCCCCCAGGGCTCAGGGACACGCGAGTCCTGGCACAGGCAGCCAGATGAGTGAGCCTGGAGTCAGTGGGCATCTGCCATTGGTGCCGGCTCCATCCTGACCCTGCTCACTCCTCCCCCAGTGCCCGTGTGCCCCCGCTCAGCCTCCGCCAGCCCCCTCAGCCCCTGCCACAACCACCGCCTGCCGCACCGCTGCTGGGAGCGCCGGAAGGCGGCCGCCGCCAGCCCTGATGTGACGCCACGCCGCAGGACCGAGCCCTCGCCTGTGAGTGCCACCTCCCAGGGGTGCCAGGGCAGCTGTGAGGCACGGCGTGGCTTCTGGCCAAGCCCAGCACCCAGTGCTGACACCATCTCTGTCTGTCCTTGGCCGGAGCAGAAGAAGAAGGAGAAGAAGGAGAAGGATCGGGAGAATGCCAAGGAGCGCAGCGCCCTGTCCCGTGAGCGCAGCCTCAGGAAGCGGCAGTCGCTGCCGGCGGCACAGCCCCGGCTCCTGCCTGCGGCTGACAGCAGGTCGGGACCCCCACCCTGAGGCTTCCCAGCTCCTGACCCCAGCCGAGGGCTGCCCCAGCCCGACTAACACTGTCTCTTGCTCTGTTTGCAGCCCCGGCCCCAAGAACCGTCCCTCATCCCCTGCTGCCCCCAAGAACCGTCCTTCATCCCCTGCCACCCCCAAGAACCGTCCCTCATCCCCTGCCACTCCCAAGAACCGTCCCTCGTCCCCTGCCACTCCCAAGGCCCGCCCGGCGTCCCCCAGCCCGGCCCTCAGCTCTCCCCACAAGCCGCCCCTGCCTCGAAGCGTCCATTCCTCCCCCAAGGTGCGGGCCAGGGCTCGGGAGGAGCGGGGGGAGCAGGAGGGCCAGGCAAAGGCACGGGAGAGGAAGGAGGAGGAGCGGGGTCCGGCACCCCCAGCCCTTCCCGAGCCCCCCAAGGTGCCCACAGAGCCGACAGCAGGTGGGTACAGTGTCACAGGGGAAGCCACAGGGCTGGGAGAAGCCAGAGCAGCCCTGACACTGCCTGCCTCCCCCAGGCCCCCCAGTCCCTGCAGCCCCCGGCCCTGTGCCAGCCAGCCCCCCAGCCAGACCCCCTGCTGGCACCACGGACCGCGAGGAGGCTGCCCGGCTGTTGGCGGAGAAACGACGCCAGGCCCGGGAGCAGCGGGAGCGGGAGGAGCGGGAGCGCCGGGAGCAGGAGGAGCAGGAGAGGTGGGTGTTGTCCCCTTGGCCCCCAGCCCCAGGCTCCTGCCGTGCTCAGGGCCCCCTCCCCGCAGGCGGGCGCAGGAGGAGCGGGCACAGCGGGCGGCCGAGGAGCAGAGCCGGAGGGAGGCCCTGGCACGGCAGCGGGAGGAGGAGCGGCGGCTGCAGGAGGAACGAGAGGCCCAGGAGAGAGCCCGGGCTGAGCGAGAGGAGGTGGAGCGGCTGCAGAGACAGGTGGGGGTGACAGAGTGTGGGGGAAAGGGGCTGCAGGAGGTGGGGGGCAAAGGCAGGGATGGAGGAGGAAGGTGGGGATGTTCTCCTGTGATTCACTCTCATGAGAACCAGCCCAGCCCCTCAAGGCCCAGGGTGGCAGGAGGGAACATGGGGCAGGGCTGTGCTGAGCTGTCCAGGCAGCACATCCCCACAGTCCCTGCCCCATCCCTTTCCCCCCATCACATCTCATCCCTTCCTGCCCTGCTGTGGCACAGAAGGAAGAGGCCGAGGCGCGGGCGCGCGAAGAGGCTGAGCGGCAGCGCCTGGAGAGGGAGAAGCACTTCCAGCGTGAGGAGCAGGAGCGGCTGGAGAGGAAGAAGGTGAGGCTGGGGGGCATCTCCAGGCATGGGGCTCGGCAGGTTTTTCCCTGGAAGGGGTCCTGCCTGGCACCAGGGGCAGGTCTGGGTGGTCAGGGCCGTGTGTGAGTCCCTGTGTGACTGCAGCGCCTGGAGGAGATCATGAAGAGGACGCGCAAGTCGGACGCAGCAGACACCAAGGTGGGAGTCTGTCCTCTGTCCTGGGGCACAGGGGATTTGGGCACTCAACAGAGCCCTCCTGCCCCTGCCTGCAGCCCCTCACAGCTCTCCTCTCCCTGCAGAAGAAGGACGACAAGAAGGTGGTGAACGGGAAAGCAGCCGAGCAGGAAGATGCCCCAGGTGTGTGGGCACCCCGGGCTGCTTCCCCCAGCCATGCTCTGGCCCAGGCCATGGCTGAGCCAGGTTCTGCCATGTCCTCAGGCCGTGAGAAGCACCTGGGGCCAATCCCCAAGGCAGAGGAGCTCCCGGAGACAGAGACCCCAAGCGCAGGGACGCCGGGGGGAACGAAGGGCTTGGTGGGCGAGGGGCTGCAGCCAAGGTGAGACACCGTGGGGACACCGGGCAGGGGCCAGGGGCAGTGGGGCTGGGGCTGAGCCCAGCCCTCCCATCCCACAGCTCCAAGGAGGCGGCAGCCCTGGTGAACGGCGTGCAGCCCGGCAAGCACGAGAACGGCTTCTCGGGCAGCGAGGGCTCCAAGGAGCTGCGGGATCTCTCCCACCACGGTGGCAGCCCCGGCAGCATCATCCCCTTTGGCGACAAGGAGCCCTTCCTCAAGCAGGCCGTGGTGAAGCCCCCGCAGGTGACAGGTGAGCAGCAGGAGGGGTGTGGGGGGACACTGCTGTGAGCAGCCCAAGCTCACACTGCTCTCCCCACCTGCAGAGGTGCTGTGAGGGCCTGGCTGATGTCCCCAGGGGCCAGTGCCTGCGCCCTGACCTCAGTGGCCCACGCAGACCCGTAGCTGTCGTCACAACACGACCCTCGCTGCTCCTCCCGGGCACCCGGGGGCTGCAGGACCCCGGCGAGGACGCCTGGCTCCTCTCTTTGTTCTCGTTTTTATTTCGTTTTGTTGGGTTTTTTTTTTTATTTTAAATATGCACCTTATCAGACTGACAGCCCACCCTCGCAGCCCGCCGGAGCCGCCCCAGACGTGTGGTGTAATGATGTAGTTATTTAACTCGCTGGGTACAACGTCTGTGAATACTGTAAATAGAGCCGGCCGGGCGTGGGGATGCTCTGGGGGCCTCGGGGCAGGGGGAAGCCGTGTCACAGCTCCCGGTCCCCACGTTCCCCCGCATGTCCGTGTGTCCAGTGTCCCCGGGCCCGGCCGGCACCACGCTGCTCTGTGCCCTTGTGACAGTGTTATGCATCCAGACAACCTTTGACAACAATTAAAAGTGGACAATGCCCTCGGCGTGCGTCTCTGTGTCCGGGGAGGGGACTGGACTGGGCTGGGCTGGGCTGGGCAGGGCAGGGCAGGGCGCTCTCCCGGCCCCCACAGCAGCGGGGCAGGTTTGCCCCCGTGCCCGGGGTCGCCCCCGGAGCTCCCAGCGGTGCCCGCTCCATCAGCTCCGTCCCGGCGATCGGGGGAAACCTCATCCCAGCGGCCCCACCCGCAAGCAGGGCCCTGTCCCGTGGCTGCCCCTTCCCTCCCAGGCCCTCAGGAGCCGCACGTGGGACAGACTGGGAGGGTTACATTAGGGCTGGACGGGAGAGGGCCCGCAAGGCCCCTTTGGCGAGGGCCGTGCCGCGCCCTGGCCGCCCGCACGGCGAGGGAGGCCGCTCCCCGTCACCGCCCCCGCCGCCATTTCCCGCCCGCGGTGCCGCTCCCCGCCGGAAGGGCTGCGCGCACTGCCGCGCCACGGGCGGAGGAGGAAGTGGCGGAATGGCACTCGCGACGCCCGCCGGGAGCTGTAGTGCGGCGGAGCCGCCGGGTTGGGGGCGCGCTGTGCGGGCCGGACTACGGCTCCCGGCGGCTCCCGCGGGCGGGCAGAGCGCGCGCGCGGGCCGGAAGTGCGTGAGGCGGAGGCGGAGGGGGCGCCTGGTGCGGAGGGGCCGCGGCGAAGCGGCGCCGGTGAGTGTAGGGGCACCGGGGGGGTCTGCGGGTCCGGCTCCGCCCTGCCCGCCGCCACCGGGAGCTCTCCTTACCCCTCCCTCCTCCCCGCGCCCTCCGCAGCCGCCTCGCCCCGGCTCTGCCCACTCCCCCCTCCCGCCCCTGCTGGGCCTCACCGCGGCGCTGCTCCCCCCCGTTCCCGGTGTCCTGGCCCCGCACATCCCCGGGCGAGGCTCGTTCGCGGCTCTCGGGACCGCTCTGGCCCGGCCCCAGCGGCGCCTCGTGGTAGGCCTGGGCCCGGGCAGGCCTTGGCGCCTCCTCGCGGCCCCGGGGCCGGTTGGGCCTGCCCAGCCCTTTCCCAGAGCCGCTCGTGGTCCGATGTGGTTTTCGCAGCCTGTTCCGCTGCCCCATTCCCGGAGATCCCCGTCTTCCGCCCGCGCCTCTGGGCCGCGCCCTTTAGGTTCTCCTCTTCGTCGGTCTGTCCCGGAGGTCCTGTCCCAGTGTCCCGCGGCGCGGGAGGCGCTGCCGGGGCCCGGCACCTGGAGGGAGCCGCGGCCATCACCCCCGCGTCCCAAGCGCCGCGGGTGTGCGGCTCCCGCCGCGGCGCTCAGCGCCGCCCGGTTCCCGGTGCGGCGGGAAGGATCAGGATCGGTGCTCTCTCACTGCCCGCTTTGCGTCCGCTTGCTCGTGAAGTTTGGCTGAACTTCAGGCGATGTGGCAGAAGAGGCGTTGCAGTGGCTCAGACACACGTGTGAAGCCTGAGTCTTCGTTTTCCATGTACTGATAAAGGGTTTTTTCTGCTAGTTCGTGGTGTTTTGGGGAAATGAACGTAGTTGAGGTTTCTAAATATGCGTTTTGAAGCCTGCCCAAGGTGATTGTCACTGTATTTCGTCCTGGATGGGGTTCTGGGTGTTTCTGTGGAAAGTGACGTGGTAAGTGTGGAGTAAGCAGCGCTCCATGGCATCAGCAAATCATGGCATGGTTTGGGTGGGAATGGGCCGTAAAGCTCATCCCATCCCACCCTCTGCCATGTGCAGGGACACCTTCCCCTACCCCAGCCTGGACACTTCCAGGGATCCTGGGTGATCTGTGCCAGGATCACAGAGAGGAATTTCTCCCTGATCTTCAATCCAAACCCACTTTCAATGTGAAGCCATTCCCTGTGCCCTGCCTTGGGAGGAGCAGGTGAACTTGTGTGTGTGTTTGTATGCAACACCATCATCTCAGGACCTGGCAGAGGTGGGGGACTCCTTGATTTTTATGTGTACAGTGATGTGCCAGATGCTGTGGCACGAGAACAGATTTGCTGCTTTAAATGAACAATGTAAAACCATTTGGAAGATGGTCTGGGTTGTCTGGGAGCTGGTGCTGGAAGAGAAGAGCCTTTATTGCTGCAGCAGCAGGGTCACATCAGCAAACGGACATTTTCAGGCTGCTTTCCCTGAGAGCACAATTAAATCATCCAGTTCCTCTCTGGAAGGACTCCTGAGAATTCCCTCTCATGGGGAGCGAGGGCAGATGCTGTGTCAGTGCTGATGGTGTGTGACATTTCGGGTGGGCTTTACTGTGCCCTTGGTGGGTGCTGGGCTGGGAGAGCAGCTCGCAGGGATTGGGTGTCACAGCCTTGGCTCCGCTCACTCAAAAGGTGTTTCAAAGCTTTGCCTCCCAAAAGAGAGTCAGTGTAGGCACAGGAAAGCAAATGCTAGGATACAGCAGTGTCTTCTCCTGGAGTCTTCTGTGGTTGCTTTGTGTCCTGCTCTGGAACTTCACAGGTGCCCAGCATGGAGTGAGGAAATGGCTGGCTTTGTGACCTTTCTGATGGGTTGCACAATCTCACAGCAGATGAAAGGACAAAACAGGACAGTTAGTGTAGAGAGCTTTTGCAAATGTACATTTTTGTGTCATAGGATCCTCTGGAGGGTCCAGGGCCTTGTGATTTTTGTCTAACATTTCTTTGGGTGCTGTTAGATATTTTTGAATTGCATCCTTCCTTCTAGGAATTATTGTCCCTACTTCAGCAGGAACAGGGAGGGCAAGTAAGAACTTGATTTGAACAGTTTCCTCCAATGTCCTTAGGCAGCTGAAGGCTGGGAATGCTGCTCCTGAGGCAGTGCTCCAGTGGATGGGCCTTGGTGTCTGCTCCACATGAGTGTGATTTGGAAATGCTGCAGTCTGGTCACAGGGGGTTGCAGAGTTCTGGGGTCTGAACCCTTCCCCTCCAGCTGGGGGTCTGGTCCATGGGGTGAGGGAGGTGCAGGGCTGCCCCTTATCTCATTTTCACATCCTTTTTGTCCAGAGATCCAGAAAGGAAACCTTTTACCTGTCAGGTTATTGCAAGGGGAGGTCAGGCATTGGGAGGGAGGGACTGCCCAGGGAAGTTTGGAGTCCCCATCCCTGGAAGTGTCCAAGGAACACCTGGATGTGACACTCAGTGCTCTGGGCAGGGTGACAAGGTGGGGATCAGTCACAGGCTGGACTTGATGATCTTTGAGGTCCTTTCCAACCTAAATGAATCTGTGAAGAGATGACCTGGCCCTGGGGAGGAAGTGCCTTCCCAAGGTGCTGTAACGAGCAGTGGTGCTCTGGCTGCAGCCACGTGTTCACCCAGACTTGTTGGCAGCAGCAGCTGGAGCAGCCATGGATCCCTGCCCCTGTTCTTTGTCTGCCTGTGTCTCTGCTGAGTTATACCCTGCTGACTTCCTGCTGTTTTCCATCCTTCCTAATTCCCTGCCTCTCTGTGAGCTGTGTGTCTCTGGAAGACAGTTCTGCTGTCAGTGCTTCAGCAATGCTGTCTGGGAAGAGGCTTCCCTGGACACTGGGCTTTGGCCCAGCCATGTGCCCTGACCTTCACTTCCAGTTCTTTTTCATGGAAGTAAGGCTTTGTCATGTGTATTGTAAAAAAAATGGATATTCTGCTGATGGGGTTATGATAATATAATTTAGCTGTCTGCTGCTTTCTCCAGCTGATTTAAGTCAGGAAGTGTGTAAAGTATTAAAGAAAATGATCATTTGGGTCAGGCCAGGCATGTGGGCTCACAGTGAGGTGCAGGAAAGCTGGTGAACACTTTCTGACATTGGTGTTGCTATTAGAAAACAAAAGTGTTATGGTTATAAAACACCAGCACATAGAGTAAGTGACAATCCATGCACATCAGCAGATCTAAATTTAGTTTACCTGTTCCCACTTTCTCTGTTGTCAAAGAAATGTTGCTTTGGGAGGCCTAGGGAGTGCTGAGCTGGGCTGGATAAGGCTGAGGATGCTTTTCATTGTAAGGCCGTGATGTTCCCTGGTTGTATCCCTGGAGGAATCGAGTGGTTTTGCAGAAGTCTGAGTATTTTTCAGCTCACTTGGCTTTGTCTTTGTGAAAGGGCAGTTTGTCATGTCGGAACTCGTTAATTGTTTGAGCAGCCACAGAGCCCTTGAACTTTTTCTCCATTTCTGGAAAAGTTTACAGTATCCTGAGCTGTGTTTAATGGCTGCACGTGCCAGGGCAGGGATGTGGGGTTTGGGTCGTGTGGTTTCCTCAGAATTATGGCGATACAGGGAGTTCTTTGGTGAGGCAGGAATTGCAGGACATTTAGCCACATCGTTCAAGCCATGGGCATTGGAAGAGAAAGGAGTGGTGGTGGCAGTTACAGAAGCTGTTCTGGCTCCCTGGGGAGCTTGATGGTGCCAGGCTGTGTGACAGCTGCTGCTGGCAGTGGGGCTGTGCCAGTGCCCCTTGAGCTGCCCCCGTTCCTGGACACGGTGGTGCATGTGCTGGGCAGGCCTGGGAGCAAGGCTTAAACTGCTCTGAGGGAGTCTGTAGTGAGTCCCAAGATGAGGAAGTTGTTAAGTTTGGCCCCAGCAGCTCATCAGGTCTTTGTTCCTGCTGGTGCCAGGACAGATGGGTGCCTGGGAAGGAGCTGGTGCCATTTTGTTTCCGGGTGACAGGCTGGGTGTGTGGGTCTGGAGTCTCCTACCCTAAAGGAAACATCCTCCCCCTCCTCACAGAGAAACTGTGTTAGGAGAGCCTGAGCATTGAGGGAGTCACTGCTGGGAGCTTGGAGAAGTGAAGAGTTCCTGCTTAATTTAGCTTTATCATGTCAGAGCTATGAATAGTGAAATCACGGGATCACATTTCATGCCAGCTGGGAATGGTGTTTGCGCTGCCTCACTCCATGGTAACCGGAAGCTGCTGGGCCTTAAAAAAAAAAAAAAAGTGAAGCTAATGGCACACAGAGATGGCAGCTGGCTGCTCTGGGGGTTGTTTCCCACCCCAGGAGGAGTTTTCTGTCCATGCCCTTGCTCCTGTCGCACCTGAGCACCGCTGGTGCCTCTCTGGTGTCTGAGAGTGCGGCCTGTGCACAGCCCTGCTCCCAGCTCCAGTGATCCCACAGCAAGTGCCCTGCTCACAATTTCACCTCCACAGTCGTCACCCGGCCATTTTTAGCCTGCCATGATTTACAGGGTAAGGTGGGTGTGCAAACCCCAGAGAGCCCCTGCTGGGACTGCAGGGTGAGGAGCTGGCTCAGCTGGGCACTGCTCCTGCTGCTGCCTGGGGTCGCTCCTGCCTTTGGCTGAGTGAAAGCAGCAGAGGAAAGCGGGGCAAGGAGCCCCCCAGGAATGGCTGCTCTGGGAGCACTGGAGGTGATGGGGCTGTGGGGTGTCAGGCTGGAATTCATTCATTAATGATGTTAACTAACCTGTGCCTTAACACGGGGCTGGACATGTGATACCAGGTGCCATGGTATACATTGTATTTTACACCTGAAATAATTACAGTAATTGCTCCTGTGGGGCTGTGGGTGAGGTTGGTTTCCCGAGTTAAGACCTGTGTATGCACTGTCTGATCAGATGAGGTTATTTTCATGGCCTTCTTTTATTGAGAAACAGTGCTGAGATGAATGGCTGCAATCAGAATCCTTTCCTGTGCTGCTAAAATAAAATGATTTACCAGTGTTTGGTTTGGTTTAAATTTGATTTTCCTTTTTTTACTTAGGTCAATCGCTTCTAAAGAAGCAGTGTTTAGAAGCAGATTTGATGGGACACTTGTACAAGGTACGTGAATACAGCATGGAAAATTGTTCAAATAAGTGTTCAAATAATTGTTCAAATAAACTTATTCCATATGTACAGGATTCCTGTGGATGGGCATTTCTCTCTGTTTTGAAGTTTGTCAGACTGTAGGGATGGCCTGGTCTGGTGCATTGTCCTTACAATAATGCCACAATTAGAAAAAATAAATAAAGAACTTTAAATGTTATACCAGGTCATGGAAATCCCTGAGGTAGTGGGATTCCCATTAAGGTAGAGATAAATGAAGTGCTGGCTTGAGAATATGTGAGTAGTTTTGCTCTTTTCAGCTTATAAATGACATTTGCTGGAGTTTGTATTTTCATAGGTTAAATGTGTGGAGAGTTGTAATCCCTCAGGAGATTTTTTGGCTGACACTATACTGTGTATTGCAGAAGAAATTCCAAAGAACCCCCAGTCAAACTGTTTTGCTGTTACTTGCTGTTTATTTGGAAGCAGAACTTCCACGTTTTTAAGCGTGCGTGGCGCCTGCTGGGCTCCAGCTGGCAGACACCTGAGAGGATGGAAATGTCCTGGAGGGTGCAGTTCATCCTCCCTTTGCTGAGAACTTCACTTACACACAAGTTTGAATTCCTTGAGTTAACTAATTTGTGGACAGTTTTCTTAAGGGGAGTAAATTGGACCATTTCTTGCTTCTTGTGGGGGTTGCAGAACTCCAGGCATGGATTCCCAGCCCTCCCAGCATCCAAAACTGCTCAGAACAGCAGGGCTGTCCTGTGAGGAAGCCATCAATTTGGGGAAAGACCTGATCTTTCTGCTTTTCCCAAGCTCTGTAAATTTGGACAGAAAAAGCTGATGAAATAGGTTTTTCCCTTTTTTAAAAATTATGGCTGTTTTCTTCTGTGTTTAACAGAAATTCCAGCCGCCCAACTTCTGTAACAAAAGCACCCAGATTTCTAATCAGCTTTTTCTTGGATTGTTTCCTTGAGCTCCCTGTCACTAAACTGTCTGAATAACAACATATGACTTTTAAAGCTCAAACATTTGTAAAATAGTGTCTCTCAAAAAGCCAGTTTCAAAAAGTCACTGATTGGGGTTTGTAGCTGGTCACATTAATTGGAAAGGGATTGTTCAGCACTACAGTCTGCAGAATCAGTTCTTTCCACAAGAACCTGTAAATACTCTTCCAGCCATTCCACAGAAACTGCTTCTAATTATCTGAACCCAGGGCTGGAGCTCAGGGTTAAACTTCTTTAGGGATTTGTTTAATGATGTGAGAACCCAAATGTGCTTGAAGGAAGATCTTCATTTTGAAAGCACATAGACTGGAGAGAAATTGAAACTGCTGCTGACAAATTTGTGTTTCTCTTGCTGTGGCAGAATAATTTTGGATGTTTATCTCTTGTTAGGGTAGAACACTCTGTTTTGTGGTTAGGTTTTTGGTAATTTTTTTTTAGCAGTGTTGTCTGGGACATTTTTTGCTGAGGAGGTCGGTAGGTGTAGTTGTACCTTTGGTTAATGTGTGTCATAAATCTTCTGAAAACACACTGGTATTGGATCTGGGAAGAGAAATCATTCTGCTTTTTGTTCCCTCAATGAAATTTGATTAGAATTAACATTTTAATTTGCTCCTCCCTGGCTGGCTGTAGGAACTGTGCAGGTGGCTCTACCTTTCCCCTCAAGTTTTCCACTGATATCAAGAACATACTTTAAGCATCTTGCACCAAAAATTAGCTTGAAAAAGAAGAATCCAGTAGAAAGTGAGGTGTTAAGAGTTGGGTTCTGAGCTAACAAAGATGAGCCTGCTCTCTGCACTTGCTGCTGCACTTCAGGGACATGGAGAGAGCTGCAACTCTTTATAAGCTTATTTTTGCAGTGATTGTTGTTGCCTCATTATACAGAGCACACTTTGTAAGGTATTTTGTGGGATTATTAGTTTTTTTCAGAATGAACTAATCTTGTTTGGGTTTTGGGGCTTGGGATTAGGAATTGTAGAGCTGGCAGAAGGAGAATTACTTTTTTTTTTTTTCTTTCCTGATAATGAGGGGTGTTGAGCAAATGAAGGAGCAGTTCAGCTGTTCCTCCTGAGCTGAATGTCTGTGCTGGTGACACCAAATGGATGCCAAGAGGCTCGGGCAGAAATGTGCTCTCTAATGAGGTGCCACCTCATTTGCTTTGGGCCTCACAGCAAAATAAATCACAACGGCTTCACTCAAATGCTGGCCAGTAAAAAGCAAATTTTTGTTTTCCTACAGCACTTCCAGAGACCTTCTTACAAATGCTTTTACAAAACATTTAATATTGATGAGCTGAGTGTTTGCAAGCACTGTGTGATAAACAGAAACCACTGTAATGAATTTCACCACACTGCTTGTGTCTGAGGCGTGTGCATGAGCCGTGTCACTTGTTTCCAGGTGTTTTGGGGTTTCTGCTCAGATAGGAACTCAAACAGCTGCCTTGGCAGGGAGGTGCATGCTGCATTCCCTGTCCAAGCTGGCCAGCTGTGGTGCAGGATCCTCACTGGCACCTGGGCATGGAGTGGGCTCAGCTGGAATGTGCCAGCTGGCTGCTCTGGGCAGGGCTGCTCTGCAGCAGCTGGGGAAGGGCTGAAATCCCAACTCCTGCTGCCTGAAAGACCTCGAACAACGGAGTGCAAGATGGAAAGAGTCACAAAGTAACACAGGCCAGTTGGAAGAAGGGAACAGATTCCTGGAAAAAGGCTTTTTGACAACCAGCAATGTTTTCGATTTGACCCATGACTTGGCACATGGAAATGTTCTTTACAGTGTTCTGGAATAAGAAACTCCTGGACTATGATTTCCACTTCAGCACAGAGCGTTGAGCACATTTCCCAATTTCCTTTCACTATCTGAAAGAAAGGTTTGCTACTCCTGCCTGTTGTGTCTTGACTTGATTACTTTTTCTGTAATAGTGCTCTAAACACAAGAATAGTATTTTTCTCCAAAGGAGAATCCAGGTTTTGCTCTGGATGACACCTCTGTGTGGGGGATTGTGGTGGTAACAGTGGTGTTTGGGAAATAGGCAAAAAAACCCCAGAGCCCCAGGGTCACAAAGCAAGAAATAATGGATATCGCAAATTCTTTCTGCCACTGTGAAAGGCTGAAAGTCAAAGATTTTTGTATGATACAAGCTGAGATTTCTTTTTGTGGACATTTAGACTGATGGACAAGACAACAGAAAAATAATAAAAACAGTTCTGTGGTGTGTTCTTTGTGGCTTTTTTCCCAAGATTGGTAAGCAGGATTTAAAAATCACTAAACTTTGCAACTCCACCTTTCCTCTTGGGTAAGAACAAAACTTAATCACCAGTTCAGAGAAAGGTTTCAAGGCTACTTGAAAACTGCACTCTTTCAGTGAAGTAAGGACAGGAAATTAATACCTTTTAACAAGTCTATTTTATGGCTGAACACAGAGTAAGTGACATTCTTGCTGTTAGCTCAGAGGTTTAATAACATGGAGTAATTTCTGAGGTTGTGTTTACTGTTGTTTTCTCTCCTAAAACCTCTGCCCCTCCAGCAGTGCATGGAAGGATTCTGAAATGTAACTGTAGACCTGTCAGAAAAGCTCCCAGTGGACTGGTGGCTCCCTTGGATGACGGCCATATACTGATGGATGAATTGTCAGGAAAAGAATTGTTTCTGTTGACTTGTGGATTCCTTTAACAATATGGGAAAATCCTTAGTCCTGAGCCCAGTAAGAGCATTCCAATGGGCTGAGAGGAATGGCTCCAGCACGGCTGTACAGGTGCACTGGCAGATGTGTGTCACAGCAGGTGGCATGGGGCAGGGGAGGTGGAGCAAGGAAGGAAGAGGATTTGAAATTTTGGAAGCATGAAAGGATCATTTTGAAACCTACATTTTCCATAAAAGTCCGTGAAAAAATTCCTGGTCAGCTGTGGTGTGTGTGTTCCCTGAAACACTGAGGATCTGATGAATCTTTTGGGTGCAGCAGGAGCTTAGGGCAGCCAGTTCACCTCTGGTGGCAGCACAGCAATGCATGTACAAAGGTGTGCTTTCTTCTCATTTCAGGTTTTCTTCCTGATTTCCTAATTGACAAAGCTGAGACGGTGAAATCTGACAGAAGGGTGCAAGGTGTGAGCCTGCTCAAGCAGGTAAGCACAGCAAATAAAATATTCACAAGAGGTAAAACTGCCTGTCTTGGGATTTCTAATAGACTTCTTTTATCTTCTCTTCTGGGCATGCTACAAGTTAGACTGATGGTAAAATTCTGCTTTCATTGTTGTTGTGCAAAAAATACGGAGCAGGTTTAGAAGAAAATTATCAGCCTTGTGTCTTGGAATGTTTGGACTTGTCCTCCTAAGTAACTGCAAAATATAAGAGTAAAGTAGAACAATTTAGTGAAAAAATCCTGGATGTCCTGGAAGAAGTAGTACCTATTTTTGGTTTTTTAATGCTATATTGATTAATCTCTTGATTTATGCCCTGGTGATTTTTGGGAGAAGAGCACTGCTTCCCCCATATACCATAACTGGCCAGATTATTAAATGTCACACTGATCTAAGTGTTAAATCCCATATTGTGCCATGTGCCCTCCTCCAGCTTTGCTCTTAGCTTGAGCATTGCAGTGATTTCAGTCAGTGGCTTTAAAAGTTTTCCTTAACTATTGTGAACATTTAAATTCCAAAGCTGTGGAAGCTCTTGGAAGGGCCCAGCTGTGAGAGTCTCTCAGTGGTGACCTTTTTTCATTGCTGCAGAGTGGAGCAGAGTTGTGCCTCCCTTTTGGGCTCTGTCAGGAGGTAAAACATTAACTTCCCTGCCACTGTTTCCTGACAATAGTTTGCCTTCTGGGCAAAGTCCATCCTGGTACTTTAGTGGGAGCATTTGCTCCTCTATTGTTTCCATCAGTGGTCTGCTGGATTGCCCTGAGGGTTTGGGAATGCAGAAAGCAAAGTTTGCTCTATGCAGTGTGGTTTTATGACAGATGAACAAAGCTGTCAGGTGTCTGTTTCCCAGGGGGTGGTGCCTTTACCACAGCTTCTAAACAGCACACAGATGACATCCAAAACCAGGATGTTTTTGGATGGGACACTACACTCCTTGGGAAGATCTGCTGGGCAGCTTAGAACTGGGCCTGCAGAGGAAACAAACCAAAAAACAAAAGTTGCAAATCCCTGGCAGTGCTTCCCAGCAGGACATGCCTTCCAGATGAGTGTAGCCACGCTTGCCTGCTGGGAGAGGAGATCTGCAGCAGGCAGCAGCTTCAGCCTTGTCCCTTCCCAGGTGCAGGAGGAGCTGCTCTCGGGGGGTTCTGTAGCTGTAGGAAGGAGGTGGGACTCTGGCAGGGCAGATTAAAGATGAGTCCCCATAGCACTGTGCAAATGTTTCTGCTTGCAGTCCCTGCTCAGGGCCAGACCCAGCATCTCCAGGAGCTCCGTGGGCAGGGGAAAAACAGGAATGGCAGGGAAGAATGGGAATGGGAGGTCAGCAGCCACTGCTGTGCTCAGAGTTTGTCTTTGCTTCACTTACAGGCACCTCTTTATTTAAAACATACAAAATCCTTTTTATAAGAACAGATGCTTTCAGAGCAGGGTATTTTGCTGAACATAATTTATCTGAGTCAGTCATTCTTAAAACTAAATGTGTATCACAGTAAGTTTACAACTGCAGTTAGCTCAGGGGAGCTGACGTGACTCCAGTGTGCAATTTGTTTAACCTTTTAAGTGCTGGTGGAGCATAGCAACTCTGTTTCTATCCTAGTAGGAGTTACTTCATATGTTAGGAATGAATCAACTTTAAAATGTTGGCAGAGATAAAGAATCCAGGACGTGAGTGTTTGGCACACATTGCACACACCAGGGTGGTTTGGCTAGGAAGTGCTGTAGATCAAAGTGAAAGGCAAAAGCTATTAAGCAGATCAAAGTGGTAATTTAAAAATCTATTTTGGGGTCTTCTTGGGATTTCCTGAGAGTTGGTGCCACATCTTCTGTATCTTGCAGTAGTTCCTGTTACCATTTCTTTCTTCTCCTCTTCCATGTTTTGGTTTCCAATGCTCAGCGTTGGATTGTTGTGAGCAACAGAGTAGGAAGTGTTGCAGGAAGTGGTTCAACAGACATAGTCAGTGAATTAAAAGGAAATACTTAAAAATTTTCCTTTCACACATTCTTTCTCTGAAAAATCTCCAAGCACAGGAACAAACTTTGGTTCTCAGTAGCAGTATCTTTCGATTTTCATTCCTGGGGTAATGGGGAATAAAACAACATCTATTGTTTCCTAACAGAACAGGAACATCAATTTTATTATTTTTCCTGCATGCTTTCTGATGTGGAATATATTCAAATACTTCAGTTGAATTGATCTAACATCTTTAGTGTAGTTAAAGGGAAGAACAGGAGCATGTAACATGATTTTTTAAAATAAAAGCCAGCTTCCCATTTCTAGAAAGTCCCAGCTCTGGTGATGAACCACCATCCACTCTCCCAGCAGCTGCTCCTGTCCCAGACATTGTGTTTTTCCTAGAAGTGCCCTGGCAGAAGTTGAAGCCTTTAGTAACCATATATGTAATTTTGGAGAGCCTCTGGAAGTGAAGGCATTGCAAGTCAGTCCTCTGGAATTTCCTTAAAATGGGTATAACAGCAGCAGCCACACTTGATCAGTTGTGTTTATGTACCTGAATGTCTCTATTTTTAAACAGTGGGTAAAAAAAAAAAGATGAAGTTTGTGCTAACATGGTTCCTTTTTATTTCTGGCTCTTTTTCATTAGTCATTGTAAGTGGAAAGGTTGTTGGTAACTTATTGAATATGCAATTAATGCAAATTTTGCTCGTTGGTAAAGGAGAACAGATCAGGGAGGGTGTAGCTGAAAGATTTGTGTGGTCAGACTATTCCCTGAATCATCTTCCAAGGGACTTTCTAACCTTTACCTGGATACATGCCTGAAAATAGCCCAGGTAACTCATAATTACAGCTATTTTGAGTCATTTAGTGCTACAGTGTAATCTCTTCTCTCTCTGAATATTTGGAAGGACATCTGATTTATTTTGGCTGCAACAGAACTCCTGGCTGGGTGATCCACACTGGTGACTGATCACAGCAACTGCAGGAACTGCACAAGTAGAGAGGACAGGACTAAACCTGAGCAGAGCTGTGCAAAGAGGGTCACATTCCTGTGTCTTGGAGTATCAACTCTTTTTTGATTGCCTCTGAAAGTTTAGATAAAAGTTTATGGGGTGGGTTTTTTGATGCTGAGCTTTTTTATTTCTTCCCTGTCGTTTAAAGCAGTGGCAGCTGGCTGCACAGACAGGGATGTGGCTGCAATTACATGGAATTTTCACTTCCATGGACTAGTTTGCCTCTAGAGGTGTCCTTGCCTCAGCCAGCACCGTGGCCCTGCCCCTTCCCAGGTTTGCATTAACTTGGTGCTTTCAACTGTCACACTCTCATTTGTGATTACTCTGAGTTTAGAGCCTTTTATTCTTTTTGCAGTTTTCCTTTTTAGACTGAAATAAACCTTCTATTCTGAGCCCAGCACCATTCATCTGTTCCTAGCAGCACTTCAAACATTCCTATTTCCAGCCTTATCGAGCTCCACGTCCCTGGAGTCTGTCAGCCTGCCAGGTGCTGCCTGTCCTCTCCTATCAACCACATGCTTCATTTCTCAAATACTTCTGTGTCCCTGTTTCCCTCAGGTGCACTGACAGGTGCTTGCAGAGATGTCTAAAACAAACAAATCCAAGTCTGGCTCGCGTTCCTCGCGCTCGAGGTCGGGCTCGAGGTCCCGCTCCCGTTCCTTCTCCAAATCCCGCTCCCGGTCCCGCTCCATCTCCCGCTCCAGGAAACGCAGACTGAGGTGAGTGTGCAGCCAGAGGGTGGGACAGGGCTTTTCCTCCCTTGCAGGTGGTTTGTCACTTAGCTCCTTTCCAGGGAAAGATTTCGATTAGATCCCAGGACAGATAACGTCCTGTGGGTCAGGCTGCTTCCTGCCAACCTGTGCTCTTTGGGTGTTTCAGTCACTTAGGAGAACAAATAAATAAATAGGAGAGTATGATGTTTGTCAGCACAGTCAAGATCTTTATTTTGAGACTTTGACTTTTTTATGGAGGCTTTAATGTAATGGATCCCAGACTCAAGGGTCTTGGTAGATGTCATTGTGTGGTTTTCTCCTCTTGAGAAGTGAATTCAAGCAAGTTTTAATATCAGTTTTAGACACTGCTGTGAAAGGTGGGAACAATTCTTGATATATTTCTGATAATATTCTTCCCTTTCCAGTTCTTCCCTTGCTCCTCCCCTTGGCATACAGAAGCCAGGTAACAGGGAAGATCCTCCTGGAGGAATAAAGTGAATAAAAAATAATTTTGCTGCAGTTAATGTTAAGAAATTATTAATATCTGTAATAGTTGTTCCTGTCTCCCTGAATTGCTTCTGAGCAGGCCATTACAGGCTTGTGTCTTCCCTGGATGTTGTTTTTTTCCTTTTCTTTTGGCTAAGCATTCTGCATCTGGCAAAGCCATTCCAGTTGGAGGGGGTGTAATGGTGTTCTCCTGCCTTTTCACACGTATTCTGAAAACCTCTGGGCTGTGAACACATGCAAGTGTTACCAGTTAGAGATTTTAAAAGTACAGAAGCTCTGATGAATGTACAGTTGGAGAAAGAAGGACATGACAAAACTAAATTAGAGGCGGAGACTTGAGTCCAACCGAGCCCTTTGCAGAAGGAAGCTGGAATGCTGGAAGATCCATGCTCATTTGGGAATATCTCCTAGCAGTGAAGGAGCTTTGGCAGTTGAGAAAAAGGCACCCTGTGTAAACCTGATTGTTTCCTCTGTGCTGCTGCTGCTGCTGAAGCTACTTCTGCTTTATAAATAATTCCTTTTTTTTAAAAAAAGGAGTCTGAATGGAGGGGGTCGGCCCAGCCCAGCCCCTCTGCCTGGCCTTGGGATGTGCTCCAAGGTAGGTCTGGTGGGATCTCAGCATAAAAGGCCATTGCTGTGTACTTCAGGATGCACCACAAATTATTTTATTCTTCTTTTGGTAGGTTTCTGTTTATCCTGAGTTACATTGCTGTGTTGGAGTCTGCCTAGTATCTTCTGCTTTCTTTATGACTTTATTTCTCACTTCTTGTAAATGCTGGGGATTTAGCCCTGGAGCAGTGCAGTGCCTACAGTTCTAGGGGCTAGCAGAGTTGGGGGAATTACCACTTTTGGTGCTTCTTTTACTGCATAACTTTTACTGTATTTTTCTAAAAAGATTTCTGGTAAATAGTCTGCAACTTTTGGAGTGAAATCTTCCTGCTGCAGCCTCTCTAAATCACTAGAACAGATTTTGGAAGCGTCGTACGACAGGTCCTTGTTGATAATTGATCCCAGATGCAGCAGTTGTCTGAAAATTGAGCGTCTCTGCTCCTCATGCCTTGGACTAGAGCTTCTTATAACTGGTCCTTGCCTCCTGCCTCTCTGCTTTTCCTTCTGGTCACTGTTGTTTGAATGAAGAAGTGCCTCAGATAAGTTTTTTACTTGTTTGAAGGATGGAAAAATCTGTTAAAATGGTCATTAAGCTGTTTGTTAGCAATGATTGGAGTATGAATAAGAGTTTCCTGCTAAACTGTGACCTGTTTGGTAGGAGGAAGAAATGAAAACAGAACTAAAGTTCATCTCTGACTGCACATGTGTGCTAACCATGTAGGAATTCCAACAGCAGGTTGTTCTCCTTCGCTTCTGGGGGTTTGGGGTGTGAGAGGTGAGGAGCAGCAGTGAGATCTGTGTGAGGAAGTTCATGTCCATTGGAGTACGACCAACGTGTGTGTCAGAGCTAGAAAGGGCTGTGGAGTGCAAGAAAGGGCTGTGGAAACCATTCCAATGAATGTTATTTACTAAAATTCCATTCGGAAAAAAATCTCTTTTCTATTTCAACTTCCTAGTTTGGCCAGTCCTTCCTGTAGCTCTGGCATCTGAGCTACAACGGGACCTTTAAACAGTTACACAACCGCAGCAATTTAATGGGAGAAGCTGCTGGGACAGTTAGTCACTGGAATCTGCATTTTTCCAGGGTTTGTGTGTTCCGGGATTCGGGTTTTGTGGATGTGGGCAGGGACGTCCACAGCGGCACCTGGTGGTGCCTGGCAGAGGTGTCCCAGAGCTGTCCCTGCCCGGGAATTCCGTGGGATGGAGCCACGGGTTGGAGCCACGGGATGGAGCATGGGATAGAGCCATGGGATGGTGGAAAGGTGCCATGGGATGGTGCCATGGGATGGAGCCAAGGGATAGAGCCATGGGATGGAGCCAAGGGATAGAGCCATGGGATAGAGCCAAGGGATAGAGCCATGGGATGGAGCCATGGGATGGTGGAATGGTGCCACAGGATGGTGCCATGGGATGGTGCCACAGGATGCACCTTTGGGAGCTTAAACCCACAGGGCAGCGTGCCCTTTGCCCTGCTGCTGTTGGAGTGTAGCCATTTATTGAACTTGCCTGACTAAAAAGTGAAGTTTCATCTGGATTATCCGAATTTTAAAGTGCATCTGAAGTTGGGACAAGAGAGGGAGATTTGGGGTCTGTTGCAATAACAGTAGTCTGATTTGTGTAAAAATTACTTCTTTGTGGGTGAGGTATAACCATGACCTTGAATTGTTAAGGGCTGGATGCTTGAGATCTGTCACTTTTTCTGAAGCTGGATAACAGCCATTTTCATCCCAGCAAAATAGAGAGCAAAGTGTGCTTATCATGGTCTCTGCAATGATCCTGAAATCAAATACTTGACAGTATCACAGGTACAAGTTATTTCCACTGCAATTTGTTCATGGCAAAGTGTAATACCTCAATCAGATAAGGGTAACCTAAAGGATTTTCTTTTAAAAGCTTAGAAATGAGTTTTTCAAAGTCTTTTAAAAATATGTCTTCAAATAAAAAGTTGTGGCAGAAGAATAAACTCCAAAAATAAATTATGAAAAAAAAAAACTGTAACAAAAAAAAATGGTGTAATTCTTTTTTTTTAATCAGTTCTAGGTCTCGTTCAAGATCCTATTCTCCATCTCACAACAGAGAAAGGAACCACCCACGGGTCTATCAGAACCGTGATTTCAGAGGCCATAACAGAGGATACCGGAGACCGTATTATTTCCGTGGCCGGAACCGAGGGTTTTACCCCTGGGGCCAGTACAACCGAGGAGGATATGGGAATTACAGATCCAACTGGCAAAACTACCGCCAGGCCTACAGCCCTCGCAGGGGGAGGTCGCGCTCCCGCTCGCCCAAGAGGAGATCTCCTTCCCCAAGGTCCAGAAGCCATTCCAGGAATTCGGATAAATCATCTTCCGACCGCTCAAGGAGGTCGTCCTCTTCCCGCTCGTCCTCGAATCACAGTCGGGTTGAATCTTCCAAGCGTAAATCTGGCAAGGAGAAGAAATCATCCTCCAAGGATGCCCGGGCATCCCAGGCTGCGGGAGACAACCAAGGAGACGAGTCTAAGGAGCAGCAGTTTTCAGGAGCCGGGGCTCAAGATGCCAAGGCATCCGAGGGATCAAAAGCGTGGCAAGATGTCAGCAGCTATGGCACGGGCTCCACGTCCAGAGGGTCGGTGTCGGAGCTGAGCCCCCGGGAGCGCAGCCCTGCCCTCAAGAGCCCGCTGCAGTCGGTCGTGGTGCGGCGGCGCTCGCCCCGGCCCAGCCCCGTGCAGAAGCCGAGCCCACCACGCTCCAGCCCGTCCCCGATGGGCTCTGCTGCCCAGAGCGGCTCCACCTCCTTCCAGGGGGGCTCCCACCAGAGCCCCTTCGAGCACGGCTCGGCAGGAATGAGCCCCACCAGAAAGAGCCCGGTGTGCAAAAGCCCCACACCCGTCAGTTCGCTGTATGGTGCCGCTCCGAAGGAGGAGGGCACGGCTCCCGGGGGAGGAGCCTTCTCCAAGAGGCAAGTGATGTGTTTTGTGGTGTTGGGTTATTTTTTGGGTTGCTTTTGAGGAGCCAGATGCACATGTGGGTGCTCCATGAGCGTGGCAAGGGGCTGGGGCAGGCTCTAGCTAGGAAGCTGTGCCAGCATACTGCCAGCTCTGGGCCTGGCCCTTTCTGAATTATGGAAAAAAACCAGCCCAGAGTTGTAGGAAGTTGGAATTGGTTTTCCAACTTGGATGATTCTAAAGATTGTATATATTCCCTGCAAAAATGTTCATAGCCCATGAACATTTGAAGTGGAGATTGCCCAAGGAGGTTTCTTGGCAGCTGGAAGCTCACATTTCCCAGTTACATACGTGTTGGTTATAGACATTTTTAGTGTTGCCTTCTGGAATTGTTAGGTACTGTAAATTAGAAGAAATTAATTAAATCCTACTGCATATCCTGCTGCAAACAGCGTGGGGCAGGTGCAGCTGCAGTGCTTGTGCCTGTGTGTGTGGGTAGGATGAGAAGCTAAAGCACCAAATACATCTCTAAAATGAAGACAGCCTTCCATGCAGGAGGCATCTGCTTCCATCATTCTCTAGATTAATCCACTGCAGATTGTGCCCAAAGGTGACACTTTGTTTTAAAAGATACAGCACTATTTACAAGTGCTTTCAAGTCTTTTATTGTTTTTAAAGATGGTTTGAAGTGATTCTATATTAAGGATGTCTGAAATTTAAAAAGGGGAAAAAACTCCTGTGACTCTTTATTTGGACTTTCCAAAGCATGGAGCTGGTGTCCGTGGGCTTTCCTGCTGTCCCACAGAGCCAGGGTTTTGATTTGTGAATGCTTTAAAACTGTTCAGATGCTATAAACCAGCTGAATTGTTCTCAACAGAAGTGTTTTATCTCTCCCAGCAGCATATTCTCCTCTGTTAACCTGTTTGCTTTTATTTGTGTTTGCAGTCTGTCATGAAATATTTAGCTTACCTATGAAACTTGCATCCCAAATTTGAAGTAGCTTTTGAGGCTTTTATTTCCAGTATGTTGTTAAAAGCAGAACAGTCCAATTTCAAAGGTTTGATGTGTTGTTCTCCTGAACCAGGTTTGTAAGTAAATAAACAGAGTGGGTAAGATGTTCCTCTTTTCCTTCCAATACATCTGTGGGTCAGCTGGGTTTGATTTGTCCTTGAGCCTCATTCCATCAGTTCTGCATATCCATCTCCTTGTACATTTGCTGAATTTAGTGAGAACAAAAGTCTGAATTCAGGCTGAGTAATCTGCTTGACATTTTAATTATTTTAGGGCCTAGAGGCAGCTTTCAGTACATGCATAGCTTGGTTCTCTGAAGTTTTGACTCTTTGAACTGAAGAATTGACCTCGTTGAGCTCTAATAAGAAACCTCCTGTAATGTCTCTTTATGATCAGGTATCTGGAAGAGCAGAAGACTGAGAACGGGAAAGACAAAGACCAGAAAGTAACAAATGCTGAGAAAGAAAAAAGTAAAGAAAAAGGGAATTTCTCTGAGTTGGGATCAACAGATGGAAAGGCAAAATCTGACTCGTACGGATCGAAAGCTGACTCGGAGAAGGGATACCGCGGCAGCCAGTCGCCCAAGCGCTACAAGTTCAGGGATGACTTTGACAAGCTCAAGGTCCCAGAGTTCCACAAGGAAGGTCATTATGGGAAAGATGAAACAGATGAGCAGGACAAGAAAGACAAGGCAAAGGGCCGGAAAGATTCGGAATTTGATGATGAGCCCAAATTTATGTCTAAAGTCGTAGCGACTTCAAGTAAAAGTCAAGAAGAGGATAGGTCAGGAAAATGGGAAGGTGTGGTGTTCCTGCCACCTGGAAAAGAGAAGCAAAGGAAGTCTGATGAAATGGAGGAGGAAAGCTATTCTGAAAGATCCAAAAAAGAAGAGAGATCAGGATCCAAGAGAAATGAACCTGGTCACAGGGGTTTTGTACCTGAAAAGAATTTTAGAGTGACCACTTACAAGTCAAGCCAGGAAAAAAGCTCTTCCCCTCCACCAAGGAAGGCTTCTGAGGTGAAGGAGAAGCCAGGCACCAAAGTAGAGGGGCTAACTCCTGGCAAATCCTCCTTTTCCATTACTCGTGAGGCCCAGGTCAATATTCGAATGGATTCCTTCGATGAGGATCTTGCACGGTAAGGATCTCCAGCTTTTGAGCAGTCTCAGTTGTGATGTTTTTTCCTGTTTCTCTTCCTGAGATCTCCATGTGCTTGCCAAGTGTGAGGAAGGCTAAGCAATATTGCATCACAATTTGTGGTTTGGGGAGCTAGAGATTAACTTTTTCCTAACCTTTGCTGTGTAAGATTAGTTTAGGATGTACCAGGCTCTGAGAAGGACCCCAGATGGAGTCAGGTACTCAGTGGCTTCTGGCTGAGGGAAGCTGAGTTGTTCAGGGGAGCTATTGTGCTGCTTAAATCCCTTTGATCCTCTGCTGTGTGTTTTACTACTCTTATTCTCCATGCAGCATTAGAATAGTGACCTGAATTATCACAGGAACCTGGAGCAGTGTGTTTAGGGATGTTTAAAGGAACTCCTTGCTCATGCTTTTGAGTACTCATGGGTGCCTCCCTAATAGCAACATAAACCATCAGTGAGCTCCCAGCTCCTGCAGAATTAAACACCTTCAATTGCTCTCCTTCACCCCATTCTTCTGTTTCATGGGCTCTTCTTTTTCCAGTCCCAGTGGCATATTGGCTCAGGAGAGGAAGCTGTGCCGGGATCTTGTGCACAGCAACAAGAAAGAGCAGGAATTCCGCTCCATTTTCCATCACATCCAGTCGGCTCAGTCGCAGCGCAGCCCTTCTGAACTGTTTGCTCAGCACATAGTGACTATAGTCCATCATGTAAGAGGTGGGTCAGGAGTCCGTGTGTCCTCGGGGAAGGTTCACTCCTGCCTTGCCCAAATCAGTGGGGTTTGTGCACTCAAAATGCCTGCAGTTGTTTTCCAGCAGATATTCCAGAGATGAGAGCAGCAGCATGATCACGATCATCTTTATTTACATAAATACTCCTCTGCACAGACAGAAGGTGTTCTTGTTTTTACCTGAGCAATATTCAGAGTCTGGGACTTAGAATGTTGTGTTCTGATGAGTTTGTGACTCGCTTGAAGAAATTGTGTTCATTTCACTGAAACACCAAAAACTGAAACTGCAGTTTGTCAGCAGCATTAGAGCTCATCCCCACGCTGCTTCACTGACCTGCACCTGGGTTTTAACAGGCTGTGGGATGGGTGGGCTTTGTCTTTTTACAAAACTGGCACTAATATTTTGGTATTGTTTGTTCAAACCCCTGACAGAGCATCACTTTGGGTCTTCAGCTATGACGCTGAACGAACGCTTTACCAAATATCTAAAGAAAGGAATGGAACAAGATGCAGCTAAAAACAAAAAGAGCCCTGAAATCCACAGGTTGGTGCCATTAGACACTGCCTTAACATTGCAGAAGTATTCCAGATTTCATTTCTTAAGCTCTGGAATAATTCCAGAATAATTCAAGTATATAACTAGCTTCAACCAAAAAAAGGAAAAATATGGGAAGTTTTAAATACCTTTGGAAATACTGGTCTGCTTTAAAGGACATTTGATCTAAAATCTTCAGGTTCTTCTTATGAGCAAGGTTATATCTGTGTTGTTTTGTTTTTTCCTTTAGGAGGATAGATATATCTCCCAGTACTTTTAGAAAACATGGATTCTCTCAAGAGGAATCGAAAAGCTCCAGAGATTCTGGCTTCAAGGTGAACTGTTACTCTGATTAGTTTAATTCAACAAAATGAGTGCATTGGGCATGAACTTAACAGTGATGTTTTTGTTTAAATTACTCTCTACTTAAGTTTGTGTTTTTCTTTTAAGGATGGGCATAATTCTAAAAATGAACTACAAAGGGTTAATTTTTATTAAAAATGTATCAACAACCTTTGTGAAGTGGTTAGACTATGGTAAATGACCCCAAATCAATTGAGGTGAGCTTGAGAAAAAAGAGAGGATTTTTGGAACAAGTGCCCATGATGAGAGAAGAGACTTTTTGTGATATTTTTCTGCTTGTAAGTATGATTAACTCCATTGTTACGTGCAATTTTGCCAACCATGTTTTCAAAGACATGCATGTCAAAAAGAGGAAAGTAAAACTAAATGCTGAGCTAAAGCAGATACACTATTAAGCAGTTGATAAATTTTGTTCTAACAACTGACTGTGCCATTTCTGTTGATTGCTGTTACTTTAACATTCAGCACTTGTCTTAGATCCAGAGCATTTGGGATTGAGTGTTTTAGCTTTGCTGAGTAGATGAATGTTAAGCCATTGCACTCACTGTAAACAATTATAAAAAAGGCTTAACGTAAAATGTTTGAGATTTTAACCTTTGTTTATTCACCTTCATACATATTTACATTGAAGAGATTTTAACCAGTCCTGCTGAAACCTTACTTGTTTCATATTTGTTTTCGATTTTTTCCAAACACACTTGTGGCTTGACATGGACGATGGTGAGATGGATTTGATGGGCCTGAACTCTGAGCATCAGCTTGGCAGAGTGTGTTATAAACGTGGTTTCCAAACAGCTCGCCAGCCTTCCGTGAAACAGACGTGCCCTCCCAAACCCAAATAGGTGTTTGCTGTGCCACATAAGGGAGCTGCTGCTGATTTTGTCACTTATCTGACATCCATCGTGTTGGGAGCAGTTTTATTCTCAGAGTAGAAATTAAAGCTCTTTGCCTGGGGAAAGTAGAAGAGCAAAATATCAAAACAAAATGCCTGCTTTCACTCCTGCGTTATTTGACATATTTATTTAAACAAAAAAGTGGTTAGAAACTCATGTAAGTAAAAATTTAACAGCTAGAGAATTACTAATCCTTTTGTATTTAATTGAAGGCAATTAATTTGATGTATGTTGCATATCAAGTTGTACAGTTCCCAGGATGAGTGTTGTGTAAATGCAGTAGCAATGGCTGAGGCTGGGTGTTGGTACCAACATGGTGTAAGGCTTCCTGCTGCCCAATTACCTGTTTGTCAAACCACAGCCACTGTCACTTAGGGCAGGCAGCAGAATCTCACCCAGGTGCCACAGGGCTCAAAGGAGGAGCAGGGACAACAACTGCTCCTTTCCCAAAGAAACTCCTAATCCCTTCTTGAAGTACCAATTTAAATACAGCTCAAAGCAAGCATTGCCAGGTGTCTTTTATGTTTGTTTTTAATTAGCAATGTAAATTTAGTTTTAATTTTTCATGCAGCTGGTGGGTTTTTGCTCTGTGAGACACCAGCTTGCCTTAGCAGACTTGGCAGGACTGTGGGAGACACGCAGTGTGTCGGTGGGGCTTTGTGGCACCTGTCACACGGTGCCCTCCAGCCCAAGGGAAGGAGCTGTAGGTGGCATCTGCACCCAGTAAATCTTCCTGACAGATGTAGTAATTCCTTCCTATCCATGGGATATTGGCCTTCTCCCAGACCCCTTGGATGCTGCATTTCACTGGCCTCCTCCTGCCCCTTGGATCACTAATCTTGGGTAGCTCCAAGCAGCAAAGAGCTTTTGCTTCTCCCAGAGTGTCACTTTTAGATCTGGGGTTCAAATCCCTCTGGCCCCTGCCCAGGTGAGACTGTCAGCAGGACCTCAGGTGCACCCATGGGCTGTCAGAGGGCTCTGCCACACTGTCCTTGTGGTCCATAATGAGCTGCATGGGATTCCCAAGTTGTTCACATCCTTGCTGGCTGTGGTGTACAATAAATGTCAGCTTCCATGTCTCCCTCCCCTCTACCAGACTGTTTATTTTAATGCTGTTTAAAGAGGAGATTAAAATTTTAAAAATCAGTTATTTTTAAGTGTAGGAAAATTGAATTCTGACAGACTTATTTTAATAGTGCATTATTTGACATCTTAAAGTGGAATATTCATTAGTGCTCAGTTAAACTCCAGTTCTCCAGAAGTCTGTGCAGTCAGTAAAGCAAAGTAAATGGTGCTGAGCTGGGGCACTGCAGACCTTGTGTTCAACTCTGCCCTCCCTCTCCTCTGCATTTGTAGGCTGAAGGAAAATATAAGGACGACCCTGTTGATCTGCGCCTTGATATTGAACGCCGTAAAAAACATAAGGAAAGAGATCTTAAACGCGATAAATCCAGGGAGTCGGTGGACTCGAGAGATTCAAGTCACTCAAGGGAAAGATCAACTGAGAAAACGGAGAAAAGTCACAAAGGCTCAAAGAAAAAGTATGTAGGAAACCCAGTAGCCATTTCCTTGTGCCTCTCGTGTCTCTGCTGCTCAGGTTGGAGATGGCACCGTGTACAACAGTTGTGCACACAGTTGTGCACCTGTGACATAACTCCTCCAGTGGCCTGAGCTACCCCTCTGCGTGTCGTCTCGCTATCATTGTATCTCTCAGAAACACTAAATAATTGTAAAAGGTAGATGGGAAAGCTCCATGTGTCAGGATGGGTGAGTCACTTTTCCTTCTTGTTCCTGTTGTGTCAAGAGAGAAACAGCCATGTTAAAATGACTTGGCTTTGATGTTCATTTAATCCTTTTCTATTAGCTTAATTTTCCATTTGACTAAAACTCCATGGATGCATGCTAAGCTGAGAGCAGATGGTGTAAACACCTTAGGAAGGAGCAACGAGTTCCTTCAGGAGAGGTCTTGGGCCCTGTGTTAAAGCCTGAGCTCTTACCATGGCTTTTCCTCTTGTAGTAGGAAAAGGAGAGCATGGCATTGATAAGACAGTGATAAAGAAGTGGTTTTGTATCTGATGGGTCACAGCTGAGTGCCTAATGCTGTTGTGTCCCACTCCCCTCCATCCCCACCACTGGAACAGGAAACACCGACGGGTGCGTGAGAGATCCAGGTCCAGCTCGTCGTCGTCGTGGTCCTCTCACTCCGTCAAAGCAGAGGAGTATCCCGAGGAGACTGAGGAGAGGGAGGAGAGCTCCACAGGCTTTGACAAATCCCGGCTTGGGACTAAGGAATTCTCTGGTCCAAATGAGAGAGGAAGAGCGAGAGGAACCTTTGTAAGTGTTCTCCACCCCTGCTCCAAATGGTCTCCACCTGTGCCGTGAGGGTTGATTCCCAGAGGGGGCAGGAAGTGGCTGTTGTGTGTTGCTCTGTCAGTTCAAGCTACCCTAGAGGAGAAGCCCTCAGGCTGATGAGCCCCAGTGTAATCACTCCAGGTTTAGAGCATAAACCAGGCTGCTGGGGCTGTGCTGTGGGCAGCAAACTCCAGCAGAACAAAGCCTGGAAGCTTCTGTGCATTAGTGATGCTGAGCAGCCCAATGGCCACACGCTGTGCTTCCACTGGGGTTTGGCCATGCTCATGTGTGCAGTCCATGTACAGTCCTGGAAATGCCCCTGGGTGATTTTCATCAGCTTTACAGGAGCTGTGATGTGCTGTGTGATCAGATGAACTGAAAATCCAAAAACCAAGAGTGCAGGAGGTGGTGTGGCCACATTAAAGCCATCCTCTTGCTTTAGTGATGGGTTTTAGAGGTGTTTTGGATGGGATGGTGGGAATGTTAGGAGCCCTGGAAGCTGGCTGGGGTGGGAGGATTCTGCCTCTGCAGCTGTTCCATTTTTGTCCTCTGTGTTGCTGTTGCAGCAGTTCAGAGCTCGAGGGAGAGGATGGGGCAGAGGCAACTTTTCAGGCAACAACAACAGCAACAGTGGCGGCAACAATGACTTCCAGAAGCGCAGCAGAGAGGAGGAGTGGGACCCTGAGTACACACCTAAGAGCAAGAAATACTACTTGGTACGTACCTGGGTGCTGAGACACCCGCGTGCTCCCGGTGTGTCCGGTCTCAGGTGCTTTAGAGGCGAAGGCACCCGCTGTCACTGACACACCAGGTAAGGCTTCGGGTGACGCTTGACGGGCGGCTGCCGGCTCCTGCCTAAAGAGAGCTCGTTCCTGCTCCCTGTAGAGTGGTTCCCATTAAGTGGACCCCCAAGGGCGGTCGCAGAGGCGCGGTGCAGGGCGGTGCCAGCCTGTCTCACCTGCTGTCCTTGGCTTCCCGTGCAGCACGACGACCGCGAGGGCGAGGGCACGGACAAGTGGGTGAACAGGGGCCGCGGCCGTGGCGCCTTCCCCCGGGGAAGAGGCCGCTTCATGTTCCGCAAGTCCAGCACCAGCCCCAAGTGGGCTCATGACAAGTTCAGTGGGGAAGAGGGAGAAATCGAAGACGACGAAAGCGGAACGGAAAACCGGGAGGAAAAGGACGCCCTGCAGACGACGGCCGAGTAGCCGCGGGGCCCGCGCGGTGCTGGGAGCTCTGGCAGGAGGGGAGGGGTCAGGCTGGTGCTGGGGTGTCAGGGTGATCCCCACGTGCTGAGCAGAGCCCTGGAGAGCAGCTCGGAAACCATCCCGACGTTGTTTAACTGCATTTCCAGAGTTCAGCCTCCCCAAGCACGGACTGGGACTGATCCATCATTTACGCTCGGATCCGCTCCTGGAGTTTCTCTTCCCAAAGACTTCTCTTCCCTTCTGGACTGGATACGGTCAAGCGCTGGGTGAGACCCCAGATTTTCCCTTCTCTGTGACCTTATGGATGGTCGGTTATTTTTTGGTAACAGGCTTTGAGGACGATGTGGTTTTAGTTTGTGCCCACCTGACCTCACCTGTCCTGACATTTTGTTTCTCTTTTATAATTTGACCCAGTGATAGTCGGGGTTCACTCGCCCGCTCAAATTTTCCTCCCCTATTGTGTATTCAATTTTCTAAATTCTGCTTATTTTAGGCCTTTACATACGTAGTAGCATCAATTCAGAGATAATTTTGGAAACTATTTTTGGTTCTTATAAATAAGAAAATAATGAAGCATGTGAGTAAACATCTAAATGTTCATTTGTTGGGACCAAACTGCTATGACCTTTTTTTTTTTTTTTTAACTTTTTTTAATGTAACAGTTGAGTTTAGGGCCTTTTAAAAATTATTGTTTTCCTTTTATGTTGGAAGTTAACAAAATTAGCATGGTTTAAAAGAGAAAAAAAATTATACCCTACTTCTGGCCACTGTTTGTGTTCACTATTAGGCCTGGTGTGTGCTGGACCCCAAACTGCTTGTAGCATTTGTGTCTCCTCCCTGCAGCTGGTTGTGACCCGAGTGCCCTTTCCAAGGTGACACAGTTTTCTAAGGAACTTCCGAATTCTTCTTGGGGAAAAATATAAATGGAGATGAGAATTTTTCAGTATTTTTTATTAATCTTTTTATAAAACCAAAAAAGCAGATTCCTCCTGAGCTGGTTGAGGACGGCCCTTAGGATGCATTTCTTTTTATCTTCTACTTTATTCTGGAGCAGTTTGTGAGGGTTCCCGGCCAGGTCTGAGCCTGGGCGGGGAGGCACAGCCGTGCCCGTGCTCCCCCTGTCCCTCTCCCCAGGATTGCTGTGCTGTTCCCCACACACCAGCTAGAGTTTGGTTTGTTTTGACTTGAACAGTTCCTGTTTAGCAAAGCCCCGAAGTTTGTTTATGCAAATAAAATACAATAAAATAAGTCGTAGGTGTAACTCTGCTTGGTTTGTGTCCTGAGTTGCTGGGTGGGAGCCTGAAAGGATCAAGGAGCAACAGGGGAGCAACTCCCTGTTGGGTTTTATGCACTAATAGATAATTCAGCTGCTGTTTTGGCAGCCTGGGGACAGTGATGATACAGCCACAGGCCCTGCCTGCTGCCAGCAGGGATTGTGTGACTCGTGCACAGGAGCAGCTCCATCCTTCCCACCAGGAGCTCCCACGGGCTGGTCCCGGTGCTGGGCAGGTACAGCCCTGTGTGCTGCCCTGCCTGGAGCCCAGCAGCAGCTGCTTCTCCACTGCTGCCAGCCCAAGGGAGGCTGCTGGGGGTGCTGCTGGCTGTGCAGCCTCTGCAGGAGTTCAGCTTTCCTGGCTGCTGTGGGTAACGCTGTTGGCCAAGAGCTGTTGGGGCAGTGCTGGGTTAACGGCTGGTGCTTCCCTTCACACTCAGCCTTGAGCCAGCCGGAGGAAATGGGTGCCCAGTGTTCCCAGCTCCTTGGCCTGAGTGGCCACAGCTGGGGAGTGCAATGGAATCTCTGTTCTGCCATCCTTCTCTGCCCTGCGGCTGATTCCCTGCCCCCAGCTTGGTATTCTGGGTCAGGTGCGTTTGGCCAAAAGGAATATCCACGCTGTCTCCTGGAGCAGGCGGTGGCCATGGCCAGCCGGGATTCCTGGTGTCACTCTGACCCTTCAGGCCCTGCAGAGGGACAGCTGCAGCGTGACCACCCCCTGCACTCACGGCCTGTGGGTTTTGGCCCCTCTGCGGTTTGGGTTTCACTTCCCCTCCAGCCGAGGTGTCAGAACCGCTGTGAGACCCGGCTGAGCGTGAGCTCCCACCCCGGGCCGGCTGCGGTCCTGGCCCCGGCTCCCCCCGCGGCCTCAGATCCGTCACGCAGGGAAGGAGCCCCAGTGCCGGCACCGAGCCCCGGCCGTGGCACAGATGGCCCAGCCCTGCCCGGGGCCGGAGAAGGTGCGTGAGGGCTCCAGGCTGGGGATGCCCAGGGGAGACACAGCTCTGGGGGGCTCTGTTATGCCAGCGCTCCCTGCCCGCGGTCCCAGCGCCCTCCAGTCCCACCCTCATCCAAAGCCTCTCCCACAGCCCAAACCCAGTACAGAGACTCCCCTGAGCCTGGCCCTGGTGTCCATCCGGCCCTGGTGTCCATCTGGCCCTGGTGTCCCGCCGGGATGGCCGGGCAGCCCGGGAAGGGCACGAGGTGGGTTCGGGGAGCCGGAGTCCCCCGCGGGGCACAGGGATGCGGCGTGGACCAGCACTGAGGTGCGTCTGCTTCAACTTCCTTCCCAGCGTGGAGCCGATTTCCTCCGGCATCACGTGCACGGTGTGGGGCTGGGGCAGCCTGGCACGGCACGGCTCGGCCTCGGGGCAGCCCCGCAGCAGCAGGTAGGAGGGAGCAGCCGCGGGTCCCTGCACGGGGATCATGCCCAGGGCAGTGCCCGTGTGTGATCGCACTGCTCCAGGGCTGGGCTGTGCCCTGGGGCCCGGGAGAGCTGCTGGAGAGGGGCGGGCAGGATGCTGGGCACTGCTGGGCACCATCTCCCTGTGCCACCGGAGCCAAGGAGCACCGGGGCCTTGGATAGGGGTGTTCTCACCCCCGCAGCCCTCGGTGCTTCAGCCGTATCTTTGGGTGGGTAATCCCAGCACCATTTTTGGTGTCTGCGAGGCCTCTGTGACAAGGGCTGTGCTGGTGGCAGCAGCAGGGACCGGGCAGCATCAGGGCTGCTGGCCCACCATGGGGTCAATGGCCCACCACGGGGATATGGTGGCCCACCACGGGGACATGGCGGCCAACTGTGGTGACAGGGGGGCCTGCCATGGGGACAGGGTGTCCGTCATGGCCTGATGTCCTGTATCCCACCTCGCCAGTGGGTTTGTCCTGCTGTGACCCCAGGGTTCAGCAGTTCAGGGATGCTGCTGTGCTGTGCCATGGATGGTGGTGGGGATGACACCCTGCCCGTGTTGCAGCGCTCACGGCAGCTCTGCAGCTGCCTGCTCTGTCTCACGCAGAGGAAGCACCGACCACAGCAGGGCTGGTGTGGGGCTGGTGCAGGGCTGGGAGAGGCTGGAACAAGGGCCCTCCTCAGCACCCGATGATCCCCTTTGCTCCTCAGCAGCTGCAACCAGAGAGAAGAACAAGGAGGGCGAGGACAGGGATCCCCCCGGGTGAGTCCCCCCGGCTGGGGGAGAGGGAAGCACAGGGATGTGCCTGGGCCAGCGCATGTCACGAGCAGGAAGCGCTTCCTGCCCCTCTCGTCAGTGCTGGTCCCAGCCCCAGCCTTGCTTCTGCCTCCTCTCCCCAGAGCTCCCAGCACCAGTGAGGATGGAGCCAACCAAGTTCCCACTCACCAAGAGGATGGCTCCTGCTCCCCCCATTCCTGCCAAGACCAAACCAGCCCCCGTGCTGGCCACCAAGTAAGACACGTGTGGCTGTGCTGGGCTGTCCAGGGCCCCTGCGGTGTCCCAGTGACAGCACCATGCTCATGGCTGGCCTTGGTGAGGGGCTGGCACCTCCCTGGCTGTGCCACTCACACCTCTGCTGTCCCCAGGCCCAGTGACCCCCAGCCCAGCACCTCAGCTGACATGGAGTGGGGCAGAGCCGGTGACCCAGGTAGGATGCAGGGGCCATGCAGGGGTGGCCGGGCCCTGCCCAGCACCAGGGGCTGATTCTTGTTCTTTCTTTGGCAGATCCCAATGGCTTCAACATGGTGTCAGTGACCACAGCCAGGCTGAGCCACCCCACAGCCACACGGCCACGAGTCCCCGGCCAGCGGCCACCCAGCATGGCCTTGGGGAGCACGGAGGGTCCCCATGGCGGGGAGCAGCCCCAGGGGCTGCCCCATGCTGCCCTCTGTGCCCCTGTCCCCAGCACGGGGCAGGCGCCTGTCCCACCATGGAGCACAGAGGGGCAGGAGGTGCAGGAGGGGAGGCCACTGGCCCTGGAGGACCTGAAGGCTGAGGTCCGGACTCTGCACATCCTTGTGGACCTGATGCGAGTCCAGCACCTGTGAGTGGGGATGGGGGTGTCAGGGGGTCCCCAGTGGCTCCTGGCTGCTTGTCCTGGCCCCAGCTGAGCCACCCTGGTGTGTTGCAGGCGGGACCTGCAGGAGCTGCGGCAGGAGCTGTGCCAGGAGCGGGCTCAGCGCCAGGCACTGCAGGTGAGTCCCTGCCAGGGGTTGCCTTGTCCTGGGGTCCCCTGTGCCCCCCAACAATCACAGCCTCTCCCCACAGGCGGAGATCGAGCGGGTGAGGAAGGGGCTGCCCTGTTAGCATGGAGGGCAGGTGGGTGGCACACGGCTCTGTGTGCCCCCCCAGCCTGGTTCTGTACCCATCGGATACCAAAGGCCACCCCCACACCCAGGCACTGCTCCCTGAAGCACAACAGCCCCATGACCTATAGAAATCGTTTAAAATAAACTATTTTGGGTACAAAGTGCTGTGTGGGGGTTGCTCAGGGCTGCCATGCCCCTGAAGGGTTGGGCTGGTCCTGCCAGGCACAAAGGGTCCCACCATGGCCCAAGGGGTCCCTCCAGGGCCCGTGGCAGGGTTGGGGCAGGGCCTCCTCCTCCTCCTCCCCCCCCTCCTCCTCCTCCACCCCCGCACAGTTTCCCAGGCCAGCTCCAGTCCCAGCCCCAGCCCATCCTGGCCTCCAGCCACTGGAGAACATCTGGAAAACATCTGGATCCTGCTGGCGCTGGCGGCAGGGGGGAACCAGCCTGGGAAGGAGCTATTTTTATAAATCTGCCGGGGAGGGGGCAGCGGGGCCCGGCACCCCGCGGGGCTGGGCTGGGATGGGGCAGGATGCGGCTGGGCCCGGCGGGAGCTGCCGCATCCCTGGGGAGCAGCGGCCGGCCCAGAGTCCAGCGGGAACATCCGCCCTGCTCCGGCCGCAGGGCGCGGGGTCACGGCGGGCGGCGCCGGAAAAGACCCGGCTAATTTTAGTGGGGCCGGGAAGGGAATTGGCTCGGGGAGGGGTCCAGGGCCCCCAGAACGCTGGACCCGGCACGCTGGGCTCTAGTTCCTGTACAACAGCACCATGTTTGTGGGGCAGGAGCCCGCGGCTCACACGGACGCACAGCCCGGCCCTGCCCCACAGGTGAATCCGGCAAGGGCTGCCCTGTCCTTGTCCCTATCCCCGCGTGTCCCGGGGCTGCTCGGCTGGTGCCAGCCGTCGTACCAATGGCTCAAAGTGCATCGTGTCCCGCAGTGGCGGGGGCGAGTCCAGCCCCGGGGGTGCCCGTGACGCCGGGTCTGGCTCTCCGTGGTGCAGGGACAGTCCAAGGCAGCTCCTCCGTCCGTCTGGTCCCTCCTGGCACGGTGTGGGATCAGCCGCGGGGAGCAGACACCGTGCCAGGGCAGCCGCCGGGCTCAGTAGTAGTGGACGCGGCCCAGGGTGCCGATGGTGCCGGATCCCAGGATGTCGGGCTGCCCGTTGCGCCAGATCTCGCGGATGATGCGCTCCCGCTCCTCCAGCCGCTGCGCCCGCTCCAGCTCCTCGGCCGACGCGAACACGTTCACGGCCAGCGCCCCGTCCCCGGGACCGTGGCTTTCCAGCGGGATCTCGGTCACCGGCAGCAGCGACTCAGACGCTGCGCGGTCGACGGTGTCCTCTTCGTCCTCGTCCTCCTCGTCGTCCTCGTCGTCCTCGCTGATGTCGCCGGGGCGCGCCGGGGGCCGCGGGGAGGGCCGGCAGGACAAGCGCAGCACCAGCAGGCACAGGGTGAGCACCAGCCCGAAGCAGACGCCCAGCACGAAGTAGAGCCCGAAGCTCTCGGGGTTGGCTGCAGGGGAACGGAGGAGGTCAGGGACCTGCCCGTGCCCGCCGGGGGCCCGCGGTGCCTCCCAGCCCCGTCCCGGCTCACCTCGGATGTGGGCGTACGCGGCCATGCTGTTGCTGAGCAGCTCCATGTCCCTCCGGCGACTCTCCATCCTGTGCCTGGCGGTTCTCAGCGGCTCCAGGGGCGGCACATGCTGGGCATCTGCGGGACACGGGCTGAGCAAGGCTCTGCAGGGGCTGGGATCCCCCCCAAGTGCCCCGTCCCTTTCAAGGCCGTGCCTGGGCATGCCCTTGATGAGCTCCAGCTGAGCAGGGCTTCGTGCCTGGGCTGCGCTGCTCCATCCAGGGCTGGAGCCGTCCCACTCCCGCCGCCCTCCGTCCTTCCTGAGGGAGCGGGACGGATGCGGCCCCTCCTGGCCACGGCATCAGGCGGGTCTGAGGCACCGGGCCAGGGCTTGTGTGCCCTGCCCGGCCATGGGATGGGTCACGGGGCAGAGCAGGGCCCCAGCACCAGGCTGCCGGTGCTCATGGGCACACACGTGTGCTCCACACGCTCCTGGGGCGGTGTCCCTGTCCCCCACACTGTTCCGGCCCAGCTCCAGCCTTGGCCCTTTGCCGTGGGACCCTGCGGGGCAGGGACAAGGCCAGGCACGGTGCAAAGGCCACCGGGACAGGCCAGCGGTCAGGATGAAAGGCAGGACAGCAGGAAGGATGGGCAGCAGGGCGGTGGGAAGGATGGGAGGCAGGACAGCGGGCAGGGCAGGGCAGGGCGGGAGAAAATTTGGCCCTGGCAGGGGACGAGCTCATTCCCAGAAACGGCTCCAGAGAGGGAGGAATGAGGAAAGAAATGCAGAAAATGTGACACATCAGCAAAACCATCCCGGACGGTCCAGAGCTGAGGGGCCGCGGCACATTCTGGGGCTGGGCAGCCCCTCTAGTGGGACACCCCAAAACAAGGAGTGGGGGGTGCCCTCCCCATGGAGCAGCTGCACGGGCAGCCCTGCCCCGGCAAGGGGCTGCGGTGGGGCTGGAGGGGCACAGCCCCCCATGGAACCCAGGGATCCCCTGCCGGTGGCGGGGCATTGATGAGGGCTGGGCCGGCTGTAGGGCCCGTGGGTCCCCAAGATCCAAGCCCCGAGGTGCTCAGTGCCGTGTCCCCGAGCATTACACCGTGTCCCCAAGCCGCCTGCTCCGCATCTTCCAGCGCTACGTGCCCGCAGCCCGAGCTGTGTCACCGAGCCCTGTGCCCTCAGCCCCCGTGTCCCCGCACCAGCCCCGCATCCACCGGCCCTGCAATTCCCCGACGCCAGAGCACCTGAGCGGGATGGGACCGAGCCTCGACACCCGCCGGGGCCGTGCTGAGGTGCCCCGGGGCGCCCGGGGCTGGTACTCACCGGGGCGGGAAGGCGGCGGCGGCAGAGCCGCTGCACTTTGGCTGGAGCGAGGGAAGAGAGAGCAAGGTCTGTTTAGCATTAACGCTGCAGCAACAGGAAATAGTTCGGAGGCGGCTGGCGGTCAGCGCTCCCGCCGGAGCCAATGGCAGCCCCGGCCGGTGCTGAGCGGGGCGCGGGGCCGGGGCTCGTCCCGCTCCCCCGGGACGCCACGCTCGGCCCTGCGCTGGAACCGCCCCGGAGCGGGGCCACAGGCGGCTCCAGGCCCCGGCCCAGCCTTGTCCAGCGCCCATCCGGCCAGGCCGGGCTTGGCTGTGCCCAGCCTAGGCTGGGCGGGCGGTGCCGGAGCCAAGGCGAGCGCTCTGGGCTGGGGGGTTCAGCCCCAGCGGCCAGCGTGGGTTTGAGGAGCTGCCGGGGCCGGTGCCAGCCCCACGGAGGTGGCGGCCACGCAGGGTGGTGCCCTCAGCCCCACGGGCCGAGGTGCGGGACACGCCAGGGCTGGTGGGGCCGCACCTCGGGGCCACGAGGCTCCGCATGCCAGCGCTGTCCCCAGCGGCCACTCCAGGCTGGCCTGGGAGGGACAGGCCCGGCGGGACTCGGGGCCCTGGGGCAGGACAGGGCTGGGGGTCCCATGGGGCACTCAGGCCCGTTGGTCTGTGAGCCTGCCCCCCTCCCAGAGCACATCAGTACCCCAAAATCCCCCATCCCACCCATCCCTCCCACCCCTTCCCTGTGGGGTCACCGGGCTGTCGTATGAAGTTTTATTGCCGACATGCAGGAGTAGTTCCGATGTAGTACAAAAATAACGTCTTTATACAAATTTTTTTCCTTTTTTTTTTTCTTTTTCTTTTTTTTTTCCTTACAACAGGCTCTGTCCCGCCGTGGCCCTGTGGCCCCCATGCCCCCTGCACCACCCCCTTCCAGTTTGCCTTAGCACAAGTGAATTGACCGGTGCTGCCACTGCAGGATCCTGGTGTGATACAGCCTCAGGGAGTCCCAGAATATTGCTTTTTGCTTTAACATTGGGGAAAATCAGTAAAAATAAACAGGGAATGAGGCAGGAGAGAACCAGAAGGAGAGAGCAGGGCCCTGCTGGGGTGCTCAGGGGATCCCTGCCCTGCTGCTGGTGGCACAGGGGGTGATGGGCCCACAGGACAGACCCACCATTTCAAAATAAAATAAATAAGGCGAAAGAGTTGGGGCTACTGGCTCAGCTGGGGTGGTGCAGGGAGCTGGTCTGTGTTAGTGTTCACAAGGCCCTGCCTGGCCACAGGGCCTTGGCGAGGCGCAGGCAGGACGTAATGCCCAACACGGCCAGGGAGGTTCAGGTCCAGCCCCCTGTCCCCACAAAGCCACTGCTGGGGTGGCCCAGCTTAGACCCCGTCCCCTTCCCTAGCCCGGGGCAAGAAAAGGCAACAAAACGCTACAAACATCTGCAACTCGCTCGCTGCCCATGCCCAGAGAGCAGTGCAGCCCCAAAAAGCAGGGCAGCCGCCCCAGCTCCAAGCCTCCCTGCTCACAGGGCTGGCAGGAGGGTGATGCCAGGGCTGGGAGCAGCCAGGAGCAGGGAAGGAGGCAGCTGAAGAAGGAGCTGCCTTGAGCAGGAGCCTGGGGCAGGGCACTGGGAGCCTTGGGAGCTCTGTGTGAGAACAGTTCATCGGGCAAGACAGGCATCCAGTTCATAAATGAGGCTCAGAAACAATCGTTCCTGCTCTCAGCACAGGCCAAAGCTCTTCCAGTGGCACCAGGTGACAAACCAGGATGTCTTTCCCCTGCCTTGGCATGAGGGCAGAAGCAGCCCCAGGTTTGGGCTGGCATGGCAAGAAAAGCTGGGAACAAATACAGTAGAGACTTCAGCCAGCCCCTCCTATCTCTAGGCGAATTATTTTGGGAAGCTTTTCACATTATAACTCATATATTACATCTGTACCACAACTGAGGGGGGAAACGCTAAATCAGAATTAATGCAACTGTAACTGCACCTGGGATATGCTACTGAAAAATAAGATAAAATCATAAATCCTTATAAACTAAAGGAATCAGTGAGAGGTGGGAGAGGGGGCAGGGGCCCTGGCAGGCCAAGTCCTGCAAAACCTTTGAACTGGGGACAGGATCTGATCCCTGCCCAGACGACTCCTCAGCTCCTGCCTGAGGCGGTGGCCGGGCTCTCCGGTCACAGCGGTGGCCACACAGGACTGGCCAGCATGGCCAGACCAGGTGGCACCTAAGGACAAAAACAGATTTGATGCAGATGAAGGGAAGTGGGAGGTTTCAAGAAATTCTGCCTTTCGAGAAACCCTGATAAATCCAAGCTTATTCAAACCACACGGAGCGGGCGCCACGGGCCGGCCCCGCGCTGCACGGCCACGGCTCTGTGCCAGCAGCTTCACCCTTGGAAGTCTCCTCCTTTCCCACGGGCTTTGCTCGATCCAGAGAACAGCATGGTTAAAAAGACAAGAGAGGTAGATTACAGTCATGATCAAAAGCAGATTAGTCATCTAGGCTTCGATTTTAAAAAAACAGATTCCAGAAGATGCCAAGAGGTTGCTGCTTCCAAAACTAGCTTTTCCAAAAGTCTTCTCCGTCCGGGGCGGGTGTGAGTGCGTGTCCCTGGACAGAGCTTGGGATTGCTACATTATTCCCCGTCGTGGGACACCGGTATTGCTGTAGGCTGGAGCAGGCGAGGTGAGGGCAGACTGCAGGGTGGTGCTCGTGCTCTTGGGGCAGGGGAAGCTACTTCCGGAGGTACCTCTGGGCCAGGATGGCCGCGTCCAAAGGGTTCATGGGCTGCGCGTCGTGGCCCAGGCGCCGCACGGGTGGGATGTTCCCGAACTGCCGCTTCTGCAGGAAGCTCTTGGCCTCATGCAAGGTGTTCTTCTCCTCAGCCAAGAGCAGCTGCTGCCTCATGTAGTTCTCAAACTCGTACTGGGAGCACTCCTCCGTCACCTTCACCTGCAGAGACCGACCTGTCAGAGCCACACCTGGCAGCCCCACGGCTCCTCTGATGGGCCTGAGCTACCACGGGATAACTGGGGTCCCAATGCAGGGAAGGGACCTGCTGCTGGGGACACAGGCAGGACTCCTCGTGAGCTAGCAGTGCCACCAGGACACAGCAGCTCTGTCCTGACATGGCTCATCCCAGCCCTGGCAGCACTGAGGCTGCAGCTGCCTGACCCCTGTCCCTGCGGCACCGTCACAGATCCTGCATGGCTGTCCCTGGGCAGCCAGGCTGTGGCCAACACTTCTAGCATGAAACAAACCGGCAGGAAAACAGGATGTTTGCTCCCATGGCAGAGCTCACTGGGAGCCAGAGCCAACACTGCTGCCTCCTCCCAGCATTCCCAGCTGTGTGAGAGGGAGTGAGCGCTGCTGGGAGCGGAGCGAGCTGCTCTCATCAGCTCCGGGGCCGAGCTCACTTCCTGGCAGCTCAGCCAGCTGGATGTGCCTCCTGCTCCCAGCAGCATCGGCCTTTCCTTCCGCTGCACAACGTGAAGGACTCGGCTCTGTCCTCCCCACCCTCCCCTTCCCAGCTGGGGGACACAATGGGTGCCACCACAGACAGTTCTGTGGAAAGCAGGGAAACCTACCTCCTGGGGGTTTTCGGGATTAGCCACTTGGTCATCTATGTCCGGCACCACTTGCAAAGGGCCACTCAGTGAGGACATGGACTGCCTGGAGGAGAGCACAGCATTGGGATCCAGAGCATGGCACTGGCTCAGCCACTCTCACCCAGCCCCAGGGTGATCCCACCGGGATGGTCACGGCTGCCATAAGCATTTGCACAGGCCTCCCCAGCTGTATCCATCAGCACGCAGTGGTGGACACATGGGATTTAAAGACTTACTGCAGTTCCCAGACTCTCCTCTGGTGAGGTGAGCCAGCCACAGCTGGAACAACACAGCCTGTGGCCAGAGACAGCGTGTCCTGTCTCTCCTTGCACATACCAGGACGCTATGATGGAGCTGAGGGAATCCAGCACTTCAGAAGCCGTCAGCCGCTGCTGCGGGTCCAGGACCAGCAGTTTCCGGATCAAGCACACAGTGTTTTCTGAGACCCGGCCATCCCTGGGACAGACAACACAGGGTGAGCCTGGGGTGGGCTCAGTGTGGCAGGATGGACATGCTGGGAGCACAGCCCAGTGTCGCAGGCAACTTTTATGAAAAATCCTTTCCTTAGGACTTTTCCTCCTGAGAAGCTGAGAGGCCTCAGGAACAAAATGTAACCAATGGTTATCTGCTGCTGTGGAATGCAACAGGTGCATCTGGGATTGGGCTCATGTGGTTGTTTCTAATTAATGGCCAATCACAGCCCAGCCGGCTCGGACACAGAGCCCGAGCCACAAGCCTTTGTTATCATTCCTTTCTATTCTATTCTTAGCTAACCTTCTGAAGAAACCTTTTCTTCTATTCTTTTAGTATAGTTTTAATGTAATATATATCTAAAATACTAAATCAAGCCTTCTGAAACATGGAGTCAGATCCTTCATCTCTTCCCTCATCCAAGAACCCCTGTGAACACGGTCACAGGCCAGGAGCTACAGGAGCAACCACTGCTCTGAGCCTGCCTCACCTTCCCACAAACTGTCCCAACCCCTGCTCCTGCTTCCTGCACCCCGCCTGTTGTCAGTCCTGCTGTGACCCTTGGGGTGCTGAGGGGTGCAGCTGGCCCAGTCAGCCCCTCATGGGCAGGCAGGAAGGGCAGGCTGTACTCACTCGGGGATGGTGTACTCGGCAGCCTTGATTTTGCGGAAGAGCTCCTGAGGTATGCTGTCGTAGAAGGGGAACTGGCCGTAGAGCATGGTGAACAGCACCACCCCCAGCGCCCACATGTCACTGGGCTTCCCGCGGTATGGCCGGCCTGCAGGAGAGGGCACACACAGCCTGAAAATCCTGGAAAGCACAGCCCTGGCAACCCCCTCACCTCCCACAGCAGGGGTGCTGAGTAACCCTCACATGGGACCCTTTTTCTAAGCATTAACCAAAACAGTTAAGGCTTCCCATAACATGACACCAAAACTCTTTCCAAGGTGCATCCTCTGTGAATAAGCAAATTGTCCATTTCCACACAAGTGTCCTCCTGTTTCCTATGGAGCAGGAATATCCCTGCTGTGAACCAAGGGCATCAGGCAGTTGGAACTGCTGTGCTGGAGTTGCCAGGTCAGTGTCCCTCACACAGAACCACCCAGCTTGCAAGGTGGAGGGAATTCAAGGAGCAGGGAGCACAGGGCAGGAGGATGCAGGAAAGAAGACCAGGCAGGATAAAGCTGAGCCCATGGAGAAGGGACTCTGACTGTGGGATGAATCTAGCACACAGCCACTGAAGCCAGATGTAAAAGCACAAAAGGTGCTTTCCTGCACAAAGACATTTAGACAAAGACACCAGACAAACCCTAAACCAAGGCTGCTGCAGCCCCAGGATTCACCTGATGGAAATGCTGCTTCTAAATCCCTTTGGTCACAACAATCAGCACACAGCAGCATGGACAGGGTCACAAAATCAAACCCCAGTGCTACAGCAGAGCACAGGACTCGGGAGAGACTTCCTCTGACTCACACAGTGAGTCACTGCTGCAGCATTTGGTATTTGTACTAATTATTCTTTGCTTTATATGCTCAGAAAAAGGCACCTCTCCCTCCTCCTCCAACTTTTCCTGCTGTGACATTTCAGCAGCCATCCCTCAGCAGAGACAGCTTCTCCTGGAGACCCACAACAATGATTAATTCCTCAGGCGCTCCAGCTTCCCCCTGCCCAGGAGCACCGGCAATACAGAGGGAGGCATGTGCCAAGCCTGAAGGTGGAATGTCCTCAAGTAACTTCCCCCTTGATACTTGGGGGGGAGCTGCAGACTGAGCAGTTTTGGGAGAGCATTTTGGAGAGCACAGGATGGGCCCCATGGGCTGTTGGCACACACCAGAACTGGGGTGCAGCACAATGGCAGTGAGAGCAGGATGAGTCCTGAGCTAAGGCTGTGCCTAGCAGGGTCTCAAGCAGCCTCAGCTGTCAGGTATCAGCCAAGACAGCCTGTTCAGTGCCCCTTGGCCAGTTATACCACAAGAGTGCCCTGAGAAGGTAGCTGGAGGCCTGAACAGATCAGCACCCTGGAGCAGAAGGAGCAGCTCCTCGTAGCCTCCTTCAGCTACTTGAGCCACAACTGCTCCAAGCTCCTGCAGAGCAGTTGGCTTCTATCATCCATCTGGTCACAAGGGCCTCAGGATATCCTGCAGAACAGGAAAGGCTTGCAAGAGCCCCAGGATCCACCTCCTCGCCTGCCTTTGCTCCCTTCCTTGCCGGGAGGGAAGTGCCTCAAACCTGCCTGGCAGATCAGGATGGAAGAGCTCGGCTACATTTACTGCTGCTGCCTGCAAACCTGACAAAAAACCTCCTGAGGGGAGTCCACTGGGGTGGGATCCTCCAGGACTGGCTCCCTCTGAGGCCATTTCTGCAATACAGTTGCTTGGGATAGCAGGAACAAGTAACTCGTGTTAATGCCTGATATCTGGATCTACAAGAGGGAGAGGCTTTGTGTGCACAGTCCCACCTGTATGTGCAGCTACTAATCTGGCTCACCTGCATGAGAGGAAAAACCCCCCAAAATGATGCCTGGGTCACTACACTGACAACCAGGACCAGCCCTGCCTGCTCAAAGGCTGGTACAGGAGCACAGAATCACAGAGTTACTGGGTTGGAAGAGACCTTCAAGATTGAGTCCAACCCAGCTGCAACACCTCAACTAAACCCTGGCACCCAGTGCCACATCCAGGCTTGTTTTAAACACACCCAGGGATGGGGACTCCACCACCTCCCTGGGGAGACCACTCCAGGACTTTACCACCCTTTCTGAAAAAACTTTTTCCTAATATCAAACCTGGTCATAAAAGGAGACCAGGTTGTTCAAACACAATCTACCCCTCCTAAACCCCTGCTGGCTGGGTCAGATACCCTGGCCATCCTGTAATGCTGCATGATGAAATCAATAAAAACTGTTCCATTATCTTATCAGGTACTGAGGTTAGGCTAACTGACCTATAATTACCAGGATCCTCCTTCCCACCCTTTCTGTGAATGGGTGTCACACTGGCCAGCTTCCAGTCATCTGGAACTCCCCCAGTGAGCCAGGACTGCTGGTAAATGATGGAGAGAGGCTTCACAAGTTCCTCTGCCAGCTCCCTCATCACCCTGGGGTGGATCCCATCTGGTCCCAAAGATTTATGAGCAGAGCAGAGATGAGAGCTCATGGAGAGAAACCTCCTGAAGCAACTGGACAGAAAGTACAGCTGTTCCTGATGGTCCCATGCACTGGGAACAGTTAAAGGCAGGAGGACACCAGGGAAAGCTGCTTTGTGGTGGAGCCAGACTCTGCTCAGAGCCTCTGCTGGAGACAAGGCACAGGCCAGGCTGCTGGAGGGGGGGATCCAGCCCAGACTGCTTTGGCCTGCTGTCATCATTCCTTTAATTTTAAGTAACTCCTCTCAGTTGGTCCAGAAGCTGCCCAGAGGGTCACTGGCAGTGAGCAGCAGCTGGAGGAACTGGTGCTCTTAGGGCACAGCTGGAATGCACTGACATCCTGGTGGGATCTGGACTGGCTGCCCCTTGGGCCCAGGGTTTTTACCTGCAGCTTAAGGAAAGCCTCAAGAACTGAATTCTGACACTGGAAACAGAACATGTTGTCTGCAGTCAGATTCATTTGGGAACAGCCAAATTTGAAGCAGCTTTGAAGTTCAGACAAGCTCTAAGAAAAAAGTCAGCCTCACTCCTCCCCTCCAACTTTCCCAGCTGGAAAACCAGACCAAGTCTCCTAACTGGACCTTAATTAAGAGGCTCTCATGAAGGTGCATATGGGAACACAACAGGTGTTTTTATTTACTGTCAGGAGGCACAAATAAGTGAAATGAGTGCTGAGGGGAATTCCTACCACTGAGCACGTCTGGGCTGATGTAGGCAGGGCTGCCACGCTGGTCCTTCAGCAGGTCATCCTCGCTCACCAGGTGCTTGCCCAGGCAGAAGTTGGTGATGGTGATCCTGTGAGTCCTGGGGAGAAGCACAGGGAAGGGTGTCAGGGGACACAGGCCATCCTGCACAGACAGCAAGGTGACTCCAGAACAGGGACTGTGCCTGTGGGGCTTTCTAGGGGGCTTGAACTGCTGGGAGAAGACACATAGAGGTGTAAAATGAACTCTATCCCAAAGGGGAGGGATTCCATGCCTGCCAGAAAGGCTTGCAAGGCACTCACAGGGGCAGTAAAAGGCTCTGTGACAATGTCTGGGTGGCCTGTGTCAGCGTGGCTGCAAGCACAGGCTGTACCTGGCTCATCTTGCAGCCTTGGCTGATCTCCTAGGAACATCCCAGCCTGCAGCACCAGAGTTGCAGGATCTGCCCCAGGTGCTGCCTGAGCACTGGAGGGCAGGAGTGTGAACAAAGCTGAGGTTTATTTCAGCTGCTGATTGTGCCCTGCACTTCCCAGCTGCCATCTTCTCCACACAGCATCTTCTGGGAGCTAAGGGAAAATACCCTGTGGAAGCTGCCCCATGCCTGGCCCCTGAGCACTGGGTGTTTACAGTCACCACAGGAGCTGCAGGAGTTGTGATCAGACTCAGCACAACCACGCCTGTGTCACTCAAGAATCCCACACAGGAGCCTTCAGGTGGCAGTTCCATCTGATCTACAGGACTGCTCTCCACACACAGGTGTGCACAACACAAGGCCTGAGCAACACCCAAAAACCTTACACAGAAAAGGGAGAGCTGCAAGTACACAGAATTTCTTTATTAGTTCACCCCTACTTCTCTATGGTACTGCCAGCTCCCATTAACAATTTTTTCCAGTGCAAGTGAGCTAATTACAAAACTATTGTTCCATTAATCTTCCCTGTCATTCAGATAATTTGGATTTTAACTTACAATGTAAAGGTGTGAGTACAAAAACACTGTCTGGAAGATTTCTTGAAAAGTATTTCACAACTAGAACCTGAGAGAATGGATTAAGTCAGTCACAGTAACAAAGAAACATTTCCAGCCAGTCTCACAGACAAATGAAATAGAAGCAAGTGTGGGTTGGCCATGGAGAGCTGGTTATTAAAACAGACAGACTTGTGTTTAAGAAGTGTTAGCTTCAACTGTCAGGAGACTTCCCTGGCTGAATAACAAGCTGCAGGATTTGTTAAGGATTTAAAAGACTAAGTGTTCTATAGGACACTAAAATGTTCAGGGTTGCTTGATTCTATTTAGTCCCTGAAATTTGATCTAATCTGTAATCACTCAACTCCTCCTGCACTGGCTTATGAGGAAACCTGAGAGGCTTTAATGTTTGTGGGGAAGGGAATCTGAGGGAAGTCCCCCAGGTGGGATGTGCCTGCAGGACCTTGCAGTGCCACGTTGTTACCTTCCTTCCCTGCCCTGAGAAGGGCCCTGGCTCTTTGTGAGCAGGGCTGGAGCAGAACAAAGGGTTCAGCTCAGCCCCACGGGCTGCTCCTCTCCATGGAGATGGCGCTTACGCCTCTCCCACCCTTCCCTGTGACTCACTGCTGCACAGGCTGCAGCTCTCCCTCAGCAACGCTGAGAAAAAAGCAAAAGCAGAGATGTAACACAAAGAGAGACTCTGGCAAGTGTGTTCAAAGCTTCAAACACCTCCCCCTGCTAGTGGGGCCCTGGGTGTAGCTCCACTGGTGGGGTGCTCCCCTGCACTCAGTGCCCAGAAAAGAAGGGAAGTTCTGCATGGATCCTTTAAAGCACCAACCTTTGTCTGCCTCTTCCAGCAAGGAGGAGAATCAAAGCAGCAAGCACAAGAGATTTATCTTAAAGCAGCTCTACAGAAACAACTTGAACCAACTTAGAGGTGGCCCTGAGAAGCAGCAGCAGCTGTGTGTGTGTGTGTGGGGAACCAAGAAGTTCAAGTTCTATAGATAAAAGCTGTTTCCTCTCAGTGCTAGGGAGGAGAAAGCAGCAAGCTGTGAGCTCAGCAAACCTGCAAGCTTTGTAGACTCAAAGCCAGCAGAACTCCAGCCTTCCCTCTTTTTATTCATTCCACAGAAACCCAGACAGTGTGAAAAGGATGAATTCCGCTCATTCTTCAAGTAAGTGCAAAATATTTAGTCAGTAATGTAATCCTGGAGGAGAGAGCAGAGGATCTGAGCTGCACTAGGCTGCCAGCTAAGGAACACAGACCCCAAGGCACTGAGCAGCTCCTCAGAGCCCCCAAGCAGAGCCAGGCCACCTCCCCCTGCCCTGGGGTCCTGCTGAGCTCCTGCCCCTCTCTGGGCTGGTCCCTCTGGGTCTGCACCAGCATCCAGCACCTGCCAGGCTCCAGAGGCTCCTGTCAAACCAGCAAGGGAACAAGGGAGCCATTTCATACACAAATCCACACTGGACAGAAGTGCTTTTGTTTTGATAAGTCAATATTTCACTGCTAGCAAAAACACAGCAGGGCAGCAGTCAGATCTAACACTGCTGTGATTGTAGAACAGCCAGCAGGGCTGGGAATGCCTTTAGCATGATGGAGGGTGAATGATGGGAACAGAACCAACCACCATGGTTTTTTTTGGTTCTTTTTAATATATATAAAATCAATACTTTTCTTGCAGGTTACTAAATTACTATAAAATTGAGTTTTCAGCAGTTAGAATCCAAAAAGAAGTCCTGACAAGGGGCCACTAAGCTGGGTGGGAAAAGTGAACTACCCAGGTGGGGCTAAATTCAGTTTTGGAGATTAATTTATATAACTTTGAGCTGGATTTGTGGTTTTGCACAGCCTGCTTCCCTTTTCCTCACTCTCCTGCACAAGAGTACTCAACAAGTGCTGCCTTTGGCAGTGTTTGCATTAGAAATCTGCTTCAAGGAAGAAACAAGACTACTGCCAGGCCAGCAGCTCTCCAGCACACTTACCTTTTGTTTAGCACCATGTTTCCTAGTTTCAAGTCTCTGTGCACAATGTTTTTCTGTAAAAAATATAGGAGTATTACATGAGCAAAAGCCTATTTGTTGTAGAAGTATAAATTTCATACTTGCACAAGAGCACTAAAAAGAAATCATGGCATCTGCACACTCTGAAATAACCCAGGTCAAGGTTTCAGATCAGGTTTCACCCTGAGTACTTTGTGCCCTTCACTTTTGATTGTGATCAGGACAGAACAAGCAAATTTGCTACTCTGAACACAAAGACAGACTTAGTGTATCCAAGAGACCTGGAACTGAAGTGTCCAGGCTTGGTTAGAGCAATCTGATGAGCATTCCTTTACCAGACCCACAGTGCACTGCCCTGTGTCACAGGGGAACGAGTCAAACACCAGCAGAATCCATTTTTATTACAATAGTTTCTAGTTCATTGATCTCAAAATCTGTAGCTTGAGGTTCTGATCTCCAATCAATTCTTGCACTGTGATTTATTTTGCTTTGCAGGGAAACAGTTTCTGTTTCCTGTGCTTGATCAGGCTCTGCTCTCCTCTTTGACTGCCCCTGTCTGAGCTTACCACACTGTGGTTCACCTGACCTGCCCTCAGCCCAGCTGGTCCCTCTCCACAGCCCACAAACACCACATTATCATTCAGAAACATGAGGAGCAGGGAGGGAAGGGAATGCAAACATGAGGAGCAGGGTTAGAAGGGCTTGGGGCACGAGGTCTTATGCAGACCACTGTTAACATCCCTGCCTTGTAACCTGGCCACTGCCAGCCCCAGGAAGTTCTGAAGCATCTGCTATTCTAACATGGGAAAATTTTGCCTCCCAGCACTGGAAGGGAGCTCTCTTTCCAAGCTCTCACCTTGTGTAATGCTTCTACCACTCGTACCACGTCATAAAATATCACCACGGTTTCCCGCTCGCTGAGTCTCTTCTCTTTAATGACATAATGCTGCAGATTGATCAGATCTGCTGTTTTGTCACTGAAATCATGAGCACAGAGACAGTCCAACACCAGGCAAATGCGCTTCTTCATCTTCCTGACCATCCTGTTGGCTTCCAGATCTTCTATGATTTCACAAGCTCGGTCCTGGGGGAGGCAAACACAGAAGCAACCCCTGAGGGCAGCTTCAGGACACATGCACAGAGCCTGGCAGAGCAAATAACTCAGTATCTGGGGGGTGATCTCAAAATAAGCAAATGCAATCACAGTGCTTGGTCTTTGTCCTGAAGCAGGATTTCAAAAAGATACAGGAGCTCACTTAATGAATCACAGAGTCTCAGGCTGGTTTGGGTTGGAGGGAACCTTAAGTTTCATCTCATTCCATCCCCTGCCATGGTCAGGGACACCTTCCACGATTTCAGATTGCTCCAAGCCCTGTCCAATCTGGCCTTGGACACTTCCAGGGATGGTGCAGCCACAGCCAGGGCCTCCCCCCCTCACTGGGAAGAACTTTTCCTAGGAGGAGGAGTACAGAAGGCAGAGGAAGTCTCTGCTCTGTGTGCACATCAGCACTAATGCTCTTTATGCACACAGACACCTTGAGCTGAACCCAGGACAGCTCTGCAGTGGAGCAGCCTCTGGGAACAGAAGGATCCAACACACTGTTCATAAGAAGAACAGAAATCTCAAGGCACAATTAGCAGTTCTTCCATGACAGTAAACAACACACAGCAGAGCTGGACATTTGGCTTATTTAAGATTTAGTACAGATGGTCTCAAGTGAAAAGCGTGTTGGCAAAATGTAACCAGCAAGTCAGGCAATACCAACACCCAAACCAGTAATTGCTATCAGCCCCTCACATCAGTGAACAGCCCTAAAGGCACCAACAGCAACACAATCCAGTCACACAAAACTGATCAGCACAGTGACTGGTTTAACTTGCTGAAACAGTGTCTTGGCTATTTGTCCCCTCTTACAAGTTATAAACAGTAGAGGGACCAGAAAGCACAAATTTAGTTCTAAAATATGCTAATTAATTTGCCAATGAAATAGCTGTTGTTCTGTCTGAAGAGGGGGGTGCTGAGTGCCTGTCCCACCTGTGAATGTTCTCACATTTCTCAAAATCCTGCTGTACTCTCCAGAGCTCCTGTTTGAAGCAGCTCTGAGGTGGTTAACCCCAGAGTGCTGCAACTTGGACACACAAGAGCAGGGTCAGCACGAACTGTACATTAAACAAAAGCAGCTCAATCCATCAGCAATCCCTGGCATTGCCCCAGCCTGGATGGTGACCAAGTGTACCTGGAAGAGCCCGTGATGATGGACCACTCCTTCCTGGTTGTGGAGCAGGGAAAGAAGAGAATACTCCGTGTGCAGCAGCATCTTGCCCTGTCGCTCCTCCTGGGTTTCTATTCCTTTATCACCTCTTTCTTCTAAGGTGAGAATCTTCAGGAAAAGGGAAAATGCCTTTACAGTTCCCAGAGGCACACAAATGCCCCCAGCCCTCTCTCATTTTTGGCATTCCCAGGTGTTTACAGCTGGTGGAAGTGCTCTGATGGTTGTGTCCTTGCCACAGGCCTGTCTGAACTCAGCACCATCTGTGCAGAATGCACAGCAGCAGCTTCATTAACATGCAAAGGAGGCTGTTTGCAAATATCCCAAGTGGGTTTCCCCTCCTGGAGCTGCCCCATTCAGGTACAGATCCAAGGGCTCTGGGAGAGCAGCAGAGGCCTCATGTCAGGGCTGATCTGGACGTGGATCTGGCCCTGCCAAGGGGGAGCTGCAGCAGCCATGTCCCACTGCACTGCTTCAGCCCACACCACTCACTCACTGCCCAGGTGCTTCTGCACAGGAGCTGGCGAGCCCTGAAGGTCTGGGAGCCTGCAGTTTGCTTACCTTCAGCTGATAAAAGTCATCTGTCCCGTCCTTTCTTGCCAAACACTGAACAATACTTGGCACAGGGGAGTTACCTAAACGTGGACCTACAGCACAAAGCAGAAACAGACTTGTTTTCCCTCCAGCAGCAGTGACTAACCCGGGTTACATCAGCTGTCACTAGTTATGTTTGCTTGCACCAAGTTCCCTTTTCTGCAGGAGGCTTGAGTGCATTTTCACAAATCTAAAGCCAAAAAAAAAAAAAAATAAAAAAGGTCTTGAACTCTGAAACCTTTTGGGGTAATGTTTCATTTGTTTTCTGGAGCAACATTTATCAAAGCCCACACATGGCCCAGCTGTTTGCAGAAATCCTAATTTCTGCATGCCTGAACCACACAGCTCTTACATTCACAGCAACACCCATGGCAACTGTTACTGCCACACCTGGGAACACAGCTGCCACCTCTGCAGGGATGGCTCAGGGGTGTCCAAATTAGCCCAGATTTCAAGTAAACATACAGTCTCCACTCCTCACTTTAAATCAGTCAGCTCCAACTGATTTTCTATTGTGAAGTCTATGATGACAGTTCTGAACTAACAACTATTCTAGAACTGTCCAGAGCTGGCAGAGTGGCCTTGCCTTGGTACATAGCACTTTGAGTAGCACTAGTGAACTGTTAAGTTGCCCCCATGCTGATGTGACAACACATTCCAAGTCAGCAGGGTCGAACACAGCTCATATCAAAAAAAAACCCCAATGAATTTGAAACAAAACAAACCCCTCCCAAAAAAAGCTCCAAAGGGGGTAAAATCAGGATCCATTTCTCTCCCAAGCCCCACCTGCCTTGCTGCACTGGCATCCCACATCTCCTGAGCTTGGCCAGCTGCAGGAGCTCCCAGGCTGCTGCTCTGCACATCCAGTGACCTGCGCTCTCAGGTAAGACACTGAGTTACACCCCTGCTTGCCCTCACTCCACAGTGCCTTCTGTTTTCAGTGTTGGCACCAGCAGCCAGCCTGCCCAGTGCAGAGCCCCCTCCCTGCTTACCCAGGATGAAAGGACCTGCTCTCTTGGCGTTATTCCCGGAAATCCCCGCGCACAGAGCCTTTGCCTTAGCGGATGTTTCCCCAGCTCCTCTGTCCGATGCTCGCCGCTTCATCCTTGGCTCTTGAAAGAGAACAGAGATCGCATCCCTGAGTTATTTTCTCTTGTTATTCCTGATTTCTACTGGAAGGCTGTCACCTACAGATGCACTGGTGGCTCTGCCTACTTGTGTGTCTACACACAGCCCTGGCTCCCTGCTGACAGACCAGGGGTGGGCTGCAGGCTCAGAGCAGCTCTCAAGGCATAAATCAGCCTTCTTATTCAGGGCAACATTTCCTACAACAGTTGTTTGAGAGACATAGTGGGAACAAGTCAAGATAATTAAAGCTTGTTTTACAGCAAAAACAAGTTTGCAAATTAACATATTCTAAAAGCTCTGAAAGAAGATGCCCAAGTTAGCCCTGTGTATGGGTGTCTACTGCTGCTGCAGCCTTTTGGGGGTTTCTCCACAGAGGATCCACATGAGGCATCACAGCCACCCACTGAGTCCCTCAGAGGTTTGAGTCTGTTCCTCAAACAGCCAAGAATGCACAAAACTGACCACAAAAATCAGTGTCTTTCACCTTTCCCAACAAGGGCATAGAAAACAAGCACAATAGTTATTGTGACATTCAGTTCAGTTCACAATGTTTTTTCAAAAATGTATTTTTAGCCTTGAAAAAAGTCCCCTCTCTCTGTACCTCATTAGACTCTGACCTTATTACGTTTCCATCTACCTACATCCAGTGCAGCTGGAATTTGGACTCCAGCACATAAAACCCTGTCACCTCAGCCTCCATGTGCAGGAATCAATGCTGTGTTTAGAACTAACACGTTATTAAATGCTCCAATGGACATTCCAGTGAAAAGCAACACTGGTGACAACGTGTGTTTTCCTGCACAACGACTATGGGCAAAACCCCATTTGATCTATTAAATGTGAATCTCGTGGTTTGCATCTAGGAATTTATTCAAGGTCCACACATCATCGCTATTTAGCACTACTAAAAACTCAACTACCTCCTCCTTATTCAGATAGTGCAGAAAGTCTGATTTCCAACATCCATTTTCTGCTGTTCAGAAATCTAAAGAGAATTTGCACAGACAAGATCTAAAGGGCCAAATAAATTCAAGGCTTATGACTAAAACTAAAGAAAAGTCTTGTTTCAGTTTAGCTGGAAAAGCATCTCTCAGGTGAGCTTCTGGGTGTGGTGTGAGCTCCCCACATCCATCAGCTCCAGCCAACGGAAGCTCTGCTCCCAGTACAGCTCCTCTTCATCTTTAGATTTTAGAAAACAGCTTCAAAGACTTTTGCAAAGACACATTCAACGTCTGTGCTCTCACTTTTTAAAGACACTTTGGGGGGTAGGTGAGAAGAGGAACCAAGCACAGCTCCATTTTCTTACTCAAACCCAATCCCAAGAGTTCTGCCCGAAGAGGTTACTACAGCAGACAGGGGAAAACATTTTCTGGGTTGTACATATTTGTTTGAGAAGATCCCAGGTGTTTCACCACATAAGAGATTGATAAATCACCTCCCTGTGAGTGAAGTTCACCCTCTGGCAGTCCCGCCCTTTCTGTGGACACAGGCTGATCTCACTGCATTGATTCATCCAGCAGCACCTGCCCAGGACCAGCAACAGCCAGGAAATAAAGGGAGGAGCCTTGCAGCAGACTTTGCATCCCTGCACTCCTGACTCCAGCACCTTCACACCTCCACAGAGCAGTGTCACCGTGCCAGTGAGCTGAACGGGACCCAGCTCTGACCCCCATGTGCTCCTTGCTGTTCATTCTGCATCCCTGACCCAACATCCTGATGAGCTCCTCCTCTCCTTGCACATCACTGTCTCAGCTGGAAATGTGAGTAACACTTCCCCTGGAGAAACCCCATGCACAGGAGCTCTGAGATAATCCCATTGTGCAATTTGGCTTGCTGGTGTAAATGGTGCTACTGTAATCAAAACAACCCGAGGACTCACGTAGTTCAGCATCAACTGTATCGTTACTCTTCTTCCAAACTAGGTTTTCCAACGTCTCAGGAGGCAGGAGTTGTCACCTTGGAGAAGGCTGGATGGGCAAAAGGTCGAGGACTCTGTAATGTGAAATGAGATTCACTTGATGCCGTGGTTCTGGATTATTCTGATTATGATAACACAGGATGCACTGAACCTTTATTTGGGCTGTTTCTCTGGGCTTGGAAAAAAGGATTGAAGCTCCTGGTGAGAGAATAAAAGGCTCTGGAAGTTCAGTTCCTGCACTGCTGGACAAACTCCCATGTCACCCGTCTCCAAAGTGATGCAGGGCAGGCCTTTGGAGCAGGGACAAACACAGGCTCCACTTGAACCCCCACCATGCAGAACCTGCCTGGGTCTAATAACATCTCAAACACACCTGACTGAGCACCAAGAGACTCCCTGCCACCACCAGCAGCTTTTTATCATGCTAGGAGTTGAGTTCAGGTCAGATCAGTATCTGAAATCACTTTCCCTGGGATGGAGTTTTAAACATGGGTTTGTGCTGGTTCCTTGCAGCAATGTAAGAGGCTCTCTCTCAAGACTGATCCTGCTGATGTTAAAATGATTTTTTCTTTTCAGTCTTAAGAACTGGAAAGTCTCACCTGTTTGTGGACAGATGGATCCCTTCCCCCTAAATCCAAGCTGAATCAAACCATCCTCCTCCCTTGTCCTGCCATTGGAACAAAAATGGTTCCTCACACAGACAAAGTTACAAGTCCAGTACAGAAATTTATACCTAATTTTGATGTGACACACAGGATGTATCAAACATCTCACTGGAGAAGCCAGTCCAAAGCCTTTCAGTGTGCTAGCTAGGCCTTTAATAGAATTATGAATCAATTAATTTGGGGACCTAAATGTAATGCCTTTTAATTATGTAGCTTAAGGGAATTGTTTAATTCCTGAATTACTGCATGTCCCAGTGCCCGGTGTAACAACAATGGAAAACATGAGCTGAGGAAAGCCCTTTTCATCCCAGAATGAGGAACAAGCAGGTCCTGCAGTCCAGCAGCCACAGCTCAGAGCTGGAATGGAAAAGGTACCTCTGGGGCATGAGCAGAATTACTCAGCAGCACAGGAACCACTCTTGGCTTCAGAGCAGTTGCTCCAGCCCCCACTGCACTTTTGGGGGGCTTGTCTTGCCCCAAGGGCACAGCATGAACTCAGTGGTGGTTACACTTCTGGTGTGAGGACTAGGAACCCCAAAGTGCTTGACCCTGCTGCTGTGATGAGCTGATTGTGGTGAATAAGGCAGTGGCTGGGCTGGGAACCAGCAGCAGGTGACAGAGCCCAAGAGCTCCTGCTGGAAGTTCAGGACTGCTGAGAAGTTCCTTCAAGGAGCTCACACCATTCCAGGGACCTGCCTCTGGAGGCCACAGATGGAGACATTCCATCACCCACTGCAGCAGCATTCCTGCCCAGCATTCCCTCCTGAAGCCAAAAGCTGGAACATTTGGGATGAAGCTGCAGAGCTGCTCCACAGGTTTTTGTCCCTCTCTGTGCAGCCTTCAGGTTTGCAAAAATAGAGTTAAAAAAACAGAATCACATGAGCAGCATCAGGCTGCACCTTTTCTCACCCAAATACCACAGTGGGCAGTATTTATCAGTGATGGTTAACCCAAGGTCACATTTAAGCCTGGCTCATGGGAAGCTGTGTTGAACATGACCTAAAAAGCTCCACGAACAAAACATTAAATGGGAAAAAGCTGGAGCACGGCCCAGCTTCCCACATGGAACACCAGCAGGTCGGTGTCACTGCAAGGAGCAACGATCCCAGTGTTGCCTCACTCCTTCCCGGGCAAACCCGGCCAGAACAGCTCAGAGCCGAGTCATCAGCACGCCCAGGGACAAAGCTCGGCTCTCATTGGAAAAGCTTCCCTGAGAACAGGCGGAGCTTGGATCGGGCAGGCCTGCGGAGGAGTCACTGGCTGGGGGATTAAAGGGAATGTTTGCGGGGCAGATCCCAAGGAAAGCAGGCTGTTGCATTAAGTGTATGAAATATGGGCAGAAACACACCCCTTGTGTCCCAGCTGGTCCTCAGAGACCAGGAGCACATCCAGAGACCCCGAAGACCAAGAAGACATCATCCCACCCTGGGAGCAGGGAGAGGAGAGTCACCCACCAAGTGTATCCAAGGGTTTTTTAGCTTTTCTTCCTCCTCAAAAGGTGAAATTTCTGCCCCCCCCCCCTCATCCACAGCCCACCCTTATCCTCTTCCTCCCACAGTACACACAGCATGATCTAGGGGGAAATTGAGAGAGAGTTATGTGTGGTAGCATGTACTTCATTAAGCTGATGTGCATTTTAATATTTAAATGACTCTTAGTCAGGCAAAAGTTACTTTCTGGACATAGCGTCCTTCAAAGTTTCAGTCACAGGACTTTTGTTTTGTTCTTCAGTGCCAAACCTGTCTGTCCCTCCTCCTACAGCCAGCTCAGCCTTCCTGACATCAGCCAGGAACAATTTCATCCCTAAAGATAATGTGGAATGCACAGGGGAAGCCTCAGCCCTTCCCTGGCTCCTTGCTCACATGGGAAGAGGAGTGGGGGTATCAGGGTGGGCTCCACTCCTCTCCCTCTGCACAGCACAGAGGAGATTCCCTCTTCAGGAATGTTAACTGTTAGTTACTGAAGGCTCTGGGGGTTGAACGGTTCTCCAGGAGAAGCAATAATAGATCTATGTATATATATTTATATATATATATATATATATAAAAAGCCCATTGGATGACTCAGTGCAGCCTGTGTTCCGCTGTGCTGCCCTTCCAGGAAGGGAAGCCTGCTCCCGAAACAGAGCCCTGACTCACACGGTTCTTGGAACCCAGAGGAGACTCATTCAACTTCTTCCCTAAGCGAGAAGTTCGCTCAAAACCAGGCACAGAGTTTCTCTGCCCACGGGAATAGGAGGAATCCTGGGGCACTGGGGCAGCACGAGGGGCTGGGACAGCCCTGTGCTGTTGGAAGGCACCCAGGGGAGTCTGGAACCGCTGAGCTCCACAAGCTGGGAGACAGGAACACCTCTGAACTGCCCCACTGGAGATCCTCCTGCCTCAGCCCAGCCTGAGGATCAGCTGAACCCCAGGCACGTGAACAAGGCACAGCCAGCGCCTGGGAGTCCCTACAGGAGCCCAGCACACCTTACCTCCACCCACATGCAGCTGTGGCCAGTCTCCAGCTCCTCAGGGGCCAAAAAGGCTTCCACAGGCCAAGTCACATAGCAGGGAAAGCAAATTCCATCCTGGCTGCCCCCCCTGGCAGCCAGGGAAACTCTGAAGCACAGGATTCCAGTGCGTAACTACGGCGCAAGCAACAAGCCAGGCTTTCTTCAAGCCCTTCTGATGCATCAACACATGAGATAGCCAAGGACTCATCTCTGGGAGTTCCCTCTTTGGTTACATAAACACCAACCTCAGCTTAACCCTTTCGTGCTGCAGCACAGGCCACATCCACCAGGAAAAATCCCCGTTGCAGCCCAGCACCCTGACAGCAGGAGCCTGGAAATGCAGCTGCAGCACTTGAGGCTGCACTGCTGCCCCAACACAAATCCCTGACCCGGTCTGTGCCTGCAGTCAGGCTGTGCTCACCTCCCAGACCCCACCAGGGGTGAGGGCTGGGTTGTATGACAAGGTTTTATTTCTCATTGATTGCTTCTGATACTACCAATATGCCATAAGCCCCTGCAGCAGGACCTCTGTGTGCACAGAGTGTGACCCACACACGTGCTGACACTTCCCAGCGAGGTGTGGCTGCAGTTTCTTTCAGCAGTGACTCACCTGGCCCTACCTGGAGACAAACGTGTTGAAGTTACCTGCACACACTGCCAGGCCTACGCTGCTGGGGTTTGCAGTGTGACAACACACTGACAGGAACTGCACACTTGCAAAAAAAATATTACCCAAACCAGCCTGTTTCACACAGAAAATGGCCAAACAGAGCCTACTCTGTCCAGCAAGAGCTCCCAGGCAGGAAGGAGACACACACTGCACCTGCCTGGAGCCCCTGCACAGGTAACACCCCCCAAGCTCACTGGGCAGCTCAGGCAAAATCCCCAGGGCTGTCTCTAGTCATAGTCACAGAACAGATTGGGTTGGGAGGGACCTTAAAGACCCTTCCACCCTCCAGCCATGGGCAAAGAGACTTTTCACTACCCCAGGTTGCTCCAAGCCCTGTCCAACTTGGCCTGGAACATTTCCAGGGATGAGGCAGCCACAGCTTCCCTGGGTAACCTTTGCCAGGGCCTCCCCACCCTCACAGGGAAGAATTTCTCCCCAGTATCCCATCCATCCCTGCCCTCTCTCAGTGTGAAGCCATTCCCCCTTTTCCTGTCACTTGAGGCTCTTGTGAATAGTCTCTATCCATCTTCCCTGTAGCCCATTCAGGTACTGGAAAGGGCAGTTATGTCACCCTGAAGGCTCTCTTCTCCAGGCTGAACAACCCCAAGTCTCTCACAGCAGAAGTGCTCCAGCCCTCTGATCAGGTTCGTGCTTCCTCTGGACTCACTCCAACAGGTCCATATCCTTTCTGTGCTGAATCACAGCCCAGCTCAGTGCCTGTCAGCCTTCCCTTGCCTATCCCAGGCTCTGAAACATCCTGAGGGTCACAGCCCAGCTGAACTTTGCTTTTAAGGAGCACAATTATGAGATCAAACCCTCAGCATGGATAGCACAGAGAAACAATCAATGGATGCAGCACAAGCCCTCCAGCAACGGGGAAATATGTCCTGAATCCTGAGTACTGCCAGCCCAGGGCTCCATGCCAGCAGGTGAGTGCTCCCCTGCTGTCCCTCGGGCCACGCCTCACCTGGGTGCCAGGTCCAACCTCACCTGGGTGCCAGGTGCCTCCCCTGCTGCCTCAGAGGAGCCAGCTGTCCCACAGCACATGGCAGAGGGGTGGTGGCTCAGCCCCGCCACATCAGGCAATGGCCTCTGCTCTGACTTCTCCAGCTCCCTCTGGACATGGGATTGCAGCCCCACACCTCCAGCACACCTGTTCATACCGGCAGATGTTAAGCCCATACATTAAGGCTCTAAACTAGCAAAGAACTGAATCCCCAGCTCTGCTGCAGCACATTTCAGCACAGCCTGGGCAGGAGGGAGCACAACCCCAAACCCCTTGTGCAAGCAGTGGAGATGATGTCCCAATGAGGTCCCCCCAGCAGTGAGACCTTTCACACCCTCAGTACTGCACAAGCAGCAGGGCTCCCAAGGCCACAGCCAGAGAGGGACAGCACCCAGCTCTGGGTGTGGGAGGTTCCCCAGCGCCCCGGGTGAGCTGCAGGGAGTGCAGGGCAGGGTCCGTCCCTGCTCCGAGTAACACCTGCTGGTGTTACTCACCCTCACTCAGAGGCACAGCCCTCACCTACTCACTGCTGAGGCACACGAGGCTCCTCCTCGGCACAGAGGTCCCAGAAGTCTAAATTCAAACGTTCCTGCCCAGACTGGAGGCAAAGCCAGCCCAGTCACGGGCTGTGCCTTCTTCAGCCCCCCGCTCATGCCCCCGAGCTGCTGCGGGGCTCAAACCGAGCCCCCAGCCTGGAGAGCACCGGCAGCACCGAGCCGAGCCGGGCGGCCAAGGCACCTGGGGGGCTCCCCCGGCCCGGCGGACGAGCGGTACCACCGGAGCGTCTGCCCGCAGCGCCCGGCCCGGCCCAGCCACGGTGGGACCGGGATGGGGACGGGTCCGGGGCCATGTTCCCCACACTCTACTCACGCTTCGCCCTCATTCACCGACAGCCCCAGCTCCCTCGTCTCTCACGTATGTCCATGGGCCCGGTCCCGGTTCCCTCCGCTCTCTCTCATCCTCCTCACTCAGTCACGGCCCAGTCCCGGTTCGGGTTACCCCCGCTCTGTCTCACCCCTCACTCACCCGTGGCCCGGTCCCGGTTCCCCCGCTCTCTCCCGCCCCTCACTCACCCCGGTCCGGTTCTCCCGTTCTCTCCCACCTCTCACTCACCCCGGCCCGTTCTCCCGCTCTCTCTCGCCCCTCACTCACCCACAGCCCCGGCCCGGTTCCCCCCGTTCTCTCCCATCCCTCACTCACCCATGGCCCCGGGCCCGGCCCGGCCCGGCCTCGCTCCGCTCCGGCGGCCGCCTGGCACCGGAAGTGACGCACCGCCACCGCCCCCCGCGACCAGCCCGCCCTCTGCCGGCCGCCGCCGGAACGGGGAAACGCGGCGCTGATTGGGCGATGGCGACAACGCGAGCGGTGATTGGAGGAGAGCCCGGGGGCCGGACCGGGTTTTGCGGCGGGCTCTGATTGGTTGGAGCGTGCAGCAGAGAGGGAAGCAAGCAGCGGACGCTGATTGGCTGTGGTGCGATGAACCTGTCGCTGATTGGTTCAGGCCGGGACCAGGAGCCTGCAGGGTTGGTGAGCACGCGGGAGATTCGAACGAGCCGTGATTGGCCAAGGGGCGGGGCCTGTCGACACGGCCGCACCCACAGATTCCGCGGGCCACGCCCACAGAGCCCCGCCCGGCGGCAGCGGGACCCCCGGATTGGGACCCCCGGATTGGGGCACCCTGGGTTGGAACACCCTGGGTTTGGACCCCCGGACTGCGACATCCTGGACTGCGACACCCTGGGTTGGGTCTCCTGGACTGCGACACCCTGGGTTGGGTCTCCTGGACTGGGGCACCCTGGGTTGGGACCCCCGGACTGGAACCACAGAACCCCCACGCTCTGAGCCCCAGGCTGAGACTGGCGGGGTTGGAACCCCCCAGGCTGGGCCCACCGGTCTGCCCTGCGCTGCTGCCCAGCCCCAGGCCTGTGCAAACGAGCACCCCCAGGGCACAGCCCCCGGCTGTCCTGTGGGGTCCCTGTGGGAACTGGCTATGGTGGACTGCAGACTTTGGTAATGGAGGAAGCAGAGGAGCTGGCAGTGCCAGCATTCTGTGTCCTGGGTGAAGCATGTTCCTGCTTTTTGAGGCAGACTGTGCTGCCCCTTCGCCAGCATGTTCACTCTGTTCATCTCGCTGAACTTCTCGAATGGTGGCTCAGCAGAATGATGAGCACAGACCAGAACCAGCCCCTGCCCAGCTCAACACCAGTGGCTCCAGCTCCTAGGGTGGCCATGCTGCAAGTCCTTTACTCAGTGGGCACGGAAAGGCTGAGCCAGGGGCAGTGGGATGGCAGCTCCGGCCAAGAGTCCTTTGGCCATTGGAGGAGGGACGTGAGTAGTTGCCAATGGAACAGGAAATCAGCAGAGAGACCACAAAGCCTTTAAATGGTGTTATTCACTACAAAAACCAGTCCTGCTCCTCTGCAGGTGGGGGGAACAGCAGAGCCCCAAGTCCTTGGGGGAAAACGTTCCTTGGGGGATGTCACTGGGTGGGACAGCGAGAGCTGGCAGTCCATCAGAGGGGCACATCCACCCAGGTCCATCCTGGCTGCTGTGGGCAGCACCAGGCCCTCACTTGTGCTTGGCAGGGAGGAACTCCCTGCGTCCCTTGTCGCGGCCCCCGAAGTAGCGCACCCTGTGGATGGCCTGCAGCTGCTCCTCGATGGTGGCCCGGATGTCCACCTCGTCGGGGATGTGCACGTAGCGGATGTTCCTGCCGGTCACAAAGAGCTCGTCCAGGCGGGACACGGCGCCCTGCCTGTCCGTGAAGGTCACCTCGGCCAGGCGCACGTTCATGAAGGCGTCCACGCTGGTGACGCGCCCCGCGGCCGCGCTCTCGTCGCGCAGCTCCACGGTGGTGACGCGGCCGCGCAGGCCCTGCAGCAGGATCACCAGGCTGTTCTCGGCGATGGTGCGCTCCTTCACCGAGTGGCTCACCTCCATGGCGGCTGCGGCGGGACAGGGGCTGGGGACAGGGGCTGGGGACATCCGCCCGCTGTGCCTCACATGGAGCAGTCCCCTCCCAGGGGCCAAGCCCTGCACACACACCTGAATATGGACCAGGCCCTGAACACACACACCTGAATATGGACCAGGCCCTGAACACACACCTGCCCACGGACCAAATCCTGCCCACACACCTGCACATGGATCAGCCCCTGCACACGGACCAACCCCTGAACACACACCTGAACATGGGACATCCCCTGCACACACACCTGCCCATGGACCAACCCCTGCACACACACCTGAACATGGACCAACCCCTGCCCACGGACCAAATCCTGCACACACACCTGAACACGGACCAGCCCTTGCACACACACCTGCTCACAGACCAACCCCTGCACACACACCCGAACATGGAAAAACACCTGAACATGGACAAACACCTGAACATGGACCAAACCCTGCACACATACCTGTAAATGGACTAACTCCTGCCCATGGACCAGTCCCTGCACACACACCTGCCCACTGTACCATCCCTCAAACGCTCACCTGCACGCACACACACCGTGTGCTCACCTGCACTTGCACACATCGCCCCTCGCACTCTCACCTGCACACGCATCACCGCTCACACACGGCCCCTTTCACACTTACCCGCACACTCCCCTGCTCCCATAGCACCCCTCGCCCCAGTCACTCCCATTCTCCTCGCCCACCCCCCTGGCACACGTTCCTCCCCCCTCCCCGCCCGCTGGGCTGCTCCGTGTCCCTCTCGCCCTGTCCCTGCCCTCAGCCCCCCCTCCCGGGTCCCCCCGCTGTCCCTGTCCCCATCCCCCTCTCCCGCACACCGGGCCCCCCCCGCACTCACGCGCCGCCGCCTTCCCGCGCGCTCGCCCGCGCCGCCCCGCCCCTCGCGCACGCGCGGCCCCGCCCCTCGCCCCGCCCACGGCGGGAAGGGGCGGGGCGGCCACGCGCGCTGCCCGTGTGTCCCAATGTCCCCAAGTCCCGTTGTCCCCGTGTCCCGGTGTCCGTTTGTCCCAACGTCCCGGTGTCCGCTTGTCACAATGTCCGGGTGTCCCGGTGTCCGCTTGTCACAATGTCCCGCTGTCCGCGTGTCTCAATGTCCCCAAGAGCCGGTGTCCGCTTGTCCCGCTGTCCCCATGTCCCGCTCAGAGCCCGTCCATCAGTGCCAGCAGGTCCTCGCCCTTCTCGGCGCTGCCCGGGCGCGGCTCGGCCACGTCCAGCTCGCCCAGGATGCGGGACAGCTCCGCCCGCCGCGCCGGCTCCTGCGGCACAGACAGACCGCGCTCAGCCCCCAGCGCTGCCCCCGCAGCCCGGGCTGGGCTGGGACGTGCCCCTTCTACAACCCCAACTCGGCTAAAAACTTGCTCTGGTGTTTGTCAGGATTCAAATTTTCTTAGTAAATATTCACCAATCCCACTGTCTTGGCAGAAAATTGGGCATTACTTCGTTACAAGCTTAAGTGAAATGGGGGAAAAATGTATTTTTAAGTCCCTACTCTGGGTGAAACACAGTCCTTAGTGAGGCAGGGATGGGGAGAAACATGTTACATACCTGTGTGGCTTCAATGTTGATAACCTTGTAGGACAGCTCCTCTGGTCTGGTCTGTGCAGCGTGTCTTGGTTAAAAACATGAAAAGAGTGGTTAATCCCATGAAGATGTATAAGGAAATTATAAAAATCAGGCTTCTGTAGGCACAAATGATGCTCAGAGGATGCTCACAGGACCAGACTGGATGGGGCTTGAAGCAGCCTGGTCTACTGGATGGCATCCCTTCCCATGGCAGAGTAGAATTAGAGGTCCCTTCCAACCCAAACCATTCTGGAATTCCATGAAGTTTGGCAATGCCTCTGTTCCTACTTGGCAAAATAAGGTATTCACCCCAGTTTGGAGGATTCTCCCTGTCCTAGATATTTTACTAAGTGCAGAAACAGCAGGAATATTTCTGCAGCAGAAACAAGCAGATAGAAACGTCCTGCTAAAATGGCTGGGGGGATATTTCTGTCCAGTGGCACTGGGAGAAAAGCTGCATCACAGGAGGCATCTGGAGCAGGATAACAGCACACTGCTCTGACCCCAAAGCTCTCGAGGGCCAGCTTTGCTCTCCAGGGCTCCCCACAGGGCACCCCAAACCCAAAAGGACCCCAGCATACTCTTCCTCCTCGTCAGTGGTGAACAAGTTCAGCCGAAATCCCGACTCGCCACCAGCAGGTTTCTGGATGTCCAAACCTCCCAGCAGCCTGGCCAAAAAGTTCAGCTCTTCTTTAGCAAGAGGGTTGGGGGCTATGTTCTCCTGCAGGAAACAGCAATGGGTTTGTTGGGCAATTACCTGGGAGATTTGGGCTGCAAGGAGCTTTGATATTCCATATATGTCCTTCATATATTCCTGCTATTCCATACATGTCCTTCATATATTCCTGATATTCCATACATGTCCTTCATATATTCCTGATATTCCATACATGTCCTTCAGAGGGATATAAACACATTTATTTCCCTGTTTTTCCTGGGACAGATTGTGCAGATAACCACAGTAATCATCAGCTCCAGGCTGGAAATGGTTGCTTGAATTTATAGACTCAGCACAAGATACTTTTCCAGCTAAACTGGACAGATGAGAAATCTGTAAGGCCAACTTTCTGTTTTCTGAGGAGATTAAAATGGAAGCAGGAATATCCTTGCAGCAGTGTGTGGATTCTTTGGGAAAACGTGCCCTTCCCCTGGCTTCAAAGGATAGGGGAGGATTGGATGAGGCTCTGAGAACACCAGAAAAGCTTCCCTGACCTTATCCCCTATCTATAGAGTCAGAATTTGGCCAGTTTAGGCAGGGACAGGAGGAGGACAGCACTGACCTTTGCCTGGGATGCCAGGTTTTTGGAAGATCCTGCCATGTGTGTCTCCACTGGCCGGGTTGTCGTAACGGCGGGAGAGATGCGACACACCATATGCGATGAATAGCAAATCTCGAAGTTTATTGAAAGCTTACACATTTTTATAATAGTGTTAATGAAGCTTATGCATATTGCAAAATCTAAGCTCATTATTGGTTAAAGCACACTATAATCAAACACACCTACTTCTATCTCTTAACAATTATTTTGCTTCTATGTATACATTCTTCTAATTTCTCTACCTTGGGATAACTACATTTTCTGGCAAGCAATTTTCTCCCCCGTCTTCCCGTTTTAGAGAAGGTCACTGTGACCTTCATCAGTAATTGGGCATCGGTTGCTCAGTTCCCAGCTTGTTTCTCTTACCCTTATCCATTGGTATCACATCGGAATGTCCTTTCTCAGCTAACCAATTATCCAAAAAGCTCTCTACATCTCCCCTGTTTTTCTGTTGAACAAGCATAGTTTGATTAAATGCAGTAGTTATCATCTTTCTCACCATATTCTGCAAGCACATACAAAAACAAGGCAAAACTAATACTAACAGCAAAACTACAATAGCTACTACAATGCTAACCTTAATAAGTGAACGTAACCATGATCCTAAGTTTAAAGATTTGAGCCATCCATCAATACCAAGGCCTGATTCCACCTGTAAGTTCCCAGTTAACCTCCGTAACTCAGAGAGCTGTGAGTGTACAGATCGTGCATGATCAGAGAGATTCATGCAACACATGCCCTCAAATTCATCACAACCATGGCCTTGTGCAAGTAAGAGAAAATCAATTGCAGCTCTATTTTGAAGCGTTGCATGGCGAATAGAATCTACATCAAGCAAAAGACTAGAAATTGCTAAAGAAGTTGCATTTGTTTGTTTAGCAAGCCAACATCCTAACTTATTTAAAATAGCATGAGCACCTGCTGCTGATACCCCTGGAGTTAAGAAAGATGCTGCAACTATGGCCGCTGGGGACCAAAACTTTACATCATCCCGGCAGTCGGCTGCAAAAGCATGAGCCATTCGCTTGCTTCTACGATAGCGACGGCTCATGTTCAGTATCATGGACATGTTAGGTGTAAGTAGAGACAGCCGTCCAAGTGTACATGGTCCCCCGTGCAGCATTGATGGGATACCGGCCCAAGCACGGTCTCCACATATCAGGAAATATCCTGCTGGCAATTGAATAGGGTCATTTGATGAGACTGACACTCTCTTTGTTGTATAACTGCACCAGGCCGATGCATTTCGGTAGACAGCCATGCTGGAAGTTACAACATTAGAGTGGTTCTTGATTGACAGCTGGCTTCTATGTTTAAAGTGAATGCATGCATCTGCCATCACTGACCCTAACAATTCTAACTCTTGGGGTTCCTGTGGTGCTAGAGGAAAGCGGGAAATCCATTGGTCCCAATTGTCCACACTCACCCTAGCATTGCTGACCTTACAAGTTGGCACATGTAAAGGGCACGGCCAGGGATCTGCTGGCAATCCAACCAAGCAAGTTGTGAAAGGATTGCCAGGGGAAGACAACGACAGGCAAATAGTCTCCTGTTTAGTTAGGTTTGCCAGGGTGACCCATATGTTAGTTTTGGGCTGAGGTGGGGCCCATGCTGGATGGTCTACACCGTCCCCAAAGGAAGCAAAAATTAATAAAGCGACAACATAAAGTCTCCATCCCATCCTGATTTCCTCAGGCACCCTTTTGGGCCACCCGGCCATCAAGCCTGTCACAAACTCTTAAGAACGTCTCTTTCTCCTTAGCTTCAGCCCCTTTAAGCTTCTCAGACAATCGTCCCACACTTGATTGGGATCCTGACCCACCAAAATAGGACCTATCACGTTTGCTTGTGCCAGAGGAATATTTCTACCACACTTAGTCTGCAAGATACAGGACCGGGATATCCCCAGAATACGTCTGACTAAATGTTGTATTTCCCACCTAAACCATGCAAGGATCTTCTGTTCTGGGGACTCATACAATTGTAACCCCTGGAAACCGGGCAGCCCTGTGAATGATGTAAGATCCCTCTGCCAAGAGTTAAACCGCCAATAGAACTTACAGTGTTCACACCACAACTCAGGTAAACGAGTTTGGTGTACCCACTTAGTCTCCTGACAACCTCCACAGAAAAGCAGCACCCATGCAGTACAGCGTCTATCTTGACACTTAATACAAGCTAAATTTCTAGGCCCCTTAAATTCCAACTCAGTAAGCATCGAATACAAACTTAATATGTTATCAAGAGACTTGCACCGATCAATTGCTCGATCGATGGCAGCATCACAGTGTCCTTTCAGTTTGAGAAGTATCGGTCGAAGGATGATCAGCAGCTTCGTCCCCACCCGCTGACGATCCTCTTCGCTCAGCCGGTCGAGCTGTTCCATCAAGCACAGCTGCTCGGGTCCATTTAGCAGGTACCCACAAAGGTCCTGTAGGAGTAGAAACACAAAGATATCCGCGGCCCCAATATAACACCTTAGCAGGACTTTGCCACTGTCCTGACTTGGGATCCCTGTATCTCACCCACACATCTTTCTTTACACCATCTGCTTCACGTACATAGTGACGAATCACAGCAGGAACCTTGTTTTCCCCAAAAACACACAGGTGGTTCAAAACAAACAAGCACTTTAACAATCTCTCTTGTGGCTCTCTGGTATCCTTATATTTACTCAGATATCTTTTTAAGGTACCATTTGCTCTCTCAACAATCGCTTGTCCTGTAGGAGAATTGGGGATGCCGGTTATGTGCTCTATTCCCCACATTTGCAGAAATTGCTTTATTCTTTTGCTACTGTAAGCAGGCCCATTGTCTGTCTTGATACGCTGTGGTACTCCCATTACTGCAAAACAACTGCTGAGATGTCTCTCTACCTGCCCTGCTTTCTCACCAGTCTGCGCTGTGGCCCATATAAAGTGACTGTAAGTGTCTATGGTAACATGTACATACTTCAACCTCCCAAACTCTGCCACATGTGTGACATCCATTTGCCAGGTCTCATTTGTGCTCAGCCCTCTTGGGTTAACTCCCAGACCTAAACCACAGCCTCCATTGTGATGACTGCATATAGGACAGGCTTTGACTATTGCCCGTGCCTCCTCCATAGATATTTGAAATTCTCTATGAAGGCCTTTTGCATTCTGATGGAACATGGAGTGTGCCTCTCTGGCTATGGTCTGTTTGGGAATCGGAGTTGCTTGTGTGACTGAGACTAACTTATCTGCTCGCATGTTACCTTCTCCCAGGCCAATATTCCATTTGTGACTTCTGATATGGATAACACAAAAGGAATGCTTTCTTAGCCTAATTGCTCTCTGCAGTTGCATAAACAGCTCATGTAACCTCCTGTTTTGAACCTCTTTTATGGAGGCATCCTCTATTCTCTCACACACCCCTGCAACATACAAAGAATCTGTTACAATGTTAAGAGGTCCAGAGAAATGCATCATGGCCCATACAACAGCCAAAAGCTCCATCGTTTGTAAAGTGTCCACCTCAGTAGCTCGGAGTATGTGATGATGCCATTGTCCCTTTTCTCGCCAGGTCACTGCAGCAGTTTTAGATTTTCTTCCTGCATCAGTGTAGGCAGTTGTAGCATCCGACAAGGGCTTCAGTGATCTTTTTGGGCATTGAATCCAACCCCATTGTCCTACCCAATTCAATGGTACATTGGGAATATCATCAGTGGCAGTCACACTACCGGCTCCCAACAGAGCCTCTTGTAACTCCATACTGTTTGCCAGATACCATGTCAATGTATCCTTTTTCATTGGTATCTGTATCTGATCAGGTTCCTTTCCCATAATCTGTATTGTCCGTTCACGACCCTTTTTAAGGAGATCAGCTAGACTTTCAATTTTCTGAAGAAGGGTTTTCTGTTGTTGAAGTGGAGGAGATATCCATTCCAAGGCCCATGTCTCCCCCGTTTTTCTGTTGTGCTGAGTAAGTGCACCCAGTAAAAATTTTTGTCCACACCAAACTGTCAGCTGTATAGGAAGGTCGAGATCACGTCTCCGAACACTGCCTTGCGTAACACAGTCCAATATCCGCTGCAGTGTCTCAGCCTGTTCAGGGGCTATACGAACAGGCTGTGCCGGATCAGTCCCCTTCAGTAAAGGTCGAAGCTCGTCCAAGAGGTCATTAGGGATACCCACAATGGGGCGTAGCCACTGTAGATCCCCCAGTAACTTCTGAACATCATGCAACGTATGCAATTTGATGTTTAATTTCAATTTCTGAGGGGTAACAATTTGATCAGTAAGTGTCCACCCCAAATATTTCCACGGTGCAGACAACTGAATTTTTTCAGGAGCTACAGCCAGTCCATGGAGCTTCAGAGCATCATGTATTGCCTGAATTTGTTGACGCGCAAAAGGTTCTGGTTGTGCAAATAGAATGTCATCCATATAATGATAAATAATTGTGTCAGGCCAGGCATGTCGCAAGGGCTGTAGAGCTGCAGCGACATAAAGTTGACACAAGGTGGCGCTGTTCCGCATTCCCTGGGGAAGAGAAACCCATTCGAATCTCTTGTCCGGCTCTGCTCTGTTTAAAGACGGCAAAGTGAATGCAAACCTGCGAGTATCTCGAGGATGCAGAGCAATAGTAAAAAAGCAGTCCTTCAGATCAATAATCAGAAGTGGCCAGTCCCTTGGTAGCATAGCCGGGTTAGGTAAACCAGGTTGTAGGGCCCCCATTGGCTCCATCTGTTCATTCACAGCTCGCAAATCATGTATCAAGCGATACTTTCCCGACTTCTTCTTAATCACAAAGATCGGCGTGTTCCATGGACTTGTTGACAGCTGTAAATGTCCATGTGTATATTGTTCGTATACCAGCATGTGAACCTGCTCGAGACTTTCCCTTTTTAAAGGCCACTGCTTAACCCATACCGGTGTGTTCGTGGTCCAGGTCAATGGGATTGGGAAAGTCCATGCAATGGCCCTTAGCCTAAAGGGTGCTCATTTGTCAAAACCACACCCATCTGAGCCAAAATGTCCCGACCGATTAGACACTGCACAGTAGGAGGCAAAGGTACAACTGACAAAACACCCCGTACAGCTTTATCCTCAATAGTCACAGTTAACATGGGTGTCTTCCTTGCAAATGTCAGGCCTCCAACTCCGGTTACTGGCATAGTAGTTGACTGCAATGGCCAAGCGTGGGGCCAAAAATCCGGACTCACAATGCTGGAGTCTGCGCCAGTGTCTAACAGTCCTTCCAAGGTTCGCCTTTCGCCCTGATAGTCCAAAATGACAGTGCGCTTTGGCCGTTCATTTAAGTTCATTGTCAAAAGGGCAAGGCCCCCCGTGGATCCGAATCCATGTTCTCCTCTGGACTGTGCCTGACGAGGGGGTACAGTCTTAGCCAACTGCTGCAAAGGAATTAATTGAGCTATCCTCTGTCCCTTTTCGATCCTTATCGGTGGAAAAAGAGTATGCACCATAATAGAAATCTCTCCCGTGTAATCAGCATCTATTACTCCAGGTAAAACAAATAATCCCATCATCGTAGCCGAGGAACGGCCTAAAAGCAGAGCTCCCATAGGTAATCCATCAATAATGAGTGGTCCTTTTACCCCAGTTGGAACCTTCTCCGGGTGGGTAGTCATCAACGTCACGGCTGCTGCTGCTTCGAGATCTAGTCCAAGGCTCCCGGCAGTTGCGGGCTGGGGGCAGGTTGAGTCGAAGTTGTGACAGCTGCTATTTGTGTCTGGGCGCGGCGGCTGGCGGGCGCGCTGGCTCTGCCGTTTCCCGAGCGGCGTCTGCAGACTCCGGTATTGTGGGTGTCCAGGCGGCAACGGCTACACCAAACACTGACGGCGGGACAGTCCCGTCGCGTATGTCCCGTTCCTCCACATCGGTAGCACCTGCATCGGCTAGTGGATGGAGCTCGTGGAGCATTTATTGCAGCTGCTTGGAGCGGGGCGAGGGCTGCCAGTACTTGGTTTTGAGAGGACTCTGCCTGCCTCTGCAACCCGACCCCTAGCTCTTTAATAGCATCTACTAACATTGCCTGTGATCCCAGCGGGACATTAGCTAATCGCTCTAAAGCTTCCTCTATAGACCAATTAGCCCCCAGGGTATTTATCACATTCTTGGTAAGCTGATTGCCGTTTTGAAGTGCGCATTGTTTAAGCATGGACCCTTTCATGAATTCAGGGACTCCTGCTCGTTCAATAGCGCTGGCTACCCTGTCTATAAAAGCTCCGAAAGACTCTTCAGTACCCTGCTTCATTCCCATGTAAGAAGGAATTCCTCCTGGATCCTTAATTCTATCGATAGCTAAACGTGCTAAGCGCATAGCCTCTCTGCACTTTTCGGGCCCAATCAATGCTTGTGCCTCTGTTCTAAGAAATGGCCCGAACCCCATTAACTCCTCCAGGGTCACCCCATATAACGGGTCTCCTGGCTGCCGTACCACTGCGACATATTGCTGACAAATCGCCTGCCAATGGGCATTAAATAAAAGCTGTTGGTGTTGAGTAAAAATGAGCCGCGTTACCGTCCTGCAATCTGCCGGCAGCAAAACCTGAGTACCCCAGATGTAATCCAGCATTTGTTTTGTGGGCTCACTAGTTACCCCAAATTGACTAACTGTGGACCGTAACTGCGACAAGAGTTTCCAGTCCAGGGCAGTTATCGTGGCCTGAAACCCTCCCCCTGGCTGGGGAGAATAGATCACCGGGCAGGCCATTTCCATAGCAGCCGATCTTGCCTCCTCATCCCCCGTGTCCATAAATTCTTTAGCTACCGCCGCCCATGCCTCCCTTCGCTGCTGAGCAACGGCCCTTGCAAGGTCACCGTTCGACCCGGGGACGGTCGAACCGCTAAGCGGAGGAGGTGTAGGGCTTAACACCGGGACAGGCGGCGCGGACGGCACGGCTGGAGGACACGCAGGGGGGGGGCTGCTGCCCGAAAGAGGAACTGGTAGCGGCGGGGAGCCGTTGTCTGGAGCGGGGGCTGGGGTTGGCGGGGAGCCGCCGCTTATTGCAGATGCCGGTGCCGGCGGCAGACCGCCACCTGAGGCAGGAACCGAAATCGATGAGGGGGTGCCCGTCAAAACCGGCGCCGAAGCTGGCGGGGCCGTGCCGCTTAAAGGAGGCACCGATGGGGGTGGGGAACTGCCGTTTAAGGTAGAAGGCGATGCCGGCGGCAGATTGACTGTGGACGTAACAGGAGGCAGCGGGGAACCAAACCAGTCCCCATAACTCCTGTTCCTTTCATGAGCTGCACTGGCCTGCCGGGCAGCTCTTTCCTCTGCCTGGTATTTTAGCAATTCATCATGAACGACTCGCCATAACTTCCCCCACTTTTTCGCGGTCTTATCGTCATCTATGACTGCGTGCCACAGCTTATCCCCGAATATACGCCACTCTGACAATTCATGCACTGTATGTGGATTACGAAAAAGCCCCTGTGCACACCCATAAGCTAACAACCCAGGAAGTTCTTTCTGTAAATCTATCCCTCTAATCTGACGCCCTCTTAAAAAGTCAGTAAATAAATCATATGCTGCTTGCCTGTCTTTATCCATTTCAACGACGATTGCGCGCTTCTTGCGGCTCTATTCAGGTCCGGCAGCACGTAGCAGCCGGGCCCTGCTATCAGGTCGCCCGGGGCACGAACACCTTCCTTTTTCAGCGGTGTTTTTTGCCGTCCCCAGCCGCGAAAGGACCTGCACTTGACTTTTACGCCTCCGACCGTGGCTAGTCCCGAAGGTACACGTCCGGGGTCACCATTTGTCGTAACGGCGGGAGAGATGCGACACACCATATGCGATGAATAGCAAATCTCGAAGTTTATTGAAAGCTTACACATTTTTATAATAGTGTTAATGAAGCTTATGCATATTGCAAAATCTAAGCTCATTATTGGTTAAAGCACACTATAATCAAACACACCTACTTCTATCTCTTAACAATTATTTTGCTTCTATGTATACATTCTTCTAATTTCTCTACCTTGGGATAACTACATTTTCTGGCAAGCAATTTTCTCCCCCGTCTTCCCGTTTTAGAGAAGGTCACTGTGACCTTCATCAGTAATTGGGCATCGGTTGCTCAGTTCCCAGCTTGTTTCTCTTACCCTTATCCATTGGTATCACATCGGAATGTCCTTTCTCAGCTAACCAATTATCCAAAAAGCTCTCTACACCGGGTCACACTGTACCTGCAGGGAAAACACTCGTCAAGAACAGCTTGTTCTGGGACCAGGTGCAGAACCAGAGGGAGCAGCACAGGCTGCAGAATTTTAGGATATTTCCCTGAAGACTGAACAACTGCAATGAGAAGCTGCAGCTCAGTGTGGTGCAATGGTGAGGCAGTGAGGTGTGTGAGGGACAAAGCTGTGAGAAGGAGCACAGATCTCTTTGGATGGAAAATGTACATTAAGGCCAGCATGGAGAACAGAGAGGATTTCTTGATTGTGGAAACATTAAATCACATTTCACATGAGATGCAGCACCAGGTGATAACACTCCTTGCTCAGCTCCACTGACATAAATGAAAGTTTTGCCTGTTTTTTGCAGCTCTTTATACACTGTCCACACAGGACAGCACCTTGTAACAAAGTCAATCTGATAATTAATAGCAAAAGAGGCCAAAACCACACCAGGCTGAAGATGTGCTTCTGACCAATCCATCAGCATTTGGTCCCGGTTTCTACACAGAACAAAAATTACTTACATATTTGTCCCAAGTTTGAGGACTCTGTCTCCATAAAGCTCAAAAGATCCTTCCCTCTGTGGAGTAACATAATTCCCAGCAGTGGTGAACTCAGCCCTTTTAACTTCCACTCCTTTGTGATTGAATATCCTTAAAAACGAGGCATTATTGAAACATTTAGTAGCTTCAGTCCTGATTTTAGTACCTAATTCCTCTGCTTTCTGCACGAGGGGAATAAAACTCTATTTTGTATAATAATAATAATAATAATAATAATAATAATAATAATAATAATAATAATAATAATAATAATAAACATTATATTATGTATAATAATAATCTGTGTAATAATAATAATTCTGTACATTGCTAAATGCCTCTTTTATGGGATAAATTAATAATAGCTAATTTATTATAATAGAAAACTCCCAAAAGCAGCTCAGCATTTCATTGCTGGGTGATTTAGTCCGAAATCTTCCCCTTTAAATTGTATTAAATATAAATAATATATAAACATATAGAAATAATATAATATAATATAATATGTAAATAATAATAATAATAATAATAATAATAATAATAATAATAATAATAATAATAATAATATTTTAAGGCCCCTTAAATTTCATGGAGTTTCAGCTATCCATGCATCAGGATTGTCAGTCTGAGCTAGATTTCTGAGCCCTCTGGCATGGGATGCTCCTCCCTGTGCCCCACACATGGCACCAGCTCACCTGATGAGCCCTGGCACCTCTGTGCCCCACGGGACGGGCCCTGAGATTGGCAGCACGAAGCGACCATTGGAGTTTTGCACTTTATCCTTCAGGAAGATGGAGACCTGCAAAAGGACATCACAAACATCACAGCCTGGGGAAATCCCCTGCAGACCTTCCCGTCCGAATTCCCTGAAATCTGAGCCTGAGCCTCTCTGCCTGTGCTGGGGAAGGTTTCCCAGAGCTCTTGATCTGTGTGGAGGGATGTATTTACAAAGCCACTGATGTGGAATTGTGGTGCTGAAGATGGGCACACTGATCTAACATTAAATAAATTATATTAAAAACTACATCCTGTTCATGCACGTGAGTGTGACCAGCTTGTTTAGAGAACATCAAGAGTTCATGCTCAGGTTTCCTATCAAGTTTCTTCTGAAAGGAAAACCAGATTTATCAATCAGCAAATCACACTAGTAGAGATTCCTTTTTTCATCATATTGTAGAATTATTCAGCATTATTACAGAATATGTGCTCAATTTGTGAAATTTGAGTGCAATTACAAGCACATCAAGATCATTGAAAAGCACAAACAACAAACCCAACCCTGCAGTGTTTATAAGCAGATCCCTTTATATTCCAGCCCCAAACTCCATCATTCTCCCTGCCTAGTTGGTTTGGGCTCTTACCCTGATGTGCATGTCCTGGAAGAAAATGAGAAGTGTTTGCCTGATGAGCTGGAATTCACCATCAGAGAGAGGGTTGTAGGTCTGGAAAAGGAAAATCATCATGCAAGGGTTTACAGGGGTGCCAGGATCCATCCAGGGAAAGAAGGAACAAGCTGAATATTCTGATCCACTTGCAGGGGGAGCAGAGATGCTCTAAGGGGGCTGCTGTTTTTATCAATAATTATTGTCTGCCACTAAAATTCTGATTTAATTTCTACTGAAATCAGTGGAGACTTAAATCAGGCTGAATAAGCAACATATTGATTTAAACTGGGCCAGTAAAAGAATACCACTTGACTCACAGCCCTCTCCAATGCAGTAATTAATCTCTTGAGAGGTAAAAAACCCCATAAAATCAAACCACAGTGTGTCCCACCCTTTTCCTGAGGATTCTTACCTCGATCAGCCTCCGGAAGGTCTCATCCACCTGGTTCAGAATGCCAGGGGAGTCAGAGATGAAATCCTTGATGGCATCCAGGTGGTTGAAGGTGACCAGCAGAATGTCCCTGGGCCGAGGGCACAGCAGCACTTGGTATTTGAAGGCCATGGTCATGAGGTCGTAGAGCTGCAAAGAAACACAGGAATGTTGGTTGGAAACCTCCTGGGCATGGAGAGAGAGATTCAGTCCAGCCAGCGCCTGCCTGTGACACAAGGAACCATTTTAGCTTCATTTCTTACAAAACAAGAGCACTGCAGTCCCATCCCCAGCCTTCCTGCTGGGTCTCCAATGGCACCAGGGCTCAGTGAGCAATACTGTTGTATTTGCAAGGTGCCCTGATGAATGATCAATCTGGGCCATGTTCTCAGAAGGCTAATTTATTATTTTATGATACTATATTATATTAAAGGAGACTATACTAAACTATACTAAAGAATACAGAAAGGATACTTACAGGTTAAAAAGATAATAATAAAAACTCATGACTTTCCAGAGTCTCTGCACAGCTTGGCCCTGATTGGCCAAAGAGTGAAAACAACTCACAGCAGAAACCAATGAAACAATCACCTGTGGGTAAACAATCTCCAAACACATTCCACATGTGAGCACAACACAGGAGAAGCAAATGAGATGAGAAATTGTTTTCCTTTTTCTCTGACACTTCTCAGCTTCCCAGGAGAAAAATCCTGGGCGAAGGGATTTTCAGAAAATATGACAGTGACAGAGAACCATTTTCACAAGGAAAGCTGCTCCAAAATGCTTCAAAATGGAAAAGCCACGGGTTAAATATTGCGACAGAACCTGGTGAAGGGCAGCTGGGGAGCAGGAGTGTTACCTTGTCCATGCTGGCCTGGTTGAGTCTCATGATGGAGGCGTGGGCCAGGCGGTCGTACACGGTGCGCAGCGCTTTCTTGGAGTACAGATCCTGGGGCTTGAACAGCTCCTCCATGAATTTCCTGTTGAACATGGTGCTGATGATGTCGTTCATAACTGCAAAGACAAAGTTAGGCTCTGTGGTTTGCTCCAGAACAGCCTGGTCCTGCTCCATGCCAGGGGCACACCAGGGACAGAGCACAACGGGAGAGGGGGAGCAGCACCTCTGCATCCTGCTCTGCCTCAGCCCCACCTGAGCAGCACCTCTGCATCCTGCTCTGCCTTAGCCTGAGCAGCACCTCTGCATCCTGCTCTGCCTCACCTGAGCAGCCCCTCTGCATCCAGCTCTGCCTCACCTGAGCAGCCCCTCTGCATCCTGCTCTGCCTTAGCCTGAGCAGCCCCTCTGCATCCTGCTCTGCCTTAGCCTGAGCAGCACCTCTGCATCCAGCTCTGCCTTAGCCTGAGCAGCCCCTCTGCATCCTGCTCTGCATCCAGCCCCACCTGAGCAGCCCCTCTGCCTCCAGCTCTGTCTCAGCCCCACCTGGCCTCAGCCACCTGATGTCCCCCAGGGCACAAATGCCACCTGAGCTGAAGGCAGCAGGCCCTGTTTGCCAGTGGGAATAAGGCTGGCTTTGCTGCCCTGGTTTTACAGCTATGGTTGGCAGTTTTAATTTTTAAATAATGTTGTTCGTAGGCTGCTCTGATGTGTTATTATCTTAAAAAGTTGCAGTTCTGCTTCCTAAGGAGAGTTTTGCACTGTGGTAGATCTTTGCTGTGCCTGTTTCTCCACACCCTCTGACACCACCAGTCTATTTTTTAACTTCTCAACAGAAGCTCCTGCAGGGCTCTCTGTAATCTTTATTCCAATCAGATTAACACTGGCAGGTATTTAATAAAGCATTTATGTCCCTGGGATCTACATCAACCCACTCAGGGCTCTCACAGATGAAACATCTGCAGGCCCTAGAGTTTCAAATGCACTACTCCAAACTTCCTTACTTGTGGTTAATTTTTGATGTGTAAATTTAGCCATGGAACTGTTTTATTACTGAGGAGTTCTTAGAGCTCAGGAGTGCTGAGTGTGAGGGCTGTGCTCTGGTGATTGAGCTTCTAATGCAAACAAGATGGAAAACATTGTGCAGTGCTTCCAGCAGATGCAGCACCTGAGCTTTTGTGCTGGATCTGCCACTTTTATTATCTCCCTGATACACTCTAAAGAGTTATCATCAATAAACATTTATTCCTCTATCAAAAAAAAAAAAAAAAAGGGTAAATGAATACATCAGGTCACAGATTACTGTACAAGTGTGGATTTTCCTAAGCAGATAACTGTTACAAAGCTCATAATGCCAGACAATTCTTGTGGACTAGAAAAATCTCAGAGCAAATAATAAAAAAATTAAAAAAAAAAAAGAAAAGAAGAAAAAGTGAACATACAGAGAGTGGTAGTGACCAATGGTTTGAGTTATTGCCTTAATGATTCCCTGGGGGGGGTCAGACACCTGGCTTTTTACACCTGTCCTACCCCAGCAGACAAAACAAAGGTAATTTCCTAATTTCCCTGTCACTTCATCTCTCCCCAGAGGATAAACTCCCTGGGGACTGCTGGGAGCCAGGGCGGGGAGAGCTGTGCTCCCAAGGGCAGAGGCCTCCTGAAGTGGCCCCAAACCTCTCCCTAAACCCTGCTGGTTCCAGGCTCCTCACACACAGCTCAGCAGCCCCTCTGCTGAACCTGACAGGGCTCCCTGGTCCTGGCTTAAACACCCCAAAACCACAGACAGATCCTCAGCTCCTGAGCAGTCTGGATTAAGAATACACCTAATTACAAATGGGGAAAAAAAGTCCCTCCTTCCTTTTAAACAAACTGGCCATAAAACAATCCCTACTTGCAATCTCAGGCAGAAATCCCCTATTTTTCATGGAGAAAATAAAATATATCAGTACTAGTAGATATTAGTATCTAGTTAATTTTGCAGGGAATCAATTATGACAAAAATAAGAACTTCTGCTTTATTCTACTATTAAGGAAAATATTTTTTAAGCTGCTTGTGTGTGCTGCCCACAGAAAGACTTCTCCTGTCTTTGGAGAGCCACAAACAACCCAAACCAGCAGGAGACAGACACCTCCCAGTACACTGATTTTTCAACAGAAAAACCAGAGTCATAAATTATATTCTGAAATTAAAACCTCTTGTGTGGGCTATAAAAAGAACTGAGAAAGACATTAAAAAAAAAATCAATCATGGTAAAGGGCAAATCGATAATAAATCTCTCACATGTTTGATAATGACACAGCAAAGGTCTCAGAGGGGGCCCTGGAGTGGCCATGGCAGGTGACACAGGAGCATTGGCCCAGGGACATGGCACAAGCAACACAGAAAAAGCAACTGAGCAGAGAGGGGAGGTCATCCCTGGGATGAGAGGAGGGGAACCAGTGCAGCCAGTGTGATGGACAGGACTGAAGCTGGGGGTGATGGTGGCTTTGGCCTCCTACACCAAGTCTCTGGTGACAGATTGGTGTCACTGGCATGGCTGGGATGCATGACAGGAGGCTGGAGCTAGGCCTGGGTGATGCTGGTGCTTCCTGGTGTTTTGCAGAGATAATCAAAACTCTACAACCTTTGTGAAAGTTGTAAAGCTGGTTTATGTTTATTGCAGCGCTGGATGCATGTGGGAATTGCTCTTCTAAAATGACACGTGTTCCTCTGGGAGCTTCAGGTCTCTTTTTATCTCTTTCTCAAATACATATGCATATAATTTCACAGTAGGTTCATGCATATTCATTTTTACGAATTTTGCATGATATTTGCCACTAGTTCTTCTTTATCAGAAAGAATTCTTAGGTCAGGTTGAGCAGCTCTCACAGCAGCCTCTCTCTATCACCCTCTGTCTCCTGCCCCTTATCTCTGTCCTTCACTGAAGCAGTTTCTCTGAGCCTAGGCTTTTGCAGTCAGGCTACAGAGCTATGCTTTCTAACCACAGACTCAACTCAAAAATGTACATTTCACCTTTATTTAAAATGCATTTCTACCCTGGAAAATTTCCACTCTGCCTCAGTGGAGGATGTTTGGCGCGGCAGAAGGAACATTCTGTGCTCTGGACAGTCACCCTGAGTGCCACAGGCTCCTCAGGGACCTTGTCACTGACAGGGGCTGACACCAGAAGCCCCCTGAGATCCCCTGGAGCACTGAGCACAGTGCTCTCTCCCACAGGAGAAGGGAAGGGTCAGCCTGGCACCTGCCCCTGAGCCAGCCCCGTCCCCTGCCTCGCAGCTCTGGGCAGCTCCTCCTGGTTTGGGATGGGATGGAATCTGTCCCTGGATGTGTGCTTGGAAACAGGATGTAATGGTAAGAAAAAAGCTGGGGCAGACCCCAGGACATCAGCATTTACCTTCAGTATATATGAAAACCTACCAAAATGGTGCTTGTTTTGCAAAACACCAATCACAACCTTGATAATCACAGCCTTGATCCCTCCTAAAAAAAAAGGGCTGCTCAGAAGGACCCTGTAAGTTCTGCTCGTGCTCACTTGAACAAAAACCTGAGATTCAAGAGATTCATTTCCTCATTCCCCTGCTGCAGGCTCCTGTTCCAGGGCAGATTCCAGAGGGAAACACCCAAGGGCTCAATCCCACCCTCAGGATCCTCCAGCCAGGATGAGCTGAGGGCTTCTGCTCCTTTGGGATGGCTCTGCCAGGTGTGACCACCAGCACAGGTGGGTAAAGCAGCTGGGATGGGAATGCCTTCGATCATCCCTGGAGTTCACCTGTCCAAACCCTGAGCAATGCATGAGATAAAACCTTAAAAAAATGGAATATACCCAATATTCCTGCAATTAAGCAGAAAAACAACCTGCACAATGCTCACACAATTACATGCTTGCATGAAAACGGTGGTAAAGAAACACAAACACCATTTTTGCAGGCAAGACCACCAGGATAAAAAGCTTTGATCCATTTACATTCTTGGTTAAATGAACAGCTGATTTTTGAGGCCATATGATTTTAAGGTACGGTCTGGGGGTATTTTTGTCACTGATTTACAGTAATTTAAGGAGCAGGTGAGCATTATTTGTTCATTTGTGACACTGACTGAAGGCTGCAGGAACAGCCTCAGGTGTTCAGGCACGATGAGCCCCAGGTGTGCATGCAGCCAGCAGTTACTGTACCTCGTTTCCTGTCCACATCTGTCCATTCATCTACACGAAGCATACAAAACAAAACAGCAGTTCAAGATGTAAGAACAAGAGTTGCAAGGAGAAGAAAAGAAAATAGAAAGAAATAAACTCAAATAAAAAAAAAGAAGCTAACTAATGGATTTTGCCTCTTCTCATCAGCATTCAGCAGTGAATGAGAACCTCACCCTCCCCTTGGATAAAATTCTGCTGCTTCAGTGCACATCAAATTTTACCCCTTGCATGAGCTTGGGTAGTTTTCAGCTGTATTTTGCACTTAGAAGTAACCAACATTTGAGTGAACAGCTTTAAGCATCAACAAACACCTCAGTGTGGATGAACCACATCTCAGTGAAATTAACACACAATTTTTTGGAAGGAAAAAAAAAATCCATGTGTGGACAAACTAAAACAGCCCAATTCTCCTGCTGAGATACTCCACCAAGATTTAATTTAGCTAAAATCCTAAACTTGTCCCTGCACGAACAGCAGTAAACCTCTGTCACATCATCCCCTCATCAGGACACACATGAATAATTACAAATTTCCCCCCTCACAAACAACACAACAATTACACAGTGAACCCTTTGTTGTTTAGCACTTCATAAAGGACAGGCAGAAGGGATAACAATACCAAGCTCATACCAAGTTGATTTTTTATTAAAACATCACAGAGCTTCCCAAGGCACATTCCCCATGCCCTGACAGAGAGGTGCAAGGACTTGTAAAGCAGAGATTTAAACTGAAGTGGTAAATGCAAAGATGCTTGGCTGGGAGCTGGAGTTTCATGGCCCACGTGAAGACACGAGGCTCTGTTTGTACAAGGATTTTGGCCAAATGAGATTGTATAAAAGCCAGGATTTCAGGAGCTGTACTGGTATTTGAATTTCACACAATTGCATGTGCTGTCTCTGCATGAGATTTATAATTTTATTCCCGGAAACTCCTTCCCATTGCAAAGCATCCTGCTTTGCCCCAAACAGTCCAGGAGCTGTTATCCTGGGTTATTTTGAGTCCAAAAGTTCATTTCTGAAGCTTTAACCCCCGAATTGAGCACAGAAACACCAACACAAACTCCACTTTCTCCTTTTGGGTGAGAACCTCCCAAACCAACCTCAGCAACACCCTCGGGGCTGGGAAGGAACTTGAGGAACTTCACCGAGCTCAACCCAACGGGCTGTGCTGCCCAGCGCAGAGCACAAAGCGCTGAGGGCTGATTTCTGTGATAATTACTGCGGTAATTACTGACATCGGGGCAGGGAAACTGGCGCCGTGAGCCCGCAGCATCCTCTGGTGACAGCACAGCGTGTCCCTGTGTGTGTCCCTGTGCCACAGCTGACAGAAGGAGAGGACACAGCCTCAAGCTGCGCCAAGGGAAGTTTAGGTTAGAAATTAAAAAAAATTATTTGCTGAAAAAGCGATCGGGGAATGGAATTGTCTGCCCAGGGAGGAGGTGGAATCACCATCCCTGGAGGAGTTTAAAAACAGACTCGAGGTGGCACTCGGTGCCGGGGTTTAGCTGATGGGGAGGTGTTAGGGCATGGGTTGGGCTGGGTGATATTAAAGGTATTTTCCAACCTGGCTCACTGTGATTCTGTGGCATCCCGGGAAGCGGCACCGCGGGGCGGAGCAGCCCGAGCCGCCCTGGGGGAGGCGGGAGCGGGGGCAGAGCCGTGCCCGGGGACACCGGCAGCGGCACTGATGGCACCGGGACACCGGCAGCGGGGGCAGGGCCGTGCCCGGGGACACCGGCAGCGGCTCCGCCACACCGGGAGCGGAGGGAGCCGCGCACCGCTCACCTTTGCGCGCCTTCTCTCCGGGGATGCTCTGGGCGCGCAGCCGCTGGTCCAGGATGTAGAGCATCTCCCCGCCCAGGTTCAGGAACAGCAGCGGCAGCGTCCGCGCCGACATGGCCCCGGCACAGCCCGGCCCGGCCCGGCCCCGCTCCCCGCACCGCCGCCGCCGCCGTTGCCGGGCAGCCGCGGGGCCAATCGGGGAGCGCCGTCTTGGCCGGGCGGGGCGCGCCTGCGCATCGCCCCGGAGTGAGTGAGCATCGTCCGGTCTGAGTGTGCATCATCCTGATCTGTGTGCATCATCGTGATCTGAGTGTGCATCATCCTGATCTGAGTGTGCTTCATCCCGATCTGAGTGTGCATCATCGTGATCTGAGTGTGCATCATCCCGATCTGAGTGTGCTTCATCCCTATCTGAGTGTGCATCATCCCGATCTGAGTGTGCATCATCCCGATCTGAGTGTGCATCATCGTGATCTGAGTGTGCATCATCCTGATCTGAGTGTGCATCATCCCTATCTGAGTGTGCATCATCCCTATCTGAGTGTGCATCATCCCGGTCTGAGTGTGCATCATCCCGATCTGAGTGTGCATCCTCGTGATCCGTGTGTGCATCATCCCCAGTCCGTGTGTGCATTGTCCCTGTCCCTGTGCCATCATCCCAGTCCCTGTGTGGATCATCCCAGTGCACAAGCACAGCCCCAGCACACTGAGGAATGGTTTGGGTTGGAAAGGACCTTAAAGCCCACTCAGTGCCACCCCTGCCATGGCAGGGACACCTTCCACTACCCCAGGTTGCTCCAAGCCCTGTCCAACCTGGCCTTGGACACTTCCCAGGGATCCAGGGTCTCCCCACCCTCATAGGGAAGAATTTATTCATAATGTCCAATTTAAATGTCTTAAGTTTCAGTTTATAAATATCTAAGAAGATGTGGCAGTGCAAACCTCTGGACTGGCTGTGCTGACAGGGCACAGGCAGCCCTTGAGCTGTTCCCACTGACAGACCTGCAGGGTAATGCTGGAGCCCCCAAGGTCCTCTCACAGACCAACCTGCCCAGCACTCGGCCTGAAATTAAACTTCTAAACCACTCAAACCACCAGCTGCCCTTCCCAGGTGCCCACACCACATGAGCAAAGAGGTTTCAGGTCTTTGGGCAGGAGTTTATTGTCAGCCTGGCTGTGCCACTACACAGGCGTCCCCTCCTGCGCCTGCTTCTCCTGCACCTGCTTCTCCTGCTGTTCCCGTGCAGCTCTTGCTCTCGCCTGCCACTCTCTCCTCTTCTTCAGTCTCTCAGCTGCTTGCAGCTTCTGCTTCTCCTGGAACACCTGTGGAAGCAGAAGGGAGAGAAATAAAGCTGCCTGCAGAGCTGCTGCCCAGGGTGTCTGCTGCAGGCAAAGTGGCTCCAGCAGGAGCCAGATCAAATCCTCCTTCTGTGCCTTCCTTGCTCCAGGAAACCATCTGAGATTATTCTGTTACAGCCACCCAGTCAATCACTGAATCTTTCAGGCTGGAAAAGACTTCTGAGACCACATCTTTACAGGGGTTTTTCCCTGTGCAGCCTGCTCCATACCTTGATGCACAAAGCCTTCCTGACCAAAGGGATTTCTCCAGCAAACATGAATGCCACAAAACCCATTTCCCACACTTTCACAGAGGGGTTTTTCCCTGCTCCATACCTTGATGCACAAAGCCTTCTTGACCATCCAGCGCTTGGTGATGCGGCGGGTGTAGGGCTGGGGGGGGCTGTACTGGATGCCCAGCTCCTTGCAGGTGTTCTCAAAGGTGCTGTAGTTGACCCGGCGCAGGTAGCCCAGCATCTTCCTCCTCCTGTCCAGACCCATCAGCATGAGCCTGCGGTTGCTTTTGTCCTGCAAAGCACCCAAGGTTCACTCCACTACAGGCAGATTATTGTATTTCATTCCCCCCAGATGCAGGAAGGAATGATGTGTTACTGTCATATTTTCTGAAAAATCCCTTCGCCAAGGTTTTTTCTCCTGGGAAGCTGAGAAGCCTCAGAGAAAAAGAAAAACAGTATTATCTCATTTGCTTCTGCCTGTTTTGCTGCTTTGGAATGTGGTCTAGAGATTGTTTACTATCAGGTGTATATTTGATTAGTTTCATGTGAATTGTTTTTACTTAGTAACCAATCACTGTCCAGCTGTGATGGGACTTTGGAAAGAGTCACGAATTTTCATTATCATTCTTGTTAAGCCTTCTGTCTGTATCCTTTCTCTATTCTTAAGTATAGATAATATAATATAATATAATATAATATAATATAATATAATATAATATAATATAATAATACATTAGCCTTCTAAAAACATAAATTCAGATTCTCAACTCCTCCTTCATCCTGGGGACCCAGCAAATCCCACAATAATGAATCTGACTCCATGGTCTCAGAAGGCTAATTTATTATTTTGTGACACTATATTAAAGAGTACTATACTAAAGAATACAGAAAGGATACTTACAGGTTAAAAAGATAATAATGAAAACTCGTGACTCTCTCCAGAGTTCCTGACACAGCTTGGCACTGATTGCCCAATGAGTGAAAACAACAGCAGAAGCCAGTGAAACAATCTCCAAACACATTCCAAATGAGCAAAACACAGGAGAAACAAATCAGATAGTTATTGTTTTCCTTTTTCTCTGAGGCCTCTCAGCTTCCCAGGAGAAAAATCCTGGGCTGAAGGGATTTTTCCAGAAAATGTGACTGCCACAGCAGATCATCCTGCCTGTCTAGTAAATTACTGAGAACAGAGCAGCTTTTGGCTGAAATGCAATGATAAGGTTAAGGACAGAGTCTTAGAACAATTTCTGTTGGCAGATGCTGGGAGTACATCAGGTCAGCACAAGCTGATCCAAGGAGATGTAATTTACTTTGCACTGCAATTGCTTTCTCCCTTCCATGGTTGCACCTTCACCTTCCCTGAAGACTGTTTCCAGCTTGTGCACAGTTTCAGGCTGTGCCAAAGCTGCAGGGAAGGTCTTCTGGGTAAAACCTGCTTCTCTTTAAGTGTGCTGCTTCAGAATAACAGAAGCATTTACCTTTGTTTTGCCAGAAATTAAATATGAAAATAATCTGTGACTTGGCTCTGACTGTCTGGCTGTTCTTTGGAAGGGCACAAGCACAGCCTGAGCCACACCAGTCAGGGCAATCCCTCACAGGAGACATCTCCCTGCCCTATACAAGTGATTTATGTAAAAAATTCGGCCAAGGAATTCCAAGAGGTCCAACTTCAACACTTGGTACAGCTTCTGGTGGCTTGTAGTAAAAAGCTCAGTTCTGTTCTCTTGTATCCCTCAAGTTTTCATGAGTAACAATTATGCACTTCTTTCAAATGCAGTTATCAATCCATTTCCCACCTTTTGCCCTGCATAAAGAATCCTTGATGTCTCTTTCATGAACATAAATTCAGGCAAGTTGTCTCAAATTTGGGCCTGAACCCAGGTAGCTGCAGGCAAGGGAGTGGGACATTCACACAGTGCTGTCCACCAAACGTTTCCATGAGCAGAACAAGCACAGATTTTGCTCTTTGTTTATTACTGCAGCTGCAATCATCAATTAGTCAAAACTAAGGGGTGAAGCCACATCTGCAGTGAGGAGAAATGGAGCTCAAGTCTGCCCAAAGGAATCTGCTCAGCTGTTTCCTCCACTACAGTAACAAACCTGAACACAGAGCAGAGTGGGCGAGAACCCAGCTGTGCCTGAGCCAGCAGCTCCCCACACTGGCACCAAGGAGCAGCTGTAGCTATTTCATAAACCTCCTTAGGAAAGCCATAATCCCCAAGATTAAACTCCTTTTGCTATAAACTGAGAAAACCACCTGAGCAGCTGTGGGCTGAGATCCCTGAGTTACCTTGGGGTGCCTCTGGAGGTGCTCCTCGAGCGTGCGAATCTTGGCGGTCAAAATAGCAACTGCAAAGGACAGAGAGAGAAGCTGTGTGAGAGCAGCAGCTTTCCCAGGTGATTTAGGATCATCTGCCTTGCCTCAAGCTGCCAGCTGAGCACTGCTGCTCCTGCAGGGACCCACAGCAGCACAGCAGGGGCTGCCCATGGCAAAACAGCGCCCAAAATAAAACAGTGTCCAAAATAAAACAGTGCCCACAGCAAAACACTGCCCACAGCAGCACAAAAAACACTGCCCACAGCAAACACTGCCCATGGCCAAACGCTGCCCAAAACAAAACAGCACCCAAACCAAAACAGCAGCACAAAAACCACTGCCTACAGCAAAACACCATCTACAACAAGCACTGCCCACAGCAAACACTGCCCAAAGCAGCCCCTGCCCACAGCCCACTGCACAACAAACAAGAACACACAACCTGCAGGGCTGTGATTGTTATGAGGCTGCTTAATTAGAGGGTAAGGTTTTAGCAACACATCATATAAATTTGTCTTTGAATTTATTCCTCTTGCATTCATTCAGTTCCCAGCGATTTGACATTTGTTTCACCTCATGGGGTTTAAGCTCTGGGGGAGCAGACAGCAATAAAAGGGTTTTTTTTCCAAGGGCAGCACCAGGTCTTTGGGATTTCAGGTGCTAGAGGGAGGGGCTGGTGGCATCCTGAGGCACTGAAGGGCTTTGCTGATGACAAAGGAGCTGTCAGTGTTGGTCAGTGCAGCATGACCTTTGTCCCTGCACTGTCCCCACTGTGCCTCAGCCACAGCTCTCTGATGCAGAGAAAAATTTGGGTTCTGTGGCTGAATTTGGTTCATTTTGGTAACAGCTGCAGCTCAGTGCTTCAAGTCACAGAAGCACTCCAAGCAGAATGAAGCACACAGTGCCTCTGGAGGGTGGATGTGGAGCAGGAATTTGGAAGCACCCCAGCAACCTCTGCAACACTTGCAGACCTGGAGCAGCCCTGCAGGGCATCCTGCAGGCTACCTGCCCCTCAGCAGCTCTCCTGGAGGAGATTCTCCTGAATTCTACAGCAAACTGGAAGTGCTGGGGTGGGAACAGCTGAATAGAAGCAGAGATGTTTCATCTGCCAACAATACCCTTCCCTTTTTTAACTTGCCTTGCACCTCAAAGGAGCCATTGTCATGGGGAGACCTCCTGACCTTCTCCACCAGCTGCTGGGTCTTTACCTTCAACTTCTCCCTCTGTGGGGCACAGAAAAGAGGTTGTCACTGTCCCAGAACACTCAGCTCTCTTCCCAAACACCCAGATAAAGGCTTTGCAATTCAGACCTTTACTCATCCTTTTAAGCTGAAGTGGCAAGCGTAGAGGAATGGCATGGAGATCTTTGTGCCCCTTTCCTACCTGTTTGTTTTTTGGGCATATGGAAAGTAAAAATAACTCGAAGGACATCTGCTGTCCAGTGCAATGGTTTCCAGAACACAGGGGGTCAGCCATGAGCAGCAGCAGAACAGCTCACTGCCCTGTCACCCCTGAATACTTTCTTCTCCCAATTTAATATGCAATTGTTACCACTTTAGTGTGATAAATTTTAAGAGCAAACTCTGGTTTTTCATCACCCCATGTTTACAGTCACTTAGAGATACAGTAAGTGAAAGATATTTAACAACATAGACAAGTTTCACATGAAGGTGTTCATTAAATCTGTTTGATTTTCAAGCAAGCAGAATGACACTGACCTGACTTGCCATTTCCAGGGACAGCAGGCGTTTCACCACATCATCCACGCTGCAAGGAGATGGCAAATCAGCTTATAAACCAGAAACAATTCTATTTAACAACAGAAATTAACTCAGCTTCTCAGAACTCAAATACTCCCTTTTCTCAGCTTTAATTAACTCTAAAAATTTACAGGGACTCTCCCCCTCCCAAACCTGGCAGCCATAAACTGGTGCTCACTTTCCTAAGCAAAATCATGGCTCAGATCACAGGAGTATAAAGTAGTTTTGCAGCAAAAATATTTAATTTTAAGGCTGGTTCCTTCAAAGAGCAGTGAAAGTCACAGTTGGGCCACTGGGGGCCCTCCCTGCACCACACATGAGCAGCTCTGCATCAGAGCACAACAGTGCTGAGCCCCAGAGCCCAAAGCTGGCAGCAGCTGAATTCATGTGGAGTTGTTTAATGACTCTCTCCATCACCTGAGTTCAGGACAGGCATAGATTATTTCCAAGATGACTGTTTCTAGTATTTCAAGATTATTTCCTTTTTTTTGCCTTATGTGCTACAAAGCCCACAGAGGATGTTGGCAACCAGCACTTGATCTCACATGGAGTGAACAATCAAGCCCTGACCACTGTCTGTGTCTGTAAATTTGATTTCAAACTGACTTTGCCATTTTTGTGCCCACAGAGCATTAATAACTAATTAGTGAGCAGGTGACAGCTTCCACATACCTTATTTGTGAGGTACAAACCCCTGGAGAGAGCAGCCACTCCCTCTCCCTGTCCATACCTGTTCATGATTGGGAGATTGGCATAATCCTTCTTCAGCATGGTGGGAGGAAGGTCATCCAGATGGCTGGGGATGTCTACAGAGAGAGGTACATTGGAGGAAGGGCAGGACAAAGTCAGAGCTCTGGCATGCTCTGAAGGAAACTGGCTGTGTGCTCCAAACAAGAACTGAGCAGATCCAGCCAAGAAGGCAGAACTGAGTCACAAAAATAGGTTCAGCCTCTTCCATTCAGCACTCTGGGTTTACAATATGGTGTACATGTATTCACAACAGTCCACTGAGCTCAGAGGTCACAGAATACCAAAATAGTTTGTGCTGGAAGAGACCTTAAAGCTCATCTGATTCTACCCCCTGCCATGGCAGGGACGCTGCACTATGCCAAGATGCTCCAAGCCCTGTTCAGCCTGGCCTTGGGCACTTCCAGGGATCCAGGGGCAGCCACAGCTTCTCAGGGCAGCCTGTGCCAGGGCCTGCCCACCCTCACAGATCTCCTGGTACTGACAATTGTTCATTTCCCCACACTCAGAAGAAGGAGAATCTTCTGACTAACTCCTGAGCTTGCAATGAACTATTTCTGGAATGATTTCTGTGCCATGAGGGCACAGCTCTGAGCATGCCAACAGCAAAACACTGCTCCTGTGGATGCTGACATACCTTTCCTCTTCTTTGTCACAGGTCTGGCATAGCCCCTGGCTGCCTGGAGCACAGGACTGCAGCCTGGGTGGGAGAGACAGAAAGGATTCAGAGAGGAGTGCACTTCTCCAGTCAAATACTCTGTACAGTCCAGTCAATGCTCTGTACTGTGTGCTTCTCTGTACAGTCAAACACTGCTGGGTGTGTGGGGTCAGAGCACTGAGCCTCTGGGTGATCAGTGCCCAGGCAGATCTTTAGTCCCAGAGGTGTGGGATAGCTCAGGGTGGCTCTCACACTGTGCTAACACAAACTCTGTGTGGTCAGTGACCAGGGAGATCTTTAGTCCCAGAGGTGTGGGGTGGCTCAAGGTGGCTCTCACATGGTGCTAACACAAACCAAGCTGTGGTGCCTGACAGTGAGCAAATGCCAGGGCTGGAGCAGCAGGGCTGACTGCACACACTGAGTAGAGTGAGAGCTCCCCTGGGCAAACGTGATCATTTAGAGGGTTCAAACTGCTGAATTAACTGATTAATTAATCTCATTAGCGACATGGATGGGCTGCCCTGGGCCACCGCGGTGCCTGAGCTCAGGGGCAGTGACACCTGGGGACAACGCGGCGACAACATTTGTCTGACACAGATGTGAATATTCATCACCAGCCGGGACTCGGTCACTCTTTGACCTTTCAAGAACAAACTCTTCCAGCTGCTCGTTCAGGGCCCTGCTGCTGGGACCAGAACCCGCTTCAGGCCGCTCGCCTGTGCCCGGCTCGGCCAACCCCGCTCGCCCACGCTGTTCCGAGGCACCCCTGCACCCCGGCTACCCCCAAGGTCACCCGGTGCCCCGTCTCGTTTCACGGGGACAGACCACGAGCCCGGTGTGCGACCCCCTGAGGGCCCCCGGCCACCCCCAAGATTGTCCTTTCCCCGCACCCTCAGCTCCCACCGCGGCCCCGGCCGCTCCCAATTCCTCCAGCGGGATCCGCTTCCCTTTCCACCCTCCCTCCCAGCGGCCTCCCGAGCCCCCCGTGCCCCTCACCGGGCTGTGCCCTGCCCAGCACGGCGGCCCCGGCACGGGCGGGCCCGGCCAGGCCGCGGCCCAGCAGTGCCAGCATGGCCCGCGCTCACCGACACGCCGCCATGGGCGCCGCCATCTTGCCCAGGCGCGACTGCCGAGCGCCGAGACGGGGAGGAGAAACCGAACGCCGAGCGCGTCGATGGCCGTCCAGGATCCTGGTCCCCTCCCCGTCCTCGTTCCGGTCCCGGACCCTTCCCGGTGCCTTAACTGTCCCCATCCTCGTCCTGGTACCCGTGCCCATTCAGACCCCGTCCCTATCTCCATCTCCGTCCCCGTTTCGGTTTCGTCCCCTATCCGTCCTCGTCTCGGTTCCGATCCCCGTCCTGTCCCCGTCTCGGTCCTATCCCATCCCATCCCCATCCCCATCCCCGTCTCGGTCCCGTCCTCTTCCTGGTCTGGTCCCGGTCCCGGCCCTGGTTTCCATCCTGTCCCCCTCCCCGTCCCCATCCCCTTCCCGCAGAGACGCCCGGGTTGTTCTCAGCACGACCCCGTTTATTTCGGAGGGAGGCGGTCGGGAGGGGATACGGACACAGAACGGGATGGAGCCGGGCAGCGCCCCGGGGTGCGGCTGGAGCCCCGCGGGCGGACCCGGTGTCCCGCACCCCGGGGCTCCATCCCGGTGGCGGACCCGGTGTCGCTGCCCGGCTCCATCCCGCGCTAGTCCGCCCGGCACTCGTGCAGCTCCTCGGCCCCGCCGATGCGGAGCCCCTGCAGCAGCGGGAAGGTGGCGGGGGGCTCCTCCAGGAACGCCCAGTCCCCGCCGCCGCTGCCGTCGCCGCGGCCCCGCAGGTTCTCGTAGAAGCGGGGAGCGGGCTCGGGGAGCAGCCGCTGGCCCCGGTACCCCGCGCCGCCCACCCGCGCGTACTGCACCGGCTCCCCGGGACCCTCCTGCCGCACGTAGGGCCGCGACAGCGCCGGGGGGACGGCGGCCAGGGCGGGGTGCTCCTTCCCCGGCTGCTTGCCCGGTTCCCCTTCCAGCACGGTGACCGTGGAGATGGCGGCCGGGCCGGGCTCCCTCGCGGCGAGGCTCTGGAGCGGCTCCTGGGGAGCAGCGGGAGGTCACGGGCGGTGCCACCCGTCCCTGCTGTCCCTCCCGGGGCCATGAGCTGGGTGGGAACTGGGGAAGCGGCGAACGGTCTCACCTGTGGCAGCGCTGCTGGCACCCACTTGCCCAGGCTGCTGTTGGCAGGGTCGGGGACGCTGGGCCAGAGCTGCTCCTTCATTCTGGGGACCACGGGGGTGAGGGGACTCAGCGAGGCGGGCTGGAATGGGTGGCCTCAGTGCTGGACTGGTTCCCAGCTCTCCAAGGCCACCCTGTCCCAGCAGCAGCCCAGCCTGGGGCAGGGCTCTGCCACTCACCGCTCGTTCTTCTGGAAGCAGATGAGCAACACCATGAGCCCGACAAAGACCAGCCCCAGGCTCAGGAAGAGGAATTGGAGCTCAGTGTCATCTGGGAAGAGGGACAGGGTCACAGGGAGCTGCAGTGGGCACTGCCAGCTGTGCTGTGCCATGAAGCCAGGGCAGGACCAGGTCCCCTCCCGTGTCCCCTGCCCCGGCTGGCTGCAGCCCTCACCCAGCACTGTGGTCACCAGGATCAGGCTGGTGCCGTTGGTGCTGCCAGCAGCCGTGGATGCCATGATGTGCACCTTGTACAGGGTCGATGGCTTCAGCCCCCGGATGGCAAAGGAGCTGAGGGAAGGATTCACGGTGGCACCTGGGGACACACGGGGCTGTTGGTGTGGCAGAGTGCCCCCACCTGCACAGCCCTCAGGGCTCTGCTGGCAGGGAGCCCAGTGAGGGACCCACAAAACTCCCTGATCCTCCCAGAGCAGGACACAGGGGCTCCTGATATTGAGGTGGGACAGAGGGCCAGGTCAGTGGTGCTGCAGGCAGGACTCACTGGCCATGCTGGTGATGCTGCTGGCCCAGAAGATGGTGTAGCTGGTGATGAAGCCGTTCTGCACCTCCACTGGCAGTGGCTCCCAGCACAGCTCGGCCTCTGACTTGCTGATCCTCTTCAGGTGAAGCTTGGGGGCATGGGACGGTGCTGGAAAGAGCAGGAGAAAGGGGGACCAAGTGCTGAGCAGAGCCACTGCCTCGGGTGGGAACTGATGGGGGGGTCCCACTCCCAAGGTGTGGGTGCCCATGGTGTAGGGGGCTGAGCTGACTCAGAGATGAGACAAATGCAGCCCCCCAGGCTGAGGTCTTTGCTACAGCCCCTGGATTTGGGGTACACGGGGGAGAGGTGGTTCATTCTTTTGGAAGGGCAAAGTCCTGGTGGTGGGGCTCCTCACATACCCTTCTGCTGGGAGTAGGCTGTGGTGTGGATGGGCACCCCGACAGTGCCCTCATAGAGGGGGTACAGTGAGATGTTGTAGCGCTGGAAAGGCTCGATGCCATCTGCAATGGAGAGCAGAGGGGGCACTGCTGAGACCCCCCAGCACCACGGCACCAGCCCACCCACCCTGGGGTGGATCCACAGGGAGGAGGCAGGGTGGGGAGTAGGTTGGGTCCTGGTTTGGTCAGGATGGGTGCCAGCCCCCTGGGCCAGCTGACCTGGGGATCAGGAGCCCCCCTTACCCTGGATAAGGGCTGTGGTGGCTGCCCCATCACGCTCCATCTGCCAGCACGCCCTGCAGTGCCCAGGCTCTGCTGCCACCCGCTGCCACTCCAGGATGTAGGCGGTCACTGGGGCCAGCGGTGCCTCCCAGTGCACCCAGAGGCTGCGCTCACCCCCGGGCACAGCCCGGAGCCCGGCCAGGGGCTGACCTGCGTGGGACAAGCAGCCGGGATGGTGGGAGAGGAGAGCACCTCTCCCTCATGTCCCCCTGTGCGCCCGGGTTTGGAGCCTGCCCTCTCCTTGCCCTGGCTGTGCAGCTCGCTCGGGGCGAGCAGAGCCCCGGGGCACCCGCGGAGGTTTCGGGCGCTGCCCTCACCTGTCCTCTCCAGCAGCATCACCTCGGTCGGTGCCGACTCGCCGGCGGCGTTGTAGGCTGAGAGATAAACCCTCCTGGCGGCCGCGGGCACCGAGAAGTTGCACTGGGTGTGGGTGGTGTTGCAGACGGTGGGGGGGTCCCTGCCCCTCCTCCGGGGGCTCAGGGTCACACGGTAGCCCAGCACTCGCCCGTTGGCCTCCCGCTGCCGTGGGGCCTGGGTGCGGGCAGGGCGTGTGGGTGGCAGTCCCTGCGGGGACCTCAGGCAATGCCCCATAGGCAATGCCCCCCAGGCAATGGCGCCCAGGCAATACCCCCCCAGGCAACACCCCCCAGGTAATGCCCGCCCAGGAAATGCCCCCCAGGCAATGCCCCTCAGGCAATGCCCCCCAGGCAATGCCCCTCAGACAGTGCCCCCTGCCCACCCCCCTGCTCACCTTCCAGCGCAGCTGCACCTCCAGCTGCCCCCCGGCTGGCTGAGCCTCCCACCACGCGTCCAGCTTCCCTGTGGGGGCTGCAATGGGAGGGGAACAGGAGCTGAGAGGGACCCATGTGGCTTTGCCCCCAGGATTATGTCCTGTGTCCCCAGCACTGTGTCCCCAGCACTGTGTCCCCAGTACTGTGCTGTGTGTCCCCAGCGCTCTGCCATGCGTCCCCAGCTGCTCTCTGCCATGTGTCCCCAGTGCTGTCCCATGTGTCCCCAGCACTGTGCCCTATGTCCCCAGCACTGTACTGTGTGTCCCCAGTGCTGTGCCACCTGCTCGGGCACAGGGCACCCCCCGGTGACTCACACTCACCCTTCTCGTGGGTGGTGTAGTTCCTGCCCGGGCTCCACTCGCTCCAGGAGCCCAGTGCTGAGGCTGAGCTGCGCCGGCAGCGCATCTGGAAGTGGTACTGAGTGCCAAAGAGGAAACCGCAGCGCTGCGCCGTGCCCGCCTGGCCGATGATGCCGCTGACCTGGGGGCGGCCAAACGAGGGCTGTGCTGGCTCCTGCCTCGGGCCCTGCTGTGGGCTCAGGGGACTCTTTGCTGTCCCACTCACATGGGGACTCCTCCACTCCCACTGCTTGGAGCAGAGGGAGGGTTCTGGCTCCTGCCCAGGCCCCCTGTCCCAGCAGCACTCACCAGGGCCCAGGCAGGGTCCTCGGGTGCCCGGTAGCGCAGCTCACACTGCAGCTCCATGTGCTTTGTGCCCCGCGCCACATCCCAGGCCAGGGCAATGCAGTCGGTCTGGAAGGGGATGGACTGGATGCTCTGCAGGGTTGGGGGGTCCAGCTTGGCTGCAGGAAGGGCAGGGGAGAGTTGGAGAGGTGTGTGGTGGGCAGTGCCCAGAGCCATGACCTCACATGTGCCTTTGTTAGTGCCAGGAGCTGCAGCCAGGGTGCTGCGGCAAGAAATGTGGGAAACCACCCCAAAACATTTAGGAGAATGGCTGGTGGCAAGGGACAGGAGCTGGTGTATGCCCCTGCTTGGGATGCAGTAATGCAACACTGGCACAGCTCTGCATTAATGCCTATGCAGAGAAAACAGATTCCATGGGGCCTGGTGCCTGGAACACCCCACATTTGGGTCTGCTCGGGGGTCAGAGTGTGGCACAGCCATGGGAGAGCTCAGCTGGTTCCTGGGCAGCCCTTCCCCAGCCCCAGATCAGGGCGGATAAATCTCTCCATCTGGGAAGGCTCCTTTTATAAATAGTTTATAGGCACAGGATCCATTATTAATAGAGCTGCTGAATAAATGGGTAATCAATTGCTGCAGGAGCTGTGGAGTGCAGCAGGTCAACTGGCAGCTCATAACCCGCCGTGCGTGCTGCTCGCTCTGCAGCGTGGCGCTGGCACCGATTCATCCCGGCAGGACATTCATCACAGAACCTGCCCATAAAATGGGCCCCACGTGCTTTAATGTCACTTTAATACCCCTGACGAGCTTCCCTGGCCCCTGACCTGTGTGCTGTCACTCACCCACGTCCATGGGGTCGATGTGGAGGTGCTCGGACTCGGCCGTGCCCAGGGCGTTGGTGGCAGACACCCAGATCTCCATTTGCCGGTACAGCTGCAGCAGCCGGCGTGGCACCGTGCAGTGGCTGTGCCCTCCTCGTGGGGTGCACCCTGTCACTGCCTGGGCTCTGCTCCTGCAGCAGACAGGGCAGTGAGCTCGGGCTCCTTGCTGTGGGGTTTGGCAGGGGATAATGGTCCTGGCACTTACCCCATGCATTTCAGCACGAAGCTGGTGGGGAGGTGGCTGTTGGTTCCCGGCTGCCATTGGCACGTCAGCCCGTAGTCATCGAGGTTCAGGACACAGCTGAGGTTGAGGGGCTTTGCAGGAGGGTCTGGGGGAGAAAGAGGCTGAGCAAGTGCCCGTCCCTACTGGGAAGGAGGGTGACCTGTAGTGGCAGCAGACTTACAGCCCGCCCTGATCTCGGCCATGCCAACGCGCTGCTTGGTCCCATTCCACTCCACACAGCAGAACAGCCTGGCCTGGGTGCGGTTGAAGCGGGGCAGGGTGAGGTTGGACACCTCTGTGCCCCCTGGACCCTGGCGCTGGCTCCCAGCCACAGGCTTGCTGTCCAGCATCCAGCTGATCTGGAGCCTCCCCTGCTCCAAGCCTTGGCAGAGCTCTCTCTGGATGGTGCAGGATGCCGTGACAGCCGAGCCCAGGAGCACAATGGGGGGGCTCACAGTCACCGAGGCACAGCCCAGTGTCCCTGCAGGCAGGAAAAACCTGTCACATCCTGGGCACAGCTGTGCCAAAGCCATCTCAGCTCCTCAGCGCCCGGGCAGGACATAGGGACGAGCCTCTTCCCTTAGATGGGCCCCCCACTCTGGAGAGGAAGAGCCGAGCGTTGGGCAAGGCACGGGCACGTGCCAGGCCCCATCCTGCCCGTGCCTGCCGTTCCTGCCTGCCCCGGGGCCCCGGCCAGGGCACAGGCTGCTGGGGATGCTGTGCCTGTGGCACAGGACAGGATGGACCCCGCACTCACCGCCCAGGTGGAGCAGCAGGAGCAGGGAGAGCTGCGGCAGGAAGGGTGTCCCAGCACCGCGCCTGGCCATGGTCTCCTCCGTGGCTTTGGCATCACCTGGAACGGAGAAAGCGGCTTGTCCTGGGGGTCGGCAAGGGCTGGGGACGAGGTGGGCTGAAGGAGCCGGGCTCCATTGTCACCGGCTCTTCCTGGAGCAGAATGTCCTTTCGCTGGCAGCGTCAGCCCTTCCCGCAGCCCTTCTGACACCTCCGCCCCCGGCTCGCCGCCCGCGCCGCCACAGCCGCTGGAGTGGGAAGCGCAGCGGAGAGAGCCCGGAACGCGGGTCCGTCCCCCCGCACCCGGCACCGTCCCGGGCACCACAGCACCCTGAGCCCGGCCGCAGGCACGGGCTGATTTTTATCTCCATTATCTCCAGCCGCTGCCGGGCAGAGATTTGCGGTTTGAGGGCGGGTGAGGGCGGCGGAGGGCGATAAGCTATAAGGAGAGGGAAGCGAATGACGGACAGCAGCAGAGCGGGACAGGCCGGGGCCGCGGGGTCCTGCCCACGCCCCTCCCGGCTGTCCCCTGCCTGCTGCTGGGAATGGCCCTGGAGGGGCGGCCGCCTCTGCCCCGGACGGGTCCCAGACACGTTCGTGGCCCAGGAGGGGCTGCCCACACTGTGCCCAGGTGCCCACAGCTCCTCACCCCCAAGCCAACATCCAGAGGGAGGTGAAGCACTCGAGTGTGGGAGTGGGACAGCGGCCAGCCCTGGGCACTCGGCACGTGTGGCTGTCCCAGGCAGGGGACGGGCAGAGCAGCCACGGACCAGATGCTGCTCTGTGTGACCTGAGTGGCACCACCCCTACCCCACCTCCATCCCTACCTCTCCTCCATCCCTGCCCGTCCTCCGTGTCCGGCGTGCCCGGGAGCCGCTCACCGCCCGCTCCGAGCGCGGGGCTCCGGCAGCCGGCGGCTGGCCGTGCCCGGAGTGTTTGCTAACATGCTGCTTTCCCCGTTAGTTCCTCAAAACCAGGGCCGTTAGTTGCTGTGACGCTCTGAAGAAGGTGATTGCAAAACACTTCCCTGAAGCCTGCGACCCCCTCCTCGCTCGCCGCAGGCAGGAAAGCCCAGGGGGCGCGGGCACCCCGAGCAGCGCCCGGCCTCCACCCTGCCCGCTCCAGGGCTGGGATTGGCGCAGCCGGGATGGGGCACGGACACTTCCTCACTGCAACTGCCCTGGGGCCACCCGGCTGGGCTGGGGGACGCGGCAGAGGGACACTGGGGGAAGTGGCAGGAGGCCATGGGCCAGGGAATGAGCAACTCAAGGGGCAGGAGGCAAACCCAGCTGTGTGACGCCACCTGGGAGCAGCTCACATCCCCAAGCCGTGTCTGTGTCCATGTCCACATAGTCCAGCTTGCCCCAGGGTGAGCAGCCCACAAGGGCAACCCAGTTCTGACCATTAACCCGTGTTATTTCACAGCTCCTTTTCTGGGGCCGTGCCGAGCTGCTGTGCCCACCCGTGCCAGGCTGGAGCACAGCCCCAGTGGGGAATCCCGTGTCTGGTGGGATGGGGCTGGCATGGGGGTAAACAGAGGTTTGCTCAACCCTCCCACACTCAGCCTTCGCAACCACGGCGGCTGTTGTGCAAAGAGCTGTTTACTCTGGCCAGGGGCGGTGTTTCATTTCCATGTTACAGGGCTCACATAGCCCCACGCTGCCAAAATCTGGGGGGCCAGAGCCAGCGCCCTGGGGGCAGAGTGTGTCAGTGGGGTGGGAGACCCGCCTGGGCAGATCTGGCTTTGCCTCCTGCAGAACCGGAGGGGACGGCCTGGGGCTCTCAGCACCGACCTCACAAGCCCGACGGTCCAAGCAAAGGCACTTTCCCCCAAACCTGCCCTGCTTGTAACGGGTCAGGCTGCTGGTAGGGGTGGGGTGGGGGCTCAGCACCCTGGGCTGGGGCACGGGGCCGATGCCCACTGCCTGCCCGGGCTGGGGGGAGCTGCCCTCGCAACATTTCCCTGGGGTGTAGCAACCTCCAGCACTTCGGGACGGAAGCCGGTGCCGTGCGGGCTGTTTACCAGCCGAGCAGGAATATCCGTGGGGTAGCCATGGCGACCCGGGCATCTCCGTGGGAACCGAGGGCGTAGCGCTGCAAACACCCAGCTGGACACCGGCAAGGGCCCGCCGCCGCTGGGGCCCCGCCGCAGGCTGGGATCCGGGCTGGGGAGGGGATTTTGCATCCCTCACCACCGCACGCCCGTCCTGGGGCTCGCCTCGCTCTGCTCGGCGGGGAAAGGCTCGTTCCAGGCGGCTCCGAGCGTGCCAATGCTCCGGGAGAGCCGCCCGGGAGCGGGGATGGAGCAGACGTGCCCTCTGTCAGCGCTCTCGGTTCCCCTTCGGCTCTGAGTCACGCTCACAAGCTCCCAGATCCCGTCCCTGCCATGGGACAGGAATGGGACGGTGTTCACAGGGGTCTCAGGTTGAGGGAAGAGATGAGGATTTGACTCCATGTTTCAGAAGGCTGATTTATTATTTTATGATATATGTTATATTAAAACTATACTAAAAGAATAGAAGAAAGGATTTCATCAGAAGGCTGGCTAAGAATAGAATAGGAAAGAATGATAACAAAGGTTTGTGGCTTGGACTCTCTGTCCGAGCCAGCTGGACTGTGATTGGCCATTAATTAGAAACATCCACATGAGACCAATCCCAGATCCACCTGTTGCATTCCACAGCAGCAGATAACCATTGTTTGCATTTTGTTCCTGAGGCCTCTCAGCTTCTCAGGAGGAAAAATCTTAAAGAAAGGATTTTTCATAAAAGATGTGTGTGACACAGGAACACGAGGCAGGGTGCAGGGTCCTGCAGGGGTCCCGAGCCGTGTGTCCCAGCCTGGCAGAGGGGCTGGGGCAGGAGGATGTGTGGAGAGGGAGCTGCTGGGGTGTGAGAGCCAGCTGGGTGCCAGAGGGTCCCACGGTGCAGGTGACACTGGCCATGGGGCAGGACAGCAAGGGGAGCACAGTTTGGAGGGAGGGTGGATGCTCACGAAGCTGTTTTGGGGTGAGTGGTGAGGCAGTGGCTCCCAGTTCGTGACATGAGAACCTCCCCAGGCTGAGGCCATCAGGCAAGGGGGAAGGTGGAAAGGGGAAGCAGCTGCGGGGCTTTTCCTGGTTGCAGTGTGTGGGATGGGGACTGAAGGCACTGGACAGCTGCCCTTGGGCCTGTCCAGACCTTGTGGGTGGCTCTGCTTGCAGTGCACAGGCAGCAGCCCCACATTCGGTGCTCAGGAGCTCTCAGACATCTCTCTGTTCCCAGTGCCTCTGATTCCATCCCTGCTGGGTGGATCATTGCTCTTAAACAGAATAAAGTACATTCCTGGTGCGTAGCAGCTCCACAGGCAGCAAAGCCCAGCTCCCCTAAAGGGATTTTCCCTTTCTTCTTTTCATTCCCTAAAAAAATAGAATATTGCCAGTCACGTAAGATGCAAGATCCAAGTGCAAAAGCTTCTGCAGTCTCTAATGGGTGAGGAGGGCTGGTTAATTGGTGCCCAATGCAATTAGTTCAGACTACCCCCTTGCTCAGCCACCAGCAATGAGGAGGGAGCAGAGGGCTCCCCATCAAGTGGGGAGAGGCGGTCAGGAGAGGACTCTTGGCTCTGGATGGCATCACTAGGGGACAGGGGGACATGGGCAGCCAGCCTGGAGCCACTCCTGGGACACCCATGCAGGACCCTCCTGTGTTTGCAGGCTCTGGTCACCCAAACACCAGAGAGGTCCCCAGTGCCTGTCCCTGCTGTGCCCCTGCCAGCTCCTCCCCAGCGAGGCAGCTGCAGTTTGGAGAGGATTGATGGCAGGGCTCCTCCAGGCTGACCTTGAACAGCTCCCGACACATTCCTGCAATTAATGAGGCAGGAGGATTAATTTCTGCGTGGCAGATCCGGGGAGGCCCTGATGGGCATGGGGAGGGGAGGAGGGGTGGGATGTGCTGCCATTATTCATCTCTGCTCTGCGAGATGCCAAAGTGGTGCCGGGGGGCTGCAGCTCCAGCTCAGCAGAGTGGTTTGACAGGGTGGATGGACAAGAGGGGGACATCCTCCATGGCATCACCTAGAACTTGCCTGTCCCTAAATTCCTGCCTCTGTTGCACAGGTGTCTGTGGCAGAAGAACCTGCCCATGAGCTTTGGCCTCTCACCCCTCATATTCCTGGAAATTCCTGCTCTTTTCTGCTGAGTCACTCCAGAGCTCAGACTTGTGAAGCGTTTCCTCCTCCTGCCATTGCTGAAAAGAAATTTCCCTTTGATGCTGCCTCCCATCAAACCACCTGGGCAGGGGCTTCTCACCCCCCCAGCACAGCCCCTTGCCTGGCTGTGCCCCTGGTGTGCCAGGCAGCAGCTCTGACTCTGATCCCAGCTCTCAAGGCTGCCTGGCCACTCCCGTCACTTCCCAGCAATCAGGCTGCAAGCAAAGCACTGTTATTTTTCTGCTCTAATAAACACCTCTGAGAATAATAGGAAAAAAACCCCCAGCTTTTATCAGGAGAAAAGGATACCTGGGGATTATTTACTCAGAGTCAATAGTTGCAGGTAGGGGCCGCCAGCCCAGGCAGGCACCGACAGCTGCTCGTGGCTGGAGCATTGCATGGAAAAGGGGCAAAGCTCTCCCAAGAGCTCCCCCCTTGCTGCTGCTGTATGAGCCCCCCATCTGGGCTGTGGAGACCCCCTTCATTCCCCATCCATGTCAGTCTGGGACATGCTGCCAGTGCCAGGCCCCTGGAGGGCACAGGAGGGCTCTGGGTGCTGGAGCTGTGGGGCAGGAGTGACTTGGAGCTGGCACTGCTCCTCTTCCAGGGGCTGAGATCTGGGAGAGCAAAAATCCACGGTCAATTGAGCTAATCACAAAGGCAATGAAATGTCCTCGTGAGGTTATAAACATCCCTGCTTGAACACAGTGACACAGGGAAATAGGAATCCAACCAAGCAGCCTCCAGAAGTGCTTTATTCCCCATTATTTTCATTAGCTGCCTTGTAATTTGATTTGTCCCTCTCCTGCTGCTGGCTTTTTCCATGGCCAAGAGGAGTGAGAGATGAAGCACCCCCAAATGAGCCTGACAGTGTGCAGGGGGGTCAGGAGTGACACAGCTCCCCTGGCTCTGTGTCTGTGCCCTGCCAGGTGGGACTGAAGCTTGGGGTGCCTGCACCACCCTCATGGCTCTGACACTGCCCAAACCTCCTGGCCAAGACTCCCTGAGCCTCAGGCTGTGGCTCCCAGTGCCATCAGTGCCCTCCTGGGGGCACAGGGTGAGCACTGTGTCAGCACCACCACCTGTCTCTGGGTGATCCTGTGCCCCCTGCTCCACGCTGACATCCTGTCCCCATTATCTGCAATTTCCTTGAAAGCTGTCAGGCATGGAAGGGGGCCCCTTTGCAAATGAAGAGAGGAGGAAACAACCAGGTCTGCATTTATCCCACTAGAAATTAATCCCCCCTTCTTATTTAAAGGTATCAGTGAATGAGGCCAAGTTGTTAAGTGACAAAAGAAAAATGATTCTTGCCTTCCAGGGTTATTAAAATCATGTTCTACAATTTTAGCAGCCACAAGGAAGCCCAGATAATGACAGATGATGATAATCCATCTCCAGCACAGCCTGGTCTATAATGATACTGCCCATATCTCTTGTATTACCACCAATTACTCAGTGTATAATGAAAATGTACATCCATTCTGGGAGCTGCATTTGCTGCCTCTGAATCCAATTTCTCTCTCTCTCCTTCTCCCAGTATTCTCCTGCCACAGCTGGAGCCCCACCATGCCTGGCTCTGGGATCTGGCTGGGGGGATCCAGCCTGTCCTGGCAGGGATTTGTGCCTGTGCGGGGCGTGAGTGCCCCTCACCTTGGCCTGGAGCTCCTGGGGCTGCACAAGGGCAGCACACGAGAGGCTTTGAAATGCAAATTGCAGGAGGAAGCTGAGGAGATACAAAGCAAAGTGGATGCTCTCTGCTGGCCGAGGTGGGAGGGTTGGCCCCTGCTGCCGAAATCCAAAATCGGGCTGGAAGCGGCTGTCCAAATGCTGAGGTGGCATAATCCTGCTCACACAGCATCGTCCTGCTGGGCAGAGCATCATCCCCTCGTCACAGCATCATTCACAGAATTCACAGAATTCAGAGTTACTGGGTTGGGAGAGACCTTCAAGACCATAGAGTCCAACCCAGCCCCAACCCCTCAACTCAACCCTGGCACCCAGTGCCACATCCAGGCTTTGTTAAACACAACCAGGGATGTTTAACATTATCCCCAGATATGTGAAATCCAGAACTTTATCACCCTTTCTGTAAAGAACTTTTTCCTAATATCCAGCCCAAATTTCCCTTGGCACAGCTTGAGGCTGTGTCCCCACTGGGCAGAACAGAATCCTGCTGGGCACAGCATCATCCCAGAGGGCACAGCACCATTCTGCCCAGCTGGCAGCAGCTGTGTGGAGCTCCAGCCTGGAGCAGAGCTGCCACGACAACCCCACTGTCACCTTCGGATGTCTGGAGGTGACAGGGTCACACCCCTCCCTTGATGTTTTCTTGGGGAAAACATCCTCCTGAGCTTTTCCAGCCCCCTCCCGGGGAGAAGCTGTGCTCCCTGCACTGGCACCAGCTGCATTTCACAGCAGCATTTAATCCTGTTAAATCAGAGTGGGAATCACTCAGAGCCAGGTGGGCACCTGATTGCAACTGGATCCGCTCCCGCTGCAGCACCTGGAAGCAGCGCCAGGCTGTGTAAGATTAATGTGGACATACAGTTCATCTGGACTCTATTGTCTTTCACTTGATTCAGGTCAAAAAGCAGCAGACAACATCTTTTAAGATGAAAACATAATCTTTTGGAAAATTGAAAATACAGATCGTGGTTTGGGCAGCAGTCTGGGGGTGTGCTGCCACCAGGGCCTCCAGTGCCACTCCAGAGACCCTAAGCCTGCATGGGGGGGTGTGAAAAACACCTATTTTATCATTGTCTTTTCACAAATATTAAAATGAATATTGTATGTGTTATGTTAGAAAGTTATGCTGTATTAATTTTCTTAAGTAGTGTGTTAAATATAGCTTTAGGTTATAACAAAATGTTAAAATAGAAACTATGCTATGTAAGATAATTTTTTGAAAGAAAGGACTCCAACCGAGATAGCAGCCACAGGACACCTAAATCTTTCAGAGAAAAAGAATTTATTGCTCCATTAAGAGAAGAAACAAACTTCTTCCCACCTTGCTCAGCCCTGAAGAGGCGTCAGGATTCAGAGGAAGAAGCTGACACTGCCCAGACAGAATCCTGTGTTTGAATGGAATTTATGCATCATGTATGAAGTGTATGAATATGCAACAGGCTGTTGCTTTGAAGGGTTAATCCTCTGTTAACCTGTGTCCTTTTTTGGGCTTGTGCTGCCCAGAAAGAGGTACCCAGACAGTCTGTAACTCTTTGTTTCTATTGTCTCATATTGTCCTAATCCAAATTGCCCAAATTATTATTACTCTAATTATATTGCTATTTTTATAACCATTTTATTATTATCAAACTTTTAAAATTTTAAAAACAAGCGATTGGCATTTTTCACAGGGGACACCTGCACGGGGGTCCCTGGAGCAGAGGAGCCTCCTGTGCTCATGGAGAGGAGCTGGCACTGGGAAAGCTCCCAGAAAACATCCTGTGTGTGCTCTGGGGTGGCTCTGCCTGCCCTTCCCAACACCTGCCCTGCTGAGCACTGAATCTCCCAATGAAGAGCGAGCTCACCACAACGGGGCCGGGCCCCTGTAAAGGTTTTTCCTTGGAGCAGAGCTCCACAGCCAGTTGCCTCATTAACACGGCTCTCCAGGTAGCAGAACTTGCCTCGTTATTTCTTGAATTAAACGCCTTTGTTTTTCATAACTTTGTGCAATAAATCTGTGTGTGTTTAATACATAATTAAGGGCTCCTCCTGCTCTGAGCTGCTCTGAGCAGAACACCCAGTACCGCCTTCCCCAGCACAACTTTACATGAGTTATTAAAGAACAGAGGTGCAATCTATTAATTATTTCATAAATATTAACAAGCCCTTAATGGCTGCAATCCTGGAATAACAAGTTCCCAGGGAGTTCAGTTTTAAACAGGCTGTTAACCACACTGGCCACTGGGAGCCCACAGGTGTGGCAATGGCAGCAGGAGCAGTGCCAGTGCCAGCTGCTGTGCTTGGATCCCTTGGCAAGTCAGCCCTGAACTGAGGATAGAGCTTGGGTCACCAGAAATATGGTTTTAAATCGAAGGACAACAGGTTTAGACAAGATATTGGGGAAAAAATTCTTTCCTGGAAGGGTGGTGTGGCTCTGGAACAGGCTGCCCAGAGAAGCCGTGGCTGCCCCATTGCTCAAGGCCAAGCTGGACAGAGCTTGGAGCACCCTGGGATGGTGGGAGGTGGCCCTACCCATGGCAGGGGGTGGAATGGGATTTTTTTTTAAGGCCTTTTCCAACCCAAACCAGTCTGAGGTCCTACAGGCAATGCTTCAGGTGGGTGGCAGCTCCCATGTGAACGAAGCGAGTCCAGGCTCCCTCACCCAGCAGACTGGCACCTTCCAGAGAGTTCAGCTCAGGGCAGCCCCTGCACAGCTCCTTAAACTGCCCTGAGCCTGTTCTCACTCACCACCACCCCCCTGCAGCAGCAGCAGCAGCTGCAGAGTTATGGAATAGCCAATCCAGGTTGGCAGCTGGCAGTGCTGAGGTGTCCCTGCAGCTCCCCAGGCCCTGCTCATCCTCTGCTTTCCTTCCTGGAGACGTGGACATCCTGCTCTTGGGTCCAGGAGAGATTATAGGGGCAACCTGGGAGCCAGGGCTGGCCCAGCACAGGATAAGGCTGCACTCTCAGGGGTGGGAGCTGGCAGGAGGATCCACAGCTGCCTGTTTGGCAGCACTTCTGGAAACACATCCCCAGCCCAGGCTGCCAGCAGGGCTGGTGTGCAGCAGTGATGCCTTGGAAGCCTGGGATGACACTGATTCATTGGGGCAATTAAAGCTCTTTCTGGCCTTTCCTCAGCAGCATTTTGGCATTTGATTCCTCATGAGTTACAGCACCTTCCTCGCGTGGAGACATTTATAGCCATGAATTTTGCAGAGCCCAGTAGGGCATAATTACATTCTGAGGGGAGGCAGGAGATCCAGGCATGGGCATTCCAGCCAGGAGCCTCTGTGAATTCCCACAGGCTGGGGCTTCTGAAAGCAGGAAACACCGAGCCAAACCCAGGGGGCCTGGCATGTTCTCATTCCAAAATTAATTTCACTGTGAACATTCTCTTTGCTGAGGGAATATCCCATGGACCAAGCAGGAATTCCTTGTGGAGCATCACTCTAGGGCACCTGTCTGGCCACATCCCTGCCCTTCTTCAGGCCTGGGGATGGAGAGGGGGATAGAGAGGGGGATCCTTGGGGGATGGAGAGGGGGATGGAGAGGGGGATATTTGCGGGATGGAGGGGGGATACTCAAGGGATGCTCAAGGGATGGAGAGGGGGATCCTTGGGGGATGGAGAGGGGGATATTTGGAGGATGGAGAGGGGGATGTTCAGGGGATGGAGAGGGGGATACTCAGGGGATGCTCAAGGGATGGACAGGGGCGTGTTTGGGGGATGGAGAGGGGGATCCTTGGGGTATGGAGAGGGGGATGCTCGAGGGATGGAGAGGGGGATGCTCAGGGGATGGAGAGGGGGATGCTCGGGGGATGGAGAGGGGGATCCTTGGGGTATGGAGAGGGGGATGCTCAGGGGATGGAGAGGGGGATGCTCAGGGGATGGAGAGGGGGATGCTCGGGGGATGGAGAGGGGGATCCTTGGGGGATGGAGAGGGGGATGCTCAGGGGATGGAGAGGGGGATCTTTGGGGGATGGAGAGGGGGATGCTCGAGGGACGGAGAGGGTGATGGAGAGGGGGATCCTTGAGGGATGGAGAGGGGGATGCTCAGGGGATGGAGAGGGGGGTGTTTGGGGGATGGAGAGGGGGATGCTCCGGCACTGCCTGGAGGGCAATCACGCCCGGATCCGCTCCTGCATCCCGCGGCTGAGGCTGTTTCGCCTTCTCGGGGCCGTCAGGCAGCGGCAGCCCGGCTCGGGCACACCCCGAGATGAATATTGATGGCGGCTGGATGTGGGGAACGCGCTAATTTAATCAGGGTGACAGGAGCGGGGCTCCCCGGAGGCGCCGCGCTGCCGCTTGCTGACATTAATGTTACTTTGTGTCACAAGGCATTTTTTAATGTATCTTGCCAGTAAAATAATCAGCCTTCTCCCGGGTACAGAGGCACTTGTTTCTCATCCATTATGATACAGACGTCGCTCCTCAGCTGTCATTAGCGCACGAGAGGGGAGTCGGGGCAACACGTCTGGTATATTTAGAAGTATGACACGGATGAGGAACATATTCTTGCCTTTCAAAGGCAATAAACAGCCTCTGTCGCGCAGCTTCCCGCAGGGCAGCACGCAGAGGTGGTGGTGCTGCAGAGCCCACCCAGCCCCGAGGTCTGTGCCGGGGGAGCAGAGGCTGGTGCCAGGCTCAGCCTGGGGAAGAGTGGGACTGGGGGGTCCTGGGGGACCCCTGTGTCGCCGGCTGGGGTCTCTGTACAAATCACAAACAGGGTGGGACTGCTGGGGAAGGCACCTTGAGCTGTTTTATTGTCCAGCATCAGTCTCATTCCATGGTGATGACAATGGGAAGGTGCCACCAGCTCACATCCCAGGCAGCAGACTAAGAACTCAATGTTACTTAATGTCCCTTTAAGAGTTTTTTGGCCAGTCACACAAAGCAAAAGCACAGTGACAGTAGTTCCATCTAGTCACTATAAGCACACGTACCTTTGGTTAAAAAAATGCTTGCTTATTTTGAATATGATACCTACTTGTAAGCTTTAAAACACAACGCACAGAGCTCCATTATTAAGCTTCAGCCTTCCTAATATCTCTCTAGATAAACTTTCTGTAGCTTAGAGAGCTGTTCTGACAAGCGTTAATACGCAGACCATTGTTCTATTTGTCCTTGCTTTCCTACAGTTTAAATACTTTTTCTGCTGACCAATCTCATGGCTGCTGCTCAGCTCTAATCACAGTTCTGCCGTCTCTGGGGCCTGCCTTTTGCAGCTTTCCCCAAACCCTCTGATTTTGTGGATTCCCATACCCTGTTTCAGTGCCTTGGAGCTGGGTGATCTGTGTGAGAGCACTGGCAAGGACATCTTGGACCAGAGCAGCCCCAGGGGCACCTCAGGCCCTCACCTGGCAGCTCAGGGCTGACATGAGCCAGGGCACAGGGCTGGGGGGCCAGGCCAAAGCACCCCCAGGCACAGCGAGGCCTGCAGCTGGCTGCCTGTGCTCCCCTGGCCAGAGATCTGAGGCAGTTTATCAATTTATGTGGGGAGATTTCAGCTCACCTTCAAAGCCCCTGACTCCTCGGTGAGCAGCCCTGCTCGTTCTGCTCATGCATCTTTAATCCTGAGTGAAAAACGAGGAGTTTTTTTCCCCTTTTCTTTGCACTGTTTGGCTTCAGAGACTGGGATAACAACATCAAACCTCCTCCTCAAGCAGACCCAGAGGGGCTTTCTGTTCCCCAAAAAGCACCACATTGCCTGCCAGGAGCACGAGGGGGACACAGAATGAGCAAAGTTGGGGAAGGAGGAGCCAGGCAGCTCCTGGACAGTGGGGATGAGCCCCCCATGGGGCACAGAGTGACCAAAGCTGGGGGAGCAGGAGCCAGGCAGCTCCTGGGGAGTGGGAATGAGCCCCCCCATCACGGCCACTAAGGCAGGAAGCACTGAGAGGAGCCAGACAGGCACTTGAAGAGCATTAAACCCACTGATGGGTCAAAATGCAACTTGAGCTCTTCCCCCAGCAGGGTCCAGCTGAAGCTCTGGGATCAGCAGGGAGAGCAGCAGCGCCTGGTGGGAGCACAGGGATATGCTGGCTTGTTTTGAGTTTATTCTATTATCTGTTGTTTTTTTTTTTTCCAAGAGGAAAAAAATCGCTATGGCAACTTCTGCAACCGCGGCGCTCCTGGGAGACTGACTGCGAGTGAGACTTGCCACTCATCATCTGACAATGTTAATCTGCCGGATTTACATAGTAATTAATGTCAAGAGGCAATCTACGACTTGAGCAATCAGGGTTCCTGTGCATTAAGTCTGACTCCGAAGACAGCAATACATAATTGTGTGTGAGAAAGGCATTTAACCCCTCGTGGGCTTTCCCCAGGGAGTGGGAGGGTCGGGCCGGCTCTCCCCTGTCCTGACACTCATGTGGTGCTCAGAAGAACTTCAGACCTCCCTGACCCTGCTGAGCTCGGGGCTCTCTGGGCCACTCTGGCTGCAGCTCCCAAATCCTCTTTGCCCTTGAACTTTTCTGAGCAGACAACTCCTGCTCAGGTCCAGCCTTTCCTGTGTTTTCCCTGCATGCATCGTGAACTCAGCAGCTGCAGGACCCCTCTGTAACCACTGCAATAACCCCGAGCAGCAGCAGGGTCACCCCCAGCTTTGGGATGCCCCCCTGCATCCCCCTTCCCACTCCAGCCATTCCCATCCACTCTTCCAGGCCCTTGGGAAGGCCTCAAGGGGAGCCAGGCAGTTCAGTCCAGTTCACTTCTGGAACTGGAGGAGAGAATGAGGGGATTGAGGGAGGGCAGGGCAACTTTTCTGCCACACAACCAACCTGGTGCTGAGGGGTTGCTCACATCCTCCTCTGCATCCTGGGACAGGGCTCAGTCCCTGCCTCCCAAAACTCCTCCAAATCCCTGCCTCCAGCTGATCCTGCAACCTCCTCAGTAGAGAATAAAGCTCTGCTGAATCCCAGCATCCTTTCTTCCTCCCTCCTTTCAGCTGGATCCAAAAACTTCAGAGGAGGAATGAAAAAAAAAAAATCTAATTGATTTCTTCCGTATTAACAAGTCAATCATTAGGGTGGGTTTTTTTAATGACTCATAAGCAAGCTTGACGTGTCTGTTAATTAAATAGCCATCCCAGCTCTAATCTGCTGCAAGTTAATCATTTGGGGAATTAAAAGGTGTCAGTGCTGAATACCTCATTACTGCAAGTGCTCGCCTGCCCTTGCTGCTGGAGGAGCCTGGGTGAGGATGGGACTGAGCCCTTTGAGCCCCAAACACCCCAAACCTGCTTTCCTGCCTGTTCCAGACTGCAATGCAAGATGTTTTCAGTTACCATCTGTGTGGCAGATTGCCTTTGTCAAGTGGGCAGTTTGCCTTATCTCTCTTTGAGTGACCACAATCACTCCTCCCTCAGGAGGGGACACCTGCTGATAACAGCTATGGAATGTCCCTGCATGGCTGATAAGAACTACAGCATCCCATTGGCAGATGGGAGCCCAGAGGGAGGAGCCAAGCATTCCTACCCGGATAGAATCTGGAGATTCTGGAACACCAGCACGGCTTCTGCACTGCATTGCCCAGAGGAACAGCAGCTGCCTCTTGCCCTGGATCTGCAGAGGCAGAGACTGCACCTTTCTCCAGGATCCCTGCTCCAGCAGAACCAGCCCTGGCACTGCAGGAGGGCTGAGCCACAATTCCAATGGTTCTGCTGCCACCAGCCTGACACACAGGGTGTCAGGCTGGGTTCTGACTCTGGCACTGTTGCTTTAGTTCACTGCATTGTTTATTTTATCCTTTTTTTTTTTCCCTAATAAAGAACTGTTATTTCCTGCTCCCATATCTTTGCCTGAGAGCCCCTTAATTTAAAATTTATAGCAATTCGGAGGGGTGGGGAGGGTTTACATTCTCCATTTCAGAGGAGGCTCCTGCCTTCTTTAGCAGCCTCCTGTCTTTCCAAAGCGAGACACTGCCCCCCTCAGCTGCCCTCCTGCCCCAGACCCTCACCCACTGTTTCCTCCTACCAAGCCCACCCAGCTCCCTCACACCCATTATCCCAAGGTGACTGAGCCATGCTCCTATCATGGGCTGATGGAATGGGACAATTTCAGGGGTGAAAAAATGGTCTGCTTTAATTTGGAGAGCAGGGTTGGTGCCCCTGGTCAGGCTCTTTTTAGTGTCATCAAAATTGGTATTGATGGAACCACCACAACTGAATTTATTGGCTCAGTGCACAATCCTGTGACCAGCCATGTGCAGGAGCTGAGGGATGGGATGGGATGGGATGGGATGGGATGGGATGGGATGGGATGGGATGGGATGGGATGGGATGGGATGAAAGTGGGTCCTTCCCAGCCTTGTGGGAGAACCTATGGGGGGAAAAAAAACCCTGGAAAACAATTTAAGAGAAATCCTCCTTCTGTCTTGTTGTGGTCAAGACCTTTAGGTTTAAAATCCTTCTGCAGGGTGTCAGCATCCCACAGGCTGCGCTGGTCATGCAGAGGGGCAGAGGATTTACAAGCCCATTAAAGGCTCCTGGGTTAAATCTTAATTAGAAATTCCTCAAAGACACTTCTCCTGCCTCCAGAAGGTCCTGGCCCAGCCCTATTGCTCCCTTGCCTTCCCAGCTGCTCATCCAGCAGTAAATACTGATTCCTTGTATTTCCTGCCTTTTCCACTGCTTTATGAAGGTAAACAACAAGAGGGCAAACAGGATGATTCTGCTGGTGAGTGAGGGATGCAGCTTCACGTTGCTGTGTGAACTGTATTAATCACTGGGTGACATGCTGGCTACTGGCCTGATGCGAGATAACGAGAGGTAATTAGTTACTAAAATTAGGAGGTGGGCAGGTTGCCAGTTGTTTACAGGTGCCATGGTGATGGGGGCAGCCAGGAGAATTGCCTTTTCCAAGGGATCAAAGCTTGTTTTAAAACATTTGGTTCAATTATGGACCAAAGGCTGAACTCTGAGCAGCAGCAGAACAGGAACCAAGGTCTGCAGGGTCTCTGCCCCAGCTGCAGTGGGAATGTGTTGGAGCATGGATGGGATGTGTAGCCACCAGGGAATTTGGGAACATGCCCTGCGCCCTCCCAGCCCCTCACAGCTGCTCAGGGCCTGCCTGGAGCATTCCCAGACACCGAGGTCAGGAATGGATGCACGGGAAGGAAGATGTGGTGGCACAGTGAGGGCTTCCCACAGCACCCCAGGCACCACCCGCCCTCCTGCCCTCCTCCCAAGGGGCAGCATTTCCTCTCCACATCCCCGTGCCCAGCACACAGCACTCACTGGCACTGCAGCCTCCTCATGGCTGGGACAGGAGGAGAAGGCAGCAGGAGCAGCTCAGGGGAAGCCTTCAACCTCCCAGAGGCAGGATTTCAAGTTTTTTCCTCCTACCCAGTCAGGTATTTCACTGGTGTGAGCTGAGGGAGGCTGATGAGTGAGGGCTGGCTTGAAGTGAGCATCCTGCACCCTGCTGAGCCCAGGCTCCCAGTCAGGTCACACCAGCCCCAGCACAGCAGCTGGCACTGGCCATGGGCTGGCACAGCGGTGGCCAAGGGGCCACAAAAGCTGTGAGCACGTGGAGCTGGGCTTTTCTCCTCTCTGAGATCCCTGGGTGATACCAGTGTGAAATAAACAGGGCAGGAGGCTTTTTCTCCTTTTAATGCCTTTATTAAAAATGATTGGCTCAAGATTGGGAAGCTCAATGGGCCCATGGTCTGCTGCTGCTGTCACCAGGGTCACTCAGAAGAGGAGAAATGTGCAGCTTTGTCCACTAAAGGGCACAGCTGGGGAGCCCATCCTCACAAGAATAGTGGGGTATACCCCGTGTTGTGACTTCTGTTTTCTCCAGGCTCAGGGATTCTGGTTCCAGCTGAGGTCTTTGCTCAGGGTGAGGGGCAGCAAAGGTTCTCAGCACCTCTGCAGGCTCGGTACCTTGTTCCTCACGTCCAGACATCACTCTGATCTCTTAATTCTGTGTTGGCTCGTTGTTTTTGGGGTGCTTTCAGTAAGTTTGGTGGGGTATCTTCCCATGGCATGCTGGTCTCAGGGATATTTTGCATGCCTCTAATGCCCCCCCATGTCCCCTCCTCTCACTGTGGGGAGAAGGACAACTTAGCCCCAGGCAGGGCCTTCCCGATACAACGGACAGGTGATTACAGTAACAGACAGGTAGAACTTCCACCTTGGCAGCAACTGGTTTAACTGGTTCTGCAACCCTTTTGTTTTTCCAAAAAAACGGCAGATTTTTTTTTTTACTCATAACAGGTGGAGCAAAGCCCAGTTGGTCAGGACACACAAGGTGGCCCTGGGGTGCCCTGGTGTGGCAGTGCCAGGGTGCCACACGTGCCTGGCCATGTGCAAGGTGGCACACGTGGTGTCACCAGGGCTGGGAACCCTCCCCTCCCTTTCCCAGGCACTGGAACAAGAGCCACAGGGAGAATTCGATATTTTCCCCTTGCAGATACGAGGGATGTGGGCAGAAAATATCAGCTGCCACTTGGCGAGGGGTGCAGAGGCCAACTCCATTAAAGCTGCTGGAATTGGTACATTTGACACGACACTGGCCATAACTTAAAGCCAGAGTATGAATAATAGAGCTCAGCACTCAGACCTGCAAGAGAAATATATCTGATTGTTGGATCGCCTGCTGCTCAGAAACAATCCCAAATCAATTCCTGCGTGTCTGGAGCGCCGGGCAGAGCAGCCCTCCCTCCCTCCCTCCTCCTCCTCCTCCTCCTCCTCCTCCTCAGCTGCTGTCCCCGAACAAAGCGCCACCAGGTCCCCTCACCGACGTGATGAGCCCGGCGTTGGTCGCTGTGCCCTGAGCCAATTTGCCCATCATTAAAAGTAATGTCTGTGCTGGGTGTAGGGAGCTGGGGGCTCTGAGAGGACGCTGTGCCCCTGCAGGCCGGGGAGATGGAGCAGAGGGAGGCAGAACGGGGATGCTGCAAGTGGCGTGACCGTGCCTGGATCCCCGAGGGAGCCCCCAGGGACATCCCGCGGGGCACCAGGGCCCTTCTGGTGGTCTGTAGCAGGAAGGGTTAGTTTGGGGATAGATTTTGGAGCCTCCAGGTGTTGGCAGGTGTCCTCCAGAAGCGCTGAGCACAGGTGTCCTGCCCGCAGGGGCTGCCCCATCCATCCCCTCCCCACGGGTCTGGATGAGGGCTGGAAAATGGGGCGCTGCCCATCAACAGGGGCTGGAAACACTCTGTAACTGGAAATTTACAGTTTGTGTTCATTTAACAGTTTGTTTGCACATTCTCTGTTGTGGTTGTTTGTTTGTTGTTGGGTTTTTTTTTTTTAAATTTTTTTTTTTTTGGTTTTCCCTTTACCTTTATTTACTTTATTTGAGTTTATCAGTTTATTTATTCAACCTTCTTTGCCTAAATCCCATTTTTTTTTTGCACAGCCCAGGACTGGAGCACAGCAGGGACTGGAGGAGCATCCCTGTGTGGGAGAAGAGGGAGGGAGGGAGATCGGGAGGGCACGGCACAAAAACCTCGCTTTGGTTTCCCTCTAAGGGAAGGGACAGTGAATTAGAGAGACATCAAGAATTCAGCTGCCAGCCTGAAAAACCTGGTGGTTGCAGGAGGTTTGAAACCCATTTTCCAAGCAGTATTAATTCCCACAACATTATTTCCCACAATATTAATTTCAAGCAATATTAATTGCAACACGGGAGCATCCTTGCGTGGGAGAGGAGGACGGGAGGGAGATCGGGAGTGCACGGGAATTCCCGTCGGGATTTCTCAGGCTCAGCCATGGCACACGGCCATGGCAGATCCCTGGTTAATCCTCTCATTGCCGAGGTGCTTAAGGAGGGATTACAGCCTTGGGTTCGTGGTTCCTGGCAGTGTGGCAGCGGCCGGGGAGTTGTCACAGGGAGGGTTCCCTGCGCTCAGGGGTTCCCCGTGTGCTGCCCTCCATCATTCTCACCGCTGTGCTGGCTTTTACAGCAGGAGACAGGGCTGATCCAGCTGGTAAAACGCCAAATGGGCAGCCCCGGCCGTTTTTAGCCTGTGTCAGCCCCTCGCAGCCCCTGTGTGCTGCCGCCGGTGCGGTGCCGAGCTCCGGGGCCGCGGGGCTGCAGGGCTCGGTGCGGCAGCCAGGGAGCACAATTGCTGCATCTGCTGCTGCTGCTGCTGCTGCTGCTCACGGCCGGCTCCACCGGGGATGGATCCGGTGTGTCTGATCCGAGGGGAGCACCGGGGATGGATCCGGTGTGTCTGATCCGAGGGGAGCACCGGGAATCGCTCCGGTGTGCCTGATCCGAGGGGAGCACCGGGAATCGCTCCGGTGTGCCTCATCCGAGAGGGGCTCCGGGGATCGGCCCGGTGTGCCCCATCCGAGGGGAGCACCGGGAATCGCTCCGGTGTGCCTCATCCGAGAGGAGCAGCGGGGATGGATCCGGTGTGCCTGATCCGAGAGGAGCACAGAGATCCCGGTGTGCCTCATCCAAAGGGAGCACGGGAGACCGGCCCGGTGCGCCTGATCCGAGGGGAGCACTGGGGATTGGCCTGGTGTGCCTGATCTGAGGGGAGCACCGGGGATCGGTCAGTGTGCCCCATCTGAGGGGAGCCCGGCGATGGATCCGGTGTGCCTCACCCGAGAGGAGCACAGGGAATCGCTCCGATGTGCCTCATCCGAGAGGGGCTACGGGGATCGGTCAGTGTGCCTCATTCTAGAGGGGCACAGAGATCCCGGTGTGCCTCATCCAAAGGGAGCATGGGAGTTCGGCCCGGTGTGCCTGATCTGAGGGGAGCACAGAGATCCCGGTGTGCCTGATCCGAGGGGAGCACAGAGATCCCGGTGTGCCTGATCCAAGAGGAGCACAGAGATCCCGATGTGCCTGTTCAAGGGGAGCACAGAGATCCCGGTGTGCCTGATCCGAGAGGAGCACAGAGATCCCGGTGTGCCTGATCCAAGAGGAGCACAGAGATCCCTGTGTGCCTGTTCCGAGAGGAGAACAGAGATCCCGGTGTGCCTGATCCAAGAGGAGCACAGAGATCCCGGTGTGCCTGATCCAAGAGGAGCACAGAGATCCCGGTGTGCCTGATCCAAGGGGAGCACAGAGATCCCGGTGTGCCTGATCCAAGAGGAGCACAGAGATCCCGGTGTGCCTGATCCGAGGGGAGCACAGAGATCACTCCGGGTGCCTCATCCCGCCCGGCACAGCCCGGGGCCAGCGGGGTCTGTCAGTGCTGGAGTGCCCTGAAAGGAGGAGCCAGGACAGGAGGACGTGGCTAGAGCCAGGACAGGGGGACACTAACAGGAACCAGGACAGGGTGACACAACCAGAGCAAGGACAGGGGGACATACAATTGGAGCCAGGAGAGTGGGACATTCAACAGGAGCCAGGACAGTGGGACATTCAACAGGATCAAAGACAGGGTGACACAACCAGAGCCAGGACAGGGTGACAAAACCAGAGCCAGGACAGGGTGGCAGCTGGAGCAAAGACAGGGTGACACTGAACAGGAGCAAGGTCAGGGTGACATTCAAGGGCACGAGGCACCTCCCGATGTGCCCCCATCCCCTGCAGCCCTCCCAACCCTTCCAGGGAAATTCTGCAGGAGTAATTGCAGAACGCTCTGGTGCATCACACGCAGCCTGCGATGTTATTAACTCGGCAGCGAGGAGCTGGCAGGAAAGCAATCGGGCTGTTTCCCCAAGACTGAGCCAGGGATAATTGAGTTGAATGGGAAGGAATTGCTGCTCTTTGTTAGATGATCTTCCAGCCCTTCCACACTGATCTCATTTTGGGTTATTCAAACAGACTTTTGAATTAAGAGATGAAGTTGTTTCAAAACATTACAAACCTTTTAGAAAAACTTGGAAATTCTTCCTGTTTATACATAATCTGGGTTTAAGCATCATCTGGGGGGGGTCTCAGCAGGTGAAACACAAACTGCCCATCCCATCCTGTCCCTCTGTCCTGCCACACTGGGGGCAGCCCCATCCCAGGGAGGGGAGCTCAGTGAGGGATCTGTGGAGCTCAAGTTATCCAAAGTACAGCGAGCTGGCAGAAAATCAATGCTGAAATATGGCCAGCTGTACTCCCTCCCTTAACTAGCTCCTTTAAGACTGTTTTAAGATGCAATTATTTAAGGTTAGCGAGGTCAAGTACACAGCACAATAGTGCTGAAAATTAACTACACCATGTAATACTGCTGAAAGTTAACTACACAGTGTAATACTGCTGAAAACTCCCTGTTTGAGCAGTTTTGCCCCAATAACGGGGACTCCTCCCTGGCATTTGTCTGACCCGTGTACTAGCTCATCCTAAATGCAGGAGAACCCAGAGCTTTCCTTCTCTCCAGGCTCTGAGATGTGCAAGAATCCACAAAAATCTGCACCACTTGGAGTAAACCCAAGGGAGATGGCAGTGCTGGTGGCAACATTTTGGCCTGTGTTCATAGGAGGAAAAACATCAGCTGGGTAGAAACAATAATCTTATAAAAACACAGGCATTGCTTCATAGCTACATCCAGGTAGGAGTGAAATGGGGCTCTGCAGGAGGAGGAGGAGGAGGAGCCCTCAGCTGAGTGTTTTGATTGATTAAGATGCCAATCACAGCAGGGTACCAGCTCCTGCCAGTGCAAATGAAACCCCTTCAACAGCAATGTCTGTGCCACACGAAGCTCCCCAAGCCCTCCCTTGGTTCCTCTCCCTCAAAACACCTCCAGACAGGCGGGACCTTGAGAGGAACCGGGGGGCTCAGGGGCTCCATGAGCTGGGGTCAGTCAGGCCCAGGGTGCTGATAACAGCAGGTGGATGTATAGGGCTGGAAAACAACCTGGAAACAGCAATTGATTAGGAGAGAATTGATATTGAGGCAGCACAGGAAGGGTTAAATGTGGAGAGTGAGGGACCCACTCACACCAAACCTGCAGTGGCTCCCTGCTGCCAGCACTGACAGCCCAGAGCTGATGGAAACAGAGCATTTATACTGAGTTTATTAATTTTCCTACATAAAGGGATGCTGCCAGAATAACAGGCTCTTCCTCCCACTAATAATAAAATCCATATTCAGGAAGTTTGGAATGAATTTCTCTGTGCATTTGCACCTTAAGCTGTCAGCAAAAATTGGGTTGTAAATGGGAATTGGCTGTGCTGGGAGTGCCCAGGGGGCTGTGGGGACTGCAAGGGCAATTTGTGCTGGGAAAAGCCAGGCAAAGCTCCCCTGCCCTTTCTCTGAGGATGAGGGACCCTCAATTGTGATGACTTTTTGTCTGTAAAAGGAAATTATTGCCCCTTTTGATGTGGTTCACCCCAAGGTTGGTGTTTTCCCCATCCTTGTTTGCTCCAGGATAGTTTATACCTGGTTTTCACCTCTAATTAAAGATAAATCAAATTTGGCAATGACAAAAAGTAATAAAAATCTCATCAGAAACAAGTATCCATCCTTGCAGAGGTGCCAAATCCTAGGAACCACGTGCCCAACCCACTCCCTGACACCCTCTCCCTTCTGTCCTGGTCTCTGTCCATCCCACTCCTTGTCATGATTTCCATCCCAGCCCTGCTCCCCTGGCTCTTCTGCTTGGATGAAGGGGCTCTTTATCCCCAAAACTGCCTGATTTTGTGGCCCCAGCTACTCCAGAGCCTCCTGCGAAATCAATGACAACAAAACTGGGGCCTTGTCTGAATTAATTTTGCTTCAAATCGAAAAAAAAAATACTTGCAAGAAAAAGAATTAATTATTCACTAAGCTCTTAAGATAATAAAGATAAAAATTAAGCTTGGATTTCAAGACAGAAAATAGTTCCTCTCCTGTTCAAACATAAATTAGGAGTGCAGATAAATGCTACACAACTCCAAATTCATTTTAATTTCTAAGCAGCTATACAATATTCACAGGCACAGAAGGGATTCCTTGTCTCACCCCTGAGATTACTGTGTTGGCACCATGGGTAACCAGCTCCTGAAACCCACCTGGATGGGGAAAGGCTGAAATCCACCTGGATGGGGGCAAGGTTGAAACCCACCTGGATAGAGGAAAGGCTGAAACCCACCTGGATGGGGAAAAGGCTGAATCCCACCTGGATGGGGAAAACACTGAAACCCACCTGGATGGGGAAAAGGCTGCACAGCCCCTCCTGGATGGGGGAAAGGCTGCACAGCCCCTCCTGGATGGGGGAAAGGCTGCACAGCCCCTCCTGGATGGAGCTTTCATCTGACAGGATAAATCCCAGAATCACTTGAGCTGGAAAAAGACATTAAAATCCAGTCCAACCATTCCCTCAGCACTGCCCATCCATCCCATGTCCCCAAGTGCCACATCCATGTCTGTTAAACCCTGCCCTGAGCTGGTGCCTGTTACAGTCCCTGTCAGCCCTGCTGGCACCCAGGCACTGAGGCTTTGGAAAAACAGAAGGAATTACTGGATGCTGGAGTTTTACATCACTTGACAGCTGTTTCCTCCCTCAGTACTTGCAGGGAGCTGTGCCTTGCCCTGCCAGGACCTTTTCCTGCCTGTGAGGGTTCCAGTGCCTGCCCCTGGAGTTGGTCATGGTGGCCACAGACTCAGGGGACAGGAGTGTCCCCTGGTGGGGACAGCCCCTGGGGCTATTTCATCTTCCAGCAGCCAGCCAAAGGTTTGTATCACTGCCCAGCCTCTGAAATGGGCTAGAGCAGGGGATTTATCCCACTGGCAGACTGGGTGTTTCCCTCTGCAGCTGGAGCAGGATGGAGAGGAGCTTGGCTGGGCAGGCTGGGAGCACTGGGGGGACTGGGAGCACTGGGGGGACTGGGAGCACTGGGAGGACTGGGAGCACTGGGAGCACTGGGAACACTGGGAGCACTCGGGGGACTGGGAGCACTGGGGGGACTGGGAGCACTGGGAGCACTGAGAGCACTGGGAACACTGGGAGCACTGGGAACACTGGGAGGACTGGGAGCACTGGGGGGACTGGGAACACTGGGAGCACTGGGAGCACTGGGAGCACTGGAGCACTGGGAACACTGGGAACACTGGGAACACTGGGAGGACTGGGAGCACTGAGAGGACTGGGAACACTGGGAGCACTGGGAGCACTGGGAGCACTGGGAACACTGGGAACACTGGGAGCACTGGGAGGACTGGGAACACTGGGAGCACTGGGAGGACTGGGAACACTGGGGGGACTGGGAGCACTGGGAACACTGGGAGCATTGGGAGCACTGGGAGCACTGGGAGGACTGGGAGCACTGGAGCACTGGGAACACTGGGAGGACTGGGAACACTTTGAGCACTGGGAGGACTGGGAGCACTGGGAGCACTGGGAGCACTGGAGCACTGGAGCACTGGGAGGACTGGGAGCACTGGGAGCACTGGGAGCACTGGGAGCACTGGAGCACTGGAGCACTGGGAGCACTGGGAGCACTGGGAGCACTGGGAGCATTGGGAACACTGGGAGCACTGGGAGCACTGGGAGCACTGGGAGCACTGGGGGGACTGGGAACACTGGGGGGACTGGGGGGACTAGGAGCATTGGGAGCACTGGGAGCACTGGGAGCACTGGGAGCACTGGGAGGACTGGGAGCACTGGGAGCACTGGGAGCACTTCCATCCTCACTCACCCTCCCAGCTCTCAGGGCTCCCTGTGCCCTCTGCAGGTGCTGGCAGTGCCCTCAGACAGCTCCAGTGGGGTTTTTGGGTTTTCCAGATGCAGCCGCTCTGGCTGTGTGCATTGGAATGTTATGGAATCATTAATGTTGGAAAAGCTCTCCAAGATCATCAGACTCAACCCCCAGCCAAACACCCCCGTGCCCACGACACCATGTCACAAAGTGCCACCTTTGGGTGCTGCAGTGTTTTGTCCCTGGAACAGCACGAACACAAGAAGGGGGGAAAAAGAAAAAGAAAAAAAAAATCTGCATTTTTGCCACGTATTTTTGTAAGTGTTGTGCAATAAATGCATGTTGAACAAATTAGTCTGTGGCGAGACGCTCGCTGCTGGAATGTTGGGCTGCAGATAGTGCAGGGAAAGCTTTTGAAAGGCAGTGCCCAGCTGCACCGACAAGGAGATCGCCGTAAATGCTGCTCAGAACAATTTAAACAATTAATTTCAGCCTTTAATGGGCACTTGCACTATCTGCTGGAGCAGAAATGAGAACGTGTCTTTCATTACCTGCCACACTTCCCCTGCTCCTCGCTCACCACCATTCCCTGGGGGCAAAACAAGGCATATGGTAATTGAAATTGCAGCACAGCTGCAAAAAGGGGGCGGGGGGGAAAGTAAAAAGGTGGATTTCAGGTTTTTGTCGACCCTGGTTTCCACAGTTTCCACAGGGGGAATGTGATACTCGACTGTTTACAAGCAGAAAAGTGTCAGGGGATACAGAGGCTGCTGGAGAATGAAAACAAACAAAACACATGTGCTGCCACTGGAGGTGCAGAGTGAACCTGGATCATTTTTGGCTGTTAATCAGTGTAAATTGCTCCCTTGTCTATGGAGAGAAGGGGAATGGGGCAGCAAAACCTGCACTGTGCCTTCCTCCCTCTGCTGCCCTTTTGCAGGATGAGCTGTGTCACACCTGCATCCCCTGGGGACGGTGCCCAGGGGGTCCTGGGTGCTCCAGCCAACATTTGGGGCTGGAAGGTGCTGAAACACCGTCCCTGCCCTCACCACCCACTGCCCTGCCTGCTCCCTGCCACCACCCCTGCACGGAGAGCACGGCCAGCACTGCCTGTCCCTGCTCCCCACTGCCCCTCCCTTGTCCCTGCTGTCCCTCCCTGGTCCCCACTGCCCCTCTCTGGTCCCCACTGCCCCTCCCTGGTCCTCATTGTCCCTTTTGGTGCCCAGTGTCCCTCCTTGGTCCCCACTGTCCCTCCTTGGTCCCCACTGTCCCTCCCTGGTCCTCATTGTCCCTTTTGGTTCCCAGTGTCCCTCCCTGGTCCCCGGGCTCTCCCTGTAGGGTGGCAGGAGCCACCTGTGGTGCCTCAGTGCTGCTTGGGGACACTCAGAGCCAAAGCTGCCCATGGCTCTGTGGATAAAAACATGGTCTGGAAAACAGCTCCTGGCCCTGGGCAGGGGGCTGGGAGGGTCTTGGGGACAAGGAAAGCAGCTGAGGGGGCAAAAAGCCAAATGTTAGTTTTCTGCTCAACTGCAATTGCCTTAATTTTCTTCTTTCAGTAACAAGGGGCAGGCTCAGGAGGCCTTTTGCTCTTGCCATTTGCTCACTATCAAGATAGCAAAGCCTTCTTGGCCTGAAAATGATTATTTTTCTTGACAAATCCTCCTGCTGCTGCTTTTTCTATTAATCTCCCTCTGTCTCTTCAGAGCAAAGAGAATTACAGCGGCTGCTCAGAGCCCATTGCTCGTCTGTCCTTGAACCCGGCTGGCAGCCCGTTGTTAGCAGAGCTGAGCAAATAGCAGAGAAAGGAATTCCTACAAATATTCTCTCAAATTTGAAAGGAAATTTCCATCCAGCAGCACAAGCATCTCCTTTGTGGTCTTGTCCCGGGAACCCGGAGCGTTTGCCCTGAGCAAGCAGAAACACAGGAAGCACAACTCCCACTTCTGTCGACTCAAACAGAAAGTGTTGTTCTGACTAAAAATACTGGCTTTGAACAACGATTTACTGGTGATTAATTCCAGAGTGTGAGGAAGGGGGTGGAGGTGGCCACGTGCCTCAGGTGCCATCCCAGCACCAGCCCTGAGGTCCTTGTCACCAGTCAGCTGCCAGGACACACCTTGGGCATCCTTGTCACCACACCACTGGCCCCAGCACTCCACAACAGCCTTATCAAACAGAGCTGTTTGGCAATTCAGACAAGACAGGCATCCAGAATTTGGGATCCAGGTTTAAAACCCCTATTACTTTCTGCTGAGCACTTAGGAGAGCCTAATCCAATTGGCCATATGGTCCTGGGCTCCCTCCAATCTAATTCACCCATCCCTTGGGCATATTGAAGGGAAAAGAGAGGGGGGGGGGAAATTGGAAAAATGTAAATCACATTTTAATAGACTCATAAAAATACACAAAGTGATGACCGAGAAAACTTATCAGATTTTATGGGCATGTGGGTTGCTTGACAGAATATGGAAATGCCACTCAAACAGCAGAGCTGTCCTCATTGGAAACTTCACAACATAATCCAATTTGTGCCGTTCACTAGACAGAGCAGCCAAACTGATTCAAGTCTGCTGCATCACTGTCACCTCTGCTTCCCTCTTGTGCCACTCAGGGTGAGTGGGAGCTCACTGCAGCTCTGCACTGCTTGGTACAGCTCGGCCTTTCCATGTGGCCAAGTGGCTGTGACAGCAAGTGAACCCCAGGGTGGTGGGTCTGGCTGCTCTCCACATTGCAGAATCCTGGGGTTCTCCAGATTCCAGCATCCTGGGGTCACAGAACCACAGAAGCATTTAGGTGGGGAGAAATCTCTGAGATGGCTGAGTCCAGCCTGTGACTGGTGTCCACCTTGTCACACAGCTCAGAGTGCCACATCCAGGTGTACCTTGGACACCTCCAGGGAGGGGTCCCCCTGTCCCAGCACCCCAAGGATCAGTCCAGCAGCAGTGCAGGGTGGGAGGGAGAAGGGCAATACTGTCAGGCTTCCCAGGGCACAGCCATGGCATCTTAGAATCACAGAGTCATGGAAAATCCCAGGCTGGGAGGGACACGTGAGGATCATCACAGCCATCTCCTGGTCTGAAAAGGACACCCCAACAATCCCTGAGAGTGTTGTTCAGCTGCTCCTTGACCACTTTCCTGGGAGCCTGTTCACCCTGTGGGTGAAGAACCTTTTCCTAAGGTCTGGCCTGATCTTCCCCTGCCATGGAACTCCCCGGGGAGGCACAGCTCAGCCATTCCCTGCCGGTTACCAGCACCCAGAGTCTGCTCACATGAGAGCCAAAGGGAGGGAAGGAGGGGGTTAAAACAAACATGCAGAGGGTTTGTCTCAGGGCTGCAGGGCCCTGAGCACCCACGGAGGGGAACAAAGGTTTCCTGTTCCTGTTGCCAAGCACTGGTACCCCTGGAGCTGCCACTGAGGGTGGGGACAGGGCTGCTCCAGCAGGTGACACCCAGCCCCACTCCCCAGCGAGCACTGCCCAGTGTGGATGCTCTGGGCACACTGGTGCTTGCAGAGCCCAATGGAGACATTAATATCATCTCCTGGGTACCAACACGGCCAGTGCTCAGAGGTGCAAATCATTTCTCCTGGGAGAGCCCATGGAGAGAACAATTTTTCTAAAAAGTGCAGGGTTCGGCCAGAAATGAATATTTGCCTTTGGCAAATGCTGTGAGACACCATTCCCAGATTCCTGCTGGCTGTATGGCTGTACAGTGCTCTTGCTGGTGATAATTCAGCCAGTGACTGTTGTTTGGAACAAAGGAACTGTTTGAAGCCTTGACAGACGATTGTAGAGGAGAAAAATAGGTGTTGTGCAGGTGAGCTGCTGAAGTTCACCCCTCTAATTGCTCTGTAATTGTGCTGCCTCACAGAGGAACTCTCTCCCGAGCCTGGTTTGCTTGGACATGCTTGCAAAGAGCTATTTTGTTGGAAGAATTTAATTTTTTGCCATTATGTTGTCCAGCACAGTCCAGCTCTGGGTACTTACCACCAATTATCCGTCTGGTATAAAGCTAATGTTGACACAGAGGTCCTCGATGCATCGACTCTGGGAATCTGCCAGGAAGGCTGGTTTCAAGCAGAATAATTAGTGGGCATGGATATCCATGTAAGATGCCCTTGAACTGATGGACTGTCTTTATTCACTGGGATGTGATCAATTCTGAGGTTTTTTCTTTTAGACGAGCCCTTGAATTTAATTCCGTTCTGTACAGTAAGGATTTCTTGTCAGAAATTCACTTTGCATCAGGAGAGCCCTGTCTGAGCTCCCTCATTAGCTATTCTTCCCCCTCATTCCAGAGTCTTAAAGCACTTTACATGGATTAACTAATTAGCTCTCTTCATAACCCAGGCTTTAAGTTAATTTCCCCATGTGCATTATAAGGACGGTGCCAAGGAACAAATCTCCCTTCCCCCAGCGTTTTTCACCTCCCATTGCTCCAGGTAACTCTGGGGTGGTTGTGGTTAGAGAGAAAGGAGCCCCAAAATTCCCATGGGAAGGTGTCATGACACCAAGCAGGCCTGAACCCCACGGTGCCTGTCCTACTCTGGGTGTCCCCAAGGTGCAGCCAAGCATCAGGGAAGGGAGAGAAGCTCCCACAGCAACCCAGGGCCAAACGCGTTGTGCAAAGAATCTGGCAAAAGAGCAGCAGGAAAAACCCAAGGGCAGTGGGAGAAATGAAGGGAGAGAAGGGAGATCCAGCCAGACTGGGGCTTTATCCAGCCAGATTGGGGCATTTAGACAGATCCTGTGCCGGGGGCTCTCCCAAGAGGCAGGGCCATGTCCTGCCCATGTCCAGGGGCTGTCACAGCTCTGTGTCACTGCTGCAGGGACACTGCACCTGCACCAGGGGTGTGTGGCTTCAAGGAGGGGTTTGAGGATGGAAATCAAGAGCAAAGCCACGGCATGGGGGGCGTGGGACACGCAGGGGCTGCCACCTCCTCGTGAGGTGGTTCATGATGAAAGGAATGAGGGATTTGTCTTTACAAACAAACTGTGGGTAGATAAAACCGGCACTGAGAGATAAAAGAAACAATGGGAAGGATTCCACTGATTGATAAATGGAATGAGAGGGATTTGTCTTTGCAAACAAACTGTAGGTCTGCTGATAAATAAAACTGGATACTGAGAGATGAAAGAAACAATGGGAAGAACCATACATTCCATAGGAATTCCACTGATTGACACAATGAAAAGGAAAAGGGGGTTATACATTGGAAGGAGGCCTGTAATAGGTGTTTTGGGAAGTTTGTACCTCTCAAGTACCTCAGCCAATGGGGAAAGAGAGAAGGGAAATGCAGCTGGGAAATTGGGATAAAAAGGAGGCTGTGTCCTCCAAAATTTTGAGAGACCCCATGGGAAATGCCCCATGGCCTCTCCCTTTATTGGAATAAAGTTCCAGGACTCCTCTGTCTCCTCTTTGGACACAAACCTCATGTGTTTGTGGATTCATTTTCCTGACAGTCACCTGGGGTGTGGCCTGGAGCCGGAGTCCCCGTTCTGTGAGCACACCTGGAGCGTGCAGAGGCTCCCAGGCTCCTGCAGGATTCCCCTCGGAGCTGCCCTCATCCCGCAGCTGGGGGATTCTGGCCGAGGATGGGATGCCCCAGTGTGGGGAGGACCCTCCCTGCTTCCCTCACCTGGGAATTGCTGTAACACAAAGGCTCCACGCTAATGGCTGCCCGCCCGCAGAGATGAATATATCCATTTAATATCCAGCTGTGTGGCTCCAGGTCCCCTTTGGAAATGAACCTCAGACGTGTGCAGCAGCCTGGGATATCCCAGCCTGGTTTTTCTCAGGGGGAGCTCCCAGAGGCCACTAATCTGGGCTTTTAAATTTTATTTTTATGTTGAAATTTCTCCTGCTGTCATTCACACGCGGCAGCTCCGCTTGGTGCAAGCCGAGGAAAAACTGTCTGTGCCTGTCTTGTCTCTCTCCTTCTCTTCCCAAGGGCTGTGATTTTAGGTTTGTTTAGAGCTAATTTCACTGGCCCCTGAGTTTACCAGTTGCTCTGTCTCCCTGTACAGGGCAGGTTGCTGTGAGTGTACATGGAGGGCTCTTTACAGCTGCTGATAAACTCCAGAGGCAACAGGAACAGCCACTGCCATGTATTAAATGCTGCAGTGTAAAATAGGAGGAGATTCATCTTTTATTTCTCTCCCTTTATAAGCTCCTACTTGTGTTCTATTGCTGTTCTTGTGAGTTATGAAAAGGTTTATTTTTCAGTAAGCGCGTTATGTTGTAGCACCCAAAAAAAAAGAGCAGTGTGTAAAGCGAGGATAAAATTCCTCCTGGCAGATCCTGGGCATAAGGATGGGGAGAGATTTATCTGAAAGAGGAAGGGAGTGAAATTAAGAGATGAGATTTACACTAAACAGCAGGGAAATGTGTGAGCAGGGAGGGCCCTCAGGCACAGAAGAGCTTCCAAAGACAAGGGCTGCCATGCTGGGATCGCAATATTTGGGAAAATATTGTGGAGTGTGGGAAGCTGGCAGGGATTTTGGATCCCAAATTGCAGGAGGTTTCATTGGCAATAAATATTGGGAGCAAGCAGAGCCCTGTCTCCTTCACATCCCTTTTCTTTTTGGCTCCAAACTCCATGGATTTAGGAAGTCCCTGCAAGAGATGAGCAGTGACACGAATCCCCTGAGCTCCTGAGGGTCTCTCAGGGGTCACAGGGAAGTTAATCCTCCCCCTGCTGAGGCTCTTGGTCTCTGCTTTGGGGACAGGCTCAGGGCAGGTGGAGCCTGGCAGGTGGCTTGGTCACAGCCTCATCATTTGTGTCCCTAAAAAGTGACCTTTCCCCACCTGGTCGGAGGGGACTGAGTGACAGCACGGGGCTGATGGCAGCTGTAAATCTTGGCCCAAGAATGAGCTAGAGATGGAAATTCATTGCTGCACCTTCAGCAGGTGGTAAAACCCGTTGTAAATCTCTGAAAGGCTTGTCAGGACGCTAATGGATTGAGCTCCCGATGCTTAATTTCACAGCTTCCAGTTCTCCTGAAATGTCACCTGGAGGACTCTGCAGAAGGACAAGGGCACAGGAGAGAGCCCCTTTGGCCTTTGGCGAGCTCTGACAGTGGGACAGCCCTGAATTCTGGCACTGGAAGGGAGAGATGGGGGCTTGTTCCCAAGACGTAGCCTGGGGCTCACACAGGGAGCTCAGCTCCTCTCCAGCACCACTTTTGGGCCAACACAGAGCAGCCAATTTTGGTCCCCACCTCCACTGCCTGGCTGGAGGCATCCCCCAGGTCCCCATGTCCCCTTTCTGGATGGATGTACATCCCTCTGCCACCACTCTGCTGCTCTCTCCCCTCCTGTGCTGCCTTTGGGCTCCGGGACAGGGCTTGCCCAGCTCCAGCCCCACATCTGGGGGCAGCTGGTGGTGGTCACCAGTGAAAAACCAAACTCCTGCCTGCCTTGGCTGCCTGCAGCACAGGGAAGGTGTTGGGGCTGGCCTGGAACGCAGCAGCAGGAGACAAATGGGCTGGGGGGTGAGTGGCATTAATGTGCCTGTGGTGGCATTAATGTGCCTGTGGTGGCATTAATTTTACCTCTGCCTTGCCCAGGTGAGCAGCGCTGTGGCAGCACCTCCCCGAGTGGAGGAATGATGATCCCTATTTATCTTGTCTGGCACCTCAGCTCTGGAAGCATTTTTAATTCAGTTTCTCCATTTTCCCCTCTTTTTGTCTTCCTGAACGTAAGTCCCATTAGAATCTGTCTTGTTGGCTGCTTTGTGGAGCCCGGGGATGGCAGGCAGGGGAGAGGGATTTCAGGTATTTCTCTTCTGAAGGTCTGTCCTGACTCAGAGTGAGTTAACCCGTTGCTATTTCTGAGCTAATCCTGTTGTAATTTCTTTCTTTTTTTTTTTTTTTTTGAGTAAACAAAAGGCAAAGGGAGATTCTGCTCTGTGACAGTCCTGTGTTTGTGGGGGGCTCAGGAGTGGGGGACCCTTGCCAGTGGCATGGAAGAGGGAACACAATGCAGCCACTTAGAAAAAGGAAACATTTCCCCTAAGCCTGGTTCTAAGCAGGACCCCCAGTTCCTGCCTCTCTGTCCCTCCCCATGGCTCATGCTGCTGGCAGACACTGACCTAAAAGTGCATTTTACAGCCCTGATGCCACTGTTAAACTGCTGCCAGCTGGGAGCTTTCAGTGCATGAACTGGCTCTGGCGAGACTGCCGGGATTTGCAGTGAGCAAACAATAGGAAACAACATTTTTCAACAAATCTTCTGTAATTTCAACATCATGCCATTGATTTTGAGTCCCTTGGGCTGCAGTAGTTGAACCATTATAGGTTTGTGTCATTAAGGACTGGGGCAGGGGAGCTGTGCAAATCCCTGAGGCAAGAGAGTAAATATTAGGGCTGGTTTTTCTTTTTGTACCTTACTGCCTTCCTTTCCAATAAGCTGCTACGCCACAGGAGACCCCAATCAATTAAAACAAAGCAAATTAAGAGTGGAAAAATATCAGGCAGAAAGACACAAACTGAAGGGATTTGCTGGTGCTGCTGAGGGTCATGGTGGGGAGCTCTGGAGCAGCACTGGCACTTCTCCCTTTCCCAGATTTTGATGTCTCAGCCCTGCAAAGGAGGATTAGCAGCTGCCTTAAGGGTCAGGATAGATTTTGGGCATCCCAAAAGCATCCCATGGTCTCGGGTTGCTGTTTGTTGATTGCTGCCCTGAGATGTGCAGGATGTCTCTGCTTCTGCCCACACAACTGAAGAACGAGTCTGGGCTCTTCACTTTTCGCTCTTGAGGTTGTTTATTAATTCTTATCTATAAAATTTTCTTTCTGCCCAGCCGAGGTCTGCTCAGCAGGGCAGCCACAGGCACTCTGACCGCCCCAAGGGTGGTGTTGTCCTTTTATACTGCAAACTACATAGAACATATTTACACTTAATTCCCAATACCTATCACCTATGTTAGACAGTGCACTTCTACTCTAAACCAACCCCAAAGTGCCAACATCACTGCAGAAAATGGAGAACAAGAAGAAGAAGGAGAAAGGCTGGACACGCCCAAGTTCCTCCATCTTGTGCCCATAACCCCCATACCAAAAATCCTAAAATCTACATTTTCACCCTGTGATTATTTTGTTATTACACCATTCAAACCTGTGTGACTTTCAGGCCCTCATACAAAGCTGGTAACTTGCTCCAGGGGTCAAAATCAAATCCCCAGGTGCTCTGGGCTGTGTGCCAGGGTCTCTGAGCTCCCTGGCAGGGTCCTTGGTAACTCTGGACACCCAGAGGGATGCACTGAATTCTGACACCATGGGAAGCAGCCCTGCCACACCACAGCACAAAACCAGCAGAGAGCACCCACTCCCCACCATGGGGGCTGTGGTGTTGTTCCACATCCCCTTTCCAGGGGTCCCCAAAACCCTCCAGTCCTCCCCAAGCATGGAAGGAGCCACAACACCCAGAAGAGAACCCTGAGGGGCAGCAGGAGCCCCTGCTGGGGCAGTGGGCAGCATCACCTGGGCTGGGATAAAATGTTCAGCCAGAGAGCAAACAAGCTGCCAGCAGTGAATGGATGCTGGGGTGCAGGTTGCCTCCTGCACAAAAGGAATATCATAGCATGCAAATGTCGTTTGTATTGTGATCATTAGCTCGAGCTGTGGGAGGTGCCTTATATCAGTTAAATTCTTCCAGGGGCTCCTGCAGAGCTGCCTTAAGTGCACAGTGGCATTTAAGAGATTGCTGCCTGCTTGGAGCAGATGTTCCATGGATTAGACAGCTCAGTGTGCAAGACAGCTTCAAATTAAAACAAAAAAATATGCAATATTTATGGGCTGCTCTGCATGGGCTGGAAATCCTAGAGGAACACACCGTGTCTGGTAGGGAAGGGACAACCAGAAATGTACCTGAAAACATCCAGAGTTTGGCTTCAAAGGCAGAGCAGCAGCAATGGAGGCTGGTGCAGGGATGGCTGAATTAGCATATCTTGAATATTTACAGTAATTTACACAATTCTTCACTGTGAGGGTGGAGAAGCCCTTGCACAGGTTGTCTAGAGAAGCCATGGCTGCCCCTGGATCCCTGGAAGTGTCCAAGGCCAGGCTGGATGGGGCTTGGAGCCACCTGGAACAGTGGAAGGTGTCCCTGCCATGGCAGGGGGTGGCACTGGATGAGCTTCAACCCAACACATTCTGTGATTTCATTTATCTGGACAGTGATCAGCAGCTTTGTCTGTGTCTGCACCTGCAGCAGTCCTGGCCTGGCCCTGCCAGGATGGCAGAGCTGGGGCTGCCCAGAGAGCCAGATTGTTAGAGATGTGTCTTTGTCTTTCTCCTTCTCCTTGGCAGCACAGACCCCAACTGTGCACAGGCTGCCTGTGCCCAGCAGAACAGAAAAATTCATCCAAGGAAGGAGAGGGCAGCTCTGAAGGCAGCAGATTAAAAGGGAAGCACAAGGAAGAGGAGCAGGCGTGGGTGAGGAAGGCTGAGGTACAAAAGGGCAGCATCAGCTGCTTCCCTGAGGCTTGGATTGACTCAGCCATGGAGGCAAGGGCAGGTGGGGGCTGTCTGTGCTGCTGGCCCTTCCTCAGTGGCTGTTGGGGCTCCAGTAAGGCTGGGGATGTGCTGGTGCCCACTCCAGGAAGGCTGGCACCACTGCCAGCTCAGGCTGGTTTGACAGTGCAAACTCACTCCTGCGCATGGACACCAGCAACCTGGTTAGAGTTTTGAAAACCACAAAGCCCAGACCACCAAGCACACTGCAGCTGCAAACAGCTTGAACACCAGCTTGGGTGGGCTGTAAAAGCAGCCTAGGGCTAAGGCTGGTTCCAAGGAAAAAGCCATGGAGGACAGCAGGTCTTGGCAGTTTTGTGTTCCCCTTGGGATGCCTTTTGCAGCTGCTGTGTGCCTGGAGCTCTGGGCTTTGTGGTTTCAAAACCCTGACCCTAGGCCAAACCCTAACCCTTACCCTAGGCAGTAAATGCAGCCTAGGGCTAAGGCTGATTCCAAGGAAAAAGCTGTGGAGGATGGTGGATTTTGGCAGTTTTGTGTTCCCCTTTTGCAACTGCAGGGTGCCTGGAGCTCTGGGCTTTCTCATTTAAAAACCCTAACCCTTGCTCTAACCCTTATCCTAACCCTAGGCAGTAAACAGTGCTTTATGCTAAGGTTGGATCCAAGGAAAAAGCTGTAGTGGAAGCCTCTCTGAGAGGCATCCTGCGTATTGTGGAATTTCAGGAGCCAGCCAGCCACTCCGGGCCACAGGCCCCTGAACAACAATGCCAGCCTTTTCTCCTGGTAAACAAAACTCACCAGGCCAGGTTCCTGATGGCAGATTGCAGGAGCCACTTGGCACTGTCACAGCAGCCCGAGCTGGCAGTGGTTCCACCTTGGGTCTGAGAGGCATCCTGCACAGTGCAGAATTTCAGGAGCCAGCCGGCCACTCCGGGCCACAGGCCCCCGAGCACCAACAGTGGCCCTTTTCCCAGGGAAACAAAACTCACCAGGCCAGGTTCCTAATAGCAGATTGCAGGAGCCACTTGGCACTGTCAGCCAGCCCACGGCAAGTGGTGCCATGTAGGGGGACATAGTATGGGTAAAATGAAGGTAAAGTAGAATGTAATCTTATCCCCCAATGGGTATGCAGCTGGGCCCTATTACTAAAGATTAGGAGCAGGCCGGATGACAACAGGCAATACCTGTAGCAAATAAGAACTAGTGGTACAAAAGAGTGGATTGGTGGGAATCAAAGGAGTCAGAGGGCTGCTGCAAGGACTAAGAAGAGTCAGTGCTTAGAGGAGATGCCTGTGAGAAAACATCAAGGAGGTATGAAACTCTGAGGCTATGGAATCCTTGTACCATAATGATAAAAGATCTCTTGATATATAAGACAACATATGATGATAATAGAACTGTTGTGATATATAAGACAACAGTGCCAGCTTGGGTCTGGGAGGCATCCTGAGCAATGTGGAATTTCAGGAGCCAGCTGGCCACTCCTGGCTACAGGCCCCTGAACAGCAACACCAGCCCTTTACCCTGGCAAACAAAACTCACCCACCCAGGTTCTGTCCTTTACCCTCTCATAGCTCTGACAGAATTCCAAGGCTCCCTATAAGACTCTGGTATTTCAGGTGTTTGTTTATTGAAAGCCTGTCCTGATTTAGAATGAGTTAGCCTGTTATTTCTGAGCTAATCTGGTTGTATTTCCTTTCATTTCTTTGAGTAGAAAAATGGTAAAGGAGGATTCTGCTCTTGTTATAGTCCTGGGTCAGTGCTTGTGGGGGGGGTCAGGAGTGGGGGGCCTCTGCCTGGCTGCTGGGGGGACACTGCAATGGCATGGGAGATGGAACACAGCACAGCCACTTTGATAAAGCAAACATGTCCCTTGTTTCTGTGTGTGCTGCAGGGGTTGTTAGGGGGCAGGCTGGGCTCTACACCCAGGTCTGTTCTGTGCTCTCTGGACATCTCCAGAGGCTCCTTCCCAACTGCCGAGCCCAGGTGCGGCTTCAGGAGCTCCCGGAGCTGCTCGCTGCTGCACAGTCACTATAGGTGGCAGCATTGGCGAGCCAGAGGGAAAATTCAGGCACAGAACAGCAGCAAATATGACTCAGGTAATCCCGAGCAGGAACCCTTTCCTTGCTGAGCTGCAACCCCCGAGCTGAGCTGCCCTCAAGGCTGGGCAGGAGCAGCTGAGAAAGGATGTGCTAGGTCAGAATCACAGAATCACAAGGTTGTAAGAAACCTTCAAGCGCATCGAGTCCAACCCAGCCCCAACACCTCAACTCAACCCTGGCACCCGGTGCCACATCCAGGCTTGTTTTAAACACACCCAGGGATGGTGACTCCACCACCTCTCCAGGCAGAACATTCAAGAACTTTATCACTCTTTCTGTAAAAAAAAAAAATTCCTAATATCCAATGTATATTTCCCTTGGCACAGCTTGAGACTGTGTCCTCTGGTTCTGTCAGTTCCTGGAGAAAGAGACCAACCCCACCTGAGCACAGCCACCCTTCAGGAAGTTGTAGAGTGATAAGGTCACCTCTGAGCCTCCTTTTCTCCAGGCTAAACAACCCCAGCTCCCTCAGGAGCCTCCAGCTCCTCTGTGGTTTGGGACACTGTCACCTTCTTCAGGCAGGTTTGAGGTTTTCTCGCCCCAAATTCTTTCCTGGGTGAAGGGATACTGCCATGGGTGCTTTGGGAATGCTGCAGGGAGGATGGGGAGCGGGGTTTTCCCAAGCCCTGGTGACTCCAGTGTTTATAACAGTGACTGACAGTAACTCCAACACAGTTTGTGGTTCGACCTGATGGACCTGGGGCCTTAAATCACACGGATCTGCCAAAGGAAGCACTTTAGCCTCTGCCCTGGCCACCATAAACCGCGCCCGGCTGCGGCTCCCGGGAGCGTTTAATGAACTGCCAGAGCCTCCTTAATGCTCCGTGTCCAGCAGCCTTCTTAATGCTCTCTGCACCTCCCCTACCCCTTCCCCAAGCTGCCTAAAACCTTCTCCTGCAATTGCTGCCCTTCTGTGAGGCAGAAGGAGCAGCTGGGGAGGGGATGGGCTCCTGAAGGCGGCACTTCCCTGGGTGCGAGCTGGGATGTGCCAGTTCCTCCCTTCCCCTGGAGGGGAAAAGGGGGCGCAGAGAGACCAGTGACTCTTTGGGGAGCAGGGACTCTGATTTGTGCCCCACAGGGGAAGGCTGCTGAGCAGCAACAGGCAGGGACAGCTTCCCAAATGGATAAGGGAGGCCAATGTCTCCTGAGGGCGCTGACTGTGAGAACATGGTTGTGCAAAATCCCATCCAAAACCTCTGTTATCTCAGCAAGTTCTCTATTTATTTTCCAGGCACAACGCACTCTGTAACCTCCTGTTTTACTCAGAAGGGAAACCCCCTTTATTTATTTCTTTATTTATTTTAATTGAGAACCCTGATGGAAAACAAGCTTTGCTTCCAGAATCAATTACATCCCAACCCTTAACAGGATTTGGTACCTTGATAAAACTCCAGTGGAAAAATATTTGCTCATATTTAATCATTTGTTGACTTGGCACCTCACGAAATAAAGCAAAATTAAATAAAAATGTGTAAAGGGCATTCCACTTGCTGATAAATCCAGCCCACTCTGAGCAGTTTATTACAGGAGCAACGATCCATTAGCTCACACATAAATTAGAATCAGGCATCCGGTTTATGGAGTTGCAAATTGTTGGCTGCTGCTGTTGTGTCAAAAATAGGCTGTGCCAGGAATGAATCATGGTTGTTGTCTGGACTGCCTGCCCTCGGCAGTTTAGGGTTAGGCAGAATGAAAAGCAGAAGGAATTCAAACCCTTTGTTTAATTTCATAGAATTATATGGAATCATGGAATGTCCTGAGTGGGAAGGGACCCACAAGGATCATAGAGTTCAACCCCTGGCCCTGCCCAGACACTCCAGCAATCCCACCTTGTCCCTGAGAGTGTTCTCCAGATGCTCCTGAAGCTCTGGGAGCCTTGGGGTAATGATGAATCCCTGGGGAACCTGGGCAGTGCCCAAACACACTCTGGGGAAAGAACCTTTTCCTAATATTTAATCTAACCCCCCCCTCACCAGCACAGCCGTTCCCTTGGGACCCATCCCTGTCACAGAGAGCAGAGATCAGTGCCTGTTTTTTTGTGCTGCTTGTATAAACAAAGCAATCAGCGTGTTTGCATGGTAACAGGGTCTGCAGCTGCAGAATGAATCCTCTGCTGGTGCCCTGAAAACCAACCCAGTCCATCTATTGATCACAGCTCTGTGCTATCTGTGCCCACGTGTGGGAATGCAGCCCCTGAAATGAAATCCAGCCATCAATATTCTCCCCAGGTGCACCTGCTGCTGGGCTCCTTATTGCAGGTCAGATCACCTCCCGAGGAGTTTCCCATTATTTCTCAGCCCAAGAGGAGAGAACACTGCCTGACACAGCCACTGCTACCTGTGTGCTGCTAACAGGGAAATGAGAGGTTCTGGGGTTACCTGGGCTTCCCAGGTGATTATTATACAGCTCCAGTGGCAGGAAAACAATTGGTCTGGGGGGAATTGCAGCAGGAATCAGTTCAGCCAAATATTGGCATCATTAACCCTGACAAGGCTCACTGATGTGCAGCTGGGCTGAGGCTTCAGGCTGGGTGGGATTTCCAGGAACATCAAAACCAGCAGCAGGTGAGCCAATCCCAGGTGAAGCCCATCTGGGAGCCATGAGCTCAGCCAGCCTCTGCCTTCCTCCTCCTCCTCTTCTGGAGCATCTGGTGCAGCCCCCGGCAGAGCCCAGCCCCAAACCTGCAGCTCCTGTTGGGAATGTTTCCTTTTTTCTAAGTGGCTGCATTTTTGTTCCCTCTTCCATGCCACTGACGTGTCCCCCCAGCAGCCTGGCAGGGACACCCTACTCCTGAGCCCCTCACAAGCACTGACTGCAGTGGTGCAGGAGCTGCAGGGCACTGGGGATGTGCTGCTGTGGGGATGTGCTCCTGCAGGGCACTGGGGATGTGCTGCTGAGGGGATGTGTTTCTGCAGGGCACTGGGGATGTGCTGCTGTGGGGATGTGCTCCTGCAGGCTGAGGGGATGTGCTGCTGTGGGGCACTGGGGATGTGCTGCTGTGGGGATGTGCTGCTGTGGGGCACTGGGGATGTGTTCCTGCAGGTTGAGGGGATGTGCTGCTGTGGGGCACTGGGGATGTGATCCTGCAGGGCGCTGGGGATGTGCTGCTGTGGGGATTTGTTCCTGCAGGGCACTGGGGATGTGCTGCTGTGGGGATGTGTTTCTGCAGGGCACTGGGGATGTGTTCCTGCAGGGCGCTGGGGATGTGCTGCTGAGGGGATGTGCTGCTCTGGGGATGTGCTGCTGTGGGGATTTGTTTCTGCAGGGCACTGGGGATGTGTTCCTGCAGGGCTCAGCCTGGCAGGGGTTGCACACACACCTGCAGGGCTCACACAGGGCCCCAATGCATTCAGGTGGCATTTTTGCCTTTATCAAGGTGATCTGTTTCACTCCTGCCTTTTCTGAGAGCTCAGCTTAGCTCTCACAAGGGCAAGGAGGGGGGGGGTCAGTGCCTGGGGTTCCCCAAAAATTTCTTCACTACAAAATTTCCCCTTCAGGTTCTCCGCTGAAATCGCGCCTGTGAAGAGCAGTGTTGGGGAAACTGCAGGTTTGTGTTTCCTGAGATTCCAGGGGTTCTGAGGACCAGCCTGTGCCCTGTCCTCAGTGTGCTGCCAGCGCTGTGTCCCCTCCACACCCAGGTGTCAGATCAGACACAGATCTGGCACAGGTTCCCTTGGCCAGGCCATTGCTCCTGCTGATGCTCTGCAGAGATTTAAAGACCTGGAGCGGGCAGAGCCACAGGGGAGGATTGCACAGCTTATGTGGTGTTCTTTGGCCCTCAGAGCACTGCCCACACTGCAGTGCTGTGTTTAAGCTTCCCCCAAGGCCCAGCACCCCCATTCCAGGGGCTCAGGTCTCCCATTGTTGGTGGCTGCAGCTGCTCAGGGTCTGTGGGCTGGGTGACCCTCTCCTTCCAGATGTGCTGATTTAAGCAGTGCTTAATAACCCCTGCTCACCTGCCCAGCCAGAAGGAATGAAATAAAAGAGGTTCTGCTTTATTTATTCTTCTTAATATGAAATTCATGCCCTGATTGCCTTTCCTCTCTCCAGCCAGGCTTCTGGGAGGAAAGAGATTCAGTTCATGAATCTGAATTTGGGGAAGCTTCATCTTTTGAGCTTTCTGTTCAGGGAAAGTTACTTGATAGCCACAGAGCCAAGGGGGAAATACATTATTGAAAGAAAAGCTTCCTTTTTAATCTAAAATTCAGCAGGATCTTTGAGATGAAAAAGGTTATTTCCAAGAGTCTGTCCAGCATGTCTTGAGGGCTTCTCCTTCCCATACAATAAGTAGTGAGTGGGAGGGAGGGAGAAAAGAGCCTCAGTCAAAACCAGGCTGGTGTTCTCTCTCAATTACACCAGCATCCCATCTCCTGACAAGGGAATAGCAATTCCCCTTGCAAAGAAGTGCTTGGAGGCTGGCTGGAGAAAGAGCAGAAAGTAATTATGGCTAAACTGTGCAAACAGGGACTCCTGGGAGCAGCCTGGCAGTGTGCAGGGGCTCCTCACAGGAGTAAAGTATGAGTTAAAACACTTCCACCCAGGAAAATCGCTTAAATAGGAGCCTTGGTCCCTTTGAACTCAATTTGTTGAATGCTGGTTAAGAGCATCTTGAAGCCCAGCAAAGGGAATTAGGGGATTTCTGAGGACAGGTGGATACTGGGGGGTTCCCACTCCAGGGGGCTGTGGCTGGTTGCCAAAAGCCCCCTGCAAGAGACACAGTTTTGGGGGGGCTTGATGCCTTCTGCTGCTTTGCTGTCCAAGGGTTTTGCAGCAAGGCCAGGATGAGGGGCCTTTTCTTCTGAGATTTCCCCAATCCCATCACTGGGGTGGGTTGTTGAAGCTGGTCCCCATGTGAGGCAGCAAGAGAAAATCTTGCCAGAGAGTCAGACTCATCCTTGGGAGAAACTTATTTTTCTCTCTGACCTGGAAAGGCTCCAGCTTTGCTTCTGCTCCCAATTTAAAACTATTCTCTTGCCACGGTCAATCATTTAAAATCCTCTCCCTGGACTGTGCTGTGCTCGAGGAGCTGCTGAAGCTGTGTGTGTGTGTCTGCACGGGGAAACAGGGAGGGACAGGCTCTGGCTCCTCTCTGGGGATGCCATTAGGTGGGATTTGTGTGCAGGATGGAAAAGCAGCAGCTCTGCTGTCAGCAGTTTTCTCCACAGCCACGCTCCTCCCCACTCCTCTGGGTGGATTTTGGGGCTTGCTGTGCTAAAGGGAGGCTTTAATTGTGCCACTTAGATGACAAATAGCAAAAGAGACATTCTTGTTCCAAAAGATGCCCAAGCCACATCTCCCTGCATCACATCCAGGCTCTGCTGTGCCCTTACCCAGCCTTGAGCGCCCACATCTCAAAATCCCAGGAATTCTCACAGAATCAGAGTCACTGAGGTTGGAAAAGCCCTCCAAGACCACCAAGTCCAACCTGTGATTGATCCCCACCTTGTTACCCAGCCCAGAGCACTGGGTGCCACATCCAGGTACTCCTTGGACACCTCCAGGCATGGGGACTCCCCCATCTCCCTGGGCAGTCTGTTCCAACCCTTTTCATGCTGGCTCAATTCCACTTATTTTGAAATGCCATTAATAGGAAATGCAAACCCCTCTGTTGGTGCCAGAGAAGCAGAATTACACCAATAATGTGCTCAGAGCAAATTATCTCTGCTACTTTCCTTTGCTGGAGACAAAAACCTCAGCCATGGCATTTCAAAGCTAACTATGGCATTCCAAAGCTAACTATAAGGTATTAAAAAATTTAAAATATTAGTGATGCAAAGAAGTTTCTGAACAATACTGATGTTCTTTCCTGGGTAAACAAGAAGGATTAAAACTTTTTTTGGGGCGGTGCTCCCACGTAAACTCTGTGCTGTTATTCCTGTTGTTATCTCAGTGTTGTTCCCTACATCCCTGGAGCTCAGGGAGCTGCAGGTGGATTCCCCCCACATCCATCCTGCTTTTGCACCTTCTCCTTGCTCTGTGAAGCTGGAGCATGAGGAGTCATGTGGACACTTTCTGCCTCATTTCCTTTCCAACCTGCAGGGTGATTCCAGCTCAGGAGCTGGGAGCTGCTGCTGCTCATCCCTCTCACAGGGCAGGCAGCACATTCCTTTGTAATCATTCATTAGTTTGTACTCATTCAGGACAGTTCCTCCCATTTGCTCAGCTGGCAGGACACACCACAGGGCAGCTGTGGGAATATGGATTTATTTAGGAATCTGTGCACTTCTCTGCTTCCCCTCTGTCCTGGCACCAACACACGCTGTTCCACAGAGCCTCACACCTGGAATTTTGGACAAATAGTTCCCTTCCATGTTTCCTCATCCCAGTTTTTGCCCTGCCTCACACAATGTCGTTTTCCAGTGTTTTTATTCCTAAAGTCATCACCCAACAAACCTGCCAAAGCCTTTATCTGAGGGGAGGTCTCAGTTAATATTGGTTAAAAGAGCTTTTTCTAAGGACAGAATATTGCTTTTTTATTATTTTTTTTAACACCTAAACTGCAAAGTGATGCCTTGAAGATGAGATTAGTTCATTATTTATAAAAGCAAAATCCCTCAGAATGTATTAAATATGAAAACATTGTATCAGGGTGTAAGATTTGGGAGGATTAGGCTCTGAAGTCTAGACATTTATCTGCGACCGCATCTCATTTGCATTCATTACGTGTCCTGCTGTACCTCTAAACAGGAAAACTGATCTGCAGAACAGATGATCAAAGCAGGGAAATGCAGATCAGAAGACGCGCTGTGTTCGCTTAGGAACGAGAAATGGTGTAAAAAAACAAAAAAAAATTGTCTGATATTGTGGTACATGAGACTACCAGGCCCCCAGCAGCGAGGGGGGACTTGGCAGCAGCTGCTGCTGGGTTTGGAGATGCTGTTGATGTTTGGATAAAGCTCCTTGGTGGGGATGGCCCTTAGGACAGTGACCTGGGGTGATCCATCCTGTCACTTTTTCATATTTTCTGAAAAATCCTCTTTGCCAGGGCTTCTTCTCCTTGGAAGCTGAGAAGCCTCAGAGAAAAATGAAAGCAATAATTATCTGATTCGCTTCTCCTGCGTTTTGCTGCTTTGGAGTGTGGTTTAGAGGTTGTTTATACAACTGATCATTGTTTGATTGGTTTCATGTGAATTGTTTTAACTTAGTGACCAATCATGGTCCAGCTGTATCAGGACTCTGGAGAGTCATGAGTTTTTCATTATTATCTTTTTAACCTTCTGTCTGTATCCTTTCTCTATTCTTTAGTATAGTTTTAGTATGGCATTCTTTAATATAATATAGTAACATAAAAGAATAAATTAGCCTTCTAAGAGCATGGAGTCAGATTCTCAATTCCTCCTTCACCCTGGGGATCCAGCAAGTACCACACCATCCCCTGAGCACCCATCCCCACCAGCACCAGCTCCTCACATCCCCATGGTGACAGCAACAGGGAGCTGCAGGTAGAGGCTGCTCCAGCCCACCCCCAAACTCCTCATAATCACATCATAACTTCTTATTTTTCTCTAATCCAGACCTTTCCACTCCTTGCACTGCTTGGATGATGCTTTAATAGACACTCCACATCTCTATTCCCACATCTTCCCTTTTCCAGCCCAGACGTGGCATCCACCTCACGCCGGGCCTCTGAGCTTGATCCACTCCTCCAAGATTCATGCAAAAAAGTAAAAAATTCTGTATGACTGATGCAGAGCCCCCTTTGACCAGGCCTTCAGCTGCCATTGGATGGCCAGCTGTCCAAATCAGTAGAATTTAACATTGTTTTTAGCATGACTGACTGCTGTTGAACATTTCCCTGAGCTCCTGTTGCATGGAGGTCTGCTGGCATCCCAGTATGAACCAGTGGCACTAGGACACATTCTCCTAAAGTGAATCCTGCAAAACTTGAATATTTCTGCCTTTTCTGTGAGAATACTGCATCAAAAACGGCCAAGAAGTTTGAAGCTAAACCCTTGAAAATGGGTGCAATTTCAGGTGAAATTCATCTAATTTTCAAGGCGCTTTTATTCTGCACTGGGACTAACGCCAGGTCTTCTGGAAACATTCCCAAGGTTCATGAAGCATTCCAGCGAGTTTGGAATCACTTTAGGATGATTTATATGTTTGGAAAGGGACCAGGCTCCCAGGTTCCCTCTGCCTTTGACCCGGACACTGCTCCAGCCTTGATTTATCCTTTGATTTATAACGTGTGGGTTTTTTTTTTTTTGCGTAATTTCAAATCAGGATAAAATTTGAGTCCACAAAACCGTGCAAAGACTGACAGCCTGGTCTGCAGCAATCCCTTCAGGATGATTCATCTGCCTTATCTCTCCAGCGTGCTCATTTCCCAGCCCAAATGCATCCAAATCCCAGTTCAGAGGTTCCATTGTTTCCAGGCTCTGTCTGCTCTACAAAGGAAAGCTCATTATGCCTGGAGTCTCCCTATCTGTTTAGTGTGACAACAGAACCACTGGAGCACTGTCACAGCTTGTGCTAACTGGTCCCAAACTCTGCTTTTAAATCAGAATTCCCTTTCTTAATAGAAATTATAAGTGACAAATCCATGGGATGAATCTGGTATTCATTGTTTGCAAGAGAGAAGAGAGGGGATTTAAATGAAGCAGATATTCTGTGAGGAGCCTCAGGAAATCAGCTCCAGTGAGAGGGGAGCTGTGTTATCAGCAGAATTTACATGTTGCATTAGCCAGGAGTAGGAATCTTTCTATCCAAAATCTGCTTGCAAAATTAGTGGAATACTGTTGCTTTAATGCCTTTTTCTTGTTACCAACAGTGTAAATCTCCCCCTCTTTGTGGGAACCAGAGAAATTAAATTTGTGAACTACTGTCCATTCCCCAAATCACACTGCAACAGGAGCAGAGGCTTCAAGGTTAAAAATGATGAAAGTTGCAAAAAAAAAAAGGGAGGCATTTTTAGCCTTTAAGAACTGCTCACACAGCGAGTGCCAGAGAAACAACCGTGGTTCTGTCCTGCTGCTGCTCCATCTGGATCTGGAACGTGAGGGCAGAACAACCTGAGGCTTGCCACTGGCTCTGCTTCTCCCTGGAAACAGGGCAGGGGATGGACAAACCAAGGTGGGTTTGGTTCATCAGAACCCATCAGGCCCTGAGCACCTGCAGAGCTTTTTCTGAAACAAAGTTAAATGGTAAGGGAAAGATTTTCTCCCGTCTCTCTTATTGCAAACCTCGTTGCTTTTAACTCTGTTGGCCCAAAAGCAAAACTACCATGAGGCACATGTAAATCTGAGTGTCAGCATGGAATTCAGTGGAGCTAAGGATGTTCCTGTGTTTGGGATGCCCTTGGAACCAAGGAACCGCTGAGGCTGGAAAAGAGCTCCCAGATAACCCAAAATCCCTTCCTGCATTGCAGCCCAGGTGCTGAGATTTCTCATGCTCAAAAATCTTGCTGTGAATTTCCATTTAATGAAAAAAAAAAAAAAAAAAGGGAAAAGACCCCCAAGTACTCCCTGCTTAGACTGCTTCTTCTTAGCAGCAAATCCCTGCTGGGCCAAGCAGGAGCAGGAAGTGCCAGTGGGAAATCCTGAGTGTCCACCCAGCACAGCTGGAAACAGGATTTTCATGAAGGCAGCTGGGAATGTCTCTTGTGCAGCTCAGCCCAAAGTGGTTTTTTATCCCTCAATAACAAAACATCTGGAGTTGGGACAGCCAGGAGTGGGGCAGAGAGGGGGATGCTGCACTCCCAGTGTGCCAGGGGTCATGGGATGCTGTCCCCTGTGCTCTGGGGGACAGAGATGCCGTGGGTGGTGTAATGTGATTCGGGAGAGCTTTATGCTTGGATTAAAAAGGCCTAATTGAGTGTCCTGGTAGGATAAGACACAGCTCTTGGTGCCCTGGAACAGAGGCAAATCTGCACCATGAAATATGCTCAAACCTGATTTTCCTCTGTAGCAAACCACTGCCCTGAAACCTCTTTATTCCTTCTCACAAAGGCTGAAAGCTATTTCCTGGCACCAGATCCCCCAAATTTCCAGTTAATAAGCAGGCTTTGTGCTGTTGACCTTACACATGCTGGCACAGCCAGATTTTCCAGCAGAAATGAGAGGCCAGCAGCCAACTTGCATTGCATTTTAAAGCTCTGCAGCTTGGAGAGGGAAGGGAAATGATCCAGCAGGGCCTCAGGCACGGCACGGTGACTGGCACCCTCGGCGGAGCGCGGTGGCACCGGGACACGCTGCTGAAATTACTTTTGGATGCTCTGTCAAGCACAAGATATAAATTGCACAATGTTTTTAAATGTTTTGGAGAGATTGCCTTTTGAGTGGCACCCTCCATTCCGGTGTGTCCAGTAAGGTGTAGAGAATTCATTTGCATTTTTCATTTTTATCGGCGTCTTTTAGCCAGCCCGGACCAGGAGAGTGAATCCAGCTGTGTGGAGGATGCCAGAAACAGCTCAGCTTCCATCTGCTCAAAGATACAAATTTGATTTCCCCCTCATCTTTATTTTCATGTCAAAAATTTTCTGCACTTTTTCAATATCCTTTTACTTCCTCTTTTATCCCTGGTGTAAATCCTGACTATCAAATGAAATGAAATGGAAGGGAATGGACTGCCTGAAGCTATTCACGGCACGGGAACTCACTACACCTCCTAATAACCCATTCCCTATTTATTTTTAGCAGCATACCATCCCTATCTTTCCTGTTACTGTTGAATACTCAAGTGGTGCTGCTGCTAAACATTATGACTTCCTTTTCTTTGCTTAATTACGTGCCAATCAGTGGAGAGCAGAGTGTGCTCTCAGCTGGTTGCTGGATAAATATTGAGTGCAACGTGATTCCAGCCATTACTACGGAAATGGGCATTTCCAAACCTCACATTAGTGAAGTCCTGGTGGAAGTGTGTGCCAGCTGTGTTTCTGGGGAGCACTGGGAGCAGCTCATGGAAAAATTGGACATTTCCAACTTGGATCATCCCCCACAGGGCTTAGAAGAGAGTGTGTTGATTTTTTGGATCCAATAATGAACGCCCCATATTTTGGTACCCAGTTTTCAGCTGGTCCATGTATTTTTACCTGTTCAGTCAGGAAGATGAGCATGCCCTGGGTAACCTGCCTTGCCCTTGGCTATTTCTGTAAATAAATCCCAGCTTCCAAGAGGTGCCCAATTTGCAGCAGCTGCCCCCAGTGATCCCTGCAGTGGAGCTGTCTGGGGATCCACAGAGGAAAAACAAATCAGCCTTTTTCCTGCATATGGATTTTACATTTTTATTTTTATTTTTTAGAAAAAAAAAAAATTTGGTCTCTTCTGGTGTCTTTACTCTGCTCTTTGTTGTTGTTTTAACATAGCTGAAAATATACTGTCTGCTGCTAATGAATAGCACAGAAACCATACGCTTGCAAGGCTCTGGGGTCGTGCCGAGTCGGCTGCTGCTCCCCATATACTGCTGGGATATATTTGCCAGCATTTCAATTAGATCATCAATAACCCAGTGCAGCTGCTGAGAGAAGAACTCAGATGTTCATAAATGTTATAGTCCATTAAGTTCAGATACTTCAAAGGCAGTTTGGAAAGAAAGTCATTTGTTAGGCCGAGTGTCAGTATAGTGGAATGCAAATCATGCTGGATGCCAAAGAAAGGGATTAAAAATGGAGTTTAAAGGTCAAATTAACTTAATTTGACCACTTCTGACACATAATGTTACCCCCTGACTTTTAAAATACTGCAGCCATGCGCCAGGGCAAGGATTCCTCTGGAAGGATGCAGGATCCTGGGTGCAGGATGCTCAGGGCACTGCCAGCAGCAGCACAGGGACACCCCAGAAGCTGGGGGGTTTGAGGGTTGTGGGGAATCTGTGGTGGGTTTGGGGATGTGAGAAGGGTGTGTGAGTGTGTGTTTGTGTGTAATTTCCTCATTCAAAATCCCTGTGATATTTCCTGCCCTCTAAAATCTGAAAAGCAAGTAAGTCAGTGCTTCAAGCACAGCAAATATTGAAAGAACTGATTAACATCATGTGAGATTTTCCCATTTTAAGATCATTTCTGTTTGGAGCAGGCAGAGAACTAAAGCTCCTTTTCCAGGATGTTTCCCTGCAGCCTCCCTCTCCCCTGGGGTGTGTGCAGGAGGGAGAAGCAGCGTGATTTGTGATGCTTTGGAAGGAGAGAGGAATGCAAACATCAGGGTGAATTAACAGCTGATGGGAAACGCGGCCAGCTCACCTCAGAGGAGGGATGGCATGACAGGGAGAGAGAGGAAAACACTACATCACCCTGGAACTGCCAAACTACAGCTGAGATTCAGCAGCAGAAGAAATCTGGGCATGGCATCTGCTTTCAGCAAGTGGAGCTGCAGCCCAGGAACGGAGCAGATTGGCACCGACCGGGGGGAGCAGCACGACAGATCCTGCCCCAGGAACGCAGCCAGCGTGTCCACGGATTGCAACGACTTTTACTGCAAAGGTGGGAGCTTCAGGAGGCATAACAAATGCTTTCCCCACCTGGCAAGGGCAGGCACACGTGGATAACCAGGGGAATCTGTCCTTGGTGCTGTGTCCTTGATGATGGTGCACAGATGGCCAGGCAGGGTCACCCAGCCTGTTCCCAGCTGCTGCTGTCCCACTGTCCTCTGCAGAAGCTGGGGATTTGGGCTGGATAAAACATTTCTTGCTGGAATATGAGTTGTTTGGTTTAACAGACACTTTCCCAGCTAATGCTTGCTGCTATGAAACAAGTTCTGTAGTTCAGGATATTTGTGGCTGGTGAACCAGCTATGTGAAAGGTCTTTGCCAGATGTTGACCTCAAATGGGATAGTTTTTAAAATTCCTTTAAAAATCGGGGCAGCATTTCTCAGAAGCCTGCCCCAGCTTTGCCCAAAGCTTCTGAGCCTTGGCATCTCCATCTGCAAGGATGGGGACAGCACAGCTGGTGGGTGGTGACCTGGGTTTGGGGGGTTTCAGTCTCCATTGGCAGTGCCAGGACTGTCCTGGTGGTGGGGACAGGACCCAGGGAGGGTTTGTGGCCCTGGTGATGAGGATCTGCAATGGGACACGTGAGTTCAACCCCATGAAAGCTCAGCAGAGAGGAAGGCAGTGATTCTCCTCTTGGGAAAAAATCTGTTTTTCCCTCAAGTCAGCTTCTTCCAGACAGCACAAAGATCCACATCAGTGTTCTCACTGCCTCCTTCCTCCTACGAGCCCCAGGAGGCCTCCTGTGGGAGATCCCCAAGGATTTCTCTGGGGGTGCCTCTAACACATCCCTGGGGGTGCCTCTAACACATCCCTGGGGATGCATCTTAGACATCCCTGGGGGTCTCTAACACATCCATGGGGATGCCTCTAACACATCCATGGGGATGCCTCTAACACATCCCTGGGGGTCTCTAACACATCCCTGGGATGCCTCTTACACATCCTTGGGGATGCCCCTAACACATCCCTGGGGATGCCCCTAACACATCCCTGGGGGTCTCTAACACATCCCTGGGGGTCTCTAACACATCCCCGGGGGTGCCTCTAACACATCCCTGGGGGTGCCCCTAACACATCCCTGGGGGTGCCTCTAACACAGCCCTGGGGGTGCCTCTAACACATCCCTGGGGGTGCCTCTAACACATCCCTGGGGGTCTCGAACACATCCCTGGGGGTGCCCCTAACACATCCCTGGGGTGCCTCTTACACATCCCTGGGGGTGCCTCTAACACATCCCTGGGGTGCCTCTAACACATCCCTGGGGGTGCCTCTAACACATCCCTGGGGTGCCTGGGTGGTTTTGGTTTGCCAGTTTGAGATTTCTCAGCCAATGAGGGTGGTGGGTTCAGTGCTGGCTAATTAGCAGTGCACTGGTAATTAGAATGTACTTACTCATTTTCTGTTGTGATATAGGATTAGGAGAAAGGCAAAGCAGGCTCAAAACTTTAAAAGGTTATAAAGAAAAGTTTCTTAAAGCAACTAAAAGAAAGAGTAATAAGAATCAGAACAAAACCTTCAGGACACTTCTCCTCCCCCTACAATCTTTTCTTTCCCAATGATAATGTAAAGAAACAAAAACTAAAATTTCAGTCAGTTTACCACCTCTAGAATAGCCTTTCTTCAGTTCACTTAGGAAAGTGGTGGCAGGAAAAGTCCCTCCTAGAAAGATGATCGAAATATCTGGTTCATCATTGTCACTGGTGATGCAGTCTGTGGGTAATGAGGGGAAAGGAGGAGGGAGGCAAGGATGAAGCTTGGGAAGTGACTCATTAGCAGGATGTTAATGAAGCTCTCAGCAGGGGCAGAGGCAGCTCATGGTGGCTTGCCTGGTCACCCCTGTGCCCAGCACCTGTGGCACTGCAGGGAAGGGCAGTGGGGTCACTGTGACAGAAAACTCCTGGATGGAACAGGACAGGATCACAGCAGGCACAGGAAGCAAAACAAAAGCAGAAACTCCTGGGTGCTGAAGCAGCTGAGGCATCCAAATCTCACGTGGCTCTTGCAGTGAGCGGCTCTGTCACAGCTGAGCTGCCCTCAGCCAAGCTCTGGGAGAATTCACATCAGGTTATCAATTCCATCTCAGTCGGGAGACAGGAGGGAAATTTGATAAGCGCCTGCGATGGCTGATTAAGATGGAGAGAAGAGGAGCCCCAGGTTTAACTCCCACCTGACCTTTCCAGAAGGAGGCATCGTGTTGAAAAATGCCATTTGCAGCTCTTAAAGGTTTTATGCCCCTGAACACCTCCGAGCTGTTTAAGGAGAATGATATTCAGCTTGCTCAGGCCCTGCCAGCTCCTGCTTCCCCTCACAGCAGCCCCAGTGGGAGGCTGAGAAGGATTTATGAAAGGTCAATATTTGAATGTGCAAAACTTACTAAGTCTATCAGAGCGCGGGGAGAGATTCTGCATCAGCTCACTGAAAATCAGCCTAAATTCCCACTCAAGGAGGACAGCAGCTGGAAAAACTCTACATGGCTCCTTTGGTGCTGGCTGTGGTCAGCTGTGCAGCAGCAGCTCCATGAATTCCTGTTCTCTGCTGGCACAACGAGGTCTCAACGAGCTGCAGGAAAGGACAGAAGCAACAGAGTCTGCCCCAGTGTGTCCAAAGCCCCTGAGATTCCTTCTCTCAGAGGCTGCTGTTCTACAGGGCAAGCTCCTAGCAGGAGCTGATGTGAGCTGCTGCAGAACCAGGGCATTCCCAGTGGGCAGGGAGGAGCATTCCCAGTCTGTCTGATAATGTAGGGATCAAATATTGTGATAAAATGTTTCTAAAATCATGGGATGTTCAGGGCAGTTGGAAAGAAAGGTTGGGCCTGGTAGGCCCTGGGAAATGTTAGGCTTTACTGGATCATGTGAAATTGCACCTGTATAATCATTTAATGATATGATAAATGATATGATTGTTATATGATAGTTATGTGATTGTTATATGATTGTTATATGATGTGATATGATTGTTAAATGCAATGATTGTTTGGTAATTGGATATAATTATTGTTTAATTGTAACAAGAATCATGAGAAACAAATGTTTGGGGGCTTTGATGGAAATTACAAAATCCATGCTTGGATGAGATCAATGCTTACAATAGAATCATATAAGTTTAATAATTAATATGTAGTTATATAATGATAAGGGTATAAAAACATGTTCATCCTGACCCCATGTCAGAGTCAGATTTGGGTCTGTACCCCTGACACCCAGAGCTCTTCAATAAAAGCACCTGGGTAGAATCATTCTGTGATTCTCCTGAACACTGACATGTCCAGGCTGGGGACACTTTGCCAGTGCTGACCTCTTGTACTGGGCAGGTGACATCTCAGAACTTCCTCTCCCAAGCTGCAGATATGGAAAGCAAAGCTGCAAAGCAAACTCAGCTCTGAATTGCAATGCCAGGGAATGTTATTCCTTGTTTGCAGGTCCACAGCAGCTGCAGCTTTCACAGATTTTGTGGGAAAAGAAGCAAATTTCACCGAAGCAGAAGAATGAACCCAGAGCAGAGGAGCTGCTGCAGCCACTGACATCTGCTGCAAAGCCAGTGTGAATATTTCATATCACACAATATCAAAAGTTTGCTCATGTCTCCCAGATGGGGCTGGGTGGTGATGTGTAACCGAGGGGTAGCACTGGTTCAGCAGGAACATATGACATGAATTTGCTCCAGATTTCAGGATTCTTAGCTGTGATTTTATTCTCGTTCAGTGATTTGTCAGGCAGCCAGTTAAATTTCAACAGAAGAGAGAAAGTGAGAAAAGGCTCCTATTCCTTGGGATCATTCAGACAAGAAGATGCTTCCCATTTTGGTGGCACTCCTGGTCCCAGGTCAGGACCCCAGGACAGGGAGATTCCAAACCCTCCAGGCAGGGCTGGGCATGGGATGCTGGCTCTGGCACAGGCAGCTCTTCACTCCTCCTGCTCTGCAGCCACAGTGTGACCGTGCTCACAGGGGTCTGAGGATGAGGAGGGAGACGAGGATCTGACTCCATGTTTCAGAAGGCTTGATTTGTTATTTTATGATATATATTACATTAAAACGATACTAAAAGAATAGAAGAAAGGATTTCAACAGAAGGCTGGCTAAGAATAGAATAGGAAGGAATGATAACAAAGGTTTGTGTCTCGGGCTCTCTGTCCGGGCCAGCTGGGCTGTGATTGGCCATTAATTAGAAACAACCAACATGGACCAATCCCAGATGCCCCTGTTGCATTCCACAGCAGCAGATAACCATTGGTCACATTTTGTTCCTGAGGCCTCTCAGCTTGTCAGGAGGAAAAATCTTAAAGAAAGGATTTTTCAGAAAAGATGTCTGCGGCACCACAGAGATTTTGGAATCCCCAAAACGAAAAGCAAATATTTTTGCATCTGGTGTGCAGCGGGAAGGGAATTCATGTGAGGTGATGGGATGTGGGGTTCACGGGAGACTGGGATCCTGTCTGGGTGAATTCCAGGGCTTCCCCACTGCTTCCCAACCCCTACAAGTACTAGCCAAATCCTCAGTATTTAAACTCCTTTCAAGAGCTGAAGTGTCGTTAAGTCCCCCATTTTGCCACAATTTACAATTAGTTTACCTCATTAAGCATTGTAAAAGCTGTCGGGAAGCACCTTGGAGGTTATCTATCACCCTTATTGCTGCTGCTGCTGCCCTGGCTCTGCACGGCAGGAGCCTCCCGGGGGACCCGGGGCTCTGAACAAGGGGGTGACAGCACCGGGGACAGCACTGAGAGCAAGGAGGGATTTGTCTTTCCAAAGCAGCTCTGGGTCTGCTGGGAGATAAAGCCAGCACTGGGAGATAAAAGAAACAATGGGAAAGATTCTGCTGATTGATGAATGGAAAAAGATATTTGCTTTTACAAATAAACTTTAGGTTTGCTGAGAAATGAAATTGGACATTGAAAGATGAAAGAAGCAATGAGGAAGAAAAAACCCTAAATTCCATAAGAATTAAAAAATAAAAGGGAGGGTTGTACATTAGAGGGGAATCTTTGGGATCAGGTGTTCTGGGGAGTCTGAACCTCTCAAGTACCTCAGAAATGGGGAAAGAGAGAAGGGAAATGCAGCTGGGAAATTGGGATAAAAGGGGAGCTTGTGTCCTCTAAAAATCTGAGAGACCCCAGGGGATGCCCCATGGCCTCTGCCTTGATTGGAATAAAGTTCCAGGACTCCTCTGTCTCCTTTTTGGACACAACCCTCTGCTGTTTGTGGATGAATTTTCCTGACAGCACCAAATCCACGTGTGGCACCTGCAGCCCCTGGCACCTGTCCCAGCCACCAAGGGCCACCAGCAGGTGTGGGGTCAGGGCTGCAGCTCCTCTGCTGAGCCCTTGAACATCAGCCCCAGGGCCAGAGTGGCCGCTGCTCCTTGTGCTGCCTTTTCTGGCTACCTAAAAACAGAGGCCAGACAAAATTATAAATAAAATGCAGTTCTATTTATTGAAGGGCCTTCAGGTACATTTAGGGCAGACAAAGCCCCCCAAGGGCTACACCCAAAATGGACAATGGGTCACAGCTTTTCACACTTTTATAACTTTGGGCCATTTGGATATTGGGGGTTCATCTTCCAATTACAGCTTCAGCTAATGAAGTCATTGACCCCAAGTTTGCTGCCCCAAGTCACTTTTGTTCACATTTCTCAGGGCCTGAGGCAGTGAGGCGTCCTTGATTGCCAGGCCTGGAGAGGAATTGTTGTGTCTGCCCCAAATGGGAAAGCAGCAGCTCCCACTGTGTGTGGAGTTTGGAGTTCTACACTAAAGAACTGCAGGATTACAAATATATAAAAAATAGAAAAGCTGAAATCCTGAGGCATCGCTTGCATTTTCCTTATTTTAAAGCCTGGCACTTGGATAACCAGAGAAGCAGAAGGAAGCAATGTGCTCTGCACAGCACAAATAAAAGCAGCAGAAGAGAAATAGCTGGGTTTTACCAAATCCTGTGTAATAGCAGCCCAATATCAGCATGAGATTGGAGCTGCATTTTAAGAGAACAATCTCTGTTCTGCATGTAAGAGGCTCTTATCCCTTCCAGCAATCCTGGATCTGTCCTGATGCTCTTCCTCTTGTCTTCTGCCAGTACTTGCAATTTCTAGTGAGTAGTTAAATTTGACCAAAAGATAAATCTCACATTTAGTAAGCACTGCCTGAGGACAGAGTTTGCATCCAGAGATGGGTCCTTGCTTAACTGATGTAACTCAAACAGCTCAATTCCCTCGGGAGCTGGTGTGATCCTCCACTCTGCAAACCAAGACACTTCCACTGAGTCGCTGAAATTGCAGGAAGAAGTTTTATTTTAAATTATTGAATTTGAATAATTTGGGAGGTGTTACCCAAAGCAGAATTTGCACGTTGGCAGCAGGGAGGGTTAAACTACTCAGTCACCTGTGTCTGTGACCCTTCAGGAACATTCCATACGAGCATGTTGGTTTTTTTTCCAGATTTCCAACAATGATGTAAGTTGCTCCAGAGGTTGTCTTACAGCCCTGTGTTAGGCTCCAGCCCAGGGAAAATAGCGGGGACACTCAGTGAAAGCCACCAGAGCTGCCTGGTGACATCGTTACCTCAATTCCTGTAAAAAAAATCCACATATCAGCAGCGGATATTTGGGATTTAATTGTTTTGATAAGCACAGGGCACTTTGCCAAACAGTCAATTGAACAAAACTGTGGCAATTAGCAGAGAAGCTCTCCCTGCAGAATTACAATCCTTAAGCTCCATTCCTATTTACAAACGAGATTGCATGAGTGGGGATGTCCATGCTCATCCCTGTGCCCACCCCCTCCTGCTCCCAAAGCCTGTCCCAGCTCTGTGCTCTGACCTCCCATCCGAGTATTTCTGGTGATATTTACACATATTGAGAGAACAAAAGGTGATTTACCCAGGCAAGTGAGGATTATATTTTGCAGAGAAGTTCCCACTAGATTTGTATCTCAGTTTGTCTCCAGTGTGGAATTGCAACCTCACCTTTATACCATGAAATATTAGTTTACAGAGTCACCTCGCCTCCCAAAATCCCAGCTGGAGGTCCAAGAAAAGGGCTCACTTACTCAGAACCTCCCCATCCTGGAGCTCTGCAAGGGAATCTTTTCTCCCAGTCAAACCCATCTCAAACTGAAAATCAGGAAACCGATTCTGAAAACCGAATCAGGAAACCCATCGGAAAACTGAAATCAGGAAAGCGATTCTTTGGGTTTATTGCCTCTGTTTTTGGAAAAGCAAAAAAGAAAAAAAAAAAAAAAAAGAAGAAGAAAAAAAAAAGCAGCTTTGTTTCCTCCAAGAGGAGCTGTGATTATTAGAGATGTGTCTGTGTTCATTTTCCTGCTCTTCTCACCGGGGCCTGGTGTGCTGGTGCTGCTGTCGATGAGAGCTCAGCGATCGATCAGGGCTCTGACATTAATGAACGGGCAGGGCCCCAGCACCTGCAGAATCCCCACTGAGCCCAAACCTTTCTGAAAGGCCAGGGAAGGAAAGTCTTTGCCTGCTGGTGTCCTACAAGGCAGAGCAGGGGGTGAGATCATGGTGAGTGAGGTCTGTAGGAAGTTCAGGGCCTGTCCCCTTTGTGCAGGAGCTTCCCTGAACTGGTTTTGGGCTGCCTTTGTGTGGGTAACTCCTTCCTGGACCCAATTTTTTGCCCCAGGATGGATGAGGAGCCAGGGGATAGAGCAAAGAGGCTGCTCTACTTCACCTGGGGTATCAGTACAAGTCCAGAGTGTGACCATGGCCTGGTCACGTTTTTTTTCCTATTTTCTGGGAATTTCTTAATTCCCTTGGCTGGCAGCAGGTGTTCCCAGCAAAATCACAGTTTCAACAACCTGCCTGGCTCTGTGGTGCAGAATCTCCACATGGCAGCAATTGTGGCTGTCACATCCCCTTTGATAACCCCCCCAGGGCCCCTGGGGCTGCTGTTGATGTGAAACACACTGGGCCAGTCAGACCAGCTCGAGCTCTGCCTCTTGCTTTGCTAATTAATTTTATCTCTACTCAAACCCAGGCAATCCTCAGCCTTGTAGAATTGATTTCAGGGCAGAGGAGGGATATTTGTGTCTTACCCAAGCCACTCCAGTTACAAATCCCAAGCACTTGCTCCTTGTTATTTGCATCAGCATGTTCTAAAGTAGGACACAGTGCTTGGACTGTTTCTATTCTGGTAACTTACAATGTATTTTTATAATGTCTTTTTCCTTCCCCTCCCGTCTCTTTTCTTTTCTCAGAGACAAACAGCAGCTGTGTTGTTGGCACAGTGCTGAGAAAGGGAAGCAGAAGGGCAGCAAGGGCACAGAGATAAGCGGTTCTGGTGTAAATCAGATCCTTCACAAAGCTGAGATTAAAAATTGTCGCTTGCCTACAAATAAGTGATGATTTCTTGCCCTCCCCGTATGTGCAGGCACTTTGATTTCCCATTCAGATGGTTTCTGAGCACTTCATTTTGGAGTGGGAAAGGCAAGGATCAAGTCTCCACTCGTCTGCAGAAGGACAGAGCCCAGTTCTGTTCCCAGTGCAGGCACAGCACACACAAACCCTGCAGTGATTCCATCACTAAAGCAAGGCTGAAGCAGCAAACCTGGCCCACTTTTGGTGACTTTTGGTGGCCCACTCACCCAATGCTGGCCACCAAAAGTCTCCAGGTGGGTGCTGGGCCAAACCTAGAGATGGCAAACCCACCAGGACCCACCACACTCAGCTTCAGAGAGCTCTGCACAGGCTGCCAGGGCCACTGAAGGGCCCAAAAAACCTCCTGGTCCAATAAACCAGGCTCAAGCCTGTGGTTATTAATTGTTGCAGTGTTGTTGTGGGTCCCAGGATGAGGTGAGAGATGAGAATTGACTCCAAGTTCTTAGAAGGCTGATACATATTATATATTATTATTATATTATATTATATTATATTATATTATATTATATTATATTATATTATATTATATTATATTATATTATATTATATTATATTATATTATTTATATTATATTACATTACATCATATCATATTATATTACATTACATCATATCATATCATATCATATCATATGAAAATGATGTACTAAAACTACACTAAAGAAAGAGAAAGGAGACATCAGTAGGCTAGGCAAGAATGAATAATAAAAAACTCATGACTGACCAGAGAGTCTGACACAGCTGGACTGGGATTGGTCATTAATTAAAAACAATTCCCATGGAACCAATCAAAGATGCACCTGTTGGTGAGCAACCTCCAAACCACATTCCAAGCAATTAGATAATTATTGTTTACATTTCTTTTCTGAGGCTTCTCAGGAGAAAAATCCTGGCAAAGGGATTTTTCAGAAAATATGACAGTAACACAAGCCAGACCCAGCTCAGGACATGGACAGCTGGGGTTTGACTGTGCTGCTCCTGGGTCACATCTGTAACCCACAGCACCCTGAGATCCTGGGCAGGATGTTCCATCCCTGTGTCCAGAGGCTTTGGACAGGGATTGCTCAGCAGAGATCACATGCTTGGCTTCTGGGAAAGCTGAAGGATGATCAATAGTTGATTAATCTAGTGAAGAAATTAATGTATTAAAAGCAGTGACTGATGTCAAATACATTCTCTCTTGCTCATCGATTTCCTTCTTTTTAACCTGCATGTGCCAAAGTCCTGAAGCCCAATTCTAGTGTGCAGCTGGCACATCCATCTCTTTAATTTCATATGGATATAAGATACTGAGCAATGCATTTGATTGAGTAAATGTGGTGCCATTGATTTTGTGGCTGAATTATCTGATTTGATTGGCACCGTGTCCCCTTTAATAGAGAAAGCAACCAATTCAATAAGTAATGTTAGTAATTGGGTAGTTGTTCTCTGAAGAAAGATTACTTGAGTTTACAGGACTAATGTTTCTCAGTTGCAGCATAAACTGGATAAATTTCTACACGAGATGAACGTGGTAACATTTGTCCATGTAATAACAGAGCTCTGGGCTCTCTAATGCAGCAGCCAGGGCTCCTGGGCAGCCCCACTGAGCAGCTCCCACGCTGTTCATACACAAATACAAAGCTCAGCAATCGGGGCCATTCATTAAATTAACCCTCTAAAGCCACTGAGAAATGCTGCATAGGTGTGTGTGTGTGTGCTCTAACAAACACACTGTGTGGGATGACACTGCCTGTGGGCTCAGGGTTTGGGTGGGAGCAGGAGCAGCCCTGGCTCCAGTGGGGCTGGATCAGAACCCCAGAATTATTTAGGCTGGAAAGGAACTCGAGTCCAACCTGCAATGAGCCAGCCCAGAGCACTGAGTGCCACATCCAGCTGTTCCTTGGACACCTCCAGGGGTGTGTGACTGCACATCCTTTCCCAAAACACCTTCCCAAGCCTGGATCCAAGGTGGATTGTTGCTATAGGACACAGAATAAAACCATGCAGACACTGGAACCTCCAAGGTAAAAAGAAGGGAAGTTTAATTTCTGATTCTAACATTTATAGATTTTCAAAAGTGACAGTGGATTGAAGGATGACAGTGTCACCTCTCCAATGACACTGGACAAACCAACAGTTCATCAAATGTCTCTTCCTCCAGAAAAGAATGCAAAACAATAATTATTTACATAAAACGGCGTGAGAAAGTTCACTACAAGAATGTAAACATCAGAAGGCTTAGAAGAACTTAGAAGAGCAGAACAACAGTGGGTGATTTTATTCAAGGTGGTGTTCAATACTAAGAGGAAAGATAGTTAATTAAGTGTTATACTTGGCAAAATTTGATACCAACAATCATGTCTCAAGTTCATGTAAAGCTGATAGAAATAAAAGCAGGACGACTCATATACTGATTTTTCAGCCTGTGCTGTATTATTTTCAAAAGAGAAACCAGCACACAACAATTGGATTCCATGCTGATATATTACAAAATACAATCTAGCCATAACGCTGATGTGACAGCCAAAAGCAGATATTAGCAGAAGAAAGTGATTTTTTTTTATTATACAATTTTATCAGTGGATGGGAATTTCAGGACTTAAATTTACCATCACATCCACATCTGAACCTGAATATCTGGGAGGTCATTTACTCCACTGTACAATGAAAGGGAGTCAGACAAGGTAATGCATAATGGAAATCAAAGTGGAGCTTCCATTTGCGACGCTGCTGCACATAAACTATCGGCTGCAGGATCTAAATTATGAGGAGATTCACTCCCAGGTGATGAATGCAGAACACGACGAGTGGGGAAGGACAGACCCTGAGGGAGGAGGAATGTGCCACTTGTAGAGGTGTTTATCAAAACAGAGATATGCTTCTGTATCTTAAAATGTTATTTTTCTCAAAATTTATTTCAGGTACTGATAAGCAAGGCCTGTTTATTTATTTCATGGCAATTACAGGGTTGCTCGGAACTGCCTGTTCTGGCAGATTTTCCCCACAGAAAAGGCTTTACAGAGCATTTCAGGGCTTTGCTTCTAAAAATTCAGAACTTCAAAACCATTTTTAAATGTAGAAATATTCGGTTTGTTTTTTTTTTTTTTTCTGCCCAGGCTGCATCTTTCAAATTCCCGACTTCTTAAAAAAGGAAAGATGTTTCAGGCTCCAGAACAGCACAGAATATTTTGTTTTCCTCAGGGTGCTGCAGGGCAGGAGCCCCGTGGGTACCCCTGCCCCAGGGATGCTCCTGCTGCTGCCTCTGAGAGCTGCTGCTCTCTTCATCCGACACACCAGATTTACCCAGCTGTGAAAAACGCCAATCACTTGGTTTTAAAAATTTTAGAAGTTTAATAGTAATAAAATGGTTATAAAAATAGTAATATAATTAGAGTAATAAAAATTTGGACTATTAGAATTTAGGACAATATGAGACAATTGAAACAAAGAGTTACAGACAGTCCAGGTACCTCTTTCTGGGCAAAATAAGCCTGAAAAAGGACCCACGTTAATAGAGGATTAACCCTTAAAAACAATAACCTGTTGCATATTCATACACCTCATACATGATGCATAAATTCCATTCAAACAAAGGATTCTGTCTGGTCAGTGTCAACTTCTTCCTCTGAATCCTCTTTGGGGCTGAGGAGGCGGGAAGAATTTTGTTTCTTCTGATAATGGGGCAATAAATTCTTTTTCTCTGAAAGATTCAGGTGTCCTGTGGCTGCTCTCTGGTGTGAGTACCTCATTCCTTTATTAAAAAAAAAAAATATCCCACATACATAATTTCTATTTTAACATTATGTTATAAACTAAAACTATATTTAACACAACTACTTAAGAAAATTAATACAGCATCGCTTTCTAACATAACACATATAATATTCATTTTAATATATGCAAAAAGCCAATAAAATACGCCTTTTTCACACAGTTCTGGCCATAGAAAGTGGGTGAAAGAGACAGAGAACTGCTTTGTGTTAGGTTTCCTTGGCTTTTCAGAGGAGACACTCAGCGTTCAGCCTCTCCTGCCTCTCCTAAGCCGCTTTGTGCAAGAGCTGGAATGGAAAACGGCAACGACTCCAGTTTTATCTGCCCTTAATTAAATGCTGAAGTGCTCGTGAGTAGTGGTGGGATTGTGTTGTGGTGAAACCCAAACCCTGTGAATGGGGTAATTATAAGCTGAGGGATTTTGCTAATACCAGACTTCCCCTCAATTTCCCTCAGTAATTAGAACACAGCAAATAAATCAGTGTGCAGTTGACTTAAACAATCCGCCACTGGAAGAATTGCTTGCTGATGACTTCCCTGGCCAATCACATCCCTACTGCTGCCACATGTCAAAGAAATTGTTTTTGTGCCTTCATATTAAAGGCATTTCTTCCAGCTGGCAAGCTCCCATTTTCCTGCTCCTGGATAGGACAGGAACAGTGCTGGAGGGAGGTGTAAGAGTCCTGATGTTCAAACCTGAGAGCCATAAATGCCTAAATTCAGAGTGGGGGTGTGACTGTGTTCACAGGGGTCCCAGGATGAGGGAAGAGACGAGGATCTGACTCCACGTTTCAGAAGGTTTGATTTATTATTTTATGATATATATTACATTAAAACGATACTAAAAGAATAGAAGAAAGGATTTCATCAGAAGGCTGGCTAAGAACAGAAAAAGAAGGAATGATAACAAAGGTTTGTGGCTTGGACAGAGAGTCCGAGCAAGCTGGGCTGTGATTGGCCATTAATTAGAAACATCCACATGAGCCCAATCCCAGATGCACCTGTTGCAGCAGATAACCATTGGTTACATTTTGTTCCTGAGGCCTCTCAGCTTCTCAGGAGGAAAAATCCTAAGAGTTGGGGTTAGGGTTAGGGTAAAGGTTAGAGTTGGGGTTAGGGTAAGGGTTAGAGTTAGGTTTAGGGTAAGGATTAGGATTAGTGTTAGGGTTAGGGTTAGAGTTGGGGTTAGGGTTAGGGTTAGGATTAGTGTTAGGGTTAGGGTAAGGGTTTGGGTTGGGTTTAGGTTTGGGGTAAGGTTTAGGGTTAGGATTTAACCAGTGAAACCAGCCCAGCATTCCCACAATCAGGCACACTCTGCCCATTGCAGGGACACATGTCCTTACAGAAGCAGCATTTTCCCCAGCTCTGTGCATGTGCTGAGGCTGTAAAAGCCCTGACAATGTGTACCAGAGCAGGATCTTTGTTTACCAGCTGTCAGCTAATAACAGGAGGTGTTATCCCAGCCCTGAGACCACTGCCAGCACGAGCAGCAGCTCCCAAGCTAAGCTGCCTGATTTACTGACTGCTCACGCCTGCATTGCATGAGCTGGTGTGAATGTAATCTACTCAAAACACCCCGCTGGGACCCATAAACTTTATATAAGGAGCCTTAACTCAAACAGTAAGAGGCTCCTAGGGCCTATGGAGAATGGCTCAAATGCTGCTTGGGATGGATTTTTTAATGCGTTTTGGTTTTTTCTTTTGTAGTCACAAGGGCTGTTTTCTGTTTATTTTGCAAAACAAAAGCAATGCCCCCTCCCCAAACTGTCCCCAAATCTCTCATGCCACAAGCACAGGCAAGGCAGGAATGGTGTGCCAGCACCTTGTTATCCATCCAGACTGGGAAGGGAAAACAGCTGGGCTACATTTCCTGGTCCTTGTCCTCTGTGGGGATCTGTGAAAAGAATGATTGATGTGATTTGATGGGACATTTGCCCTCTCAATGCAGCAGGGAAGTTTAACAGCAATGTAAAAGTGGTAAAACCTCGACCCTGGGCTGAGCTCTGCCAGGGCTGTGCTGTTGGTGCTGTGGCAGGAGCAGATGCTCCCTCTGGGTGACATTGGGTGACATTCCAGGACACTCCAGGACAGACAGAGCTCTTCCTGCAGGTGCTGCTGCTGTACTCAGCAACACACCTGCACAACCCCTTCTGATCCCGCCTTGCACCCATTTCTTCCCAGAAAAAGAAATTTCTGTTGTTCAGCCTGGAGCAAAGGAGGCTCAGGGGGGACCTTGTGGCTCTGCACAGCTCCTGACAGGAGGGGACAGCCCCAGGCTGGGCTCTGCTCCCAGGGAACAGGAGGAGAGGAAATAGCTTCAAATTGCACCAGCAGGAATTTCCCCATGGAAAGGGTGCCTGGAACTGCCCAGGAGGGTTTGGGGTGCCCATCCCCGGGGGGTGTCCAAGGAATTCCTGGAGGTGGCACTCGGTGGCAATGTGGGGATTGGGCACAGCTTGGACTGGATGCTCTTGGAAGTCTTTTCTAACTTTAATGATTTATTTTTCTATGATTCTACCAAAAAGGAGTAATTTGAATGTCCACAAATGATGGAGAGAGGCTGGAACATCATCTCTGTGAACCCAACACCAATAAGGATTTGGCTGTTTGGCACCACTTTGAGATAATTGTTTCCAAGGATCTGAATGCAGAAAATACTTTAAAAACAACTTTAAAATCAATAGCTCTTTTAATTTGCAACTTGCAGCTCACTTTGACAAATAACCCAAAAAGGGAGGATAAATAATGCAGCTTCAATTATATTTCTGTACAAAATTTGTCTTATTTTGTGTAGTGTACTGCTGAGCTAATTCAATTTTCTGCTGCCAGCCCATGCTTGTTTCCCTTTCACTTGTAATATATAACTTTATGAAGAGGGACTAAATCTTCCTACGTGAATGGCAGTTTATCCTTGAACCTGAATGTTTCTGGAAAATAAGAGAAAATAAACCAATAACAATACTCTTCATAAACCCAAGAAAAGACACACAGCTGAGTTATTTTTTTGGCAGGGACAAAGGATGCACAATAGAGGAAAGCAGGTGGCAGCTGGAAAACATCCAGAAACCCCCAGAGGCTTCTGATTTTTACAGCTGGAAACCAAGACCTGATACCCCCTGCTTGAACACATTCCTTTGAATTCCCAAGCTGGAGGGAAGCTCTCTCCCTGCTCTTCCTCCTGCCTGCCTGAAGGATGCACCAAGATCTGAGATGTAGAAATGGTGGTTCCTGGCCCCCCCAAAAAAATGAAAATTTAAATTTATTTTAGAGCTTGGGGGCGGAAATTGCAAATTTTGTTTATTTAAGCGTGAAGATCAAAGGGCACTGGGATGTTCCAAGGTGCCCAGGAGGTTATTGGAGCATGGGGCCCCCTCAGCTGGGCTGGCACCACAAAACCCGTGCCTGTTTTAGTGGTATCACTTCTCTGCATCTCTGCTGGCACAAACCAGGGGTGGAATCTTCTCTTGCAGTGACATGGGACATGTGGTGGCAATGGCCACAACCCCCCTGTGCTGAGCAGGACACAGCACTAAAACTGTCACCCCATTGCTCACTTACTGGCATTTCCATAACTTCTGCATCCTGTAATCCACTCTCATCAGCTGCCACTGGAGCTATTTCTGCTCCTTTAATTTCTTTTTCTCTAAACTGCTGCCTCTGGAGGGGGAAAACAAACCACAAACACTTCTTTCATGTCTAAAGGCAAAATGTCAGTCAGCCTCTGCCTGTCCCCCATGTCACAGCATCCCAGTGTGGCCAGCCTGGCTGCTGGGAGGGAGTAAAGAGAGAGAGGAGATGTTCAGCTAAAGGCTGGGAATTGTTTGCAGCAAACCAACAGATGTTTATGGTTCATGAGTACATTCCCAAAAGGACAATGTTAGCAGCCTGAAAAAATGGGAGGGTGGAAAGATGGAGGAATTGATTTAACATCTGTGTTTTTCTTGAAAATCTGTTCTCTCAGGGATGTTGGGAAGCTGACATTTTCACAAGGCAGGAGTGGGGCTCATGGCTAATTGTGGTCCTGATAGTGAAACAGCAGAGGATGCAAAGGAGAGAGCTGGAGGCTGCAGCATCTCCTTCACAGCTCCTCCACCACCTGGAGTACTGACAGTGAGGAAATGTGGGCTTGCTGCAACTTTGTCCTCTTGGCTTCCTCCACACATAGCTCAGAAAGCGATGGCTTTGCAGCCTGTCCCTTGTCTCAGCCAACACACAGCCTGGAGGGAGCACCACTGCTCCAGAAATGTGCAGGGAGAGAAATCCACCCTCACTCCTGGCTTGTCCCTCTGCCTCTCTCCTCTGACGGCAGCCCTGCTGCTCTGCAGACCCTCCCGTGCCACACTTGGTGTTACAGATGTTTGATCACATTTTGATTTTCCCTTAAACTGGTGCTGCTCTCACACAGACACCCCACACACAGCAGCAGGAATGGCTGAGCTGAAAGCCCAGAGCAATAACGCTGCCCATGCCCCCACAGCCCAGACCCACCAGATCCGCGTTGCATTTCCCTGCATTTCAGCCTGCTTGGTGTTAATTTTAGATGGAAAAGTTCCTGTTTTGGAGCTGATAACGTGGTTACCAACTGTTGCTGTGCCCTGCCTCGGCAGGAGGCAGCAGCATCCCTGTGTGTGCTGCTGCTGCACTGCCAGGCTGGGCTCACAGCTCCTCCCAAAATCGTAGCAGGTGCTGCTGAAGCCATGGGCACCTCGGACCTGCACTCCCTGCTAGTCTGGCTGGGTTGTTTGACAAAATTTCGGGTATTTCTGCCCCTGGCAATGTCAGCTTTTGTGTGCTGGAGGGGTCTGCAGGCACTCCCTGAGCCTCCATGGCCCATCTCTGCCCTGGCTGTCACCAGGACACTCTGCTGGCAGGGCGCATTTTTGTCACAGACATCTTTTCATGAAAATCTTTCTTTGGGGTTTTTTTCCTCCTGGGAAGCTGAGATGCCTCAGGGACAAGATGTAACCAATGGTTATCTGCTGCTGTGGAATACAACAGGTGCATCTGGGATTGGCCTCATGCAGTTGTTTGGAATTAATGGCCAATCACAGCCCAGCTGGCTTGGTCACAGTGTCCGAGCCACAAACCTTTGTTATCATTCTTGTTTTTCTATTCTCAGCTTAGCCAGCCTTCTGAGATGAAACCTTTACTTCTATTCTTTTAGTATAGTTTTAATGTAATATGTATCATAAAATAATAAATCAAAATAATAATAACAATATTATATATTTACAATTTATTAAAAAATAATAAAACAATATATCAAAATAATAAATCAATTCTGAAGTATGGAGTCAAATCCTCGTCTCTTCCCTCATCTGAAAACCCCTGTGAACACGGTCACACATTTTTGGGAGCTGGAGGTAGGGTGTGCACTGGGGACACACAAAACTCCTTCCCTCACTTAGCTGGTGCTTGGTGCTCTCTCTTTGTCTGATGGATCAGGCTGGGGCTCCTGGTGGAGCTCCCAGTGCTGCTGGCCTGTGGGGATGCTCCAGCTCTGCTCCTCACTGGGGCCCTGGGGCTGCAGAGGCTCCTGAAACACACTGCTAAAGTTTGGGGGATCCCAGCTCTGGACCTGCAGGGAAAACCAGCAGCTGCAAGGCCACAGGCACGTTTTCTCAACCAGGCCCCAAAGTGTGAAGCTGCAGACCCCAAAATTTGGTTTCTATGAATAGGGTGCAAAGGGAAGCCACAGGTCTCCAGGACACAGCATTGCCAGAAATCCAGATCAGCCAAGAGCAGAATCAGCTGAAGCTGTGAAGTTGTCCTTATTTTCAAAGTAATAAACTCTGTAATTAACCATAGCTTAATAAGTCATCAATCTTATGTTAAAAAAGGAATAATGAACTAATTAACTAGAATGCATTTCCCAGTGTAGACAATCAATGCCTTATCTTAATGCTGGGTATCTCTGGAGGGGAAGGAGGGAGGTTAGAAACAGTAAAGATACTAAATATTGAGAGAGAGAATGATTTGCTTTTCCCCATAAAAGAAAATTGATTAAGAGACAAACTCCAGTGCTTGAAACCCAGGACACTTTTTCCCTGTTTTAATTCTTAGAGAAGATACAGACTAAGAGCTACCCTTACTATTCCATAAGTAACTGTTTGATGTATAAGACAAGAACCACAAGGCTGGCAAACTCCCTTTAGATCACCCTCCTTCCCCCTCCCCAAGTTTAAAGAAATGTAAATTGCCATTCCAGAGGCAGTGCCTTTAAAAAGAGGGAGTTTGCATTTCTGTGAGATTTTGGAATGTGTCTTTCTAATCTTCCAGTCTCACACATATTTATTCCAGTGATTCCCTTTGCTTCCTCTTGTCAGACTGAAGTTAATTCAAGTCATTTTATACTCCAAAAGCAAGCCTTTTCTTGTATGTTTAAAATCCAGTTTGAACCTCTCCCAGTTCAACAGAGTCACTTGGGCTGTGAGCAACTGCTCAAGCAATTGCTGCTTCTTCCCTGCAGAATATTACATTCTCTGGTGCTCACAACAAAGCCATCACGAGTGTTAATATTGTTGTCATGGTGACTGACAGCTGCTGCAAACATGGCTGATATAAAGTTAAATTACTGCACTTTGGAAGCAGCACAAAGCTTTGAACGCCGCCGGGGGATCTGTAACACCCTCCTGGGGAAAGCTGAGAGCTCAGAGCTTTCCCCATCACAAAAAAGCCTTGCACACCCCTGGCTCCAGTCAGAGATATCTGATCTCATCCCCTGGGCAGGGAGTGGGGGCTGCACAGCAGGAGCAGCCAGAGGGGAAGGGAGGTCTCTGTTAGCAACAGCTGGGCCCTGGAGGAACAAAAAGACTCCCACGAGTAAGAGACTGAGACCAGAGATGTGGGGCTCCAGGCAGCTCTTCAAAATGCTCTTTATTGTTGCAGCAGTCTCAGGTCTTTGGTAGCACAGCCACACCTACAGCTGTAGGCAAGCATGAAGACCCTTTAGTTCTGGTTACATTGCATTATATATTTTTCTTTGCTGAGCATCTTAATACATAAAAAACCCATCAATACCTTTACTGTCACCTACAGCCTATCATTACTGCTATTATTACCACATTATGGTCATTACTGTCCAATCACATGAGTTAGTATGCTACAGTTTAAGCTTAAAGTTGTTTTTCAGTTTTCTTGCAGTGAAAAATTCTTAGACCTTTTTTCTCTCGCCACATTGAGATGTTTGTGTTCCTGTGGTATCTTTCTGCTTTTCCTAAGAACTATTTCTGCTTGGTAAAAACATCTTTTTTGTTTGTGGTCAACATATCCATTGCTCTAGTCATAAAACCCTCTTCCAGCTCAACATTTGCTTTTTAGGTTGTCCAGTAATGACTGGCTCAGCAATTGTCAATTTAGACATCTATTTTCTTCTATATCGAAACTTGCTTCCATCTCTATTCTGTTCTCAGGTTCTACATTCAGAGAGCTTTCTGCCAAGCATGAATATCTGCTGAAACTTTCTTATCAAACGTTCATCTTAACATCCACACCTGGCCCTGGTGGGCTCCCAGGGATGTGCAAAATCTGAGTGAGCCAGGGTCTGAGCACAAACATCTGAGGGCTCACAGGAACCAACACCTGCAGCAGGATGCCTCTGCTCTGTTTATTCCCTTCTATTCCATGCTGATATTATGGCACAACACAGCCCAGATGAGCTCCCAGGGATGTGAACCTCCCCAGTGAGCTTCAGGATGTGCAAAATCTGAGCGAGCCAGGGTCTGAGGACAAACATCTGAGGGCTGACAGGAACCAACAGCAATGACTCTGCTCTGTTTCTTCCCTTCTCTTCCATGGTGATATTATGGCACTGCACAGCCCAGCTGAGCTCCCAGGGATGTGAACCTCTCCAATAAGCTTCAGGATTTGCAAACTCCAAGTGAGCTGGGCTTGTGGGGTGTTGAACACAAGCTGAGGGCTCACAGGAACCAACACCTGCAGCAGGATGCCTCTGCTCTGTTTCTTCCCTTCTATTCCATGGTGATATTATGGCACAGCACAGCCCAGATGAGCTCCCAGGGATGTGAATGTTCCCAGTGAGCTTCAGGATGTGCAAACTCCAAGTGAGCCATGGTCTGAGCACAAACATCTGAGGGCTGACAGGAACCAACAGCAATGACTCTGCTCTGTTTATTCCCTTCTATTCCATGGTAATATTCCCTTCCTGCTTCCTACCTGGGGCTGTGGGATGGGCCCCACAGAGCAGGCATGTGAAACGCATCAGAGCAGCCCTGCAGGATGGCCTCCCACCAGGAACATCACCTGGACAGGTTTAATGTTCACACCCAGCTCCTGGTCCTTCCCAAGCCCCCAGCACAGCCCACCAGAGCTGCTGGAGGGGTCAGGGCCCCTGCCAACAGGTGAGCACCACCTGGGCTCAGGAACTGCCTCCCACCAGGCCTCTGAGGGGTTCACCAAGGAATAAAACCCACAGGGGAGTTCGAGGGAGAATCAGTCAAATAGATGGAAGTGTGGGAGTGGAGTTTAGGTTAAGAAAGGCCAATCTCAAACCTTATTTTTAATTAAATTGGGGGAAGTTCTTAACTGATAAAAACATCTTTAGTTGGACTTAATGGCATTTAGCTGCTTTAATTGGGATGTCTATATTTGGTGTTTGTAGACAGAAACAGATAATAAGGCAACAAAAACAGATCACAGGGGCTTAAAATCCTGGCATTTGCATAACCCAATTGTTCACATTATGAAACGGAAACCCTGTTATCAGCTTGCATAAAACAGCTTGTTTTGGTAGATTGCAAATACTGTGTTTAATTAACCAAGCTTCAGGGACAGTGAATCTTATTGTTACAAGATACCACTCTGTGGAAATAAAGGCATTTTCATTTAAATAAAACAAAAGGGGATGTTTATCAGGATGTTACTTAATTGTCAGCATTGCTAAAGAGTTTTGTTCTTGCTACGATTTATGAACTGGAATTGATCAGTGGAGCAGGGAACCAGACGCCTTTGTCCTGTACAATTAAAGTTCTGTCATATTAAATCCTGGCATTAATGATGCCAGCAGCCAAGAGGAAAGGGGGAAAAAATCTGCAAGTGCATTGGAAATCCTGGGTTGGGCATTAAACCCAGTTTTAACCAATTGCCTTCTCAAAGGACCTTGACCTCAGTAAAATTTACTTCTGGCTCTTCCAGAAAGTTCATTGCAATATCACTGAGGTCCCATCATGTTCCCCACAGCTGCAGGGGAGGAAGCTGAGGGTATTTGCCACTGACATATTCTTTGCCACCTCCTCCCTCAGCATTCAAGCAGGAGATCCTAATCTGAAATCCAGGAGCTGTCCGCGGAGTGAGATGGAAAATAACTGAGCTGCTGTGAAGAGAATGATTGGGTTTTCCTTGCAGAAAACACTGCTGGGAATGGAAAACATTTATTTTGAGCTTAAGACATGATATAAACTAAACATTTCTCTATCTAGATGTACATTCACATTTCCAGTACGTCAGAAATAATTTTGTTAGGGGAGGAAAAAAACCTACCCAGACACCTCCAGAAATGTTGTTTGCTGTGCTGCAGCTTCCCTGGGAACCTGCCTGGGGCCACACCTGGGTGCAGCTGTGCCACAGGGGCATGGCAGGAGCATCCCAAGCTCTGGGGAAAGCAAAAGGGAAGAGAAGAGGACGCTGTGTGCACACAGGACAGGGCTGTCCACATTAACACAAATGCAAAGTACCAACCACAGGGTGTTCCTGTGAAATTGTGCAATTGTGTTTGAAAGGACACAAAAGCTGCAGTTGCTGAGCTGCTTCCAGCAACAAATGTATCCCGTGGCCTGAAACAAAATCTTATTTATATGCTGTGTTTTCCTGTGATTGCTTAAATATGCTTATCACACTGGTCTTGCTGCCGTGCAAGGCCACTGAATTGCTTCTGTTCTGATGTAACAATGTGCAACATCTGATTTCTAACCACAGCCAGACCCCCCAAATACCTGGAGGCACTGGGGGGAGTCTGCTGGGGACTTCAGCCAGGGCAGGAGCTGCTGGTGAACCCAGCAAGGCAAAGAACCAAAGAAATGTGCTGGAGTAATTGGAGGGGAGAGCAGATGCTGCTGGCAATAAAAGCCTGTGTGAAACCCAGCTGAGAAGCCAACTGTGAGACCCACAGGGGCAAACTTCCCTGTGCTAGGACAAAAGAGACCCAGCGAGTGAATAGCAGAAAAATCTCTTGCAAGGTGCCCATTATCAGGCAGCAGCCAAGCTGCAAAAAGGAGCAAATTGGATTTGAGGAGGGAAGGGAAACAGGCACCCTGCAGACACAATTACAGAGCCAGCTCAGGAATTGCAGGGTGTGTAAATGCAGGAGCAGCTGACGGGACAGGTCTGAGCGTGCACTGGAGGCCCTCTCTTCACACGTGCCAAGGAAATGTCAGCTCCTGCTCCTGTCCCTCAGCACTGCCCAGCCCCACCAGCTCCTCCCTTTGCCTCTGTCCACACCTGTCACCATCACATTTTCTGAAAAATCCTCTTTGCCCAGGATTCTGCTTCTGGGAAAGCTGAGAAGCCTCGGAGAAAACTGAAACCAAGATTATCTGATTTGCTTCTCCTGTGTTTTGCTGCTTTGGAATGTGGTCTGGGCATTGTTTACCAACAGGTCACTGCTTGATTGGTTTCATGTGAATTGTTTTAACTTAATGACCAATCCTGGTCAGGCTGTGTCAGGACTCTGGAAAGAGTCAGGAGATTCATTATCATTCTTTGTAGCTTTCTGTCTGTATCCTTTTTCTATTCTTTAGTATAGTTTTAGTATAGCAGAATAGAATAGAATAGAACAATAAATTATCCTTCTAAGAACATGGAGTCAGATTCATCATTTCCTCCTTCATTCTGGAGACCCAGCAAATACCACACACCCCCTGGCAGCTCTATCCTCTCTTTTCCCCAGGTGCCAAAGTCCCCTGGGGCTGTGCCCCAAGCACAGGAGGTGCCCAGCAGCAGGGCAGGACCCCTCCAACATTCTGGGATTCTGCTCTCCACCCAGCTGGGATGCAGTAAGGAGATGTGATGCTGTGAGTTCCACTGGAGGAGGATCTTGTAACTGTGGCTGCCAGAGAGGTGTGGGATAAGGGAGTAAATTAAAAAAAAAAAAAATCAAATCCTGCCCCATTGCTGACTGCAAAAATCTGCTGGGAAATGAACCCCTGGCCTTTGTGGGGTGAAGGTTTGCAGAGGGTTGCAGGAGGTGGAACAGGGTGCAGGAGGTGGAAGAGGGTGCAGAAACAGCCATGCAAGCCCTGGTGTTGGTGTGTGAATTACCAGCAGTGTCATTACCCGAGGTGTAAACACCCAAAATCCCGGGATCACTGAGGCTGGAAAAGCCCTCCCAGGTCACAGAGTCCAAGCTGTGCCCAGTCCCCACCTTGTCCCCAGCCCAGAGCACTGAGTGTCACATCCAGGCCTTCTGGGACACCTCCAGGGATGAGACCCCAAACCTCCCTGGGCAGCCCCAATGCCTGACCACCCTTTCCATGCAGAAATTCCTCCTGGATCCACTGCACAGCCTTACCCTACCCCAGCCCTGGAACCTCCCAGGAAAACTTCCCAGCAGCCAGGCTGCTCTTGGAAAAGGTGAACCTGGTGTTTGAAAGGCACTGAATCCTTTAATCCCTGCAGCCACTTTAACCCTTGGCCTCCAGAGCCTCGCTGAAGGATCTGAAAGCTTGCTGAAATCCCAGAGTATCACAAGGATCATTGTACATCCTTAAATAAACCTCCTTTCTTTAGCTCTCTCCCTTTGTGAGGATTTATGCTGCAAGAGGCACAGCTGCTCCTGAGGAAATGGCTTGAGGTTCCAAACCCCCTCCTGGTTTTCACTTCTTGCCTCTGGAGGGTTAACAATCCTGGGGAGAGCAGAGCAGCCTGTCTATCCACTTTGGTAATTGAAATCAATTTCTCTGCCTTATCTGTAGGAAACCTATATAGTCAAGACACTAATCTGCTGGCTCTGGCATCTTTTAAATGAAAACCTATTTTAAAAAAGAAAAAGGTCCTTTCCCTGCCTGCTGCTGCTCCTTCCTTCAGCTTCTGAGGGTGGGGACAGACAAAACTCCAGGGTCTGGACTTATTTTGGGAGCTCACACGCTGGCCAAGAGGACACCCAGCTGGAAAAGGATGCCAAGAACATCTGGGAGAAGGGGTTTCAACTGGATTTCTCCCTTGGCCTGGCCTGCAGTTACCCCAGGCTCTGTTCCTGACTCCTGTAGGCAGCAGGTCCTGCAGAAGGGTCACAAAATCAGGATACCACAGGCAGGGATGAGGGAGACAAACCCCCCCAGCCTGCTCTGCTGGGATCAGTTCCTTCCCTCACAAACCTTGTCAATCTCCAAAACCAATCCAGCAGAGAAAGAGCAGCCCCAAACCATGTTCTCTCCTAATCCTGGTCATTAGGAGTCCAGCCAAGCCAATAGATTTCTATTTTGCAGTCAATCAGGCTTGAAATCCCCGTGGTTTTGATTGTAATTACACAGATCAAGTAATCAATAGAGAATCACACCTTCCTGAGCCTAAAATATGGGAATGAGAGCCCAGGAGCAGCCTCAGGGCAGGGAATGTGGGACAAAGCACAGAACTGGGGCTCCCACAAGGAGCAGAGGCTGAAAGGACACGAGTTATTGCTGACCCAAGAGCCTTCTGTGTATTTGTGACCCTTCCCAAACACCCATCCCACTGCTGGCTGCACGAGGCACCAGCTCTCACCATTCTCCAGTGAGAAATGTGCATTTACCAAAAGTTAACAATTTGTAGTTTCCTTCAAACTAAGGGCACTTTTTGAGCAAGACAATATAATTAAATGAGGCACATTAATACCGTGAGATAAGCATCACTGACCACATTTATGACAATATTAAAGGAATTCACAGAGAAAAGGGACTTATACCCTATAAATCAAAGCATTTTGGTGCACATAATTTGGGAACACGAGTCTATGAATTGTAATAGAGCATGACAAAGTCTCATCAGCAGAAGTAAATATTAAGCCCCTGATGACAAACAGACACACACATCCCATCTGAATGTTTTTTCAATTTAAAGCAGTTCCCTGATTCTTATTCTCTTAATTGAGGTAATTTGCTTGAAGTGTCCCCTTGCAGCTGAGAAATTACAGTTGCCCCTTTAATATTCTGGTAATTCTAACTGCATTTTCCCCATCTGATCCTAATCCTCATGTTCCTCTGAGGAGGAATCCTCTTTGGGTGAAAAAAGCTTGATAAGAGGCCAACATGCACATCAGAAAATGAAATGTCTGTCAGTGATTTGACTGCATAAGGGTCGAGGAGGGAATGGCCATTTCCCTGGCCAGTTATCCATTATGGGAAATTGCCATTATATTCCTTTCAGCTCCCAGAGAAGTCAATAGAACATAATGAAGTTATCACAAGATGCAGCTTCCTGAGCTAATTTGGTGATGGCAAAATAAACCAGCTCTGGGTAAAGGTGGGGAGGAGCTTTGTTTGCAGGAGGGAACACAAGAATTGTTGGGGTTATAGAGGACAGAGAGGAGTTTTTTCCATCCTCCTCTCCCTTTCAGTCAAGCCCTTCTCACCCAGGGTCCCTGCAGCCTGTGCTATTGAGATTATTACTAAATTCTGTGTACAAGCATCACTGGGAGTTTTTCCAGCCTCTTGCTGAAGCAAGTCACCAGGGAAGGAGGGTGGTGTTTAGTTTGGTTTTTGCAAGAAGATTTACCAGAATGAAGGTCAAGGAGCAGCGTGGGCTGACCTGTACAAATCTGGCATTTTTACTCCTGTCTCCAAGCACCATGATAAACCACTCTGAGCACAAACCTGCCTCAAAATGAATCACCAAGTGCTCCACAGAGCAGGAAATTGCAAGGGGACACTGTGGGCCCTGGGCATAGAGAACAGATATTCTCTCAAGCATTTCTACCAGTTTTCCTTCCCCCTCAAATTTCGATAGGCCATGTCTAATTATTGACTGACACGTGTTCCCCTTACTCACACCAGGGTATTATCAGACCACGTCACTTGTGTCAGTCCACAGAATTAGGAGCCATAATTGGACCCTTTTAACAAGGTACACAACACATTTTAAATTAAATTGCATTCCATAAATCAGGTTAACCTTTTCAACATTGCTCTAAGAAAATTAATTACTCATATCGAAGCACATGACCTTTTCACTGTGCTTGGGATTAGCTTCCACATTTCTTTTATTTTCCCTTCTCTCTGCTCCTCCCTCCTCTCTCCCCCAGCCCAGGCTTCTTTCTTGAACTTAAAAGCATCAAAGCCCAAAAAGCATCAAGGCTGAGCACCTTGCTTCAGCTCTCATAGCTGCAGCCTAGCATGGTTTAATTGCTTAATCTCCTCTGCTAAGGAAGCTGCCCCTCTTCCCCCTCCCCTCTCTCCTGGCAGGTGGAACCAGGGCTGCCCTGTGCCAACACTCAGCTTTATCATCAGACCCTTCACTTGTGTTTCATGTTTGCTCAAAACACCAGGGAACCTTGTTGTGTGAGGATCTCCATTTCCATCACCAGCAACTGGCAGTATTTCTGCTTTATTAGCCTCACAACCGTAAATAAAGTGTGGATGAGTGCCTAAAAAGCTCAGAGGGAAGAAAAGGGAAAAGTGCTTTGTGCTGTTAAAGTTTGCCAGAACTTTCCACAACATTTCTGCAGGGTTAAGGGGAATAAATGCCAGCAGAGTCCCATCAGGGCACCCTCCAACCCAACCAGGTGGGAGAAACCCAAACAGGTTTAATCCCATCACCTGCACTTGATCCTGCCTGTGGCTTCCATGAGATTTGGGGTCTGGGAGTTCCTTCCACAGTGATTTCCAAAGCTTCATTGCACTTACAGGTAACAAATCTCAGTTTTAGAGAATTGGACAAAGCTCTCAGGGAGCAGCTGCAGTTCAGGTGAGCTCAGCCTGTCCACAGCTGAGCACCTGCCCCAAAATCCTACAAATTCTTATTGGACTTTTCTCCTTGGAAAGCAGCAGTACTGGGGTATTCAGTGGGAATTAAATAAACTAAATGCTCACTCTGGAGCATGAGTGAGTGCCTGCATCCCTTCAACCCTGGGGTCTCTTCCCAGAATCCCCTTTGGGATAAAACCATAAGGTTTTATCACCCTCCTTGGCAAAGCATCACATTCATAATTTATTCTTACCTTGGACAACCTTGCATGCATCTTTCTGCAGAAAATCCTTCCAGAATGGAGGGGTACATTAGGATAGGGAGCATTCCTTGGGCAGTGATGTACCTCAATACTTTCCAGGAGCTCACAGTTTAGCATGCCAGTTTTGTTTGGCAGCCACAGCCAGTGCAGTTAGCTGCTAAAACAGGTCTGCTGCATCCTTCTCTTGCTCCTGGGGCTCCTCTCCAGACCTGGACAGCTTCAGATTGGGGATTTTAAAAAGCCACAAAGGACTGGCACGGGCAGGATAAGCCTGGGAGCTGTAAACTGGTGGTTCTGGGGTCCCAGGTGCAGCCCCTGTGACACAGAATTGTGGCATTCACATTCTCTGAACATGATTCCTTCACCCTGGTTTTTCTCCTGGGAAGCTGAGAGGCCTCAGAGAAAAATGAAAACAATTCTTATCTCATTTGCTTCTCCTGTGTTGTGCTCATGTGGAATGTGTTTAAAAAGGAAAACAATTCTGATCTCATTTGCTTCTCCTGTGTTGTGCTCATGTGGAATGTGTTTAAAAAGGAAAACAATTCTGATCTCATTTGCTTCTCCTGTGTTGTGCTCACATGTGGAATGTGTTTGGGGATTGTTTACCCACAGGTGATTGTTTCATTGGATTCTGCTGGGAGTTGTTTTCACTCTTTGGGCAATCAGGGCCAAGCTGTGTCAGGACTCTGGAGAGAGTCAGGAGTTTTCATTTTTATCTTTTTAGCATTCAGTATCTTTTCTGTATTCTTTAGTATAGTATAATATAATAAGGTTATAAATTGGCCTTCTGACAACACGGAGTCAGATGCATCATTCCTGCCATGGGGCTCGCTGTGCATTTACAGTACAGAATCACAGAATGAACTAGGCTGGAAAAGACCTTTGAGATCATCAAGTCCAACCCATGCCCTAACACCTCCTCATCAGCTACACCCTAGCACTGAGTGCCACCTCCAGTCTGGTTTTAAACTCCTCCAGGGATGGTGACTCCACCCCTCCCTGGGCAGACCATTCCATTTTCCCATCACTCTTTCAGTGAAGAATTTCTTTCTAACCTCTCACCTGAACTTCCCTTGGTGCAGCTGAGGGCTGTGTCCTCCATGGGGTCAGTCATGGATTTGGAGTCAGAGGCAGGGATCCATGGCTTGAGTTCACGTGGGGCTGGCGCTTCCCATGCCCTCCAGAGATGGACAGACAGACAGACAGCAACACCCCCAGGCCTTATAAATGTGTATTTCCAGTGGCTGAGGGTGTCCCTCTCTGCCCTGGCTCACAGGAGCAGCACCTGGAGAGGGGAGTGGTTCTGTGGCCCTGGCAGCAGGGTGAGAACAAAGCACTTTGGGGCTTTGGTGTTTGCAGCAGCTGCACTTTTCAGCATGAGCTGCAGCTTCCTTGGATGCATTTGCTGCAGTGAGACTCTTCCCCCTCTCTGTGCCTGGTTTCCACAGGTGAAGGAGTCCCAGGTGTTTGTGTCTCTGTCCTGTGGGACCCACAATGATGGGGATTGGTGTCAAACTCCACACAAATGTGTGACTTATGGAAGATCCTCAGTAGTTAAAAACATCTGTTGTGCTGTTTCTCCCCTGAAATAGGATAATCTATGTAGTTTTACTATAGACTGTATTTCCCAGCTGCCTTAATTTCTTTAAATTGCTCTGTGAGTTGCTGAAGTCATCAGCAGAAATGCTGGAGTCAGCTGGATTTTAAACATTTAAAATGATATAGTGCCATTTTCCTTCAGAAAGAATCTTAAAAAATTTAATTATTCTTTTTTCTTTTTCCTATTTCTTTCCTTTTCATTTAATGATGGTGTTGTTGAAACCTCTCATTAAAAGTGCCATAAAATAAAACAGACAGAAAAGCTTAGAGCAGAATCTTAGAGTGTGACAAAGTTTTGTTGAAAACACCAGGCATTTGCTGCTGCTTTAGTGCCTTTTTTTACACAGAGAAGCAAGGAACGAGGAGGAGGGGGGTGATTGAAGGTGGCTCCTGTGTTTTATGCTGAAATTGATGCTTCATATTCAGCATTGCAGTGTGGTACCTGCTCCTTGGAAACCAGATACTGAACAGATTAACATGTTAATGACCTAAGAACAATTAAAGCAGCTGTTATAGCCTGGCCAGGCCTATCTGGCCTCAGGGTGAGGGTGCTGAGTACTCTGAGCATGTGTAGACCAAAGGATGGTGATGCAGGACGAAATCCTGGCCCCCTTAAACTTACTGGGAAGACTTATTTCTTCTATAATTTCCCAATTAATCAACCTGCTTCAGAGTTTTAAGTTGGAGACAAAGGCAAAGCCAGGAGCTCATTTGGAAGGAGGAAACAAACATAGGTGCTCCCCTTGTATTGTGCTTAAACTGTGTTTGTTTTTGTTCCTGTGTACCCAGACACACATTAAAAAGATTGAACATAATAAGTTAATTGTTTGCCTAATCCTTAATGAAGATTGCTGTTTCCTCTTCAGAATTGCTGCTTGAAGTAAGATGCATTAAAGCTCCCTTGGAAACACTGGGAGTGCTGGGGCTCAGAGGGAGTTTTTGTCTCATCTCTCAGAGTCCCCCTGCCAGCAGGGGGATGCTGTCATTGCTCTGCTCCTCAAAGGCAGATTCCCCAAAAGTCACACAATTTTTATTCCTGCAAAATCCAGGCAACATTAAAACAGTCCCATCCTCTTCAGTGTCCTGCAGCAATTGTCCAAGAAGATCACGTTGATGGTCATTTCTGGGCAAATACCTTTAGTAAGTGTTTGCTGGTTGGTTGTAACAGTGAGAAGCTCCCAAGGGTGAGTGAGGAGTCTGGAGGCTCTTTTCTCTCCCTTGTTTCTATGAAAAAATGGAGTTTTTGAAGTTGTTCTGAAGGCCTTTTTCTGTGGTTGCTTCTCTTCTCCGTGGCAGTGCTGGCTACCCCAGGCTTCCTGTCATTTATAATAATTATGATGGTTTTGTTGGAGTGATTTTGCATCAATCCATCCATCCCTGCCCTCCAGTTGTAATTATGCTTTTTGATGCCATTGAATTGCAAAGATCTGGGGAAAATGCTTTCAACATCTTTGATAACAAAATGTGATACATCACTCAGTGGGGCTGGGGCAGTGGCTCCTCCAGCTTGCTCTGAGCATGAAATCAGATGTTTTGATGGAAATGTCTCCTTGCAGACTGACTGAGTCCCTCAAATCCAGGAGTTAAACAAAGCCAGAGCCCTGTCCATGGCACTGTGGGGCTGATGCCTGAGCAAAGAGTGTGAACTCAAACAACCCAAACCAGCACCAAATCAAACAGAAGCAGATTTGCTTCTAAGAGATGTATTTTGCCCTAAAGTTTCATTTGCTGCATTTCACTTGTTTCAGATGTTGCTCCAGTAGCTCCTTCATTACAGCAAATCAAATAAACAAATGAAAAATTAAAGCTATTGTTATCCAGCCGTTCCCTGGGGGGGGTCTGTGGTTCTTTGCATATTTATGATGTTTTTTGGGCTGTGTGTGGGATGAGAACAGATGGCTGATGGCTTCCCCTGCCTTACCTGCTCCAGCAAACTGGCAGGTGTCCACACCTCCAGCAAATGCAAACCCACAGAGCAGGTTTGGGAAGAGAAGTACATTGTAGTCATTGAAAGCTGCTTCCAATTGCTTATTGTGTTTTTTTTTTTTTTCTTGTGGTCTCTTCTCCTGTGCTGTTCATTAGCCCTTCTGGAATTTAAATGGCACATTTTATGGATGAGAGTTAACTGGGTTTGCCAGATAGAATTGCTGCATTGCCATTGCCTCTGTGCATGAATATAGAGATGTGGACACTGATAGCAATGCAAGCCCCTCGGAATGTTCTCACTGCTAGAATATTTCTTTTCCCTCCTTATTTAATTTTGCTGTTTGGAGTGAAAGGAACACATTTAAATAATAAAAAGAACCACAATGTGCCTGGTGCTCTATTCAGGGAGTTTTTCTAATTTCAGTCCTTTCTGCAGAACTGCTATAAATACTCTGACATGAGAATGCCTGAGAAATAGGTCACAAGGAAAACTGCTAATATGTACATTTGATAGAAGTCCTTGCAAAGTTGATTTCTTTCAGAGTGTTTCATAAAGCAAATAACGTGAAGATTAGGCTGGAGTTTTCAAGAATACCTGCCTGAGAGTGGGAACCAGATGAACTCTGCTTCTGTTCACCCCCAGACATGCTCTGAATCCAGATCTCATGAGAGACAGGTGAAACTGCTGCAGGCTGGAGTCCTGCAAGAGCATCAATAACGAGATTATCTTCTCTTAAGACAGTTTGCTGTTTGAAATGACCATAATTTGCTTTTTGAAATGACCATTTGGCAGCTGCTGCTCCTCCCAGGGCTGGTTCCTGGGGTGTGTCCTGCAGGGTGCACCCAGCAGAGCTGGAATTCCTGGAGTCCTCTTCTTGGAACTCTTGGAATCCTCTTCACTTAGAGAAAACCCTCATCATCTTTGCTCAAAGAAAAAGGGAACAAACAAAGCATCAATGTGCTCAGTGCCAGAGTGAGCAGCAGTGGGGAGAAGCCCTGCAGCCCCCAAGGAGGGCAGGAGCAGGGATGTGTTTGTGGTTCCTGGGGTGTCTCCTGCAGGGTGCACCCAGCAGAGCTGGAATTCCTGGAGTCCTCTTCACTTAGATGAAACCCTCAGCATCTTTGTTCAAAGAAAAAGGGAACAAACAAAGCATCAATGTGCTCAGTGCCAGAGTTCTGTTCACCCCCAGACATGCTCTGAATCCAGATCTCATAAGAGACAGGTGAAACTGCTGCAGGCTGGAGTCCTGCAAGAGCATCAATAACGAGATTATCTTCTCTTAAGACAGTTTGCTGTTTGAAATGACCATAATTTGGCAGGTGCTGCTTCCTCCCAGGGCTGGTTCCTGGGGTGTGTCCTGCAGGGTGCACCCAGCAGAGCTGGAATGGAGTCCTCTTCTTGGAGTTCTTGTAGTTCACTTAGAGAAAACCCTCATCATCTTTGCTCAAAGAAAAAGGGAACAAACAAAGCATCAATGTGCTCAGTGCCAGAGTGAGCAGCAGTGGGGAGAAGCCCTGCAGCCCCCAGGCTGAGCTGGCAGTGCTCCCTGGGAGGGAGGGAGGGAGCAGGGATGTGATTGTGGCACATCCACAAGAGGAAACCTGGCAGGCAGGGCTGGGGCTGGGCTACCTGGCTGCTGGAGCATGGGGGTTGTGAGGGTCCCCAGGACGAGGTGAGAGATGAGAATTTGACTCCATGTTTTCAGAAGGCTGATATTATGTTATGTTTTGTTACGTTATATTGTATTATATTGTATTGTATTACATAGCATTACATTGTATTATATAACATCACATTGTATTACATTATATTACATTGTATTACATATTACATTATATTATATTGTATTACATTATATTATATTATATTATATTATATTATATTATATTATATTATATTATATTATATTATATTATATTATATTATATTATATTATATTATATTGCATTATATTATATTATATATTATATATTGTAATATATAATATATATAATGTAATATATATTATATTATATTATATTATATTATATTATATTATATTATATTATATTATATTATATTATATTATATTATATTATATTCTAAAACTATACTAAAGAAAGAGAAAGGATACAGACAGAAGGTTTGACAAGAATGAATAACAAAAACCTATGACTGACCAGAGAGTCTGACACAGCTGGCTGTGATTGGTCATTAAATAAAAACAATTCACACGCTGGGTAAACAAATCTCCAAATCACATTCCAGAGCAGCAAAACAGGGAGAAGCTGAAGCTTCCCAGCTTCCCAGGAGAAGAAATCGTGGTGAAGGGATTTTTCAGAAAATACCAGGGTGCAACTGGAGCAGCCTTATCTTGTGTCACAGAGGTTTCCAGTCCTGTTTTATCAGGTTGTCCCCATGTGTGTCAGCACGTGGCACCTTCCCCCAGGTGCTGCTGTCACCTCTCTGGGAGGACCCAACTGCTGGAGAGGCTCCTAAACAAAAAAAAAAATCTTCTGGAAATGACTGATTTCTGTAAGCAAAGCAGAAAAATGGCATTTAAGTCCTCCTTGACTGAATGTGTGATATAATAAAATTCTAAACTGGCTTTGGCATCAGACTAAGCAGGATTTTTGGCTGGGTTGCTGGAGGTTTTGGTGTGATGTGAACAGTCAGGCTGGAGCTCCAGAGGAGGCTGCTGGGCACTAACAGGGATCAAAGCCCAGTGTGTTGGCTGCATTTTGGCAGAAGGATTGGAATTTTGAAAATCTCTTTTTAAGCTTTTCTCCCAGGGCCTGGGAGCTGGATCTTTTAAGAGACACAATGCACACTGGGCTCAATCTGATTTATTTTTTTTTCCCCACAGCAGTTTGGAGGAACTTCAGATAATCATCAGAATGTGTGGACACTTATTTAAACTGAACAGAACTTTTTTAAGCTGTGGAAAGTTGCTTAGAAAAGCTCTTTTGGGAGGAAGAGTAATCTTAAAAGACAGAATGGAAATATGCATTTTATTTTAAAAAATTCTTTGTGGTCTTCTAAGTATTTTTGATGATAAGGGAATTCGTGGGCATGGTTGGGCTTGAGTAGAAAATCCAGGCTGAATTTAGATGTTTTCAGATTATGTATTACACAAAATCAAATTAAATTTTAGATTTTCATTAAGGTAATCTGTGTATTTTATTTACACTAATATAAATTAACTGCTTTGATCTAAGATGGTTAATAAACCAAATATGTCCTGAGGTTTTCCAAAGGGAAAACAAGCCTGGTATGCTTTAGGGACTTATATTAAATAAATCTGGAAGCATTGAATAAGGGAGGAAAAGGAAAACATGATGCAAACAGAATACACTGAACATTTCTTGTGGCAGCACAAATAAATGTTTGGAATGTTGGAGCCTGAGTTTGAGGCAATAACTGGTAAAAGAAACCAGTAGGAAAAAAACCACGCAGTAATGGCAGAATGGACAAGCTAAAATTTCATTCCAGCACGAGAAGCAGTGCTGCAACAACGATTGTTTTCCATGGAGCTGATCCCCGGGGGTGCTGCTGATCTTCCCACCAGGATTAGGTGTTAGAAATGATCTTTCATACCGTACATTAATAACATGAATTATCCCCACCATATATTGCATTAGGGAGGCTGAGGGGTTCCCAGACTCTGTTGGCATCTTCTGGGGGCACTGGGTTCCCCTGCTCCTGCCCAGCCCAGGTGTGCAGAGTGGGCTCAGGCATCTGGTGTTTAATTACTGTTGTGCTGCTGTTAATTCTTAATATACTCCCAGCAATAAGCGCAAGATGATCTATCCTAGCCAGGCTTCCAATGTTTATCATTAATAGAGAATGAACTGACATAAAAGCCTTAAGTATCTCTGTCCCCTCCTGTAGTGAATAAAAACTTGATTTCCTTAACGAATAGATTGCTGTCAGTGTAACAGGAACGGAGTTTCCAGCCTGTAGTTAAAGGAAAAAAATCACTTGCTCCATTTACTTCATACAGCAAAAAAAACCCAACCCCAGAACGCCGAAGAGCCCGTGCTTTGTGTGTGAAAAATCCCGTGTTTTGGAGGCAGGGATGGCATTAACATTCCAATGGTGGCTGCTTAAGTGCAATCAATGTATTGCAGGTGTTCGACAGATCCCGGGCATGGAGCTCTCCTTGTCTGAAGCTGGAATTGGCTGCCTGCCTTCTGCTCTCTGGGGGCTGATCCAGTTTGTCTGTTTGCTCATATTTTACAGTAAATTAGAGACCTGTGACCATCATATTAATACTCAGAACAAAAGCCTTTGAGTGCTTTTATCTTTAGAGTGAATTATACTGACTCGAATTAAGAGACATTTGGAATTTTCCTGATGAAATAGGGATGTCAGCAGAAGGAATATGTAAATCTCTTTTGCCATTTTCTTGACATCAAAGCCTGACATCCAGCACCAGGTTGGAGCTCAGGAGATGGACAAAGCACCAATGGCTGCTCTGTTCCATCTTCGGAGTAATATATATTTTTTATATTGCTTTGGTACAGCATGAGCTGCAGGAGTGCTCCTGGCTGGGCTTTCCTGAGCTCCCCTTACACCAGCACAAAGCTCATAAGAATCCAGGCTTGGAATCAGCTGGAGAAAGCCAGGAAACTGCTGATCCTCCCCTGCCTTGGGGCTGCATTTGCTCAGCAGAAATGGTCCCAGCTGGAGTGAAATGTTGTGACCAGAGTGATGCTGGGCTGGGGCACATGGATAAATGATTTATACCAGTGACTGGCGGTATTTTGTAATTATTTTTTTTTTAATTACAAAATTTTTGTGATTTTTACCAAAAAAATTTTGTAATTTTTCTCCCTTGGGCACCTGTGGCCTTATTTTCAAGGGTGTTGTTCCCTTCATACAACTATTAATGAAACTGGGTTTTAGAGAGAAAATGAAAACCAGAATTTCTCTGTAGACTTTAAAGATGACCATGTGAATTTTGGGGTCTGGTCCAGAGCATGCTGCAGGCAAGGGATTCCTTCAGGAGACTGAGCTGGGCAGTGGAGTAGAGCCACAGAAGAACAAAAAATTGGCACAGCAGCAGAGAACCCCCAAATATCTGGGCTCACTGTGGGCACTTAACTGAGGACAAAGCTTTTGGCAAACTGGGAGTGACTGGGGGGCAGTGGCACCCCCAGGGAAAGGAGAACAGGCATTTTAGAGAATGAATGTGTTCTTTCCTGCCCAATAGTCCCTGTGGACCAGGAGAATGAAGAGCAATCTCATTGTAAAATATTCATAGGCAGCTGCTCTATAGCATTTATCCCAGTGTTACTTCAGTCTTGAGCTAGTCTATAATTAAAGCATTTATGTTTCAGATGCTTAACAGGGTGTTTTAAAATGTTTAGGTCTTGTAAATGATGTTTATTTATGGTTAGCTAATTAAGCCAGCAGAGTTCAGCTCGGTCTCCAATCCAGCCCAAAAGACAAGCAGTGACATTCCCTGTTAGCTCTGGAGGCAGCTGATCCAAAAGAGATCCCCAGTCCCTCCTTCCCTGGGTCTGTGTTCCAGGCCAGGAAATGGGATGCACAGGGATCCAGGAGCTGTTACATGAAGCTGCCTGTCCTGCTCTCCTGGGTGCTGACACTGTTGGGTCTTTGGTGCCACCCACCCCTCCAGCCTCTCACTGCTCTTTGGTGCCCAAAGTGATGCCTTAATTTTTAGCTTCATGTTTTTCAGATTCTGTGCTGCTTCAGTGTGTAGTCCTGAGCTTCATATTAAGTGTTAGCAAGTTCCCTTCACAGGGTAGGTAGACAAAAATAATCCTTTTCCAGCATGACCAAGGGCAACCATTGCAAGCTCCAGGCCCAAAAAGTATAAATATATAATAAATAATATTACAAATAAACAGTGAATTGAAGAGAGAAAAACAAGAAGGATGGGGCTTCATAACCTAAAGCTGCAATTGGACAATTAACTCCAATATGCAAATGGAGCAGAACTTATAAAAGTGAGAGACCTTGTGATTATTTGTCCATTTCTGTGACCATTTTGGTTCATGTTGGGTGTAGCCCAAGGTGGATCCATTGAGGCCTTTAATAAATCCCTGCTTTATTCTTCAGCTCTGTCCAGCCTCTGCTCCAGCTCAGCCTTCTCAAGGCTCCTCTTGGCCTCATCCCCGAGCGAGGGGGGTTTGGTGGCAGCTTTGCTGCTCTGCAGAGGGGTCTTGGTTCTGGGAGGGGAGATTAAAAGTGTCAGGTGAGTGCTGCTGCTCCCTGGATCGAGGTGAGCTTTGGGACAGCCCCTGGGCTGGAGGGGGACAATGTCCTGCTGCTGCTGCTTGGCCCTGGCCCGCGGCGTCCATGGGACCAAATGGAATTTGGGTTCTTGAGATGGAAGTGAAAGTTTGCAGCCACACTGAGCCTGGTTTGGGGCCAGCCCTGCCTTGCACAGGGGTGCAGAGAGCCCAGCCTTTACTCCCAGCTGCAGGAGCCTGGGGAGAACACCCAGCCTGGAGAGGAAAGCTGGTGCCAGCACTGAGCTGGGTGCTGCGGGCTGGGGTTCACTCTCCAGACACACCTCAGCGTTTCTCTAGCGAACAGTTAATTATCTTCCCTCTTTTTGTGAGTGTGAACTCCCAGGCTTTCAGGGCAGGAATCCTGCCTCTGCTGCTGGCTGGATGCTGAGCCCTGCTGGCTGCTGTTCGGTCTCAGCGCTATTGTGATGCAAATACCAATAACACGAGGGAACGAGAAGGTAAAGAGCTGTTGGCACCAGCTGGCAAGCTCGGGTGCATTTTGTTTCCACCAGATAATCCTGCAGGGCTGTGATACCCTGTCACTATTTCTCAATTTCTTTTTTTATGCAGTATTACTGTGAGGGGTTGGCCTTTAGCATCCTTAAATTCTTGCTTTTAATCTTTGACTTCTTCCATTCATGTAATTATTTCCATCCTCTTTCTCCCCACTGTGAAGTTCTGCTTTCAGAAGAATTCTACCTTTAAAGCAGCATCTAAATGAGGTCAAAAAGTGCATATATGGAAGGACTATCTTGTCTAAAACATGCCAGTTATGGTTCATCAGCCTCTTGGCTGTGTTCAAGTGGATATTAGCAATAGCATGTGTAACCTCCCGTTGCTTTACTACCCGTGTTTTTTACTTTATGCTTTATCCACCAATGCAAAAGCCTCTGCTCAATGAGATTTGCTGATGGACTGGTCCTATAAAAAAAATTCCTGATGGTGATCAAAGCACAGCTCAGACATTGCCCCCGAGGCTGTGATGCCCTGTGTGCTCTTTACAGGGGCCAGATGGTTGGTGCGTGTGCCAAATGCCACATAGAAATTCATGGCATCTCCGTGGCGAACCAGTACATTTTAGTTAGTGTAAATCAAAACACAGCCCCAAATTACTTCTTAACCAAATTGTAACACTTTAATGTAACTGCTCCCAGGCCGGCTGGAGTGGGGTTTGCTTTTGTTCATTTCGGGAACCATCTGTGCCTGCAAGCACAGCTCCAGTGCAATAAAAATAACTCCAGAAAGCAGAGTGAACATACAAAGTGGGCTAAATCGGGTTAAATTAGCTTCAATATAAAAACTGGTAGAATTCCTCTCTCCAGTGCTGCCTGAAAGAGAAATGTGTTGCCACCTTGCTCAGGGCTGGGTCATCCAAACCCTGCTCCCTTCAGGTGAGCACGGAGGGAGGAGAAAGGCAGGTTTGTGGGACTAAGCCACAATGGGTGGTTCCACCTTAGCAGTGTCTCCCCCAAGAACTGCCCTGGTGTGGGACAGACAGACAGACAGACAGCAGTGCAGCTCCACAGCACAGACACCACCAGGGTTATTCACCAGGGATGTATTCTCCAGTGCTGCACAGGAGAGGGAATTCTGGGAGCAATGTAATTCAGATTGGAGCTGTGATTCAGCTCCTGAAATTCATTGAAGCAGCAGGTCCAAAGCTGAACGATTTTACCTGGATCTATGCAAATTTATGGCATAATATAACATGGAAATGTATGTAAATGTTGTCAATTATTGTAAAGCAAAGAAGCACATAGATGGAATATTCCATAAAATATTTTATACAGCATTTTTTGAATTCCTAAAAGAGAAAACCTGAGAAATAGCAAATGAACTGGAATTGAGTGTGGATGTTCCAAGCCCATTACATTGGGACATTTTCTTTGAACTGCTTATTAATCTCACCTTCCGTGCAGGTTTTCAAGAGCTCACTTCTTTCCACTGCTACATTATACCTTTACAAATCAGGGAAATGTCAACTCGTGATTTACTGACAAAGCCGACAACTGACATAATTTATCTCACTTGAGATCAGTTCATCAAACTTGGGAACATCTTGGCTGCTGTAAAATCCAGGCATTTGATACAATCGTGGCTGCTTAAAATGCAAAGGCTAACCTACATTTTTAAAATGCTGTAAAAAGAACAAGAAGTGATGCCAGGATGAAAATTTATGAGGCACGGAGCCGGGATCTGAATTTAGCGTTTGCTGCGTTTGGAGTGTTGTTACTATCTTGTTTGCACAGTTGAAAACGAGTGTTAATGGGAGGATGGAGCTTTAAAATTCGAGTCCAGCACCGGCTGTGACCTCGTGCTATGCAGGAATTTTAAATGCTCATCCTTGATTTAATATAACATTGTTTGATACCAGTGGCTCCTGGTTAGTGAAGCTCTGATTAGAGCAGCACGTTCCGGCAGTTTGAGCACTTGCTGCATTCAAATTCAGAGATAAACCTATGAAAACACAGATGAAAGTGGAGGGATATAGTTTAATATCAACTACTCTGATAATATGAAAATGGAATTAGCTTTTGCTCCTTCTATCAGAAGGTGTTCTGTCTAATGTACCAGCCTTGTAAGGTTTTGGGGGTGTAAGGTTTGTTTTGGGTGTTTGCACAACGTGCAGGATGTGGCTGAATGCTCTGACAAACAACAGCTCCTGCACTTCTCAGCACCGGGGTAAGAGATTTCCTAGGATATTAAAACACAGAGCTTTAGATTAAAGCCTGATAGCCCCTTTCTGTTATCTCCAAGTGCCTCGGTAATGGCCAAACTATTGGTACAAATTGGTACTGATTCCTCTGTGGGGACTGAAAGCGGAATAACTGCTGTGGGAGATGAGTTCTGGTGTTGTAAAACAACTTTGGGGAGCACTTTGCTCTTAAATATTCATGACCAAGCCATCAACTGATGCGCCAAGAGCCGGTTGACACAAAACCTGATCCAAGGGTAAGCCAAGGCTCAGTCTCGATGTGTAGCTCGTATTTTGCACCCCAAATGTGTTGGATGCTTCTGATCTCTTTTGCAGCCGGTGCTGAGCCCGGGAAGAGCAGGGCTGGGAGTGTCTGGGGGTTTCTGCAGCTCTGCCCGGTGATGTGTGTCCTGCTGACACCGGGAGAGCTCTGCAGGTTATGAGGAAAAGCAGAACCCGGGTTAACATTTATCTCAACTGTCATCGCTATTTGCAACACTAAATCTTCCTCATAAATAAGTGCAGAAATCTTTGCTTCAAAGTGAAAAATTCATGCTCCAGTTAAACCTCAATTATATTTCCAAACAATATTTATCAGATTTTCGGATGTGTGCTTAGTGCAGTTCAATTTTGTGCTATCAGTCAGAAGTGGCAGTGCTTGAGAAGGGGGGCTGGGGGTGTTTTTCAGGTGGGAAATGGAGCGTGCAGAGAGGAGGAGGCAGCGCTGCCAGGGCAGGTGAGAGGGGCCCATGGCTTGGGTCCACTTCTAATGAAATATCAGTGCATTAAAAAAAAAATAATAATAAAAAAATCTCTGTAATGTTTCTCCCCTTGTAATGTTTCTCCCTGCAGAACAAGGGAACTGGATCTGAATTTTAAAGTCTGCTCCAGGGGCTTGGGATGGGAAGCTATTGTTTCATTCCATAATTCTGGGGAGGTAAAAACCAAGCACCTCTAATTTCATGACTCTCTGAATTTATTTCACCTAATCTTTTTTTCTACAGCTATTTACCACATTAATTTAGCAAAAAACCTGACAAGTGTGCACATGCAGAATTTAAGCTCTGTCCTCAGGTACGCATTAAATAAAGATTTAAGGTTTTAAATATAAGATTAATTCAACTCTCGCTTACAGTTCCATTGCAAAATTGTTGATTATCTAGAAACTCATGTTTCTTGTTCATGTGAATCTGACCATGTGTAATTCATTCTATGTATAGTGCTAACACTTATGATCAGAGAAGTAAAACTCTTGAGCTGAATGGGAATGAAGTGTGTGTTTTGAGGCTGCGACATGGAAGTGTTGAACAGATTCTTCTCAAAGTTTTGAGAGGAAACTTGTGGGCTGGAGCTGTGACAGGCTGCATACGTGAGGTGCTGGCTCTCAGCTCGTGTTTTAGGCAGCGTCCCCAGAATCTGGTGCCTCCCTGAATGTTCCTACTCCCACTCACCCACCCATTTACACCTGGAGCTGCTTCTTGAAGTCATTTGTGCTTCTTCCATTGATGTACTAAAATTGGGCTGTTCTCTTTGTTCTAAGGGAGCTTATTCTTTGGTCCTGTCCCCAAGGCAGGAATTAAACATTCATCTCAAAAGGGATTTGCTTTGGGCAGGGGTAAATTTGATTCTTCGTAGGTTTGTGGGAGCACAAATTACAGCTCTGTGAAAGGAGAAATGGTAGGATGTTTCAGAAAGTCTCTGAACATGCAAGGCACATATTGTTGTTTATCTTTGATCTGTGCTTCAGAACGGGGCATTTTATATAGAAAAAGGAGGGACTGAGACAAGTGTTGGAAAAAACCACCAGTACCCAGCGACCAGATTCCAAGATTCCCATTTCAGATACATATAAAGAGGGGAGCTATAGCAGTATCATTCAAATGTGACAGCAGTCACTCCAACCTTTGCTATTACGGCACAAAATTACATGTTCTTGCCAGAGAAATAGGAAGGGCTGATAGGGACGACAGCTGGGATTTGCTTTCTTATCTATATTTTACACACATGCTCTTTCATTTCCCTCTCTCTCCCTCTGTTCCAGGATCCAGGCTGGCTCTTGGAGCTGCTGTTAGTTTGCAAACAATGGGACAGCTTTGTATCCTTTCATCCTCAGCCCTATAGATCCAGGTTGAAAATTAAATTACTTAATTCCTGTGCTTTGTAATTGGTAGCGTGAAGAGTGAAGCTCTGCCTGCAATGGGCTGTTTGTCCTGAAATGTCTCCAGAGGTCCTTTCCTGAGCTGTGGGTGAGGGATCCAGCTCTGGGGAATCGATGTGTGGTGCGTTTGACTTGGCTGCAAGGAAATGGGAATGGCAATCTCAGCCTGCACTGCTTCATGGCATGTGCAGAGAAAATGCTGAGCTGAAAATGCTCAGCAGAACAGATTCTGGGAGCTTGCATGACCTTGCTCTGCTGGAGTTAATGGCAGCTATTACTTACTGCTAATAGCTCATCAAAGCACTTTAAATTATCCACCTCTTGGGTGCATATTATAGATTCTATAAGTCCTAAGATGTGGAGTACCCTCTTGTCTCTGCCTTCCTGCTTCTTTTCTTGATCTCTGCAGCACCTGCTCCTGGGTTCACCCACCAGTACCATGGAGAAGTCCATCCCCACGTTTCCATTAGAGACTGCAGAGGGATCTGTGCAGGGGGAGACCCCTGTGCCAGGGCTGTGCAAACTGAGGGCTGTGGAAAAGATGATCCAGCAGTCACACTGGAGAGGAGTGATTCTGAGCTATATTAAATGTAAAATCAAAGCAAGACGAGGGGCTGATTTGATGGATTAATAGAAAAGTTAATTGGCCTTCCCCAGAATGATTATCATTAACAAAATGCAGCTGCTAACCTGCCAGAACCAATCTGTGTAGACAGGGTTTGGGGCTTTTTGTTAGGCTGGTTTTTTATTCTGCTCATGGCTGCTTGGGATAAAGGTACTTTTTTCAGTCTTTGCATCCTCTCCTGATGGATCTTGGCGTGGGCTGCCTCAGTGGTGGCTCTGGGAGTGGGTGAGCTCCAGCTCTGAGGATGGCCACGGAGTTGGATCCATGCCTGTGGTTCAGGAAACTTGAACTGACAAGCACTGTGGGCTGGCTGTGTGAATGCAGGGAAGTTTTCTGTGCCAAGTCACTTCCATTAATCTTGGGGCTGTGACATGTCTGTGCTCTTATTGATTTCCCAGCAGGCTGATCATCACCAGGCTGATCACGTTAGGAGCCAATATGGAGAAGGCACAGGGGGGAAATGGGGCTGGTGTGTTTATCTCTAGGGCACAGGATGCTCATAATCAATGCCACTTGGAGACAAAGCCAGATGGGCTGAGATAATTGATGAAAAGTGCCTTTAAGTAGCAGAGGTTCTACATAACTTACAGGGAGGGGGAGAAATGTTTTGGTTTTGTTTTTTTTGTTTGTTTTTTCTTTAAGGACAGCAGATAGCTGTGTAGTCCTGGTAGTCAGAGCTGGTCCAGGGAGTGCTGACCACACCTGGCCAGCCCCACAGGGCAGGTGGGCACTCAGGCTGGCTTGTCCCAGGCTGTGCCCATGGAGAAGGCTCCTCTCCAGGGTGGTGGAGGGCTGGACACAGCTGAAAAGGGTAAATAACAAACAGGAGCAGCAAGTCTGTCCCAGGGTCTGCACGGACACCACCCAGTGCCACAGACCACCACAGAACCAACCTCAGCTCCTGCAGCTCTAGCAGGGCTTGTGCAATTCTCTTGCTGTGCCAAAATACACAGACTCCCCCCTAAGTCCTTCATTTGGTCTCCAAAACTCTCCTCAAAGTAGTCTCAAAATGTATTTTTCAGGAACTTAATTATTTCTCCTCTACTCAATCAATAATGAGCTATCCCAGTCAAGCCCTACATATTAAGTTGTTTTCTTGTTGTTCTTTAAGACAGCTGCTTGGAATTAAAACAGCTCTTAGGCAAATCTTAGAGAAACAATTAAAAGCCTGGTGCTTGGGAGATTTTTGCAATTATGAACTGATCATGGTTTGGTCCTGGAAAGACTTGTGCCTCCGGCATTACTGGATGGGAGCTGTGTGCAGAGATAAGCGCAGGAATATTTTTTTTTTCCTTGATTGTGGTCTGAATGCAAACTTGGAGTTGCTGTTTGTTTATTTAGTATCACTTAATTTATCTTGTTGCCTGCTTTGCACATCCTGGAGTGGCTTTTGGCCGGGGGAGCGAGGACTGGGACAGGTCAGAGCTGCCTCTCTGACCAGGTGTGCTCTGCAGAGGGCAGGGCTGGTGGCGAATACCCCCCAAAAAACCGCAAAAAACCAAAAAAAAAACCCCACGAAAACCCCCCAAAAAACACCAAAAAAACACCAAAAAAAAAAAAAAGCTCAAAAAAACTACAAAATCCCAAAATCCAAACCAAAACCACCCCAAAATATTTGTGTATATAGAATCCCAGAATGGTTTGAGTTGGAAGAGACTTCAGAGCCCACCCAGTTCCACCCTTTGCCATGGGCAGGGACACCTTCCACTATCCCAGGTGGCTCCAAGCCCCATCCAACCTGGCCTTGGGCACTTCCAGGGATGGAGCAGCCACAGCTGCTCTGGGAAATGTGTCAGGGCCTCACCATCCTCACAGGGAACAACTTGTCATTAGTTCTCTCTCTCTCTTTATATATATATATGTTTATATACACACATATATATGTATATTTGACCTCACCTTGCTGATGGGAGCCAGAAACTTGAAAAAACAGAACAGGTTCCATTTTCAAAATTAAATTATTGTCTGGATGTTATAACAATTTATTGTTTCGTGTTTCTGGATATCAAAGAGCTTTTTCTACCTACACAGAGTAGAGGAAGGAAAAATCTAATTTATTTTTCTGTAGCTCATAAAAGGAAGCTCCTTTCCCCATGGCAGGGCTTCTTCCTGTCAGTTAATAAGCTCCTGCAGCCAAACCTATTAGGAGCACTTTTAAGTGCTTGCCAGCATGGTTTAATTTGCAGTGCCCCAGTGTCTGTTCCCACCCTCTGAAACTTCAGGTTGACACAATTGTTAAACCTTTAAGCTGCAAATAATTACAGTTAGTGTCTGATCAGGGACACATTTATACATCATCAATATCAAAAGTCTGTGCCATGGGGAGCTGCTGAGGGAGCTGGGAAAGGGGTTCAGGCCTGAGAAAAGGAAGCTCAGGTGGGACCTTCTGGTTCTGCAGCACTTCCTGACAGGAGGGGACAGCCAAGGCAGGGGCTCAGGCTCTGCTCTCATTGATGCCCCAGGATTTCAGCTTTTCTATTTTTCATGTATTTGTAATCCTGCAGTTCTTTAGTGTAGAACTCCAAACTCCACACACAGTGGGAGCTGCTGCTTTCCCATTTGGGGCAGACACAACAATTCCTCTCCAGGCCTGGCAATCAAGGACACCTCACTGCCTCAGGCCCCAGAGATGGAAACAAAAGTGAGTTGGGGGCAGCAAACTTGGGGTCAATGATTTCATTAGCTGAAGCTGTAATTGGAAGATTCACTCCCCAATATCCAAATGGACCAAACTGATAAAAGTGTGAAAAGCTGTGACCCATTGTCCATTTTGGGTGTAGCCCTTGGGGGGCTTTGTCTGCCCTAAATGTACCTGAAGTCCCTTCAATAAACAGAACTGCTTTTTATTGCCTTAATTTTGTCTGCCCTCTGTTTTTAGGTAGCCCAGAAAGGAATCACCAGGGAACAGGGACAGGAGAGGAGGAAACAGCCTCAAGCTGTGCAAGGGGAGGGTCAGGCTGGAGACCAGCAGGAATTTCCCCATGGAAACGGGGGGGTCAGACATGGAGCTTTGGAGTCCCCATCCCTGGAGGTGCCCAAGGAACACCTGGAAGTTGCACTCAGTGCTCTGGGCTGGAGATCAGGCACGGCTTGGACTCGATGCTCTTGGAGGGCTTTTCCAGCCTTAATGATTCTGTGATTTTCTGCACCTTGGAGAGAAATAACAGTGTAAATTCTGTCATCCCTATCCAGTGTCAGAGCTTATGAGAGAGAGCTCTGTAATTAATGTATTTCTTTCCCAGCTGTATTTCTTTTCTTTCCCTTTTTATAAAAGACTCTCATTCCCAAGGTGGGCACAGCAAAAGGTGGGCTTATAACGTGTCATTAGAAGCTTTAGACCTTGTGCCTTGCAGGCTGTTATTACTGTTCAGTGTGGGAGAACAGATGCTATTTTACTGGAAAAGCAAAACTGCATTAAATTGACAGCACTTTAATTTTTCATGGTAGTAGCAAGAATCCTTACTTCCTATTTTATTTGCATTTTTATTACTGAGGAGCACGGTGACTGAGCTACCTGGTGGTTTTGTCAGTGCTGCTCATCTAGGCAGGCTCTGACCATCCAAGTAGCAGCTGGACTATGAATATGTATCATTTATTCATATGACAAACTTTTGGTACAGGATGCTGAATAGATGGAGGCTTCCTGCAGTTAATGACCTGGAGAGCAGAGGGCAAAATGAAGTGTTCTGAAGTGGAACACTCCATCAAGGCATTCATTTTTACCTAGAAGTGCTTCTTCTCTTGTTGACATTCTTGCCCAGACCATTATTTGCTGATTTGGAGCACTGTTTAGGCAGTGTTTGATGTGGGTTATTGAAATCGAAGATGCTGCATTGAAAACCACCAAGATTTTGGTGTTTTTCTGGCATTCTCCAGCCAAGAGTGCTGGTAGGCTTCAGAAAACTCAGGGATTTTACTTTTCCTTGTTAAATTTAGCTTACATTAAAAGTTACTAGGGTATCTGATGCCCTCTGACCCCCTTCCTACAGAGGGACATAATGCTGATTTATAAATAAAGGTCAATGATATTGCTGTTACTCAGCCTATAAAAGATTGGCTGGAATGTTCTTCAAATGTGTAAAAAACCCCCCAAACAAACCCAAAAAACTCCACAAACTATAGAGGGAGGAAATTCTCTTGTGTGTTCTAGACTGGGCTAGGAGAAATGGTGTTAAATAGCAAAGAATAGAGGTTTAATTAATCTTCTGCAAAAGCTTTCCATGATGAACCAAGTGAAGCATGGGCTTGTCATGGCTGGGGAGCACAGGGTGCCTGACACTGGGGGTTCTTTAAGAAAGCTGAGCAGGGATTTGCTTGAAATTCTTGCCGGTGAGGGTAGCTACTCTTTCCTCCATGGATATGTATAGCTATGTAGTTATTTATAGCCAGAATGTCTGTCCTCCTGTGAAATTGTGACAGGAATCAGTAAAAATAGAAAAAAAAAACCAACTTGTGATGCTTCAGCGCTGCGTCAAGGAAAAAGTCTGGGAAGCCACGAGTGTGATCCCTGAGTTGGGTGGGCACCATCTGGAAGGGTCGGTCCCACTTCTCCTGATGGGGCTGATGATCCTCAGGGAGCCCCTCTGGGGCACTGCTGGCTGGTTTCACTGGAGGGGCAGGTGGGTGAGCTGCAGCAGCCTGGGGTGTGCAGGGGTTCAGAGTAAACAATTGAAATGTCTCGTGGCCTTAAGCCCTGTGAACCTGTGAGGGATTCGGTTTGCTGCTGGTGGGAGCAGGGATTGTTCATCCCTGGGCCTGGAGGGCGCCCAGGCGGTTCCAGCCCCTTGGTCTCTTTGCTACAATTATTTATGTTTATAAAAAGAGTGAAGTGCCTGCAGCACTTTGCCCAAAATGGTAATAAACACTCCTCAACAATGCAAAAGACTTTCTTTTGATAAGATCATTTTAAAAGGTAACTGCTTATGATAATACAATTTATTCGTAATGGCTTGAGGGCAAGCTAGGATGGAAATGAAGCATGTCTTCCATTAGAACCATACAGAAACAAACTAATAGGCTGCAGAGAGAACCATTTGTAATGTTACTATAATTCACATGATTCATTAAACTGAAATGGAAAATGATAGCATTTCCCCCCGAAAAAAAATCCGTATGGAATTACATGCTGCGATCACTTAGCTGAACTATTTTATTGACTAAGCATCTTGTTGTGCTGATGTGGAGATTATAGAGGCCTGCAGCCATTTATTTTTCTGATTTCTAAAATTAGAACTCCTTTTTCTTATGGGATTGTTGGGATGTGTTTCCTCTCTGGCTGTGGCTGAGGGGTTGCTCTTGGGGCATTTCCTGGCAGTGGGAATTACTGGATCCTTGGGAATGTGCTGCTGGTGCTCACCCCTCACAGGTCACTGCAGGGAAGTGAAGGATTGAAGGGCTTTGAGGCAGTAAAAGGCACACAAGTGATGGGTTTTTAGCAGCTAGAGATAAAAACACAGTTGCTTTCCAGGTGATTCATGTCTTTGGGATCTGGAGAAGTTTCTCTTGACATGCACACTCAGCCCTCCCTAGAATGTCACCCGTGATTAATGTCAGCAAACACGCTGTGCCTTTTAAAGGATTTTTGGAAAACAGCACATTGAGCAGGTTTTAATGCTGATTTTTTGACAGCCTTCACGTTTGGCCCTGACATCCTGCAGAGGAGACTCTGTCTTCCACTGGCCATTTATCAGAAGTATCACAGGACAGAGAAAGAATATTTTAAATGAGCTCAGGATGACCTCAGAGTGGATTAATGTATTTGGGAGGACTGATCAACCTGACAATCTCACATTCATCAGTGTGAAATCAATCTGAAAGGTACAATGGATTGTATCTACTTAACTCTTGATAGAGGATGCCAGAGCTGACAGAATAACTTGGCACTTGCTATTTATTGCATAGGGACGCAGAATACTTGCCTGTATACATAAACATCTCTTCCTTCTTTTGCTACACATTGTATGGCAAGAAAAACTAATGTCAGTCTGGGATAACTGGGCATTTTCTGACAGACATACACACATCTCTTCAGTCATCTGTAATTCCAGTGAATTCCCATATCATGCAACAAAGGAAAGCAGGAGCTTTCCTTCATTTGAGTGATGGAATGTGACTCTTGTGCCAGTGTCATTTACATTTTGCTTTATTAGACAAAAGTCAAGTAATTAATCAGTTGATTGCTTAATTCAAAATTCAGTCGATTGCAATTGAGGCTTTATCACTCTGCTTTCCACATAATGAGATCTGGTTGATAAATTTGATTCTGTTTTGGTTGCCTGGCTCTAAATAAAGTGAGTTTGGGTACAGGCAAGCCAGAGGTTTCAGGTTTTGTGTGTGAGTAAAAATTGAAGAATTGGGCTGCGAGCAACATTCCACAGGGAGGCTTTCAGACAACCCAGTTGGATTTCAGAAAGTGCACTCGGGGTTGTGTTTTCAGAAATGCTGAGCTGATGCTGGAGAGAGGGAATCCCATCAATCCATACAAATATCTCCACGGGGTGCCAAGAGGATGGTGCCAGACTCTTTTCAGTGGTTCCAGTGACAGGATGAGGAGCAATGGCCATAAACAAAAATACAACATTTCATCTCAACATGAGGAAGAGCTTCTCTGCATGGTGTGAGGCTGAGCACTGGAACAGGTGTCCAGGGAAGACATGGAATCTCCCTTTCCAGAGACATTCCAACCCCACCTGGACACTTGCTCTGGGTTCCTGTGGTTGTGTCTTGGCAGGGGATTGGACTGGATCATCTCCAGGGGTTCCTTCCAACCCCAGCTATTCTGTGATTGGGTTTGCTCCATTTATTTCATTATTTCTCACTTTGGGTGAATTTACCTGTGAAAGGTCAGATCCTGTGTTTCCAAGTGGGCAAAGCTTCCCTACTCAAGCCAACACCCTCCCCTTGTAAAATACACCCGAGCCCCTGTTCAGTCCCACAGGGAGGAACCAGGGCTTTCATCCAGAGCTACTTCTGGGCAGAATTTCTGCCTTTGTGCCAATGCCCAGAGGTGGCTTGTGCAGTGAAGGAGAGCAGTGGGTGTAAGCAGAGGGGGGAACGTGAGGGGCTCTGAATTCCATGGATGTGCTGGGTCCCTCTCCAACTTGGCCATCAGTGCCTCTGAGCAGCCCTGAAGCAAGAGCAGCACAGAAGAGACTTAAATTTCTGCTACAGAGGAGACCTAAATTCCTGCATTTAAGCAAATTGAAGTATGAGTACAAAGAACAACCAAATGTGTGGCTTTGAAGATGCTCACTTCCCCGTGAAGAATATGCATTCAGTGGTCTCCTACCTGCAAACTCATAAATCTGCACTCCAGCCTGGATTCCCCCTGTAAGCTCCAGCAGAAGCTGTCATTTCTTATTGTCTAAACAATTTACAGCTGCCTTAAAAGGGTGTCTCAGCAATCTTGACATCTCGACTTGATCATAAATTCAGAGCTATCGTTGAAGGAAATGCTTTTCCCTTTAGATAAGCAGGCCAGTGGAAATCTCCCCAGCCTGAACTGCAGGAGAGTGGCTGTGTCTGCCCCTTCCCTGGGCTCTGCTGTGCCAGCCAGGCAGGCCCATGGGCCTTGTCCCCCTTACCCAGGGCCAGGGGCAGGTACAGGACTGCTGCTCTACCAGCAAGTATTTCATTATCAGCTTGTATTGCTTTAAGAAACTCTCCACAGTGGAATTGTAATCGGGTAAACCTGGGGCCCATGAAATGAGATTTTCAGTCCTGTGAGTTAGCAATAGGTGTGATACATTAAAGCAGATTTACTCCCCAGGTGAGGGAGATTTTTATGAGAAATCTGATAAATTAAGCACAGAGATTTCTGGTACAGAGCACAGCTCACCTGCTGACCCACTACCCTTGTTTGGCTCTTTCATCTGCTGGCTGTGTTTGAGGGAGTGCTCCACAAATAAAATTAGCCATAACATTACTGATACTTTTCTGCAGTGGCAAGGCCAGGGAATTTATTCTTGAAGATGTGTGAGACTGTAAGAAGGTGAAACTGCAAGGATTGTTCATTCCAGGAATAAAAATGGGGGTCTGGAGCATCCTGCTGACATCAGGAACATCTGCTGAGGCTGCTTGGCAGTGCTAGAGCAATTCATTCTGGATCCCTGGTGCTTCCACAGCCCTGCCCCTGCTTCCCAGGAGGCAGGAGAGGGGCCAGGTGTGCCAGGACTGTGAGCTGTGGTGCAAGGAGCAGGTGTGGCCTTGCCCTGATGCTGCCCTGGGTGTCCTGGGGCAGTGCCAGCCCCTGTGTGGGTGAGTCCACACTGCCAGCCCCGTCCTGCTGCTCCTCTGGGGACAGCTGGTGCCTTTCTGGCAACCTAAAAACAGAGGCCAGACAAAATTAAAGGAATAAAAAGCAGTTATTTTTACTGAAGGGCTTTCAGGTATATTAGGGCAGACAAAGCTCCCCAAGGACCACACCCAAAATGGACAATGGGTCACAGCTTTTCACATTTTTATCAGTTTGGTCCATTTGTATACAGGGGGTTCATCTTCTAATTACAGCTTCAGCTAATGAAGTCATTGACCCCAAGTTTGCTGCCCCAACTCACTTTTGTTTCCATCTCTGGGCCCTGAGGCAGTGAGGTGTCCCTGATTGCCAGGCCTGGAGAGGAATTGTTGTGTCTGCCCCAAATGGGAAAGCAGCAGCTCCCACTGTGTGTGAAGTTTGGAGTTATACCCTAAAGAACTGCAGGATTATAGATATATGAAAAATAGAAAAACTGAAATCCTGAGGCCTCACAGCCAGATACACTTGACACCAGGGCTGGCCCAGTGGGGCACCAGAGTGTGCAAAGGCCCAGTGACATCAGTGAATTTCTGCTCATCTTCCTAAAAACCACTGGGCTTTCTGGATTTCCACCATTTTGGTTTTCTTCTTTCCCTTGCTGTTATTACAAATTTTCTTCTTAATACTATTTCTCTCTCTCTTAGCCTTCCTGGGCCCTTGTGTCCTTTGCCAGGTTTCTCCAGCTGTGGCACAGATGGGGTCAGGGGGGTTCAGTGTCCAACAGCCGGGGTCAGGCCAAGCCCATCTCAGCTGTGGTGCTGCTGATCTCTGACACCATGGAGACATTCCAGTGTTCACCTGTCAGCCTGTTTGGCCCTGCAACCACCTGAAATGAAGGGTCAGGAAGAATAGAGTGGCTGTTTTGTGCTCTCTGTGCTGCCATAAGCCTTGCAGGAGGGTGGCTGTCCTGAGGCACTGGCGGAGCTTTGGTGTGGAATTGTTCCATGCAGAGGGAACTGAGCAGGAATCTCCAGCTGCACTGGGCTTCATGTGGCTGAAAAGCACATTTCTTACAAAGAATAGCTAGAAATTCTGTTTCTGTGAGGGGTTCTCACAGCCCTCTGGGTGGGATTCCCAGCTGGGGTGGCAGTAAATGCAGAAGGAAACAGGGTGGTGCAGTATTGACCACAGTGACCAGAGTCACTGGAGAGAGCTGGCAGGCGTGCGACCATGGAAAAGTTATGGGGCAAAACTTATAGGATTCATCTTCCTATTCACCATCAGAGGACTAACAGGGATTGCCCTAGCAAACTCCTCACTAGACACTGCCCTACATGACACCTATTATGTGGTAGCCCACTTCCACTACGTACTGTCTGTAGGGGCAGTATTTGCAATCCTGGCAGGTTTTACCCACTGATTCCCCCTATTTACTGGGTACACACTCCACTCCACAGGCAGCAGGTCATGGAGAATCCTTGCAAGCGCTTCTGTGTGATTGCAGAGGGAGAAATGAGCCTTGTTGTATGTCTGTGAGCTGGGTACGAGGGTACCTGTAATTACCCTGTGCTGTGCAGGTGGGGTGTGGCACTGCCCCTCACAGCTGTGAGTGTTTGTGCTCACTGCACACAGACCATTCCAGCTATGTTCATTTATTGCAAGGTTTTAATAAGATGTAATTGGAAAGGACTTCTACAAGATCTGCATGTGGAGTTGACATTTAAGGATATGATTAAGTGAAAGCTGCTGAGGTCATTGCTTGACTAAATTGGCTTAATGAATGTTGATTACACTGTACAAGTTAATTTAATTTCGTGAGATTTTCATCTTCTGGATTGGGTATCACCTTCTGTTCTATTATTGATTGAAATATGGAGGATGCCAGGACTGGTTCTGTCTGAGCTGATGGGTCACTGGTCAGCCCTGGCTGCTCAGCATGCTTAGGAGCAGGGGCTGTGTGTTCCAGGAGAAAGCCTTTTTCTCTCAAAAAATCCCTCCAGGACAAGGAAGGGCTGATGCAATGCTCAGATTCTCACAGGAGCTGCCCACGCAGACGTTTTTGGGCTGTGGTTGGTGAGTGTGTCACTGATGTGCTGCTGCCTTTGGACAGCTGTGAGAACAGCCTGGCCCGAGCTGCCTCTGCTCACACAACTTTCCTGGCTGGTGGGCAGGGATCTGTCTGCACAAGGGAGGGAAGAGAACAAAGTCGCCTCCACAAAAAGGCTGCAGGGAACTTTAGTCATGAGGAGATGAATTTGTCTGAGTGTGTCTTGTGCAAGGCTGTGCTGCCCTGGCCAGAGTTTCAGGGTGGTGAGGATGGAGCTTTGCTGGCTGACACGTGTCCCTCTGGTGTTTTGGGCAGGACACTTCTTTCCCTCCATCCCTTTGCATTCCCACGTTTCTAGAGCCTGCCCTGTCACTCCACCCTGTTATAATTAATTTGTGGGGAATTTTGGAAGGAATTCAAGACAGCACCTCTGAATTGTTTTTGATGATGTGGTTTATTTTCTTATCTTCTACTTAAGCAGGAAGGGTGAGTTCAGCTCACATCTTTACTGCATGGTTCAGAAGGTCACAAGACCCTTAGTTACAAGACCTTTTAAGGAGTTATTGACCAATGAAACACTGCTAACAAGGATATTTGTGCTTTTGACCCAATCCTTAAATATTCTGTCTTAAGGACCCATACTACAGTGTCAGCTTTCTTAGCCAATCATGTTATGACACACAAACCCACAGCACTGCATTCTAATTTTCTTGTTTACCTCTGTAACTACTTTTATCTTTTCTATATCTTAAACTCTAAAACTATGAACTTTACTTAGCTTAACATGTCTCTACTTTAAACTATAAATCCACATTCTTGATTCTAGCACCTAAGGTTGGAAGCCTTTTCCAAGGTCTCAGATCAAATCCTGTGTTTAATTCTAAGCTTTGGCTTCCAGCCTCAAAGTTCTGAGAGTTCCCTGTGCTTTGGGTTCCAACACAGCCTGGGATGGCAAAGGAGCCCAGAGAGCCCAGGGTGTCAGGGCTGCGACACTGCCAAGGAGCCCCTGCCCTCAGCACAGGGCATGGGGAGCTGTGCTGGTGCCTTTGGAGAGAGCAGCTCCCGAGGGAGCCGTGCTCCATATGGAATGTTTCAGTGGCATATGCCCTTAATCCTGTGTGCTGAATTATTCAGCGCTTTGGAATAATGAATCACCGAACAAAGCCTGCCTGTGCAGCTCCACAGGCCTTGGGCTGCCTGGTGCAGCAATCCTGGCCAGTGCTCCTGGGTGGGAGTACTGCAGATCAGGGTGGCACTCTGCTGGAGCTGTGATTCCAGGGAAAAACTGGGATTCCATTTTTTTTTTGGGGCCATTGCTTGTGGCTGCTAGAGCAGCACCTTCCAGCTGGCTGCCCAGGAAAGCTCAGAGGAGCAGCTCTGGCTCAGGCTGCTCCTCTCTGCCATGTAGATTTGCTGGAAGGTTGTTTGGTTGGAAAAACCATCCAAGATTGAGCCCAACCATTCCCCCTGCACTGCCAAGGCCACCACTAACACACATCCCCTAGTGCCACATCCACATGTCCTAAATCCCTCAAGGGATTCAGCTCCATCACTGCCCTGGGCAATCTGTGCCAGGGTTTACCAATCCTTTTGGTGAAGAAATTATCCCCAACCTGAACTTCTGATGGTGCAGCTTGAGGCCATCTGCTCAGATCCTGCCCTTGTCCCCTGCCAGCAGAGCCCAACATCCCCCTGGCTGTCCCCTCCTGGCAGGAGCTGTGCAGAGCCACAAGGTCCCCCCTGAGCCTCCTTTTCTCCAGGCTGAGCCCCTCGAGCTCTGCCCATGTTTTCAGAATATTTTACTCTATGTAAGTATTGCCATTCTTGTGATCTTTTAAGATTCCTGTAGTTCTACTGCTCATGAACTGAATTTGGAATTCCTGCCCACACCCCAGCTCTGGTGTCACAGGCCCTGCGTGGAACCTCACCATGAATCTTTTGGGTGCCCAGAGGTGCCACAGAGGTGCTTTTAATTTCAGTGGCATTTAAAAATTAATGGTTTTTAAAAAATACAGTTCTGCTTAATATCTTTCCACTTGTTTTCCAAGTTGTTTATCTCCATTCTCCAGAGCATGCAGTGGTTTGAACTGGTATCAGTTGCTGAACATTAGATTGCTCAGTTTAAAAAATGCTGGAGCTCTCTGGGGTGCTTCAGCAAAAATGTAATCAACACTTAAAAATGCTTAAAGACCAACCAACCTGGAACTTCTTGGGATGATGCTCTGACACTGTCTGACATCTGCACTGATAGGTCTCATCACCCACCACAAACCCTGACCCTGCAGTCATGGACTGTGTATGAAATGGAGAGGAAAAAAACCCAGAGAATGTAGGGCTACAATTCATAATAACTTCCAAAATAAGTTAAAGTCCCAGAGCAACCCATTTAATGAGGAACTGAGCTGAAATACACTACAGTGGAATTGCTGACGTTCTGATGTTGTTCCCACAGAGCCCATTAAACCTCTTTATGTAACATTGCTGCAGCCACACGTTGCTGAAGATTTCCTCATTGTGCATTTTGCTCGATGGTTTCACGGATTTTAATAATTCTTCTTTTTGTCCTTTCAATTTAAAAAAGGGAAAATCACAGTTCAACAACTTAATAAGGGGCAAATGAAATGTCTCATTTCTTTTGAAGGCAAATTCTGGTGTTTCAGGTTTTAGCAGAGCAATTCCACCCTAGAAAATAAAAAGCAGTATTTGTTGCCAGCCCCGAGAAGCTGAGCAATAAGAAAACTGTCAAAAAGAAAACATTCAGCACAGCATTCTCCAGCAAGCCTATGAAAATTGCCACAGCCTGTTTATTGAAAGGAATGGCTTTAGCTTTGCACTGTTGCATGAGGAAGTGGTGGCCATGGCTCTTTGGGACCAGAGATTTTGAATGGGAAATCGAAGGCTGTGCATGCTCTGCAGGGATTTTGGATGGAAAACTGATGGCTGTGGGTCTTTGGGTGGCATTTTGAAAGGCACGATTACCCCAGCCTGGAATGACTGTGTTCTGGTCCCTAAAAGGCTGGAGGGGGAGTGGCTGCTGCGTGGGTGCTCTGCTGCCTTTGAGCACCCCAATAACTTGTCTGTGCTGCTGCTGGGGGTGGGCACTGGTGCACAGTTTCTTAATCACTCTCTGACAAACACTGTTAAGCCTCATTAATGCAAATTACCAGATGATCTATTTTTGCAGAGTCTCAGTCCCATCACTTGAACTTGCACTACACAGCAACTTTAGAAAAATCAATTTTTAGTCCTTACTACAAATTGATTTATGGCTTTTTCTGCTTGGAGCTGCTGGGACCTCGAGCCCTGATCAACCAGGCTGCACGTTCCCCTGTGTGCCCCCGTGGGGCAGAGGGGGAACACTGGCATGGGGGAAGAGTCTCTAGAAGAAAAATCAGCCTTGAGAGTTCTTTCTGAAAGGGTGTGTAAATCTTACAAAGAGTCACAGGGTTGGAAAAGCCCTCTAAGGCCATCAAGTCCAACTGTTCCCCCAGCACTGCCAAGGCCACCATTGACCCACGTTCCCAAGTGCCACATCCACATGGATTTTGATTCTCCCCACTCCACCACTGCCCTGGGCAGCCCTTTGGATGAAGAAAAGTTTCCAAATATCTGGATGTGCAAAAAGAAGGAAAGGATTTGTGGTGGTCATGTTTGAGAACCCTGCAATCCTTTCCTTGAAATGTTAGAGTAAAAATGTTAGAGTAAAAATGTTCAGATTAGTGACTTGTTTGGTTACATCCCTGCTGATGCCTCGTGGTTATCTTGGTGACAAGAATCCTCAGCTGGAGGTTGGAAATCACAATCACTTCACTTGAAAGTGGTGTCGTCTCCTGGGCTCTGACCAAGTAATTACGTTTCAAACTTGAAATGAAATGTCCTCCTTGAAATGAGAATTTAAATGAATTAGCTGCATCTCTTGGCAGGCACTGGTTTAATTTAAACTCCAGGTATAGTCCTGGCTTGGCACACAGAGCTTAACTGCAGCCACTTCTAACAAAGAAAAACAAGGGGAGAGCAGAGCCTGGCTGAGGCTGTGCTGGGGTTTGAAGTTTTTTACAACTATTGAAATTGCTCTCTAATTAATTAACCCTGACCTAATGGTTTGCCTGTTAAAGGATGTTCACTTGATCCACAGCTGAATTCTCATTTACCACTCAAATCTGAACCATCAGGGCAGGGCTGAGGGAGCTCCTGCTGGTCTTGTTGATGTGGTGGGGCTTGTCACAGGTTGGACTCAATGATCTTGGAGGTCTTTTCCAACCTGGCTGATTCTGAGAGGCTACAGAACTCATTGCTGTGGGGGAGGCTGTCCTGGTGCTGTTTTTGGGGTGTAAGAGTTGGCATTTCCCCCGGGGAGAGGTGGCAGGAGGCCTGGGATGGCAGCAGCCTTGAGCAGGATGGCTGGGTGGGATCTGGGAATGGCCACATCCACATGGATTTTAATTCTTTGTGATGGGGCAGGGTGGAGTGACCGGGATAGTGGGAGTCAGCATAAAAATAAGTACATTGGAATATTGGAAATGTTTTTAAAGAAAGGGAAGATTATACCCCAAATGCCAAAGCTACAAGAACAATTTCATTACTCCCGACGTGAAATTGTTGGGGGAACACCACGGAGCTTCCCAAAGAGAACTCTTAGCTAATCATGAAGTCATTTGTTGATACACCTCCTAATTTTGCATCTGATATTTATTTAGCAGCCTAAAATGTTTTTGTCACGTCCTGGAAGCCACCTCATTAGCTCTGTTATTTGTCCCATTAGTGCAGTTGATCACACGTTGGCGTTGGCGGCGCGTGCCTCGGAGCACAGGCTGGTGTGGAGGCAGATGTGTTTCACAGGCCTGAGTATGAGCTGGAGCTGGCAAAACAGGGAGTGATTTAATGAAGTTTTGATACAGCTCATCAGATACTGAAATGGGAAGATGCAATATTAATTTAGAAACGCATTATCATTTCAATTGTAGTCGTTCCGAAGAGTATTAATAACAGGGGAGCTTGTGGCGGTTTGGGAGGATGATGTATTATTCTAAAGGCAAAAATATTCTTCAGAATTATGTTTCATTTGACACCTAAACATCTAGCATATTCCTATTATCACTGTGTAATCAATTTTTTTTTGCTGTGTCTTCCGTGCTTACAAACATAATCACTGGAGGCATTTCAGCACTGCACAGGAGGTTCTGGAGGGGGGAGGCAGGATGAGCTTAAAACACCAGGCTGACATCTTCTATCTTTTAATCCTCAATTCTTCTGTGGATTTAAATGACTTGAAATTGTTTTTGACAGCAGGAAGTCCTTTTGCTGTCACAAGCAAAAGAAAGAAAGAATACGAATGTCGTCTAAAACTTGTTCCATCTGTGTCAGATCAGGCCGTGTCCCACGGGAGGGATGACCACCTCTGAAAGCTTTGATCCTTCTTACACGGGACTTGGTGGATCCTGGGATGAGCGAGGGGTGTCCCAGTCTGCTGAAACAGATTTGGCTCAGCCAGAGCAGCATTCCTGGTGATGAGAGATGTAGAAAACATATCCTGATTTTTGTGACCCCAGGAGATTTGACAAGCCTGATTTGGACAAACCTGAATTAACTGTTTCTTGCTAATCTATGAAACCACCCTCCTATTTACTGTGACACTTGTTGAGGGCATAGCCCCACTCTAAGTGCCCAGCCTGAAGTTCTCATGGAACCAAAGACCATTCAGGATCATTGAGTCCAGCTGTGAATTGTGTTGTACAAATGGTGAGCCGAGCCTCTGAAGAGCAGTCAGGAGGAGCTGGCAGGAAGGGATGTGCTTTAAAAGTCTGCTTGGGGATGTCCCTCCCTCCTGCTGTGCCTGCCCCTGTAGCATATCTCTGCTCCTCAGCTTTCTGAGATGAGGTAAAAATGAATGTTCTGGAAAATACTTAGATGGCTTGAACTGTGCATTGTACTGTTGAAGCATGGCAATATTTCAATGGCTCTCACTCAGTCATTAGTAGGAGCCCTGCCATCCTACATCTGAATAATCCAGATCCTCCTGTGCTGTGGGGATGTGACCAAGGCCATCAGTGTCATCTGTTCCTGCTGCCCTTTGGACCCATCCCAGTGGGGCAGCTCTGGAGCCTGTGAAGAATCTGGGGTTCCCTCTATGGCTCGGGCTGTAATCAAGGCCTATTCACATCCTGATGGTGCTTTGGGAAAATGTACAGGTTCTGTCCAAAAACCCTGCTCATGGCTTGGGTGAGCTCCAGCCCAAACAACCACCTAATTACCACAGTCTCCTGGCATTGGTATACAAGCAAATTCCCAGATAACTGCAGAATAAAGCAATACTTTGTGTTTATTTGTAGTCACAGCCATGTAATGTGTGAATTCTTGAAATCCTAAAGCTTCACAGTGAATCCCAGCCTGCTCCTTCCTGCCCAAGATGCAGGGCTGGATGCTGGGCTGCTCTGGGGGATTGGGGCAGTTGTCCAGCAGCCACACCAGCTCTGCACAGCAGGCACAGCATCCTCGGGTGTGCAGGGCTTCCCAAAGGGCTCATCTCACACCACGTCATCTTCTGTTTCCAGCTGCTCCTGAAGATGCCTTCCTGGCAGTGTCCCAGGAAGTTTCTGAGGATCTTACTGGGTCTCTGGACTTCAGCTTTTCTGCCTGGGTTTTAATAAACCTGTTACTGCTGCCTAGCTGGATGCTTGGCAGCTCTGCTGGGCTCCAGCTGCTCACACTGCAGCGCCTTCCATAATTTTCCTGACACAGGCAGCAAAACAACCTTGGCTGGTTTCTCCCAGCCTGTGGGACCTGTCATTCCCCCAAGAAGGCTCTCAGAGCCTGCTGGCTTTTTTTTTTTTTTTTTTTTTGCCAGCTACAGCTCTGCTGGGGACAGGCAGGTGATGGATGAGCAGTGTTCCCTCAAGTGTGCAAGCAGCAGTGCATCATCTCGGCAGGCAGAGACAGCTGGGCAGGAGGCAGAGCCTGTTTGCTCAGAGCACACTCAGGCTCAGAAATATGTTTGCTGGACACTGTTCCCCCAGGGAGAATGCTGGAATTGAGCTTTTCTTAGGGAGCTGTGAGCCTGCTCTTACAGGCAGGGTTAGTCTTTCCTGACACTGGTTTTTAGTGGAAATACCATCTAGTGCTTCCCTAGTTCTGAGACTGTCACTGTGGGGGCTCAGCTGCACTGCTGTGCCCAAGGACTGCCATGGTGGGCACTTCTGGTGGCAGGGTTTTGGGCTCCAGGGAAAGGAAGGAATTTCAACCTGAATATTCAAATTGAATATTAGGAAGAAATTCCTCCCTGTGAGGGTGGTGAGGCTCTGGCACAGGTTGCCCAGAGAAGCCGTGGCTGCCCCTGGATCCCAAGGCCAGACTGAATGGGGCTTGGAGAAACCTGAGATAGTGGAAGATGTCCCTGCCCATGGCATGGGGTGGAACTGGATGGGCTTTAATGTTTTTTCCAACCCAAACCATTCTGGGATTCTCTGTCAGTCTGTGCTCAGGCCTGAGGGATTGTGAAGGACAAAGTCACCTCTGAGGATGCTGTGGGTCAGGTCAGGATGGGAGCATGGCTGGAAGATCTCACACACCTGATCCAGGTGTAGATGAGAAAATTGCTTTGATGGTTTTATGCAGAAATTTAGAGGCAGCAACCAGACATGTGTTGTTGCCTCCACCATCTCATGGAATGAGAAGGCACCCGTTGGTTAAAAAGGACCAGATGCTCCAACAGCTGCCAGCAGACACCTCCTCCTCCTCCTCCTCTTAAGGTGTCTGCTCTTGGAACGAGGATTTTACCCTGTTGTGTGCATATATATGCAAAAAGTAACCAAGGATGAGCAAAGGCAAATCTGCCACTTCAAATGAAATTACAAAATTCAAATTTAAGGGAATGTTTCTGTTAGGTAGAGATTTAGAAAGATAATTTCCTCAGTAATTTCTTTACTTGATTCCCAAACCACGGCAAAAAAAAAAAAAGAAAAAAAATGGGCTTAAACATCAGCTTTTACAGTGGTTTTCCTCTATGGGGACTGTGTTGTAGCTGCCCTCTGAGTTGAACTTTGAGCCTTACTTGAGTTTCAAATCTTTTGCACATTTGGGTGCTCTGAGTGGGAGTGCTGGAGGCTGAGTGTGCTGGAAGGGCCCATCACACAGTGCTGGTCCTGAGGAGTCACCACAGGTCACAGCAGCCTCGGGGACAGCTTTTGGCATGTTCTCATTGAATCAAATCTATAAAAATAAATCTTTGTGTTATACTGCTGTTTTCACAATAATTTAAATCAACAAAGGCCTGAGCTCCCTCTCCAGTGGCTGCTGCTCTTGCCATGTGATGGGGGAAGACAAATAACCAGGCAATATTTTACTCCTCAGGCTCTGCCACTGGCAAACACTTCCAAACACGCTCTGTGAATTTATGCTGCTTGGTGGCAGACTTCCCTGGCAATCCTGGTAATTAATCACTCTGTTTAACAATGAGGAACATTTCACTGCTCTGATTAGCACCAGGTGAAGTGATCAGCACAATTAATCAGGTGCAGGGAAGGACTGGCATTGGATTTGGGCAGAGAAAGTTTCGTTTGAAACCAAAGAGTTTCCTGTGTGTGGTGTGAGAAGAGCCGTGGCGCTCAGTTGTCCCCCAGACTGGGGGCAAGGGCAGAATAAAGTGCATCTGGGAAAAAATACCCCAAATATGGCACTCAGGGAATCTGGGATGGCCAAGTGACTGACATGAGCTGCTCACAAGTACCCATGTTTGCACATTCCCCTGGGAAAAACTCCAAAACTTCCACAAGTCCCAAAACACCTCCTAAAAATACATCCTTTAAAGACGCTTTTCCTCTTTTTGCTGTTTATACCAGCTTTCCACTGCCTGCTCTTTGACTGTAAGACTCTCACAGGCTGGTGAATATTTCATGTGGCTCAGTTGCCAGCAGCTGCTCTGGAGAGCCCTGAAGGAGCCGCTTGTAGCCGTCACTGCGGTGCCAGGTGATGTGACAGTCCCTCCCATGTAGCTCTGCCATCAGTGCCACAGCTCCTGTCCTGTCCTCACCTTCTGAATTCATCCTGGAGCCACAGCGTGCACTTGCAGGGTTTAAATTGCAGCTCTGGCCCCTTCCTGTGCCCCACAGAGACTCAGGCTCAGGGTTTTAGGGTTGTGGAATTGAACAGCCTTAGGGAACCACTGTCAGAGCCAAGAGGCTCCCGGCAACGATTTGAATCTGTTGGTGAATTACAACATACATTTTTCAGATGTTCGTGTGTTTATCCATTCCCATGGTGCTGTGTTGCCTTTGGAGAGACATGCTGATGAATTACCATCACAGGCAGTGGAGAGGGACAGGTTTCTTTTGAGCCAGGTGATGTGGGCAGCCTTCAGAATCACTGAAAATAACAGAACAGCTTGAAAACAACGAGAAATACCTTCATCTGTGCTTATTCTCTTACCCTGTGCCACCATGAAGCTTTTTTACATGTTCCCAAAGCTGGGCTGGCAGCAGAGGGGTCTGTCACTGAACATCCAGAGGTGGAATCATAGAATCCTGGAAAAGACCTTTGAGACATCAAATCCAACTATCAACCCATATTCACCACAAAACCATGTCCTCAAGTGCCACATCCACGTGTTTTTTGAACATTTCCAGGGATGGAGACTCTACCACTGCCCTGGGCAGTCTGTGCCATTATTTTATGACCCTTTCTGTGAAAAAATGTTTTCTAATATCTCATCTAAACCTCTCCTGGCACAGCTTAGGGCCATTTCCTCTCGTGCCTGCAGCCCACGCTCTGCTGAAGCATTGCTGGCTGAGGGTGATGGTGCTTTCCCTTGGGATTCCTTGATACCTAACCAGGGGTTTTCCTCTCTGGGTGGCTGAGGTAGGAGGAAGTTTTTCCTGGTCATGCTCTGCCTGCTCCAAGGATCAGTTCACATCTGACCCAGTTCTGCCTTGCTGTGGTTCCACTGAGTGCAGGAATGCAATTCTGAGGGAGGAAATACAAAAAAAATAGAATTAGAATTAGAATTAGAATTAGAATTAGAATTAGAATTAGAATTAGAATTAGAATTAGAATTAGAACCAGGCCTGGTTGTTCCTGTTGCATCCTCTTTGAGGACCTTGAAACAAGTAAGATACAGACAGTCCAGACTGTTTCCTCTTCCTATTCCACACGTTCCATGTTTCCCAAAGGCAGTGGATGAGCAGGTGCAGGATGTGGCAGCACATGCAGTAATTTCTGTTAGGCTGGAGTCTCATTATTAAGGCTTTCAGTGCATACCAACATCTCCCCATTGTTACTGGTCCCTTCTGGAGTAAGAGGGAGGCTCTCCCAGGAGGAGGCAGCAGCAGCTGCAGAGCTGTGGAGCCTTTGTCAGCAAGTGGCAGAGGGGATCTGAAACATGGACAGGGTGATTAATCTGGATTATGGCAGGAAACATGTTTTCCTGTGTCAGATCCATCTTACAAATCCCAGGGCAGCCGCTGCTCTTCATCAGAGTTCAGTGAATCCTTTGCTTAAATTAAACAGTCCAGTGACAGGAGAGATGCATGAAATGGCTCTCATTCCCTTTAAGCTGACTGCTCACATTCCTTGCTGCCTCTGTTTGCCTTTTCCAAAGGTAAGGCCGACCATTAATTTAGTAATTTGTGGGCCCGACAGACTCAGAGGCTTTCAAAGGTTATTGCTCGCACTGCCTCGTCTCCCAGCCCTCTGGGACGTGCTCTGTGAAGTGCTGGAAATGGTGCATGATGAGGGGGATGCCCTTTGGAAAAGGTTAAGCCTGCTGCTGGCTGATCACGGCCCTGGAGCAGGGGGAGGCCGGAGGGAAATCAGGGAGATCAGAGGGAGGAGGCCGGGAGTGAGCCCGGGCCCAGGGGTGAGGGTGGAATTCAGAGGGATGCCTTGGGATTTCAGCTTTTCTACTCTTCATAAACGTTTAATCCTGGAATTCTTTAGTGTCTAACTCCAAACTCCACATGCAAGGGAAAGAAGAAAGACAAAATGGTGGAAATCCAGAAAGCCCAGCGGTTTTTAGGAAGACGAGCAGAAATTCACTGATGTCACCAGGTCTTTGCACTCTCTGATGCTCCACTGGGCCAGTCCTGGTGCCAAGTGTATCTGGGTGGGATGCCTTAGGATTTGAGCTTTTATATCTTTCATATATTCATAATCCTATAATTCCTTAGTGTATAACTCCAAACTCCACACGCAGTGTGAGCTGCTGCTTTCCCATTTGGGGCAGACACAACAATTCCTCTCCAGGCCTGGCAATCAAGGACACCTCACTGCCTCAGGCCCTGAGATGGAAACAAAAGTGAGTTGGGGGGAGCAAATCTGGGGTCAATGACTTCATTAGCTGAAGCTGTAATTGGAAGATGAACCCCCAATATGCAAATGGCCCAAACTGATAAAAGTGTGAAAAACTGTGGCCCATTGTCCATTTTGGGTGTAACCCCTGAGGGGCTTTGTCTGCCCTAAATGTACCTGAAAGCCCTTCAGTAAATAAAACTGCTTTTTATTGCCTCAATTTTGATGAGTGGGATCAGATGAACCCTGCCACTGCCCCTGCTGCATTTTAGCCCCTCAGCAGTGTCCTGGTGAGGGGATGCAATGTCATTGTGGCAGCAGCTTCTGCAGCCCCCCAACTTCAATGGGGTGCTGCTGATTTTGGCTCTGCCCTGTTGGTAACCAACAGCCAAATGCTCTGTCCATGCAGTGGCTGTGCTTGGTTCAATTTTTTTTTTTTTTTAATGTAAAATATCACAGAATTGTTGAGGTTGGAAAAGGCCTCCAAGGTCATCAAGTCCAACCTGTGGCTGATTCCCACCTTGTCCCCAGCCCAGAGCACTGAGGGTCACGTTCAGCCCTTCCTTGGACACCTCCAGGAGTGGGGATTCCACCCTGAGCAGCCCATTCCACTGTCTCACCACCCTTTCCATGGAGAAGTTCTTCCTGGATATGCATAATTGTACATTTGCAGGTGAAACAAGCCACAGACATATTTTGGGTAACTGGAAGGAAGGAGAACGGGAGCTGATATTTAGCTATTGAAATTTTATACTCCAGCATTGTATACTTAATAACTTCATTATTGCTGCCCCCAAGCCTCCATTACACCACAATTGCAAAACTGGTTTTAGTCTGTGTTTTTGGATTAATTCTGTTTGCTCCTGTTTCCATCTACTTGGTTTTTCTTTCAAATCAGGAGAACTGAAACCTCCCAGCAGCCAACACAAGGAGAAGGGGAAATCTGAACAGAAAATCCCAGAATCTGAAGCCTCACTCAGGGAGGTGAGCTGGGCTCCGTCACTACCCCCTGTCCCTGGTGAGCTGTACCTGCAGTGGGAATCCTGCAGGTTCCTTCCTCATAGCCTGCCCTGGGAGGGAACGTTCTGCAGCTTTTTCAGCTCCATTGGGTGGCACAGCTGAAATGGATGGAGCTAATGAACATGTGCACAAACTGGACGGCTCAGGAGCTGGAGAGCCTGGGAGCAAGCCAGGCAGAATTAGGCAGGTAAAGAACCTGATTGTTTATCAGGTGATGAAAGATTGGTGTGAATTGCAGGAGACACTGGAAATTTGGAAGATATGTAGATCTAAATGGGTACATTTGTTCCAATTAAATAAGGGTAAGAGAGCAGAATGCCTGCTCAGAAGCATCACAGACTGAGGTTTTCATCTTATTTACTCTGATTCCTGGAAGAACAATTAATGGGAATGGTCCTGTGGCTGGAAAGCCCCATGGTGCTGGTTAAATCCTCCCTCACATGTCCTTGAGAAGGGAAGGGATAGCAAACCAAGATGACATGGAAACCCCTTCTGATAAGTTGGTTTTAGTGAATCTGAACCTTCCCCTTTGCTATGAGGCTTGGTTTCTCCTCTGTAAAGTTTTGTTTGGTTTTTAAAACAAATTTTAATTGGGAATTTTACCAGGTTCATTTCCTAAGCTGGTATTGCTTTTTTTCCAATTACAAGTGTTCTTCCTGCAGCCTTTGGAAAACACAATATTTCTGTGAAGGTTTTGGGAAGCATCTCAAAGAAAATTTTGATTAAAACCCTGCGAAGTGAAGCATGTGAGAAGTGTGTTGTTACGGGCAGCCTCCCCAAAGTAATCTATTTTTATGAAAAACTGGAATGTGCTCATTTACACCCATTGCCCTAAGGGCACAGAACTCTCTTGGGAGGGGGGAAGGATGTTTCCAGAGGTTTTTGATACAGAGAGAAAAAACTCAACCCCTTGAATTTCTCTTCTTTATGTCCCATCTTGAAGCTCCTGCTGTTGCTGTCACCCCTGTCCTGTCACAGCTGCTGTGCAGAATGTAAACACAGATATTTCCCAACCCCAGAGCCCCCTGGAAAATCTCCTGTCAGGTTCATGCAGCCACTGCTTGGCACCTTCCTCCCATTCAGGGCCCAGGATTACTGTGGCATTGATTGAACAGGAAATTCATGGAGGAAAATTAAGCCTCCAAAAGATACAATAATTTAAATAATTGGCAATTTTTTGTGTGTATCTGAGAACATGAGAAATGCAGCTTGTTCATTCACTGTCAGTTCCTCCAGGACCGCATTACAGGAGCAGATGAATTCTTATATGAAACAAAGATTCTATTTTCATGCAAATATCCCTCAGTAATAAAATACCCAGGGAATAAAAATGACAGGAAAATGTATGAGGTACAAGCAGAGCTGTTTCCAGCGCAGTGTGTTTCCCACGGAGCCTCAGTGGCTCCTTACACCCCAGGCTGTGGTGGGGACAAGGCGCTGGGCAGGATCAGGCTCTGGGAGCAGTGGGATGGGGCAAGTGGCTGCACCTGCTGCTCATGGAATCAGGGAACCATTCAGGGAGGAAAAGATGCTGCTTCTGAGCTGCAATTTCTGGGCAGAAATGATCTTTTCTGCTCCCATATTGTGACAGGGATACCCCTTTGTACAGGGTTAGAAGAGGCTGCCTGAACTACTGTGAAGGGAGGTTTTCAGAGCTACAAATTTGAAGTTTTTCTTCCCTCTATTTAAAATAACTTAAAATGATTCTGTCAAAGCAAAAATCTTTTGTTTAGAATTCCTTTGAATGCCAAAGCTGTTAAGGAATTCTCAACGCCTCTGTTGTGATCCAGGTGTGAGGAATTTTTCTGGAATGGCAGCTGGTGGGATGTGGGGCAGGCTCAGCCTGTCCATACCTGGGTGGTTCCCAAAGCTAATTCCTGCATATTCTTAATTGGTCTTCTCTTCCCTTTGGGTATGCCATGTCCATCTCTCAGGCTGCTGGGTGTCCTGCCAGCCTGTTGCAACATTAATCAGTTTTTTCCTGCTGTATCTCTGGCCTTCCAAGCATGGATTTAAACATTAGATGAAACTAAATTAATCAATGTATAAATTAATTACCAAAAATGACTTCGCCTCAAAGGCTGAAGCAGGGATGGGTGAGAGAGAGAAACCTAAATACCCAAATTAAAATCTCGATCAAACTTTAAAAATAATGGATAATTACAGGGCTTTTTTTTTTTTTTATGTTCATATTAAATTGTAAGGAATTATTAGATATTTAACTGACATTTATCCAGATAGCCCACAGCAAGTTAGGTAGCGCTTACATGCTGTAATAAATGTCAGCATTTAAAAATTAATTGCCGTGCTATCTAACTTGCTGTGGGCTGTCTTGTTAAATATTAATGGGATGTCTAAAAATATGTTATGAGCTGAAAGGATTATTTGGATACGGGATTGCGGAGTTCTAAGGCCTAGAGGGGAAAGCTGTGTTTGAGCATCACCAGTTCCTTGGGATTGCTGTGTGATGAGGCAGCTCTGGCTGTGTCCTCTCCAGCAGGAATGGGGTCTGGGAGAAATCCTTCCCTGGGAGGGTGGGGAGGCCCTGGCACAGGGTCCCCCTGGATCCCTGGGAATGTTCCAGGGTTGGACAGGGCTTGGAGCAGCCTGGGACAGTGGAAGGTGTCCCTGCCCATGGCAGGGGTGGAATGGGATGGGTTTAAGGTCCTTTCAACCCAAACCTGTCTGGGATTCTGTGATCCTTCAGTTCCTTCAATAATGCATTAAAGGAAACCAGTCCTGCCAGAGATTGATAAGCTCCTCAGCAAGGAGATAGGTTTTCCCTCTGCTCACCTGGAGGAGAATCAGGAGCTGTGGGTGCCCTGGTGATGCCTTAAGTTTTAACTTTTATATTTTTCAGATTCTGTGCTGTTTTAGTGTGTAGTTCTAAGCTTCGTATTAGGGGATGGTGAGCTCTCTGTACAGAGTAGGGAGACAAAACAATTCCATCTCCAGCTGGGGACCAAGGACAAATGATCCAAATCTCAGGCCCAAGAGCATAAATATGTGAACTGAAGAGAGAAAAACAATAAGGATGGGACTGCATGAGCTAAAGCTGTAATTGAACAATTAACTCAGAAGACCCCATGAGCGGTCGTGCATTTTGTTACCATTTTGGTTCATCTTGGGTGCAGCCCTGGCTGGGCTCTTGTGCTGCCCAAGGTGCATCCATTGAGGCCTTCTAATAAATCCCTGCTTTATTCTTTAACTCTGCCTAGTCTCTGTTCCAGGTCAGCCTTCTCAAGGCATCACTGGGACCCCGCTGGTGCAGGAAGAGCCAAGCAGTTCACACCTGACCCAGTTCTGTCTTGCTGTGCTTCCACTGAGTGCAGGAATGGGATTCTGAGGGAGGAAACACCAAAAAAATTAGAAGTTAAGGCCTGGTTGCTCCTGTTGCACCCTCTTTGAGGACCTTGAAGCAAACTCAGTGTTGCTGTTCCATATCTCTCCTACTCCCCTATCTCCAGGGTGGGGATGGCCCTTGAGCTCAGGCTGGGAAGGAGGAGGAGGAGGAAGGGAGAAAGTCTGAGCGTGGCCTCAGCTACTCCCTGGCAGGAGGAGATAACACACAGTGGGGAAGACAAAAGAGGAGGGAGGGAGGTCCTGTCCAACATGAGTGCTGGTATTTATTATTTATTTTGAGCAAGCCTTGCCAAGTGCTTTGCAGGGAACACACAGCGAAGCGTGTGAGGGGTTTGGTTTAAAGAGCAGCACAAGCACCAGGAGGGAAAAGTCTTTTGCAGCTCAGTGAAAAACTAAAGGGATATTTCTGTCCTGAGTCAGTCTCCCCTATGAATTATGCATGCTGGCCTCCCAGAAACACGGGGTAATCAGGAATATGCCTGCCCGTGATAAACACAATGCATGTCGCTGTAATAGAGCTAAAGACCATTCCCAGCCACTCTTACTGTTAAAACTAAGAAATGTGCAGTGTTTTCCCACTCAGCCACCACTTGAACTCCAATGCTCTGCTATTCCCCAAACAGCAATAAAGTGTGTAGAGTGAGTGAGAGCTTCTGCATGCAGAGCAAAGGCTGCTGTAGGATGGTTCTTCCTGTGGCTGCAGGGTTTGGAGCCAGGACAGGTACCTGGTGGGGTTCCCTGGTGAGCTCCTCCCCTGAGGGTTCATTCACAGAGCAATTTAACCCTACAACCAAGGAACTCCCAGTCCTGGGATCATTTCTGATCATCCCCTGAGTCCCCCATGCTCAGCCAGTCTGGCAGGGAATGGGGTCAATCCAAGAGGAGGATCTGTGAGTGTTCCAGGTGCTGGTGCTGCAGGGGCAGGTGCCACAGCCTGGTGGGGTGAGCTCATCACCCCTCTCTGCCTCTGTTCCACTCCTCTTGTTTTTGACCATGTTAAACAAAGTCCAATAAAGTCTGGACTTGGTGATCTTGGAGGTCTTTTCCAACCTAAATGGTTCTGTGATTCCCTGATTTTGTAGCCTCTGAGAAAAAATCCACCACGATGTAGCTTTGCAGTCAGCTGAAGCATGTGGAACAGATCTGCATGGATTTTGGAGAAGTGGCATCTTGGAAATAGAATTGGTGGGACTGCTGAAGGAACACTTGCTGAGCCCTCTGCCCACCTTGAGCAGGAGAAGACAAAGCATGTCCTGCACAATTTCTGTCATTTCCAGCCTCAACCTGTTCCCAGCATGCTCTGGAATGCCCACACAAAGTAGAACATTCTCTGCAAACACTCATCCAGCACGTTGACTTTGATTCAAAAAAAAACCCAGCAGAGAATTGAATTGAAGATGATTCAGAATTCCCACTTCCTTTCCCCTGAACAGACCAAGGAATGTGATTTCATTCATTGTATACTCAGTTCAAGGCACCATTTACTGCTAAAGGATCGAGTAAATATAATTTAAAGTTCCACTGTGCATGTGACAGATTTAATTAGTGTACTTGGGAGCTCGAAGTAACTCAGAAAGTATTTGTTTGCATAAAACCAGGCTATGTCTGCAATTTAAACTGGAATAAAGTAATGCAGTTATGGAGGATTTAATGAGTTGTTGCGTAAACACCATCCTGGATGGGGAATTAGATTAGGAAATAAAACTGGGTTAGTAAGTGCACCCAAATCCAGCCTGCCACATTCTCCTGCCCACAGAGGCTGTTAATGCCATTCAGCTAACATGGATGGAACTGTGTGCCTGTGGGAGGAGCTGGGGTGAGGATCCCTGGTGTTGTTATCCTGTCTGTGCATCCACTGGAGCATCGTTCCTCTGGCTGGAAGTGACCGTGGTGAAGGCACTGATGGGATCAGCTCCTTGACAGGAGGGAAGTCTCACAGATAACTTCACCCCCTGTGGGCTCTGGGAGGCTTGTCCTAAAACACTGCAGTGTTTTGTGCAGGGCTGTCAGAAACAGGTCTTGGCTGGGAAGGTGAGGCAGAGGTAGAGCCTGCTCTGCTGTTGTTGTCTTGTACAAATCTGTCCATCACACTCACGGGTTGGGCTGGCAGCCTGCTCAGAACCTGCCTGTGAAGCTGGTGAGGACCCAGGCTGGAGGGAAAGGTGATGGCACAGCCCAGATGTTGGAACCCTGGATGCTGAGAATTTGAGACTTTCTGTGTTTTTTAGGCACAGACCCTCAAGAGAACACTACATTTCACCTGAGGCCGTGGAGAAGGCTTCCAAAATTGAACGATAGAACTGGGATTGTGGCATTACCCAGATTTATGTGAGGAGCAGAGAAAATGGCTCACAGGGGTGGGGAGCAGGGTCACTGGCTGTGGGCAGGATGAGCGCTGCTCTGTGAGCCCTCTGGGACAAACCCTCAGGTATTGATTAAAGCCAGCACGAATTTCAGGCATTGCAGGCAGATGGTTCTCTCTGCCCACTCCCAAGAGGAATTTCCATCCTGAACTTGGCATATAAAACCCATTATCTCCTACAGCCCAGAGCTGCCGTGATGAAATTGGGGGGGTGAACTCTCGTTTCCGACTTGGGAAGTTCAGTTGTTACCTGGTACCTCTGGAGGTCACTATAACAAAGAAAAATACAGATACTGGAAGAGGGTTTTAAGGTTTTTTATTTGACTATTTGCTCTCGAAGTTATTTTTTGTGTTATAGCATGTGCATGTGTGAAACCTGATCAGTTAATGTGGCTGTTTTAATTATTTTCTCTGTGGAAAGTTCTTGATCCTGCATGATTTTGATTTGTCTGTCCTTTTTACCTACAGCAGTCAATGCCTGCTGTGCCTTCCCAGTTTGAAGACTTTCCCACTGGTCAGAACTGGGAAATCTAACCTGGCACTCCACATCCTGCCAACCTGTGCAGACCCCCCAAAAATCTGAGGTGTGAGGAAGGTTTGATATAATTTAATGTTTTTTACACTGATGCCAGAACTGCAACATGGGGTTCTTAAGAGACATATTCTTAAATGGGAATAGTTTTAAGGCAAATTAGCTCAAGTAACACCTAATGCCATGTCCAGTAAGTCATGTTCCACCACTGGGGTATCAGCTGCTCCTTCTTAATAAAGCAAAAATCTTTATTAAATAATGAATAACAAAGGTGGCAAACTGCAGTGGAATTTAACAGCTGCTAATTGTCTTATTTTTGTGATATACACCAAACCAAGAAAGGACTCAATACTCTCATTATTGTTTCTCTAAAGCTTCTCTAAACTGCAGAGTGGTCAAAAAGACCTTTGACAACACAGGAGCAGTAATTTCTCTTTATTCCATCCTGCATCCCTCCTTACTCCATCCCAGATCCCTCCTTGCCTTGTCCCCCATCCCTCCTGTCCCCTGGAGGTTCTCTGGTGTTTGCTGGAAGCTCAGAGCACAAGCTAAAGGCTTCCACCTTGTAGTACTGCTGCTCTCTCTCCTCTCTCTCCTGAATCTTCTCAAGGAATTGGTTGCAACAAGAGGTTGACACCTGCACTCTGCCAGATGTGGCAGAAACAGGCCAGGAAATGTAGGGGTTACTGCAGGAAGAGGCAATGAAAACAGATTCCCCTGAGGCAGTTTTACCTTGTTCCCTTTTTCCCTTAGCAGAAAAAAATAGTACAGAGGACCCTGCAAGGACCCACCCAGCCCTGGCTCTCGTGTCTCTGCTGCTGACACTGCAAATGGCCTGAAGTTTGAAAAAAAAAGAAAAAAAAATATCCCTACAAAGGGAATTTCTGTTAATGCTACCATTTAAAACGTGTTTTGTTTGAAAGAAAGATGCTGATGGAGCCATTTCCATTGGTTTCTGCTCAACAGGTTCTTAGTCCTTGCTGGTAGAGATGGGTGCTCATATCAGCAATTTCCCACCCTGTGTTGTGTCTTTATTTCAGGGCAGACAATTGCGGCATCACTCACAAGATGCGATTTGGGAACTTTCCAGGAGAAATAAGAATTTTTCATCCTGGTGATATGCAGCATGACCTTCAACTCCCAACACCCTAAAAAATAAAGTTTGTCTGAACTTTCCCATTGATGTATGCAGGCTGTAGGATAAAGCCTGAAGGTTCCTCCTGCTTGGAAGCTTGTGCTCTCCAGTAGTTTATCACCTGGAAAGTACAATGTCTATTCCCTGATATGTCAGGATAGAGACACTATTTTTTGTTTGATGGCTCAGCTTGACTTTTCAATGACTAAAATTTACATCATGGGGTTTCAATCATCTGAGTTAGTTCTCAAAAGCCTTTGATCACTGCCCGTGGGTTAACTGCTCCGAGGAGTCTCAAAACTGTTGGTATTGTTAAACAGACAACATATTTTTCTTTTGATTAGACACCGAGGCCAGCAACACTGTCTGCTGTGCAGAGTTATCTGAGCAGTCTTCTCAAGTGCTGCAAGTTTACCCTTGAATATGACAGATATAAACCACCTTTTCTGTGTCTGTGTATCTTTCAGTCAAGTGATTGATCTGCCACATTAGTGTGAGCTCCAGATTTGTCACCCTGGCACTTGCAGGCTGAGCTATATATTCTGCAAGGGGAGCTTGCCAAGGACACTCCTAGGATGGAGTAATCACCAGAAGAAACCTTTGCATCATTTGCAAATATATGAATTTGGTTTGTATACTAGCAGGCACAGGATGTCCCTAACAGAAATTGTTTTCAAGGACAAGCACAGAGCCCAGAGAAAATTCTCCTGCAGCTTCCAGCCTCAGTCACACCACTTAACATCTTAACTTTTCAGAGGTGCTGCCAACCAGCTGTTTAAAAACCTCTGCTGGTATTATTTCAACAGATCTGTAAGGACATACAGGAAGGACACGAGGAATGTGGTATGAGCTCTGATTCACAATTTTTCTTTAAATTAATTTTTGGAAGTGAATGCAAAAAAGATGAAGATGCATTGCAGAAGTGGGACAGAGCATGGCAAATTCAATCACTTTATTCAGGACACGGATAATTCCTAATGACAGTAGGCAGGACAGCAAGGCCCTATCAATTAGTGCCAATCAGGTGCTAAGTGTCACTTCTGTTCCAGGGTAAATGTGGGCAGGAGATGAAGCTCCTTCCTTTTGCTGGGGGAGCTGTTGGAGGAGCTGCACGTTCTCAGCGCTGTCTTGCACAAAAGTCAAGCAGGAAAAAGCCCACGGTGTCACCCCTTGGGGCTGAGCTTCCTGAATTTCAAGGGCTTTAAGTGTGAATTAATTTCTTTTGGTGAGAGCAGGCACAGTTCAGAGTGAACAGGACACATTCAGTGGGGGAGAGAGTGTTTCTTGTTCTGCCTTGCAGTCACTCCATGCAAACAATAAGGAAAAAGAGCTCAGTAAGAGTTAAACAACTGTTCTAAAGCCTGCAAAGTCAGGAAACTGTAAATAGCAATTAAAAAGGATGGGTTTTACAATGGCTTTGGAAAGTGATTTTTTTTGGAAATGAACATTTAAGAAAAGCAAAACTTATTGTGTGGTAATGGAAATGGAATTTTGTACAAGAATCAGCCCCTGTGACCTGGTGAACTGGGGAGCAGCAGGTCCTGGGTGCCCTTCCCTCAGTTCTGCCTCTGCTGTGACTGTGACATTCCTTTAGGATTTGGGACTTTTCCTCTCCAAGCCTGCTGGTGCCACAGCAATGGGTGGCATTTACCCGTGGGGAGCTCAGCAGAATACAAACTGTCAGATGAAGCTGGGGAGAAAAGAACCCTTGGAAGTCTGAATGGCAGCTGTCAAATGTGCAACCTCTGTTTGGTTTGCCTCAGGAGATGAGAGATTCCTTGGTGACATTTAGCTCTGTCTCCAGAGGGGTAGAGGTGAGGGGTTCTGGAGACCACATCTCTGAAGTGCTATGGAATAAGTATTCAGTTCTCTTTTCTCCTAAAAGACTCCGGGCATCTTGTTGAAATACCAAGGAGAGAAAGGTAGAAAGACATAAAAAGGTCATTAGAAAAATTTAAGAAAGTGGCATTTAGCAGATGGAATGGCCCTGTGATGGCTGCAGTGGCAGCCTTCACCCTAATTGTGGCTCAGAAAGATCAGCAGGAACGGTTTCAGAGGAATCTCAGAGAAATGTTCCAAGTCTCATTTGTCAATAGGCTTTACTGAGGGACTGTTGATGGAGTAAAGCAGAAAGCAACACATCCCTCTTCACTGCAGGGGCTGGAGGAAGTGATCTCTTTGAAGTTACAGTAGGAATTGCAAACACCAACAGGTTCTATCTCCCAGCTCAGTTTCGGGCAGCCTCAGCGGGGATGTGGAGTCCTACCCTGCTCCTCACCTCCTGGAAGAGTGAAAATGTGGACATTCAGTGGAATCACTGAATTGTGGCATGGCCTGGGTTGGAAGGAAACGAAAGATCATGTAATTCCACCCTCCTGATATGGGCAGGGACACCTTCCACTAGAACAGGTTGCTGAGAGTCCCCTCCAACCCGGCCTTGAACACTCCTAGGGATGGGGCAGTTCCTGGAAGAACTGGTGGAGGTTTGGTGGTTCCTGGGTTGTGTTTATTTGCTTTCAGAATAATCTCACTGCTGAATTTTTCATGAAGAAGCCAAACAGGTATTAAAAGCAATTTAGTTGCTTTTTTTGTCTGGTTTTGTTTATTTTTTTTTCTTTTTTTTTAAATTAGCATTTTAGCATGAACACCCCCCACCCCATATAGAGTCCGTGCTCTCTATCCAGGGGGGAATATTCCCATCCAGGATTATTCCCTGGTGCTGATGTTCTGACTGGCTGGGAGGAAAGCTTGTTGAGAGGATTTTTCCCCAGTTCCTCCAGCTCTCCTCGTTGCCTTGTTTGATGTGGGCAATCTGATATGAAGGCAAACACACCTTCAAGTGTTCAGGAAGTGCCAGGATCTGTGGAGATAATGAATTAAAACGCTGCCATGGAGCTCGTTCCACCTCAGATGTGCATGTTTAATTATGTGACAGGTTTTGATAGAAAGTACAATGTTTAAGTGTCTGTAAATTCCAAGCATCCTGTTTGATGAACTGATCTTTATGTATTCCTGCCTCATAAATGGCTTTGAATACACTTCTAACAAGGGACTGGATTAGGCATAATAGGACAGGGACAGCACGGGGAGAACGTTTCAATTGGCATCTAAAAGGCATCAGTTTCTGTGTGGGGTGAGAGTGTGAAAGTGCCTTTTAGAATAACCCGTGAAAAATGCAGGAGATGAGTTAAATGTGAACCCAGGAGGAAGGTCTTGAAGATTGTGCTTGCAGCAAAAATGTGATCAATGGGGAGCGAGAGCGAAACAATGCGGGGCTGCCGGCGAAGTAGGTCACCCGTTAACGAGGCACTGCCTCACGCAGAGGGAGAATTTAATTTTTAAACACCAGATCCTGCATTTGCCTGAAATAAAACCTATCTAGAAATTTAACAGCTGGCCAAATAAGAAAAGAAAAAAAAAAAAGTTTCATTCTGCTGTGTTCGGTTTTTATTAAATTTACTTGTATAGCGGTTTAATAACTTTTAAGTCTTATTAGATGTGACTCCTTTGTGTTGCTGCTAAGGATTCCCATGAACCAGGAGCTGTTGAACGATGGTGGTGCAGGGATAAAGCTGTGCATTTCTTGCACTTATGCTATGGGAAGTTGATAAATTCAAGTTCTTTGTGTGCTGTCTGTTCTCAGAAATAACACAAAAATCTATGTGTGGGTATGAAAAGCATGAGGTACCCAAACCTTTGAGAAAGCAGCTGCTGTTGGAGTATCCTTTATGTAATTCCAGGGCTGTATAAAGTGTGAGTAAAGTGACATAATTCAGATTAAGGCTTTCCCAGCATACTTGCTCTCCATGAACAGTCCATAATTTAACACATTGCTGTTCCTCCAAGAGCAGCTCCACATTCACTCGAACCCCTTCCTGTTGTAATTAGTGTTTTATCTTATTGATTAATAGAGAAAGATCTATAAGGCCAGTCTTAAAATCATTTAGCAGTAAAACACTGTGCAATAATAGTGTCTCTGTAATCCCTTTAATAATGACACAAAGAAGTTATTATTTCTTCTCAGGTGTCCACACTGGATTTATGTCAATGGGAGGGAAATTCCTTGTGGGTCAGTGTGGTCACAGGCTGCAGTTTTGGAGTGCCAGACCTGAGCAGCTGAGCTGTGTGCAGCCAAGGCTCAGAGAGCTTAATAAATGCTGATAAACCACTAATCTATAATATTTAACCCTTCTGTCTTCTTTCATCTGCTACAATTTTGTGTTAGTGGAAAAATATCCTGTTCCATGCCCATACATTTTCCGCAGAGCAAATTTTTTCGAGAGTGTTATTTTTAATTGTTGTTTTTGCTGGTTAGCAGAGGGTGTAAGGGAAGGTCTTGGAGAATGCCCAGAGCCCTTGTCAGGGTGATCTGTTCCAAAACAGTGTGCACTGAAGGCAGGATGCTCCACTTTTGGTCACACACCAAGTGACTTTTTATTTTTTGGTCCCAACTGAGCTGAGTTAAGCCCACATCATCCCATTTTAAAGACAGTATAAAATATCCACATGAAGCCATGCCCCAATTTAATGGGAACAGCTCTTGTGAGCTGCAGAATTCTAAATTGTAGCTGGTGACTAAAGGTTGAATTTTTACCATTGTGCTTGGGCTTCTGCATTATCCAGAGCAACTCATCATCACGAGGTATTTAAAAGTATCCTTGAGAAATGAGCACAAATTCTAGACAATGGCCAGCATTCAGCTGGCAGAAAAATGTTTTATGTCTGGAAAATATTTGAAAAAAGAGATTTGAACCTTCCTCAAGCTTCATTAGGGGATGAACTACCTGAAGAAAACTTCAGTGGAAGGAATGAAACAGGAATTGGGACAATGATTAAACCAAAATCAGAGTAATTGTCTTCTTCTCACCTGAGAATTATTTTCCCACAGAGCCAAACCTGCCTGTCTCTCTCCTTGGAGCAATGATGCTCCTTTGGACCCTGGCAAAGGTTAAGATAGGGCCTGAAGGAATCAGGGGGGGAGTCTCGGTGCCTTCGTTTCTGGTGGGTGTTTTTACAACTGTCTGCTCCTAGGCATTGGTCTAACATAATGAAATGCACATGTATTTTTAGAGGTGATATGAATTTTGGATTAATTAAGAATGTAAGTCCCAGGCTCCTTCTTTAGATGTTAGCTGTTATTAATATTTATAAAAAACCAATTCCATATTAATACATTCATAATACATCAGATATGTGGCACTACGCTGTTTAATAGATTTTTTTTAGAACATCATTGTAACTGTGAGGATGTTCTCCTCTGTCCTTCTCTGAGTTGAAAGAGTATTCATATGGATTTTTCTCCCAATGTTTAGACAGGATTTTTCTGAAAAGCCTCCTTTTTAATTACCTCACCAGTCCATCAATAGAGGGCCGTAGGCAACGCAATTTCAGCAGCGAGCAGAGGTATAAACTGCAATGGGAACAGTCAAGGAGCAGAATTGCTGCAGGTGTGGATTGGATCACATCCAATACCTGGCACTGGTGCTGGGGAATGTGAATGGATGTGGGGCTGGGGGCCTCAGCCCTGCTCTGTGCTGTGTCCCCCTCCTGGTGCCCACTGAGGGGCTGTCCTGGGTCACCCAGGGCCAGGGGCTGCTGTGGGGGCACTGCTGGGGTTGGCACATCACAGGGAAAGGGCACCAGGGGTGTCCAGCTTAAAACTGAAAACTGTGTGCCAGAAATTGCTTGAGACCAGGGCTGGGAGTGAGGCACATGGAGGAAGGAATAACTGCTGGTTTTGAGTCCTTCACAGAGCTGTAGCACCATGGAATGGTTTGGGTTGGAAAGCACCCTAAAGATCACCTATTCTGCTCCCTGGAAGGGGTAGAACTGGGTGGAAGTAGAAGGTAGAAAGAGGAAGGAAGGAAGTGGAAGGTAGAACATCCTCCACTGTCCCAGGGTTCTCCAGGCCCTGTCCAGCCTGGCCTTGGCCACTGCCAGGGATCCAGGGGCAGCCACAGCTGCTCTGGGCACCCTGGGCCAGGGCCTCACCACCTTCACACACCCAGGAGCTTCACCCTGGTTTTTCTAACCCAGGATATTCTAATTCTTTCACCTAACCCTGCCCTGTGGCAGTGTGAAGCCATTGCCCCTTGTCCTGGCACTCCAGGCCTTGTAAACCCTCTCTCTCCATCTTTCCTGCAGCTCCCTTCAGCCACAAGGAGCCCACAAGGCCACAGTGAGGCCACTCCAAAGCTTCTCCTCTCCAGGCTGAACAATCCCAACTCTCTGGGCCTTTCCTCATGGCAGAGATGCTCCAGCCTCTGATCCCCTTGTGTTTAACCATAAAGCAGTGAAGGTGGGGGCCTTGTGGCACCGTTTCCTTGCTCTTTTGTGCTGCTCTAGGGCTGAACTTCCCCCAGCTCCTTCCCCTGCAGTAATTAGGATTCCATATTTTTTTAAAAATCTTTTTAACATTCCTCATTTCAAAGTTAATTTGCTTTGAGAACAACCCAATTAGAGGTGAATCACTCTCTATATGTGCAATTCTGCACTAATTGCTTTATTTGATCATTTTATATTTATAAGCTAAATGCCTTATTTTCTTTAGGAGGGAGCTCTTGCTGCCTCCCACCTCTCACAGCTCAAGGTCTTTTCCATTTGTGGGTGGCTGTTGGCAATAAAGAAGAATGTTATTATACCGTTGTTCAGAGAATTATGTCATTTGCAAAAGAATCACAGCTCAGACCGTGTGAGGGGAGCTGTGTGGGGGCTCGGGGGAGCAGTGTGTCCTCCTTGACATCACAGGCTTGGAGGCTTGGCTTGAATCCCTGGCCCAGGAGCTGGGGAAAATACAAAATTTGAGACAGTTTTCTGTGGCACTGAGGGAGATCTGATAGCTCGTCATGCCCACAGTTACTGAGGGTTCACACTGAAATTTAACCACACATGATCCTGTGTTCTGGTGATGCCTCAGGATTTCAGCTTTTCTATTGCTCATATATTTATAATCCTGTAATTTAGTGTATAACTCCAAACTCCACACACAGTGGGAGCTGCTGCTTTCCCATTTGGGGCAGACACAACAATTCCTCTCCAGGCCTGGCAATCAAGGACACCTCACTGCCTCAGGCCCTGAGATGGAAACAAAAGTGAGTTGGGGGAGCAAACTTGGGCTGAAGCTGTAATTGGAAGATTCACCCCCAATATGCAAATGGACCAAACTGATAAAAATGTGAAAAGCTGTGACCCATTGTCCATTTTGAGTGTAGCCCCTTTGGGGGGGGTTCTGCCCAAAATGTACCTGAAGGCCCTTCAATAAATAGAACTGCTTTTCATTCCCTTAATTTTGTTAGGCCTCTGTTTTAAGTAAGCCCAAAAAGGCATCACTGGGATGTTATTTTTTGGGTTGAGATGGGTGTCTACAAGTTTGCAGTAAAGATAAATCAATAATTATAATCTGTTCTGTTACATGGGTTCAGGGTTGATTCTGAATTACTCCACAGTGGTTTTTAATAAAACTAGCTGTAGGACATTTTGCTGCTGTTAGCAGGAGTGTGAAGCCAGGCCTAGGGGAGCCAGCTCAGGGCAGCAGCTCCAGCTGCTCACAGCCCTTCCTCAGCCTGGGTTAATGCCCATCAATCCTCACTGCCAAATTAACACCCAACATTTGCAGTTGGGATCTTTATTACCTAAGTTCCAGCAATCTTGTTGGAAATGGGAATTTTCCCAATCCTGGTTTTCCCTTGGAGGGGGTTGTCCTGACTTTGTACTCATCACTGTCATCCAAATCCATAATTTGCAAAAAAGAGTGAGTGTGCTGTGTGTACAGATCTAGCAATAGAGAAAACCTGAATCTAAAATATTGAGGAGGAGGGTAAAGGTGAAACAGAGACTGGGTAAAATTCCAGATTGAGTGGTGGGAGCAGCTCATGAACCAGGCCTGGCAAGAGCCAGATGACTGTCCCAACCCCTAATTATATGGCAAAAAATATATTTATCTCCTCTAAAAACCCCCAAAGACCCCAAAAAAACAAACAAAAAAACCCCCAAAAACCCCCAAAAAACAACAAGAAAAAAAAAGCCAAAAAACAAAAGAAACCCAAAAAAACCCCCACAATAAAGGATCATGTTGTTTTGAAGCTCAGAGAAAAATTTACAGGGGAGAGGAAGAAAGTTCTGTTTGTTAGTTTTTTTAACATAGTGAATAAATCAATATTTCAGTGAGTTTCCTGGTGGTATTTACAACACTGACATTTGAAGTCTTGGTTTATTTATAATTCCAAGGATCCCGTATCCAACTTAGTAATATAAAAATTGTCACCTTGTCCCATTTCAGAGCTGCAGGCAGCACTCTCCATCCCTAGCAGAATCCCATCTACCAGCCCAGCAGCAGGGAAAGAAATTGGCACCAATTCAATTTACTCAGGCTGGAAATAAGATTGGGAAATACCATCACCTTAATTCATTATTATTTTCACTATGTGAGTTGTAATCTTGTCATTATCCTTTATGCCAGCCTTAAGATCATTCAGTTCTCCAGGGAGTTTCAAATGTTTCTTGCCAGGTAGCAGTGCTGGAACCCCATGTTCCAGTTGGCACTGAGCCCTGGGGGAAATCAGGGGTGCCTGGTGTGGGGCTGGGGAAGGTGCTGTGCCCCTTGTGCCACCCTGTGTTGCTCCACAGGTGTGTGTTAGATCAGGCTGGTTGTTAATTTGTTAATTCCATTCCTGAAAATCACAACTCTGGGCACAGAAAGCCTCCAGGATATGGTCAGGCCATAAATGTGCTTCCTTACCACTGGCTGTGTTTGAAATGAGGAACTTTGGTGAGTAATTTCCAAATCCACTGGACCAAGCAGGCACAGGGTGAGACCCTGCAGCCTGCAGAGCCAGGACAGCTGAGGAGCACATTGGGAACACATTGGGGGCACATTGGGAACACATTGGGAATGCTAGTTCTTCCTGGCCTTGATCCAGGGAAGCTGTGTGTGTTAAATGGGGTCTGGGGCAGAGTTTGTGCCCCTGGCTGGGACAGGAGGCAGGGAGCTCTGTGTGGAACCTGCCTGCCCTACCCTGAGCTATCCCTGCCAGTTCTGCCCTACTTTTGGCATCCTTGGGAGTTCTGTCGTGCCCTCGGCATCCTGACAGTTCTATCCCAGCCCCTGATCAGGCAGACTGGACAGCAGGATGGGGAACACGTGCTGATATGTAGGACAAAACCACTGTAATGCAGAGGGAAAATAAACCAAGCCCTGAGAGGTGCATGGGGCCCTGTGGATGCTGCTCCTGTGGCTGCCCTGAGTCCCCAGCAGCTGCCACAGCCCCAGCAAACACGGAACTCCCTCATCCTGCAGCTATAAAAACCCATGATGGGAAATATCTGCAGGAGCATCAATCTTCGTGAATGAGGAGAGGATGGGGCAGGGGAGTCACGAGTGAGTTATCCTGTCACTCCTGACAAATGGAGATAAATGGTGCTACACCAGCTATTTATTTATACACTTTGCTGGCTTTGCATATGGGTGTGAGCAGGAGGAACAGCACGGTGGCACATGTGCCACTGCTGCTGCAAAGGGCTTTGGTCAGGGTTTGTGGATGCCATGGGACAGAGAGAGAGAAACAGCAAGCATTTCTCACAGTGGCTTGTGAGAATTTTTAGGGAGCTGTAAGGATGTGATAACTTGTTAAGTATAAACAATCTACAATTGGTGTTTTTCTACTTCGTCTTTCTGCTCTTCTCAAGAGCTGTATGTGAGAAAAATGGTTTTGTTGGTTAGCCAATCAAATAAAACCTATCATATCACTCTATAAAAAACCACGCAGTTCTCTTAAATAAAACCTTCTTTGCTCTTTCTACAATCCTGCCTCCTGCCTGTTCCTGTGTCATTCTTGGCACAAGAGTAACAAGGGTGAGCTTTGGGAGGTTTTCACTGTGTGGTCACAGCAGGCAAGGACTGGGCTCCACAGAGAGAGATCAGAGAAGAGCTTTTCCAGCTGATGCTGTCTGGGCTGGATCCCTTTGTTTCCTGAAGCCCACAGTGCTGTGAAGATTGAAATCTGTAATTTTGAGAGCTCTGTATTGTTGGAACAAGGCCCTGATGGAGGTAATCCCTGATGCTTTGCAGTGCTTGAAGCACAGGTCTGATGGAAGGAGCTGGGAAGCTGCGGGATGTGCATCATGCACTTTGCATTATGCATCTTAGAAATGCAAATTTATTTTCATCTTAACCCTCAGCTCAGTGCAATCCTGCTAATCCTTTCACAAAGGCATGAACTACTAATCCAAGAGCTGCACAGGTCTTGCAGATCTCTGAGCAGTTTGGGATTCTCCTCTCCATGTTGAAAAGGAAATTTGTATTATTTGGATATCAAGAGCGCAGCTGAAATTGGGGGTGACTTTTGCTTCTCTGGAGAGGTTTCCTGGGAGTGAGCTGGTGTGAAACCTTCCTTCCCAGCTGCCTGAAACAGGGGGTGGCTGCAACTGAGTCCTGCTTCTCCTGGAACCCCTTCTGATGGAATTGGACTAACACAAAGTGACAAAGAATCAGACAAACTGACACTGAATTTAGGGGGCTGTGGAAGCCTGTATTGCCTGTACTTGGCCTTGTTAAGGAACAGGAAGTCTGAGTGGGTTTAAATGTGTGTTCGTTCATGAGCTGGTTTCTTTGCTAAAAAAACCCCATCATTTTTGTTTTGGAATAAATTCAGTACACAAATGTAATCACCCAGAAAAATATTTACTGTGACCAGCACAATCAATTCCCTGACCCCTTTATCTTTATAAAATCACCCAGCAAGGCTGCTTTATAATTTACTATTGTTTTATTAATTTTATCTCACTGTTCTTTCAGCAATCATTCCTGTCACAGTCAGGGATTTGTGATCCAAGCCAGCCAGCCAAAAACCCAAACCAGTTTGCAAACACCCAAACAGGAGCACTAACAGGCCAATGCTGTACATGCATTGTTGGTATCTCAACTCTGCTGCCAGCCCCATGGTGGGGGGACATCCTTGGCTGCCGAGGGTCCTGCAGGGCTGGACATGCTTCAGTCACCCCTCAGAGCCTCTGATTTACTGTGAGTGAGACATAAAAGGTCCCATGAGGTTAGGAAATGCTGCCTTTGGGGAGAGAGAGAAGGAGCCCACTGCCAGCATAACAAAATTGCTGCCCCTCCTGCCAACCTCCCCTCTCTCTGTGCATCAAGGGTTTCTCTAACATTTCTTGCTGGAGGGTGTGTGTGTTCAAATTTCTTTATTTATTTCATATTCCATGGACACATGAGATGAGACCAAGCTGTATAATTTTCTTCCCACTCCCTGTGTGCAGCCACTGAATTCATCTTAATTTCCTGCACCAGTGCCCATGGACTGGGAGCTGCTTTCTGCCCCCCCCTGAAGTGAATGATGCTGTTCAGGAGCTCAGGTGATTAAAACAGGCAGACTCCAGCTAGGCACAGAAAAGGGCATTTTCTCATGCGTGCTCTTGGTGTAATGCAGCAAAAAGCTGAGGGATTGTGGGGTGGTGTGGTGCCCTCAGCTTTGCCACCACTCTTTTGGTCTGTCACCACATGGAGTCGTGGCAAAGCTGAGCCCCAGAGACACCCCTACAAAACCACAGCCTTCCCCCCATCTTGGCTGTACTTGAGTTTTTGATTTTGCAAGCCCTTTTTCATGCTCTGGTTGTGTATTTGTGGGGACTCCTGGGGTGTTTTGTGCAGGAAGTCAGGACAAGGCCCCTGCAACCCTTGCATGCTGTGGAAAGAGGTGCTGGCACATTGTGGCTCACAGCAGGGCAGGGATGGAGGGAGGTAGGTAGGATATTTCCCATTAAAGGAAATTTTTCTTCCCTCTTCATCCACGGGCTCCTCCTGCCCAAATAGAGCCCCTCAGAACGTCTGGGCCCTTGGAAACTGAGCTGCTGTCTCCTGTGTAGAGTCAGAACTCCACAGAACCACAGAATCAGGGAAAGGCTTGGGTTGGAAGAACCTTACAGCTCGTTTTCTTCATGGCAGGGACACCTTCCACTATCCCAGGTTGCTCCAAGCCCTGTCCAACCTGGCCTGGAACATTTGCAGGGATGAGGCAGCCACAGCTTCTCTGGGTAACCTGTGCCAGGGCCTCCCCACCCTCACAGGGAGGAATTTACTCCTAATGTCCCATCTAACCCTGCCCTCTGTCAGTGTGAGCCATTCCCCCTTGTCCTGTCACTGCATTCTCTTGCAAAAAAAAAAAAATAGAAATAAATAAACAAAGAATGTTTTATGGGCAGCTGAAAGGTTGGCAGAGGTCACACCAGATCATTGCTGATTCTCAGCCATCCTTTTTTGGCTTCTTGTTCACCCCCAGACAGAGAAGCCACAAGTGCAGGAGTTGTGCCTGTGCTGCCCCAGGGCCAGGGCCTGGCCCTGCTGTAACCAGCCAATGCTCCCACCTGCTGCAGGGGATAATTTTTTGTTTATAGAAAAATCCATAAGGTTTGAGTTATCAAAAGCTGTGTGCACTAGTGAGAAGGACACAAAATCAATGCTGAAATATTGTCTTATTTAATGGCCGCTGTAAATAGCTCTGTTCTGATTCTTTAGTAGCACTGAGTTATGGCAGGGGGTGGGGGGCAGTGGGGTCTGCAGCTCAGAGCTCCACAAGCCCCACCTGGCCCTGGGGGGAGCTGACAGAGGCTGTGACAGAACAGGGGGAAAGGCTTCACATGGCAGGGATGGATGGGACATTGGGAAGGAATTGTTCCCTGTGAGGATGGGCAGGCCCTGGCACAGGTGCCCAGAGAAGCTGTGGCTGCCCCTGGATCCCTGGAAGGGCCCAAGGCCAGGCTGGACAGGGCTTGGAGCAGCCTGGGACAGTGGGAGGTGTCCCTGCCCTAGGGATGGAACAAGACAGGCTCTAAGGTGTCTCACACATCTTTTATGGAAAATCCTTTCCTTAGGATTTTTCCTCCTGAGAAGCTGAGAGGCCTCAGGAACAAAATGTAAACCATGGTTATCTGCTGCTGTGGAATGCAACAGGTGCATCTGGGACTGGGCTCATGTGGTTGTTTCTCATTAATGGCCAATCACAGCCCAGCTGGCTCGGACAGAGAGTTGAGCCACAAACCTTTGTTAGCATTCTTTCCTATTCTATTCTTAGCCAGCCTTCTGATGAAATCCTTTCTTCTATTCTTTTAGTATAGTTTTAATATAATATATATCATAAAATAATAAATCAGCCTTCTGAAACATGGAGTCAGATCCTTATCTCCTCCCTCATCCTCAGACCCCTGTGAGCACGGTCACACTAAGGTGTCTTCCAACCCAAGCCACTCTGTGATATCTCAGTTCATGGGTTCATGGGATTGAATTTAGCAGAATCACAGATGCCACATGCAGGGACACTTTCCCCTAGGCCAGGCTGTTCCAAGCCTCTCCAACCTGCCCTGGAACAGGGATGGGGAACAGGGTTACCCAAGGGGGGTGACATCTATAACTTTTCTGGACAACCTGTGGCAGTGTTTCACATGTGTCCTCCCCCCTTCTCCTTTTGTAAGACCTGTTTTTAGAAACATCACTGAGGCTTATAAATGAAGCTTTTTAAACTGTTTAAATACCTGTTATTTATGGTTTGTTTCCATGTCATTGCATGCAATTATCTCCTGGAGAAGTTCTTTCTAGAATATATTCAGGTAATTTGGAAAACGCTGGTATTTTCCCCCTTTTCTGGAAAGGCCTGAGGTCTGGGTTGGGATTTCTGGAGTAACCCAGCTGTGTTTCCAGCAGCAATAGTAATCACTACCAGTGAGAAGAAAATAATATTGCAGAGTTCTTTGCTTGAAAGTTAGAAGGAATTAGGAAATCCTGCTCTGCACCGCTCCTTGAAGGTCAGGCAGGCATTGCTCAGTCCAATCACATGTGCAAACTCCAGCATCTGAGGGCTCCCAGAAGCTGATAAAGAGTTTTCCCTGAAGTCCTGCCGCAGCCAGTGGGATCGTGCAGGCATCACCTCTGTCAATATTTAACTCTGGGTCAATACAGCTTGATGTTTGGCTTAACAGAACTTAATATCTGCTGAATGTCAGCCGAGTTCTTGCAAGTGCAGGAGCTGCCTGGTTCTGTGGGGAAGGGGTTCCTGGCTGAGGAGTGGTGGGGAAGGAGCCCAGCTCTGCTCACAGGTGAGGGCTGGAGTGGCTCCTGCTCCTCTCCACCCCAACAGACAGGGCTGCTAGCCCAGGATGGGTTACTGGGCTGTGCAGGGAATGGGGAGCTGAATTCCAGGGAATGAGCCTGTCACTGGTGCATGGGGCAATCACCAGGCAGGGCTGCAGCTCAAGGAGCAGCAGCTTCTCAAGGCATCTGTCCCTTTCTGTGTGAGCTGCTGGGGCTCCTGGAGCTCCATCTGGCACAGAAGATGCACAGGAGACAATCATTGGTTTGGATTGGAACGGACCCTAAAGTCCATCTTGTTCTAACCCCCTTCCACTAGACCAGTTCCTCCACTAGGGACCTTCTGGTCCCATCAACATCCCCAACGTGTTGTGAGTGCTGCTGTTTCTCCCTGGATTTTTTGTTCTCATGAGTTTTTCCATTGACCTGCCTGGCAGTGATGCTCTGAGGCTGCTGCAGGCTGCAGGCAGCTGCAGTAAGGCCAGGCTGCCCCTCTGGCCTCCCCTCAGCCTGGCACTGTCCCCTCCTCCCCACATCTTTGGGCAGCACTTAGCCAGTGCCAGGGGTTTCTTTTTATCATGGTTTTAATATTCATGCCACATGCAAATGAGGGAAAAAGGTAATTGTCCCAATTAAGACTAAATAGGTTTTTCTCACACATCTTGAATAATTTGATGCTTCTGCTTATCTCATAAAAAGTTTCCTGGTGGAACTGCCTCAGCCTTGGTGTTCCTACAGGAGCCTGCTGAGCCTTGGTAATTAAGCTGTGATTAGCCAGCTATAAATACATGGGGTGGAATTCTGCATTGCACTCGTAGGGCACCCGGAGATGCTAATAAAGTGATCAGATCAGTGAGCACCTCAGGTACAGCAGCAGTGCTGGGAGGAAGCTTTTGCTGTTAATGCAGGTCAGCTGCCATGGCTCAGCTCCTCTGGGCTCTGAGCTGTGGCTGAGTGCTGGACCAAGGCTGGCTCCTGTTGGAACTCAGTGCATCCCTCTGGGTGTCCAGAGTGGCCAAGGACCCTGCCAGGGGGCTCAGAGACCCTGGCACACAGCCCAGAGCACCTCTGGGTTTGATTGTGACCCCTGGAGCAAGTTGCCAGCTTTGTATGAGGACCTGAAAGTCACACAGGTTTGAATGGTGTAATAATAAAATGATCACAGGGTGAAAATGTAGATTTTAGGATTTTTGATATGGGGGTTATGGGGACAAGATGGAGGGACTTGGGCGTGTCCAGCCTTTCTCCTTCTTCTTCTTGTTCTCCATTTTCTGCAGTGATGTTGGCACTTTGGGGTTGGTTTAGAGTAGAAGTGCACTGTCTAACACAGGTGATAGGTATTGGGAATTAAGTGTAAATATGTTCTATGTAGTTTGTAGTATAAAAGGACAACACCACCCTTGGGGCAGTCAGAGTGCCTGTGGCTGCCCTGCTGAGCAGACCTCAGCTGGGCAGAAAGAAAATTTTATAGATAAGAATTAATAAACAACCTCAAGACTGAAAAGTGAAGAGTCCAGACTCGTTCTTCAGTTGTCTGGGCCGAAGCAGAGACATCCTGCACATCTTGGGGCAGCAATCAACAAACAGCAACCCGAGAGTGCTGGTGGATCACTTCCACTGGGAGCACCAGCATTTCCTCACAGAAAGGGAGGTCTGTTCCCCTGTTCTTCTCAGTTCTTCTAAGCCTTCTAATGTTTACATTTTTGTAATAGAGTTCTCACGCACTTTTCATGTAAATAATGAGTGTTTTGCATTCCTTTCTAGAGGAGGAAAAAATTGATAAACTGTTAGTTTAACCAGTGTAACTAAAAAAGTAACAATTTCATCCTCCGATCCGGGGTCACTTTTAAAATTCTATATATCTCGAAGTAAAAAAATTAACTTTCCTCTTTTTACCTTAAAAATCTCAGCGTGTGTGTCATTCATTTTGTGTCCTATTGCAACAGAGGTCAGGCGTTGGAATGGGCTGCCCAGGGAGGTTTGGAGTCCCCATCCCTGGAGGTGACCAAGGAATGACTGCATCTCATGGCACTCAGTGCTGTGGTCTGAGTGACAAGGTGGGCATGGGGCACAGCTTGGACTCAATGGTCCTGGAGGTGTTTTCTGACCTCGGGGATTCTGGGGTTCTGTGATTCCCATGAAGGGGACAGTGGTGGTGAACTGGTTTTTTGAGGAGGTGGCTCTTTGGGCTCCGCTGCTCCTCCTGCCCCTGGGGTTTGGGCTCCAGAGATGTGATGAGGGGTCCAGTGAGTGAGATCCTCCTCCCACCCAGAGCAGAAGACAACTCCTGGGCTTGAAACCAAGGGCCATGAGACTGTGCTCATTCAGCCACAGGCATGATGGATCTCATGGCCTCTGGACCCAACTGCAGCTGTTTGTGATGTCAGGGGACTGCTCTGCAGTGAATTACAACTGATACTCCATCACACACATTATTCTGTAAGGAACAAACTGGAGGAAGCCAGGACAATTTGGAGAAGAAAGCGAACTGACAGTTCCCAAGTAAATGATTCATTATTCACTCAGCTCTGGCTGCTTATTGCACTTGCCCCAACTCCTGAGCAGAAGTTGGCTCGTTTAAAATCCTGCTGCATTCCTATTTCTCTGCTGTGACATGACCTGGCAGCTGAAATGTTCATGAACACACTTATGAATTAAAACTTCTGTCAAACCTGATTCTGTGAACTGCTCACAGGAAATTCATATCAGCTGCTAATTTCCATCCCTTTACGTCTCAAATACCATTTGTGAGCTTTCTAACTCAATGCTATTTCAGTTTTAAAAGCACTTCAGGAAAACAACGTGGGATTATTTGGCAGGAGGCAGTTGTCTAAAGCACTGTCAGAACAAGCACTTTCTCTTTAGCAGCCTCTTTCCTCACCATTACAGCTCCTGCAGGGGCTGCTACAGACTCAGCCCCTTTGGGCCTAGAGGAACAACGTGCACAAAATCCTGATGATTTTGTGGAGTTTGACATACTGTCGTGGAACTGTTCCAGTCATGTGAATGAGGAGGCAAACAGGGAAATCTGAAACTTCAGAACACTGTGCAAGAGCAAAGCGTTGGATGCAAAGGAGTGCAGCACCAGAAAAGGAATGGGCAGAGCCCCTGTGCCCAGGTGAGGGGAGAAACAGAGGTGGAACAGAAAACAGTGAACCAGTTTATGTAAAATCAGAACTGAACAAAATGTTCACAAATGCCGCTGTCATATTTTCTGAAAAATCCCTTTGCCAGGATTGCTTCTCCTGGGAAGATGGAAGCCTCACAGGAAAATGAAAACTATAATTATCTGATTGCTTCTCCTGTGTTTTGCTGCTTTGGAATGTGGTCTAGAGATTGTTTACCAGCTGGTCATTGTTTGATTGGTTTCACGTGAATTGTTTTGACTTAATGACCAATCACAGCCAGCTGTGTCAGGGCTCTGGAAGAGAGAGCCACGAGTTTTCATTATCACTCTTGTTAAGCCTTCTGTCTGTATCCTTTCTCTATTCTTTAGTATAGTTTTAGTATAGTATTCTTATTTATAATATAATAACATAAAATAATAAATTAGCCTTCTAAGAACATGGAGTCAGATTTATCAATTCCTCCTTTGTCCTGGGGACCCAGAAAATTCAACACACAAAGAAGATCCCAAGCAAAAAATTCCAAGAAATGAAAACAAAGCCTCAGCCAGGGGCCTGCACTCTGGACTGTGTCAGGAAAATTAATCCACAAACACCAGAGGTTTACGTCCAAAAAGGAGACAGAGGAGTCCTGGAACTTCATTCCAATAAAGGGAGAGGCCATGGGGCATTCCCCTGGGATCTCTCAGATTTTTGGAGGATGCAGCCTCCTTTTTATCCCAATTTCCCAGCTGCATTTCCCTTCTCTCTTTCCCCATTTCTGAGGCACTTGAGAGGTTCAGACTTCCCAGGACACCTGATCCCAAAGATTCCCCTCTAATGTACAACCCTCCCTTTTAATTTTTAATTCTTATGGAATTTAGGGGTTTTTGTTCTCCATCGTTTCTTTCATCTTTCAATGTCTAATTTCATTTCTCAGCAAACCTACAGTTTATTTGTAAAAGCAAATATCTTTTTCCATTCATCAATCAGTGGAATCCTTCCCATTGTTCCTTTTATCTCCCAGTGCTGGTTTATATCTACGAGCAGACCCAGAGCTGGTTTGTAAAGACAAATCCACTGTTCCTCTCAGCCCCGATGTGTGGGTGGATGTGGTGTTTTCCACGCCAGCCCTGGACGTGAGTGCAGATACCTGTGAGCATGAGATCCAAGCTGCCAGCAGGAACCTTCATGCAGAGGGCTGTGAATGCATCCCACGTCATCCCACACCTCTGCTCGCTGTTCTAGCCCCAGGCAGTGTTAGAATAACCACAGAGAGCACTAGCTCGGGTTTGGGCTGTTTGGCACAAAGCACCGTGTCCCTGTACGTGCTCATTCAGGCTGGGAGGGGAGATGGAAACGTTGCCTTTCATTGCTGATTTCTCCATCTGTTTTGTGTCTCTGCTTTGTTTGCCTGCAGCGCTGCGTGGGTGCTTGTTGGGGAAGGGCGTTCCAGAGCCCTTGCACAGTTTTCCTGGTAAACACGGTTTGATAGTCACTTCAAGTGTGGCTTTTGCAGTGCTCTCACATCTCATTCCTTTATGCTCTGCCAATCCGAGTCCTGCTGCTCCTTTTGTCCCTCTGCTATTCCAGCCCAGCCCTGCCCCCAGCCATGAATGCAGCCAGAAGTATTTTTTCCAATTTAACGCTGACCAATTTTTATGTGTAGCTGTAAGTGGGTCCATTAGCGCCGGTCAGAGGAAAGCTGAAGAACATTTGGCAGATAATTGGGCCTGGATCCATCAGAAGGTCCTGATGTGGAGCCTGCAGCTCTCTGTGCTGGTGAAACATCTGTGTAAAGAGCTCTGCAGCTGAGGCTTCGTTAGAACTGCCCGTCACCACAGTCCTCTTAAAGCTCTCAATACACCAGGGACTCCTCTGGGTCTACCCAAAATAGCAACTCTCCACTTAGGCAGCCGTGTGTGAAACAGGAGTCGTCTCATTTAAATGTTCCCGGCTGCAGGCACGACCTGAGCCTCTTTGTGGGATGTGCTGAGCTATCAAAGCCTCACTCTTCACAGCTCTGGAGGACGTGGGGCTGGAGATGGCACCCAGCTGTGTCCCTGAGCCGAATGTGTAATTTTCCAGCCACATCTGGAAAGGGGCAGATGTGTAATTGCATGCAAATGGTCATTTGTCACAGTGAAACTGTCTTTTCTAGTAGGATTATCTTTGAAAAGAAGGCTGTACCTTAGGATGAGGAGATAATTGTAGTGTTTATGGAACTGAGTGACAGTCACATAAAATCTGGGCCACTTTCCCCAGCTCTGTTCAAATTCTGCTCATTCTCAGCCTGGCACACCGGTGCTGCTGCTTTGGGGCCCTTGGCACTGTCTCATGTCTGAGCCTTGTTTCCCCACGCATTTTCCAGCTCTGCTGGGACCTGCTGCTGGCTCGGGACCTTCTGCACCTCAGCCCTTATCCATGGCACAATACTCAGGGTGTGCCTCCAGAACCAACATAAAGTTTATTTAAGTGACTGTCAGGGGATCACAGCATTGTCTGGACCAACAAAATGAACCTTCCATAAGTCTCTTATTCAACACTGAAAGAAGATGCAGAATGGACCTGGCACATCTCTGCATCTCTTGCACAGGGCGTGATGAGCTCCTCCAGAGTCTGATTGATAAAAACAAGAGCACACTCCCGGTACTAAAGTGATTTCAGCATTTATTATTGTAAAAGAAAGGCCTAAAGCAAGGGGTACTAAAAGTGATTTCAGCATTTATTATAATAAAAGAAAGGCCCAAAGCAGGGGCCCGGGCCGAGCAGGAGCGTTCCTGTCGAGGATGGAGCAGCGCCGGCGCTGGGGCTGCTCAGCAGTGATGGCCCCGATGCTCCAGGGGAGCAGCACAGCTTCCCTGGGTCAGATGCCCCCTTTAATCCTGTTTTTTGTTCCTTTGGATTGGTTTCTTTTTGGATCTTTCATTTGCATGAAGGTTTAAGGCGCTTGATTGGCCATTCCAGCTCTGTCCAGGCTGGCTCGTGGTGCACTTTACTCAGGTGTGTTATGGCACAGTTGAGTACCTTATTTCCTATAACTCCCCTTTTAACCCCTTTTAAAATATAACAACCAAACTAACAGTAAATGCTTAACGATCTATTATCTATTTAACAACAGTTTCTAACCTATTTTTAACACTGATCATCTCAACTGTCCTGGGATCCTCCAAAAGCCCTTCAGTCACCCACCAGCTGTTCTGTTCTGCTGCCTGCATCCCGGCCCTCTCCATCAACACAGGGCAGTGTGTCATGCTGCTGTCTCACCTCCTTGTCCACCACCAAACCCTGCACACGCTCGTGGTGTCAGCCTGGGTTGTGCAGAGGAGGTGTGGGCTCCCAGCCCTGCTGATTAATCCGGAAGAGACATTATTTAAGATTATTGTTGCACCACTGAGATGAAGTCAGAGGATGCTGTTGGCTTGCCGGCATGTGGGATGGCTTCGTGCAGGATGAGCACACACCGAGGGTGATGCTGTGCAGGATGAATGCCAGCAGAGCAGGGAGTTTTCAGACATGCAGATTTGTTTTGTGGATCATCATCTGTTCCTTCTGTGTGCTACTTAAACTGGCTGTTGTTATGCAAATCCCGTAATGTATTTAGGAGTGCTCTCCAGAGATTTCAAATGGCATCTAATCTGGTTAGCAGATCCATTCTGCAAGAGACCTGGCTAATGTGCTCAGCTAAAGATGAGATATTGGTATTTTATGCATGTGACTAGCACAGAGGCTGTTTTATCCCATTCACCAAGCACTTAGAGCACTCTGACTGACCCAAAACCCGTGTAACTGCCAGGGAGAAGAATAAACACACCAATAATGGGAACAAGCAAGTACAATGTATTTACAGCTCCTGACAGTACCTCGCAGTCGCTGCAAACTCGAACTTGCCTGTTCTGAGTTAAACAAGGCTGGGCTGAGTCTGTACCTGGATGGGAAATCCAGGAGCTCCCAGAGCTCCTGATCTTGCCCTGCCTATGTCACTGTCATTTCAGGCCCCAGAGCACCTTCCCTCTCCTCCCTGGGTTTAGTTGTTACCAGTTTGATTTGCAAACAACCAAGGAATTTTTTTGTGCCTCCAGACTGATGAAAATTCCATGCCCAAGCTTCTTCCTGATGTCCTTCTGTCTGTCTTTTTTGGGCTGTGAGATGTCCAACAGGAAAGAGATTCCTGTCAAATCTGTTTTAATGCAATAATTTTCATGCAAATAAAAGTTTCTATTTTACTGGTTGAACTCAAAACTATGTGTATCCTCTTGGAACGTTCCACTGAAACCACTTATTTCTAGCCCAAATGACAACCCAGACTTTTTGACCAAATGTCACTTTACTTTCTGCTAGTTAAAACAAATGTTTCTGATTTTTCTTTAAATGCTACATTAGAATTGGATCGAGATAAATTAGCTCAAAAGTACCTCATTGAAATAAAAAATGTTAATTGAAAAAGTTTTTACTCTACATTTAAATTTAAAAGGCAAATTTGTCTTCAACAAAGCAACGTGAACGATTAAATAATTTTGATGTACATGAAACACTTTATCAAATTAATCTTCCATTTGAAGACTATAAATACATTAACATTCACATTTGTGTATGCTGAACACGCAGGGTTTGGTGGAGTTCCTGTTCCTGGTTCCGTGCAGCTCTGGGCTGGCTCCTCATTCCCTTCTCCACCATCTGCTCCGTGTCTCCTACCCCAGAACTGTCCCACGTGCCACTGTAATGTTCCTTGTCAGATGACAGATTTCGGGGAGCTTTAGTAATTAGGAACTCCACTCTCATCAAGGAAAATAATTAGTGTGAATGCTTGTGGTTTACTAAAGCAGCTCAATTAAAGAGAGTAACAAGCTTTTTACAGCAACAAAGGAGGGACTAAGCAGGCCTTGGTGAGTAAATAAAGCTGTAATCAGTGTGATTAATTTAAAGTCTTAGGAAGGCAGGAATTGGATTGATATTCCAAAAGTTTCACATGTCTCATGAGATCTCAGAAGAAATCGTTCCACATTTTAGGGCTAACATGAGGCCTCGCTAATTGTGAACAAGAAGAAGTAAAAACCTGACAAATGTAATTTGCTATTAATTTCCTCTGAAACACAGATTTTCATGAGTGTTTTCATGGGATCCTAAAAAAATCTGTGTACATTTCCTGGCTAAAATAAATTCATGAAAGGTTTAGGAATGGACTGGATTTTAACCAGCATCCTTAAAACCCTCCCTCATCTGCATTTTTGCCCCCTGGCACTATCATGGGGACTCCCTTGTGCTGTTTTTGTTGCTCAAGAAATCACTGCTGCTGGTATTCCTTCTCTTCCACCTGAAATTTGGCATTCCTCCACAGTTTATTTAGGGATACAACAAACCCTAAACAGCTGGACAGGAACTGGGACTGTAAATTGTAACCAGCTTTAATTTCATTCATTCCCACTGGTGACTGATGGTTTTATGGTGCTTTACTGCACTTCATAATAATTTAAAGCAGATATTTAGTATGTCTATAAAATCTCTTTCACGAGCTGCTGGGGAAGGGAAGGGAAATACTCTGCAGGTTTTTGTTTGAGTTACAAACTGTTGACAAGCCAATCTACAAAATAAGACATTCCTGGAGGTGGAGGAGTTACTGAACCCCTTTGCTTATAGGAACTTGTTTATGGGGGATTCTCAGTTTTTTTCTGATTAAATCCAGACAGGCTTAATGCTGAAATCAGTCTTTGAGCCTGGGAAACATCCTGATAATGCTTCAGTCTAGAAATGTCATATCAGACAATTCTTGGGTCTCGTTTTGCTACAGAACACAAGGATTGAATAATTTCCTTTGATAAGTATTTTCAATTCTTTCTCATTTTTCTAGTGTTTCCAGCATTCTCAAATTCCCTCCTCAGCATTTTTTAGTGGAAAAAGAAAAAATCCTTTGAGTGTCTTATAACTGATGATTTCCATGACAATTATCTGAGAATAAGCACCTCTGATTGATGGCTGGGTCTTTCCCTTTGCACAAGGCAGAGCTCAGGGAGGTTCTGAGTGATTTAGCACAAACCCAGCAGCCCTGACAGTGAAACCCTGGGTGCACCCGGCTGGGAAGTGAGGTGAAATCTCCTTCTCGAATCACAGCTCGGGTTCTGCTCATTCAGTTGTGTTTTTTCCCAGTTTCTTCCTGCTGAATGTGGTGAAATCGTGTCTCAGCTGATGGAAATAAACACTCCAGCGCTGTGTCAGTCTGCTGTGGCACTCCGAGAGGGATGTGGCATTTCCAGCAGGCATCTGAGCAGGGAGAGAAGCAAAACAGACCCCAAGTGAAACTGCAGCTGGGTAAGGACAGCCCTGATGTGCTCCTGGCAGCCACTGGAGATGTGGAAATGAGGAGGGTCAGCCCCTGCATGAGCAGAGGCAGCAGTGATGGTAATGACAGGGCTTGGGTGTTCTCTGGAGAGACTCTGGTCACTCCAAGGTCAGCCTCCAGTGGGAAACCAGATAAAAACCTGCAGAGCAAGCATAATTCTTTATTCTAATTCTAAAATTTATTAAGTTGTCATGATACCTTAAGTTTTAGCTTTTATATTTTTCAGGTTCTGTGCTGCTTTAGTGTGTGGGTCTGAGCTTCATATGAGGGGATGGTGAGCTCTGTGCACAGAGCAGGGAGACAAAACAATTCCTGCTCCAGCTGGGGACCAAGGACAAATGATCCAAATCTCAGCCCAAGAGCATAAATATGTGAACTGAAGAGAGAAAAACAAACAGGATGGGACTTCATAACCTAAAGCTGTAATTAGACAATTAACTCCAATATGCAAATGGAGCAGAACTGATCAAAGTGAGAGACCCCAGGTGTCCATTTTTGTGACCATTTTGGGTGCAGCCCTGGCTGAGCTGTTTTGGTGCCCAAGGTGGATCCACTGAGGACTTTAATAAATCCCTGCTTTATTCTTTAACTCTGCCTAGTCTCTGTTCTAGCTCAGCCTTCTCAAGCCATCAGTCACTTTGCAGGGTTGCCTGGACTGGCTGTGGCTCCTGAGAACATCCTGCCCATGCAGGGCCAGCTCATCCTCCATGGATGGATCCAGGGCATCCCCACACTGCCACTCGCCCTCCCTGCCACGCTCCTGAAATCACATCCTCCTTGAGAGGGAATTTCATTTGCAAGTCTCCAGGTTTTGGATTATCCTTCCCAATCCCCTGCAGTATTTTATGAATTATTTTCGAATTTAACTCGAGTGTTTCTGTGAACCCTGCCCGTGAACTCTGCAGTAATTTGTATTGTAATGGGAAGGGCAGCACAGCATGGAAAGAACCTTTCCATAAATAAATGCTGAGTGCTGGGGAGCACCTGCAGCAGGAATGAAAAATCAGAGGCGATGGGGCTATTTCAGCAAGTTCAAATTCCAACCAACCTCCTTTCAGCAGAGGAAAATACCATTCCAATACCTGCCCTGGTGTGTTCATTTGCACTGGAGAAGGATCAGCTTTTGCATTAGGTTCTCCAAATTTTGATAACCTCATTTCCCCTGAGGGAGTTTTTGGGCAGGATAATGTATAGCCCCATGTTGTGTGTTCCGAATTCCATTTGTGAGAGATCAGGATTTTATTGCCAGAGCAGCATTTAAAAATTGCTCTCTCTTTTCTTGGCTTTGTGGGAATTTACAGGCCCAGAGCAGAAAGAAAAGGATTTTTTGATAAGATGTAGGCTTGATTTTTATTTATTACTTTTGATGGGAATCTTCACCCCATGGATGAATCTTGCTAGTTATAAAAAGCAGTTGCTGAAAATGCCCAGCTCCTTCCTGCAGTGCCAGTGCAGGAAGGGCTGTTCTAGAGCTGAAACACCTTGGTGGTCTGAGTGCCCAGCCACCAGCATCACCAGGCAGGCAGCTCCAAGGGTGAGTGCTCAGCTTTCCCCAAAAATAGGACTTCTTTGAAGTGTTTTAAGTCTTTTTCCTTTTTTCTTGCCTTTATGCCATCAGTGAGCAGCTACTGGGGCAGCTGAGTTGTGTGCTTGGGTACCTCCCTGCAGCTGCTCGGATCCCTGCAGCCCCTCCTGCTTCTCTGCTCCTGCAGAGTGCTGGAGCAATCTCCTCTTCACTCTCCTCCTTTTCACTCTCTTCCTCTTCCTCCTCCTCTTCCTCACCCCAAGTGCTCTCCTGCCTCCCTGCTCCCTATTCCCTGCCATGCCAGATTTCGGGGAGCAGGTGGGCTCTAGGAATTGCCACCTCCAGTGAGGCTGGGGGTGTGACAGACACTGTCCTGTGCATCCAGGGCTCCTGATCCAGCCCAGATCCATTCTGGGGGAGGCTGGAGGTGTCACAGTCACTGTCCTGTGCATGCTGGGCTCCTGATCCAGCCCAGATCCATTTTGAGGGTCAGGAGGTGTCACAGTCACTGTCCTGTGCATCCAGGGCTCCTGATCCAGCCCAGATCTATTCTGGGGGAGGCTGGAGGTGTCACAGACACTGTCCAGTGTAGGAATGTGTCCTCTGTTGACAGAGTGACAAAACTATTTTTTGTCTCCTTAAAAGGGAAAAAAGCCCAGAAGCTTCTCTCCTCAATTAGGTAAAAAGACACCTTATAGGACTTGGGGGACTTTACCTCAAACTTACGTTTAGCCAAATGGACAGAAGCTAAAAGTCTTGCCTAAGCAATTTACTAGAAAAAGAGGAGAACAAAAAAACCTAATGGTTTTTGTGAGGTGTTTTACCAAGAGCAAAAACCTTTTGCACCTAGCTCAGTTTTTCTCTGTAAAGACTTTGGTTATTTTGCCTTTTATTAAAACTTTTTTGTTTCCAACACTACCACAGAAGCCATCCTGCTGATTTTATACCTTCTAAAGTAGCTAAGCTATCTTAAGTGTGATATAGACCTCCAAAGGCTTATGAGACCTGGCTCACAAAGACCAAATATCAGTCCAGTGCTTGCTGAGCTCCTGCTCCAGCCCAGATCCATTTTGGGGTGTCTGGCTGCTCCCCACTGCTGGGTCAGCTCCATGCTGGGCTCTGTCTCCAAGCTTGGAATGTGCATCAACTTTCCCCACTGAGTTTTCCACTTGTTTTTTATTTAATTGAGCATCTCTCACTGTGTGTCCTGCTTCACTGGGCTCCTGAAGGAGCGAGGCATTGATGCAGATCATGGGAATTATTCCTGGGACAGTGGTTTGGGCTGTTCCACTCCAGCCCAGCTAAGGGCTGAGATCCTTTAAATGCACATATTCCTTTCCTGAAGCATTAGCAGAGGAACTCATTAATTCCTAATTGCTGCTAATTAATCCTCTGTATGGTTTCTCGTGTTTATGAGCAGATGAAGTAGAACCTTCCCTCATCGACGCCTTGAGAACATTTAAGCTTTTTGTGTGGCTTGTTAAATCATCACATTTCAAACTTCCCAGTTCCCAAAGCAGTCAGTAATTAATTGATATCCCCGTGGTATGAGGTAACTTTATGTTGGTTTTCTAGTCCTGCTTTACTTTGTGTATTTTCATGTCTACAGCAAATTAACTCCAGCCTCTAAATTTTTCCCTGAACACTTTCAGAGCCATGGTCCCTGTGAGGCTGCTCTCTGAGGTCCCTTTGCCCACACAAGTGACCTTTTAAGAAGTCTTTACTCCAGCCCTTCTCCCCTCAAAGCTCCATTCTTCTAACCCAGCCAAAGAACAGCAGCACTGGCTCCACAAATCTCATCAAACTTGTTGCTTCTTGGTAGCAACTGGAGGTAAATGGATATTCCCTATATTCCCTTCCCTCTGGGGGTAATGATGGTTTGAAACTCCCTGTCCTGCCTCCCCTTCCTTCATTTGGCATGTCTTTGGGAGTTTATATAATCTGGCAGTGATCCTCTGTCTAAACCCTGTCCAGCATTTCATGCAATAAACTTAATGAACTTTTCCATCTTGGAACAGCTGAATTCTCTCAGAGCAGCTGCTCTGGTTTATTGATGGGCTCATTAGAGCACTGCCACTGGCCCAGGAGGGGCTTTGTGCATATCCCAGTGTGGAACATAAGCTGGGCATTTCCAGATGATGCTGCTGAAGGGCTGGGAGGGCTGGGATTGATGGCTGGGACTGCAGGAGCTCAGGCAGGGAGCCTGGGGAGGTGGAAATGTGAGTGCAGGGGAAGCCAGAGGGCAGAGGCAGTGTGCTGAGCCCTGGCTGGATGGCTGGATGCTGTTCCACAGTTTTCTGTGGGATTTGTGTCTTTTTAGGGTAGGAGATTGCATTGAGAGACTGAGCTGTGGGTCCCCACTGCCCTGCCAGGGAAAGTGGCACTTCTCTCACTACGACATTTGGAGAAAATCTAAACAATTTGAGATTGTTTTTAAATTTTCTTTGGAGGGTTTGTAATGAAAGTGATTCCTCCCCAAGCAAGAACATTGCCTTTTCCACACAGCTCTGTTGTTTACTTCATCCATCATCCTTGCTCGGGAGCTCAATTCATAGGAGTGCCCTGACTGCTTGCCTGGGTGTGAAAATTGAAATTTCAGTTCTTGTCCTTGTCTACAGAGAAGTCACCTGGCCTGTGTCCATCTGTGAGCTGGTCCAGACTGTCTCATCAGACCTCAACTTTCATTGGAATAAAAATTCCAGCTTTATTTTATTTTATTTTTATGGGAATAAAATTCCAGCTTTATTTTCTGAGACTTCTGCAGCATCCACCTCAATCATGCTGTGGTAGAAAACATTCAGGACTGCATTTGTTTACAGGGTCTTTCTAGTGACCAGCACCTCCTGGGAAAAAAAGCCTCAGAGGAGTAAGAATAAACCCAAAAGGTTTCCAAATCTTGTATTTAACATTCATGATCATTTCAATTGTTCTTTAGGTGTTTTAGACCTACAGAACAGCCCCATCTTTGAGGCTGAGCTGGGAGATCAGAGCGAGAGGAAAAGCCTCAAGCAGCCAGTCTGGAAGGGACAGCTCCTCTGAGGAGCATTTGGAGCAAGGCTTTAGGATAATTAGGGCTTGTGTTTGGGTGAGCAGGTGCCAAAGGCTGCTCTGTCCAAACTGCCCCTAACCCAGACCACCACGTGCTGTAAATCCTGTTGGAAATAAATAACTGAGCCCACAAAGTGGTGATTGAGCCCTCAGAACCTCAGACAGTTCTGTTTGTGCTATTTCCATTTGCCTGGGTAATCGAATTTGTTGGAATTAGGGGTTTGTGTAGATAATAAGGTTTTTCTCCCCCTCTGGCAGGGGAGGGGGATGTGGTGAATGCTGGATTGGAATAAACTGGCCCTTGATAGCATCAATTACCCACTCCTGATGGATGGCTGAGTGCAGGCTGCCAGCTTTGGATTGCACAGGATCAGCCACGTTTCTCTCTGATGGAAATGCTCTGAAAAAAATGCAATTGCAGCATTGGTGGAGACCACATGGGGGGACCCCACAGCCATGCTGGGGACAAGAACTGCTGCCACATTTCTCTCCACAGAGAAAAGCAAGGCACAATTTTTCCCAAGAACATTTCTGGGTTTCACATTCTCTGAACCTCAGAGAAAGGAAAAACAATTCTCATCTCATTTGCTGTGCCTGTGTTTGTGCCAAAGCAGAATGCAATGTGGAGATTGTTCACCCACAGTGATGGGGTTTGGGTTCCTTGGCCTGTCAGGGCCAGGTGTGTGTGTGTGTGTCAGGACTGTTGGTGACAGTCACGAGATTCTGTGCAGGGTGAGTGGAGTTGAATGCTTGGCAGATTCAGTTTGGATGTAATGTAATATAATATAATATAGTAATAATAGTGTAATATAGTGTGATGGCGTTCACAGGGGTCTGAGGATGAGGGAAGAGATGAGGATCTGACTCCATGTTTCAGAAGGCTGATTTATTATTTTACGATATATATTATATTAAAACTTTTCTAAAAGAATAGAAGAAAGGATTTCATCAGAAGGCTGGCTAAGAATAGAATAGAAAGGAATGATAACAAAGGTTTGTGGCTCAGCTCTCTGTCCGAGCCAGCTGGGCTGTGATTGGCCATTAATTAGAAACAACCACATGAGACCAATCCCAGATGCACCTGTTGCATTCCACAGCAGCAGATAACCATTGGTTACATTTTGTTCCTGAGGCCTCTCAGTTTCTCAGGAGGAAAAATCCTAAGGAAAGGATTTTCCATAAAAGATGTCTGCAACATTATATTAATATAGTACAATATAGTATAGAAAAATACAGTATAATAAAGTAATTAATTAACCTTCTGATATCAGTGGAGTCCTCCTCATAATTTCCTGCCTGCCATGGGGGTTGTCTTGATTCGGAACAAGGACAGCCTGGCATCCCCTTGGTGGGCCCCGGGCAGTGGCAGCCTGGCCAAACCCACGCTGGTGACACTGGTGGCAGTGTTCTGCTGCACTCTGTGCCAGGCCACTCAGTCATTGTCCCTTTGCTGGTGTTCCCCAGGGATTGCAGGAGTCAGGCCCTGCCAGAGCTGTGGTGACAGCAACAGGAGCACCTGGAATGGCCTGTGGAGCACTCAGAGGCTGTTCCCTATCATCAGCCAGGGGCTCTGCACAAATCACAAACAGGATGGGGCTGCTGTGGAACACCTCTTGAGCTGTTTTATTTTCCATCAGTCTCATTCCATGGTGATGACAATGGGAAGATGCCAGCAGCTCACATCCCAGGCAGCAGACACAGAACTCAATGTTACAACTCCCTTTAAGAGTTTTGTGACCAATCACACAAAGCAAAAGCACATTGACAGTAGTTCTATCCAACCACCATAAGCACAGGTACCTTTGGTTAAACAATGCTTGCTTATTTGGAATACAATACCTGCTTGTAAGCCTTAAAACACAATGCACAGAGCTCCATTATTAAGCTTAGAACTTCCTAATATCTCACTAGATGAACTTTTCTGCAGCTTAGGGAGTTATTCTAGCCAAGCGTTAATACACAGACCATTGTTCTATTTGTCCTTACTTTTCTACTTTTTAAATAATTTTTCTGCTGACCAATCTCATGGCTCCTGCTCAGCTCTAATCACAGTTCTGCTGTCTCTGGGGCCTGCCTTTGGCAGCTTCCCCAAAACCCTCAGTTCCCCACCTGCTTCTCCAGGGGGAGGCTGGGCAGTGGTTTGTGGGTGTGAGTGTGGGTGCTGGCTGAGCTGTGCTGCACTGGTGAAGCATCCATGAGTGGGTGATGGTGCTCCTGCAGGCACCCCTCTTTGTTCCAGCCTCCCCAGGGCTGCTGGGTGATGATCCCTGGGGCTCGGGGTCTGAGCAGCTGCTGGACTCTGCCACTGATGTCCAGCCAGGAGGGGAGCAGGGCCTCTTTCTGCTCCATGGCTTGGGGGTCCCTCCCCATCCAAGGACAGCTTCAGGGAGGTTTGGGGGCAGAGTTCTGTGCCCTGGAAGCTCTGGTTCAGCAAGGGAAACTGGAAATTAGACAGGTGTGCTTGGACAGACATAGCCTGGAGTGTGAGCAGGGCTGGAGGGGTGGTTGTGTTGCTGATCATCAGGGTCCAGAATTCCTGCTGAAAGACAAACTATCCCACCTGTATGAGCTATGGTAGCTGCATGATCTGCAGGATGGATTTGGATTAGTGTTGTAGCAACAACCTGCTGAGCAGCCCCTGGCTCCTCCAGCCTCTCCACCACTGCTGTGAGCCACAGGAGCTGTGTGTGTCCCCCTGCTCTGCTCCTGTGAGGAGACAAGAGTGGCAAAGCCATTAGCTTGGAGCACATTCCTTAATGTGGCATAAGCAGCTAAAGGAGATGTATTTATGCTCCTTCATTTGCAATTGATAATCTCAAGAGTGAGAACTGGTAATAAATTCCCTCACTGGGGCTCCTCTCCCTCCAGCCCCGCCACAGAGGGGAAGAGCAGCCTCATTTGCATGAGATAATGAAACTGCAGTGAAATAGTAAAATTGCAAAGCAACTTTGTTTTAATAATGACAGATGCTTCTTAAACACTTCAATTATGTCTCCCTGAATTGTTTTAGCAAGGCCACAGAAAGGGAGAGCAGTATTCCCGAAATACTTGGAATAAATCTCATTCCCTTTCCACAACATCTCCGAGTGGAAACTTTCCCCCTTTGTTCAAATGAAAGCATTTGGCTTTTTCCTGGCTCAGGGCTTGCCTGTTTCAGGTCCTGAGAGGGGACAGGTGAGTGATGCCAGGCAGGTCACCCTCCCCAGTGTGGGCTGTAGGCCCTGGGGTGCTGGGAATTACATTTCCTTGTGCTGTCCTTATGGGAATTGTAAAAATGGTGCCAATTTTCATGGTTCACGACCCTTCAGTGACACAGTGTCAGCACCAGCCTCAACTTCCCCCAGCAAAACTGGCTCCCGAGGTGCTGCAGACACTTTGCCATAAAGAAGCAGCAAATGGTGCATCCAACAAAGCACAGGGAGCAAGATAAACACATTAATGGAAAAAGAGCCATTATGGGAGCACGCAGCGTGCATGGAGAACAGGGAGAGAGATTCTGGGCAGCAGGGGAGGATGATGAAAATCAGACAACCAGTGCTGAAGGGTAAAAAGCCTGAGAGACAGGAATGGTCTGTGCCTGAAATCTTTCTGCAGCAGGTTTTTGTGCTTTCTGCAGTGATTCTCCGACCCTGTTCTCTGTTGCGTGCCCCCTTCCCTCCTCTAATGGTGCCCTTTTCCCTTCTGCTGGGGGCTGTGCTCTGCTTCCTCCCGCCTCCCTTTCAAGCCCATGAAAAGGAACCTCTTCAGACCTGCTCCTCCCCTGAGCCCGAGCAGGCTCCGAGGTGTTACCTGTGTCACATCACTTTGCTAATTTACGACAACCATTTCAAGGCACATTATATCCAGAGCCCATATGTCACCTCAGCGCTGCCAAAAGAGTTCTTATTTACTAAGCTGATGCTTTCAGCGTGCTTTAGAGTGTGCTAAATAGCACCATCGATACTGCTTAAAATAAAAGGTGTCAGCACCTTGTCTGCCCCTGCAGATTGCTCAGAGCTCTCAGCTCTGAAATGTCCCTGAGGCTGAGCTGCTCCTGCTCTGCTCCTGCCCCATCCCTGCAGCTCTGCCCTGCCCCATCTCCCCACCAGCAGCTCCTGGGGCTGTGGCAGGAAGGCAGCTCTTGGTTTGGGGCAGGATCACACACTTTTAGTGTTTTTAGTGTCTGGGGTTCCCAAGGAAAGACAGGGCCACGTGTGTGCAGCTGCTGGTGCTGTCCAGCTCTGGCAGAGGAGCAGCCCTGGGGTGTGTGGAGCCTGTCCTTGTCCCTGTCCCTGTCCCTGTCCCTGTCCCTGTCCCTGTCCCCGTCCCTGTCCCTGTCCCCATCCCTGTCCCTGTCCCCGTCCCCGTCCCCGTCCCTGTCCCTGTCCCCATCCCTGTCCCCGTCCCTGTCCCTGTCCCTGTCCCCATCCCTGTCCCCATCCCTGTCCTTGTCCCTGTCCCTGTCCCTGTCCCTGTCCCCGTCCCCGTCCCCGTCCCTGTCCCTGTCCCTGTCCCCATCCCTGTCCCCATCCCTGTCCTTGTCCCTGTCCCTGTCCCTGTCCCTGTCCCTGTCCCCGTCCCCGTCCCCGTCCCTGTCCCTGTCCCTGTCCCCATCCCTGTCCCCATCCCTGTCCCTGTCCCTGTCCCTGTCCCCGTCCCCGTCCCTGTCCCCATCCCTGTCCCTGTCCCTGTCCCTGTCCCCGTCCCTGTCCCTGTCCCTCTCCCTGTCCCCATCCCTGTCCCTGTCCCTGTCCCTGTCCCTGTCCCCGTCCCTGTCCCCATCCCTGTCCCTGTCCCTCTCCCTGTCCCCATCCCTGTCCCTGTCCCCGTCCCCGTCCCCGTCCCTGTCCCTGTCCCCGTCCCCGTCCCTGTCCCCGTCCCTGTCCCTGTCTCTGTCCCTGTCCCCGTCCCCGTCCCTGTTCCTGTCCCTGTCCCCCAGTGCAGCTGCATCCCCGGGATGTTCCCAGCACAGTCCTGAGAGGAACAGTGGATTTGTCTTTCCAAACCAGCTCTGGGTCTGCTGGTTGATAAAACCAGCACTGGGAGAGAAAAGGAACAATGGGAAGGATTCCACTGATTGATGAATGGAAAAAGAGATTTGCTTTTACAAATAAACGGTAGGTTTGCTGAGAAATGAAATTAGACATTGAAAGATGAAAGAAACAATGGGGAATAAAAACCCCTAAATTCCATAAGAATTAAAAATTAAAAGGGAGGGTTGTACATTAGAGGGGAATCTTTGGGATCAGGTGTTCTGGGAACTCTGAACCTCTCAAGTACCTCAGCAATGGGGAGAGAAGGGAAATGCAGCTGGGAAATTGGGATAAAAAGGAGGCTGTGTCCTCTAAAAATCTGAGAGATCCCAGGGGAATGGTCCATGGCCTCTCCCTTGATTGGAATAAAGTTCCAGGACTCCTCTGTCTCCTTTTTGGACACAAACCTCTGGTGCTTGTGGATTAATTTTCCTAACATGGTTGTGCTGCAAGTCACTTCAATTTCTCATCTGTGGAGCCAGAGATGGAGGTGGCATGAGCTGGGATCAACCTGTCATGCTCAGTAAGCTGGGCTGGGATGAGATAATGCCACTGGTGAAAATCTCAGGAAGATCCTGGTGCTGGACAGCCAAGAGTGTTATTAAATGGAAAGTTATTATATGCAGGTGCTGCTCCCCATTTCCATGGTTGTTTGGGCTCTGTAATAGTGATGCAAACACAGTTTTTATAACATGCAGGGACTGTCCTGCCCAACCCACTCTGGCAGGCGCTAGAGGAGGCAATGGATTTCCTGCTGCCATCATTCCCTCTGTTCCACCCCCAAATTTCCATTTAGGAGATCGAGTGTAATTTACCTCTGAAAACATTCAGGTCCAAACTTGCCTGAGTCCTCAGTGAGTGGCAGAGATTTTGCCTGGTTTGGCTTGGGGAGAAGGAAGGAGTTGGTGCTCATAGAGAGCGAGAGGGCACAGAGGGGTCGTGGTGGCCCATGTCAGCTGCCTGTGAGAGGGCACAGGGATGTATCAGAGCACTGACACCCAGGGTCAGCAAAACACCTGCTCACAGATGTACAATTACCGCTTTGAAATGGGATTTTGCTGGAAGAAATCCAGGTTAAAAATTATTCTCTGCTGAGCTGACAATCTAAAATATCTGAAGGTGCATGGCTGGGACTGGGAGGTGGGAGGGTGGGCAGACACCTTTCACCATTACCTGATTTTCTCCATATTTTGCCCAGAGGGATTAATTGATGCTTAAAGGGAAAGGGAAGTGCTGTTTTATGAGTGAAATCTGTTGTCTCATTCATTATTCATCGGGAGGTGATTGGCAGCTTGCAGGCGGTGGGTCACGGGCACTAAAGGGTGAGCTGCTGACTGACAAGGTTAATTGCTGCCTGCCGTTAATGCTGATAACGATTTATGTTGACAATTCCTGGTGTTCCCGGCGCAGCCGGGGGTTTGGCGTGCGGGGTCAGCCCCTGCTGGCCCTGCTGTCCCCTGCTGTCCCCGCAGCTGGGAGCTCCCGTTCCCCCCGCACGAGGGAAGGGATTTCATTCCCTCAGAGGGTCTCTCATGCTAAGTGATGCAGAAGCAGCTTTGCAAAGGCAGCCGTTGCTTTTACCTTTTTCCCTTCTTCTTTTTTTTTTGCTGTGTTCTTAGCATATTGATCAGGGTTCAGAGCATAAAAGTGAGGCTGGGCTTGGCTCTGCTGATCCCCCTCAGCACCAGCCTCAAAGCTTTGCTTTTCTGGGGGCTCAAGCGAATAGAGATGTGAAAGATTTTTGAGGGTGACCCTTAAAAACGCTTTAAAAATGAGAAGGAGTTGTCTTCATTTCTCAGTGTGCAAAGTGGGCTGTGCCACTGAAGCCCAGAGCCACCCCTGGGGCTGTGCCTCCACTTTTGGGGTTTGTTTTATCTCTGTAGAAAGGGCACAGCTCCAGCTGCACTCACCGCTCCCATCCCAGGAACCACAGAGTTTTCCTCCCTGCCTGGATATAACAAAGCAGAGCCATAAAGATTTAGAGTAATAAACACTGGCCTTTAGGGTGCTCTCAGCTTTTATGGGGCTAATAAGATTTTTGACTTACATGGGAGGGGAGAGGCAAACAGAGCCTTTATGAACCTGGAGGCCTTGTTGGGGCTCCTGCACCTCTCTGTGATGAAAAGCTGAGGCAGCCTGCAGGCAAACCACGGCAGAGAGAGCTCCTGTGGATGGCTCTTAATGGAATATCCAGGTTTAATTACCTGTCTGATATCATGCTGTGAGAGCAGGGAGAACTGCCCTGTCTGAGCCTCGTTGTCTCTTCCCTCCCTCTGACCAAAACTGGGACCTTCCCTTCTTCTCCTGAGACCATCACTGCTGCCCCACATGTGCCACAACCCCCTTGGTGAGCAGCACCAGCAGCATTTCCCAGGTGTTTGGGTCCAGTTGGGAACTGGTTTTATCATCACTGGCTTAATGGCTGATAAAGTTGGGATGTTGTTAAGCAGTGGGAGTCTGGGGCAGAATCTGAGCCAGAAGGAAGGGAGATGTTGAGTATAAACAGGCAGAAACTTCATTATTTTCTAGAAATTATTTATTTAAAATTTAAAACCATATTACTTCATACAGCAAACTGTGCACTTTGATATATCACAGTGTCTTAAAAAGGAAAATAATCAGAATTTTTTCTTTTTTTTTTTTTATTTTTTGGAAATTGTATTTACATCAGTCTAGAATGATCAGCAAGTAACACAGTTACTATGAAACCAAAATTGTTACAAAATGTTTACAAAAAACTATATTCATAGAAATTCTGCATGTCCACAAAGGAAAATCCCCTGAATGTCACGGAGACTATTTTTTCCTTTTTCCCACTCTTTTCTGTTTATTTATTTATTTTTTTTTTTTTTAAATTTTTTTATTTTCTTTTTTTTTTGAGAAACATGTCAAAGTAAGGTACAGAGCAGAGGGCTCGTGATGCCAATGCCTGGGGGTGCCCCTGCCCTGCCAGCCCCGAGCACTCTGGGTGCTGGGGTGAGCACTGGGTGAAGCCACCAGGACCCACAATGTCCCTTTGCTGTCACCTTCCTGGAGAGCCTCTGTGCTGGCACCCAGCCCAGTCCCAGGCGGAGCAGTGGGTGCCCAGAGCTGGCTCCCCTTTGCATATTCCATCTCTCTGTGGGTCTGTCCCCTCCACACCACACCTGACACGTGCTGTTGGTCGACTCCAAACAGAAATTCCACCCCGGGGAAGCTGCTGGCTGTCCCTGCTCTGTCTCACGGGAGAGTTGGAGGGAAAAAGCAAGTGGTAAGGGGATGGTGAGCCGAGGTGACAACAGTTCAGATACAGTTTAATAACCCAAACCTGCTTTTTCTGTTCTTCTGCTCAGTTTTCCAAGTGAAGGAAGGAACAGCGTTGGAAGTCAGACGATTTCAGACTGAGCTGTCGCCAGTCCCAGCCAGGTCACGGATGTGCTCAGGGAAGGCTTTGAGGCTTTGTCATCGGCTCTGTCCCTTCCCAAGCCCCCAGGGCCGTGGCTGTGAGGCACGGGGCTGGCTGCTCCTCCTCTGGCATGAGCACACATGGCTTTGGAGCACACGGGGAGGCTCCGGGAGCTCTCCGGGCCGAGCTGCCCCCGGTCCCGCAGGAAGGCTGGGGCTGACATCCTGCACGTCCCCTCAGGTCACAGTGAGCGGGGCCAGGGCCAAAGGTCTGCACCAGCTGGGGTCCCTCTGCATTTTTTGGGGTGCTGCAGAACATTCCCTTGTTGGATGTCAAGCGTTCCGAGCGATCAACACAAAGCCATGGGGTAGATGCAGGAATTTGGCTGCAGTTCGTGGCTGGTTTAGGGGTGTAGGGATGGAAGGAAAAGGGTTTGTACACCAGTAATTCCAGATGCTCACCTGTTACATTTGTGAGTAAAATCAAATCAGGCTGGTGTCAATAAATAAATGGGGTTTGTGGTATTAGCAATATTTATTTATTTTTTAAAAAAAATCTGCCAAGAAGCAAAACGAATGCTGATTTCTGTGGTATTTTACTCTCTGGACATTTAAAGCCAGTTTCAGGCTTTGTTTGCATCTCTGCCTTTTTTTTTTAGAGCTTAGAAATCCTCAAGGAAAACATAAAATCTACTACTCTGACAAGCCTAAGGATTTGCAAAGGAACACAGAAAGCATGTCATTAGCTTTGGGAAGCTGCCCCACACTTCAGCTTGTCCTCTGCTCAAGGTATTTGTGCAGCAAACTAGTAAGAATCTGCTATGCCCATTGCATTGGCAGCTTTCATCCCTAATTTTTCATGGTTTTTGTGAAAAGGTGAAAATGAATGTAAATTCTTTGCATATCTTTACTTGAGTCAAAATATGACACATCACCTGGCTTTGCTTGGGGTCACTCTATTGTTTCTTTACATCATGGAAAAAGCAAAATAAGGACAAACTGTGTTCCATGGTAGGGCGGGGGAGCAGCTCTTCCCCCTTGAGTTAATCTGCTAATTCTGCTCAGCTGGAGACAGCCTTCCCAACTGAGCATGGAGAGGAAGAGGTGGGGAAAAATCCAAAATCAGTCAGGTTTGTTCCTTTGGGCAAGGATAAACTTTCCAGAATGGCTGTGCAGCTCAGGAGAGCTTGTGGTGGCCTCAGCACCCTCTGACCCATGGCCCAGGGCTTGGGCACTGCTCCATCCCTGCCCTCCACACAGGTGGGGTCCTGCAGGGTCTCTGTCCCTCTTTCCCCTGCAGGGGAAGGCTGTTGCTGTTTTCTCCACCACCAGTGGTTAAACCAGAGCTTTTAAGCACCTTTGCATCACATGTGTGACATCCTGGGTTATGGTGGGCAGAGGAATTTCCATTTGTTTAATTTTGTGGATGAATCCCACTGGCTGCCAGGTTCCCTGGCAGGGATGGAGCTGAGGGAAGTAACTCAAGGGTTACCTTAGGTCAGCAGAGGGGTCTTTGGTAATTCTGCCTAAATTCATCTGCAGGACCAACCTTCTGGGTTAAGCAACCTGAAAATAAGAAGACAATTCATGGAAGATTTCCTAAAAACATTTTAGTGTGTGTTTGCTTAAATCCCATGGAGAGGCTGCCTGAGGGGTGGCAGCTCCTGGTCAGAGCAGGAGGGATCCCAGGCTCGGCTCTGCCTCTCCCAGGTCAGCTCTGGCTGAGATTCATCTTTCAGGTCCTTGATGCCATGGAGAGCACTTAGTCCTAAACCAGGCCCACAGTCCCTCCCAGTGTGGAGCTGCAGTTCAGCACTGCTGAATTTCATGGAAATCGGTACTTTTGGCTCTTGGAAGCAGCTCTGCTCCTGCTGCTGCTGCTGGAGCCTGTTGACATGGTCGCTTCCCATGCTTCTCTGCAGGAGAGACTGAGCTTTGCAGGAAGAGCAGAGACAGAGCTGAGGACCTGGAGATCACAGTGTCACCCTGGGCTGGAGCTTGGCTTGGGGAGCGTGGGTGCTGTCACTCGGAGGTGCAGGAGGTCCCGTGCGTGCCACGCCGTGTCCTCCCTGGCCCAGAGCTTGGGTACATTTCAGGCTCACCTTCCCCTTCCCAGTCAGCTGCCCTGGATCTGCTGAGGAACTTGTGTCACCTTGTGCCACCGCGCTGCCACGTGGCTGTCCCGCTCCGGGGGGCTGCGGCCAGCACAGCCGCGAGCTGAGGGCCACCGCCAGCTGCTCTGGGGCAAGCACAGCCTCCCCCATCCTGGGGCTTCCCGGAGGCCTCTCCCATTCCAAAAATGTGCTGTGTGTGTCGGTGTGGATCAGGTGCTCACACCTGACCGAGTGTTCCTGTTTATTGCCGTGCTGATGGAGCCACGCTCGCGGCTCCTCCTCACCCGCTCGGGGTTGGCTCAATTCTGCTTCACCTCCGCCTGTTTGCAGTGTGTAAACATCAGACTCCTGGGTGGTGGTTGGACTCCATGAGGCCTGGAGGATCGAAGCATTAAAAAAAAAAAAAAAGGAATGAAAAGTAACAAAACAAACGCAAAAAGCCCCAAGACCCACGTTACTGTCCGTGCTTGGAAGTTCTGGCTCCTCTGCGGTGATGGATGCAGCTGGCTTGCAAAGGCCTTGTTCTCGAAATGAACAAACCAGGCTTTTTTTTTTTTTTTGCTTTTTTTTTTTTTTTTCTCTTGTTTTTTAATCCATTCTTCCCTAGTTCAGGGTGCATCCAGCCGTGTCTGCCGCCATTCCTTCCCTCCCACCCCCCCCAAGTGCCATTCCCTAGGGGAACACAGGTGACAGTCCGGTGTTGCAGGTCATGCTGTCCTTGCCGGGCAGCCGGCGGTCGTTGAAGGTGTGCATGTTGATCACGGCGTCCGTCTTCACCATCACGGGGGGCTGGGGCTTGTGCTTGACCCGGCGCTGGCAGGTGAGAGACAGCCGGATCTCGTCGGCCATGGCGCTGCAGAAGGAGCGCTGGGGACAGTGGGGGTGATGCCTTAGCATTGCAGCTTTTATAATTTTGGGGTTTTTTTTTGTAATCCTGCAACTCGTTAGCGTGGAACTGTAAAGCTCATCAGCCACTGTTCTCCCATTTTATTGGGGACAGTGAGGGTGATGCCTTAGCATTTTAGCTCATTTTAGCATTTCAGATATTTGTCATCCTGCAATTTGTTAGTGTGGAACTGTAAAGCGCCTCTCAGCCACTCTTCTCCCATTTTATTTGGGACAGTGAGGGTGATGCCTTAGCATTTAATCTCTTATATATTTTTTTTTGTAATCCTGAAAATTTTTAGTGTGTAACTGTAAAGCTCCATAGCCCATCAGCCACTGTTCTCCCATTTTATTTGGGGACAGTGAGGGTGATGCTGTAGCATTTCAGCTTTTATAATTTTCAGATATTTGTAATCCTGCACTTTGTTAGTGTAGAACTGTACAGCACCTGTCAGCCACTCTTCTCCCATTTTATTTGGGACAGTGGGAGTGATGCCTTAGCATTTTAGCTTTTTTTTTTTGTAATCCTGCAATTTGTTAGTGTGTAACTGTAAAGCTCCATAGCCTGTCAGCCACTGTTCTCCCATTTTATTTGGGACAATGGAGGTGATGCCTTAGCATTTTAGCTGTTATAATTTTCAGCAATTTGTTCTTGTGTAACTATAAAGCACCATAGCCTGTCAGCCACTGTTCTCCCATTTTATTGAGGATAGTGGGGGTGATGCCTTAGCATTTTAGCTGTTATAATTTCCAGGTATTTGTAAGCCTGCAGTTTGTTAGTGTGGAACTGTAAAGCTCCATAGCCTGTCAGCCACTGTTCTCCCATTTTATTGGGGACAGTAGGGATGATGCTGAGACATAAACTTTAAGGAATTTAGAGATTTTAGAGGAGCTCCTTCTACTGGGCAGCTTTCCTTTCTCTGTCTAGTCCATCATGAGGGCAGCTTGCTTTGATTTCTGATCATGCACACAAGTGCACGTTCCACTTACTGCACTGGGACAGCCAGGGCAGGAGAAGGACATAAAAGCAGTTCTGTTGTTTCCTGGACACTGGTCAGCAATGATGGGCTGTGTCTGTGAGTGTGGCTGAGCTGTGGGACAGTGTGAGGCTTCCTGGTGAGCCCTGACTTGTTCCTCTTTGAATGGGACTGGGGAGAAGGCATGGGAGGTGATTTCAAAAGGCTGTAACAGCTGAGAAAGGCCACTCCTAGGGACTTCTGCCTATATTTTAATGATTTATTTGTCAGCTTGCTCTAAACCACCCTACCAATGTGTCCTGCTCTGGCTGCAGCAGCAGCAGACTCTGATCAGAACAGACGTGACTTTCCCCTGAGTGGAGGCTGTCATAGGGACAGCCCAGTGAGCCTCTGGGGATGGCATTTTAGGGTGCCAGGCTGGATCCCTCTGCCCTCTCCCTGCCTGTCTCTGGGGTCAGCATGCAAAGCTAAGGGGACACAGAGAACCAGGGGGAATCAGTCAGTACCTGCTCGCGCTCCGCCGTTTTGCGCAGCTTGTAGATGAACTCCACCATGGCCACGAAGACAGACAGCACCAGGCCTGCTGCCAGGACAATGAAGATCCCCCCGATGTTCTGAACACCCAGAGCACTGGCCTCCTTGTTCTCATCCTCAGGGCAGCCATTCCCCCGCCACCACTTCTCCTTCATGACGTGGAGCTTGTCCTCCTCCTGGAGCTGCAGGATGGCGATGGTGATCTTGTCCCTGTACGGTGACCCTGGGGGTGGGGACACTGTTATACACAGAGGGAAAGGGGGACACAAATCCCACCCAGCAGGGAAGGTGTCTGTGTTAAGCAGTGCAGTTCAGACCTCTCTTCAACGGGCAGACAGTGGTATTTGGAAATTTGCTACTGGGAGTGGATTATCTTAATCACCGATTGGAATATTTACCAATATAGCTGGAATGTGCCTGAGCTTGTCTGGCCCTTGCTGCTTGATCAAATAGTGGCATCTGTGGTGTTTCACCCCACAGACACTTTTGCCTGGCTGGGTGTGTGGTGTTTCACCCCACAGACACTTTTGGCTGGCTGGGTGTGTGGTGTTTCACCCCACAGACACTTTTGGCTGCCTGGGTGTGTGGTGTTTCACCCCACAGACACTTTTGCCTGGCTGGGTGCTGCAGTTGGGCACTGCAGACAAGTCCAGGCCTGCAGGAGCTCTGGTGGTGCTGGGATGGAGCTTCCCCCCATAACAGGGGCTGCTCCTGGGGTTTCCCTCTGGCAGAGAAGCTTTAAGGGGATGGTGAAGGAAAGGAGTTGGTTCTGATGGAGGGTTTGGATCCAGAGCTTTATTCTGGCCCTCAGGCCTCTGAATGCAGCACCAGCTCCCACAGAACTCCCTGAGCCTGTGGCTGCTGCTCCTTTAACCCTGGGGAGAGGGGCAGGGAAGGGGCAGGGAGGCACCAAGCAGGGACAGGAGGGGAGGGACAAAGGGACAAAGGACACCTGGATGGCCCAATGCCCCCCTGGGGTAGAGGGCATCCTTTGGATCTGCCAATCACTCGAGGCCCTTCTGGAATGCCAGGAGTGACAGACAGTGCTGGGAGGGGAGAGGAGAGGGGACTGACACACCTGGGAGGGAATTATCATGGGAGGAACCGGATTTCTGAGGTAAATGCTGAAATCACAATTCAACAATCACCTGTGCTGTGTCTGTGGTGACCAGCTCCCCTCGGGGGCACTGCAGAATTGTCACTTACCCATGGGTGTCCCAATGCCATAGCCTTTGGTGTCGATGAGCCCCCCGATCTGGGTGAGGTTGCAGTTCCTCTGGGTGATGTACTCGATGGTGGTGGACTCCATCAGCAGAGCATAATCAGCTGTCAGGGTTCTCTGGATCCCCTCCTCATTGTTCTTGACCAGTGCCGTGGGTTTGCTGCTCATGAACGCCCACATTTTTTCAAAAGTGGAGATTTTGGATTTCTGGAAAAACAACACCCCCCCCCCCAACCCCAAAATAAGAATGAATTCTCCATTTGCTGAGAGCTGGTAACTTTTCAGTAAATAATAATAATAATAATAATAATAATAATAATAGTAGTAGTTGAGAGCAGATCACACAATGGAGCAACCATGAATTTGACTTTGCCTTAAATGCCTTCACTGCCCAGCATTGTTTAGATTTACGCTGCCTTAAAGAGACACAAGGGTTGCAGCAAACACCCCACTGTGCATGTTCTTCAGGTCCTGAGGTGGAACTGAACCTGCCCAAAGCCCTGCAGCCCCCTCCACTCCCAGTCCATTGGCAGATCTGCTTAAATGTGTTCACTTCCCAACCAGCATTTGTTTACCCTGTAATGTTTCTGCATGCAGAAAGAACAGAGAGTTTTGGAGGACGTGGTTTTCTCTACACAAACTCTGATATTTTTGTCTTTCCTCAAGCATGGCAAGGAAACGAGTCTCCTCTGAGATATGTGCAACTGCCAAACAGATTTAACGTACCCACGTAAACAGAAGCACAGAGATATTCAAGAAGATTGTCTTACGGCTAAAAATAAACATGGATATTCTTTCACTATCAGCAGACATTCTGTTGCAAAGGATGGAATATGTTTTCTAGCTTGCTATTCATGTGAATGTTTTTTTTTTCCTTACAGAAAATGTGTTGAGAGAGAAGAAATGTGGTTATTTTATGTCTTGCCATAACATTTGAAAAGTACCATTTATCTACGAGCACCTTCTGAGTTGTCCCTGTCAGTCATCACGAAAGGCACAGAATCTCAGAATCCCAGAATGGTTTGAGCCTTAAAGCTCATCCTGTTCCCCCCCTGCCATGAGCAGGGACACCTTCCTCTAGACCAGACTGGCTGGCCAGAACTGGCTTTAGCTCAGGAGGGTTTCCCAGACAGGCAGAGCAGTGTCCTCTTGCCCCTTTGCTGGTCCCAGTGCCCCTGTGGGTCAGTGCTTCTCCCTCAGACCAGCCCTGGGACAACACTTGGATATTCACACTTGTGTTCCCACTGCTGCCAGCTCCTTTGTGCACCGTTCTTCTTTCCTGCCCCATTCCTTGTTTTTCCTGGATCTGTTTTTGCCTTCTTATTTCATAAGAGGCAGCTTAGGCAGCCAAACCTGTTCCTCCCCTGTGCTGCTTGGTGAGCCTGGAGCTGGCTGATAAGTCAGGGGGCAGATAAGTGCCTGTGCTGTGTCTGGAATCAGGGTGGCCTCTCAGCAGCTGCTGCACGAGGAGTGGCTGCTGCAGAGCTGTGATTTCAGCCTCGTTTATCTCTCCACAGGTCTCTGTCCTTCCATGAGAAAGCAGGAGATGGAGCCCAAGCCCAGCCCAACTGCTGCTGCCACAGCTCCCCATCATTTTGTCAGTATCACCCAAAATGTGCCAGCACAGGTTCTTCTGATAAAACCACAATAAATAACGGTGAGGTGGCTGAAAGTCCCTTGTAATGCTTCGTTTTCCAAATGCTTTGCCCATCCACCTCCTTTATTCCAGCATGTTTAGCCAAAGTGAAACAAAAGCTCATCACCCCGAAGCTGGGTAGTGCAGTGCTGTTCAAACAAAGGCTGTTCCTCTGCCTCTAACCCTGTGGGCCCCTTCTCCTGACTGAAATACCCAGGGATTCATTTCTTCTCCATTAAAGCTTGTGCTCGTTATAATCCACTTGATGAATGCTCAGCAGTGGATGTGCTGGAGCAAACTTCATTCAAGAGGCAGGATAATCTCCCTCGCTTGAAAATCTGGACCAGTGCCTGTAAGGTAGATTTGTGGCATCTATCAAACCTCAAAGAGCAGCAAGAAATGTAGCCTCCAAAAGGATTATTAAATATCTGTACATTACAATGGGTAATTGAAATGAATCGTGTGCTCAGCTGGCTGATAAGGACTTGTTTAACATTTATATAGTTCACATCAGAGGCCTCTGGGTTCCTTGGCTCTCCCTCTCTCTTCTTCTCTTTCTGCATTTAATGCTCCTTGAGTGTTGACACAGAGCTTTTAACATCAGTGTTCTCCCAGTTTAGAGCACAGAGCAAAATAAACTGGCAAAAAATCAATAGGCTGCATTTAGTGAAGCAAATGGGACTTGCATGAGGCACTGGACCTCTTCAGGCAACTGAAATTACACGAGACAGGGCTCCCTGGAAGAGAAAAACCACTTTTCTCTTCTTCTCTTAAATCACTACTCCTGACCAGCTTGAAAGGACTTAATTGTGTTTGGGATGCCAGGAAGAGCCCAGATTTGTCACTTCTGGCTGTGCTGCCCTGAGCCCAGCTCGGAATGCCAGGGGTGGAGCATTCCTGCAGCTGGGGCACACCTGGGAAGGGCTGGCAGGGAGGGTGGAGCTGCTGTCACTGCTGTCACTGCTGTCACTGCTGTCACTGCTGCCACTGCTCACTTGTGCCTAAAGAGAGCTGGGACAGAGATCTGGGCTCAGGGCTGAGACCTGTGACCATGTTCACAGGGGTTCTTGGATGAGGGAAGAGACGAGGATCTGACTCCATGTTTCAGAAGGCTGATTTATTATTTTATGATATATATGACATTAAAACTATACTAAAAGAATAGAAGAAAGGATTCCCTCAGAAGGCTGGCTAAGAATAGAAAGGAATGATAACAAAAGCTTCTGTCTCGAACAGAGAGTCCGAGCCAGCTGGGCTGTGATTGGCCATTAATTAGAAACAACCACATGAGCCCAATCCCAGATGCACCTGTTGCATTCCACAGCAGCAGATAACCATTGGTTACATTTTGTTCCTGAGGCCTCTCAGCTTCTCAGGAGGAACAATCCTAAGGAAAGGATTTCCCATAAAAGTTGTCTGCGACAGAGACCCAGCAGGGCAGAGGAGCTGGGGGTCCCTCCAGGAGGCCATTGGTGCTGCCAGGCCAGCTCACACCCAGCCCTGCTCAGGGCAGCTTCAGGCTCTAAAACCTGATGAGAAAACTGCTTTTCCAAGGGAAAATTGCCCGGCTGTAATTCCCAGCACAGCCTCACAGGGTGATGGTTTTCTCCAAACCCAGAAGCAGCTGTGGGAGTGATGTTGGTCATCAATCCCCAATCACAGGAGCAGTGAGGGCAGGAGTGGCCCTGCTCCAGCTCACACACAATTCAGCCACAGAACATGTTTTGAAGCTGAAGGAAAAGTTCATTTCTCCCCTTCCTCCTCTCAAATACTTGGGCCACAGTGCAAAGGTATTGCTTATTGATGGGAATTCAGATGTTGTCAGCCAGGACTGCAGCACAGAAATAAGCAAAACCATCTTAATAGTAATTTAGCAATAAGAAATGCCTTAAATTGTGTTTATTTTGCTGATGGTTTTTCCTGTGTTCTTTATTTGTGTGTACATTTTATTTTGCTGGACCCCTGATTTTACCATAGTTAAACTTTAAAAACTGGGGTTAGTTCCTGGTCTGATCTGGTATTTGCTGTGCTGTGGCTGGGTGCTAATTTCTTCTCAAGAGATTCACCATTTACTTTTATGGGCTTCATAAAAGAAGCATATTTTGGTTGGCTGTGGGTAAAGTGACCCTCCTGTGCCCTCATATCCTCTGGAATGTCCCCAGGTCCCCCTCAGTGACAACTTTGCTGCCAAAGGGAGATGAGGAGGAGCTGCTTGGGTGCTCTGAAGCATTAAGACAAATGATCTGACACTGGCAGAGAAGTTCCTGTGTCAGGAGCCCCGAGATGTTGGGAATGATGGAGATATTGCTGATTATCAACGGCTGCTGCTGCTGTGGCTTGTGGCAGACATCTTTTATGGAAAAATCCTTTCCTTAGGAGTTTTCCTCCTGAGAAGCTGAGAGGCCTCAGGAACAAAATGTAAACATTTATTATCTGCTGCTGTGGAATGCAACAGGTGCATCTGGGATTGATCTCATGTGGTTGTTTCTAATTAATGGCCAATCACAGCCCAGCTGGCTTGGACACAGATAAACCTTTGTTATCATTCCTTCTTATTCTATTCTTAGCCAGCCTTCTGATGAAATCCTTTCTTCTATTCTTTTAGTATAGTTTTAATGTAATATCTATCATAAAACAATAAATCAAGCCTTCAGAAACATCCTCATCTCTTCCCTCCTCCAAGAACCCCTGTGAACGCCGTCACAGTGGCTCACACAGCGGGCTCGAGTCTCACTCCTGCTCACACGAGTGGAGCTTCTCCTTGATTTATTCAGGATAAATAACACCAGAATCTGCTCTGTTGTGCTCTGCATCTTAATCAGCCCGTGTTAGTGCTAAATGAGATGTGTGTGTGAAAGCAGAGTGCCAGCCCCTGCGAAGGCAGCGACGCCGACGACGCCTCCGAGTTCATTCTTCAGAGTCACAGCTCAGGAGCCACCTTTAATAAGCAGTTCTGCAGGGCCAGCCACCCAAATCAATTAATGGAATCGTTTAGAGGAGCCCCTACGAGGCATCTTGCCAAGACATATACGCTTTTTTATCAGCCAAATTGGCAAGAAAGGAACTTGCAGGCTTAAGATTTTCAATTCCAGCCTGTATGAAAAAAATAAATTGATTTCCACCAACTGAAGATACTTAGTCTTGAGGATTTAACATTTCTGTATGAGTATCTGTGTACACACACTCACAGCCAGACTCCAAACTGCACATGAGATCTGGCCTTCCATTCAGAGAGGCAGCATCCTCTGCAGGGTGGGAAGGATTTATGAGTTATAATGAACTCTAGATGCTGTTCCTAAATTAATTGATCCATGTTTATTCCTGTAACTCAATCTGCATTGCCAGGGAGTAAAGAGCCTCTCAAAAGTTCTTTCCATGAAGTCAGGACGTGCCAACAAAGCTCTCTCTTCTTCCCTCTCTTGGTTTGCTTGGCTGCACGGGGCCAAATTTTGTGGGAGCAGAATCCCTCGTTGTGGGGCTGTTCCAGAGGGGTCCTGGTTCCACTGGGACCCTCTGCAGTGTCCCTGGTGACTCACAGGTCAGTGCTTTGGGATCCATCTCATGGAACAGCATGCAAGGTGTCTGCCTTCCTCTTCTTCTTCCTCTTCCTCTTCCTCCCATTGTCCATTCTCCCCAGGATCAGGGTGCTGCTCTCCTCCTGCACTCCTGGGGGGATCCAGCATGGACAGGATGGGCTCTGACAGAGGGGCTGCAGGGCCCAGGGGTGCTCAGGGCTGGTGTGTGCAGCTTGCAGCTGATTCCACAGGGAGAAAGGAAGGAGCTGGTGGGACAGGAATGAATTTGGGGAACAGCCACACAAAGAGCCAGGCAGCAATTTGGGCCAAGTATAGCTAAATATACTAAAATATATGGGTAAAAAATGCACTAAATATACTAAAATCCTGTCTGCCCCAAAAAATCCCCCTGGACAGGAAGGACAAGCAAGCAGAGCTCCCCACGTGGGAGCTCCCACTGCTCCAGTAATGGAACTGCTTGTCAGAAAGGACATTCCTGAGAATTCATCTCCATACAACAGTGATAATAAAAAGGGAAAGGAAAATACTCTGCATCAATAAACCATGCCAAGGCAGTTAGAAGCCTGAAGTATGATTCTGATGGATAATGATATGAAGCAATAAATATGCTGTGTCCTGATGATTGTTAAAAGAGACAGTTTCCTTTTATTCCCATATAAAACTCGTATTGGAAGGCACAGTTAAAGCACAGAGTTACAGCCTGCCTTTCCCTGCTGGCTCTTCCAGGGTTATTTGGCTCTGGAAAACATCACCACACATCTGCCTGTGCCATGGGCAGAGCAGCTCCATGGCAGGAGGCAAACTGGGCATTCCCAGAATCACTAAAGATCAAACCAGCCCCTCTGTGGCTCTTCATCAGACTCCTGTCAGAGTCAGGACACACATCCAGGGAGGACAGGGGCTTCTCAGCCAGATCAGAGCCAGGAGACATGGGAACAATGCTCCCTCTGTCATTAAAATCCAGCATATTGCCTTCCTTTAATGAGTCTTGCCAATTAAACTGCTGAGTCCTCGTCAAGCTGCCATCGCCCTGTGCCTGCTCAGATCTTGCAGCACCAGGCACAAACTGCTTGGTAAAGCCTGAACTGTGCTAGTCACATGGATTTCCTTCTGCATGAGGGTGGTGGAGGGGGAAGGAGCCAGAGGTGAGGGGGAGCCAGCTCCCATTGCTGAGCCAAAGCCTGGGATCTTCCTTTGGGCCTCTTTCCTTGCCAAGGTGATAATTCCTTAATCATCCTTCATTTCTATCCTTTTATTCTCTCTCTTTTCAAACTGGGTTTTTACAGGCCAGCAGTGGTTTTAAAGGTCATTTTACATCTCTCAGTTTCTTTCTATTTTTGAGGCTGTGGTGGAATCTGACTGACTTCTGAATTTAATTATGCTTTAAATAGACGAAATTAATGCAATTGGATTGTGATGCACTGGTAGTGTTACCTTGCCCTGGATCTCAGAGGTTAATAAAACTGGATTACATTGATATGAATACCTGAAGGACAAGAAAGATATTTCAGCTGTAAAAAATACAGGTCAGGGAGGGCACATCTGTCCAGCTGTGGGTTTCATTTGGGCTCTCCTCTGTCCCTGAAGGCTGGCTGGGTCAGCCTGGGGGCTCCATGGGTCAGATGTGGAAATTGGGATGATGCTTTAAGGAATGTAAGATGTTTCTGCAGGGCTTTAATACAGGCTGCACTTTGGCACATGCTACATTTTAGGGTGTCCGAGCCAATAATGGGTAGAGCCTGCAAAAGTGTAAAATCAGTTTAATTTTGTACCTGTGACTTCAGTTAACAACAGCGAGGGGGATTTAGCCTTGGTGGGACTCAGGTGAGTGACAGTCTCAGTCTGGGCAAGATGTGAGACTGCGAGAAGCTGCAAGAAGGAGCAGCAGGGGCGGCTTGGGAGGATTTTCTGTCTTTGGATCTTTGTCCTGGCTCCCGTTGGCATCTCTGCCTGGAAGGCAGAAAGCCTCTGCCCGGTCTCACCTTGAAGAAGGTCATGGTAGCTCCATCCTTCACTGCTCCATACTCTATTTTTGTCTGCTTTGCCAAGTCATCTGCCGAGTCGATGGGGGACTCCATCCTCTCCACGGTCAGGAAGGCTGCGAGGTTGGCCGTGTAGGACGAGATGATAATGAGGGTGAAGAACCACCATATGCCACCAATGATCCGTGTAGACAGGGCTTTGGGCATCAGCTCCGAGCCTGGGGGGGACAGGGGAAGGAGGCCAGAGGAAATAGAGGGAAAAACCAATTCTTTGTATCCATACGTACATTTTATATACATATATATATATGGTCAGGTTTCACTGTCAGAACTGTTACAGCCATGCAATTAAAGCCAACTGGTTTTGAGGCAAATTATCCAGACATTTTGCATGCAAGGACATAAGCAGACAGGGCTTTGGGCATCAGCTCTGAGCTTGGGACAGAGGAAGGAGGGCAGAGGAAATAGAGGGAAAAAACCCATCTAATGTATCTATGTGTACATTTTATATTTCTATTTCTATTTCTATTTGATCAGGTTTCGCTGTCAAAACTGTTACAGCCACACAATTAAAGCCAACTGGTTTAGAGGCAGATTATCCAGCATGGAGGACATCAGTAGACAGGGCTTTGGGCATCGGCTCTGAGCCTGGGACAGGGGAAGGAGGGCAGAGGAAATAGAGGGAAAAACCCCAGTTTTTATATCCATATGTACATTTTATGTACATAAATATATATATATGAGATCAGATTTCACTGTCAAAACAGTTACAGCCACGCAATTAAAGCCAACTGGTTTTGAGGCAAATTATCCAGACATTTTGCATGCAAGGACATAAGCAGACAGGGCTTTGGGCATCAGCTCTGAGCTTGGGACAGAGGAAGGAGGGCAGAGGAAATAGAGGGAAAAAACCCATCTAATGTATCTATGTGTACATTTTATATTTCTATTTCTATTTCTATTTGATCAGGTTTCGCTGTCAAAACTGTTACAGCCACACAATTAAAGCCAACTGGTTTAGAGGCAGATTATCCAGCATGGAGGACATCAGTAGACAGGGCTTTGGGCATCAGCTCTGAGCCTGGGACAGGGGAAGGAGGGCAGAGGAAATAGAGGGAAAAACCCCAGTTTTTGTATCCATACGAACATTTTATGTACATAAATATATATATATATATATATATATATATATATATGAGATCAGATTTCACTGTCAAAACAGTTACAGCCACGCAATTAAAGCCAACTGGTTTTAAGGCAAATTATCCAGATATCTTGAATGCGAGGACATCAGTGGGGTTTTTGTAGCATTTGCAGAAAAACCCTCTTCCTTGATTACTGACCTTGGGTACAGTGCCCAATTTACAGGAAACATCCAAACTGAAGTAATTAACTGGGCTGCTTTTATGAGATTTAAATAGCAAGCTATTTATGAACTTTTATGAGTGTTTTGTTCTGCCATTTAAAAAGGGCTTTGCTTTTATACAGATTATTTTCAAAAGACTCACTCTGGGGAGTGTGTTCAAATACACAAGGTTTTAAAAAAAATCAAACACCAAGAGAAAGGCACTATCAGGGTCCAGGGCTTTGAATGCCAGTCAGAAATGGGGAAGCAGGAGATGTTACAGCATAAAAGGTGTAGTGGGTCTGGAATGACTTTTATTGAGCAGACATGAAGGGCTAAATGGGTTGTGCTATTTTTGTAATCACCCAAAACACCTTTTAAAGCCAGGCAAGAGCTTTGGGTTTGAAACAGCTGTGCTCAGAGGATTTATCAGCCTGGAAAGTGCAACAAAGATTGGGCTTTGCAAAGCAATTTTAGGCAGCGTGGCATCAAAGCAGAGCATGGGGTGTAGTTTTCCTCCCTTCAGAGTGCAGCAAGGAGACACCAGGAAGAGGAGGAGTCCTGGATATTGAGGGTGCTTTGGTTCTCCTCAAGATCCTTCTTCTTCCCTCTTCCATCTCCGGCCCTTTGATGCATTGGATGCTGTGACATCAGTCTGGCTTTGAAATATTTTTCTTCTCAGATGCAGAATTGAGTTAAAAAGAATATAGCTCTTTTCATTTATCAGCATCTGATAAGAGGGATGATTCATGCTGCTAAACCGCCTTGCTGGGAACTGTCACTGTCCACGAGGGCAGCTGAGATCCAGGAGGAATCTCTATTACAGGCAGCAGTGGAGCTCAGAGCAGCTCTGTGCCTGCCACTGAGCCAAGGGTGTGCTTCTTTTGCTCTCTGGATGTAACCACTGATACATGGTAAATTAAAGTGTGACAAATGTTTGACATTTTCCACTTATTTCTATTCCTGGATTTTCTGCAATTAGATCGCAGCTGAATTTCGTTCCTTATTCAGAGCTGCTCCCTGCTGCCTTCTGAACAGATTTATTCTGTTCGTTGCATCTCTCTATTCCATTCACACACACAGGGGTGTAATCCCATCCCTGTCCCATTTCTGGGGTCCCTGTGACCCTGGTGGCTCTGGCAGCTCTCCTGAGGGGCTGCTGGGCACAGGCTCCGGGGCAGCTCCTCCAGGCTGGGGGAGCTTCAGGGCATCTCACACTGCTCAGAGTGACCAGGGGAGGGGAAAAATGGGGATGGAGCAGAGGGCAAGGCACCCTCTCTGCTGGAAAAGTTGATTTAGAGCAGAGAGAGAGCCAGGTCTGAGATCCTGAAATGGAACAACGCTTCCACAGCTGTGTTCCCCCACACAATGATATCATCAATACACTGTAGGTGTTCTGGAGCCTCACCCTTTTCTAGTGGCACACATTGGGCGCCAAATTTTGTCCTGGTTTAGGGCAAATTTGGGAGAGAATCTCCAAAGGGGGGCCCCTCCAGAAAGCAAACCCACATGGCCCCTCCCCTCAACCAGTTCGGGAAGAAATGGTTGGAATGAACAGAAATAGGAATTTGCAGAGCCCGTGGGATGTGGGGGAATGAAGCAGCTGAGGGAGATGAAGGCAGTGCTCCTCCTCGGAGCTGCAGGGGCCAGGAGGTGCTGGGAGGTTGCATCCAAACCAAATTTTGAATTTAAAAAGCCCTGAGAGCAGGGGGGTGGCCCTTACCTTGCTGCATCAGCGCTCCCATCCCAAACCAGAAGCTGTTCAGGAGGGTGAAGTTGTTCTCCACGATGTCTGAGCCCGGGTTACAGGGGTGGGCATCATACCACTCATATGGGCTGAACCTGCAGCACACAGGGAAACAGAGCTCCTGATGATGCCTTGAGGGGCTCCTAGGACAGAGACTAGCCAGGATTAAGAGAATAAAGTGGGGATTTATTAAAAGCCTTCAATAGATACACCCTGGCCAGCCAAAGCCTTCCGAGGCTACACCCAAAATGGTCACGAGTTTTTCATACAGTTATGAGTTTGGTCCATTTGCATATCAGGGGTTAATCCTTAATTACAGCTTCAGGTAATGAAGTCAATTACCCCCAGTTTGCTCCCCACATTTCACTGTTTATACTTTTCAGGGCCTGAGGCAGTAGGGTGTCCTTGGGTCTCAGGCCTAAAGTGATTGTTTTGTCTGACCAAAGTGTGAAGATAGTTAACCAACACTTCTATGTGGAGCTATGCACTAAGGCAGCACAGGATTTGAAAAATATAAAGGCTACAATCTTGAGGCATCACTTAGTTGGGATGTGGCAGGACAAGACCCTAAAAGAACTGGAAAAAAAAGAGTCTCAGTGCCTCTGGTGCTGCTGTGCAGGGGCTGCTGACCCTCTGGTGCTTTATGGAGAAAAAGGCAAATTCAGCCCAAGCCACCCAACAGCTGTAAATCTGTGTCCTGCATTCTGGAGAGCAGAGACCTGGGAATCCAAGTCCTCCTGAGGTGTCTCAGATGGCTTCCCCAGAGCCTTTGGTCACTTTGGATCATCTTTTCACTACTGTGTCCTACAACAGCACCCAGAGCATGTGATGGTGGGATGGGATGGGATGGGATGGGATGGGATGGGATGGGATGGGATGGGATGGGATGGGATGGGATGGGGTCCAGACACATAACCTCTTGTATGTACCAGTTCAAAAATGTGGGAAAAAATGGCATTTTTGGTTGACTAAGGAGGAGCCTTGGTCATTCTGCAGTATTAGCAGGGACAAATTTGGTATTTTAGGAGATTCTCCCACCAATGCACATGGGAATCAGGGTGGGATTTAGGTCACTGAGAAGCAGAACCTTCCATCATCCTGACAAGCAGGAGTTTGGCCCAGTCAGGGCACTGGCAGAACACTGGGATGTGGTGGCAGTTTGCTGTGGACAAACTTAATCCCTGTGGGGATGAATTTCCATGGATAGCCCTGCAGTTCTTGAGCAAGACTGAGGGAATTTCCAAGGAACATCTCTGCAAATTCTGCCCAAGATTGGCAGGCAAGCACTGCTGGGAATGAGCTCATTTAGCCAGGATCTGGGGAGGATGCTAAACAGGAGAGATGTTAATATTTTTAGAGCTGTTTATTTACATTTTCTGAGAGTCCCAAATTTTGCAGAGATTAAATTAAAAACATAATTGGTATAATTGCTTTTGAACCAGGCATTAATTATCATCTCTGCTTCCTTCTGGAATCCCTGGAGATTCACAACAGCCCCTTCTCAAAGCCCAGCCCACAGCCTCTATCAGGAGATGCTTCCCTCTGTAATTCCCCACCAGATGTGCCACCACCCAAGGAGAGGGTTTGTGGCTCCATTCCAGGGTGGCCTGGCTCAGACAGCTGGATTTGTTTGGAGAAGGGCCCCAGATCCCTGCCGGGAACCTCCTGGCACTGAAACCTGCCCTGGGCACGTGGGAGTGCCGAGCTGTGGTCCTGGCAGTGCCAGGAATAGGAGGGGACTGGGGGAAAACCATCCCTGAGGATGGACAGGGCACAGCCCACAGCTCCTGTGGCTTTAGAGAAGGTTACCCTGGAGGGGCACAGCCGTGCCACTTTTTGCTTCTGTCTCCCACCTTCAAGTTACAGTGCAATGAGCTCTCCTTTCCTCCTGGTTTATCTCACCTTCCTGCAGCAGGGACTGTTCCCTGTGCTGGGTTTGGCATGTGGAAGCCCAGGTCCTGCTCAGGCTGCACCCTGGCATTGCTGCTTGTTCATCCAGGTTGGGCTCTCCTTGCTGCTCACCCTCCTCTGCTCTCTAAATCAGAGGAAATCAGCAAGGAAACAAGAACCAGGCTGAACTCAGACCTGGCTTTACACGCTGCTTATTCCTTGGAACTTGCTATAGATTCACACCAGAGGTGGATAAAGGATGGTGTCTTGGTCCTTTCTGTCAGATAAAGCCAGAGTTCAGGAATTAGATTAAAACTTTCTTGGGCTGCCAATGAAAGACTATGAAAAAAAGAAAGGGAATGGGTGAGATCAATGAGCCTGGCAAGATGACACGCTGGAGAACTTCAAGGTCTGAGCAAAAACCTACCAGTGCAGCTCAAATGACAGAGAAATATTCAGAAATCTGCAAAGCAGCCACAGCCTCCAGAGCAGAGAAACCATTAGTGGAAGCAAGAGGTAACGAAGGAAGGAGGGAGAGGAGCTCATTGACCCCAGAGCTCAAATCAATTGGGGAATTCAGGATCCTCTGTGGCTGGCTTCCCTCATCCTCACATGCACTCTGGGCTCTGAGAAATATTTCATCAAAACCTAGCATCATTCTCCTGCCTCTTTCAGCTCTTTGGGCGGGAAGTTGAAGCATTTGGAAGAAATTTGAAAGATCTAACAGAAAATACTTTTGGGTCTAAATTGTGTCTCCAGAGAAATTTTCAATGGACTACTTCCATTGTATTTGCAGGGAATGTCCTGATGAAGGCAGGAATGATGCATCTGACTCCATGAAGAGCTAATTTTAGTTTTTGACTCCAGAAGGCTAATTTATTACTTTATAATACTATATTATATTAGAGAATACTGTACTAAACTATACTAAAAAATACAGAAGGGATACTTACTGAATGTTAAAAAGATGATAATGAAAACTCCTGACTCTTTCCAGAGTCCCAACACAGCTTGGCCCTGATTGGCCAAAGAGAGAAAACAACTCCCAGCAGAATGCAATGAAACAATCACCTGTGGGTAAACAATCCCCAAACACATTCCAAAGCAGCAAAACACAGGAGAAGCAAATGAGATCAGAATTGGTTTCCTTTTCTCCGAGGTTTCTCAGCTTCCCAGGAGAAAAAGGGTGAAAGGATTTTTTCAGAGAATGTGAATGCCACACCAGATCTTGCTGCAATTAGAATGAAGATTAAATCCACCCTGCCACCCACCCTGCCACGCAGCCAAAGGGGTTTGGTGTAATTTGGAGGCTGTTTGAGCCCAAGGACTGGCACCAGAAGCTCCAGACACAGCAGCCCAGGGAGCTGTGAGGCCAGCCAGTGTTGGTGGCTCCCTGGGGGCCGGGAGCTCCATCAATAGTGAAGAAAGGCTGATTAAAATGACAGATGAACCAAATGCATCCTTTGCCTGCCTCTAAATAGTTCCTGAGTCTGTTTTAAGTGGCATTGACCTATGGTTATGGCATGAGCAGAGGGCTCTGGTGCCTAGTTCAGAAGAGTCATGTTTCTGAATTAAGGCTTTTCTATTTTGATTGTGGTTTTCTGCTGAGAATTGGATTTCAGAGGCCTTGCTGGGGTCAAAAGCAGATATTGTTTCCATTACTTCAGAATGCAATAAATATTTTCCCTGTGAAATCTCTTGCCTTCCATCTCTATGTGTTAAAAAGACCATTCCAGCAGAATTTTAATTACCCCGAATACTTGGTGTTATTTGAAAAATAGGATGACAGAAGAAATGTCAGGAGCAAAATGTGAAAAAGGAACTGTAATTGCAATATTTTATGTGTTGAATTTAGTCCAAAAAAAAATAGCCTGATAGGGAAAAATTGTTCTACAACATCATAATTGATGTGATGGAGTGAGGTGCTGAGGTTCATATCAGAATAAAACCTGAGACAAAGCCACAGTTCTTCAGGTTTTCATCCCTCAACATCAGCCAAAAGCCAGGCAATGCTGCCATGCTTGGACAGACATCCCTGTTTGTGCAATGTGGTGACTGAGGGGCTTCACATCAGGGCCTGCCCCAGCATTTCCTTCAGCCTTTCTGCAGCATTTCCCATGCAGATGCAATTTGCACATTTAACATGCATTGAAACTGGGATCTGGACAATTTGGGCTGGATTTGGTCATTATGAGCTGGGAAACATAAGCTCCAAAATGTAAAATTGGATTTGGATTGTCCCTGCAGGCCACAAGAGCAGGTTGTGCCATCGAAACCCACTCAGCTGTGCCCTGCCTGGATGAGAGGGACAGACAGACAAGGGCTGTCTGTCAGCCACCAGAGGATTTTCCTTCTCATGGTTACCTTGGGTGCACATGCCCAGAGGAGAGTCCTGTGCTGCTGAGAGCACCAGGTTACCCCTGACAGGTTGGGTGGGGAGGGAAGGCAAGGACAAGGCAGGAGGGTGATTGCAGGATCTGCATCAGGGAGGGCCCTCCATATCCTCTGAGAGGAAAACTGGATGCTGACAGTCTGGTCAGGGAGAAAGTCAGATAAACTCTCCCAGGCATTGTTCTGAGGGAGCTTTGAGAAAGCTCAGAGAAAGAATTAAAATAATCTTTAATCTTTGCAGCTGGTGTTTTGAACTTGTTGTTTACTTGTAAGATGTGTACAAGAAGGGTGCTCCTCATTAGCCAGTGAGGTGAGGGGTGTTGATTGAGGACCAATCAGGTCCAGCTTTCTTGGAACAGTCCATAAAAGAATGTGATATTTAATAAACTTCACTTCTGAGGAGACCTTGGAGTCTGTGTTGCTTCATTCAGCTGTCCCTGATACAACAGAGACAGAAAACAAATGTCCAGCTCTGTCCCCGTGCAGAGGAGGAACCAGAGGATGTACCTGCCTCACCATGCATGTTTAACATGCTTTGGAAGTGGGGTCTGGACAATGGGGGCTGGATCTGGCCATTATGAGCTGGAATAAACAAGCTCCTAATGTGAGCACTGCAGGTGCTCACAGCACTCGTGCCCAGCTCACTCTGCTGCTCTGTGTAATTTGGATATGACAGAGTGAATGCAGGAAATCTGCTCTAAATGCCCCCCTGGACTGAGGGATGATGAAAATTGTAGATTTGCTGTACCATCAGGGTTAATGGAGTCTGTTTGCTCCAGCTCTGTATCTGATTTCTCCTTTGACTCCTAATGCCAGTGGATGAGGGGGGAATGCTCCTGATGGATGCTCCCAGGGAGGTGCAGCACAGCAGGCCTTGAGACCAAAACAGGGAGGGTTCTGAAGTCCCCACTGCTATAAATTCAACTGGAAATAATGAGAAATGAGCATCAAACTGCAGAGTGGGCTGAGGAATGTTTCCTGGATGAGGTGTTTATGCAAAATATTCCATTGAGGGCTGTGTGTGGTCATGGAGGGCACCTGCCTGCAGGAGGGGGAAAGTGCTTTGTTTTGATTTGAAAAGGTGGGATCATGGATTGAGAGCAGCCCTGGACTGTGTCTCATCAAAGGCCCTGTGGAATTAACAAGACATGCAAATGTATGCAAATTCTGCATTTAAACATAGAGGATTTAAACATGCTAATTAAATGCATATTAATTTTGTCAACAGACACAATGTCTGATCCGTAGCAAAGGCATCTCCATTCTTTTGATATAGGGAAGGGTTTGTGTGAGCTTTACAGAGACAGAAGTGGGAAATGGTGGGGCAGATGGGAGCTCAGGTCCCAGCAGAGGCTGGGAAAGGTGTGAGCAGAGAGCATGAACGGACAATGACACAGAAATACATCTCTTCATACACCAGGAGGTGCTGACAGAAAGGCTGCAAAACTCCTGAAATCTTACAATTCTTCCATGCCGTGAGAGTGTGAAAGTGAAACCATCCAGCCCCATGGGGATGGACCAGGGGGGGATCTCAGGGGTGACAAGGGCTTGATGCTGCAGCTGCCAGCAGGGACCCCTTACCTGGCTATGACAAAGAGCACACAGCTGACCCCCAGGTAGGCCAGCAGGATGTACATCCAGATGTCAGGAGAGAGAGGGTTGAGGAAGGAGAACACGCTGGGGTTGGTCCCGTTGGGCTTCCTGTAGAGGATGCTGACGCCCAGGGTCATGAAGGGCTTGGAGAAGTCAATGGCTTTCTCCCGGACGTGAGTGATGGTCAGAGGAGCCACAGCCAGGTCAGCTTTCTGCAGAGAGGGGAGGAACACAGGCAGGGAGAAAGGAGGAGTCACAAACCAAGGTGTTTCCATCCCCTTGGAGACACCACAGCTCTCACACGGCAGAAACGGGCCAAGGACCCCCAGAGTGCAGCCCTGGGCTTTCCCCCTGCTGTTGCACGTGTGGTACACATTTGGTGTGAAGTACAGATGTTGGGGTACAGTGTTTGCTGTGAAGAACAGATGTTGGGGGTAGAGTGTTTGCTGTGAAGTACAGATGTTGGGGTTCAGTATTTGCTGTGAAGAACAGATGTTGGGGGTAGAGTGTTTGCTGTGAAGTACAGATGTTGGGGTACAGTGTTTGCTGTGAAGTACAGATGTTGGGGCACAGTGCTGTGAAATACAGATGTTGGGATACAGTGTTTGCAGTGAAATACAGATGTTGGGGTAACAGTGTTCACTGTAAAATACAGATGTTGGGGGTAGAGTGTTTGCTGTGAAGTACAGATGTTGGGGTAACAGTGTTCACTGTAAAATACAGATGTTGGAGGTAGAGTGTTTTCTGTGAAATACAGATGTTGGGGTTCAGTGTTTGCTGTGAAATACAGATGTTGTGGGTACAGTGCTGTGAAATACAGATGTTGGGGTTCAGTATTTGCTGTGAAGAACAGATGTTGGGGTAACAGTGTTTTCTGTGAAATACAGATGTGGGTACAGTGTTTGCTGTGGAGTACAGATGTTGGGGGTACAATATTCACTGTAAAATACAGCACAACCAAATGGAGGCATTACAGCCTCACCAGCTTCTGCCCCAATGTGATGAACTCTCCTGAAACGGTCAGAAAAATCAGATTTTGCAGAGTTCTAAAGTGTCAGTGGCCCTTGTCTTGCTTGCTCCTTGCCACAAGACTCTACACCAGCAAGTAGGCTGCGTGCAGAGCCTGCTGTTGGCAGCAGTGGTTTGTTGCTGTCGTTGTTGTCCTTCCTTTCATTTGTTGTTGCTCTGCCTTTCACACTGATGCAAGAGGAGAGGAGGGTGTGGATGGAGCTGCAGGGAGCCATGCTGTGGCAGCCTGAGCTAAAAGGTTCAATTTCTTTTTCCTCAGTCATTTCATGGTGCAGCCTGAGGGGCTCAGACTCAGGCAGGAATGCTCAGTGCCTGTGGGTGGGAGGGAGGTGTGCAGGTGAGACCCTCTGAGCAAACTCTGTTTGATGAAGGACTCCTCAGCCCATCCTGCTGGAGTGCTCTGAGCTCCATGGAGAATTTCAGCTGAGCATATTCCTAATCCTGACAGCTTGTACGAAGTGTGCTTGTTTCCATTATTTCTAATTATTTACTAATTTCTGTGTTAATTCAACGAGCAGCCACATTCACCCTCTTTCTGTTGGTTAAGAGCTGCATCCATTCCTCTCACTAAACATTCATCCAGGTTCTTAAAAGCCACAAGTAAACACATCCAAGGTTTCCTCAATATCACCCTCCTTGCCTGAGCTTTGCAAATCATTCTTTGGGATTGTGAACTTCCAAGGAAACACAGACACATAAATTACAGCTCTGAAGTTGAGCAGAACCTCCTCCCCATGCCAGGAGCCCGGGCAAGATTTATTTAACATCTGGTTCTGAAAATTAAAATTCTAAATTACCCATGAGTGATAATTACCTTGAGATACAGTAGATTTGTCATTATTCATGGACTTTAAATCAATACTGGCTGGAACATACTTTGCTTCAGCAGGAACTGGAGGAACGAGAGCAGATCCCTGGCCATTGTGCTAAAGGTTTCATTTGACCTTGCCAATCTGTGATCAAGTCAGTGCAATATTTATAAATAGAGGAATCTAGGTCTTCTACTGAAGGAAGAGTCTCTAAATGAGCTTTTTTTCCATTTACAAGTGTGTGTGTGTGTAAGGGACCCCCTCCAAAGAGTGCAGCCTTAGAGCTCCTGAACAGAGGCCTTCAGGAATTATGTAACAAGGGTAAAAATGATGTGGTTTTGTTCTAACATGGCTCTCCAGCTGCTCCCTGGTTTCCTTTCCTTCTCACTTTCCAGATGGAAATTCATTTTTACATCAGAGCTCATTTCAGTCACTGGCATTTGTCAAAACCTGTGGAAAATGGGGACAATGTTTTCCCACCGAGCCCATTGTGCCAGTTGTGGTGACATGGGCAGAAGCTGAAGGGGGTTGGAGGTGGCACTGGTGGCTGCCCAGCCTGAGCTGGGGATGTTCTGCACCCTAGGGACCATCCTGGCAGCTTTGGAGCTTGGCTGCTCCCACCACCTCACAGCACACCTGGAAATTTTGGCTTAGTGCTCCACACAGTCACAAGGCAGAAATGGCAAAAGAAATGCAGCATTTTCCCTCCTCCATCACTTCTGTGTGGGTGTCCTGACTCACCAGGGAAAGGCAAGGAAGATGTTGAAGGATTTGGCTATGGGTTTTTTCTGAAGGAGGCAGCAAATGTTCTGTGGTCAGAGCTCACTGGCAATGGCCAGGCTGAGGGATCCTCAGCCAAATTTGTCAGAACAATACAGTGAGCTAAAGAACAGCCTGGAGTTTGTGCTTTGCCACGGAAAATGAAGAGAGAGAGCTCTGCATGGATGCCCAGGGATCCAACTGCTTTTAGCACAGAAATAAAATTTTACTGTGTGGCTCCAGCAGCTCCTGTGATGTGCTCCCAGCCCTGTGTCCTTGCAGGGAATGTCACATTCAGGCAGGACAGAGCAGGGGTTCTGGAGCCTGGGCTGGGGTATGTTCTGAGCAATTAGAGGCAGCACAGGGCTGCACTTCCACATCCTTTTTATCAATGCAGATTTTTCTGAAGGTGGCCTCTAATTAAGGCTTTGCTGACAGAGAGGATCTAAATCAAACCCACCAAGGGTGAAGCTTTGATTTGTCGTGCTCTGACATTCCAAACTGGGCAGTCAATTACCAGACTCTGGCTGCTTCCCTTACTCAGCCCTGGCTCTTGTGCTGTTGCACAGTCAGGTGGGTTTTATTAAAGATGAGGAATTAGAGCAAGTGCCAGTGGCTTAGAGACCCTTGTCCAGCAAAACCACTTAAGCCTACACCTCTGTTTTACTGGAGCTCACACGTCTTCCAAGTCTTGTGCCTGTTCTTAAGTGTTCTGCTGAATTGAGGCCAAAAAGATGAATTCTGCCAAGGCACATCAAACACAGACACTTCTCTAACACACCTCCAAGGGTTTGGATCTCCTCATTCACCCAGTTCCAGCATTTCACTTGGCTGGAACAGCTGTGAGTTCAGCACTGGGTGTTCAGCACAGGGATGATCGTATTTGCTGCAGGGAGATTTGGTTTTCATCAGAAAATGCCAATTCTTATCTCCAAGTTCTCACTTATCAGGGAGATGTGGCCTGTGGGTCAGGACAGCTCTTGTGCAGCCGTGGTCACTGTGGGGATCCTGCAGTGCCTGCCCTCAGCCAGAGCCAAGCTGCAGGCAGTGGCTGGTCATGGAGGAGCCCACCAACAGCATAAGCACCAAGATAAATATTTATTCAGGAAAAGAAGCTGCCTCTGTGCTTATTTTGCCAATCTGCGTTAGGTATTTACATAAACTAATCATGTGTGCGTTGCCTGAGAGACAGAAATAGTGTGTGTGTGTGTGTTTTACTGATTTAATTGTTACCCAGGTCTGGCACTGTCATCCCTCGGTGTCTCTTGCCACTGCCAGCACTGGGGCTTCTGCCTTGGGCCCTGTCTCTGCTCCCTGCTCTCCTTGCTTGGTTGCTGTGCCCTGCTCCTGCTCCATTCTCAGGTTGCTGGGGTTGAGATGACCCTGAGGTATCAGAAAGTCTCTTGATTTATTATTTTATGATATATATTATATTAAAACTATACTAAAAGAATAGAAGAAAGGATTTAATCAGAAGGCTGGCTAAGAGTAGAATAAGAAAGAATGATAACAAAGGTTTGTGGCTCAGCTCTCTGTCCGAGCCAGCTGGGCTGTGATTGGCCATTAATGAGAAACAACCACATGAGCCCAATCCCAGATCCCCCTGTTGCATTCCACAGCAGCAGATAACCATTGGTTACATTTTGTTCCTGAGGCCTCTCAGCTTCTCAGGAGGAAAACTCCTAAGGAAAGGATTTTTCATAAAAGATGGCTGTGACACCATCCTGTCCCTAACACTGAGATCCTGCATTGTCTAAACAAAAGGTGGAAGACACATCCAATTAAATTGTTTTCTCCCTATCCTTGTCCCAGTGACATCAAATGAAGCCCCAGTTCATGACAAGTGAGGTAAAACATCCACCAGTGCAGGAGAGTTAATGGGGAGCTGGCAGTGTGGTGCCACTTGTATTTCTGCCAGAATTTACTGTCAGAAAATGCCCACTTATTGTGGAATTGTTAAATCAGCTGTCAGGAATAGTCCCTAAGGATGGATATTACAAGTCCTCCACAGTTGCCATTGGCAGGGATTTCCATCAGAAACCCCAGTATTTGCCACATCTCTTTTATTCCCACCTGAAGTTTCAGATTGAATGGCAATGTGATGTGCACTGTCGTGGCAGAAGACAAGTTTTATTTGTGAACAAGTTTGTGCAAAATGTCCAGAACAACTCATTCTGCTGGTTTTATGGGATTCTGCCCACAAACAATAGGGAAGATTTGCAGGCATTGCTTTGCCAGACAACTGGAATTTATAAATCAGAACGGATGGGCCACGGTGTGCAGTGGAGCTTTGCTTGTATCAGTAATAATTTCTATGAATAAACATCAATAGCAGTTCACTGTTGCTGAAAGGAGGAGGTTTGGCAGTTGTCAGGCTCCCTGTTTGCTATGAATAAAGGGCTCAGGAGCTTCTCTGCATCACCTGGGTTCCTCAGACCTCCCTGAATACCTGAGTTCAGCTCTCTTGGCCCTTCTGATCAAGGCTCCTCTGCGGGAATGGCCAGAGGGGTGACAATAAGCAGTAGGCTGAGGTTACTTCTCCAGGGAATGAACTGAACTCCTCAAAACAGGGGCTTTTTGTGTTGAGGACGAGCAGCAGATGAAAGGCAGCAGGGCAGGGCTGTTGCATGAGGCTGCATGGGGCTGTTGTCTCTGGATCTGCTACTGGGGACCTGTCAGAGACAGGGTCGTGCTGTGGCTGCTCTGATTGCTGTTGCTTTTCCTGTTTATGCTTAAGGCCAGACTAGAAACACAGGGATTTTACAAAGGATCATAGCCTGAGGCATCCCTGCCTGTGGCCAGGCACGTCTGGATCAGAGGCAGAGGAGGGGGAGGATTCGTGACTGCAGCAAGCCCAGAGTGCTCACTGTGTAAACACCTGTCCCAGCATGTGATTCACCCTTGGGGTGCCAACTTTTGGGCATTCACCCCTTTGGTGGCAGCACCTTTGTCCCCCAGACACTGCTGTCATGCACCTGCCAAGGCCACCCTCGCCCAGCTCCTCTGATGCCATCTCCAGCCCAGGGGACAGGTGCCCCTTGCTTTGCCCATCTCCTCCTCTCCAAATTTCAGCCTCAGCTGAGTTGGCTGATTCCTGGCATGCAGAATCTGCTGCTTCCTGCTACTCAGAATCTGCTGCTTCCACATCCCCCAGGCCCTCTCAGGAACAATAATCACCATTTTAGCCTCTCACCTCACCCCAGGAGCGCCCCCTGCTCTGCCCAGGTCATTCAGGGAGCCCACACCAGCTCAGCCCACCTGTGTCACAGCAGTCCAGGGGGCTAAGTGGGTCTTCAGCAATGCAAAGGCTTTCTGCCCTGAATCAATCCTGACCTGGCTATTTGGACCTCACAAAATCCTGCCTGCTTTATGCTCCCACCTGAATGATTCCAATTTGTTTATGAGAAGGAGGCACAGAGGAACACCAGCACAGATATCACACTCTGGATGTGGGCAGCCCTGCTTTCAGGGCTGAACACAGAGGAAAACCAGCTGAACACAGAGGAAAGGCAGCTCAGATATCAAACTCTGGATGTGGGCAGCCCTGCTTTCAGGGCTGAACACAGAGGAAAACCAGCTGAACACAGAGGAAAGGCAGCTCAGATATCAAACTCTGGATGTGGGCAGCCCTGTTTTCATCACCACCACTTGCTTTGAATGCTGTCTCTAACACTTTTCCTCCTGGGTGTGAAATAAGCTCGCTCTGGCCTGTTGCAGTGCCCATGGGTTGTGCCTTTCCCCACACCAGGGGAAGATGCTGCTGAGGAAGGGCCCATCTGGCTGCAATTCCACTTCTGAAGGCTTTACATAAACACTGCTATAAAAAGCAATGGCATGCAGATAAAGGAGCTAATGGCTTCATGTGGGGCCTGGGCAGTGTCCCTGCAGGCACAAGCTCAGCCATGCAGGACAGAGCACAGAGCTGCATCTCAGAGTTAACAACACAGCATGCAAGAAGAGGAGGTTTGGCCCTTTCCTGCTGCTGTGTGTTGATTGGCTTTTTTTTAGATAGTTACCCAAGAAATGCTATAATGCAGGTTTGACCACGAATTTTGGGTTATTTAATGAGATTGCTCCTCAAACCTCCTTCTTGTCTATCTCAGGTAGCTGACCATAGCTTTGGGAATGGCTGAAGCCTCCTGAAAGTCCTGTGGTGACTTGCAGGACACTGGAAGTGGCATGGTTTGGCCTGAATGATTGGCTTCTGTTCCCTTGGGAGGGGTTTGTTCCTTGTGAGCCCTGCAGTGCAGAGAGAGCTCCAGAGGCTGCTCCCAGTGGCAATTGAGCTCCTGAGCTCAATCCCAGCAGTGAGAGAGCTCCAGAGGCTGCTCCCAGCACTGAGAGAGCTCCAGAGGCTGCTCCCAGCAGTGAATGAGCTCCAGAGGCTGCTCCCAGCAGTGGGAGAGCTCCAGAGCCCATTCTCAGCAATGAGAGAGCTCCAGAGGCTGCTCCCAGCACTGAGAGAGCTCCAGAGGCTGCTCCCAGCAGTGAATGAGCTCCAGAGGCTGCTCCCAGCAGTGAATGAGCTCCAGAGGCTGCTCCCAGCACTGAGAGAGCTCCAGAGCCCATTCTCAGCAGTGAGTGAGCTCCAGGGGCTGCTCCCAGCACTGAGAGAGCTCCAGAGGCTGCTCCCAGCAGCAGGGCCAGGCAGAGGAGCCGTGTCCCGGGGGGCTCTGCCAAGGGGCACAGCTGCCACTCGGTGTCAGCTCTGATCTGTGTCACTCACATCACTCGGAGCAGCAGAGCTTCCACTGGGACACTGCCACTCATCGAACTCGGCGGGGCTGTTGTGTAAGAGGCTCTAAAATCTGTGCTTTGAGCTGCACGGAGTTTTCCAGAAGGAGAAGCACCAAGGCAGGTTTGCAGAGCTCCCCCATGAGATGGAGTCCTGCTCCCCAGGGCTGTCCTTGCCTGCCCTTGCTGCTCTCCTGCTCCCTGGGCCAGGCCAGCCCGGGGCTGCAGCGCTTGTCACAAACTGATTAAGCATCACTCTGTCCCTATAAAGGGACATAATCATGATCATCTGCATTTTACAGATGGAGGAAGCAGGGCACAGAAGCAACTTGTCCAATGTCATTTAGGGCAGAGAGAGCAGATCTGGAAGCCCAGCCCAGCTCCTGAGCCACTCATCAGTCCCAGCCAGTGCTTGACTCTCCACACACCACAGTGACTCACCCAGCAAACTCATTCTTCTCCCATGAATGGTAAGAACATCACAGCTCTGCAGGGGATTATTTTTGTGTCTTTGCTGCCTGGGCTCTGGGTTCAGAATGTAGCCAGGACCTGGAGGTGGTCAAGGGCTGCCCCACTTGAGAAGGATTCTCAGGAGGAGAGCTCTCTGCGCTGCCTGCACTGCTGCCTGTGCTGCAGGGAGCAGCATTCTTTTTGTCCTTAGCTTTACTTCCAGAGGCCTTCTCTGGGAATCAGATATTCATAAAAACACCAGCTTTCCTCACCTCCATAACTGGGCCCTTGGGATCACAGGATGTGCTGGAGGCAAGATATCTAATTAGCAAACTGAGCAAGCTCTGGCCGCGAGTGGCGGTTTCAGAGGTGGCGACGCTTTGGCGGCTGTGGGAGCAAAGCTGCTGCTCCAACAGGTTCCCTGGGGCTTAAAGGGCTCCTGGAAATGGCCATGGAAGGAGAAGCACAGCTGCTGTGTGGCAGAGGGAGCTCTGTGTCCCAGGAGATTTTAGTAAATAAGTTGCTTTTACGGAAAATAAAAAATGAAACTGTCCAGGGCACACGTGCTCCCTCAGTCTGGATGTCTCCTCTGGGCTGGGCTGTGTCTGGGACATGCCTGGACTCCCCAGGCTGCATTGGCGCTGTGCCCTTGCCTGTGCTTGTCCTTGGGGGTGAGAGCAGCTCATGCTGCCAGCCCAGGACAGCCCATGTGCCCTGGACCCAGGGGAAGCCTCTGCCCTCTCCACACACCCAGCCTGTGTCCCACTGTGGGACAGGCCTGGAGCCACCAGGCCCATTTCTGTGCTGGGAAAACAGCCCTTTTCAGGAATTGCAAATTAATATTTGGAAGAGACAGACACAGGGATATTCTGGCAAGCAGTGTGACAAGGAGCCAAGCAGGGTCAGGAGCTCGCTGTGGGTATTCTGGGACAGTGAGAAATTCACCTTTCCCACCCCAGAGAGCCAGCCCAGGGACGTTGGGAGGGATGAAAGTTTGACAAGAAAGTCTCACAGATATGTGTGCTTAGCAGAAAGATTTTTGAATGTAGAATCTGATGAAGGAATAGAAATGAAAGCAAGTTTTGATATAGAAGAAAAGAATTGCTGAGCCAGTCTTACTGGATAAACCAAGGAGGCAAAGGGTGTGTTAGTTAGAGGGGGTTTTTATGGCTTAGAGCAAAGGATAAACCCATCCCAAACAAGAAGATGTTTTTACCAAGCAGAAAGATAGCACAGGCAAACAAGTCAACAGATGTTGCAAGTAAAAAAAGTCTCAGAATTTTCCACTGCAAAAAAAACTGAAAAACAACTTCTAGCTTAAACTGTAATGTACTAACTTTTAGTGATTGGAGAATAGTGACATAAGTATGGTAATTACAGTAGTTATGATAGGCTATAGATAAAAGTTCAGGTATAGATTGGTTCTACTGTATTAAGATGCCCAGCAAAGAAAAGTATAGAATGCATTGTAACCAAAAGAAAAGTAAATAATGCATTGTAACCTAAACCAAAGGGTCTCCAGGCCTGCCTGCAGCTGGAGCTGACAGCTGTGGGCACAGCTCTGTCACTCACAACCCTGGATTGCTGTAATGTCTTGGATGTACTAAACTGCATTTTGGAGAGCAGCCTGGAGTCCCACATCTCTCATTTCAGCTCTTACAGTGGCACCCAACGTGAGGCACCATTAGTAAGAGTCTGAATGAGGGATGTGGGTCTCCAGGCCTGCCTGCAGCTGGAGCTGACAGCTGTAGGCACAGGCTCTGCCACTCACAACCCTGGACTGCTGTAACATCTTGGCTGTAACAAACTGCATTTTGGAGAGCAGTCCTGCATCTCTCATTCAGGCTCTTACAGTGGTGGGCACAGCCTGGCACAGCCAACCCTCCCCAGCCACGCAGGGGCTCACTCACGTGGTCGATGAGCTCCTTGATCATGCCATTCCACTGGCCCTTCTCATCCTGGGCCCCGTATTTGCCGTCCTCCACCAGGCGGATCTCGTAGGAGAAGCCCAGGATGATGGCCAGCTCCTTCAGGAGGTCGATGCAGTAGCCCTCAAAGCGGTCGTTGCCGAACAGCGCCGTGTCAGATTTACGGAACATCACAAAGGGCTCCTCCTGCACAGGGAGAGCAAAAATTCCCAGTTCAGGGTCAGCTGGAGGCAAGGCCACCTCTGCAGGTCAGCCCGAGCCGCCAGGCAGCGGCTCTCCAGGCAGGGCTGGCACTGTGACATGTTGGGAATAAATTAACTTTGCACAGCGCATCAGCTAATTAGCAACCTTGTTTACCCCACAAAATTTAATTTTGTCTCTTCTGAGCAGCCAACTGTTTTCCATTTGGTAGGATTTCAGGGAGAAAAATAACCATTTCATGCTCTGAAAATGAAGTGTTAGAAACAGCAAAAGAGGGGGAGGACAAACTCACCCCCGCGCCCTGCACACGGCACCTGCCATTCACCACAGGCTGGTGGGGGAAATTCAGGGTGAGGGGGCTGTGCATGGCTGGGGCCACCCCAAAACCTCCCCACTGAGCTCACTCTGTGCTGGCACTGCCTGATGGACACTGCCCTGCTTCTGGCCAGGGAAACTTTGTGCTGTGTGCTGCACTTCTGGCTGTCTGAGAGAGCTGGGGGTGTGTGAGCCACAGCAGAGCTCCAGCACAGGGGACAGGAGCTAAAGCACCTGTGGATCCCTCCCCTCGAGCAGGGGCTGGCAGGTGGAGTTGAAACGGACACACAGAGAACTCCAGCATCCTTTGGTGCCTCTCAGGCTTGGGCAGCCACCGAGGACGAGCAACACTGGGGAGTCTGAGGATAAAACGTGTGGAGGACAGATGGAAATGGAAAAGGTGGTGGGCAGCAGGCAAGAGCTGCAAGGCAAGAGGAGGTGAGGTACCTCCAGCCAGTCCCTGGCTCAAACTGGGGGTGTCTGCAGGGCTCCTGTCCTTGCTGTGGGGTGGCCAGAGAGGGAGGGTGAGGGAGGGCTGAGCTTTGTGCTGGAAAACGCCTCCTGTGATTTTGCCCAGGCATGGGGGGGCGTGAAGAGGTGGGAGGGCAGGTCTGGAGCACTCATTACAGCCCTGTTACAGTGCCTGGTTTGGGGTGGGGTGCTCTGAGGAGAGGGCTCAGGTGGGGCTGTGGAGGCTGCTGGTGCTTGTCTCTGCCCACCTGCCAGCCTCCAGCTCTGCCCTGGGGCTCTGTGCTCCCACGGAGGGGCAGAGGGTGCTCCTTTGCCCCAGCAGCAGGGTCAGGAGGGGACGTGGCAGCACACAGAGCCCCATTTGCAGAGTTCTAAGGCCCAGCTGATCACATCACGCCCATGGAGTTTAGCTTGGCACGCGCAGCTCGGCTCAATCCTGCGCTCCCCCGCCGCCTCCTCAGCTTTCTGCTCTGGAATTAGTGCTTTGTTTGTGAATCAGCTGAATCTATGGATCTCGATATAAATCCATGGCTCCAGAGCAGCCATAAAGCACTATTAATTTTGGGAAGTGCTGCAGGGATTACATACATATTTAACAGCCGAAGCACTGAACATTAGGACGCCGCTCGCTTCAGTAATGTATCTCCAGGTCTCAAACATTTCCTAGGGGGTAATTCTGAACTCTGTGAACCACTTATTCACGGACTATTTCACAATTTATTACTGAAAATAGCCAGACATCCAATTCACAAGCTCTCTCAGTTTGCTAATCGATTTCTCAGTGAAGGTGCCCTCAATTTCATAACTTCACAGTTCCCATATTGCTTGGGGAGAGCGGCACTGGCTGCTGGGGTAATATTTCTCTTCCAACAAGTCACTGCAATATGAGCAAAAGGGGAAAAAATAGCCTTTCATGCTTTTTCTTTTAAAGGCTCCTCCTATGGCTCTTCTCTCGTCATTTACAGCAGTGCAGAACTACAAAGGGGTGTTGCAAATGCAAATAACATCCAGGGCTCTATTTTATGTTCCAGACTCCAGCACACGCAGCGCAATCACTGCAGAACTCAGGTCTGAGCACATCCTCCTCCCCTGGGCACAGGGATCCAGGACAGCCCTGGTTCCATGGTGGAAGCCCCGTGGCACGTGTGCAGGCCCATGGAGTGGCACAATTAATGGGAACTGATCTCACCCCATGCCTTATGTAATTCCTACGTGCTTGCAGAGCTTGAGATGGAAATGTTGCCTGAAAAAAGCCTGTGAAAGGCAGATGGCTGACAGTCCCCTCCTGGCTCCATCATTTTGCATTATGCCATGGCCTTTGAGGTGTGGTGGGAACCATGGCCTGGACCCAGACAATTCCACAGCCCTGGAAATGTTTAATGGGAAAAAATGTCATGTGGTGGATGGGAAGTTCGTTAGGAGGAGCGGCTGATTTGCAAGGAAAGCTGCTGCAGCATCTGTCTTTGGCTTACGTTCAGCTCCCACCCTGCTAACCCCTTGCTGAGGGATACAAGACCTTTGGTTCCAGCCCTTCTGCCCTAGACCAGGTGTCCCCTGTCTCTGTTCCCCTCTGGGCACCTTGGTCCCGTTCCTTTTATGATACAAATCCACGCTGTATCGAGTCCCATCCTTTTGAAAGGCACTGGGGTGCTGTGAGCTTTCAGAGCCATTGGGGATCCCTGGGATATCCCTGGGGATGTGGGGAGGGACAGTGGCAGGCTGGCAGTGCCCTACCAGCACCGTGGTGACAATCAGAGATCTGTTGCTCAGCGAGTCCGTGACGTTGGGCCCTCGTCCTTTGGAGATTTCTGTGATGTTCAAACCATCTGAAGGGCTCCATGCTCCAACCTGAGAGGAAGCAAAGCAACAGAGTGAACCCCCCCATCTCCAATTCCTCAATCTCTACTGCATTCCTTAATCCCTGCCTTGCATTCCTCACTTGCTCCCAGCATCCTACTGGCCTGGAAAAGAGAATTTTTTTTTTTTTTTTTGTTTGCTTCCTTCTTCAGCAAACAGCAGCAAAACTGGAATTACCATGAATTAACCCTTCAGCTGCAGGTCAGTCCATGTTCCATATGTGACATATGTTCCATATGTGACACATGTTCCACAGTCCCTGTGCTGCTGCAGTGGATGGAGACTGGGAGCTGGAATTTAGGGGATGAATGAATGAACAATTTGCAAAGGCACCGGACAGAGCAACAATCAAACCACACTAAAGAGTCAAATCTGGGCAAGGATAAAGCACAACAAAAGAAAAATAACCACAAATCGGAGTCCATTTGCTTTCTTTTCCATTTCCCCACCAATTTGCTTTGGTGGGGAGGATTAAAAAGGGCTCGAGCAGGTCTGCAGATCCCTGATAGGGCCCATTCCTGCTCTCTGTGCCGTGGCAAATCAGCTGGAGGTTTCCAACACCTCTCTAGGCAAGGCCCTGGGCCCCCCTTTGGGAAATCCCTGCAATAGAGGGGCCTCAATCCTGGCTGCAAACCCGGAGGAGGGGGTGGCACAGGCACATCAGCTCTATTTCAGGTGCTCTGTTTTCTCAAGCTGTCAAATGTAATAAATTATTAGACTTCAATGAGGTCTATTGATCCAGAAATGGCAAAGCATGTCTCTGTTTAAGGAAGTCATCTGGGCGAGGCTAAGCCTGTTAACCTGATCTCCACGGCGCAGGGGAGGCTTTGGGACAAACTTTGAAGGCAGGAGTGGCTAAAGGACTGTGACAGAGAGATAAAATGTCAGGAAAGCTGCAGGGATGTGGGAGTGCTGCCAGCAAATGGAGCAGGGTGGCCACAGAGCCAGCCTGGCAGTGAGAAAAAAACAAACCCCACCTGGAAATGGGAGCAGAACGATCCATCTGTAGGGTCAAACTGCAAGGTGGGACTCGGAGAGAAGCCAAAGGCAGGCAGCTCAATCCACCAGGGAGCCAGCAGCTTCCCATCTTTTATTTATTGCTGTTTTTAAGATTCTTCAGCCTCTCCAGCAGTCCAAGGGGAGAACTTGGTTTTACTGCATCCCCAAAAAGAGACTTTGTAATGAGCAATGCTGCCTGGCAAAAAAAAATTGTCATAAATTCTGGAAGAGTTTCCGTGAACTTTGTGAAAGGTTTTAAATATTTCAGGTAAAACCGAAGCGATCCCCCATCTCTGCCTTGGATCACACAACAGCTGCAATGTCAAAAATTGTTATTATTGTGGATGGGAAAAAAGCAAGCCTGAGAGGCCCCAGTTTGCTGCACTGCAGCCCCAATCACTTCTGCCTTGCTACGTTTTCTTTAAGAAAATTAAATGCACGGCACTTAAGGCCGAATTAATCAGTTTAAAATATTAAAAAAGGAAGAAAAAGGAAAAAGTGCTTTAAGAGAACTGTGTGAGTCAGATAGTCAAACTATATGTAATTAGGATTTGGTAATACTCCTGTAATCCCTGGAACATCCAGGAGGTATGAGGATCAGGGGGTTCAATCCTAAAGCTCAACAAACATAAGCTGTGATACATAAAGCACAATCCAGCTGGGATTTGTTTGTAGTTTGGTGTTTTGTTAGTTCAGATTAACTATTGACAGAATTCTGGCTTCAACAGAGATTTGACATCGATACTTTAAAACCCCTCTGGAGCTGACACGAAGCTTTCAGAAGAATAATGGTGGGAACTGTGAAATCTCTGAATTATTGGAGACAAAAGTTGATGGGGTGTGCAGGGGACACGTCGAGGTTTGGCAGCTTCCAGTGGGCTTGATGTGACAGAGAACTGCAATAACTCCAGCTGGTGCCAGCTCTGCTCAGCCCACCTGAGAGGTGTTGGTTTGACAGGTGATTCTGTGGCTGTGCTTAAACATTTGGATTCATGTGGTACAAAAAGCTGGAATGTTTTCTATTATCCGCCCAACACAGCTCTCCAGCAGCGCCTCGGTGCTGCTAAACTTCAAAAAGATGTCTTGTTATTTTTGGGTTATGCTCTATAAACAAAATATTTTGTAAGGAAATAAGGTTGCAAAGGTCAGCTGCTGCTCAGTTCTTGCAAGGCACCTTCCCCAGCTCTGTCCTGCCTCCTTTCTTAACCAGCCAGACTGAAGGTCACGGTGTTGATTTGAAACCTTTCCTTTATTCCTTATTTGACACCAAAATCTCCCCAGCAGGAGAGGGCTGTGGTGACCTTGAGCTGTGTTACCTGAGGCACAGAGCTGCTGCTGTGGTGGGGAAATGTGACTGCCATTCATCTCAAATCCCAGGAAAGCCAAATGGTGAGGAAAGGGGGACGTGGCACGGGGGCCTCCCCTCCAAACAGAGGATGGATCCACGGCTGCCTCCAGCCCGGGGGCTGCCTCCCTGTGCTGAGTGATTAATTCCCTGGACAAGTCCCCTGTGCTCTCAGGCCATGCACAGGTAATTGAAATCCCTCCCTGCCACCCCAGCCAGGTGTCCTGTGGGTTCAGAACCTGTCCCCCTGCCCAGAGGGACAGAGCCAGGCTGCCACAGGCACCTGGTACCTGTCTCGAAGCAGACTCTGCTCTAGAAAGGGCCTTGCTGCCCTGCCAAATTCCTCCTGTACAGGTGATAGACACCTGTAGCAGGACAGGGACACAGAGCTGCCCACAGAGTAGTCAGAATCATGGAATTTCCTGGGAATCACAGCTCCCTGTGCTCTGGCCGCTTGCTGCTCTGTTTGTCATCAGCTGATCTCACCTTGAAACCTGCATTCTAAGGGCTTTAAGGCTCTGTGTGTTGCCTTTTTATTTTAAGTTTGCTTTTTTTAAGTAATTGAAGGGAAGGAAATTAAGTCCCCAGGCACACCTGGGATCAGATTTGCACATCAGCATGGTTTTACTGTGCCCAGAGGAGATCTGCACTAATTTGGAGGACCTAAGGCTGCAGCTTTCATGCTCTCGACCCTCATGACACCCCCCAGCCAGACAGGCAAGGCCACACTTCTCTTTTTTCCTTATTGTCCCTTAGGTAATAAACAAAATACCCAGTGTATCATCCTGCAGATTCCAGGTTGTAATAAACTGGGGCTGTTCCCAGCCTTGGGCAATTTCATAGTGGGAAATGACTGCAGATGATGATCTCCAGGGCTGTGGTCTCCTGAGAGAAGAACTGAGAGTTTGTGAGCCAGGCCAGCAAGAGGGAGTGGGACAGGCATCATTCCTGCCTGCTTAGGGCAGGGAGGGGTTAATGGATGCTCAGAAAGTTTCTTTTGCCTCCACTATCCCAGGAAAAGTGCCACAAGCACTTCTGCAATCTGTAATCCCACGCACTGGCTTCAGGGCGAGTGAGTCATGGTTGAGCATGGAAAAGGATCTGAGAAATCCCACAAAGTGAATATCCTTTTATATAAACCCCAGAAACCTGGAATCAATACAGCACCAACCATCTCTCTGTTGCTGAGCACCGGCGTTATCCTCAGCCACATGCAGATAAAACAAACCCTGCCTACCTTTTCAAGGCCGTCTTCTTTGAGACTGATGATATCCAAATCAAAATCTGTCCGTAAACCACTGGTTTTATTAAAGACAATGCGTCCCGTTAATCCTTCCCATTGGGCCTGTGGAAGGGAGAAAAAGTAGCAGGGCTGTTACTCAGTATCATAAATAATCTTTTGCCCTCCGCTGTATGTTCTTTTAATTAGTCCTTATGCTGATTCTTTCTCCCTAAAGAGCCTGATTAATTAATAATCCCTCTGCTGCTGCTCAGACTGCAGACGGAGCTGGAGATTTCCTTCCCTCTCTTGCAGTCCTTGCTACAATTTCTGTTCGCACCTTTTGTGCTCACCAGCTGTTGCAGGACGTGATGACTCAGTAGAAAACGACTTGCATTTATCACAGCATCCTTGTGAGCTGCCTTCATCCTTGTGGTGCTGATAAACACCGGCTCTGGGGCAGCTCCAGCCAGGAGAAATCCCTTTGTGCTCCAACTTGCTGCTGCTTCCAAGGTGTGTGGAAGCTTAAATGTTGGGGATGCTTCCCTCTGTCCTTCCAGAGGGAGACTGGAGCAGAAGAGGCCAAGAATGTGTTCATGCAAGCAAGATCTGAGGTTTGGAAACAGGCACAGGAGTCTGGGGCCATGTGCTGCTGGTGCCCTGCTTCAGTTTTTGGCAGCATAAGGATGGGAAGGTGCTCACTGGGACTGGGGACATCCCATTCCCAGAGATTTTTCAGTGCTTGGCTGACTGAGGTCCTGAACAACCTGGTCTGACTGGGACCAGGAGCAGGAGCTTGGGGTGAAGATGTCTCAATTCAATTCCACAAAAAAACCCCATGTTTGAAATTTGGAAAGAAATTTGATTTCTTTCCCACTGCAGCACCCTAGAATGAATCTCTCTGGTGCTGTGTGCCAGCAGAGCAGGAGCTGGGGGACAGTGAGGCGCCCAATGCCTGGGGACAGAGCTGGGTGTGCTGTGACATTGTCCTGAGGAGGATGCTCCTGCAGGAATGCCAGGCTGCTGCTCAGCATCACATCCCAGCAGTGGGGAGCTGAGCCTGGGGATCTCTCCCCTGAGCAGCCCCGTGCAGGCTGCTCACTGAGAAATGTGTTTATTTTATGGGTGGGGGAGCTTGAAATATTCCAGTGTGATCAAGGTGGCACGATGCATTCTCAGGGGGAGTAACTGGCGTTTCTCCCAGTAAACACGCTCCTCTGGCTCTCCCTCATTAATTCCTGAGGAGCAGTGACAGCCTGCTCCCAGCCTTGCCACCCTGGACTCCTGGGGAGGCTGGTGTTTGCTCATTTGGGCGTGCAGGTGGTTTGCCTGTGGGATGTGCAGCCCTCGGAGCCCCCCGGGAGCCGGGGAAACGCGGAATGTTTGACGAGCCCAGCTGGAGCAGACACAGCTGCAGTGCTGAGCCCTGCAGCTCCCGCGGGGCTGATGCCTTTCTGGGCTACCTAAAAACAGAGGCCAGACAAAATTAAGGCAATAAAATGCAGTTATATTTTTTGAAGGGTCTTCAGGTACATTTTGGGCAGATGAAACCCCCCCACAAGGGGCTACACCCAAAGAATGGATGACGACAGGTTTTCACATTTTATAAGTTTGGTCCATTTGCCTGTTGGGGGTTCATCTCCCAACTACAGCTTCAGCTAATGAAGTCATTGACCCCAAGTTTTCTCCCCCCCCAACTCACTTTTGTTTTACATTTTTTCAAGGCCTGAGGCAGTGAGGTGTCCTTGATTGCCAGGCCTGCAGAGGAATTGTTGTGTCTGCCCAAAATGGGAAATATGTCACAGACATACTTTATGAAAAATCCTTTCATTAGGATCTTTTCTCCTGAGAAGCTGAGAAGCTTCAGCTTCTCCATGTTTTGCTGCTTTGGAATGTGATTTGGAGAATTGTTCACCCAGCATGTGAAATTGTTTTTACTTGATGACCAATGACAGCCACCTGTGTTGAGGCAGTCACAAGATTTTATTATCATTCCTTTTCTATTCTTTGCTAGCCTTCTGATAAAATCCTTTCTTCTATTCTTTTAGTATAGTTTTAATATATCATTTTCTTTTAATATAATATGTATCATAAAATAATAAATCAGCCTTCTGAAACACGGAGTCAAGATTCTCATCTCTTCCCTGGTCCTGGGACCACCACAGCAGCTCACAGTGCATATGGAGTTTAGAGTTCTACACTGAAGAACTGCAGGACTACAAATAGATGAATAAAAGCTATAAAATAGATATAAAAGCTACAATCCTAAGGCATCAGTGGGAGCACTGAGGGACTGCACAACTCCCGGTCCAGGGAGTTTTCTAACGCTGCACCTACCAATCCTCCACTACCTACCCCTGGGAACCTGCTCCTCATGGCGGGGGGAAATAATGCTTATAGTCAAACAGAACCCACGTTTTTACCTCTTTTATGAAGTTCATGAAGCGGCCTCCGAACCTCCAGGCCTTGTGGCGGTGGCACTGCAGGGAGTTGACGGTCATCTGCGGCGCGCGCTGGTAGCACACGGACACCACGTGCACCGCGTCGTACAGCAGGGCAGCGTCTGTCTAAAGGGAAGGGGGACAGCGTCGGTGGCTCGCCGTGTGAAAAACGCCCATTTTTGTGATTGGCTTTTGGCAAATATTCAAGTGAATATCGTATGTGTTGTGTTAGGAAGTGATGCTGTGTTAATTCTCTTTAGCGGTGCGTTAAATGTAGTTTTGGGTTATGACAAAATGTTAAAATAGGAACTGTGCGATGCAGGATACTTTTTTTTTTTAAAAAAAAAGGACTCGTACTGTGACAGCAGTCACAGGACACCTAAATCTTTCAGAGAAAGAGAATTTATTGCTCCATTATCAGGAGAAACGAACTTCTTCCCGCCTCGCTCGGGCAGGACGACACTGTTAGGATTATGAGGAAGAAGCTGACATTGCCCAGACAGCATCCTGTGTTTGAATGGAATTTATGCATCATGGATGAGATGTAGGAATATGCAACAGGCTGTTGCTTTTAAGGGTTAATCCTCTGTTAACGTGGCTCCTTTTTCAGTCTTATTTTGCCCAGAAAAAGGTACCCGGACTGTCCATAACTCTTTGTTTTTATTGTCTCATATTGTCCTAATTCAAATTGTCCAAATTATTATTACTCTAATTGTATTACTATTTTTATAACCATTAAACTTCTAAAATTTTAAAAACAAATTATTGGCTTTTTTCACAGTAAGAAAAGGTGGAACCTGCTCTGAGTTACCCCTGCCAGTCCCAGGGTTTCTCTGCCTGTGCTCCCTGATGGTTCCTTGGTTGTTTAGATCAAAAGCTCAGGGTTTTGTCTAAAATCAGCGATTCTGGAAGTGCCGTTTGTCTGTTCGGGTTGTTTCTTGCACATTTCCTGCTGTGGTGTCAAAGAGGGAGGCAACGGCTTCTAAATGTGGAAGGTAGTAACAGAGTTTTCTTAATATCGAGTCTGTTTTGTCTGAGTGTAAAAAAAACTATATGAGAACATATTTTCTACACTATTTTATACATGGGAAAATAAGAAACAGAGATGTTTGTGGGCACACAGTTTTCCAAAAATGACACAAGCTGTCACCAAAATCAGGACCTCATGGCTTTGTAACATATTCTAGCATTTCAGTGATCTGAACTAGGGAGAACTTTTTTCCCCCATATAATGTGATGATTTTAGATTCAATTTGAGATGCCCCATCTTACATCCAAACACTGATCAAGAGAATTGGATTTATTTCTCACTCTGATGTGGTAAGACCTCCTAGTGAAAATACATTATTTGCTGGCTTCACGGAGCCACGAAACAGATGTGAGTGTAGCAGCAGCGTAATAAACCACAATAAAACAAAATAATACAGCAAATAACTGAGCAAACATCTCACAGGACGTAGCCATGGAGAAAATCCCCCAGCCTTGGCAGCCATCCCTGTGACCTTCCCTTCCCTCAGCAACCAAGCATGAAGAGCAGGAGCCCCACCTGCATCTGTGGGCGAGTATGGACCACAGCAGGGACAGCTTTGGGAATTTGGGGCTGGAGGAAAGGGGGGCAAGGATATGTCCATGCAATTTCATGGTGAATTACAGACTGTAATGCCCAGCTGAGTCCAGGGCCCCAGTGTACAGACACCTGGCAAAGAGGAATCAAAGGCAGGATCCCTCTGAGAGAGCAAAGAGGGGATGGGGACCGAGCTGTGCTGCAGGCACAGTGGGGCTCAGCCTGGGGCGAGGTAGGAGCCTGCAGGAGAGTGGGGGTCTCTCCCCTAACAACAAACACAGCAGCAGGCATCTGAGGAGCCACTTCAAGGTGAAAGTCTGGGAGGCTTTGCCACTTTCTGGCAGATCTAAAGGGAAGGGAGGAGGGAGGCAGTCAACAGTTCTGGGGGTCGGAGACAGCCTGGCAGGGAAGACAGATGGGCGAGCAGGTGCTGTACCTTCCCAGCAGTAACTCAGCAGAGCAGAGCTGCCATCAGGCCCTAAAAGGAGCCATCAAAGCTGCAGCTCAGCCCATCTCTGCCCATTGCTTTGGCTCTTTCTTCCATCTCAATCTCAGCAAAGTGCCTGGTCCAGCCTGGCTGTATGCTGTGCTGCCAGCCCTGGGTGCTGGTGTCCCTTTGCTCTTGGGGCTGAGAGCAAAGCCAAAGGGGCTTTGAGGGCTCAAAGCTGGAGTTCTTTGGGACACATCCTGGCTACCTGTCTGGTGACAATCTGGCTACCTGTCTGGTAGCAGTCTCTTGGCAGCTGGGCCCAAGCAGGAGCTTTACCACAGCAATGGGGTGTGGAGTTCACCCCAGACTTTGAGGGACAATTGTTAAAGAACCTGTGTCCCTCTGCTCTTGGGGGCAGCTAGAGCTCTTTGGGACACATCCTGGCTACCTACCTTGTCTGGTGGCAATCTGTTGGTGGCTGACCCCACAGCAGTGGGGTGTGGGCCTCACCCCAGACTTTGAGGGACAGTTGTTAAAGAATTCATGTCCCTTTGCTCTCAGGGACAGCTGGGCCCCTTTGGGACATGTCCTGGCTTGTCTGGTGACAATCTGTTGGCAGCTGGCCCCACAGCAGTGGGGTGAATGTTTCACCCCAGACTTTGAGGAACAGCTGTTAAAGAATGCAAGAAAGCACCTCAGAGCAGATACCTGGGATGAGTTGTTACTGGTACAAAAACCAATAAGAGTAGCATTTAGGCCTCAATGACTGTTCCTGCCTTCCTGCCCTGCTTCCCAGACCCTTGTGCCCTGTTTGAACTGCCCGTACCATCATCACACCATCCAGGAGCCCCAGCTCGGCCTTGGGCGCCGACTGCAGCCTCTCCATGGACCACTTCTCGATGATGGAGGACACGTGGGGGTTCTCCACGTTGAGGATCCGGAATCCGGTCAGGTTCACCCCAGAGTAGCGATATGGTTCTAGGTCTAATGCATAAAGATCCTTAAAAGAGAGAAACCGGTTTTAAACATTTTGCTTAGCTTTGTTTTGTTTGAGTTTTCTGCGTCGGTCGGCGTGTCTGTGTTTGGAGCGAGACAGCGGAGCCCACAGGAGGTGGGAGGGAGTACAGTGTCACAGACATCTTTCATGGAAAATCCTTTCCTTAGGATTTTTCCTCCTGAGAAGCTGAGAGGCCTCAGGAACAAAATGTAACCAATGGTTATCTGCTGCTGTGGAATGCAACAGGTGCATCTGGGATTGGGCTCATGTGGCTGTTTCTAATTAATGGCAAATCACAGCCCAGCTGGCTCAGACAGAGAGTCGAGCCACAAGCCTTTGTTATTATTCTTTCTTATTCTATTCTTAGCCAGCCTTCTGATGAAATCCTTTCTTCTATTCTTTTAGGATAGTTTTAATATAATATATATCATAAAATAATTAATCAAGCCTTCTGAAACATGGAGTCAGATCCTCGTCTCTTCCCTCATCCTAAGATCCCTGTGAGCACAGTCACAGCACAGATCCCTCAGGAATTCAGAGGATTCTCAGAGGATTGTGCTGCCTGCTGCCGTCAGTGGCTGCTTGCAGAGGCCTGGAGGTGTTGGTGCAATTTGGGCGCTGTATGTGCAGATTCCCCCACACACAGCAGAAGGGAACTCCTACCAAAGAGCCAAAGAACCTGCTCTCAGCATGAAAGAGAGTGGATTGTGGGGAGAAAACCTGCCTGTGACCCTAGAAAAAGAGACTTGTGACCCAGGGAGGGGGGACAAGGCCGAGTTTCTGTGTCTGGAGCTCCCATGGGCCTCTCCACAGAGGATTTGCTGGCAGTGCTGAGGCCCACAGGGTGCTGGGGATGACAGAGTCACTCTGAATGCAAAACACCAATTTGCAGACTATCAAAGAGGAACTAAGACGCATTTCTTGACATTCTGGCCAGCCTACACAGTCTGCAGATGAATGAGGGTGCCCTTTATAGGATGTGAAAAGCAGAGCCAGGCAGTGCTCAGCTCTGCTGGCTGCCAGCCTGCCAGCATGGCTTGGCAAGGGGCACTGGGGATACTGGGGGCACTGGGGAAGCACTGCTGTGGGGCAGCTCTTGGCTGTCCACGTGTCTGAATATCAGCTTCAGTGCTGAGGAAGGAGTTTTGGGTTAGACAGCACATCAGGAGCAGGTGGCAGCTGATCTGCTCCCCAAAGCCAGCTCACCCAAGGGGGGAGTGAGGGAGTGTGGTGAGATGGCAGTCAGGGGTGAACCATTTGTTGGATGGGATATATTTCATCAGCATTTATCCTGAACAACTTCTGCAAGGGTTTCACGGCAGTTTAAAGCCGGGGAGGCGGAAAGGCAACGCCACGAGTCTGCAATGGAGCGTGGGGGTGAATATGTGACACTCCCTGCTCTCACAGGGGCTTCTCAAAAATGAGCTTCAGTATGGGAGGAGATGCTGGGGCTGTGCTGGGGCTGTTCTGTGCTGTGTGCTGGGGCTGTTCTGTGCTCTGTGCTGTGTGCTGGGGCTGTTCTGTGCTCTGTGGCTGTGCCTGTTCTGTGCTGTGTGGTGGGGCTGTTCTGTGTTCTGTGCTTTGTGCTGGGGCTGTTCTGTGCTGTATAATGGGGCTGTTCTGTGCTCTGTGCTGGGGCTGTCCTGTGCTGTATAATGGGGCTGTTCTGTGCTCTGTGCTGGGGCTGTTCTGTGCTGTGTGATGGGGCTGTTCTGTGCTGTGGCTGGAGCTATTCTGTGCTGTGGCTGTGCCTGTTCTGTGCTGTGTGCTGGGGCTGTTCTGTGCTATGTGATGGGGCTGTTCTGTGTTCTGTGCTGTGTGCTGGGGCTGTTCTGTGCTGTGGCTGTGCCTGTTCTGTGCTATGTGGCTGTGCCTGTTCTGTGCTATGTGGCTGTGCCTGTTCTGTGCTCTGTGCTGGGGCTGTGCTGGTGGGACACAGCCACACTCTGGGGCCTCCCATCTGCAGCCCCCATCTGCCCACAGGGGGCTGGCAAAGTCCCATATGTGCTGCCCTAAGCAAAGCAGGACAGCAGCACCACTTGCCAGCAACCGAGGCATCATTCTCTGTGGGGGAGTGAGGGTTCTTATGGCTGTTTTGCTTTAATAAGCTTTGGGGGTTTGATCTTTTCTGTAAGCCTGGCCCCAGCCTCTGCAGCCCCAGGGCTCACTGCTGATGGATGCAGTGCTCAAAGCTGCAGGTGCAGCAGGGACCAAATCATTAATCACCCTGCAATGGCAGTTGGGACTTGGGTTTTTGGGCTGTTTTTTAACCCTGAAAAATTGCAAGTGCAAACCTGCACGTTCTGTTAAAGGGCACTGTGAAGAACAGGCCACAATGTTGACTTTTAAATGACTTAAGGGAGCTAAGGGCAAATACAGTGGTTTGACCTCAGACAGGTGCTCGTGTCTCTGGCTGGGAGTGGGGACAGCAGTTCTGTGCCTGACCTGCTGGAATGGGTCTGTTTTTCTCAGGATTCATTTTTAATCAAACACTTCAGTTTGTATTCCAGAAATTGTTGTGAGGAAATAATTTTTGGTTGCAAAATCCGATGATTTTCCCCTCAGAATGTGACTGGGTGAGACAAATCGGATCCCTGAGCTCCAGCCCTCATGGTCTCTGCTGCCCATCTGCCAAACCAGCAGCCCTGGCCACCTCTCAGATCCCACTGGTATTTTGGGTGCTGTCCCTGCCCTGCTGCTCCCCACTGACCCTTCCTTTCACCAAGTTCCTATAGAAACCAACCTCCCATCAGATCCCTCTTTGGTTCCAGTTTAAATCTCAGCTGCAGCCTGATTTATCACCTCCTGGAATCAGAGGATAATCCAGAACACCAGCTGAGTGTCAGGACGTGGGGAGGTGTGGATGGGACTCATCAGATCAGTTTCTTCTGGATTTTCTGCTCCTGCACAGCCACAAATTGAAACATCTGGTTCTATTTTCCACCTCATCTACATTCCCTTTCACTCATTATTTTCTGTACTGCAGATTAATTCTCCCCTGCACCCTTAATTTTGCTCTCAGTGCTCCTGTGATGCTCTCCCCCTTCCCCAGTTTGCCCAGTTTGGGCTCTTTGGTGGTGGCAGCAGTGCTGGGGACTGATCCTCAGTGATGCCACATCCTCAGAGGGAGGCTGGAAAAGTGGTCCAGGAAGGGCATCCCATGGGTGAGGTGTCCCCACAGCTCTGCCCTGGGAGCTGGCAGGGCTTGGCTGTGGCTCCAAAGCCCCATTTTACACACTGCTGAGTCTTTGTTGGTTTTTCTCGTTGCAATTTTGCATTATCTCACTTCATAAATGTCGAAGAATTAGCAGACTCAAATATTGAACAAAACAGGGAAAAGTGTTAAGGTATAACTGAGTCTATGCGTAGGAATGTCAGGGTACAAGAGTTTCACCAGGGTTTTGAAAAGTGTTGATAGAGGTATAGTTCCATCTCCAGAAAAAGGCTTCATTTTCTACCAAAAAAATGAAAAATATAGAAATTGCAAAAATACTTTCTGTAATATTGGCTTAAAACATGGAGTATTAAAAGAATAAATAAAATAAAATACTTTCATCCAGAAAGAAGAGGGACAGAGATGATACCAAACATAATTTTTTTAAAAAAAGGTTACTTTTTGCTCCCCAATAAGATTATAACACCTGGTTTCCCATGTTCTGTGTTGAGTGCAAAAGGAAAGACCCTTTCTACTTCACCAGAACGTCGCATTTGGACCAGCATTTTCCACGTGTTCTGAGACTAAACCTGCAATGCAGCTTTTACACCTGCATAGCTCACCCAAAGCCCCCACAAGGGTGGAGATCTGGGGTGTTCCCTGAAGGGCTTTGGGTGTAAAATCTGCATGTGACAGGGACCAGTGCTCATCAGACATCCTCGTCCTGTGGTGGAAAAGGCTGATGGGGCTCTTCTTGCTGGAGTCAGTGAACTGTAGTCGTGCTGCCTAGCGAAATGTTGAAGCATTTCATGCCAAGTGTTGATACACTGTGCTCAGTATTGACTGGGGACCTTTTAGAAACATTCAGTATAACATAATAGACTAATTCATTAGCACCCCATGGGTCTCGTACTGGGGAAGCTGAAGCACAGGCATTGCAAGCTAGGAAAACATTGCCTTAAGGAATGACAGATTAAAATATCTTTCCCATGATATAACTGTTATTTCAGGAAAGTGGCATTAATTGTGATTGCTTATCTATTAATTTATTATAATTCCTCTTTTCCCACCTCCAGGCTGTACCTACACATGAAATGTACTCCAGGCTCAGCTGGGGCTGATTAATAGGAGGTTATCTGGGAAATGCTTAAAGCTGCCTGGAATAGATAATGGCAGTTGGGGTAATTAAAATGTCTTTTGCATTTGAAAAATAAATTTTGTCGTTTTTAAGGGTTAGTTTCGTCTGTTTCTTTCCCAAAGGCAAAAAAGATAAATTGGATTTTCAAAATCACACCAAATTCAACAGCAGACTAGACAATAGCATCTTAAATGGAGACAAAAGTGACCCTGCCAGGAAAGCCAAATGCCTCCCAGAGTCAGAGAGGACTGGCCCACGTTTAACAGAGTGGAGTTAATGTCAGGCTGAGCTCCCCTCCTGCAAAATAAACCTGCAGGGCTGAGGCTTGGACCACAGCAGGGCTGCTCCTGGCTCCAGAGGGGTCCTGGGTGCCCATTCCCAGCTCCTGCTGCATCAGGATCCCACCAGATCCTGGGTGGGGGCTGCAGCCTTGCACTCTCCCTGTGCTCACTGTCACTGTGTGGGGGGCTACACTGAAATCAAAGTGACTGGGAGGGGAAATAAAGCCAGAACCCTCATCTGTGCACTCCAAAGGAGGGACTGCCCCAAAATTCCTGAAATTCAGTCCCAAAATTCCCAAAATTCTGTCCCAAAACTCATGATACAGGAATGGGGAGGCATCCTGCAGAAAAAGGTGGGAATTCCCAAAATTCCCCGAATCCCCAGAATTAATTCCCAAAAATTCCCAGCATCCATGAAATTCAGTCCCAAAATTCCTGAAATTAATACCCCCAAATCCCCCAGATTCCTCATGCAAGAGAGAGGAGCCATCCTGCAGGAAAAGGTGGGACTGACAGCTCTCAGGCAGTGCTGCAGAGCAGAGGAGTTACAGCCAGGCCACTGGGGTCTGACCCTGAGCTGCAGCAGCTCCAGGCCTGTCCTCTCCTCCTGGCAGGGTCCCAGGTCTCCCCTTTTTCTTGCATTTCCCTCCCCCTGGCAGTGCAGACCAGGATCAGGCACCCATCCCACCCTCCACCTCCAGTTCCCCCCCACATCCCAGCCCTCTCAGTGTGCACAGGTTGCTTTCTGTGCTCACATCCCAATCCCCATCAGTGTGTACAAGGTGTGTGCACAGCCAGATACTTTACCAGAGTGGTGAAGATGAAGTGGTAATATTCTGTCATCATCCCCATTGCCATAGCCTTAAGAAGAGGAGGGAAAAGGGGTTAGTAAAGGGGTACAAGAACATTACAGCAGCCATGCAACATAAAACTCAGATCTTGTAGGTAAATGTGGCAGGAGACACCCAGAAACACCAGGTTTGGATTTAGGGCTGAGGCCATGGAGCAGTGAAGAAACTGGAAACACCAGGTTTGGTTCAGGACTAAGGCCATGGAGCAGTGAAGAAACTGGAAACACCAGGTTTGGATTCAGGACTGAGGCCATAGAGCAGTGAAAAAACTGGAAACACCAGGTTTGGATTCAGGACTGAGGCCATGGAGCAGTGAAGAAACTGGAAACACCAGGTTTGGGTTCAGGACTAAGGCCATGGAGCAGTGAAGAAACTGGAAACACCAAGTTTGGATTCAGGACTGAGGCCATAGAGGAGTTAAGAAACTGGAAACACCAGGTTTGGTTCAGGACTAAGGCCATGGAGCAGTTAAGCCAGGCTCATCAGCAACAGGCACATGCTCAAGAGCTGAGCTGAGCAGAGCTGTAGTCCTCAAACCATCGTGAAACCATGGCAAAGCCTCAGTGTGCAGCTGCCATGAGGGCTGGTGGCATTTCTGGGTGACACTGGGCGTCCCTGGCTGTGCCAGGGTATAGGAATGTGCCCTCTGTTGATGGAGTGACAAAACTGTCCTTTGTCCCTTTAAAAAGGAAAAAAGCCCAGAAGTTTCTCTCCTCAATTAGGTGAAAAATCTCATAGGACTTGGAGGACTTCACCTCAAACTTAAGGACAACCAATTGGACAGGAGCCTAAAAGTCCCACCTGAGCAATTTACTAGAAAAAGAAGAGAACAAAGAAACTAATTGCTTTTGTGAGTTGTTTTATCAGGAGCAAGAACCTCTTGCACCTGGCTCGGTTTTGCTCTGTAAAGAGTTTTGTTTCATTAAAACCTTTTTGTTTCCAACGCTACCACAGAAGCCATCCTGCTGATTTTATGCCTTCTAAGGTAGCTGAGCTATCTTGGGTGTGAGATAGATCTCCAAGAGCTTATAAGACCTGGCTCAAGGAGACCCATATTTCACCAGGGCATGGTGACACTTCACTCATGGGTGCAGGATCGTCCAGGGCCACAGGCTCTGTTGGCACAGCTGGGAAAGGAGGTCACCTTTCCTCCTCCAACACCAAACCATGAGCAACCTCCCAGAAACCTGTGCAGATTGACCATAAACAGCCTGTTCTGTGGTCACACATCCATGTAGTGTCTAAGAAGGCAGCTGAAAGGGTTTTGATTCCTGACATGAGTAATTGTGGGGCTCTGCATGCCCACCTTCAATCCCATCTGTGCACTGAGTTCATGGAGCTCCTGCCTCTGTCCCTCCTTCCTGAACACAACAGTCAGATCCTCACTTAGGGCCTGGTTTAGAAGTGGGTCTGTCACATTCATATTTTCTGAAAAATCCCTTCACCCAGGATTTTTCTCCTGGGAGCCTGAGAAGCCTCAGAGAAAAAGGAAAACAATAACTATCCGATTTGCTTCTCCTGTGTTTTGCTGCTTTGGAATGTGGTTGGAGATTGTTTATCCAACAGGTGGTTGTTTGATTGGTTTCATGTGAATTGTTTTGACTTAATGATCAATCAGTGCCAAGCTGTGTCAGGGCTCTGGAAAGAGTCACAAGTTTTTCATTATTATCTTTTTAGCCATCTGTAAGTAACCCTTCTGTATTCTTTAGTATAGTTTAGTTTAGTATTCTTTAGTATAGTATTCTTTATTATAATATAGTATCATAAAATAATAAATTAGCCTTCAATAAATAATAAATGAGCCTTCTGAGAACATGGAGTCAGATTCATCGTTCCTTCCTTCATTGGGGCACCCCACAAACACAATATGGGTCGGTGAAGGTGCAGGCACAAGGATGGGGAGTGGGAACATCCCCTGTCCCTCAGCTTTAGGGGATCAGGGTCCTGAGGGCCCTTGGCAGCACAGCTTGAGATTCCCTGCCAGCCCTACACACAGGATGGCTCCTGCAGATTGCTGGGATTTGCATAACTGAGCACTGGAGAGAACAGACTGTCTGGAAGCTCTTTCAGAGGACAACCATGGGCTGAAGGGGGCCTTGGCTGGATGACCATGTCCAGACCCTTCACAACGTGGGGGGAGCACGTTTCAGTCTATGAGAAAGGTGACCTTGAAAGTGGTGGCTGGTGACAGGAAGATTCCTGTGGGTTTGGCTGGGATGCTGACTGTGTGAGCATGTTTTCTGGAGAAAACACATGCAAGAGCACTTTAAAATCCCCACTGATGGGAAAGTGACTTCAAGTCCCCCCAGGAAATGTTTGCTTCCCTTGGTTTTTTTTGCTAAAATTACTAGGGCGGAATTTACCTCCGAGGAAGGAAGTGACAGTCTGAAAAGAAGTGAGATGTCAAAAAACAAGGGAAAAGAAAAGGATTGGGATTGCAAGCCGAGATATTGTGACTCCAAAGTGTGATTTCACCCCAGGTTTCCTGTTCTGGAAGTAGCTTTTGGAGAATCTGGGGGCTGTCCCTGTGGCTGTTCACCATCCTGTCCCCCAGTCTGGTCAGTTCATCAAGGGGGCTGCAGTGAAGCTCCCTCCCTCCTGCACACCCTGGTTCAAAGAGCTGAAGCAGGGAATGGCACCAGTTAGTGATGGGGAGCCAGTCTGGAGCACATAATGAGATCCCAGTTCATGTTCTACATCTGGATCACTCTGGCCATAGCTGAGGAGCCCAGAGCTGCTGTCAGAAGGAAGCTCCAGCTTCCCAGCCCTGGCAGCCTGGGGCAGGATGCATCTGGGTTTGTGGGGAAATGAATAAATGATCATCCTGGTGGATGAGCCACAGGCAGTGGCTGGGATGAGAGCAGGAGCTCTGTCAGAGCTGACAGGCACAGCTGTGCCCTGTGGAGCACAGAGGCTGCTCAGGACAGCCCGGGAACAGACCTGGAGTGACAACAAGGGACCAAAACTGAGGAAGGCTGGAGAATCTGGGGTAGGACAGGAGAGTCTCACAAGCAGGACTCACTCTGTGATAGGTCTCTACAATTATTTGTTTTCCAAGAGGACAAACTAATGGATGGTTTGATGTCTGGTCACACCAAGGGACCCAGGCTGGACCAGTAGGTGACAGTCTGGCTCATGTGGTGTTGTGCTGGCTCATGTGGTGTTACTCATGGATTACTAATCCATGCATTTTTTACTACTCCAATTTCAAAAACTGCCCAGATGATCAGTGCTGTGCTGATCATGGAACCTTGAATCCCTGGGGAGAAAGATCCTGACTAACATGACGGTGTGTGCACTGCTCATTAGAGCTGCTCAGCCAGCACAGGCTGTAGGTGCTCAAACCTTCTGTGTTTTCTGAAGATGTGCAATGAAAATCAGAGTCAAGGAGTGGAAATTTTAGCACAAGTCTTGTGACAACCTTGTTGCCATCCATGGGGGTGGCAGCAGGGCCAAGAGACTCCAGGGACTCCATCCAGCGAAATGTCTGCAGAGCTGACTGGTGTAGTGACCAAAATGTTACAAAAGGCACATAATGGCAATAAAATATTAATATTCCTGATTCTGCCATAAACAGAATGCTGGGCCTTCCTCCCTGTTTTTTTTTTCCAGTCCATTATTTGTTCTGTGCATTTTTCTTCTGCTGCTGTGAAGGGAAGCAGACTCCCCTCCTCTAGGAGATGGTTTTGCCTAGCTCGTATTTTCAGTGGTAAAGAAATGAAAGTGGCACCTCTAGGCATACATTTCTTGCTACAGGTAGACAAGTGAGGAAAATACGAGGTTTTTACACCTCTTAGTCTTCAGCAGATGCAGGTGACCTGCAGATCATGGTGCACTGCTCTGAACCTGCCTGATGTTACACACCAGAGTGGCCAGGAATGCAGAGAGCAGTCAGGCTGTGGTTTGGGTTCATGCAACTTCCCAGAATCTGAAAATATACTAGTATTTCCCTGAGTAAAAATACACTGTCTTTTATTGCTAAGCTGAAATCTGTGGCTTCAGGTCCTGACAAAACCCCAACACACACACAAACCCAGCCAGAAGGACTTAGAGAGACTTGTCTCCCCTAGTCCCCCCTCTCCTCCATCTTCCTCACTCTGCACCAGCGGTGATGAGCTGAGCAGATGGCACAATAAACTATAATAAACTGCATAATAAGTGAGCAGCACCAAACACAACCAGAACGGGAAAATAACTGGCAGGAGACAATGAGCCCCTTCTATTGCTTCCCATAATAATCCCTCCCAGGCTTTCCAAGTTCTCTGAGCACTTCCCTTCATTTTGCATCAAGCAGGCTGCAGGGGAAGGCTCTTGCCTTGTGCTTGCTTTCTCATCCCTTCAGGGATTTATTTAATCTGTGTGGTGGTGTTGTGCTGGGCTGATAGGAGCAACACTTCCACCAGCTGGTTTTTAGCATCTCTGTGAGAGCCTTTTCCTCTGCCTCATATTAACCCTGAAACCCAAAGGCACTTGGGAATGAGGAGGAGCTGGGGTGAGCAGCAAGAATTCCAGTGGAGGAAGAAAGGAGGGAGCCCAAAAGAATGGAAAATCACTGACATCTGGCTTAAAGTCCAAGAATTGCAGACGCTGCTGGGGAAGGGACAGAGGATGCAGTCCCTCCTGGCTGGGAGAGCCAGCTTGAATGAAGGGAGAAGGGGGAAGAGGGAAGAAGGCTGGGGCTGTGCAGCTGCAGAGAGAGCCACAGAATTGTCCAGCACCAGCCTGGACTGGGTGCTGCATTCAGCACAGCCCCTTCTCTTCCTGTAACATTTATTTGTTCTCACCCACAGCCAATTCTTCAAATTTTTCAGTGAAAACACCATTTTCTGTAGAAATCCAGCAGTGTCCTTGGAGGATGGACATGCTGTAGCTTTTAGTGTGGCTGTGGATTGCAGCCCAAGGGAAAGCTGCACCCAGGATGGTGCCACTCTTCACCATGGCCACCCCACACCCAAGGACTCCTGGGCAGCCCCTTTGCTGTCCCGCTGGCCCCCTGCTCACCTGCTTGAGGATCTGAGCTGCCATCAGGTGGCTGCAGTCGAAGATGATGCGGAATTCCCGGCCCCGCTTCATCTCCTTGAGCAGAGGCCGGGCGTCGTCGGTGTCCAGCGGGAGCTGGCGGATCTTCAGGCGGATGTTGTAGCGGGACGGGGCCATGATGAGCTCCTGCAGCCGTATCAGGCCTTCAGGTGTCACACAGAGACAAACCCACAGTGTTACAGGGCTGCCTTCCCCACTGCTGGGCCACAGCAGCTCAGTGCTTCCCCTGTTCTCCACAGAATGGGATCAGGGCTGACATCCATCCATCCATCATCCATCCATCCATCCATCCATCCATCCATCCATCCATCCATCATCCATCCATCATCCATCCATCCATCCATCCATCCATCATCCATCCCTCCATCCATCCATCCATCCATCCATCCATCCATCATCCATCCCTCCATCCATCCATCCATCCATCCATCCATCCATCCATCCATCCATCATCCATCCCTCCATCCATCCATCCATTCCTCCATCCATTCCTCCATCCATCCATCCATCCATCCATCCATCCATCCATCCATCCATCCATCCATTCCTCCATCCATCCATCCATCATCCATCCATCCATCATCCATCCATCATCCATCCATCCATCCATCATCCATCCATCCATCCATCCCTCCATCCATCCATCCATCCATCATCCATCCATCCATCCATCCATCCATCCATCCATCCATCCATTCCTCCATCCATTCCTCCATCCATCCATCATCCATCCATCCATCCATCCATCCATCCATCCATCCATCCATCCATCATCCATCCATCCATCCATCCATCCATCATCCATCCCTCCATCCATCCATCCATCCATCCATCCATCCATCCATCCATCCATCCATTCCCCATCTATCCCCCATCCATCCATCCATCCATCCATCCATCCATCCATCCATCCATCCATCCATCCCCCATCCATCCATCCCCCATCCATCCATCCATCCATCCATCCATCCATCCATCCATCATCCATCCCTCCATCCATCCATCCATCCATCCATCCATCCATCCATCCATCCATTCCCCATCTATCCCCCATCCATCCATCCATCCATCCATCCATCCATCCATCCATCCATCCATCCATCCCTCCTTCAAATGGCCATTGCCAAATCAAAGCCAAGGTGCCACACATCAACCATTGACCCCAGAGGAGCTGTTCTAGGACAGAATGGCTTTTCCTGGTGCTCCCCTGCCACCACTGCAGCCGGTAGAGTTGGATGGGGTCCCTGCACTGGGTAGGAAGGGGAGAACAGCAGGTTGGTCCTAACCTCACAACCTCTGGGATCACAAAAAGTTTTCTTAAGCAGATGTGCCCTTGAGAAAGGGCAGGGTGTGATATAATCAGCTGCACAACAAATTAAAATCTGCATATTTACCATGCACAGTAGCAAAAGGCAAAAATGAATATGGGCTTGGATTTATGAGTCGCGTAGATCGTAACGGTCACTTAATCACAACCCGTAACTTCCTACTACCCTCAGAATTCATTTCTGTTTCCTGCACAAGGCAAAGAGCCATGGTGGACTCAGCTGAGCAGGAATTATTGGAATCTGAGGTTGCAAGGAGAATTTCAGCAGATGCCTATTGCAAGGGGGAAGAGAGAAGCGTGTCCCCCTGCACAGAAGAAATGCATTAGAATATGCCACGAAGGGAACATACTGTGACCCACATTTGCAAAACAGGAATGTCAAACTGTGTTCTCATCAGCCCTCCCCTAAAGAAACCATTTGGTTTAGCGAAATTAGGTTGGACAGGCTATCCAATGTGGCTTTTGTTTTTTGGGGGGGTCTATATCTAGAGCTGTGCAGCACTTTGCTTTGTTTAGCCGTCAACAGCTTTCCTTACATGAAGAACTTTGCCAGCTCTGTGTTACAGAATTATCCAGAAAACAAAAAAAAACTTTCCAGAACTGCTTTTGGTTTTAGCTGGGAACTGCTCTCTCCAAGGCAGCTTTTCCGTTGTAGAGGGGCACCACAGTGCCAAAAGAGCCAGGCTGAGATGGTCACCCCATGCCAATAAACCCCTCCATGACCCTGTGCCAGCTCACGGTCCCACTTGCTGAGAGCTTTGTGAATGAAATGCTTAGAAAGCTCCCAGGGCCTCCCACAGCACTGTGTGGAACTCCTGGGGACCCATCAATGCACGGGGCATCATTTGGCTCTTGAGAGGGTGCATAGGAAAAGCTCCCCAAAGAGACCCAGGAGACAGGAAATCTCCAGGATTCCCTCTCTGAGCCCCTCTTTACCCACCTGTGCTGTCGTCGTACACCACAGTGGCTGACCTCCACTTCAGGTACTGCACCAGGTCCAGGATGGCGTGGCTCAGGGAAGCATAGTCAGGATACAGGTTGACATAGAAAGTGTCCTTGTTATCCAAAGGGTGATGCTTCCATCGGAGCTGGATGTGGGGCACTTCCAGGGCGTTGCAGATGGACTGGACAGCGTTGGTGCAGGAGCCTTGGGAAGGTCCAAATATTGCAACAACGCCCAGAGCGAGCTGGTCACAGGCTGGAGGGGGAAGGCAGGGATGTCAGCAAAGCCTGGGGGGGCTAAGCATGGGGCAGCCATGGGGGCAGCCATGGGCACAGCCCAGACACTTGTGGGCACTGACCCAGCACTGATATTGGGTAATTACAGCAGTGGTTGGGCACAGAGAGAGGATGAGTTATACCAGGTGGGTGTAGACCAGTGGGTAGAGGTGCAGAGGAGTGCCAAGCTCCTCTGAGAGAGCCTCCACCACAAAACCATCTGAAAAGGGGCTGGGTGGGGGCACAGAGGAGTGCCAAGCTCCTCTGAGAGAGCCCCCTCCACAAAACCATCTGAAAAGGGGCTGGGTGGGGGCACAGAGGAGTGCCAAGCTCCTCTGAGGGAGCCTCCTCCACAAAACCATCTGAAAAGGGACAGGGGGTCGCTGGGCTGGCTGGGAGCAGACAGCTCCCTCCTGCTGACATCCCTCCAATAGCTGCCAGCTCGGGCAGCAGGTTTCCTTTCTCCCCAGCCAGAATCAAACTCCACGAGCCCTCAGGTCACCAGCTCGCAGCCTTTGCTGTGCAGTCCCTCCCCTTCAGCAATTCAAGTGTGCTGCTGTTATCCAGTAATCAAAAGTGACTGTTGTGAAGAGAACAGAACATCCACGCGATGGATGTGAGCACTGCCAGGGATGCAGCGACACAAACACAGGCATGGCCTCCAGACCTTTGCTCAGGATTAGAGCAGACCTGAAAGGAGTTTTCTGAGGTTTCAGAGGCAAAAAAAAGGTAGTTGTTCCCCTTGTATTAAAATGCCTCTGGAAGGTCAGCTCCAGCAGGAGCTCTCATCCAGATCACTGGTGAGAGCAGGACAGAACAAGCTGCTGGTCTGGAAACCAGACCTTTCTTCTGCTGAATAAACGGCCACAAAGCTGCTCAGAAGTTTGCTCTGCTCTTACCTTTCTTAGTTGCTTCAAAGCTGTCGTGGAAGTGTATCCTCTGGATGTCATAGGTGAGGGTTGTGTTGGGCAGCAAAGTTCTGTTCCTGTTAATGATGTTGGCAGAGAATCTGAAGGCTTGCTCCTCAGCACTCATCACCTGTGTGTTGGGGCCATCTGCGTACTCAAAGATTCCTCCTGCAAGACAAAAAAAAAATCCACATTTGAGCCACAATTTCTTTCACAAACTTATGCAGCAAGGAAGAGAAAACTCTTGGAATGTTTGCAGGTGGAGCAGGGCTTGCTCGAGGACCTGTCCTGTACTGAAATGAAGATAGGAAAACTTGGGTTTCTCTTATATTCTGGTCTATGAGAATGTTCAGGGTGGCAGCTTTGTGGGGCAGTAACGGGTGGTTTAAAGTCTTGGAATATTTTTATGAGCTAGATAAGTGGCTTCCCATAAAACTTTAGGTCCAGACCATGGGAAGTGGACAGGCTTATTGCCATGATCCGTGCTCTGAGGAGTTACTGGGTACAAAACTGGCACTGCCCTCCTCTTGAAATCCTCCTGCCTCATCACCCATCTGGTCCTTGCACGGGAGACAGGCAGGGCAGTGCTGCTGATGGCTATTTTCAGTGCCATTTTCAGTCCCCTTCTCCTTTTTTATTGTTCCGCATGTTTAGTTCCCCAAGTTTTTAATTCAGACCAGCAGAGACTTCTGGATTTGCCTGCCCTACAGCTCCTCTGCTCAGTAATGCACATCTCAGATGCAGCTTTCCTGTGTTCAAAAGTTGTTAATGCCATTACACCTCCCCAAGGGCAACAAGCTCATGTCACAATGTGGCTGGGTTTCTTGGCTCTGTGTCTGTGAGTCTTGTCCTCAGTTCCCACTGACAGCCACTCTAATTGCAGTGACTTGGTGCAGGGATGGGTTATGTAATGATGTCTCCTTGTCTCTGAGATGCAGGAGCCACCCTGAGCCCCTCACAGAACCACAGGAAGACACAAACCTTGCTCATATTTTATTCAAAACTAAACCAAAATAATAAATGGATGAGCGAAAGAAGCAAGTACAATTGGTAACAGATGGTCTCAGGGTTCATTAGCAGAAGGAAAAACCTTCCTCTTCAATTTAAGATAGTCCTCAAATGTTTTCTTGTAGACAACAGATGTCTGCTAAGCCCTGCTGGCTTTCAGGCAATGCCATGAATCCTCCTCCAGCAGCCTGAGCACATTTTCTATAGTTTTGTGGCAGTTTGGTGCTGGCCAGGAGTTCCAGTTTGGCCAGAGCCAAGCTGACAGCTTGGCTGATGGCCATGCTCTGGGTGTCCTCATGGAAACGTGACCAGAGCCATGGACTGGGTGAAGCACAGGAGTGATGGTTGGAGATGTTCTCAGCAAGGAAGCAGAAGGATTTGCAAAAAGCCTCTGACTTTCTGCTCCCCTTGATCGTGACAAGTCCCTTTCCTCCTCTTCCTCTGCAGCCTTTGTGCATCCTGTCCCCAGTTGTGAAGCGAGTGTGGGAATTAATTTACATTCATAGACATAAAATAAGTTTGAGCTGTTTCCTGCGTGTCTCTGCTAGAAAAAAACCCCCAAAAAACACTGAACTCAGTGCTAATTTTGGTAATAGGCAGAAGAATAAAGAAAAAAAGAGGCTGAATGCTCATTCTGGAGTGTCATTTCAGTCTCACGTGATTTTCAGCCAGTCACTCACGGGCAGGTTTTCAATCCAGAGTGCTGAGCAGCGTAGGAAGGAGTGTAGCAGAATTGTCCACGTGCCTCATTCTCACTGGATTGTGCCAAAACATTTGGGTTTTGACTGGTGCAAAGAAAATTATTCATCCACATCAAAGTTTGCATATGCTGGCAGCTCAATTTAAGTTTCTTAGGGCAGAAGAAAGTTCATCTACGATATTAAATCAGACACAATAAACAAAACTGAAGTGAGTGTGAGATTCACCACATCTCTCTGTTCAAAGCTTCACTGTCCAGACTGTTTAGCCAGGTTTTTTTTTTTTTGCTTTCTAGCATTGTCCTGAAGTGATAACTGATAAATGTTACATTGATTATCCACTAGCTGGCATTAGCCTTTCTCCCAGCCCAGCACTTTCAAAGCTGCTTTGGAGCATGTCCTATTATGAGATAATACAGAAGGGCTGGGAATGTGGATTATTGGTGTTTGATCCTAAAGAAATTCCTGTTCCAGACATCCAGCTGGATATAATGGGCTTTTTGGCAGGAAAGAATTTTCTGTGCAGCCACCCAGCACCTTGAGCTCAGGGCCAGGCAATGAGAGAGCTGACAGGCAGCAGGGATGTGTTTCTGTGCATTTCCCACTGCTGGGAGCACAGCAGGAATACTCTGGGACATTGGGAATCTCCCACACCAGCCACAGTAATGCCCCAGCCTGGTGTTTGCTCAGAAACTGGGGAAACTGGGAGCACCTGATGGTGCTGGGAGTACTCTGGGAATGCTTTGGTGACACTGTGATGTTTTCTGAAAAATCCCTTCGCCAAGATTTTGGGAAGCTGAGAAGCCTCAGCTTCTCCCTGTTTTGTTGCTTTAGAATGTGATTTGGAGATTGCTTATCTAAACACATGAATTGTTTTTACTTAATGACCAATCACGGTCTAGCTGTGCCAGGGCTCAAGAAAGAGTCACAGGTTTTTATTATTCATTCTTGTTAAACCTTCTGATGTATCCTTTTCTCTATTATTTAGTATAGATTTAGTATAGCATTCTTTTAATATAATATATATCATAAAATAATAAATCAACCTTCTGAGAACATAGAGTCAAATTCATCTCTTCCCTCATCCTAAAAACCTCACAAAAACCACACTCTGGGAATACTGGGAGTACTCTGGGACATTGGGAATCTCCCACAGCTGCTGAGGTGCTGAGGGCAGCCAGGACATGCCCCAGCCTGGTGTTTGCTCATAAACTGGGGAGACTGGGAGCACCTGATGGTGCTGAGAGTATTCTGGGAATACTGGGAGTACTCTGGGAATACTGGGAGTACTCTGAGAATACTGGGGGTACTCTGGGACATTTGGAATCTCCCTGAGGTGCTGAGGGCAGCCATGGCATGCCCAGCCTGGTGTTTGCTCATAAACTGGGGAGACTGGGAGCCCCTGAGGTCAGATCTGAGCCTGGCACACCCCTCTGGATCCTCACGTCCCTCTTGGCTGCGCGCCGCTCCTTCAGAGATGTTCACTCCCATCATTATTTAAAGAGCCTAATAACTGGCTTGAAACAGCTGATTAATGCATAATCTTCATCATGATTACACAGCATAACTGGCATTAATTTGCAAAGCCAGCTAATTATGAAAATAATTGTTGCAGTTCTTCCATTTGAGCAAAATGGGGACGCTCAGCTCGTGGCGTTGAGAGCACGAGGGGTGTGACATCAGCTGGCTGATGGCCAGGCTGGGGCACCCCAGGGGACCCCTGAAAGCCTCAGCAGGACAGATGAAGGAGCAGGGCTGGGCAATCTGCTGCTGAGGGCTGGACAGCTGTGGGCAGCTCAGGCTGATCCCACAGAGACCTTGGGCAGAAACCTCACCTGGCTTCAGTCTCAGAGATGAGAGTCAATGGGTGTGAAAAGCTCACAACAAAAGTCTCCACTTTTATACACCTCATATCAACAAATCCCACCCAAGAGAGTTAAACTGGAGCTCCTTTAGTGCTGCTGTCCCTCTCTAAATCTATTTTGGAAGCTCGATCCCAGTCTTGGAGATCGCTGGATGCTCTGTGGTGCTCGTGGCCTTTCCCACTCTTTCCTGTCCATGCAGGTCTCAGCTCCTCATTCCTTCTTTCTTCCCCTCCCATGGCTTGGCAGAGAGATAAAAGATGGCTGTGACAAGGTCTGTCATGCTTTGTGACACCCTCCTGAGGTTCCTGAGAGGATTTGCTGCCTGATTTGTGTGTGCTGCTCCTTGACCAGTCAATAGAGCCCGAGGTCTCCCCACTGCAGCACCACACAAACTGAAGTTTATCAATTCAGGTTGACTTTGTTTGCATAGATATTTTTCTCTGGAAACCTTTTTATGCCATGCTTGGGGGGGCCTTGGGTGCAGCGGGATCTGGGACTGGGAGTCACCCTTGTAGGAGATGCCTCACACAAGCTGTTGATGAAAGCTTTCAACCCTTATCACTTATTTTACATATTTTTTGATGAAGTAATCCATTATTATATCTGACTTCTTGGATTTTAAAATCAATCCCAGGCAGGTTAAATAATTATTCAGTTGTCTTTTACTCTTAAAGCAGACTAATTGCTCCCTGGAGTATGTCAGCCAGCGTATGGGAAAACACACTAATTACAATCAGCTTCGTGTCTGACTGTTTTAGGTTATTTTATTTGATGACCTCGACATCACTGCTAAGGTGAGGAGCTTTCAAAATCTGAAATGAGATCCCAGAGCAAGTGCCTGAAACTCCCTTTGGGTCTAGACCAGAGGAGCAGCAGTGGGGCTGGGCAGGCAGAAGGAGCCTGGCCTGGCACAAGGAGAAGTTTGGCTGAAAACCACAGAGGCTCTCCCTCAGAGCAGCAGAACCTGAGCCTCTCCAGGATAAACCCTGGATCCCACAGAACACCTAAAATCCCATTGATGGCAATCAGAACAGGCCCAGCTGTGTCTGCGTCCAGCAAAACTGCCCTGCATTCTTCTGTCCCCAGGGATGGTGCTGGAAAACCTTGGGAATGGTTCCAGGAATGAGCCAGAAAGAGACCTGGACAATGTGCTGGGAACCCTCCTTCACTGCCCCGGTGATCCCAGGACATGGCTGCATGGGCTCAGTGCCAGTGCAGTTATTTTTATCTTTGTCAAGAGCTAAGTCAAGAAAGTCAAAGTATTTTAGGTTTTTATTTCTCCCCTCTTTTGCTTTTTTACCAAAACAAACAGCTTTCATTCTCAGAAAGAAAATTCCAGCAGCCCTCAGCGTGCGGTGTGATCTCTTATCTTCTACTCCTTATAAATCACGGAGTTATTTAGCTTTGAAGAACAACTATTTCTGATAACACTTTTCTCTCCCCCGCTGACAGTGTTGTTCACACATTTAGACAGCTCTGACAGCCTCTTTCCATGTGACATCCAGGAAGAAATACCTGGTTTGAGACAGCTCTTACCCAGGATGGAGCTGGCAGAGCTCCTCAGGGACACAGGAGCTCCCCTTCCCTCTCACAGCCCTTCCATGCCCAGAGCTGTGTTTTTTGTGGGTTTTTTTTCTCTGAGGTTATAAAATGTTTTTGCTGTTGCCTTCTGAGGTATGGGATTTGCCCTCTTCTGAGGACAAATCGCTCTATTTTGGGGACAGTATTAACAAATGGGCCAATGAGGACAGGTACACAGAATTAAGTGTGTACTAAATTTCCCTGAGGCAGAGAGTGGAGAATCTATGGAGAGTCTTCCTCACAGAGCTGCCTCTTTGGGAAGGCTTGGGGAACCTGACACTGCTGCTTGGCTGAGAAATCTAGTGGGGAGAATCTCACTGTCATGGCCCAGGTCCCCTGAGAGCTGCTGTTTATACAGCAGCATTATATAGAAAATGAGATAACACTGCTGGGAAGTGATAAGAAGTTCCCTGGAGCACGAGGTTGTGCCTGGGAATGGAGCTTCAGCTCCCAGAGCCTGCCCAGGCTGGGGGACTGTGGCAGTCTCAGGTGCAATAATAAGGATGCAGAGAGAGCAGGGAAATCTAGAGGGCAATAAACATCAGCAAAACAGAAAGGGAAAGCTGTTGGGGAAGATGAAACAGGAAAGCCTTATAAATATGATTGCCTGGCAAAAGATTTTGAGAATATGGAAACTCTAAGCGAGATTGAAATGAAAGCAAGCTTTGAGATCCCTGAGTTACTGAACAACTGGCAAACAATGGCATGGCCAGCTGAAGGTGATCCCCTTTTGATCAAACAATCCCCTCTGCTTGCAGACAGGCCCAAGGCTCAGAGCAGACCCTGCCAGCTTGGCAGAAGGGGCCCAAAGAGGAGTTTGTAGGGTTTCAAATGTAACCCAGTGTGGTAATGGAATGATTCTTGTAGGCTGTATGGAAATGCTGTAGGATTTGTATCTTGGACTAGATTGGGTAGTGAGAATTAGAATATTCAGCACCGAAGAAGATTTATGGTATTGTAATGGGAACTTCGCTCTCTCATCCTCTCTTTTACTCTCTCATCCTCTTTTCCACGCTCTTGCCTTCTCTCTCTTTACCCCTCTCTTTACTTCTCTCAGGCCTGCTCTGAGCTGTGGCTGGCAGCTCCCAGCAGGGCCCTGCACCCAGGCCCTTTGCAATAAACCCCAAGTTCCAGCCCTGGCTGCAGAGATCTCTGCTCTCCATCTGTTGCTACCATCCTACCCCTCGGTGCTCCTACAGAAAGCAACGACAGATTTATTCACAAGAAATCTCTCCTTGCACCTTCCCCCGAGGAGCTGCTGCAGTGAAATGCTCCAGGAATGTGTCCCAGGGAGCTGTGGCAGTGAAATGCTCCAGGAGTGTGCCCCAAGGAGCTCCTGCAGTGAAATGCTCCAGGAATGTGTCCCAAGGAGCTCCTGCAGTGAAATGCTCCACGAGTGTGCCCTAAGGAGCTGGTCCTGTGCTCAGCCCAGCACAGAGCAGAGCCCCCAGGTCTGGTGTTGATGCCAGCTGGTCCCCAGACAGAAACAACCCCACCCTATAAACTGATGAGTGAGGGAAGCAGTGCCAGGAGCTCTGGGGGCTCCCACCCTTCCAGAACCCTCATTACTCCTGGGCAGCCCTTGCTGCCAGAGAGGTGCAGTGGATCCCTGCCCCAGCCCTGTGTGTCAGAGGCAGCATCCTGGGATGTGCCCTGCAGCAGGACCACGGAGCTGCTCCACGCCAAGGCAGCGAGCACAACTTGTGAACTGATTGAGACAAACCTTCTGGGAAGGAGCTGAAAATAATTCCCGTGGCCTGTCAGTGGGTTCTGGGTTTTGACAGAGCGGCAGGATGTGAGTCCCTGTCCCCTTCAACTGCTGCTGATCATGCACTGGCCCTGTCACTTCAGCGTGGCACTGCTTAATGTGATGCAGCACAGCCACGGATCCAAAGCAATTTCAGGCTTCATCAACGCACATCACGCAAGAGAGCCCCGGCCCGGGGCTGAGCTGGCCCTGCCCACGGGAGCTCCTCGCTCTGGATGCTGATTGCTAAAAACCCAGGAGCAGGAGCTGCCTGGAATGTGGGGAGGGATTAACCTCAGAGCCGGTGTGTCTGCATCGCTCACACGCTGCTGCCTTCGCTCTGCGTCTCTTTTGTGTGAATTAAAAAGGCACCAGCCTGTCCCTGAGCTGCTCCCACCCTGGCAGCTTCCCTGGCTCTCAGGTCCAAGGCATTTCCACCTGCTTTTGCTGAGTTTCATGGGGCTGATGGAGCCCATGATGAACCTGCCCACCCAGGAGCTTTGCCCTACGATGCCCTACAGAGCAATGGAGCCAAGCAGGGACTGAGCACAGCTCCCCTGGGCTCGGGTCTGGGTGTTCCTGAGCTCCCCAGCACACCTGGCTGGATTTGCTGCTGGATATCCTTGGGAAGAGGCAGGACATGGAGCTTGAGTCCCCCGTGAGCTCAGAGGAGAGACAGGCACAGTGGGGTGGGCAGGACACTGCCCCAGTGCCCAGGAGCTTGCTGTCCCCAAATGTGACCAGGAACATTTCTATTTCAGCTGCTGTCACCCCGCATCCTGCAGCCAAACCTGAGTGGGAGCAGTCCTGCTGTCACCTCCCTGCCCCAGCCCCCCAGTCTGGTCATTCTGGGGGTGTCCCTGGGACCCCAGGGTGGCTGCTGGAGGAGCTGATGGACAGAGATGCATTCCCAGTGCCTCTGATTCCACCACACGGTGCAGCAGGAGGCAGAGCCAGGTACTTGCTGAGTAATGCCAAGGAAATGAATTCAACCAGAAAATCAGATCCACAAAGTGTGAGTGTGTCCCACGAGGAGGGATTTCCCACCTGCCAGGACAGAAATCCCATCACAGCAGGCTGAGCCATTCCCAGGAGACGGTGTCTCCTTCTTTTCTCATTTTTGTATTGAATATGCAAAATCCTATTTCATTTGCTCTGAATTAGGCACTTCATGTCACAGGGGGTGACATTCTTCTATGTATAAGCTGCTTAACAGATGAGCAGTCAAGTGGCAAAGCAATACATTATTAATGCTTCTGGTTAAATTAACTGATTAAAACCACTGGAGCTAAAATGTATGTATCAGCACTTTACTCTCACTAAATGAGGAATTAATGGAACATGGCAGGTTGTGTTTTTAATGAACAGTAGATAGGGAAGGTCTGGAAAGGTTTGTCACTGCTCCTGGGGATGACCTGTTGCATCCTCAGCTGGATGTGGCACTGCTCGTCCCCACGGGCCAGGGTGTCACCCTGATTTTTTAAGATTTTCTAAGCCTTCTGATGTTTGCATTCTTGTAAGGAACTTTCTCACACACTTTATGTGAATAACTTATTGCTTTGCATTCTTTTATGGAGGAGGAGAAATTTCATAGACTGTTGGTTTGTCCAGTGTCATTGAGAGGTGGCACTGTCACCCTCCAATCCACTGTCACTTTTGGAAACCTATAAATGTTGGAGTAGAAAATAAACTTCCCTTTTTTCACCTTGAGAACAGAAGTGTGTGCACATTGTGTTGTTTCATGTCCTCTAGTGACACCGGGGCATGGCCAGCACAGAACAGAACAGGCTGTGGTGTCACCCTGATATTTTCTGAAAAAATCCCTTCACCAGGATTTCTTTTCCTGGGAAGTTGAGAAGCCTCAGAGAAAAATATAAATAATAATTATCTGATCCTCTTCTCCTGTGTTTGCTGCTTTAGAATGTGGTCTAGCAGTCGTTTACCAACAGGTGCATCTTTGGTTGGTTCTATATAAATTGTTTTTACTTAATGACCGACCAATCAAAGCAAGCTGTAAGTGACTCTCTGAGGAGTCACGAGTTTTTATTATTCATTCTTTTCTAGCCTTCAGATACATCCTTTCTATTTCTTTAGTATAGTTTTAGTGTATAATTTCTGATATGATATGATATGATATGATATGATGAGATGATGGGATATGATGTAATGTAATATAATGTAATATATTAGAATGTAATAGAATACAATATAATGTAATATAATATTATGTAATATAATATGATATGGTATTATATAATACAACATGATATTATATAATACAATATGATATTATATAACGTAATGTAATGTAATCATTAAGAAATCTGTTGCTAACTTAATTTATTTCTGCTATAGCATCATGGAAGGCTTTTGATCTGAGATTAGTAACATATAATAATAACATATAATAATAACATATAATAATAACATATAATATAATGTAATATAATATAATATAATATAATATAATATAATATAATATAATATTATATTATATTATATTATATTATATTATGCCATATAATATTATATGTATTACATAATAGGATATGACATGATATTATACAATATGCTGTGATATTATACAATATGATATAATGTAATATCATATCATATCATATCATATCATATCTCTCATGACATAATAAATCAGCCATCCAAGAGCACAGAGCCAGATTCATCTCCTCCCTCATCCTCACCAACCCCACCCTGTGGGTGGTGGGTGCTGTTTCCGAGGGTCCCCTCACAAACACCACACTGTGGCTCCTGGAAACAAATTCTCCTTGCAAAGCCTCCTCGTTTGGCCTAATTGGCAGCGTTTCCTCTGCCTTGCTCTGAACAAGCTGTTCTGGTGTTGCACGTTTGACATCCGAGCGTTCGCGCTCGCTGCAGCGTAACCCCGGCCAAGGGAGCGGATCAAAGCGCTAATCTCAGATCAAAAGCTTTCCGTGCTGCTACAGCAGAAATAAATTAAGTTAGCAACAGATTTCTTAATGATATTTAAATTTCTAATTTGCATAACACATGATTAAAATGAAATGGGCTTGCTTGCTTGCTTTTTTTTTTTTTTTTTTTTTTAAAGCGGTTCAATTAATTGAAAAAAAAAAAAAAAAAGAAAGCAGCATCATAATCTCAGAGGAACAGATTCCCAGCAAGATAAAGGCAAGGAAAATGCCACGGATCTTTTAATTTACACAATATTCAGCTCACAGGAAATGCAAAGCTCCCAAAGTGGCTGTGGGGTTGCAGCCTCAGAACTCCCCCAGGGGCTGATGTCCCAGTGACACCACGTCCCACCATTGCCCTCCTGGCTGGGAAAGGCTCCCACAGGCTCTGAGTGGTTTATTTCTCTGTAAAATTATTTCTCTGGCAGCTTTGGCTACTTGTGCTTGTTTTGTTCCCACTATGGGACACCTCACCAGGTATCTGGGCTCCCTGGCATTATTTACCTGCTCAGATTTGTGTGTGAGCTCCCTAGAACTCAACCATGGTGTTAATTCCAGCCTCCACTCTCTGCCACCTCCCTGCCAAGGAGGGGCAGCTGGACTGGACTGGACTGTGCCACCAGTCCCCCCATGCCCAACCCTCTCCTCCCATTTCTTAACTTTCAAAACCTCACTGGAACAGCCTGAACTCAGCAGAGGTGTCCTGGCAATCACTGAGGCTGGATAAATCAGGCACACTCAAATGTCACCTTTATGGCAGTGCTTTGAGCTGACAGCATGTGTTACACTGCAATATATGGGGGGAAAAAAGGGGGTGAAAGCTTCAAATTATTGTAGATGTGCAATCCAGGGTTGAGGTGGCTGGCTGGGAGTATTTTCTGTGGGGTTTTATTGCCCTGTGGAGGGGTCTGGGGTGTCCATTGGGGTGAGGTGCAGAGCAGGGAGTGAGGCCACACTGAAACACAAACCCCACCTCGTGCCAGGCTTCTAACAAAGCCTGCAGGGTGATAAAATACTCTGGATTTCTCTTTGCTATGTGCTGGAGAGATGAGGGCTGGCCCCGTGTCCCCCTGCACACACTCCCCAGTTTGGGGAGCAGAGCTTCTGCCAAGCAGGTGGCTGCTCTTCCCATTTATCCCAGTGCAAACTGGGTCCAACAGGTTCATTTGTGAAAATTCACTGTAAACTGAATACAGGGTGTTGGAAACCAAAACCCTCTTCTTTGGGGAAAAAAATTGTCTTCCCAGGTAAACTGGATTTTGCAAATCTTTGAGCTCTGCACTGGGAGACACCACTGGCTGCACACAGACCTGCCAAGCTAAATTAAAATGCCAATTATTGCATGTTAATTAAATTTTTCTCCAATATTCATTGCTAAGACGCAGCTAATAAATGTTAATACCCACCTGGTATGTAGCAGTATTAGACATAAGAAACCTGCATTAAATCCTGTTTTCCATTCACAGTGTAGCCAAACACCAACAGTCAACTTGCTTCTCACTCTTGCATTGATGCTTCCAAAAACTGGGGCCTTGACTGAGACAAGGCATTGAAAGGCAAATGCAGTTCTGCAAATATTATGACACATTGTTTGTCATCTGCCCTAAATATTTAACAGTTCCGTTTTGCAAGATTTTTTTGCCACATGCTGAGTATTTGCTCCTGATAGATGCTAAATTTGACTGATGGAATGGATTCCATTCGGGAGCTGACAGTCCCAAAACCTTGTGAGGACCTTTGCTGTTGGCATCTTCTGTTTAAAAGAAAGCAGAGAAGGGAGGGGGGGAAAAAAAAACCCCACAGAATGCCCTGGGAAAATTGTTCCTGCTTAATCCCATCTCCTCTCCTCAGAAAAATCCTTTTTGTAGGAAGAGATCAAAGGTCTGTAATAGATTTCAACAGGTCTCCAGGAAGTGTGGGATGCAGAGGGAGTGTGGAGCTCTGCAGGACTGACCTGCCCCTGCTGCTGGTGCTTGGGGCAGCCAAAGGTGTAATTGGGAGATTCAGAGACTGATTTTGCCTTTTCCTCTTGCTATTTTAATGTTTAAGTGTTGTTAAGCAGTGGGAAAAAACAGATTTTGCCAGGATGTGGCACTTGGTGGGCACTGGAGATGGGGGCAGCACAGGGGCCCACACTGGGACCTGTGAGAATAAAAGCTCACAATTTTATACAAATTCCTTCCCAATCTGTCTTGACTGAAATCTTTTATGGTGGGAAAGGTCTGCCTTGGGACGGCATTTATAAAACCTACAATCTTCAATATATTTTATGAATGGCTATTTTCCCTCTCTTTCTTTTAACCATTTCTTAATTTTCAATTCTGAATGCCCAGGCTAATTACAGCTGAAAGATTTGCTGGCTTAACAGCAGCACTTTATTCCAGGGAATGAAAGAAAAAAAAAAAGGGGGAATGACAAAAGGATCTGCTGTGAAAAATGCTTTCATTATTTTCCTGTCATCTGTACTCTTGGTTTACAAACAACCACACACAGACCAGGGGATGTGAGGGGACGTGCTGGACCTGCCTGGCAGCAGAGCTCCAAAGGGATTCCACATCCCCTAAATGATCAAAACTGTTGGGGAAGATGAAACAGGAAAGCCTTATAAATATGGTTGCTTGGCAAAAGATTTTGAGAATATAGAAACTATAAGTGAGACTGAAGTGAAAGCAAGCTTTGAGATCCCTCAGTTCCTGAACAACTGGCAAACAATGGCATGGCCAGCTGAAGGTGATCCCCTTTTGATCAAACAATCCCCTCTGCTTGCAGACAGGCCCAAGGCTCAGAGCAGACCCTGCCAGCTTGGCAGAAGGGGCCCAAAGAGGAGTTTGTAGGGTTTAAAATGTAACCCAGTGTGGTAATGGAATGATTCCTATAGGCTGTATGGAAATGCTGTAGGATTTGTATCTTGGACTAGATTGGTTAGTGAGAATCAGAATATTCAGCACAGAAGAAGATTTATGGTATTGTAACCGGAACCTCGCTGTCTCATCCTCTCTTTTATTGTTTCATCCTCTTTTCCACGCTCTTGCCTTCTCTCTCTTTACCCCTCTCTTTACTTCTCTCAGGCCTGCTCTGAGCTGTGGCTGGCAGCTCCCAGCAGGGCCCTGCACCCAGGCCCTTTGCAATAAACCCCAAGTTCCCAGCCCTGGCTGCAGAGATCTCTGCTCTCCGTCCATCCTGACCATCCTGCCCCCATCACTCCTTCACAAAACCAGCTTTTAAAAACCTCATGGAGGGTGGCTGGGTGTCCCTGTCACCGCGGTGGGTGCCCTGCCAGCTCCCAGCCTGCCCTGGCAGTGGGTTTATCCTGCTCCTGCCCCTCTGCCCGGGGTCAGGGCTTGGCACGTGCCCGTGCAGAGCTGGGTGCTCACAGCAGAGCAGGGTCCTGGTCCTGTCTGGGCTGAGCTTTTCCCCTGGCAAAAGGGCTCTGATTGTGCCAGGGGAGGGAACTGCACCCAAACACAGCCTGGGGCTGAGCTCAGGGGAGGGCAGCACCTGCTGTGGGCACCCTGCTCCAGAGAGGTAATGGGCACCAAGGGCCACCAGTGCCACGTCAGTGCTGTGGGCACCCTGTCACTGTCCTGGGCACCGTGTCACTGTCATAGGCACCGTGTCAGTGCCATCTGCACCATGTCAGTGCCATGGGTACAGTGTCACTGCCATGGGAACAGCTTCAGTGCCATCAGAACCACGTCACTGCCATGGGCACCATGTCAGTGCCATGGGAACAGCATCAGTGCCATCAGTGCCACGTCACTACCATGGGCACCGTGTCACTGCCGTGGGCACTGTGTCAGTGCCATCAGCACCATGTCAGTGCCATAGGTACAGTGTCACTGCCGTGGGCACCGTGTCAGTGCCATCAGCACCATGTCAGTGCCATAGGTACAGTGTCACTGCCATGGGAACAGCTTCAGTGCCATCAGAACCACGTCAGTGCCATAGGTACAGTGTCACTGCCATGGGAACAGCATCAGTGCCATCAGAACCACGTCACTGCCATGGGCACCGTGTCACTGCCATGGGTACAGCATCAGTGCCATCAGTGCCACGTCAGTGCCATAGGTACAGTGTCACTGCCATGGGAACAGCTTCAGTGCCATCAGAACCGCATCACTGCCATGGGCACCGTGTCAGTGTCATGGGTACAGCATCAGTGCCATGGGCACCATGTCACTGCCATGGGCACCACTTCAATGCCATCAGCACTGTATCAGTGCCATGGGCACCATGTCAGTGCCATCAGCACTGTGTTCCTACAGAACTGGGGACTATTGCCCCAAAGGGAGATCCTGCTGTCACAGGATCCACTGCCAATGATCCACTGTCACAGGGATCCACTGCCAAAAGGATCCACTGCCAGTGACCCCCCTGCCAAAAAGATTCACTGCCAATGACCCCACTGCCAGAGGGATCTGCTGCCAATGACCCCACTGCCAATGATCCCACTGCCAAAAGGATCCACTGCCAGTGACTCCACTGCCAAAAGGATCCACTGCCAGTAGCCCCACTGCCAGAGGAATTTAGTGTCAGTGACCCCACAGCCAGATGGATCCATTGCCAGTGGCCCCAGTGCCAAAAGGATTCACTTTCAGTGACCCCAGTGCCAGAGGGATCTGCTGCCAATGATCCAGCTGCCACCCTGGCAGAGCTGAGTGTCTCAGTAGGAACTGAACCAAGTATCTGCTAATGAAGCTGAATATTCATTATTATGACTAAACACAGTGAATCACAAATTAAAATGGGTAAATTATTAGTTGGTAGATCAGAAAAGGGGGGAATTAGAAAAGCATTCCAATTCTAGAGGAGGTGGAAGAGGAAAGCTTTATTAAGAGATCCAAATCCAGTTAAAACTGAGTGTTAGTCACTGTGCAGTGCTTCACACAGCCCTTTGTCACTCGAGACAGAGGATGTCACTGTGCCCCTGGCAGCTCAGCACTGACCTGACCCTGGAACTGCTCACACCAGCCCTGGAGCCCTGATGTTTTGTGGAATTCTGAGATTCATCATCATGATGACTGTTTATTTAGTGCTGAGGACACTGTTTCCTCTGCTCCAGAGTTATGAATTACCAAGGATTATGTGTTCAGTGGCTTCCATTGATTCATGCAGAGCTAATTAATGGGATACATCAACCTATCATAAACATGAGCAATAACTCATGCCTCGTTAGCACCAATGAGCAAACTGCTCCAGGGAGCAGGCAGGTCTCTGGAAGGGTTAATGAATCTACTGATTGAAGTGAAACTTCTTTTCTTTTTCTGGAATAGGTTTTTTCCTACCATTTTTTACATTTTAGGTGCATCTCCTTTGTAATGGGGTAAACTGGGAGCTGTAAACTGGGAGTAGCATGAATTCAATGGAAAAGTGGTTTGAAGAAGCTTGAGAAAAAGGGATACTGGTGAGTGGGAGCTGCAAAAGGAGCTGAGCATGCAGTTGAGCTGAATTTGACTTTAATTTAAAAGCACATTGAAGGAAGAGATTTCTGACAGGAAAGCTGAGGAGTGAAGGGTTCCTATTTCCCACCCTATTTATAAATCAGTGAACACGAGCTGGCGTCCTCCTCTCACAGGGGCTGTGCAGAAAGCAGATTGTCTGGGGGGAAACCACATCAAGCTGGGCAAAACAATCCTCCTCCTCTTCCTCCTGTGTGTGGGATGAGCAGCAGGGAACAGCCCCATGGGGGTCACTGCTCCGTGCCTGGACCATGGAATGAATTGGGGACAGCATCCCTGAATTTCCTCTCCTTTACAAATAACTGCTGCAGAACTTGAGTGATATCCTCAGTTTCAGAGTTAAGTGACAAAAAGCAAGATTAATAAGTAGAGCTGCCCATGTGAAAGCAAATGCAGGGAGGATGCAGGAGACACCCCCCCCCCACTGCAGAGCCCAGCCAGTTCCTGCAGCACTTTCTTCTTGAGGCGTGTAATATATTTAAAAGCTATTTGGAAAAGATGCTTCTAGCATCTTCTGGCCCAGCAGTAAGTAGGACTGTGCTGGGCAGCAGCACGTGAATCTGATTAGATGAAGTGTCGGGTCACTGCCACTTGTCCTCTGCAATATTCAGAATTAAGCTGCTGCATGTCAGAACCCAGGACATCTCTCTGACTGTCCTGGAGGGCTCAAGCCCCTGCCAGGGGGCTCAGAGACCCTGCCACAGAGCCCAAGACCCCTGTGCCTTTGACTTTGACCCATGGGAAAAATTACCAACCTTATAGGAGGAATTACGAGTCATGAAAGTTTAAGTGGAATGATAGTGAATTTATCACAGGGTGAAAATGTAGAATTTTAGGGGGTTTAGAATGGGGGTTCAGGGGGAAAGATGGAGGAATCTGGGCATGTCCAGCTTTTCTCCTTCTTCTTGGCCTCCATCTTCTGCTGTGATGGTGGCACTTTTGGATTGGTTTAGAGTAGAAGCTCACTGTCTAACATAGGTGATAGGTGTTGGGAAGTTATTGTAAATATTGTACATGTAGTTCTTAGTATAAAAAGCTAATACCACCCCAAGGGTGGTCAGTGTGCCACAACCCGACCTTCCAGACAGACCTCAGCAGGTCAGAGAGAGAGAATGTTATAGATAAGCAAAAAATAAACAACCTTGAAAACAGAACAGAAAAATCCTGACTCCTTCTTCAGCTGCCAGGCTGGAAAAAGAGACTCTGACACATCTCGGGGTCAGCCAGGAGCACAGAGACTCCAGGACTGCAAACATGTGAGTCCCAGTACAATCCCAGCAAGGGGCTGGACAGGGGGCCCAGGGCATTCAGGTTGCATCCTCTTGCCCTGGTCTGTGCTCTCCTACAGCTGCTGTTGGCCTTGGCTGCTCTGCCAGGGTGAGTCTGTGCACCTCCCCTGCTTTGTGGGGTTCCCTTAGCTAAAATCTACCAGTAGCATCTTGGGCTGGAATGATGCTTTAGGATTTTAGCTTTTATATTTTTCAAATCCTGCACTGCACTAGTGTGGAACTCTACACTCCATATAGAGTGTTAACTACTCTCTTCATATTGGGGTCAGACAATACAATCCTTCTAGGCCTGATCCAGGGATACCCTCTGCCTCAGGCCCCAAAAAGTATAAACAAAAGTGAATTGTGGGGGGAGAAATTTAGGGGGGTATCTGACCTCATTACCTGTAGCTGTAATTGAAGAATTAACCCCTGATACGTAAATGGACCAAACTTATATCTGTCTGAAAAACTTGTGACCATCTTCCAACTTGGGTGTAGCCCCTGGAGGGGGCTTTGTCTGCCCAAAATGTACCTGAAGGCCCTTCATTAAATATATCTGCTTTTAGTCTCTTCATTCTGTCTGGCCTCTGTTTCTAGGAAAGCCCAAAAAAGGCAGCAATAATGATGAGGATTTATGAGGCAGCACTGGGAATCAGTGGTGGTGTTCCAGCTCCTGTGGTGGGCCTTGCTGCTGAAATGCAGCAACAGGGCAGAAAAAATCTGAAATTGAGCCAAGAAGTGAGGTGGGGTCTGTCCTTGCCCCCCTCCCTGCTGCCCTAGGGGTGCCCCAGCCATGGAGGTGACCTTGCCTTCCTTGGAGCTCTGTGCTTCTCCAGGCTTTGCTCAGGTCCCTCTTGGGAAAATACTCCCAGGAAACGTGGTGTGAATTATTTCACTTCCTAAGCAGTGTTTATGGAAATGCTGCAAGGCCTGACCTAAGTCAGGTCTCGCCAGACAATGAGTGGGATAACCCAGCTTAGTGCTTTGCTCAGCTTTGTAGTAGAAAGAGAATCCTCCAGCTTTATAGTGCAAAGAGAAAAAAACAGACACCAGCTAGAAGGCAAGGGGAGGAGGGATGTGACTTTTGGAGCCTGCAGATGGTAGGATTAAGGCCCAGGAAGGTGATTCTCTGCTCAGGATCAGCAGTGACCCTGGCTCAGTGTGGATTCTCTCCCTCCTGGCAGGTATGAGGCAGCCAGTGCTGCCTGGAGCTCCAGGTGTGATCCTTTCCCATTTTCAGTAATAAAATGCTTCTACCCCAATAAACAGGAGTTCATTTCAGTGCATTTGAGCTCTTTGTTCAGTTTTGTGGATTTGGGAGGTTCTTCCCAAAGCATTCATGCTGAACTAACAAATTTTTATTAATGCTTTCAAATGGAGATGAAAATTATGTGTTATCTCAGAGATGTCAGGCTTGATGAAACCAAAAATCCTACAGCTACAACTTCTGTTCCTCCTGCTTTGTTTAGCATTAATGCAGTAATGATCCTGCAGTCCCCTTGGAGATGAAGACAGAAACCCTGACTGGATTAGAATGTTTATTCCAACTGGGTTTCTTTTGCTTTTGCAGCAGGAGCTGCTCTGAACTTCATTCACTGATGTGCTGCTAAAACAACTGAATGGGCTCCAGACACGAGTTTCATGACATTTCTTTCCTTTCTCCCCTCACTTAAGGAAACCCCCAACTCCTCATTTCCTCCAGCAGAGTAATCCAGACACAAGGGTGTCCCAAGTTAATCTCTTTGGCAGCTGCGGCTGGTCAATAGAATCCCCTGGCAGTGTGAATATTGGAGCTGGTCAGAGAGAGCCCCACCCTCATCCCCTTGTCCCTCAGGGAGGGATGGCTGGCAGCACTCACAGCTCACCCTGGCAGCACAGGGGTTTGGGGACAGGTGGCTTTGGCTGCCAAGGGTGCCACAGCTCCTGTGTCACACACATGGCTTTGGCTGCTGTGGAAGATCACAATGCAAGATGTATTCCATTACCATCTGTATGGCAGATTGCCTTTGTCAAGTGGGCAATTTGCCTTATCTCTCTCTGAGTGACCACAATCACACCTCTCTGGGAGGGGACACCTGCTGATACCAGCTCTGGAATGTCCCTGCATGGCTGATAAGAACTACAGCATCCCATTGGCAGATGGGAGCCCAGAGGGAGGAGCCAAGCATTCCTACCCGGATAGAATCTGGAGATTCTGGAACACCAGCACGGCTTCTGCACTGCATTGCCCAGAGGAACAGCAGCTGCCTCTTGCCCTGGATCTGCAGAGGCAGAGACTGCACCTTTCTCCAGGATCCCTGCTCCAGCAGAACCAGCCCTGGCACTGCAGGAGGGCTGAGCCACAATTCCAATGGTTCTGCTGCCACCAGCCTGACCCACAGGGTGTCAGGCTGGGTTCTGACTCTGCCACTGTTGCTTTAGTTCGCTGCATTGTTTATTTTATCCTTTTATTTTTTTCCCTATTAAAGAACTGTTATTTCCTGCTCCCATATTTTTACCTGAGAGCCCCTTAATTTAAATTTACAGCAATTCATAGGGGTGGAGAAAGTTTACATTCTCCATTTCAAAAGAAGCTCCTGCCTTCCTTAGCAGGCACCTGTCTTTCCAAACCAAGACAGCTGCTGAGGATATTGTGGCTCTCCTGGGGACACCAGGACATGTCCCCATGGGCTGGTGGCTCTGCTCAGTCACAGTGATGGGCCATGGGCCATGGTCATCAGTGCAGCCATGTGTGTTGCTTTGTCCTTCACAGATTTTACTGTTAATAATGTTATTTTTCGCTTTCCCTCCCAGAGCTCATCCAAGCAGGGGTTGTTCATCTTGCTCAAGTGTGTTTTGAAGCATATTCTTACAGGGTATATTGCGTGGATATTAGAAACTTATTTTTTCCTTGGGTGTTCTTCAAATAATCCCTGCTTTGAAATGCTGAAACAAAGACACACAAAGGTCTGGCTCTGCAGGACGAGTGCAAGTGAAAGGTCACAGAGGAACATGGGGGTTGTCTGAGGAGCTACAGGGATAAACACAAATGCCTTTCTGAACTTTCCTCCTCCTCCTCCTCCTGCTGCTCACCCACCCGCACTGGAAACACTTTTCCAAAGGATGGGGGGAGACTTTTCTCTCTTCTGAATCGTTCTGCAAATTTTCATTTTTTAAACTGGAATCAGATAGTAATACCTGTGCCTTTTCCTGGATTAATACAAGGAATCTTCCCAATGTCAAGGCAGTATTAGAACTGAAGGGGCCAATTCACTCCCTGGGTTTTCCTGTGACCTTTCAAGTCTGCACAGAGCTACACTTTGTATAAATAGACTGAAATAATAGTGAAGGATGTGGGTTGGTTCTTTAGTTTAGAAGCAAAAAAGGCTTTGCTTAGATAAACACGGCAATCCTGTGCAGAAAGGTCAGAAACTGAGCCCCGTGGGCAGTGCAGGGCTTGGAATTAAAACCTGAATTGTCCCTTGGAGTCACCTCCACACACCAGAGCAGCCCTGGGCTGCATTTTGGCTGCAGCAGGGCCAGCACCCAACATCTTGTAGGTTCAAACCTGATGCCTTTACACTCGTGGGGCACAGGGTGGAGGCTCGTACCTGGTGCTGTCACAGGGAGCTGTAACAGGAGCCAGGAGCAGCCCCATGGATCTCATCCCTCAGGGAAATGCTGTGCCAGAGCATTATCCTGCCTGCAAATTATCCTTTGGGAACAGCCTGGTTGGGGTTTGCTGTGGCTCTTGAGGGCCAGGCAGGGCAGTGCCCAGGGCAGTTCAGCCCTCCAGGTGTGCAGGGCAGGTGTTCAGGGTCTCCAGGTCTGCAGGGCAGTTCAGCCTTCCAGGTGTGCAGGGCAGGTATTCAAGTTCTCAGGTGTGCAGAGCAGCTCAGCTCTCAGGTACCCAGGGCAGTGCCCAGGGCAGTTCAACCCTCCAGGTGTGCAGGGCAGGCACTCAAGGTCTCAGGTGTGCAGAATAGCTCAGCTCTCAGGTGCCCAGGTGTGCAGGGCAGGTACTCAAAATCTCCAGGTTTGCAGAGCAGTTTAGTTCTCAGGTGTGTAGGGCAGTGCCCAGAGCAACTCAGTTCTCCAGGTTCCCAGGACAGTTCAGCCCTCCAGGTGCCCAGAGCAGGCACTCAAGGTCTCCAGGTGTGCAGGGCACCTCAGCTCTCAGGTGTGCAGGGCAGCTCAGCTCTCAGGTGTGCAGGGCAGTTCAGCTCTCAGGTACCCAGGGCAGGCCCTCAAGGTCTCCATGCCCACCCCATGCTGGGCTGGCAGTGCCCAAGCCAGGAGAGCCCTCTGCCAGGGCACAGCTGTGTCCTACTTGTGTCCCTGCTGCCCTGCCTATTAATGAGGAGGTATTTTAGGGCAGAGCACCGGGGAGTTGGTTTAATTAGCAGGTTACAGGGTATTTGTGCTTAAATTAACTTTGGCTCCATTTTCCTTCCATTGCACAGACTCAGTTGAAATAGAAGTTACCGGTTCAGGGTCCTGGGCAAGAGGCTGTGGCTTCACCTACCAGCAAGCAGAGGCTGGACTGAAAGTTGTGATGTGACATTCTCCATGGGTGTATAAAAATAAACACATGCAATGGCCTTTCAGTAATTCTGAGCAGGGTTTGGGCATGGGGACAGAGCATAAACACGGCCATAAAATCACTGTAACATCACACTGCCCAATGACAATGTCTTATCTAATTAGGGAAAGCTCAGAGACATCCTCAAGAAGATATAAAATGGAAAGGTAGGCCTGTGGATGGATCCAGGATGAATCCTGAAGAGACTGAGTGAAAGAAGTGGGCATTAATGAGTAGTGCAGACACAAGGACTTGAGGAAATTCACCTATAAAAAGATGGGGAAAAGGGATTGTCTGTATAACCAGGAAACAGCTAAAACAACAGACCAAAAGGGAGGTGTAAAGCTGCAAATTGGGTAATAAATCTCTGCCCTCATCAAAGAAGAGACAGTTCTATTGGAAAATAAAAATAACATTCTAGAACACAACAAAGTGGAATTTATAGTCCAATTAAAAATGCACAACTGAAAAAAAACCCCCAAACCTCAAATACTTTTCTTCCTACTTTAGGTAGAACACAGTGAGAACACAGCAGATGGTGGGGGCTGATCAGAAACTGCAAGGAAAGAATAGCTGGGATGTAAAATTGACTCAGGGCTTCTCTCTGCCTTGGAGGTGGTTTGCAAAGTCACAGATTGCCCCAGAGCTGCTGCCTCCCCCGGTCCTGGGAGTCATTTGCTCTGCACAGGCTGAAAGTCTGGCTCTGGTGCTCCAAGAGGAGTTTGGGGAGGGTTTGCAGGGGATGGCTGTACTGTTTATGACAGGACTGTGTGTGGGGGTCCCAGCTGTGGGTTTCTCTGGGTCTGCATTGAAGGCACTTGAGGCAGCAGTTCATGTTCAGACTCAGGTGTTCATTATTTCTGATCACTAAAACAGCCTCACTGCTGTGAGTTCAGCAGCTTTTCATTAGAAGGCACAAAATGGCCACAATCTCTTGGTACAAGGGCTTTGAAGACTAAACTGTCCAATTAAGAACTGACACCTGGATTATTTTCCCTTTTAACCCAATAACTGATCCCACAGAGCCCCCAGTGGGGACTTTTCTGCCCAATTACAAAATGCCACCCAAACCCATGGAGAAGGAGGAAGAAGAAGCATGAAGAAGAAACCCAGGACAACACCCTGTGCCCTCCATCTTGCTTCCATCCACCACATACTAAAAATCCCAAAACCTCAATTTCTCACCAGGTGATAACACCTACACTACTCTCTATAATCTATTTCACACTTTTGTGGATTCCAGTCTGTTCTGGAGTTCAGAAAACTTTCTCCATGACTGAGGGTCAAAGTCAGATCTCCCCTGGGGGTCAGGGCACCCCAGAGCACACAGAGAAATATTCCCTGTGTGCCCTGGGTTTCCACAGCTGTGTGGGGATCTTGTAGGTTCAAACCTGATGTCTTTACACTCGTGGGGCACAGGGTGGAGGCTCGTACCTGGTGCTGTCACAGGAAGCTGTAACAGGAGCCAGGAGCAGCCCCGTGGATCTCATCCCTCAGGGAAATGCTGTGCCAGAGCATTATCCTGCCTACAAACCCGCTGGAACAGCCTGATGACAACAGATTGTCTCATTATAGAGCCCACAAAAACATCTTTAAGCGTCATAAAAAACAGAAGTGCAGGTTTGAGGATGAGCCTGTGACTCCCAAATGACACAGAAAAGGGGGAGGAACACCAAAGTGCTGCACAGGGACAGCAGGGCCCTCCTGTCCAGGGCTGGTGGTGGCACTGGGGAGGACAGAGGGGTCCCTGTGGGGAGAAAATCCCCCTGTCAGTGCAGGTAGAGAGAGAGGAAAGCAAACCCTGCTGCCAGCACAAACGCTCCTGAAAACTCAGGGCAGCTTTTGCACGAGCAACAAAAGCCACACTGGCCACACAAACCATCTGGAGCTCCCCGTGGGGATTCAATAAACTCCTGCAAATTGCTTCAGACATTTCCCACTCTCTCCACTCATTTTATGTGCAGAGTTCAGCGAGACACTGTTTCCTATTCAAACAACACTTGTCACTTACATTTGGGTCGTTTTTCTTCTCTCTGGCAGTTCCTTGCTTTTCTGGCTCTTTAGTTTCCTGCCGTGCCCTCAGTGTGGAGGGGCTGGGAGCCTTGGCAGGGCTCAGGGCAGGGCACAGCAGCCCCAGTGTGGGGTACAGCAGTGTGGGTGGTGCCTTTCCCTCAGCACCAAGCACAGTTAAGGGATAAAGGGTTTTTATCTGGGTATTTAATAAGGATCTTTATGGTGCACTGTGACGGCGTTCACAGGGGTCTTAGGTTGAGGGAAGAGATGAAGATTTGACTCCATGTTTCAGAAGGCTTGATTTATTATTTTATGATATATATTACCTTAAAAACTATACTAAAAGAATAGAAGAAAGGATTTCATCAGAAGGCTGGCTAAGAATAGAATAGGAAAGAATGATAACAAAGGTTTGTGGCTTGGGGCTCTCTGTCTGAGCCAGCTGGGCTGTGATTTGCCATTAATTAGAAACATCCAACATGGGCGAATCCCAGATGCACCTGTTGCATTCCACAGCAGCAGATAACCATTGGTTACATTTTGTTCCTGAGGCCTCTCAGCTTCCCAGGAGGAAAAATCCACAGGAAAGGATTTTCCATAAAAGATGTGTGTGACAGTGCACCGCTTTGCCAAGGTGGAGCATGCTGAAATGCACACACGATAGATGACGTACGTAATTTAATTGACCTTGCAAATTAGCATATCTAATGAATATCCCCCAATTAGAGGCTTGAATGAATAGTGTGACATCCTCCTGTTTCAAAGTATTCCTCCCTGGATGGGCCCAATCCTGGTTTATAAGATGTATTTTAGAGGGGATGTTGGTTTTTCAAGATAGCACAGGGCTTTCCAGTCTCCAACTGCAAGGCATTTAGGATGTTTGCTTTCCTGACCTAACAGAATATTATGACTATGTTAAGTTTTTAGATTTAAGGAATCACAAATATGCATGTTAAGGGCATGTTACTGAGAATTCATCAAAGGTATATAAAAGAAAAGGCAAAAAATCCTCATGGCATTGTGTGGTTCAGCAGTGTGGGGTCCAGAACCATCCACAGTGACACTAGTTGTGCTCTGGGGCTCAGTGCCTGCCTCTCCCCTCCTCTCCCACAGAATTGCTGTGGCTTCCCCTCCTGTCCTGCTCCAGCCCTGCTGCAGTGCAGGCAGCCCTGCCAGCAGCACCAGCTGGTCACCACATCCTGCCTGCCTGCTGCTTATCAGGAGTCCAGCCACAGACACTCACACTCCAGCAGTGAATTATGATCTAAAAAGAAGCCCAGGCCTGATTATTCCCTTTGTCTGCTTTTTGCAGAACAGATGCTCCATTATTTGTCAAGCCTGTTCTCAAACTCCAATGACACGTTTGTGGTGTGGGGTGTCTTAGATTTGCAGGCACTTTCATGTCTTCATTTTTAAAGTGCCTTCCTTAAAATGCCCTGCAGATGCACATTGAGTGTGGTGTGTTTGAGTGACCCTGTGCCCCAGGACAGTGCAGTCAGCAGGGACCAAAGGCCACAGGAGCTTTGCTTCCCAGCCCTATCAGAGATGTAGATCCCACCACAGCCTTGACCTGGAGAAAGCATGTGGGTATCTACCACGGGCTGTTCCAAATTGCAAGGCGTGTTCTATTACCATCTGTATGGCAGATTATCTTTTGTCAAAGGGGCAATTTGCCTTATCTCTCTGAGTGACCACAATCACTCCTCCCTCAGGGAGGGACAGGGGGGAGGACCCCAGGGAGGAGACACCTGCTGATAACAGCTATGGAATGTCCCTGCATGGCTGATAAGAACTACAGCATCCCATTGGCAGATGGGAGCCCAGAGGGAGGAGCCAAGCATTCCTACCCGGATAGAATCTGGAGATTCTGGAACACCAGCACGGCTTCTGCACTGCATTGCCCAGAGGAACAGCAGCTGCCTCTTGCCCTGGATCTGCAGAGGCAGAGACTGCACCTTTCTCCAGGATCCCTGCTCCAGCAGAACCAGCCCTGGCACTGCAGGAGGGCTGAGCCACAATTCCAATGGTTCTGCTGCCACCAGCCTGACCCACAGGGTGTCAGGCTGGGTTCTGACTCTGGCACTGTTGCTTTAGTTCACTGCATTCTTTATTTTATCCTTTTATTTTCCTTTCCCTATTAAAGAACTGTTATTTCCTGCTCCCATATTTTTGCCTGAGAGTCCCTTAATTTAAAATTTATAGCAATTTGGATGGGTGGGGAGGGTTTACATTCTCCATTTTAGGGGAGGCTCCTGCCTTCCTTAGCAGACTCCTGGCTTTCCAAACCAAGACAAGGCTCATCTGAAGGAAGGAGAAACTTTGTTGTGCTGGCTCAGAGTCAGTTTTCTGCTGGACAGTGTGGGAATGTGCAGAAGGAGTGGTCACTGACCCCTGGTTCTGTCATCTCATGACACACAGAAGGCTGAACTCTTCAGTGCTTGTTCTCTGCTCTACTGGATGACCAAACAGGTATTTCTGGGGCCTGCCTACACTTAATTTTCTCAGCTGCAGGTTGTCTGTGAATATAGGCGCTCGCATGATGAAGAATTATTACCTTGTGTTGAACACATTATCCCTTATCTATCTGCATGGCATATACATGGTAAGCAGATTCATTTAAAAGAAAAGGAGTTTTACATTGAGGATATTTGAAAATGTTCTGCCTACCAGGGTTGTTACGCACATGGTGGATAGAAAAGAGCCCCTGCCTGCTCATGGTGCTGCTTGTGACATTCTCAAATCTCAGCCCTGTCCCATCTACCTATGCTGCAAGAGTGTGTCCTGAATAAGGGGATTTGGTGGAGCTCTGCAGTACTCAGCAATTTCAGCTCCCAGGGATACAGAGGAGCAATTTCCCTCATCCTCCTTGCCATTTCAGGTTTCATTTCCAAAGAAACTTAAAGGAAAATTCAGCCCAAATTACTCTGTATTTGCCTCCCATCAGAGCAAAATTGTATGATAGCTTTTACTCGATTTCTGCATGAAACCCCATGTCTTTGTTGAGTTCTTTTTGGATGGATCCAGCTAAATAAGAAAGAAATGCAGGTGTTTGAATGGATAAAACCCAGGCTTGAATCACTCTCAGCAAGCCTGACTCACTGCAGCTCTCCAGCCAGGGAAAATGGGGGAGGAAATCTCCTTTCTAAAGTTCTTTCAGCTCCAGTGAGAACTTGTCCTGGAGTGAGTTCCTCTCCGGGTACCTGGAGCCCCTCAGCATTTGGCAGAGCTGGGAGAGGCCTGTGGATTCCTGTGGGAATGGAAAAAGCCCAGGCAAGAAACACTGACCTGGGCCAGGCTCTCTGCTGCTGGTGCCAAATCTGTTTGTTCTGCTTCTAAAATAATAATAGAACCAATTTTCTGAGCATCTTGGCGCCAGACTTCTCTTCCCTGGGTGCTTCAAAGGAAAGAGCTCCTTTTTTCAGCCCTGGCTGAGGTCACTGAGGCTGCAGCACAACAGCACTCCATGGCTTTCAAAAGCATTTTCAATTAACACAAAAATCTAATGAAAGCACGTAATCACAGGTGCTCAGCTGCCATGGGACCCATCGGAGACGCCGACTTCAAATGCCTCGTCTTCAGAAACTCTGCTAAAAAAGGCTTTTTATGCCTGTTAGCCTGAGACTTGTGCCTTCAGCCAGTGGGGTGGTATTTACTTCATACTGACAGAAGGAAAAACCACTTTGCCCTGCAGGGGCTCAGACTGGACCCAGCCAGCAGCAGCCCAGTGCTGAGCAGTGCCAGGTCCTGCTTGATGCTGCCCAGCCCAGAGCCACCCCTGGTCATTCTGCCTCCAACCAGGACATCATCCCTTGGGGGGTTTGGAAGCATCTCCTGGGTTCCTGCCCTTGGCCTGAAAAAGTTTTACTTCTATAAACCAGATTGAAGCCTTCTAAATGATGTGGAGATGTGCATGGCTGTGTTGGCTGAGAGGAGAACTGCAGCTCCTCCAAACAGCCACAAATTGCTCAAGTTGGGCCACTTGGTTGCTTTTGATGGCCAGGGAAAAAGCCAGTGTAAATTCAATAGTGCTCAGGCTGGTCCCAGCCAGCAGCAGCCCAGTGGTGAGCAGAGCCAGGTCCTGCTTGGTGCTGCCCAGCCCAGAGCCACCCCTGGTCATCATCATCATCATCCCTTGGGAGGTCTGGCAGCATCTCCTGGGTTCCTACCTTTGGGCTGAAAGAGTTTGACTTCTATAAACCAAATTGAAGCCTTGAACCTGGGTTCTTGTCCTTGGCCTGAAAGAGTTTGACTTTTATAAACCAAACTGAAGCCTTCCAAATGATGTGCAGACGTGCATGGCTGTGTTGGCTGAGAGGGGAAACTCCAGCCCCTCTGAGCAGCCATAAATTGCTCAAGTTGGGCCACTTGGTTCCTTTTGATAGGGAAAAATCGAGTGTAAATTCAACAGTGACCAGATTGGTCCCAGCCAGCAGCAGCCCAGGGCTGAGCAGAGCCAGGTCCTGCTTGGTGCTGCCCAGCCCAGAGCCACCCCTGGTCATCATCATCATTATCCCTTGGGAGGTCTGGCAGCATCTCCTTGTTCTTGCCTTTGGTCTGAGTTTGACTGCTATAAACCAGATTGAAGCCTTCTAAATGATGTGGAGACGTGCATGGCTGTGTTGGCTGAGAGGGGAAACTGCAGCTCCTCCAAACAGCCACAATTTGCTCAAGTTGGGCCACTCTGTTGCTCTTGATAGCCAGAAAAAAAGCCAGTGTAAATTCAATAGTGACCAGAGTTTGACAGTCGTGTATTAGATTTGTGCCCCTGGAAAAGCAAGTGAAAGGAACTTTTATTATTAAGTGTCCCTACAGCACAGAATATCTGAGCATGAATTCACCAGGCTGATTCAATTGGAAATAATGTTTTCAAAAAACAAGATGCATCTGTTCTCACCTCCCCTAATGCGATTATTTAGTGCCCTACTGTTTTACTGTTGCAAGGAATAAGATTCACTGCATGCTAAAAATGACACCAAAAATTGATTCAGGCAGAGGAAGAGTGTCTGGAGCACCAGTGGTGACCTGAGCAGCTGTGCCACACTGGCACACTTCATGGGAAGTGCTTTTTATAGCAGCACCAGTAAGTGCCTCACAAATGGGCTGTGTTTTGTTCACAGCCCTCCAAACACAGCACATTGTTTGGAGTTCTTGGTGCAGGGACACATGGGATGTGTTACTTCCCAGCAGTGGGAACAGTTGGGGTGGGGGAAAGAAGGATTAAACCACATAAAGCAGAGAAGAAATAGCCCTTGAGTGCCTTTTCTGCCAGAATGCTGTGGTGTTGTGAGGTCCCCAGGATGAGGTGAGAGGTGAGAATTTGACTCCAAGTTCTCAGAAGGCTGATTTATTATTCTATTCTATTCTATTCTATTCTATTCTATTCTATTCTATTCTATTCTATTCTATTCTATTCTATTCTATTCTATATATACTAAAACTATACTAAAGAAAAATAAAGGATACATCAGAAGGTTAGAAAAGAATGAATCATAAAAACCCATGACTGACTCACAGTCCAACACAGCTGGCTGTGATTGGCCATTAATTAAAAACAATTCACAAGTTTGGATAAACAATTTCCAGACCACATTCCAGAGGAGCAAAACACGGAGAAGCTTGCCATAGAAGAAATCCTTGCAAAGGGATTTTTCAGAAAATATCACAATGACAGAATAAAATTTCTTGTTCTAGGATACAAAGCCATGGGTGGTGCTGGTGCTTTCTTCCTGCTCTAAAAATCAGAGACATCACCCCTTGCTCCCAGAATTGTGTGAGCTCTCCACCTGGACTGCTCCAAGGTGATGCTGTTTCTAAGAAGGGTTCAGAGATAGTGGTACAGTGATTTATTTTTTTCCCCCTAAAATTAGACAGGAAAACAAGAAATGGCAATCTGCCCCTTCAGACCCTTCCAGAGGCACCTCACCAGTTTCTGTTCCTTTCCCCATCCTCCCAAACTGCTCCTCACACCAATTTATGCCACCAGGCTCATTCAACACTGAACTCCAGCCCTGGATAAGAGAGGCTGTATCACCCAAATCCCAAACCTCCTCAGAGAGCAGAGTCAGATTTATTTGATGACTGTTTTCCATGGAAATGTGTGCAGCAGCATCACACCACTGCTAAATGCTCCAGCATTGGACTTTCCTGTCAGCTCTGCCAAGCCTGCATTAATGGGCTCGTCCTGCTCTCCCCTCCCTCACACCAACCACTCTCTCCCGACTGCTTGAGCTCTCCAGATCTCACACATTTTGTTGGAATCACCCCTTGCACCCAGAGCTGCTCCAGGCCATCACCCAGGCCTGGGGGCAGCTGTTGGGTTTTTAGTTTCTCCTTGAAACTGCAGTTTGGGCTCTATCTCTGATACCCACAGAAGAAAAGCACTTCATTCCCTCATTGGCACTAGATGCCACTTTTCTTTCCATGTCTAGATCAGGAAATCTGTTTGAATATTCTCCTGGTTGCTTCTGCACTGGTAACAACAATTACATCATATTCCTCTAACAATCAGTTCAATAATTCCATAGGGTTCCACCTGTTCTCCTCTGCCTTGCTGACCATGGATATTCTACCAGAATGCCCTTAGATTTTCTTATCAATTTTTTGCTTCACATTTATCCTTATTGTTACCAATTTGCCACTTTTCCTTTTCCTCGACAATGCTTTTTTTGTGGTTTGTTTCTGCCTTTTAATTTCATTGCTGGCTCCCATTCAGGGTGGGCTCCCAGCCAAAGCTCTCTTCCTCTGTGATTTGCTGGATAAAATTTATCTCCATATTCTGGTACATTCTCCGAGGCTGGGGGTGCAGTGGCTGGGAGCTGCTGGCCAGGGCTGTGGTGCCAATGCTCTGTGAGCAGCTGTGCAGGACCAGAAAGTTGCTTAGAAAGATTCCCCAGCTTGAGGAGCTGCACCTCAGCCCCTGGAGCCTCTGTGATGTTTAAATGAGAGAATCTGGGTGCTGCACTCCAAGTTCTCAGAAGGCTGATGTATTATTCTATTCTATTCTATTCTATTCTATTCTATTCTATTCTATTCTATTCTATTCTATTCTATATGTGAGGAAAAAGGTTCCCAATTCCCTGAGGGCAAAGTCTTTTCCTGGTGTGCCCATCCCTCACTCCAGAGCCCAAACTCAGCTCAGGGCAGTGGAGAGATGCTCTTTGGCTGGCACAGTTGTTTCTGTGGCTCTGCAGCACCTTATCCAGGCAGTTTGGAGCAGGTTTTTCCTTTAGGCAGGCAGGGATTGAGCCCTGTCCATGCTCACAGGTGTCTGACCAACCCACCTGCGTGCTCTGCCTGTGCCTGGATGGAGCCCACAGAGCACATTTGCCCCGTGCCCATGGAGCAGGCAGCCCTTGATGCCTTTCTGGGGCTACCTAAAAACAGAGGCCAGGCAAAATTAAGGCAATAAAAAGCAGTTCTATTTATTGAAGGGCTTCCAGGTACATTTAGGGCAGAAAAAACCCCACAGGGGTTACACCCAAAATGGACAATGGGTGACAGATTTTCACACTTTTATCAGTTTGGGCCATTTGCATATTGGGGGTTCATCTTCCAATTAAAGCTTCAGGTAATTAGGTAATTTAACCCAAGTTTGCTGCCCCCAACTCACTTTTGTTTCCATCTCTGGGGCCTGAGGCAGTGAGGTGTCCTTGATTGCCAGGCCTGGAGAGGAATTGTTGTGTCTGCCCAAAAAGGGAAAGCAGCAGCTCACACTGCATGTGCAAGTTATACCCTAAAGAACTGCAGGATTACAAACACATGGAAAACATAAAAGCTGAAATCCTGAGGCGTCACCCTGTGGATGGGGAGAAGGCAGCTGGCAGAGCTGCTGCCAGACCCTGGCTCAGGGGACAGGGACAGGGCATGGAGCACCCTGGGCTGGCAGCTCAGTGCTCCCACCCCAGTGTGTGTCCTCTGCCACCTGGCACAGGATGGTTTTTGCTGAGAGGAATTCGGGGTTCCTTCACCTGCACTGCTGCAGGAGCTGCTGCACGACCCCACCACTCTGCAGGATCCCCAGTGCAGCCTGGAGGGGACACAGACCCGGCTGTGAGACTCTGCCCTGTGCTTTTCCCTTCTCCTGGGCCCTCTCCAGCCCTGGTCCTGGGTTAGCCCAGGGCAGTGGAACACCTCTGAGAGCCTGCAAAAGCATCTGTTGGGCTCCAATTTCTCTTTTAAACCTCCTCCAGCATTTCCTGCCGTTTAGTGGGAGCTGCAGAAAGCTTTCAACAACCATGGAAAATTCAGAGTGTCGGGATTTAAAACCAGTGGTCACAGGGGTCCCGATGTACCTGGCTGAGAGAAGGCTCCATTTGCTTTGCTCTCTGCAAGCCCACTCCAGCAGTGCTGTTCTGAACAACACACCAGTTCCTGGAATCTCAGACACAGCCTGAGATTGCAGTGTTTTTAAGACATAATGAAAAAGGTAATTTTCCAGCCTCCCTGCAATCTTCATCATTGGGGAGGTATTTTGTGCAATTTTCAGTCCTGGCTATAATCATGCTCCCAGAGATGATAGCGTGCTGCTGTGACACTGGGGGTCCTTTGAACCCTGCCATGCTTTGGACCCCCACGTAAATGGAAGGAAAAGGGAGTGCAGCCATTGAGGTGCCATCCCTGCTGGGGCTGCCTGTGTACAAACCAGCACAGCCTGCCAGCAGGGCAAAGGCTGGCAGAACACCCAGCTCTGCCTCTGCTCACAGGGTGAGAAGGTAAAAGAGAGATCAAAGGTGAATGGACCCCTCAGATGTGTTGGCACACAGACCTGACATCCCATGAAGGGAGCACTGACCTGTCCCTGGTGTGGTCTGTTGTTCCAGGGGGAACACCCAGAGCTCTGAAATTGTGGCAATCATCATCATCATCATCATCATCATCATCATCATCATCATCATCATCATCATCATCTTGGCAGGATTAGTTGCTATGCAATGAAAGGGACATGCAGTCCTTCTGATGTCCAGCACCTTTGAACACATAATGGGGCTTGGAAAAGCTCCTTGCTTGCCAGGCACTCTGTAGCCTTGGCTTTGTCTGGGATGGATTTGCTGAAGCTGAAGGCAGAGGGGGAGCAGAACAGGATTTGTGGGGGGGATGAAGTCTGGGGTACAAGGAGTATTGGAATATTACCAATATGGCCAATGGGACGTGCCTGAGCTTGTCAGGCCCTTGCTGCTGAGCCAAACAGCAGCCCTGTGGTGTTTCACCCCAGGGACACTTTTGCCTGCCTGGGTGTGTGGTGTTTCACCCCACAGACACTTTTGCCTGCCTGGGTGTGTGGTGTTTCACCCCACAGACACTTTTGCCTGCCTGGGTGTGTGGTGTTTCACCCCACAGACACTTTTGGCTGGCTGGGTATGTGGTGTTTCACCCACAGACACTTTTGCCTGGCTGGGTGTGTGGTGTTTCACCCCACAGACACTTTTGCCTGGCTGGGTGCTGCAGTTGGGCACTGCAGACAAGTCCAGGCCTGCAGGAGCTCTGGTGGTGCTGGGATGGAGCTTCCCCCCATAACAGGGGCTGCTCCTGGGGTTTCCCTCTGGCAGAGAAGCTTTAAGGGGATGGTGAAGGAAAGGAGTCGGTTCTGAGGGAGGCTTTGGATCCAGAGCTTTATTCTGGCCCTCAGGCCTCTGAATGCAGCACCAGCTCCCACAGAACTCCCTGAGCCCGTGGCTGCTGCTCCTTTAACCCCGGGGAGAGGGGCAGGGAAGGGGCAGGGAGGCACCAAGCAGGGACAGGAGGGGAGGGACAAAGGGACAAAGGACACCTGGATGGCCCAATGCCCCCCAGGGGTAGAGGGCATCCTTTGGATCTGCCAATCACTCGAGGCCCTTCTGGAATGCCAGGAGTGCCAGACAGTGCTGGGAGGGGAGAGGAGAGGGGACTGACACACCTGGGAGGGAATTATCAGGGGAGGGACCGGAGGTTCTGGGTCCTGAAATCACAAAGGTGCAGGGTCCTGAAACAAAGGTGCAGCTCTGGGGCACCCACCTGGGCGCTGTTTTGGCCCCCACCCTGGCAGTCCCTGGGCAGGTGTTGGGTTGGGGAGGTGCAGTGCTGGGGCTGCCACCTCCAGTGGCACGAGGCACTGAGCTGCCCACAGCCCAGAGCTGGGTCCTTCACAGCCACAGGCTCCTGTGGAACAGCGTGTTCCAGAGCTGTGGGACACGACCTGGGAAGAGCTGTGAGGAGCAGCTTGCTAATGCCTGAATATGTAAATGTGTGGAGTATTAATAACAGAACTGCAGCTCCTTAGTCAGGAGCTCCCAGCAGAGAGGCTGCCTGGCATGGGCTCCATCTCCTGACAGCTCCTGGTGAGGCTGCATTTCACTCCCCTGTGGCATTCACATTCTCTGGAAAAATCCCTTCGCCCAGGATTTTTCTCCTGGGAAGCTGAGAAGCCTCAGAGAAAAAGGAAAACAATTCTGATCTCATTTGCTTCTCCTGTGTTGTGCTCATGTGGAATGTGTTTGGAGATTGTTTACCCACAGGTGATTGTTTCATTGGATTTTGCTCTGAGTTGTTTTGACTTTTTGACCAATTGGGGCCAAGCTGTGTCAGGACTTTGGAAAGAGTCACGAGTTTTTATTTTTATATTTTAGCATTCTATAAGTGTCCTTTATGTATTCTTTAGTATAGTATAGTGTAGCATTCTTTAATATAATATGGTAATATTATATAGTATTACTGTATAATATATTCTTTAATATAATATAGTATTCTTTAATATAATATAGTATTCTTTAATATAATATGGTATCATAGTATAATATAGTATATTTAATATAATATAGTATAGTATAGTAACGGTATAGTATAGTATAATAACTACTAATAATATTAGTATATTATAATTATATATATTATATTATTATATATATAATTTTAATTATATATTATAATATAATTACTAATAATTAGTAATAGTATAATTATACTATATAATTATAGTACATAATATAGTATAATGTAGTATATAATATATATTCTTTAATATCATATAGTATTATAAAGTAATAAATTAGCCTTCTGACAACATGGAATCAGATGCATCATTCCTGCCATGGGGGTACCCTGTGAATACAATAGTCCCCAACTGCCTGTACCCCCAAATATGATGCTGAGGGGTAGCACAGAGCAGCACAGGGTCTGTGATGCCCTTGCAGCAGCAGCTGATGGGAGAAAAGTGCAAAGTTGTGTTCCTGGCAGAGCAGAGCCCAGGAGCCCTGGCAGCAGCCTCGGAGCGCTCATGAAATAAAAACAGGCTCTTGTGCTACCTGCCAGGAGCCATTAGCCAGAGAGCAAATGATCTACAGAATGGTCTGTGAGGAGAGCACAGCTCGGAGAGGGGCTGCAGCAGCTCATCTGCCATCCTTCACTTCATCGGGACATCTCTGTCACAGCCTCACGCCTCGTGCTTCCAGTGTGAGGGCTTGTGATAGAAATTCGCAGGCAACAGGATGCAAACAGGCTGTAATGCTCAATCAGATGATGTTAAGGGTTTCAAGGAAAACAGAAATGAAAATGTCAAACCTGTTAAGCTGTGGAGTGCTTTCAGCAGAACGTGGGCAGAGGGACTCCAGGAGGGTGTTTAAAGCAGGAGCCAGGGGAGATTGCTCTCACAATGGCACCGTTCTGGTGCCAAAGCCCCGCTGGGGCACGATGCACTCTGCTTTTTATAGATCTCTAAAGGAAAAAGTGAACCATGTGATGCTGAATTTATGAACCCACTCAAAAAGCAGGGGCTCCAAACTTGGCTGTCATCTCAAGTTCAGCCTTGATAGCGTCTGTGTCATTGTTCTGAGAGCCTGAACAAAGAGGCAGACAGAGGAGGTGAGGCACAGGCTGCCACATCCAAGGCTGAGGCCTCTTTGCGTTGTTTTTAGGACACTGACACCTTGGAAAGGTGGCATCTTACACCTTTTTTGCAGCTCTTGAGTGCAGATTTCCACTTCAGAGCACAGAGAACTGTAGGCCAGCTGCCTGTGCTCAGCTCATGGGGGCTGCTCAGCTCTCTGGAGTTGCCTCTCAGCTGAAGCACAGCATGGGTGAGAAGCTGCTGAATTGCCTGAAAGCATGGCAGCAGGAATTAATACCAGAAATCTCAGGAACTTTCCATGATAAGGTACAGTTTCTCCTCCATGAGGGCACTGAGCACTGAAGAGATCAGGAATGGTCACTGAGTGCAGTTTAAGGCCATTTCATTCCCTGTATAACTCCAACATTTGCTCAACTAAAATATGCAGATGTGATAGCAAAGGCTTTTCTCATGTTTATTTACACGCAGAGCTTTTGCTTGTGCTATGCTGAAGAGGAGAGGCATTACTGCAAATCTGTTTGTTAATGAAACCAGAGCGCTGGGAAAGGGGAAAGGGAGGATTCTCCCCTCTGGGAAAGGGGAAAGGGAGGATTCTCCCCTCATCTCCTGCCCCAGCTGTGACCTTACAGGACCCCACCGGGTGCCCAGCACTGGGGCCAGCCCATGGTCACAGCATCTCCACTGAGGTGTCACAGGAGCTCAGGAGGGTTTTCTTTAGCAGCTCTTTCAGGCCACCAGGGTTCCCTAATGGTTACAGCTGCTCTGCTAACATAAAAGTGATTTGTTCCCAGCCTACAGATACAGAAACATTTTGCCTACCCCATTTTTCTTCTTGCCTGAGAGGAGGGCAGGCAAATACATCACCACCAGGTCTGCAAGCAGCATCACAGCCAGAACTGATGTGCGAAAATTCCCCGAATCCTCTGTCCATGGCTCCAGCCACAGGCTGGGGACACTGAGTGTCCCCGCCCTGCCTGTCCCTGTAGCTGTCCAAGGTTCCTGCCACACAGGACAGAGCAGAAGCCCCTCAGCCCCTGTGTGAGTAAGGAGGGGTCTGCCCAGCTCTCTCAGTGCTCAGCTGAGAGCTGGAATGCTGTGCTTTGGGAGAGAAGGAGGGGTTTGTAATGTGCCATATGCTGTCCCTTGGTAACCACGCTCCAGCCACTCTCCCCTCCATCTGCATCACAAGGCTCCCACCCTCCCTCCCCTTCCCTGTCTCTCCTTTCTCTCTCTCAGCTATTTACAGCCCCAGAAGCTCTTCACAGCCATGGGTTTGTAGAGGCCCTCTGGGACACGATCCTTTTGCTGTCAGAGCCTCTCACTGTCCCTGTCCCTGTCCCTGTGCTGGAGGCAGGGACATTGCCAGCACCCAGGACATTGCTCTGGCTTCCCTGGGTGACTCCAGACCCTGGCAAGGGGCTCAGAGACCTTGGCACAGAATCAAAAACACCTGTGCCTTGGATTTTAGCCCATGGAAACAGTTTCCAACTTTGTGTGAAGGTTTACAAGCCACAAGAGTTTGAGTAGAATGATAGTGAATTTGTCACAGGGTGAAAATGTAGAATTTTGGGGATTTAGAATGGGGGTTCAAGAGGCAAGATGGAGGGTGTGTCCAGCCTTTCTCTTTCTTCTTCTTGTCCTCCATCTTCTGCTGGGATGGTGGCACTGTTTGATTGGTTTAGGATAGAGACAGACTGTCTAACATAGGTGATAGGTATTGGAAAATTATTGTAAATAAAATACATGTAGTTCTTAGTATATAAAGCCAACACCACCCCAAGAGCAGGGACTGTGCCACAACCCAACCTGCTGGACAGATCTCAGCAGGTCAGAGAGAGAGAATGTTATAGATAAGAGAAAATAAACAACTTTGAAAAGCAGAACCAACAAACCTCAACTTCTTCTTTGGTCACGAGGCTGGGAAAAAAGAGACTTTCTGGTCCTTAGGGTCATCTCAACCACAGAAACCCAAGAGGACATCTCTGTGGTGGCTCTGCCATGGGTGTCAGTTCTTAATTGGATGGTTTAGTCTTAAGAAACCTTGTAACAAGAGATTGTTGGCCATTTTGTGGTGCTTTTCCAGCACACTGAGCCTGGTGTGGACAGCATGCAGGACTTTAGATAAGATAACAATAAACAAGAACCTGAAGACTGAAAAAGTCCCTTTTTCCAGGCACAGAACTGCTACAGGAGGGTTTCCCCCATCCAGGGAGCCCCCCAGAAAACAAACATCAATAACTGGTGCCCTGACAGTGCAGATCTGAGCCCCTCTCAGAGCTCTGTAGGAAATGGAGAGGAGGCAGAGCCACAGTGGCTGTGAATCCCCCAGGGCTGGGATGGGCTCTGTGCTCTGGGAGAGAGAGGTGAGGAAACAAAAACTTCAGTCCCATAAAAAGTCGTAACGTTCACCTTATAAAACACACAAACTCAGTGATTTAAAGGGGGGAAAACTACTATTTGTTTCCAAATTTACAGGCAATAACACTTGATTTAGATCCCTGTCTGCCTCCTGTATAGACTGCAGTATAATTTAAAGGACAATAAAGTCTGAGGCCGTAACACCATCACCACAATAAATCAGGGCAGCTACCACCACTCAGAACAGAAATTATTAATCTGGGTTCCAAATGATATGCCTGCATATTGCTTATTTGAGCTGTTTATGCAGTGAGCTGAGATAGCACTTTCCCTCGTTATTATTTTTTTACTTTTGCAATGAAATACCATCTCCTCCTACCAAGGGGGCATTTATTACCCAGTATATATGGGGGCAGCCAAGTGTGCTGTGCAGAGCATCCAGCATCCATAGCACTGCCCAGAGTCCACATTCCAGGGTGTTCTCAGGGCTGAGGGCACCGACTCATCCCCTGCCAGGGTGGCACGTGGCACTGCTGTGCCCTGGGCAGGGCTGCCAGGGCTGGGGAAAGGATGGTGCTGATGCCTTTTTGGGGCTTACCTGGAAACAGAGCCCAGACAAAGTAAAAGGGTAAAAGCAGACATATTTATATATTAATTTCATATATATTTATATTTTATATATTTATATATAACATATTTTATGTTTATTTATTTATATATTTATGCAATTTTATATTTTTATATTTTTGTATACTTGTGTATTTACATTTTATAATTTTATATATTTATGCTTGTGTATTTATAAAGGTATACATTTTTATATTTGCATATTTGTGCATATATAGATATTATTTTTATATATTATATACTTATATATTCATATATTTTTATATTTTTATATTTTTATATTTTTATATTTTTATATTTTTATATTATATATTTATATATATTATACATTTTCAATATTTATAAATATTGAATATATTTATATATTTATTGAAGGGCTGTCAGGTATATGAAAAGCAGACAAAGCCTCCCCAAGAGGCTACACCCAAGATGGACAATGGTCATGTGTTTTTCAGACAATTATAAGTTTGTTCTATTGATATCAGGGGTTAATTCTCCAGTTAGGGCTTCAGGTAATGAAGTCAAATACCCCCAGTTTGCTTCCCCCAATTCACTTTTGTTTATAATTTTCAGGGCCTGAGGCTGTAGGGTGCCCTTGGATCTCAGGCCTGGAGGAATTTTTTTGTCTGACCAAAATGCGAAGACAATTAACTACACTCTATATGGAGTTTAGAGTTATGCACTGATGCAGAACAGGATTTGAAAAACAGAAAGGACAAAATCTTAAGGCATTGGTGCTCCCAGCACGAGAAGTTCCAGCTGGAGCCCCAGGACCCCCAGACCTGCTCTCCTCTCCCAGCTGTGGCACTTCTGGGAGGGCTCAGAGCCCCTGGAGCGTTTGTGCCCTCTGCAGTTACAGACCATCAGTGGCTTTGGCAAAGCATGTTTGAAATTCAAACTTTAAAAATTCACATTTGAGGGGATTTTGGTGCTACAGGGGAGGGAGGAAGGTTTAAATTTTGAGGAAGAAAGCTTGTATTTTCATGAAAAAGTGCAGAGGGGAGTTTGCAGGAGGCTGAGCTCCCTCTTCACATCATTCCCCAGTAACTCTGAAGGAATGGACTGAAAATAGTGGTTTTTTTCTAGGTTAGGGGACATTGCATGCATCTTTATTGAGATTTGATTGTGCAAGGTCCACCCTCTAATAAAAAAAAAATCCTTGAAATCATATTTTCTGTTCAGGAATGATGAGTCCAGCCCGGAGCAAAGGCCACCCCTCCAGGGGTCTTCATCTGAATGCAAAATATTCATGTTTAAAATTAGCAGAAGTACCAACTCTCCTGAAATTGCAGGGATTTCCTGCGAGGAGGAAGTGCTGCTGTCATAGGCAAGCCCACTCACAGCTGCACTCAGGATTTTGTCTGCATTACCCGGGGATTAGCATCATTTCCATTCATGGGAATGATCTGCTTTCATCTGGTGTAAAACATGAAGATGTTAACATGGATTTTAACACACTCCCCAGGACGACTTAAAAATTTGTGTTTTTAATAAAGTAAAAATTTATTTGCTAAACAAACAGCATTTAAAAAAAAATATTGCCACCTCCCACATTTTCTGCAAATCCCCTTCTGTCTGAAGCAAAGGGCTGCGAGTTCCATTTGTACATCATGAAACATTCAGCACTCAAATTGTCCCCAGGAATGTCTCCATCTGCTGCTAGCTTTCTCTTCAGCTAATTATTAAATATATCTGAACAGAAATAAATAATAGATTTCCTTTAAAGAACCAGAAGTAAAATTTAATGAGCGTTTTGGTGTCAGGATGTGTTTTTCCCTCTGAAGCTGCAGTCCCTTAACACGTCCTGAGCCACCCTGGGACAGCACACCCAGACTCCCTTTGGCCACTTGCTTTTGTTCTTTTTCCATTTGCCATCCAGCCCTTTTCCAAAGCCAGTCCTCAGCTAAAAAATGCCATTTTTTGTTCTCAAGCAAACTGCAAGACCTCCTGCCCCCGTTGTCCCCAGCAAACCCAGACTGGAAGAGCTCCAGTTGCCTCCATCATTTCCCTTCCTGGTGAGTGAATTTCATGCCTTCACTGGATGTTTTATCCAGGAATAAGGGATTGTTTCTGTTACAAATCATCTCAAAATATTGTGCGCTTCCTTTTAAAATGTGATGGGCAGCATTAGGTAAAATTATTTATATTCCATCACCTAATGCTGCAGGCAGGGCCAGGGCCGAGGCAGCGACACCAAAAGCTGAAAAAACCCAAACAGTCCAAAATTCCTGGCCCTGTTTCCACTGATTTTTGAACTCCTGGGAAGTCTTTACTGAGCACAAGGAGCCTGAAGTTCCTCTGGGGCTGCCTTGGTAGAGCACAACAGTGTTGGGTCTTGTGAGAGATGTGATTCAGAGCAAGGCTCCTCTGGAGTGTTCTGGGGAAGGTGTTTTCTCTTCTTCCCTCACATCAAAAATGTAGTGGAATTACTAAGAAACATGAAGGAATGACAGTGTTGTACTACAGACACAGGAAATGTGGGAGAAAGAATGAGAAATATTTTATTTCCCCTCAGAGTAATTATTTACAATCCTCTAGAAATGCTGCCTGAGAATAACTCTGTGCTGAGGGAGCCACTGCCACCTCCATTCCACACCAGGCCTGCATGTGTCCAGCCTGTTTTGTGGGGTTCTTGGCCTGTTTGGTGATGATTTATTGGGCTACCTAAAAACAGAGGCCAAAATTAAAGGAATGAAAAGGCAAAATTAAAGGAATAAAAAGCAGTTCTGTTTATTGAAGGGCCTTCAGGTACATTTAGGGCAGACAAAGCCCCCCAGGGGCTGCACCCAAAATGGACAATGGGCCACAGTTTTTCACACTTTTATATGTTCAGGTCATTTGCATATTGGGGGTTAATTAATTCCAATTACAGCTTCAGGTAATGAAGTCATTGACCCCAAGTTTGCTCCCCCAGGTCACTTTTGTTTCCCTCTCTGGGGCCTGATGCAGTGAGGTGTCCCTGACTGCCAGGCCTGGAGACGAATTGTTGTGTCTGCCCCAAACGGGAAAGCAGCAGCTCCCACTGTGTGTGGAGTTTGGAGTTATACCCTAAAGAATCACAAATATATGGAAACTATTAAAGCTAAAGGCATCAGAGGGACCCAGTGATGAGGTGTCTGCCCAGAGATCTCCATCCCCAGGCCTGCTGCAGCCCGTGGGAGGCACTGCCTGCTGACACCATCCTTACACTCCACACTGGTGCATTTTCTCTCCTTTTACTGGAAGCAAATGTGTCCCTAATAGTGCAAATTGCTGCAGAAGTGTTAATGAAACACATTGCAGCTGTAAAGTCAGAAGAAATCTGTTACTATAAACTGCATTTCCATTTCCTTGTTTCCAGTCAGACTCAGGGAGTCGAGCGGGTCATGTTTGTGTACAGCTCATCAAGAAGAAGATTCACAGTTAAAATACCAGGAGGAAGAGTTGTTTAATTGTTTAATGTGACATTTTTGAGGGAAGGCATGGAAGGGTCTGGTTGGAATGCAGCTGTATGTCTGTGGACTCCTCATTACGGATTTTCTTTCCCCAAAATCCTAAATATTCCTGCTCTTAAATGAGGAACCTCTTCCAGCAATTACATATTCTTACCTCTAGCAAGATTTTCTTAATCCATTATTTATATCCCATGTGTTTCATGTTTTAGGGTGGTTTTAAAAATCTACAGAAGGGCGTCTTGTTGATGACAAATGTTGAAGTACAAATCCTGTTTGCAGCTTCCCCCCTTATGCCACAGGAACTTCCCAGGGAGGAAAAATGAAAGCCACAAATGTTAAGATAAAAGATCCCTGTAAATAAGGTTTGATTCATCCTTCCATCATTTCTGGAAGAAATTAAATGAATTGTACCACACTTCATGTGGTACCGGTGCAACTGTACCTGTCCACGAGGCTTTCAGATGAAATCCTAAAACCACTTAAAATCAGTTTGTTTCTGGTAGAAACTACAGGTCAGATGGATATGATGAAGAAGATTTTTTGGGTTTATCACCTGGACAAAAAGGTGATTTTTGATTTTAAGGAAATCCCATATTCCTGCTCTGGAGATGACCATTAACTGTGTGGTAAAAGAGTTTGGGATCCCCAGCAGGCAAGGTCTGTCTGTGTGTCTGGTTTCCCACCACCTGGTGCCAGTGGAGATGAAATCTTTGTCTTCTCCCATGCTGGAATATCTCATTCGTCCTCACATCTGTTTTCCCTAGTTTATTCCAGATGACAGTGGGATTAACATATATAATGGCAAGGGAAAATCTGATTTCAAATGCTTTCCATGAATTTTATGTCCAAAAAAAATCAGCTGTGTCCCTTCCAAGTGGCTTTTTGGTTTTCTCTGAGGTAATTGCAGAGTTGTCACTGTGATAGCCTGTGGTACAACAGGGAGGAGACTGAGGCAGCAGCCAAAGGCTGTGAATTATTCAGAAATGTGCATTTCTCCAGGGGACCCAGGTGATGTCTGTTCATGCCCAAGACCTCAGAAGACCCAGAGGAAACTTGGGAGTTGGTGCAAGCCTTTCAAGATGTCCCAGTCAGAGATGAGGTTTTGTCCATTAGCAGGTGCCTGTCCCTGTGCCCTGACAGGAACATCCCAGACACACACACCCTGCACTTCATTACATTTAAAAGCTGCTTCTCTGCATCTTTCCTCTTGCCCTGAGCCCAAACCCTGCTGGTGCTGCCCCCTTCCCCTGCTCAGCTTGGTGCTGCAGCTGCTCTCAGGCTCCACTGCTCAGCTCTGGAGGACGCAGTGTTGGTGGCTCTGGGGACATGGGACAGGAGCTGTGGTGACCCCCAGGGTCAGGAGCATGGGTTGTCACCAAGCCCAGAATAGTGCCCAGCCCACTGGCACATACCAGTACAGAATCCCAGAATCACTGAGCTTGGAAAAGCTCTCCAAGAGCACCAAGTCCAACCTGTGACCTCTCCCCACCGTGTCACCCAGCCCAGAGCACTCAGTGCCACCTCCAGTCATTCCTTGGACACCTCCAGGGATGGGGACTCCAAACCTCCCTGGGCAGCCCCTTCCAATGCTTTGTCACCCTTTCCATGAAGAAATTCTTCCTGATGCCCAACCTGACTCTCCCCTGGAGCAGCTTGAGGCCGTTTCCACTCGTCCTGTCCATTGTCCCCTGGAGAAGAGGCTGATCCCACCCAGCCCCACCCTCCTGCCACGGAGGTTTAGAGAACCACAAGGTTCCCCCTGAGCCTCCTTTCTCCAGGCTGAGCCCCCCAGCTCCTTCAGCTGCTGCTCATCAGACTTGGAGTGAGCCAGAGGATCCAAACTCTGTCACCTGGGAGGGCAGAGCAGGCAGGGGGAGCTGGGACAGGAGGGACAAGGGCAGGAACAGGAGAGAAGTGCAGGGAAGGGAGGGAGAAGGGCTGGGAAGGGAGGGACAAGGGAAGGGAGGGACAAAGGAGGGGAGGGAGGGACAAGGGCTGGGACAGGGGGGAAAAGGGCAGGGACAGGAGGGAGAAGGGATGGGAAGGGAGGGAGAAGAGCATGGAGAGGAGGGAGAAGAGAAGGGACAGGAGGGACAAGGGATGGGAAGGGAGAAATAAAGGCTGGGACAGGAGGGAGAAGGGTAGGGACAAGAGGCACAAGGGCTGGGACAGGAGAGAGAAAGGCTGGGACAGGAGGGACAAAGGCCGGGAAGGAGGAAGAAGGGCAGGGACAGGAAGGACAAGGCAGGAACAGGAGAGGAGCTGCACAGGGATGGGAGGCAGAAGAGCAAGGCCAGGAGGAAAAAGGGCAGGGAAGGGAGAGAGAAGGGCAGGGACAGGAGGGACAAGGGCAAGGACTGGAGGGAGAAGGGATGGGAAAGGAGAAGACCCGCACAGGGACAGGAGGGACAAGGGCAGGGAAGGGATGGAGAAGGTCAGGGACAGGAGGAACAAGTCAGGTACAGGAGGGAAAAGGGCAGGGACAGGAAGGACAAGGACAGGGAAGGGAGGGAAAAGGGCAGGGACAGAAGGGACAAGGGCAGGGAAGGAGGGACAAGGACAGGGACAGGAGAGGAGCCGCGCAGGGATGCGGAGGCAGAAGAGCAGGACCAGGAGGAGCCGCAGCTCCAGGCGGGGCTGTGCCCGTCCCGTGGCCGGTTTGGGAGCGCTCCCAGCCCCACCTTTCCCGGGTCACCTGCCGGAGCCCGGCAGGGCAATGTTCCCTATCACGGCACAAGCTCGCGTTGTGTCTTTGTTATGCTAATGTCCCAGCGCCGCACAATTTAAATAGCACTTCCAGAAAAATTAAGTATGTTCATTGACACAGTGAAATGTTTTCACCCTCCATGTAACCTTCACAGTTTCTGTACAAAATCTATCAGTCAGTAAACTATTCATCTGCGAATGCTTACCAATTATTATGCTAATGCATTACAATACATTACAGTGAATTCTTTTTAAATGCCAGGAAATGCAGCTGTCTGGCATCCTACCTCGCCTGTATTATGGAGCTATCAATAAACAGCAGAGCATTTGCAACTGGATTTTGACTGCTTTGTCAGAACTCTGCAAAAAAAAAAAAAGAAAAAAAGAAAAAGAAAAAAATTCTTATAATTTAATATTATGAAGAAATTCTGGAATTAAAGTGGTGCACTGCATTCTTCAGGCAGGGACTCACTCCAAAGCTGAGGCTGTTGCAGGGGTGTGCACTGAGCCACAGTGTGCAGGACATGGGGTGTGTGGCCCATGGCATTTACAGCATGCTCAGATGTGTAACTGCTCCCCAACTCTTGTCTCTTTTTGGAACTGAGTGACACAAAAACTTTGACTAGAATATCTAGACTGCAAGTGCAGATACAAGGTTATATATGGAGCATGGCATATTAGTAGTTCACACTGAGATTTCTTCCCCAGATCGTGGGAAGTGCTTCCAGGTACCAAAAAGAACTCTCTCTTTTGTTGCCTGAGAGAGGAAATATTCAATATTAATATAAATCTGGCTGTACTCTAAATCATCCAGGGATCACATGATAAAAATCCCAATTTATTATCTAGAATTAACATTGCTTGTTGGAAAGATGAAATTGCTTAGTCTGTGTATTTTAGATTTCATTGCATTTTTAGTGCCCTGCCTGTGCTGAGTGTGTGCAGAGCACTGAGCAGCAGAGCTTGCACTCCCAGCAGCACTCTCCCTGTTCCATTCCCTGGGAACATGTGCCAATCCCCATCCAGCCCCTCACAGGGCTGTGTAGGCTCCCAGAAATGTACGTACTTGGTATTTTTAAACATTTGCAATTGCATAATTCTTTAATGAATTCATTTATTCCTCCGTAGCACGACACAGAATATAGGAGAGAGACTGAGCATACATTAGTGCCCCAGAAAGCTCCTGGGCTCCAAGGAGCCCTGACCACCAGGGTTTGCATCCCTGGAGAGCAGCAGCTGTCCTGTAGGACAAGCCAAGCCTGGCTGCACTCAGGGCTCTGTCAGATACAATAATCACATCCTTGAGGCAGAGAAAATCTCCATTTTCTCAGAGGAGGTGATGCTTGGGGCCAGGAGGTGCTGCCAGAGCCTGGTGTCCCACAGAGCTGAGCTGGCTGGGCTCAGCCCTGGCTGCAGCCAGACCTGCCAGGCATCTCTGAGCTGGCAGGAGATGGGGGACCCAGAGGGCAGAGCAGGAGCACTGGCACTGCCACACAAACAAATCCCTCTGTAGGTACCTGCCCCAGCATTCCAGCAGCTCTGTCTCCCCTGCAGGACACCCAGCCCTGGCAAGGGGCTCAGAGACCTTGGCACGGAGTCAAAAACACCTGTGCCTTCAATTTTAACCCATGGAAACAATGACCAGTTTTGTGTGAAGATTTACAAGCCACAGGAGTTTGAGTGGAACGATAGCTAATTTGTCACAGGGTGAAAAAGTAGAATTTTGGGCTTTTTGGTGCAGGGACAGTCAGGGTGCTCCCCCCTCCTCAGTCCTGGGGTGCTCAGCCTTCTGCAGCTGCAAAGGAGGATATTCTGCAGGGGTATATTGTGGATATTCTGCAGGAGTATAAGGTGGATATTCTGCAGGAGTATAATGTGGATATTCTGCAGGAGTATATTGTGGATATTCTGCAGGAGTATATTGTGGATATTCTGCAGGAGTATAAGGTGGATATTCTGCAGGAGTATAATGTGGATATTCTGCAGGAGTATATCGTGGATATTCTGCAGGAGTATATTGTGGATATTCTGCAGGAGTATATTGTGGATATTCTTCAGAAATATAATGTGGATATTCTGCAGGAATATATTGTGGATATTCTGCAGGAGTATAATGTGGATATTCTGCAGGAGTGTATTGTGGATATTCTGCAGGAGTATATTGTGGATATTCTGCAGGGGTATATTGTGGATATTCTGCAGGAGTGTATTGTGGATATTCTGCAGGAGTATATATTGTGGATATTCTGCAGGAGTATACTGTGGATATTCTGCAGGAGTGTAATGTGGATATTCTGCAGGAGTATAATGTGGATATTCTGCAGGAGTGTATTGTGGATATTCTGCAGGAGTATATTGTGGATATTCTGCAGGAATATAATGTGGATATTCTGCAGGAGTGTATTGTGGATATTCTGCAGGAGCCCCTCTTGCCACCAGCCCCATGGCTCCAACCCTACCTCCCCCTCTCAGATTATGGGAAGTTGCCTCAGCATGGAAGATGTTTGGGAGTTTTAAATCAAAAATGCAAAGTAAAAAAAAAATGCAGCTAGAGGCATCCATCAAAACTTCTCTGGTTCCTCTATTTGTCTTTTCTCGGAAGCTAATATCCATGAATTTGGTTATTAGAGTCATAATGTTATAATTATTTCATTTAATACTCTAATTATCCCTTGTGATTAATCCTGACCATAACAGGAATATCTGGGAGTCTGGAAGGCATGTTCCAATGGCTTCTGCATTATGAATGTTAATTTGAGTTAACAAGTATGAGAGCCAGAGGAAAAGAAACCAAAGAGCACGAGGACTCTGCTTACAAGCAAGTGCAGGGTTTCTCCTGCCTGATTTTGGTGGTAACTGGGCCAGCAGCCCCAGAGATTTTTGGGGCCTTTGCATTCCCACCACTGAAACAGTCTCTGAGGAATCAGGAATCCCAGGGTGTTGGGGAAGATGAAACAGGAAAGCCTTATAAATAGGATTGCCTGGAAAAAGATTTTGAGAATATGGAAACTCTAAGTGAGATTGAAATGAAAGCAAGCTCTGAGATCCCTCAGTTCCTGAACAACTGGAAAACAATGGCATGGCCAGCTGAAGGTGATCCCCTTTTGATCAAACAATCCCCTCTGCTTGCAGACAGGCCCAAGGCTCAGAGCAGACCCTGCCAGCTTGGCAGAAGGGGCCCAAAGAGGAGTTTGTAGGGTTTAAAATGGAACCCAGTGTGGTAATGGAATGATTCTTCTAGGCTGTATGGAAATGCTGTAGGATTTGTATCTTGGACTAGATTGGTTAGTGAGAATCAGAATATTCAACATAGAAGATTGATGATATTGGAACGGGAACCTCGCTCTGTTACCCTTTTGCTCTCTTACCCTCTCAACCTCTCTCTCTCTCAGTCCTGCTCTGAGCTGTTATTATTAAAGGGCCCTGCACCCAGGCCCTTTGCAATAAACCCCAAGTTCCCAGCCCTGGCTGCAGAGATCTCTGCTCTCTGTCCATCCTGACCGTCCTACACCAAAGATGATGCTCCTGCTGTCAGTACCTGAGGCTGTCTTGGAGCTCCAGTGTCTTCCTGTCCCCACTGAGGTTTTTGGCTCCCACTGGTGTTTTTTGGCAGCCCCCAGCCTGGAGAGAGCCCTGCAGGACCAGGTTCCTGCTCCACCTGGGGCTGAGCTGGACAGGGAGCTCGCACTCTCTGACATGCTACTGCTTAGAAACCATCACTGCTCAGAGGGAAGGAAAAGTCCCTAGTGGGGAACTCCTTTGTCCTGCCTGTGTTTCATCAGCTGCACAGCTCTGAATCTATTTGCTTCATTTGTTCCCAAAATGAGCTGCATTGTTTTGCAAAGCAAGTTTACCAGGGATAGACAAATTACCAAAATTTACTAACTAGCATAAACCACCTGCGTACACAAACTTACTTTTCTTCTAAATAAAGGAACACCTGGCACTGTCTGGCTTCCAGGGGTCTGCAAATGTTGTTCTTTCAATATTTCTTCATGTGCTTGCAGACGTTTGCACATCGACCTCCCTGGAGCTGGGAACTCCGGGACTGCAGGGATGGAGCACAGGGTCTAATTTTAGGTACAGAAATGTGAAAGATTGAGCTAAATGTGGCAAAGCCTCCTTTACAGCCTGAGGTGGGAAGTGAGGCTCAGGAGAAGCTCCTGAGGGATTCCTGTGCCCCTGGATGGCTGAGGGCAAACAGGGAACTGGCCCAGGGCTGGATTATAGATAGGAAAATAAATGTTACCTGGTTTCTTCTCTACTAATCCCTGACCCTCACGTTTGTTCCCAGTTCAGTTCCCCTTGTAGTAAGGCCACAGCATTTGGGCTGGATTTGCCACCTCTGCCCTCTGTGCCTTTATGCACAGGGAAAAGAAATGTATGGACAAAGGGAGTGGGTGCTGCTGGCACAGACCAGGGGGCTCTGGGCTCCTGGAGAGAGGCTCTGCTGTGGCTGTAAACACAGCTCAGGGTGCAAAACGAGGGTGTAAGAAAGGTTCTGACCTTGTCTCCTCTGTGCAGGAGTTGCACAGAGCCAACTTGGCCCTTGTGACCATGTGCTGCTGCCCTGCTGGCCGCACTAAGCCCAGCTTGCTGCACATCTGCTCACTGCAGGCTCCTGACCTTCCCCTCCCACCTCCTGCAGCATTTCAGGTTTCCAGAGCCTCTCACAACCCTCTCCTGGGGACAAACACACATTTATAGGGCAGAGCTCCTAGCTGGAGCAGCTGTGCCCTGCCCAGTGACCCGTGGAGGAGAAGCTGGAGCAGTTCTGGGTGCTCAGGCTGTGCTGAGCCAGGACAGAGCCAGGCAGAGATCCAGATGTTGAGCAGCTGCAGAGGGCACACACAGAAGGCTGGCTGGTGGGAAGAGACTCTTCTGCAGGGGCACACAGGTGGCTCCTGATCCCTCCCAAGTTCTCCAAAGCAGCTGCCCAGGACTGCCAGCACACAGCAGAGCTGCAGCCCTCAGCTGGTGGAAAGACAATCCCAATTCCACTGAAAAGTTCATTGTCACAGACATCTTTTATGAAAAATCCTTTCCCTGGGATTTTTCCTCCTGAGAAGCTGAGAGGCCTCAGGAACAAAATGTAAACAATGGTTATCTGCTGCTGTGGAATGCAACAGGGGGATCTGGGATTGGCTCATGTGGTTGTTTCTAATTAATGGCCAATCACAGCCCAGCTGGCTCGGACAGAGAGTGTGAGCCACAAACCTTTGTTATCATTCCTTCTTTTTCTATACTTAGCCAGCCTTCTGATGAAATCCTTTCTTCTATTCTTTTAGTATAGTTTTAATGTAATATATATCATCAAATAATAAATCAGCCTTCTGAAACATGGAGTCAGATCCTCATCTCTTCCCTCATCCTGGGACCCCTGTGAACACAGTCAGAGTTCATACCAAACAAAATACTTCTTCTGGGCTGTCTCAGCTATCCCTGGGCTTGTGGAAGTGCTGCAGGAGCAGGGAAAGCTGCTGGAGGAGGCACTTGCTGTGCTTCACAGTGCTGCTGAGGATGTGCTGTGCAGCACCTCCAGGAAAGTGCTGACGGATGCTTTTCAGATGGAGCCACGTGAAGTTCCCCAGAAGGAGCAAACCTCATTTTCTGTGAGCAGCACCATCCCCTGCACTACACAGAAAGCCTGGGGGGGGGTTTGCAGTAAGGAGCCACAGCAAGGAACAGGGTGCTGTACCCAGGGTGACCCTGATGCCTCAGGATTTCAGCTTTTATAATTTTTATATATTTGTAATCCTGCAGTTCTTTAGGGTATAACTCCAAACTCCACACACAGTGGGAGCTGCTGCTTTCCCATTTGGGGCAGACACAACAATTCCTCTCCAGGCCTGGCAGTCAGGGACACCTCACTGCCTCAGGCCCTGAGATGGAAACAAAAGTGAGTTGGGGGGGCAGCAAACTTGGGGTCAATGACTTCATTATCTGAAGCTGTAATTGGAAGATGAACCCCCAATGTGCAAATGGCCCAAACTTATAAAAGTGTGAAAAGCTGTGACCCATTGTCCATTTTGGGTGTAGCCCCTGGGGTACTTTGTCTGCCCTAAATGTTGAAGGTACCTGAAGCCCTTCAATAAATAGAACTGCTTTTTATTGCCTTAATTTTGCCTGACCTCTCTTTTTAAGTAGTCCCAAAAAGGCCTCAACCCTCACCCCATCACAGTCTCCTCCTGGGGTCCCTCCCTGGACACAGCTGCCCACACCTTGCTCAGAGTGCAGGAGCTGCACCCTGGGCACAGGAGGGAAACACTCTCAGGGTGCTGTCCCCATCTGCTGTGGGGCAGGACGTGCAGGTGACATGGGACACACCCAGCTGGAGCAGGAGTGTCACTGACACATTTTCTGAAAAATACCTTTACTAGGATTTTTCTCCTGAGAAGCCTCAGAAATGAAATGTGAACAATAATTATCTGCTGCTGCAGAATGTGGCAAGTGCATCTTTGATTGGACTCATGTGGTTGTTTTTTACTTGATGACCAATCCCAGTCCAGCTGTGTCGGACTCTCTGGTCAGTCACAAGATTTTATTATCATTCCTTTCTGGCTTTCTGATGTCTCCTCTCTCTTTCTTTAGTGTAGGTTTAGTATATAATTTTCTTTTAATATGATATACATCATAAAATAATAAATCATAAATAATAAATTCTTTTAACATAATATACATCATAAAATAATAAATCATAAAAAATAAAAAATAATAATAATAACTCCTTCTGAAACACGGAGTCAAGGTTCTCATCTCTTCCCTTGTCCTGGGTACCCTCAAACACCACCACACAGGAGGAGCATGGGGAGCCTGGCAGTGCCCACACAGGAGCTGCCCACAGCCTGGCCATGCCCTCATTTGATTAATTAACACACGAATTTGGCTCCAGCACCAGCCCCTGTACAGAGCAGCCAGGCTGGGGGAAGCCAAGTCCCCTTTTCTGTGTCTCTGGCAGCCAATTACTCATTTCCAGTGCGACAGTCTGTTCCTAATTTGGCCAGTCAGGGGTTGTTGAAGGAAATAATGCAGCAATGTCCTCGCAGAGGGAGTCTCAGAAACAATATTCTAAGAGACAAAAGAAAATTAATGCAAGTCTGTAATGTTTACCAGCCCCTGTCACTGCCCATGCCTGAAGGACTGGCTATTAACACCTGGTCAAGAAGAAGATCTTTATCTGCAGATTTTTTTTTAAAAGGCATCAGGGATGATATTGAGGTGCATGAAAATAATCTGATTAGTATGATGTCTCCTTGAAACATTCCTGAAATGTGTGAAGTGTTACTTTTACTGCAGGGTTCTTTTCCTTCACAAAGTGGAAATCGAAGTGCAGAACAACACAAAAAGCAGAGATCCTTACCACACAGAATAATGAGGCCATAAAACCAAACAATAAACTTAAATAATTTACCATAAATATCGAAAGCTCCGAAATTATTCTCTACATTAACTGCCTATGTTTCAAATGATCTTTGCATTCACCATGTCACAGATGGCAACATCAGACAAGAGAGTCCTTGACAAAATCTCGCTGTAATTATTCTTTCCACAGCTGCAGTTATTTTAATGCCTTTTCAGTTAAGCTGAAAGAGACGCACACGTTTTATAAATAAGGGCTTTTAACCAGTTTGACAATGAAGCATTTGAAACGTAGTGTGAAAAAAAAAAAAAAGAAAAACCAGCCCAAAAACTTTCACTGCATCTTGAAACCTGGGAGAGCAACTGTGAGGACTTGGAGCAGAAAGACAACCCGTCTTTCTATAGCAATACTTAGCAATTAAGACCAAAATTATGTTGATTGTGATGGTCTGAGATAGCTGTTACTGGCAACTTTCAGACTTGCTCAGACACAATGCAACAATTAGGTTTATTTTGGCTGGCAGCTCCGAGGAGTCTTTTCTCCATTGAGAAACTGCCCCTCAAGGACAGGCAGGGACTGACTTCAGGAGGAAAATACAGCTTGGGTGAGGTGAAGGTTACACACTGCTCAACACCAAAGTGTCCAGCTGCAGTCTAGGTTTGTGTGGCTTTTCTTTCATGTCCTGCCTTTTTCCAATGTGCTTTAAACCATTGTGGAGGCCCACAATGGAGCACCACAAACCCATGGCCATTGTGGAGGGCCACAGTGGAGCACCACAAACCTTTGGCCATTGTGGGGGGCCACAATGGAGCACCACAAATCCTTGGCCATTGTGGAGGGTCCCTCTCCCCAGTGAGCACCACAAACCCATGGCCATTGTGGAGGGTCCCTCTTCCCAATGAGCACCACAAACCCATGGCCATTGTGGAGGGTCCCTCTTCCCAATGAGCACCACAAACCCATGGCCATTGTGGAGGGTCCTTCTTCCCAATGAGCACCACAAACCCATGGCCATTGTGGAGGATTCTTCTCCCCAAGGAGCACCACAAATCCTTGGCCATTGTGGAGGGTCCCTCTCCCCAAGGAGCACCACAAATCCTTGGCCATTGTGGAGGGTCCCTCTCCCCAAGGAGCACCACAAACCCTTGGCCATTGTGGAGGGTTCCTTCTCCCCAAGGAGCACCACAAACCCTTGGCCATTGTGGAGGGTCCTTCTTCCCAAGGAGCACCACAAACCCTTGGCCATTGTGGAGGGTCCCTCTCCCCAAGGAGCACCACAAACCCTTGGCCATTTTGGAGGGTTCTTCTCCCCAGTGAGCACCACAAACCCGTGGCCTGCCTGCCCTGAGGGAATTTGGCCACTGGTTTACAACAGTGGCTCAGCTGTGCTGGGCTGGCCAAGCTGGGACCCTGCACGTCCCCACTGGAGCTGCCCAAGAGGAAGAGGATGGTGTTTGGAACACCCTCTGCTCTCCTCAAACTCCCTTCCTCAGCCAGGTGACCCACACCTCCCTCCCCAGCCCCGTGGCCATGCTTTTCTTGCCCAGAATTCCCATTCCCTGCAGTGCTGCCCCAGCCCAGCCTGGCCCTGCCCTGCAGTGATTCCACTCTGGAAGCCCTGGCATGCTTCAGCACCTCAGGAAAAGCAGGCTGACTGTGGGGTGGTCCTGAATCACAGAATAATAGAATCACAGAATGACCCAGGTTAGAAAATGCCTTTAATATCACCCAGCCCAACCCATACCCTCATCAGCTAAACCCTGGCACTGAGTGCCACCTCCACTCTGTTTTTAAACTCCTCCAGGGGTGGTGACTCCACCCTTTCCTGAGCAGAAAATCCCATTTCCCAGCCACTCTTTCAGTGAAGAATTTCTTTCTAACAGGCTCATTTTGGAGTGGCCCTGAATCACAGAATGACTCAGGTTAGAAAATACCTTTAATATCACCCAGCCCTGCCCCAACACCTCCTATCAGCTAAACCCTGGCACTGAGTGCCACCTCCATCTGTTTTTAAACTCCTCCAGGGGTGGTGAATCCACCCCCTCCCTGGGCAGCCAATCCCATTTCCCAGTCACTCTTTCAGTGAGGAATTTCTTTCCAACATCTCACCTAAACTTCCCTTGGTGCAGCTTAAGGCTGTGTCCTCTCCTTCTGTCATTCCCATGCACTCAGAGCAGCTGGGGAGTTTGGGACATATCAAACAGCACAGCTGAGGACTCCGACAGGGATGAAAAGTTGAGCTGAAGCACCAGAATTTCATTTCCCATGGGAGTTTGTGGAAGTGTAGCCAAGCACAGCAGCCAGTGGGGCTCTGGGGGACCTTCATTCCTGCTCCCAGCTCTCTGGAGAGCCTGCAGGGCACCTCTGCCCTGAATCCATGTTGCAGGAGTCTGAATGAGTGGCCTTATTTTTTTAAAGCTCTGAGCACTCAACAGCTCTTGTGGAAAACAAAAGGAGCTGAATCCTCTGGAAGTGAAGTTCCCCCGCTCCCAACAAGTTGCAGCTGCTTCTCCTTCCCACCATAAGCTGTCAGTTAGTTTAAAAGAAACGTGTGGAGATGCAGCTAAAGCAGTGGGAGCTGTACTGGGAGGCTATTTTCCTGTTTAAACCAAAAAAAGAAGAAGAAATGAAAGAGAGGGAGATCGGTAGGAGGTTTTTCACTCTGGAATTCTGGCAAGCTTTGGTGTACAAAGAGGACGTGGCAGTCTCCAAGGCTTGTGGACTGGGGAGGCCTGATTAATGGAGGTTATTGTCAGGGAGGCCTGGCTTTTATGCTCAACGCTGAAAGGCACCAACCCTCAAAGTATTCAACATCACACAATAACAGATTGTGTGCAGTTAGCCTCAGAAAACAAACGTGTTCTCTCTCTATAGGATTACAGAGCATCCATCAGTGGCTGGCATTAAATACCACCCAAGTGGATGTAATTACTGATACGTGAAATCTAAACATCATTTTAAAGCAGTTGGAACAACAAAAAACACCTGGAGGTTTCTGTTTCCCTTTCACTTTGAAGCATCCTTCCTTTCCTAACCAAAATGCCAGGGAACAGCCTTCTCTGGCCCCTTCTCTGGGAGGGAAGGGCTGCTATCCTGGATTTCTGACATGTGGCTGCATCAGTCACCACGCCCAGGACTGGGACCATTCCCTGCCAAAACCTCCCTTCATCCTCTTATTAGATTCAGACTGCAAACAAAATAAAACTGCAGAGCTGAGAGGGTGTGGGAAATGGATTTGAAGAGAATGTAGAGAAGTGAAAAACACCTCTCAATTACCTCATCTCTGAATCAAAAAAAGAAACTTAATCCAACAAGAGGAGGAAGCAGGATTTTTATGAGATGCTGTGCACTGGGTTCATGGGCAGCTCATAAACCTGGGCTGGCCTAAAAATCCCCTGCAAAACCCAAAGAGCTGCTGCACACAGATCCCTCTGCCCTTGTTCTCTCAGTTCTCTGTGGGAGAAGGGTTTGGTTCACTCTGGGGGCTGCACAGGCACCACAGTGACCCAGGGAGCAGAGGCATCTCCTATCCTGCCTTCCTTGCACTGCACTGCAGGATCAGCCACACAATGAAGAGCTATATTTAAGCACTTGAATAAACAAGCTCCACTCCTGAAAGATTCAGGCATGCCTCGTGGGGGTCCCTGTGTCCCTCAGTTTGGCTGATAAATTAAAAGCAAAAGAATCACTTATACAAATTAACTTCACATCCCGCCACGGAGCGAGCACAAAGCTGCTGTCACTTCTGGTTTCAAACAGCCTTGAATTAAAGGGGGCTTGGATTATTATTATTTATTTTTTACTTGAGAGAAGCAGAGCAGCCACTTGGTGGGATGGCAAGCAGCTGGCTGCAGACAGATGTCTGAGAGCTCGTGCACAGAGCCAGCCTGGCACGGGGCAGGGTGACCACACCAGCATGGCACTGTGTGCCACATTTATGATTCCCAGCATGGCCCTGTGTGCCAGATTTGTGATTCCCAGCATGGCACTGTGATTTATGATTCCCAGCAGGGCCCTGTGTGCCAGATTTGTGATTCCCAGCTGTGGAGAGGCCAGGGCAGAGCAGGGCAGACCGTGTGATGCTCAGGCACACAGCAGGGTTCCCAAGGTTCCCATGAACACCACACAGCTTTCTGGCCTTGGTGCACCTTCCAAGGCTGCCCTTCCACATCAGAATTTGCTGCCCTTCCACATCACAGCTCAAAGCTGGAGGTGGCTCCTGCAGGGCAGGGCCTGCTGCTGGTTCCCATGTCAGTAATGAAGCCAGAGCTGCTGGGATGGGCAGCTGCCTCTGAAGAGCACCCTTGAGCTGGGACATTCCAGCCCTGGGGAGCTCTGGAGCCCAGAATCACAAAGTGTCCATGGTCCAAACTCTCTCCCAGAGAGGAGGAGAAGACTGGAGCCATCCCAGATGGAGTGGGAGTGATCTCCAGGGCCTGAGAGACCTGTGGGGTTGTGACCCTGCTGATCCAGCCCCACAAAAACCCAGCCTCACATGGAGCAGCCCCATATGGACACAGCTCCACATGGAACCAGCTCCACACAGGTCCCAAATGGACCAGCCCCACACAGGACCAGCCCCAAATAGACCCAGCCCCACACAAACCCAGGCCCAAATGGAGCAGCCCCAAATGGACCCAGCCCCACACAAACCCAGGCCCAAATGGAGCAGCCCCAAATGGACCCAGCCTCACACAAACCCAGCCTCAAATGGAGCAGCCCCACACAAACCCAGCCCCAAATAGACCCAGCCCAACGCAGACCCAGCCCCAAATGGACCCAGCCCCACACAGAACCAGCCCCAAATGGAGCAGCCCCACACAGAACCAGCCCCAAATGGAGCAGCCCCAAATGGACCCAGCCCCACACAGAACCAGCCCCAAATGGACCCAGCCCCACACAGCCCCAGCCCCAAATGGACCCAGCCCCACACAGACCCAGCCCCAAATGGACCCAGCCCCACACAGAACCAGCCCCACACAGCCCCAGGCTCACATGTAGCAGCTCCATGCTGCCACTGTGTCATTCCAGGATGAGCCTGGCACCACTGACAGGCAGAATCCTCCATCGTGTGGGTCTGGCTGAGGAGCCAAACAATTGGGAGCTCATTACAGCCTCCCTTTTAATTAAGTGTCTCAAATAGGATGTAATTGCAATGTAATAGCACACGCTATTGTACATTAGTTAAATACAAAGGGATTATTAAGAGTATGTTTTAAAGGCTTTCCAGTACTGGATTGAGTAAACAGTTGCTAAATTTCGATAAATAACTTTTAAAATCTACATTAAATAAGCAGTTAAGTGTATTTAGGATACTCTTTTTTTTTTTTTTTTTTATTCCCCAGAATTGCTCCAGTCAGAGAGTCCTGGGTTATAATCTCAGTATTTCACTGGTAATAGGGCTGTGCCTGCTCATATCTGTTTGTTGTGCCTCAAAGATCCTGCTGGGTGTGGCAAGCTCAGCTACTGACATCTGCAGGCTCTAAACCCTTCCCATCCCCACAGCCCAGAGGAGCTGGTAGCGTGCTCAGCCCTATTTTACAAGTACAGAATTAAGGAAAAGAAGAGCAAAGCCATTTGTTCAAAGCCATGCAGGGAGTCTGTAATAGAGCAGAAGAAGAGCCAACAACAGATCAAAAACTATTTCTCTAAAAATAAGGCTTTGAAAATCCATAAAGGAAATGTGGCTCTAACGAAACGCTCTGTTACGATCAAAAATGCAATTAGTCATTGGTGACTGTGGTAATGAATGTACAAATGTCCCATGACCCCCAAAGTCTAACAAACATCTCCATCCATTTGCTACCTGTGCCCAGGGGATGCCATCTGGACTGACAAGAGTGGGTGGCACCACTGAGTGATCCCTGGGGGCACCTCTTGCCTCTTTTGCACCAGGAAAATCTGTCCAAGGTTGCACATCACAAAAGAGGAGGTGCCATCACCCTGGGAGCCATGGCCAGGAATAATTTAGTGCTGCCTTAACCTTTGTAAGGCTGATCTTGAGCTCCCTGCAGCTCCCTGCAGCCGGGGTGTTCCTGCTGTGAGTGACTGGAGCATCCCAAGGAGGAAAAGGGTAAAAGCTGCTGTCCTGTGAAGTGACACAGAGGCCCTGGTGACATCTGGGGGACAGGACACAGCGAGGGGTGCAGCTGAGCTCAGCCTGGCTGTCAGGGAGGGAGCAGGAGCAGTGATGGCTGCACAGGGACCCCTCAGTGTCTCGGGATCTCTGCTGCTCACAGTGACCCCAAGATGTGTTAGGAAGTCTCTTTTTCCCAGCCTGGTGCTCAAAGAAGGAGTCAGAGCTCTTCAGTTCTTGGTCTCAAGGTTGTTTATTGTTTCTTAGCTATAAAATTCTTTCTCCTGTCCAGCCAAGGTCCACTCAGCAGGACAGACAGAGGCACTCTGCCTGCCCCCAGGGCAGTGTTGTTATCTTTTTATACTAAAACTGCCTGTACAATATTTACAATTACTCCCCAATACCCATCACCTATGTTAGACACTGAGCTTCTACTCTAAACCCATCCAAAAGTGCCACCATCACAGCAGAAGATGGAGGCCAAGAAGAAGAAGGGGAAAGGCTGGACACGCCCAGATTCCTCCATCTTTCCCCCTGAACCCCCATTCTAAAAACCCCCAAATCTACTTTTCCACCCCATGATAAATTCACTGTCCTTCTACTTAAACTGTTGTGGCTTGCAGATCCTCATCTAAGGTTGGTAATTTGCTCCATGGGTCATAATGGAGCAAATCATGATGGTCAAACCCACAGGTGTCTTGGGCTCTGTGCCAGGGTCCCTGAGCCCCCTGGCAGAGGTCCTGGCAGTCCAGGACAGCCAGAGGGATGTGTTGAATTCTGACATCAGTGATGCTGAAAAGCCACCGTGTGCTGGGGCTGGGACAGCTGCACTGCCCTGGAGGGCTCCAGGGTGGCTCAGCACAGGCAACCAGCCCTGGGTGATGGGAGTGTGAAAAATGAGTATTTTATGATTGGCTTTTTGCAAATATTCAAATGAATATTATATATGTTGTGTTAGAAAGTTACGCTGTATTAATTCTCTTAAGTAGTGTGTTAAATATAGTTTTAGGTTATAACATGATGTTAAAATTGAAACTATGCTGTGTAAGATACTTTTTTTAAGAAAGGACTCGCACCAGATAGCAGCCACAGGACACCTGAATCTTTCAGACAAAATGAATTTATTGCTCTCCAATCGAGTTCTTCCCACCTTGCTCAGCCCTGAAGAGGCATCAGGATTATGAGGAAGAAGCTGACACTGCCCAGACAGAATCCTGTGTTTGAATGGAATTTATGCATCATGTATGAGATGTATGAATATGCAACAGGTATTGCTTTTAAGGGTTAATCCTCTGTTAACGTGGCTCCTTTTTCAGGCTTATTTTGCCCAGAAAAGGTACCCAGACTGTCTGTAGCTCTTTGTTTCTATTGTCTCATATTGTCCTAATCCAAATTGTCCAAACTATTATTACTCTAATTCTATTACTATTTTTATAACCATTTTATTGCTATCAAACTTTTAAAATTCTAAAAACAAGTGATGGGCATTTTTCACAGGAGCCACCGGGCAGGCTCAGGCCACTGAGCCCCTGCACCAGCCAGCCCTGCTGGGGAGGCAAAAACCTCTCTAAAACCTTGTCCCTGCTCCCAGCTCCTTGTCCAGAGCTTCCTGCTGCTGTTCTCCCCCTGCAAAGCAGAAATCTCCTTTCAGAAGTGCCACCTCCCCTGCTGCACGCTGCTGAGCAGGTAACACTAATGAAGGAGCAGAGAAGTCGGAACTCTTCAAGCAAGTGCTCTGAAAAATTAATGAGAAGCAGCAGAAGAACATAAATAATCCGTGCTCCCCATTAGAGGTGGTTAGCACCTTTCCAGTGATCCAGGGAAAAGCTGCCCAGGCACCACCATTCTCCTTTGGAATCACTGTCCTGTGGATTTTGTCAGCTGGAGTCAAAGGACAGTTAACCCTTTAACACCTGAGCTATTTCGAAATAATTATGGTTAATCTAAATCAAAAGTGACAGCTTAACTGGTGGCAGAAATGGATATATATATATAAACCAAAATGAAGTTGCATGGCCTCAGAGGAAAAATCATTAGCTCCCTGGTGGGTTTACAAGTAATTTGCCAGCAATAAAAATGCAAAAACACATTTTGGTGTGCAATGATCATAAATAATCCTTGGACAAGATTTCTTTCTAGGACTCACAAGTCCACTCCCTTAATGGCAAGTTTTATTACCCTGGTTTCTCTGTGTTCTGTTACAAAATGTTGCTGTCAGAACAATTTACGAATTACAGCCCTGTTGGTATCAACTTCCATAATTCATATGGAAATTGGTTTCCCCACAAACCCTCAAAGAGCACAAAGAGTCGTGTAACCACATAGAGTGACCTTAATAACACTGAATATAGAGGCCTATAACACAAAATATAGAGGTGCCTGGGCCAGCATTAAATATCCATGGTCACCAGGCTGGGGGGAAACTTCCCTTTAAATCATGTGCACATAGTGCTGGGGTCAGTGTGGGTGCTGAGAGTGTCACCAGTGCTGTCACCCAGGCTGGTGGCACCTCACAGCATCTTTAGGAAGCCAGGAACATTTTGGGGGTTCTGTTCCCAAGTGAAAAATCTCATCCAGCTGCTGAGGAAACTCTGTATTTTCTTAAAATTCAGCATTTTCTTAAAATACCAGGAAGTACAGCTTGTTCAGGATTTCAGCTGTGCTCATCTCTTCCCTCCACTTTTGAGGCCTGGGGATGAGGAGGGGAGTTCAGCAGCTGAGATGAAAGTCACAGAGGGAGTGGCTGTGCCAGGGGCACCAAGTGTGTGTGTGATCCTTGGAGCAGGGGACAGAAGGAAAGGGAGTGACAGTCAATTAAGTGGGAATTGCCTCAGAAAAATTCTAAAGTAAATGCAAATCCAAAGTGTAAAGAGAGGGATCTGCAGCCCAGGCTGGATTTTGGCTGTTCTGAGCCATTGCTCTCCCTTCAGCAGAAGGAAATTGCCACATTTCATAGATGAAGTTGCACTGTAGAAAAGAAAACCAAATAGAAACCACTGCATTAATGTCGAAGAAAATTCAGTAAAGATGGTTCTAAACATTTTATTTACTGATCCTTTATAAATAGATAGGCACACATCCAAAGTCAGTCCTGGCTATTGGAATACGCCACAGGGTAGAAGGTAGCTGCTCAAAGAACTGAGCATTTTTTGTATTCAACACCTCATTTGTAACTTTAACCTAAAGGAAATTTGATAAACTGTGCAGGGACAAACCCTCCATTTTAAAAAATATTATCTGCTTCATCTAAGATTTTGCAACACCCATTCCAGACAACCCTTTTGCTGTGATGTAGATGAATAGGAAAGAAAACTGAAGATCCTATTTCCATTCAAATATTATGAGCCAAGCTGAGATGCCACCCTGAAGCAAAACATCCAGGGTCTTACTTTGAATTTTGTCTAAGCAAAGATGACAAAAACTGCTTTTGCAGAAATAAAAACTCGCAAGAAGAAAAGTGCATAAAATGAGGAAGAAATGGTTTTCTTTCCCTATAAAGAAAGAGCAGGTCCTTAAGATTTTATAGACCAGAGATTTAAACCAAGAACACCCTTTTTACAGGTCCCTGGTTCGGCTTAAAATGGTGATGGCATTGCTGCTGAAACAAACAGCACCTGGAGCTGCAGGAGGCGCTGGGCTCTGCAGAACTGCTTGGATGGGAGGGACATGGATTCAGAGGATTCTCTTGCAGGTTCTTCTCCTCTCCTCCCGTCCCAGGGACATTCTGGAGTGCTGCTGCCACCATGGCAAACAGGACAGCAGCCACCAGCTCCTGCCCCTGGGAGCTCCATGGGGCTCTGCCACACCACGAGGTTTTTGGTCGCGGTCTCTTTTGAAGAGATGGTTCAAATCAGGAAAATCCCATCTCTGCCCCAGACAGTTAAAACTGAAAGTAATCAAGGCAAAATCTTTTCCTGCACAGAAAGTACTTATCATGTGGCAATAACAAAATCATCAGCATTTCTGCCATAGTAAGCCCAAAAAACAAATTGGATTTTGAATGGAACAGTGACCTTTGTGTACAACTTCTCTTGACCTCTGAAACGAATTATGGCATTTTGTCTCCAATTCTACTGCTAATTGCAAATGCTGACTTCTGAATATTCACATTTGAGAGGGATTCATAGCTTGAATGTTTCAGAAATCTGAATGCCCCCAGGAGAAGTTCCTCTCCTGCAGGAACAGTGTCAGCTGAAGTTCCCAGACCTATTCTCAGAACAGTTTCCTGCCCAGCCCAAACCCCAGGAGCGAACACCCAGACTGTGGGCGGCTGAACCCAGGCTCCTCTTTCCCAGCTCAACCACCCATAAGCTCCAGATTTGGCAGCTGTGACTCCTCTTACTCCCTCCTACAGTTCCTTCCCTAGCTCAGCCCTTTCCCAACTCGGAGAGGACAGACACATCAAATTCCACATACCCCAGTTGTGAAAAATGCCTATTATGTGATTGGCTTTTCACAAATATCAAAATGAATATTATATGTGTTATGTTAGAAAGTTCTGCTGTATTAATCCTTTTAAGCAGTGTGTTAAATATAGTTTTAGGCTACAACATAATATTAAAATAGAAACTATGCGATGTAAGATACTTTTCTAACTAGCTCAAGGAATGGATAAAGATTATCAAGAAATTCTTTGTGCAGAGATAACAACGACATTAAAATCCCAAAGAGAAGAAATATTGCAGGAAGAACCAGGCTCCTTCTGCATCCTTTCAGGCTCCATGGAGCCAAACCATGATTTACAAGATGAAGGGGGAGAAGTTGGCAATAAACAGAAAAATCCCTAGTTTGAAAGGAATGTTTGCATCATGTATGAGATGTATGAATATGCAACAGGCTGTTGCTTTTAAGGGTTAATCCTTTGTTAGCTGGCATGCTTTTTTGAAGAAAGCATCCAAAGGTTCGAAATTCTTTGCTTTTTATTGTCCTAACTGTGATTGTCCAAATTCTTATTGCTCTAATTTTTATATATATAATATGATTTTATTTATACATATATATTATATATTATATATTATATATTATATATTATATATTATATATTATATATTATATATTATATATTATATATTATATATTATATATTATATATTATATATTATATATTATATATTATATATTTCTAGAATATATATTATTTATTTATATATATATTATATATATTATATATTTATATTTATACAATATAAATTTTAGGTATAAATTTATTTTATATATTTATATATATGTGTGTGTGTGTATATATATTAGTATTTTTATAACCATTTTATTACTATTAAACTTTCAAAAATTTTAAAACAAGTGATTGGGGTTTTTCACACCAGTCCTTGAGCTGCACAGCATCAATGTACCCCCCCAGCCATGGGGAATCACTCCCCACCCGGGCTGAGCCCCCTCTGCTGGGCCAGGACACTGCTCCAAACCAGGGCAGAGACCTCAAAGCAGATTAAGAGCAGTTAAAGCAGCCAATAATGCAGAGCAGAGCAGAGCCCAGAGCACGAGTGACCTGAAGCATGATTTGCAGCGAATGTCTTTTCCTCTCATAAATAGGAGAGACACAGTGGGACGATTATCCACCCAGATTTATCTCCTCAGCTCTGTGTATATCCTTCTGTGCTTAAAAATGTCTCACTGCCCTTTGCGTTATTGCATTGCCCTTTACATTCATAGCACATAAACCTCTCAAGTACTGTAAAACTTACAAGGTGTAATATAACGTCGGGGGGTTTCTTTTACACACCATAAACAGAAGTCACTGGGAAAGGAAAGGAGCAAAGAAAGGGAGACATTACTTGGCCTGACAACAGTACAGGAGGAAAATATATATACAAGTATACATATATACACTTAAAATCCCGAGCTGGATTGATTATCTGGCGTTGATGGATCACTTGAATGTGTTACGTAGATAAGGAAATTGATTGTTCCATAAATCACTGTCCGCACTAAGAATCCTGTCTTAAAAAAGGAGGGGGAAATATTATAAATCTGTCTCGCACAGGCAAAGAAAAAGCTTAAGCTTTTAAGGCTAATCATGATGTACCTTTTGCTGCACATCTGATAAAAGAATATCAGCTCAGAGTTCTGCAGTGCTAAAGGACTGGTGTCTGTCCCAAGGCTCTGCAGGGAGGGAACCTCCCTGGCATGGCTGAGGGGCTGCTCTTGGTGCCAGCAGTGGGCAGGGTGATCTGACAGAGCCCTGTTGCCCTGATTTTTTAAGATTTTCTAAGCCTTCTGATGTTTACATTCTTGTAACGAGCTTTCTCACACGCTTTCTGTAAAGAACTCATTGTTTTGCATAATTTTATAGAGGAAGAGAATTTTGATGGACTGTTGGTTTGTCCAGTGTCATTGGAGAGTGTCACTGGACAGTGTCACTGTCACCCTTCAATCCACTGTCACTTTTAGAAAACTATAAATTAGAGTCAGAAAATAAACTCCCCCTTTTTACCTTAAGAACAACAGTGTGTGTGCATCGTTTTATTTCGTGTCCTATAGTGACAGAGCCCCAGGGGTACATCAGCCCCATCCCTGGAAGTGTCCAGGGCCAGGTTGGACAGGGCTTGGAGCAACCTGGGACAGTGAAAGGTGCCCTGCCCATGTGGAGGGGTGGAATGAGCTGATCTTTGATGTCCCTTCCAACCCAAAGCATTCTGAGATTGTGGAATGAGCTGAGTTTTCACGTCCCTTCCAACCCAAAGCATTCTGAGGTTCTGTGACATCCAGCCTTGTCTCCTCTGCTGAGCAGGTGTTGTGGCTTTTTGTTCCATTCAGAACAGAATCCACCCTGTTCCCAGCACAAAACTTCTGCTGCAGGCAGGAAAAATCCCCCTCAGCCCAGGCAGGCACGGTGTCTCGCAGAGGGCGGAATTTAAAATCACTGCGGTGACTTCCCTCAGAGCGCTTTGAATTCACTGCAAAACTAACCAACAAGTCTAACACCTCAGTCCCCACAGACAGCCGTAACTCAGCTAAATTTGTGGGTTACACCAGATTTTATTTACTGCTTCATCCTGGGAGAAGAGTGCGAGCTGACAGCCGTCTATTCATTAGAGTGGGGGGAGCCGCCCACGGCGCCGCCGGCTCTCTCCCCGTTCACTTCCACGGCTCTAATGGAGTTTGGGCTCTGCAGAGCCAGCTCTGTTATTTTAGGAATGATGTACCTTCCTACTCACCTGGGAGCTGGTGAGTTCAGAGATCTGGTCTGCTCACCCCCAAGTCCCCAGTGGGAGCAAAGGCCATGCCGCAGCCATCAGATGTCACTACCTGCTAATGAGGGCCAGGGCAGTCAGTGGCCTCATCCCAGTCCTTACTGGAGGCAGGAACCACCATTTCCACCCAAGCTGCTGCTTGCAGGTGCCAAGGAGAAATTGGGCTTTGTCACAAAAGCCTGTGTAACACTGAGTGCTCCAGTCCAGGGGAGATGGGTACCCTTTAGAGGAGATCCCCAGTGCCCAATTTCCAGAGCAATGAGCAAAGTGCAAGGCCCAAATTCACCAATTTGTCTGAACACTTATGTAATTTTAAGTCTTTGTTTTGTGCCTTTGGTTTATCTGTCTGCTTAAAAACTTCTCCAAATGTCCCCACAGGGTCTGTGCCTTTGGAAGCCCAGTCGTTCCTGCTGCTTTCCAGGTCACACTGCTGTGCTGGATGTCCCAGGCACAACGAGCTGACACAGAATGTGCCAGTTGTTCCCTTATTACTTCCCAATACTTATTTTTATTCTCTGAATCTGACCCCACACAGGGGAGTGCAGCTTGTTGGCTGGGGCACAGCAAAAAAGCCGAAGCCTAACGAGGTCCCTGGACTGAAGTATTGAATAATAGAGATACTGTGTGGTGCCCAAGGCTGGTGTCTGCTCTCCTCTCTTCCTGCCAGTGCTGCAGAGCTGAGCAGCGTGGGGGAAGCTCAGAGCAGCTCTGGGGTTGCCTCTGACGCAGGGGTACCCCACGCTCTCCTCAGCCGTTTGCAGCTGAACCACGTTTTGCTGATGATCTTCCCTGCCAGGAATAACAGAGCAGTCACATCCGTATTTGTGTGTTCATGCTCAGAGTCTCGCTGCAGATTTAAAGCACAAGGAGCCAGGTAATGCTGGCGAGGTGGGAGTCTCACAGTGCAAATCTGAGCACTTGGAGCTGTGGCTTCCCCGGGGGCAGCACAGCAAAGGGGGGTGAGAGGAGGCAGAAGGGGTTAACAAATGCAACCACAAAGCAAAGCTGGTGCAGGAGCAATGACAAAGCAATGAGCTGAGCCCTCCACCTGCTTTAAGAGCTCTCGTTTGTGCTAAGGACCTGCATCTGTTTTAGTCTTTATTACAAGTGGTAAACAGCAGCGCATCGTCCCTGTTTTCACTGTCAATAACACGAATCGATGTATCAATGCACGACTCCCCATCCCATTGAAATCCCCTCTGCACCGGCCCACACTGCGACAATCCCTGCCTGGCAAACCGAGCTGGATTCCCCAAGGGGCACAGCACTCCTGTTCCTGCCGTAGAGCCGTTCTTATCCTCTCGTTCAGCCCTCAATGCTCCCCTCTATCCCCCCTCCGTGCTTTCCACTCGCTATCTGCCATTCCCAGAGACTCTGCTGTGCACAGGGAACAGCCCAGACAGCATCGCGGTAAAGCTGCAGCCGAGAGGAGGCGAAGGAGATTGCGAAACTGGTGGAGACACACATTACACCGGATTAGGAGGCTTAATGCTGGCTACAAGCGCCGCGCCGGGCGGATTTGCCATTGTGTCTCCTCCACGAGAGACTCCAGCACGGCAGCTCTGCTGGCACAGCTCGGTGCGAGCGCTGGAGATCCGCTCTGCCCCGGGAGGAGAGACTCCAGCATCTCCAGCATCTCTGCTGGCACAGCTCGGTGCGAGCGCTGGAGATCCGCTCTGCCCCGGGAGGAGAGACTCCAGCATCTCCACAGCTCGGCTGGGCACAGCTCGGTGCGAGCGCTGGAGATCTGTGCTGCTCCGGGCGGAGAGACTCCAGCATCTCTGCTGGCAAAACTCCGAGTGAGAGCTGGAGATCCGTGCTGTTTTGGGAGGACAGACTCCAGCATCTCTGCTGGCAAAACTCCGAGTGAGAGCTGGAGATCCGTGCTGTTTTGGGAGGACAGACTCCAGCACCCGCAGCATCTCCAGCAGCTCTGCTGGCACAGCTCTGTGCGAGAGCTGGAGATCCGTGCTGGTTTGGGAGGAGAGACTCCAGCACCGCAGCTCTGCTGGTACAGCTCTGTGCGAGCGCTGGGGATCTGCTCTGCCCCGGCAGGAGACTCCAGCATTTCCAGCATCTCTGCTGGCACAGCTCTGTGCGAGCGCTGGAGATCTGCTCTGCTCTGGGAGGAGGGACTCCAGCATCGCATCTGTGCCGGCACAGCTCGGTTCGAGCGCTGGAGATCCCCGCTGCTCCGGGGGGAGACTCCAGCATCTCCAGCATCTCCAGCATCTCTGCTGGCACAGCTCTGTTTGAGCATTGGAGATTCGTGCTGGTTTGGGTGGAGAGACTCCAGCATCCCCAGCATCTCCAGCATCTCCAGCATCTGTGCCGGCACAGCTCGGTGTGAGCGCTGTGGATCCGCTCTGCTCCTTGGAGGAGACTCCAGCACCGCATCTGTGCCGGCACAGCTCGGTGTGAGCGCTGTGGATCCGCTCTGCCCCGGGTGGAGACTCCAGCACCGCATCTGTGCCGGCACAGCTCGGTGTGAGCGCTGTGGATCCCCTCTGCCCCGGGAGGAGACTCCAGCACCGCATCTGTGCCGGCACAGCTCGGTGTGAGCGCTGTGGATCCCCTCTGCCCCGGGAGGAGACTCCAGCACCGCATCTGTGCCGGCACAGCTCGGTGTGAGCGCTGTGGATCCCCTCTGCCCCGGGAGGAGACTCCAGCACCGCATCTGTGCCGGCACAGCTCGGTGTGAGCGCTATGGATCCGCGCTGCTCCGCAGGACGGTGCGGGAGCCGCGGCGGGGCACTGCCCTCTGCCGATGCGGGGCCCGGCTGGGCGCCAGCGCATATCGCGACAGGCGGGGAGGCTGGGATTCCCTCGGCAGCGCTAATTCCCTGCAAGCGCTGCTCTGTACCCAAGGAGCGCCTCCTTGCCCAGGAAAAGGGAGCCAGCTCTGCCGGGGACAGAGTGAGCTCAGTGTCGCTCCGGGCGGGCTTTACAGGAACCTTCTCCCAACATCAGCCTCTGCTTGGTTTCGTTAATAAAAACACCCGAGAGGCAGAGATTCGGGTCAGAGAGGGGGATTTGCACCTGCTGGTGGTAAAACCAGATGTGAGACTGCAGCACGAGAGGAGGTGCCACAGGCACGTGTGACGCAGTGTCCCAGTGTGTGTCAGTGTGTCCTAGGGTGTGTCCCAGCGTCCTGGTGTGTGTCAGGATATCCCAGTGTGTGTGTCTGTGTGTCCCAGGGTGTGTCAGTGTGTCCTGGTGTGTGTGTCACTGTGTCCCAGTGTGCATCACTGTGTTCCAGGGTGTGTCAAGGCATCCCAGTGTGTGTCTGTGTCCCATGGTGTGTCAGTGTGTTCCAGTGTGTGTCACTGTGTCCCAGTAAGTGTTACAGTGTCTCACTGTGTGTCACTGTGTTCTGGCATGTGTCACTGCGTCCCAGAGTGTGTCAGGGTGTCCTGGTGAGTGTCAGGGTGTCCCAGTGTGCATCACTGTGTCCCAGAGTGTGTCAATGTGTCCCAGAGTGTGTCAGTGTGTCCCAGAGTGTGTCAGTGTGTCCCAGAGTGTGTCACTGTGTCCTGGTGAGTGTCACTGTGTCCCAGAGTGTGTCACTGTGTCCCAGAGTGTGTCACTGTGTCCTGGTGTGTGTTAGTGTGTCCCAGAGTGTGTCACTGTGTCCTGGTGTGTGTCAGTGTGTCTCAGAGTGTGTAGCTGTGTCCCAGAGTGTGTCAGTGTGTCCTGGTGTGTGTCAGTGTGTCCCAGAGTGTGTCAGTGTGTCCTGGTGAGTGTCACTGTGTCCTGGTGTGTGTCAGTGTGTCCCAGAGTGTGTCAGGGTGTCTTGGCGTGTGTCACTGTGTCCTGGTGTGTGTCACTGTGTCCTGGTGTGTGTTAGTGTGTCCCAGTGTGCATCACTGTGTCCCAGAGTGTGTCAGTGTTTCCCAGTGTGTGTCACTGAGTCCTGGTGAGTGTCACTGTGTCCTGGTGTGTGTCAGTGTGTCCTGGTAAGTGTCAGTGTGTCCCAGAGTGTCACTGTGTCCTGGTGAGTGTCAGGGTGTCCCAGTGTGCATCACTGTGTCCCAGAGTGTGTCACTGTGTCCCAGAGTGTGTCAGTGTGTCCCAGAGTGTGTCACTGTGTCCTGGTGAGTGTCACTGTGTCCCAGAGTGTGTCAGTGTTTCCCAGTGTGTGTCACTGAGTCCTGGTGAGTGTCACTGTGTCCTGGTGTGTGTCAGTGTGTCCCAGAGTGTGTCACTGTGTCCTGGTGAGTGTCACTGTGTCCCAGAGTGTGTCAGTGTTTCCCAGTGTGTGTCACTGTGTCCTGGTGAGTGTCACTGTGTCCTGGTGAGTGTCACTGTGTCCTGGTGAGTGTCACTGTGTCCCAGTAAGTGTCTCACAGTGTCCCAGTGTCAGGAGATGTGCACCCCCCTCTCTCCACTCACAACCAGCCCCCCAAGGCTCCCCCACCCCTTAAGCTGTGCCCAGCCCCTGCTGCCCCCGGCCCGAGGGTGCCCAAGTGCCCCGAGGCAGGAGCCCAGCACGGAGCTGTCTGCTCTGGTGTCTCTCCTGCCTCGTGATAAATGAGAGTCTATTCTTTTCTGCTGTGTGGTTTGATCTTAATTTCCTGTATGAAGTTCTCGAGAGAATGCCAAGATCAAATAATTAGACTATTCTGCGATAAAGAGTTAACATTGTTATTCAAATGTATTCAGAATTCATTTACCACCAAACAATTTACACTGCCGCCCTCCTATCCTGCTGAAATTACCAGAATGTGTTATCTGACACACAAAGTGTCTCGTGACCTGAAATAACTTTATCAACCATGAAATGCTTGAGCAGTGGGTGCACGGTCACAGAAATGCCCAGGGGAATGCAGCAGAAGCTACAAAGGCAATAAGTGATTTAAAACCAGCCTGGTGCCATCCCCTGCCAGCCTCCTCAAAGAACTCTGGCCACTCTGGTCACCAGGCAGGAGCTGGGCAGAAAAACCCTGGAGCTGCCCTGTTGAGGATTCCCATTCATGTCCCCTGTGGATGTGCAGCTCCCAGCCCTTGGGTGCTGCCTTTTCAGCCTGGAAAAGCCTGATTCTGCTTTATTTTTAAAAATACAACTTCATTTGCAGAGTGTGGGAAGGTGGTTTCAAAATAAAATTCCTGACAGGCATAATAAGCCTCAGAAAAGCCAATCACACAGAGCAGGATAATTATCCCCAGAATTTGTTTTCTATGTATTTGTGTAAAATAATCAATGATATTTTTCTCACAGGATTTCCAATTTGATTGTATTTTCTGTGTTACTTGCAAATCATACAAACAATCGATGCTCTGACCCCTTCTCTATGCAAACACAGCTCCGAAAGACACTACAAGAAATAAAATCTGATAAATTCCTCACGCAGGGTTGTTTGTTTAAAAGCTTTGCTGGAGACTGATCCTGCTCACAGTGACTTCAGAGATACAGGAGTGGGACTGTCAGACATGCTTGAGGTGGGATTATTGCCACAAATATCAGCAGGAGTAGAAGCTCAGTAAAATCCTGGCACAAAAGTGAAGATCCAGACATGGAGGTGATGCAGCAAGGAAAATGAACCCATTCCCTGGCCTGGCACACTCCTCCTGCAGAGGGGCACACAGCTGGGCTTGGGGTGACCCAGGGGCAGGGTGGGACCTGCCTGTCCCCTTGCCCACGCAGGGGACACAGCAGGGGCACTCCTGGCAGGAGTGGGGTGGCCAAGGGCACTGATGGCAGCAGGGCCAAGTGGAGTCACTTCCTCAGCAGCTCCTGAGTGCAAACCCATTCAGGACCCCCCAGATCCAGCTCCTGAGTGCAGCACATCCCAAATCCAGCTGCTGAATGCAAACCCACTCATCACCCCTCCCCCAGATCCAGCTCCTGAGTGCAAACCCATTCAGGACCCCCCAAACCCAGCTCCTGAGTGCAAACCCATTCAGGACCCCCCAAACCCAGCTCCTGAGTGCAAACCCATTCAGGACCCCCCCCCAAACCCAGCTCCTGAGTGCAAACCCATTCAGGACCCCCCAAACCCAGCTCCTGAGTGCAGCACACACCAAACCCAGCTCCTGAATGCAAACCCACTCAGGACCCTCCAAACCCAGCTGCTGAATGCAGCACACCCCAAACCCAGCTCCTGAGTGCAAACCCATTCAGGACCCCCCAGATCCAGCTGCTGAATGCAGCACACCCCAAACCCAGCTCCTGGGTGCAAACCCACTCAGGACCCCCCAAACCCAGCTCCTGAGTGCAAACCCATTCAGGACCCCCCCCCCCAAATCCAGCTCCTGAGTGCAAACCCACTCAGGACCCCCCAAACCCAGCTCCTGAGTGCAGCACACCCCAAACCCAGCTCCTGAATGCAAACCCACTCAGGACCCCCCAAACCCAGCTCCTGCTGCCTGCCCAGTGCCCGGGGTCTGTTCTTTACCCTTTACTGATCTCAGCCCATTGGCAGCCGATCCGCACTGTGTCTCACTAACACACCATCCCCCAAAAGCAGCACTCGGAGGAATTCCCGATGATGCTTCAGCAACCAAATGGGTCTGGAGCCGCCAGTCCTGCTCCACCTAACCCAGCCATCCCGCCCTGCTTTGTTAAGGACGGTGCCATCAGCGCTGCAAAATGGCATCAGGCTCTGTCTGTGTGCTCAAGGGTGCTACAACTGCTTTTTAATCCGAGTGCAGGGTTGGACAAACGGGCTCTGCACGGTCCCATGAGCTCCTCCTGGCACTCCTTTGGCTGCGAGAGTGCAAAGGCTCAGCTGCTCCTGCTGCCAGGTGTGAAGTGCCCGGCTCAGCCGCAGCGAGGGCGGGCAGCAGCGCAGGATCCCTCAGCGGGGTGGGCACGGGCAGCTCCTCTCACCACCACCCTCCTCTGCCTCTGCTCCAGGGCACCTCGGAGCTGAATTGAGCACTCGGGTGGTGTTTTCTGATACGGCTTTTTCAAATATTTAACAGATTGCGTAATAACCGAGCAGCTGTTGAAGAAGCTTCAGATATAAACTCCTGCTTTAAAAACCCATCCTGCAACAAGGCACAGATTTTCTTTGTACATGTGCATGTATAGATTATGTTTAGATGTGTAGATTAAATATTTATATTTTACTGGTGAGAGAAAGAGCGCTTTTGGCTTTTTCTTCCCTTTCTTAGATATCTCTCCCTGTATTTATTTTAATAGTCAGCTTCACAAGGAAAAAAGAGAGCTTTGAGAAGTTACCTGCTTTCTCTCTGGTTTGATTTTCAGTGCTAAACCAATAGTTACTTAAGTGCTCTGCACGTCTTGTCATAACCTAATAATTAAAATAATTACTTGAAAGCCAGGGCATCTTTGCACAAATTAATGCAGGGCAAGAAGCTGCAGTTTTCCAGTGGGCTGAAAAAGAGGTCACAAAATGATGCCAGTTTTAGCTGAGAGAGAAGGTAAACACAGATCTCCCTGCAGCCCCGATTAAAGCCTTCTCCTGATCTTTTAAGTTTCTTACTTTAGTGATCAAGAAGGTGGCTCGATGAGGGGCTGGCTGTTGTGGGATTTCTCAGCAGGTAAATGCCAGAGCGTTCCTGTGGAAGGCACGGCAGTGCTGGCAGTGGCACAGCTGTGCTCCTGCAGTGGGCAACGCTTCCTCCCTTCCTGCCTGCCTGCCTCCATCCCTCCTTGCCTCCATCCCTGACTCCTCCATCTCTCCCTTCCTACCTCTATCCATCCCTCCCTGCCTCCATCTCTCTCTCCTTGCCTCCATCCCTCCCTCCCTGCCTCCATCCCTCCCTGCCTGCCCGGTGAAGGGGAGCAGAGCTGCAGCAGACCCGAGTGTTTTCGTGGAGGGCTGGCAGCAGCGTCTGCATTGAAATCTCCTCTGTCCTTTTGTGCAATTGCTTTGAGCCTGGAAAATCCATTTGCAGGACAACTGAGGCACTGAGAGTCGAGACTAAACCTCTCCACAGAGCCCCCAGGGATACTCCTGAGTATCCTGAATGTCCCCCATGAGCCAGGCGAGTGTTCCCTGGAGTCTCAGCAGCCGCCAGCCCCAGCGGCCTCAGCCCATTTCCCCACGAGCATCTGCCACATCTGCAGCCGCCCCTGGCCGCCTCCTCGGGGCTCCAGCCTGGCAGCAGCCGGCTCTGGCCACCAAGAATCGGCCCCGCCGCTGCCAAGCCCAAAGCAGGAGGAGCTGCCAGCCCGGCAGCCCAGCTGCCACAGCCCCCCCGCACACGGCTGTCGGTCCCAAAGGCCATCAGAGCCCTGGGACCTGCCGGGGAGGGAAACTCTGCCACCCCAGCACTGCGGAGCTGGCGCTGGGGACAGGCTGGTGGCACGCAGAGCGGGGGTCTCACAGCAGGACCTCCCCGCTCCTGCAGTGGGACTGTCAGCAGCCACGGAGCCTTCCTGGGAGTGGGTTTGTGCGGCACAAAACATTTCCAGCTGTTCCAGGAGGAGGCTGAGCATACTAAACAGCTTGGCTCTGGTGAAAGTTCAGCAGCCGCCAGGGCCCCAGGCCCGGAGGCAGATCCATTAACCTTTTCCACCAAGATTTCTGCCACTACGATGTGCACGGGGTAACATCTGCCTGGAGCACCCCAGCCACGGAAGTCTGGGGGATACCAGATGCTCAAGCTGCAGGAATCAAGCCCTTGTCCATGAGACAATCTGGGCCATGCAGCCACTTCAAGTCATGCTGGAGGTGACAGTGTTTCACTTCAAAAAGCACCTGTCCCTCAGGAGCAGCATTCTTCTCTTTCTGGTTTTCACATTGCTGCTGTGCAGTTGCACTGGCTTAAGTAAGACCCAATTTTTTTTTTTTTCCAGTTAATATTATTCACAAATCTATTCAGTTTTCACTGGTTTCTCTAGGATAAAATCTGAACTGTCAAAAGACAGGTAAACCTGTCCTTGTAATTTTTAGTGGGCAGACAGCAAATCCCCGGGAATGTGTACCAATGGCAAAGTGCATGGGATGTAACAGAAATCAGCACCGTTCTTTACATGACATGATTAAAACAAGTATCTCGTTTAATTAGAAAAAGAAAGATCGCAGACTCATTCCCAGGATGTTATCTGTGCAATTACTTTATGTAACATTATTAAAAATTAATTTTCCCCAGAACCTCAGCAATTTAATGAAACACGCCTGGTCCTCAGCAGCAGCTGCAGCGGAGCCAGCCCACTGGCATCCTCCAGGCAGCGGGACTCGGTGCCGCGGGCCCCCCCGGGCTGTCTGTCCCTTGTTCTGGGCACATCCAGCCCTGGGTCAAAGCACCCCTGCACAGCACCCTCTTGCCGCAGGCTCAACAGCTCTCCTCGCACCGGGTACCGCAAGCAGCCGCATCCCCCTCTCCGGGGGCTCGGCATCCCCCACCTCTGTCAGCAAAAATCCTCCTTCTCCAGGGAATCAGCATCCCCCCTCTCGGGGTGCTCGGCATCCCCCGTCTTTGGGGGCTCAGCATCCTCCCTCTCCAGAGGCAAAGCATTTCTCCTCTCCGGAGCAAAGCGTTCCCTTTCCCCGGGGAAAGGGACAGAGGGACAGCACTCTCCTCTCCTCTTCGCAAGGTGCCCGGCACCCCCATCGCACCTCGCCCGGGGCGGCTGCTCGCACCGGGAGCGCTGCCCGCTCCGTTCCGGGACACAGCCCCCGCCTCGCCGCGCCGCCGGCACCTTCCGCCCCGGCACCGGGCAGCGCATCCTTGGCCGGGGGAACCTCCGCCCCGGCCCCGGGCAGCGCATCCTTCACCCGGGAACCTCCGCCCCGGCCCCGGACAGCGCATCCTTCACCCGGGGACCTCCGCCCCAGCCCCGGACAGCGCATCCTTGGCCGGGGGAACCTCCGCCCCGGCACCGGGCAGCGCATCCTTGGCCGGGGGAACCTCCGCCCCGGCCCCGGATAGCGCATCCTTGGCCGGGGGAACCTCCGCCCCGGCCCCGGACAGCGCATCCTTCACCCGGGGAACCTCCGCCCCGGCCCCGGGCAGCGCATCCCGCAGCCCCAGGTACCGCATCCCCCGGGCAGCGCGCTCTCCGCCCGGCCCCGAAGTTCTCCCGCGGCCGCCGCCGGTGCTTACCGATCCGGATGACATGCGGCATCCCGTGCGAGCTCTGTCCCCAGAAGCCGCCGACCAGGAGCGCTGCCCAGTATTCCCAGAGGACGCGGCGGAGCGCCGGCCAGAGATGGGGCATCGTTGGGGAGGGCGCGGGCCGGCGCGGCCCTACGGCCCCAGGGGCAGCGGGGACGGGGGCGGCTGCTGCCCGGGGCTCAGGAGCGGCCGCTCGGCGCCGGGGCCGGGCGGCTCATGGCACATCTTAGAGCGGCCGCGCCGGCCCGTCCCGCGGCAGCCACAGCTCCGGCCGCTCCCCTCCGCGTCCTGCCGAGCCGAGCCGAGCCGAGCCGAGCCGAGCCGAGCCGAGCCGAGCCGAGCCGAGCCGGGCAGGGCTGTTCCGGACCGAGCCGTGCGGTGCCGGTGCCGGTCGGGCGGCACCTGCGGAGCCGGGGCTGCCGGTGCGCCCCAGGAGCGGCTCTGTCCCCTCCTACCGCTGATGCGCGGCTCGCGCAAAGCCCCGGAGTGGAGCGTGCACACACCGACACACTCACACCCCCCGACACACTCACACCAACACTCACATTGACACACTCACGTCCCCCCCGACACACTCACACCCCGCCACTGACACACTCACACCCCGACACTGACACACTGCTGTCACCCGCCCGCTCCCCCGGGTGGGGATGCCAAGGGGGACCCTCGGCGAGCACCGCGGGGCGGGGGGCGATGGCCAAAGGGTCCCGGGGGTCCCGGCAGCGCCTCTGCTCCCTCTGCTCCCGACCCCAGGCGCTCGGGGGTCCCTTATGACTCCGGGGTCCCGGTGTCCCCCAAAGGCTCGGGGGTCCCTTATAACCCCGGGGTCCCGGTGTCCCCACCGTCGGGCGCCGGGAGAGGCCGGGCAGGGGGGTTTGGGGCTGGGGGCGGCATCCCGGGGGCGGCCGGGGCCGAGGCCGCTGCAGCAGCGGTCGGAGCGCCCGGGCCGCGCTCCGCAGCCGGAGTTTAATGACCTCGGTGACAGAGACAAAGGACTGCCCGTGCCGCGGACCGGGAGCTGCTTTGTCAACGTGCTGGGCCAGGCTAGGGTGAATTTCTTTTTTTTTTTTTTCTTATTTAAATAATTTGATCTATTCCATCATTTCCAATCGTTCCCATTTGCCAGCTGTCTGCTCACTCCAGCCTGGAACAGCTGAAGAGCAAATCTTTAATTTTCTTACAAACATACTATTACTCTGTATCTGCTCATCTTTTTAATTTTCCTCGCCCGTCTCTTTCCCCAGCAGCAAGCCCGGCATGCTGAAACGCTGATCTCCAGAGCCCCATCCCGGAGGAGGTTTTGGGAGCCGAGGTGTGTGGACTGGAGGAGGAACACTGCAATAATGCAAGGCGTCATTGATCTACAACTCAAAGAGAAGTTGCTGGCTGTCGCCTCTGCGGGACCGCTGCGGGGAGGTGGACACGCAGTGGATTCCCCATTGCAGCGGTGTCTGGGCTCTGGCTGATGGGACACCAGCAGTGGGGCACTTGCCAGGGAGCCGTCATCAGCACGGAATCCTAAGGAAAATCTGGGAAAACCTCTGGCTACGCGGCCAGGGCAGGACCAGCCCCTGGCGGAGACGCTGCGGTGCCTCCCCGGTGCGATGGGAAGGTGCAGCTGGGGTCTCATCCCTGCATCGTGGTGGAGGGAACGCCTCACTCCTTCCTCAGCCCCGAGCAGAGAGGCAGAGGGGCTGCTCAGCCCCCTCCAGGCTCGGAGGAAGGGGTGTTGGTGTTGATTGTGGGCAGGGCCGAGGCTCCAGCTCCCAGCCCGAACCTTCCTGCCTGTGCCAAATTGGTTACAGAAAAGAGTGGCTCGTGTTAAGGATATTTTTATCCCTCCTGACATCCAGCGTGGATAAGATTTAGCAAAAGGGCATGGAAGAAAACTTCTTTAAATACTGCTTAAGTGAAGGACAGCTGTTTCTGTGAACTTGGTATAAAATTAAATGTCACAACCTGGTGACTCTTTGCACCTGCAGATAAAAAAGCCCCACAAAGCTGTTGGGAGGGAGCAGGTAAAAAGGGCTGTTTCGGCTGTGGCTGTTCTTTGCTCTTTGCAGACTCCAGCACATGGAGCAGAGGTTTGATTTTGTGGAGAGTTTAAATTAAACTGTAGCTGGGAGGAAACATTCTGTTAGTTTGGGATGCTGCTTCCTGCCTTTCTGTCAGTACCAGGCACTGATAAGGCTCTGGATTCTACTGCAGAGCCAGCACAAACAGCTTATTTTGTATTAAATTATTTGATTAGTGGCAGATGGGTGTGTCAAGGTCACAGACAGTCCTCATCTCCTGTGTGTAGGTCAGAGAGGGCAGGACAGGAGCAGCCCTGTACCAGAAATTATCACAGCATGAGCTTGGGCACTGGCAGAGGAGCACTCCAGGGCTGCTTCCATGGCTTCTCCTTCCCAAAGCAACCAGAGAGCATTCAGCAGAGCAGCCCACACGGCTGTGCCACCCTCCCTTTGTGTCCCCACATCCCCACACTGTCCCCAGCCCACCATGGCTGTGTCTCCCTCCCTTTGTGTCCCCACATCCCCACACTGTCCCCAGCCCACCATGGCTGTGCCACCCTCCCCTTGTGTCCCCACATCCCCACACTGTCCCAGCCCACCATGGCTGTGTCTCCCTCCCTTTGTGTCCCCACATCCCCACACTGTCCCCAGCCCACCATGGCTGTGTCTCCCTCCCTTTGTGTCCCCACATCCCCACACTGTCCCCACTCCACCATGGCTGTGTCTCCCTCCCTTTTTGCTCCCACACTGTCCCCATCCCATCTCTCTTGTGTGACCTGGCAATTCTCCCCTCTCTGGGTAGCACCCAGGCCTGTTCTGTGGCAGGATTACAAAGAGGGCACTTTGGAAACTTCTCTCACGTGTTGCACCATCACTGCTTGGGTTTGTTTTTTTTTTCCCCATACAAAGACTCAATTTCTCTGGTGCCCATGGAGGGGCTGTCTGGACCCAGACCTGTGAGCAGTGACCTCCAGCAGCCAGGCCAGATTTCCCCTGGAGCCAGAGCCAGGCTGTGAAGGACAATCACAGCACAGGCAGCGTGGCTGGACAAAAGAAGGAGGAACCTGGAAGGTTGGTAGAGCTCCTCATGGACCCAGAGCTCTGGCTGGGATGCTGGCCTGGGGAGCAGGATTTACTCCAAGCTGAGTCAGGATTTTCTTCAGGAATCTTTGGCTGTGCCTTGAGGACGATCAAAGGTGGCAGGAGGGCTTTGGCTTTGGATGGCTTGTTACAGCAATGCTAAAAATACAAGATATTTGCCCAGTTCATAAGTGCTGTGAAAATAGCTTTAATGTGGTAATTCATCATTTAAGAGTGTATCAATTAATGCAAACTCTGGTGTATTTATAACTTGTGAACATAGTGTACCAGTGAGGAGAAGTCGATTCGTTATTTTGAGTTTGTTGAGAAGATATTTGGATGTTATTTTTTCGTGCTGCTGTTTTTACTATGAATATGTGTGGTATTTAGAGCTCCAGGTACTATACAGGTCAGATTTGAAATTGTGTACATTTTATGGGGGTTTTTATATACGTAAAAAATTCAGCCCTCTCACCTACAAATAAAGCTTTGTGGGTTTATGGGTGTTCTCAAGACACTGATTTAAGATCTCTTATTTTTGAGTATGAAAGGGAACCACTTGCAAAAGTGGGAAATAGTGTTGAGATTATTAATATCTAGAGGAAAATGCTGATTGAAGAAAGACATTTTCAAATCAGACTAATGCTTTAGAGCAGCGGCAGAACTGTGAACCTGGCAGAAAGAGACATAAGCATTTCTATAGCTACAGCATTTTTCAATTCTAATGAAGAAAAAGAGGCTTCTCTTTATTTCTGTAATGGTATCTAAACTGGTTCGTTGGAATTAGCTCCATCCACATGTGTTTTGTTTAGATTTATATGCATCAGGTCTAATAGAACCACAATCAATCTGAGTTATGAGGCTCAGTGCTCGCATTACCGAGATTCATGTGCCGAAGTCGGCTCCTAAAACATCAGAGAGGGAAAATACCTGGGAAATGCGGATTTCTGGGACTTGAGTGCCCTCTACTGAAACCGTCCCGGCTCCGGCCCTTCGCTGTGACACCCGCAGCTCGATTGACGGCTTGCTAAATGGAATTGAAGCCTGCGGATCGCAGATCCACGATGAAGCATCCCTCCTTTCCTCCCTCCCTCCCTCCCCGGTCTCACCCCACGCTCTGGTTAATCCTGGCTCCTGCAGCTGTGCCACAGCAGATTTCCTGGTTTTGATGGCAAGTTTAGATACTGAAAGGAGGATCCCTTTGGGTGTGAAAGGAAAATTCATCCACAAACACCAGAGGTTTATGGCCAAAAAGGTGACAGAGGAGTCCTGGAACTTTATTCCAATCAAGGCAGAGGCCATGGGGCATCCCCTGGGGTCTCTCAGATTTTTAGAGGACGCAGCCTCCCCTTTTATCCCAATTTCCCAGCTGCATTTCCCTTCTCTCTTTCCCCATTGCTGAGGTACTTGAGCGGTTCAGACTCCCCAGAACACCTGATCCCAAAGATTCCCCTCTAATGTACAACCCTCCCTTTTAATTTTTAATTCTTGTGGAATTTAGGGGTTTTCCTTCCCATTGTTTCTTTCACCTTTCAATGCCCAATTTCATTTATCACCAAACCTACAGTTTATTTGTAAAATCAAATCTCTTTTTCCATTCACCAATCAGTGGAATCCTTTCCATGGTTCCTTTTATCTGCCAGTGCTGCTTTTACCTCCCAGCAGACCCAGAGCTGGTTTGGAAAGACAAATCCCTCATTGCTCTCGGATGTAACCATCCAGGAGCTGTGCTGGCACTGAGGAATGCTGAGCTGGGCACGGCAGTGCTGCAGGAGGAGTTTGGGTCTGCTCGGTGCCTCTTCTGGGAGAGGTTTTAACTCTGTGCCTCTGTGCCTCTTTTGGGAGAGGCTTTAACTCTGTGCCTCTTTTAAGAGAGCTTTTAACTCTGTGCCTCTGTGCCTCTTTTGGGAGAGGTTTTAACTCTGTGCCTCTTTTAAGAGAGGTTTTAACTCTGTGCCTCTTTTAAGAGAGGTTTTAACTCTGTGCCTCTTTTAAGAGAGGTTTTAACTCCGTACCTTGGTGCCTCTTTTGGGAGAGGCTTCAACTCTGCCTCGGTGCCTCTTTTAGGAGAGGATTTAACTCTCTGCCTCTTTTGGGAGAGGCTTTAACTCTCTGCCTCTTCTGGGAGAAGCTTTAACTCTGTGCCTCTTTTAAGAGAGGTTTTAACTCTGTACCTTGGTGCCTCTTCTGGGAGAGGCTTCAACTCTGTGCCTCGGTGCCCCTTTTAAGAGAGGTTTTAACTCTGTGCCTCTTTTAAGAGAGCTTTTAACTCTGTGCCTCTTTTAAGAGAGGTTTTAACTCTATGCCTCTTTTAAGAGAGGTTTTAACTCTGTGCCTCTGTGCCTCTTTTGGGAGAGGTTTTAACTCCGTACCTTGGTGCCTCTTCTGGGAGAGGCTTCAACTCTGCCTCGGTGCCTCTTTTAGGAGAGGTTTTAATTCTCTGCCTCTTTTAGGAGAGGCTTTAACTCTCTGCCTCTTCTGGGAGAGGTTTTAACTCTGTGCCTCTTTTGGGAGAGGTTTTAACTCCGTACCTCAGTGTCTCTTTTAGGAGAGGCTTTAACTCTGTGCCTCTTTTAGGAGAGGCTTCAACACCGTGCCTCAATGCCTCTTCTGGTCCAGGCTTTAACTCCATGCCTCGGTGCCTCTTTTAGGAGAGGTTTTAACTCCGTGCCTCTTTTGGGAGAGGCTTTAACTCCGTGCCAGCAGCCAGGATGAGGTGATGCTGCCGCCCACGCTCCAGCAGCTCCTGCAAAAGCAAACCCCAGCTCATCTGCCTTTCCCCCCGCCCCAAACTCACTGCGATTTGTGTTACATTTGGCTTGTTGTGGGGCGGAGGGAAGAGGGAAAATTCCCACTTCCTACTCGGCGTTCCATCTGGAAGGGAGAGGCATTGTGTTTGTTTCTGAGCAGGGTTTGTGTGCTTGGGATGGAGGCAGGTGGGGCTGGGGCAGAGGGAAGTGCTGCCAGCTCCTGTGTTGTGCTGCTGGGGTGGTTTTCTGTAGCCCCACATTTCCCTCCACAGAGAAAAGCAATGCACAATTCTTCCCAAGAACATTTCTGGGTTTTGCATTCTCTGAACCTCAGAGAAAGGAAAAACAATTCTCATCATTTGTTTGTGCAGAAGTAGAAGGCAATATGGAGATTGTTTACCCAAAGTCATGAGTTGGGGTGCAGTTCTGTGCAGTTGTGTGCAGGGTTGAATGCTTGGCAGATTCAGTTTAGATGTAATGTAATATAGTATAAGAAAGTAATTAATTTGCCATATATCTATCTATCTATCTATCTATCTATCTATCTATCTATCTATATCTATTTATATAAATCTCGACATCAATGGAGTCCTCCTCATCATTTCTCTCCACAGAGAAAAGCAAGGCACAATTCTTCCCAAGAACATTTCTGGGTTTTGCATTCTCTGAACCTCAGAGGAAGAAAACACAGTTCTGATCATTTGCTTGTGCAGAAGTAGAATGCAATGTGGAGATTGTTTACCCAAAGTCATGAGCTGGGGTGCAGTTCTGTGCAGTTGTGTGCAGGGTTGAGTGCTTGGCAGATTCAGTTTAGATGTAATGTAATATAGTATAATAAAGTAATTAATTTGCCATTTATATATATATATCTCTATATATATATCTATATATATCTCGACATCAATGGAGTCCTCCTCATCATTTCTTTCCACAGAGAAAAGCAAGACACAATTCTTCCCAAGAATATTTCTGGGTTTCGCATTCTCTGAACCTCAGAGAAAGGAAAAACATTTCTCATCATTTGCTGTGCCCGTGTTTGTGCAGAAGTAGAATGCAATGTGGAGATTGTTCACCCAAAGTCACGACTTGGGGTGCAGTTCTGTGCAGTTGTGTGCAGGGTTGAGTGCTTGGCAGATTCAGTTTAGACGTAATGTAATAAAATAAAGTAATTAATTCACCTTCTCTCTCTATATATATCTATCTATATATATAGTTATATAGATATATCTATATCAATGGAGTCCTCCTCATCATTCTGTCCCCTCGCTGAGGTTCCCTGCAAACGCTACAGTTTCCCATTTAGGTTTTTATCAGGTTTATTCCCAATCAATTCCCGCGGTGAAGGTGAAGGTGTGGCTGCTCTGCCCGGGGCAGGCAGTGCGGGGTTCCTCAGCCTGTGCGGTGCTCACAGAATTGTTGCTTCGCTACACTGCATATATTTGTGTTGGAACACGCCGCGGTATAATAGCTGGTTTGAAATGTATCCAGCTCTGCTGAATACATTATTGTGAAAGTCAGGAGAACGCGCTGGGAGAACGCGAGCTCCTGTCAGACCCGGAGCAGCGACGCCCCGCAGGAGCCGGGAGGGTGGGAAGGGGCTGGGAGCAGGCGCTGCCCTCCCTCCCTGGCTGGGCTGGGATCAGAGCCCTGCGTGCTGCCCGAGCAGATCAAAGGCTCTCGGTGCTCTCTGATGCGGGTGGCATCACCCCCGCCGGCAAACCCACCCTGCAGGAGCAGGAGCAGCCTTCCTTCCTTCCTTCCTTCCTTCCTTCCTTCCTTCCTTCCTTCCTTCCTTCCTTCCTTCCTTCCTTCCTTCCTTCCTTCCTTCCTTCCTTCCTTCCTTCCTTCCTTCCTTCCTTCCTTCCTTCCTTCCTTCCTTCCTTCCTTCCTTCCTTCCTTCCTTCCTTCCTTCCTTCCTTCCTTCCTTCCTTCCTTCCTTGTTTCCTTCCTTCCTTCCTTCCTTGTTTCCTTGTTTCCTTGTTTCCTTCCTTCCTTGTTTCCTTCCTTGTTTCCTTGTTTCCTTCCTTCCTTGTTTCCTTCCTTCCTTGTTTCCTTCCTTCCTTGTTTCCTTCCTTTTTTCCTTCCTTGTTTCCTTCCTTGTTTCCTTCCTTCCTTCCTTCCTTCCTTCCTTCCTTGTTTCCTTCCTTGTTTCCTTCCTTGTTTCCTTCCTTCCTTCCTTGTTTCCTTCCTTCCTTGTTTCCTTCCTTGTTTCCTTCCTTGTTTCCTTCCTTCCTTGTTTCCTTCCTTGTTTCCTTCCTTGTTTCCTTCCTTCTTTCCTTCCTTGTTTCCTTCCTTCCTTGTTTCCTTCCTTGTTTCCTTGTTTCCTTCCTTGTTTCCTTGTTTCCTTCCTTGTTTCCTTCCTTGTTTCCTTGTTTCCTTCCTTGTTTCCTTGTTTCCTTCCTTGTTTCCTTCCTTGTTTCCTTCCTTCCTTCCTTGTTTCCTTGTTTCCTTGTTTCCTTCCTTCCTTCTTTTCTTCTTTCCTTCTTTCCTCCCTCCCTTCCTGCCGTGCTATTTGCAGCACCAATTTCTGCTGTTGCCCCTTCCCAGCCAAGCAGCACTGGGGGTGAGACAAGGGCTGTGCTGGGGGTGCACACTGACCCTTCCAACAATGGCCACAGAGGTTTCCCAGACCTTCCTGCCTGGAGCTGGCGTAGCTGAGGCTAATGGAGCCTCTTTGAATGAGACAGTAACAAAGGGAGTGAATCTTGTTGTTATTTTGAATCAGTTTTGCTGCAGTTTGCTCTGTCCCAGGGTGCCCTGCAGGCTCAGAGTGTCAAACACACACCTGGCACAGACACAGTGGGGCCTCTGCACCAGGGATGCCAGACCTGGCAGGGCACAGTGGGGCTCTGGCACCACACAAAGGGAGTGAATCTTGTTATTTTGAATCAGTTTTGCTGCAGTTTGCCCTGTCCCAGGGTGCCCTACAGGCTCAGAGTGTCACACACCTGACACAGACACAGTGGGGTCTCTGCACCAGGGATGCCAGACCCTGATGATCTGGCTGCTCCCACCTGGCAGAGACAGAGGGGCTGTGGCACCACACAAAGGGAGTGAATCTTGTTATTTTGAATCAGTTTTGCTGCAGTTTGCCCTGTCCCAGGGTGCCCTGCAGGGTCTCTGCGCCAGGGATGCCAGACCTGGCCGGGCACAGTGGGGCTGTGGCACCCTTGGGTGGCATGGGGAGCTGGGAGTTTTGGAGATGGTTCAGCCACCCTGGCTCTGCCACAGGGGCAGCTCCACCCCTGCCAGCTCTTGCATGGACCCTGTGCAGCCCAACACGCCCTGGGCACCCCTGGCAGGGCCCCTTTGCTGAGCCTTTGAGGGCATCCTGGTGCCCCGGGAGTCTGGACCAGACACTTCCCAATGGACAGAGCCAGCCCAGGAAGGTGAACAAGGGAGGATGCAGAGACCTGCATGGCCTTTCTGGATGTGATGTGGAGGCTGTGAGCAGGGACAGAGCTGTCCTGGCACCTGAGAGGTGACAGATCCCTGGGGCTTGTGGAATGGAGCCACGTGCTGCCCGGCTGATTGGCAGCCCTGTGCAGCAGCAGCTGAATTTGTGCAATTGCAGCGTGTCAAACGGGCTGAAAAGGGCAACAGGGAGCAAATGACTAAGTAAGACCAGTTCAAATTATTGTCTTTATCACCCCCTGTGCTCATATCTGACAGAAGAAGCTGTTTTGGCCAGTTGGTTCCATCAAGGTCTCCTGTTTCAGGGCTGCAAGATGATCTCTTTGAACTAGCTGAGTGAAAATATATATTTGTGTCAGACAGCCTTTGCATGTGTTTTTCATCCTCTTTCTGCAGAGGTAGGAAATCATCTTTTTTTCCTTTTTTTTTTTTTTCCCTTAAAAAAAAAAAAAAGTCCTCTATCTTTAGGATTGGTGGGAGAAGCCATTTGCAACTGATGGGTGTAAATTATGCCTGCTTAGTCAGACAAGAAAATTAGAGACTGCAGCATTAGCCTCTGCTCACTATTATCTTTGCATGGAACCAGTTTACAAAGAGACTTGGTATGCTCCATGGCATTCTGCTCCACTCTCACGTGACCTGTTTGTGACCTGCCAGCCCCAGCACGTGCCCATTGTACAGACCCAGCTCCTTTTTCCTCCTGAACAAAGGTACCAACTGGCACAGCAGAAGGTTGGGCACCTGCCAGCCTGGGAGTGCACAGGGCTCTTTGCTCCCCACATGGCTAATTACCCATGCAAAGATTGGGAATGAGTTGTTAATACCTTTTTTTTTTTTCCCTTTTCCTTCTACACATGCAAAGGGCAAGAAAAGATCATGTTATTTCAAATGCCTGATAAATTCCACTTCAGTGGAATTAGGCTGGGAATTAATTTGGCCAGCTGCAGCCAGTTGTTTTGCCCAATCCCTGCAAATTCCGGCCCATTTCCAATTCACAGCAAATTTCTTGGTTGTTCCAGCATGTCCAGGGGAAGTTTAAATGTTGGGTGAGAAGCTGTGGGTGGATCTGGCTGTACCCACTGGGAACAAAATCTGGCCTGATGTGTGGGGACAAGGGGATCCCTGCCCTGGGAAGGGAGAGGGGGGCTGGAGGGAGCAGGGGGTGCTGCCCACAGGAGATGCTGTGGAATGTTAAATGAGGAGTGTTAAATGTGTGCAGGCAAAAATTATCTGCCTGCCAGAGGAAAATGAGCTGACCCTGAGCTACGGAGGGATCCCACCTTTGGGCAGGGCTGTGAGAGGGCACAGGGGGTGCCATGTCCTGCCCATGAGCTGGCTCAGGGGCTGGGATGATCCTTGTGCTCACCTGGCACCTCTCAGCCAAATTGCTGCCTGCAACCACCCCAAGCATCTCCCCCAGTTTCAGCCTCAAACCCCAGTCTCTGTAGGAATTGCAGAGCTCACTTTTCCCCATGTCCTGCCTGGATAATTAAACAGCAATTCCCAGTGTCCTGCCTGTTCCTGGCTCTGTCCCTGCTTCCTGCTGCAGTGGGCAGTGCCAAGCCCAGCACCTGCAGCTCTGATGGGCTGTAGGGCTGGGGGCAGTATCTGGCAAAAACCACCCTCAGATACAAATGTTTAGTTTTTCAAGGCTTGTTTGTGTCCAGTGAAAGCAGGGAGGGAGAACCTCTCCATCAGCCACCACCACCAGCTCCTCCCTCCCAGCTCGGATCATGGGATCTGAGGAGCTGTCCTGGATTGCCAAGTCAATTGTATTCTGTTTGCCATCTGTATGGCAGTTGTCTTCTGTTCATTGGGCCTGATCTCTTCCACACCCACTCCTCCCTCCAGGGAGACACCTGCTGATAACAGCTCTGGAATGTCCCTGCATGGCTGATAAGAACTACAGCATCCCATTGGCAGATGGGAGCCCAGAGGGAGGAGCCAAGCATTCCTACCCGGATAGAATCTGGAGATTCTGGAACACCAGCACGGCTTCTGCACTGCATTGCCCAGAGGAACAGCAGCTGCCTCTTGCCCTGGATCTGCAGAGGCAGAGACTGCACCTTTCTCCAGGATCCCTGCTCCAGCAGAACCAGCCCTGGCACTGCAGGAGGGCTGAGCCACAATTCCAATGGTTCTGCTGCCAACAGCCTGACCCACAGGGTGTCAGGCTGGGTTCTGACTCTGGCACTGTTGCTTTAGTTCACTGCATTCTTTATTTTATCTTTTTTTTTCCTTTCCCTATTAAAGAACTGTTATTCCTGCTCCCATATTTTTTGTCTGAGAGCCCCTTAATTTAAAATTTACAGCAATTTGGAGGGAAGGGGTTTGCATTTTCCATTTCAAGAGAAGCTCCTGCCTTCCTTAGCAGACACCTGTCTTTCCAAACCAAGAGAAGACCCTCTGGAGCAGGGATTTCCAGTGGCCTTGTTTAAAGCTGCTGCAAGACACCTCCTAAAGCAGACCATTGTATCAGTTCAATCCCTTTTATTCCCAGTTGCCAGTGTCTGGGTTAATTTTGGCACTTTTCAGCTTAGCAAGCAATGAACGGGTTCAGGTTCTTTCCTTTGGGAAGGAGATTGTGCAGCATGTGGGGATTTGTAGATTGAAAGGGGAGTGTGGGAGGCTTCCAGTGTGTATTACCATTCACAGGAAGAAAGAAATACTGCTTTTTATATATTTTTTTTTAATCTGATGTTTATTTGGCATTTTAACGGTGGTAAGAAAACAGAGAAAATTTAATTTCAAGAGATGGGAAAACAAACCGGGTTTTTAAAAATGTGCTGCACTCTGGTTTTCCAAATCCCAGCAGTGATGCTGGGCATGGCTGCTGCTGCTGGGAGACACCTTTCCCTCCAGCACTGGCTGGTGCCACTGAGCACCTTGGGCAGCTGCTGCCATCCCCGTGGAGGAGGATCGAAGATGATGTGCCCCAGGCCAAGCTGTGGGTGGCTTTTTTTTGGAAACCTTTTCCAGACGGTTCCTTATGGCAGTGCAGCAGATGCAGGGCTCCAAGATCCCCCTGCAGAAGCTCTGGAGGTGCCTCATACAGGACATTTTCTTCTCGTGGCTGTAAATTGGAGCTAAATCCCTTAATTTAATTTTGCTGCTGTTTCTGTGTGTTGTTTCTGCTCGGTGATGAGGCAGGAGAATAATACATTTAAGCAGCTCTTAGCACGAGCAAAATGAAGCTGAAGTGGCTTTATTTTACACAGTGTACACAAAATCTTCACTAGATTGTATCTGTGCACAGTCCTCCATGGTGGGAGCGTGACTTGCATATTGAAACTTGGTGTGAAAATCCCTTGGAAAAATAACGAGCCTCCCTTCCTTGTTTATTTCCATAATTTTTCCATGGGAAGCGTTTGCTTTTTCCAAATGTAAAGGAAAAGCCAGAACTGTGTCCAGTAAGCATTTGATATTTAAAGTATTTGTACACAGAGAAGCACTCTGTGTTGGCTTTTTACAGTATAAAACAAAACAAAAAAATGCATAATTTTGCATAACTATTTTTGGTTTATAAACATTCCCTGGGGGGAAGGGAGAGTAAGGTCTTGGCAAAATTATGTGTTCTGCACAATTTTAATTTTATATTTTTCATCCCCAAAGCCTTTAATTGTATCCAAGGCTCAGCTGGGGGTGGGATGCCCACTCTGCCCAGGATGGGGGGGAGGCTGATGCTGGACTGGGCTGAGTGGCTGTTTTCTAATAAATGAAAGGCAAAACCACACGTAATAGATCCGTTAGCACTTATTTCTGCATCCCACCAGGGGAGTCAGATGCCTTTCTGCACTGACTGGAAGCAAATATATCTCTTTCCAGGAAAGCCATCACAATCCTCATGTAATATTTCAGTGAGCCCCAGCCTGAAAGTGGGGGCGAGCAAAATATCCCAGCTCTGCCCTCCTGGGGCTGAGGCACTTCCAGTGGGCAGATGTGGCCTGGAGAGAGGCAATTACACACCCTCGTGTAGCAGTTTAAAGGTCAAGTACAGAGTAGTTGGACTAGAGATTAAATATAAAGATACCCGTTTATGAATTGGGAAAAGAGAAGGAAAAACCCTGCGAGTAGATTAAAGTCTTGCAGGACTGACTAATAAATCAGCGGCTGGCGGAGCGTGGCAGCCTCAGCTGCCACTCTGAAGTGACTGAGGATGAGTTTAATAAGGCTTTGCACTTCAGAGGCTAAATGCAGAGCAGGCAGAGGGAGAGCAGCACACCCAAGGGCTCAGGGTGGTGGAGAGGGACCCAGAAGGGGAAGAGGAGTCTTGGCTGGGGGGCCCCAGGGCTCTCCATGATACCTCAGGATTTTAGCTTTTATATTTTCCATATATCTGTAGTCCTGTAATTCTTTAGTGTATAACTCTAAACTCCACACACAGTGGGAGCTGCTGCTTTCCCATTTTGGGCAGACACAACAATTCCTCTCCAGGCCTGGAGAGTGTGTATTACTATTCAGTGGAAGAAAGAAATGCTGCTTTAAATTTTTTTTTAAATATGTTTTTTATTTGGCATTTTAATGGTGGTAGGAAAACAGAGAAAATGAATTTCAACAGATGGAAAACAAACCAGGTTTTTAAAAATGAGCAGAGCTCACTGCCTCAGGCCCTGAGAGATGGAAACAAAAGTGAGTTGGGGGGAGCAAACTTGGGGTCAATGACTTCATTAGCTGAAACTGTAATTGGAAGATGAACCCCCAATATGCAAATGGCCCAAAATTATAAAAGTGTGAAAACCTGTGACCCATTGTCCATTTTGGGTGCAGCCCCTGGGGGGTTTTGACTGCCCTAAATGTCCCTGAAATCCCTTCAATAAATAGAACTGCTTTTTATTGCCTTTAATTTTGTCTGGCCTCTGTTTTTAGGTTGTCCCAAAAAGGCACCACCATCATGTAGGCTCAGCCCTTCCCATTGTTCCTTTTATCTCTCAGTGCTGTTTTTCTCTACCAGCAGACCCAGAGCTGGTTTGTAAAGACAAATCCCTCGTTCCTCTCACCCTGGTGGGAGAGGGACCTCACAGGGCAGGTGCAGTGGCACGAGGTGAGGCAGGAATTCACTCCAGCAGCAGCCCCTTGCTTTCCCTGAGTGCTCACTCCCAACCAGGCAGGTTTAATGGCCCAAGGTGAGGCAGGAATTCACTCCAGCAGCAGCCCCTTGCTTTCCCTGAGTGCTCACTCCCAACCAGGCAGGTTTAATGGCCCAAGGTGAGGCAGGAATTCACTCCAGCAGCAGCCCCTTGCTTTCCCTGAGTGCTCACTCCCAACCAGGCAGGTTCAATGGCCCAAGGTGAGGCAGGAATCCACTCCAGCAGCAGCCCCTTGCTTTCCCTGAGTGCTCACTCCCAACCAGGCAGGTTCAATGACCCGAGGTGAGGTAGGAATCCACTCCAGCAGCAGCCCCTTGCTTTCCCTGAGTGCTCACTCCCAACCAGGCAGCCTCGAGGGCCAGCAGCCTGCAGGATTGATTGCTGGCTCAGGCAGTGAGCAGCTCGAGGTGAAGTCAAGGGTGATCAGCCTCAGCCAGACAGTCAGCTCCCAGGAGATGCTGTGTGCCAAGGGGACCTCTGGCTATAAATTGCTTTGGATGTTTGAATATAGACCTCTTGTAAACCCAGGCACTGCACAGGACACTTGTGTCCTCGCTCTGCCATCACACTCTCAATCACTGCCTGTTATTCAAGGTCATAAGAGCCTGTAGTGATCCAGAATTAAATCAAATTTGTTTGTCTGCTGTATTTTTTTTTTGTCTTGTCTTTGCACACAGTTTGCACATATCCCTGTTCCCAGGTAAGAGCCCTGTGCAATGCCAAACAGGCTGGTCTGCACTGGGGACAGGCTTGGGAAGCACATCTTACCCCTGTCAGGAAAATTAATCCACAAACTTCAGAGGTTTATGTCCAAAAAGGAGAAAGAAGAGTCCTTTATTGGAATTGGAGCTTTCCCAGTTTTCTGAAGGCTCTGCAGTTGTGTCCTGTGGGGAGCTCCCAGGTCCAGCTCAGTGCTGATGCATCAGGCTCCTCCTGAGCAGCCACAACTGGATTATTTCTGCAGGGTGCTCTCAGAATCTGCTCCAAGAGGGAGCATGGTGCTGAGAGCCTCTGGCAAGCAAAGCACTCAGGCCCCCATTAAAAACAGCAGAACAAGTTTAATCTCTGGATGGCAGGGAAGTTTGCATCGTCAGCAGGGTTTGATCCAAGTTTTCAAGGCAAAATTGAAATCGTTCTTCACCAGGCTCAACACATTGATCTTTAGAAGAGAGCACTTGTAAATAAGCTCCTTGAGACTGTGTCACCCTCTTTCTCCTCCAAAGCCACTCCTCAGTGGCAGTGAGAAGGGCAATCCCTGAGGATGCTCCAAAAGCAAGAACGAGGATAAGCAGAAATGGCTTCAGGGAATTTCTCTCTCTCGTTCCTTCTCCAGCCCACCACTGCATGCACACATCACATGCTCCAGATCACAAGCCATTAATAAGGAAAAGCACTGATGCCCATTTCCCCTCTCCCAAAAGAAGGGCTGAGTTACTTTCCTAAGCAGTTCATCCTCTCTGCTGTCAGAGCAGGCTCAGGGCAGGACTCACTGCACACCCGTGGGTCTTCTGTGGGTGCCAGGGTGACAAAAAGTGCATTCCTTGGGTTCTGCTGCAGGAGCTTTCTCCCCCACCACCCCTGCTCTTCCTCTCCTTAGGGCCATGGTTTTCCATGTCCTCCTTGGTGAGGAATCCTTCAGGCTCCCTGGAACTTGCAGAAATCTCCTTGTTCGTGCTGCTGCTGGCTGAGGCTCCTCTCAGTGCACAGGTGCCTGCAGGCAGCCCCCAGGGCTCTGCTCATCCTCCCTTATCCACATCAAGAATTTATTTTTTCCACCTGGCAAAGCACAGAGGCCAAGGCACCACCTCCCACTTTTTGGCAATTATTGGAAATTACGAAGCACTTAAGCAAAGCCCCCTCTGTCAAAGTTCCCCTCTATCTTGTCCAAGCCACCACCTCTTGTTCTCCAAATCTCATCTCTTTTTGTGCACCCCAAAAAAAGGAGGAAGCCCAGCCCATGGGAGGCACATCCCTGGGGTGCTGTGCTGCAAATCAGAGGCAATGGAAGGGATGCATTCTCCTGCCTTTGGGCATGGTGCTGTGGGAGCTGGATGCAGGTTCAAATTCCCTCAGTGCTGATCCCATCCCATCCCATCCCCTCTCTGGGCTGCTTCAGTCCAGCCTCTGGGGCACAATGAATGATCCTCTTAGGATCCATCAGATGTTTTTAGGAATATTTTCAGTTGAGAGGAGAAGCAGCTAATGTTAGACTTGCTCTAAGCATGAGATTTCCCTGGCAGGGCTGGATATATTTAGGGCATCTGAATGCCAGAGAATTATGAAGTGCTTTTGGGTTTTTTTTTCCTCCTCACAAAATGAAACACAGTGATCCCTTTCAGCATCTTGTGAATTGCACTCGAAAAATGGCAAAGTTTCCTGTTTGGAGACTTAAGTCTTTTATTTTTTAATTATCTCCTGGTAAACCTTGAGATTTCTCAAGGTTGAAATAGCTGGGGGTGTGTGGGGCTCCCCTGCACAGTGTGACTGGTGTGACTGGTGTGACTGGTGCCACCACAGTCTGCTGGAGTAACATTGCCTCTTGTGGGATGTGATGGTGCAAAATGCTGAGCACTTCAGATCTGATCTTCAAGTATCTTTGACTTCTCTAAGCTGATTCATTAGTGTCAAGTTAAGAACATGTTTAAATGATTTGCAGAATTGAGCCCAGCCAATGTGATTTGCAAATTAGATACATTTCCACGGGTCTTTTTCCTTAGACTTATTGGATTTTAAATGGGTTTGAAGGGATTCTGTGACAGTTGCTGTGACCTACTTCAGAGCAGAGGCTGGTGAGTCTATCCCATAGCTCTGTGCTGACTGACAGTGTTCTCTCTAAATTCTGACCTGGCCATTTAAATGTAATTTTCCTGTTAGGGGGGAAAAAATAATCAGGGTGTAAATGGGGCAAAATCACAGGAAAAGCATCTTTTAAGAGTGGCAGGTATCAAACCTTCTTCAGGACATGTTTTACCCTGAAGGAGGAGGATTTTCCCTCTCCCTCCCTCCTCATCTTATGTGGACAAATCTGCCTGACCAGGGACAGAGCCAGGACTGTGCTGACCAAGCATCTCAGTGGTGACACATAGCATTTGATTGCATGCTGTTCCAAAATAATTATTCCAAATTTCCTGTTGGTCCAGAAGGGCTGGCTGAGGTGGACTGGGGGTTGGACGATGCTCCTGCTGGGGAAAACAACTCTAATTTATTTTCTTCCAAGCAAAGCTGTGTCTGTGCTGAAAGTGAAAATGGCCATGATGCATTTTTCAGAGAGAGTCTCAGTGGAAGATGCAGCAATGCCAGTGTGGGAGAGGCCACACAGCTCCCACTGGGGCTGGGATGGTTCTGGGCACACTGGGCTCCCCAGGAAGGGGAAAAGGAGTTTTTTGAGCTGGGTTGGCATCAGGGTTGTGGGTGCTCTGAGGCTGTGGGTGCTGCCCTGTGCAGCCCCTAATTTGTGGTGTCAGGGGTGCTGGGATGGGGCCCAAGGCAGAGCCTGATCCAACCTGGCCAGCACCGGAGCCTCAGTGGCTCTGCCAGGACACAGGGCCAGGAGAACCTCTGGTGGTTCTGGAAACCCAGGGCACACAGGGAATATTTCTGTGTCTGCTCTGGGGTGCCCTGACCCCCAGGGCAGCACTGACTTTGGCCCTCATTCATGGAGAAAGTTTCCCAGACTTCAAGATAGACCAGAATCCACAAAAGTGTGAAATAGATTATAGAGAGCAGTGCAGGTGTTATCACCTGGTGAGAAATTGAGGGTTTGGGATTTTCAGTATGTTGTGGATGGCAGCAAGATGGAGGGCACAGGGTGCTGTCCTGGGTTTCTGCTTCATGCTGCTTCTTCCTCCTTCTTCTCCATGGGTTTGGGTGGCATTTTGTAATTGGGCAGAAAAGTCCCCATTGGGGGCTCTTTGGGATCAGTTATTGGGTTAAAAGGGAAATAATCCAGGTGTCAGTTCTTCATTGGACAGTTTAGTCTTCAAAGACCTTGTACCAAGAGATTGTTGGCCATTTTGTGATGCTTTTCCAGCACGCTGAACCTGGTGTGGACAGCGTGCAAAACTCTAGACAAGATAACAACGAACCAGTCTCAGAATCTCTGCTGGTCAGAGTAACTCTGAGATACGTACAAGTCTCTTTTTCCTAGCCCAGAAGTCAAAGAAGGAGTCAGGATTCTTCTGTTCTGCTTTTCAAGGTTGTTTATTTTTCCTTATCAATAACATTCTTTCTCTGACCCACCGTAGGTCGGGTTGAGGCACACTGGTGTTATCATTTTATACTAAAAACTATGTGTACAATATTTACAATAACTTCCCAATACCTATCACCTATGATAGACAGTGAGCTTCTACTCTAAACCAATCCTAAAGTGCCAACATCACAGCAGAAGATGGAGGCCAAGAAGAAGAAGGAGAAAGGCTGGACATGCCCAGATTCCTCCATCTTGCCCCCGGAACCCCCATTCTGAAAACCCCAAAATTCTACATTTTCACCCTGTGATAAATTCCCTATCCTTCTACTTGAACTTTCTTGACTTGTAATTCTTCATATAAAGGTGGTAATTTGTTCCATGGGTCCAAATCAAAGTCACAGGGGTCTTGGGCTGTGTGCCAAGGTCAGGGCTTGAGCCATCCAAGACAGCCAGAGGGACGTTTTGGCTTCTGACAAACCAGAACCTAAAGAGCAAAAAGATGCAGTGTGTCTCTCTTTCCTGACACAAAACCACTCCAGGAGGGTCTCCCCCAACAGGGGAGGGCCCAGCCAGAATCCCCAGAAGTTGGGGAATCAGCAAGAGGAACCCAACAGGTGGTTCTGGAAACCTTGAGGAGAAAGGAGCTGTGGGTCTGGTGAAGCACAGGCAGGAGGGGAGAGAGAACAATGCATTGTTTGGAAATGAAATGAAGTCATCTTTAATGAGGCACTTCAAAAATAGCTTTGTCACTTTTACTCACAAAGGGAAGTCATTGTGGTGAAATTACCTGCTCATCTCGTGCTGGCTTCCCACCACGCTGTGCCTCCAGTGGAAAGGGACTCAAAAAGCTCTGTTTTGTTTGGTTTTGTTTTGTTTTGTTTTTTTTTCTTGGAAAGCCAATGCTGTGTGGGGGTGTGTTTGTAATCAATGGGGGCTGGTAGCTAATGGATTCAAAAAGTTTAGAAGCCAGCAACAAACTGAAGGCATTAATAACTGTTGCTTTCAAGTCAATGGGATTGATTAGCAAATTCCCTTTATTTCTGAATGATCATTGCAGAAAAGTGGAGAGCAAACCAATAGTGAGAGATGTACCTGCAAGCAATAACACATGATTGCAGGCTGGGCTGCAGAGCCTGGGCTGGTGACACAACAGATCATTCATAATTGTCAGCCAAATTACCCAGCTGGTATTGAGCTTTAAAAAATGAACCATAAGAAGAATTTCATATTGATTTTTGTTTCGTTAGAAACAATATAAGGCTGCCTTAAAGAACTGAGAACAGACAGCAATTGATTCTCTTTCCTTTTGAGCAAATTCTGGTAGAATTTTATATTGGTTATTAATGGAGGATTTATGAATGCTTTTCCTCTCTCTTTCACATCTCTGTTGCTGTAGGAGAGATTTGAAGGAACAGGACCTGCACTAGAACTTGGGGAAAATTGGTGCCATAGGACACAAAGTGCCTTGAAAGTGGATATTTCACTGATCTTGTAGAGAAGGGTGAAAAATTAAATCCAGAGTCCAATAGAAAGCTTCCAGGCCAGAGACTACTGAATCCTGGCAGGTAGGCAGGAGGGGCTGCTGCCAGCTCTGCAGTTCATTTCTGCTTCTCTGCCAAATATTGGGATTATCACCAGTTCCTCCTCACTGCCCTTCCTCTGCTGCAAAGGTGCTGCCATTAAACCATTTATTTATGAAATATTAGGCCTGTATTTGCAAACAGACAGTTCAGATGTCTGGTTCCTAAATGACTGTTAGGCTTTAAGGTGAAAATGCCCTTTCTGTGACTCTTAGGTGTTGGTTTCATGGGCGTTTGTGAGTCCTCAGCAGACCAGGGCTCCTTCCCAAGGCAGACAGAGGCATTCCCTCCCCAGAACCAAAAAAGTTCTGTCACTGCATCCACAGTGTGTGTGGGATTAAGCTCCCCTGCTTTCTTCCATTTGCTCTTCCATTCCCCCACAATAAATACACAGCCCCTCATCCATGAAGGTTACACATCCATCCTTCCTCCTCGGAGGCACAGGCAAAGCCTGTAAGACCTAATGTTATTTAAGGTCCTCCTTACATGAAAATGAGATGTAATCACCCTTCACAGGTGAGGTATTCTGAGGGGATTCATTCCACATAATTCTGCATTAAGCTGGCTCAGTGAGGATGTTTTGTGCTGGCTGTGAGGAGGGGGAGGCTGGGTGGGGTCTGGCCAGGTGGGCTGAGCCAGGTACCTGTGGCTGAGCATTTTCCCTTTGTGAGCTTCCTGCAGTGAGGCTGGGGAGCCATGCACAGCACTGGTGTTTGAGATAAACCAAACCAAAGCAACCAGTTAGCTTAGAGTCACGCTGAAAGTGTTTCTGTTTTTCCTTTAAAATACTCCTCTGCTGCCAATGGCAATATGATGTGAAACCAGATATTATTTTTCTTCTGCTGGCATCACCTGGAGGGTGATGTGGCTCTGTTTGAGGGCAGCCACTTGCATCTGCCATTGTGCTGGCTATCAAAAACATTTTTTTGGGCCAGGATGGTCATCACCTGGTGCCATGTCCACAGCCAGTCCTTGGCAGGGTCTGGTTGGGGTGTCAGATTCCAGATCTAAAATAACATCTGTGTGTTTCTGATTTCCTGGAATACCAGATGTGCTTCAGCTCAGCCCTTGGAGCATCAGCTTCTGCAAGAGCTGGTTTGTAGGGGCTGGTTATTCACACCCTCCTGTTAATGGTGAAGATTTAAAACTGCCAAAATTAATCACAGGATCAACATTACTCACAAACACATCAAGGCCTGAAGCTGCTGCAAGCTGGTCAGATTTACACAGATCATATGGCTAAATAATTGGAGTTGAGCAGATTAGTGTGTTATGCATCTGATGAAATGATCCCTGAATGTGCCACGGCCTCATGCCAGGGCATTATGAGAGGTGGAAAATCCGTGTTTGCTGCCAGTGACATTCAAGTGACAATGAAAGCTGTTGCATTTACAGACGCTAAAAACCGAAAAATTAAAGATGTAAGGCTCTTATCAGGAGCCCAGGAAGAAAAGACATATCAGGAAAAATACAAATCTCATATTTTTGTGCATTTGTGCAATGTTTTTGGCTCTAGGAAGCGCATGTGTGAGCTGGAGCAGCCTGTGTGGGGGACAGGACTGAGACCATGGCAGCAGCAAGGCTCTGCTCACCATCTCAGGCTGGTGCAGATGTGCTGATGTTCCCGTGGTTATCGTGGCTCTGGCATCTCCACAGATCCAGAGATGCACACAGCATCAGCACAGAAATCTATTAGCATAAATTACTGACAAATTCACCTCAAAAGCCAAGCCCCAGCTCCACGATTAAAAATAGTGACAGAACTTCAAAGGGGCAATAGGCATGATTTATTTTTAAGATAATGTGAATAATTTCAAGTACCAAAGGAAATGCTTATGCTGCTTTCTGTAGTGTTCTGCATAATCTGCTGTGTCCAGCTAAGATTAGATAAAAGTCAACGCAGGATCTTTTTTCCCTTCCACATTAACTCTTTGATTTTATCCAGAGATGAGCTTGCAGAGCTTCACATGCAGGTTGTTCTGGGCCCTGCTGGCAGATAAAACTTTTGAGGGTTTTTATTCTTTAGTTTTTTGTTGTTTGGTTTTTTTCCTGCCTGTGATGCTCGTGGCTGTCCCTGTGTGAGCTCTGGGGGTTGGGAGAGGCACAGGATGGTTTGGGTTGGAAGGGACTGGAGGGATCATCCAGTCACAGTGATGATGCCCTGGAGTGGCTCCCTAGAACAGAGTCAGGAGAATAAAGTGGGGATTTTCTTAAAGGCCTTCAATAGATACACCTTGGGCAGCCAAAGCTTCCCAGAGGCTGCACCCAAAAGGACCCAGACTATTGTATTTGGGGTGCCCCTGGATGAAGGCAGGAATGATGAATCTGACTTCGTGTTCTCAGAAGGTTAATTTATTATTTTATGATACTATATTATATTAAAGAAAACTGAACTATCTATACTAAAAAATACAGAAAGGATACTTACTCAATGCTAAGATAACAATAAAAACTTGTGACTCTCTCCAGAGTCCCAGCACAGCTGGGCCCTGATTGGCCAAAGAGTGAAAACAACTCCCAGCAGAATCCAATGGAACAATCACCTGTGGGTAAACAATCTCCAAACACATTCCATGTGAGCAAAATACAGGAGAAGCAAATGAGATAAGAATTGTTTTCCTTTTTCTCTGAGGCTTCTCAGCTTCCCAGGAGAAAAATCCTGGGTGAAGGGGTTTTCCAGAGAATGTGAATGCTACAAACAACAGGTCATGAGGTTTTCAGACAGAAATAAGTTTGGTTACACATCAGGGGTTAATCCTCCAATTACAGCCTCAGGTAATGATGTCACATACCTCCAGTTCCCCCCCACCCCCCAATTCACTTTTCTTTATCCTTTTTGGGGCCTGAGTCTGTAGGGTGTCCTTGGATCTCAGGCCTGGAGGAATTGTTCTGTTTGACAAAACGTGAAGACAGTAGCTAACACTTCATGTGGGCTTTAGAGTTATGCACCAATGCAGTAAGGATTTAAAAAATATAAAGGCAAATCTCTTAAGGCATCAACAGGCCCCAGCCATGTCTGTGGCAAGTGGGGTGTGTGGTCACATCCCTGCTGGCCACATCCAGCTTCACCCTTCCTGGCTGTTTTCATCCAAATCTTTTTATTTACTCACACTGGGTGCAAGTGAGCCTTCCACACAACCATCAGCAGAGCTCACTTGCAGTGTGCCAGGCATCTTTAAAAGTCCATTTTGTTTCATCAGGCCTTTAATTCTTTGCAAATTACCCAGGCTCAAAAGGGAGTGAATGCTTCTGTAAAACTGACATGATCTGGCGTCTCTTTTCCTGCACTTAATCTACTTTTGGTTCTAATATCATGGCCTTCTTTCTTGTTTCAGGAGCTCCTGGAACACACTGGTGAGCCTGTTCCCACATCAGAAACCTCCTCCAGGCTACAGTAACTGTGCAACATTGGGACAGCACTAATTAATTTCAAGTTTCTCCAGGATGGGCTCCAGTGATGATGAACTGGGCTCTACCTGCACTCTGGTTTTATCCACCAATTTTGTTTTATCCCATTTTTATGGCAGAATTCTTCAAAACAAAGCAAAAAGAACTTTCAGGACCAATCAAACCCCAGCCAAGAGCATTCTCTTGCCCCTCAGCCATGCAGGCAGCCCAGCCTCTCCCAGAGTGAGCCCTTCTCATCCTTCCACTCTTTCTCTTCCCTGTTGTTAGTGGCAGCAGAGGGAGGATCGATGCCTTTGGTGTCAGGGCATGACAATAGCTGTGTGTTCTGGCCATGATATTGACAGCTCTGCTGCTTTTCTTGTGTTGTCTCTGCTTCATTTGTGAAAAGTACCACAATTATCCCCTGGTAGTCATTTCGGGAATGGCAACAGCTTGAAAAGAAAGCACAATGGGTACACCTGATTGAAAGAAAACACTTTAAATATTGAACAATTTTTTCTAAATGGTTCAATATTCCCAGTTTTGTTCAATTTTCTATCTGCCTCAGCACTTAGCATGTGCACAACTGTTTTGTATGAGCCTTAACAATGGACATTTTACATCGAGGGCATTCAGAACAGCAAAAATGCAGAAAGGTATCCTCATCCTCCCCACCCCTTCTCACTGCTCTGCATCTCTCCTTCCATGTGCTCTCAGGCAATTACTAAACCCTTAAATCTGCCTTTCCCCCCCATCCATGCAGTTCTGCCCAGCCTAATTGTCAGTCTGTCTTTCATTAAGCCAACTGCAGACTTTTGATCTACTCCTTTGGAAGAGCTTTTGTGCTCAGCATTTGAACGAACCAGTCCCCTGTTTACAAGATTTACATCAAAATAAGGTTTCTGGAAAAGAAAATGCAGCTTAGCAAAATAAAAAATTGTGCAAAGCCCCGAGAGAACTAATTCATCTGCATCTCAGCAATAATAATAATAACAATAAAAAATAGCATGAGACAGGCTGGCTTGGCAGTGTGGAGCTGCAGTAGGGATGGGGTGTTGTCTGTTCTCCAATTTTCGGGTGCTTGTTGAAAGAGCTGCAAGTCTGTGGGATCAAGGTGCTGCACCTCTGTGCCTCCTTTTATTTGGCAAATGAGTCTGATAGCAGCTCTGTGGGCTCTGTACTCAGCTAACTCCCAAGAGCTCTGAGCTGGAGCTGAGCTTGGGCAGGGGTTCCCAGCCCTGCTCTGGGACAACTCTGCTCCCTGGGGATGTGCTCAGCTCTGGAGTGAGGGGGACTTCCTTGTGCCCTTGCTCTAGACATGCACCCTGTCACTTAGGGAAAAATCAATTTAGGAGCTGACAAAAGCCGAGGGAAACTGCAGCAGTTAATTAATAGCCCTGTGTCTCGCACAGTTGGCTCCAACAGCAGACTCCGGTGTCGGAGCTAATTGGGAAGTCAGGCCAGATCCTATCCTACAGACCAAGTTCATGTTAATAAGTGATTTCTGTATTCAAGGGTAGTTTTTATTCAATTTCTAGTACTTTATTTTGGCTAGCAAGTCAAATATTCTTGAAGTATCAAAACAATCTTTGTAGATGTGGAAGAGGAGCGTGGCGATGTCGTTAAAACCCAGCCCAGCTCGAGCTGGATGCTGGCAAAACAACTTCAAAAGTATCCCAGTTACTCCAGGGGGAAGGCAACTGTGTTCTCTCAGGATGAAAGGATCCACAGGAGAATAGTTTAAAGGGATCCTGCCTGGAACCAGCCCTGGAATCTGAGGGTGGATTTTACCCCTGTAAGGGCTGGGGGTACCCCCTGAGGTCACACAGACCTGGGAAGGAGAGGGGGAGCAGCAATATTCTGTGCAGAGGATTTGCATTTGGTGTTCACCCACGTGGAGCTGTGAAACAGAGGGAAATGTTTGTTTTCAGAGCATGGAGGGCTTTGGTACTGGATGCTATGGAGGACCATGGATGGGAAGGGAGGGCATGGGGGATGTCCTTGGGTGGCAGAAAATCAGGAAATTCCTGACACTTTACCAGAGCTGGAAGTACAGAGTGGGAAATGTCACTCTGCACATACATACTTTTAGTTTTTCTCCATACATCCACTTCTGCTGTTGTTGCAAGCAGGAATGACAGGACTCAGTTTACCTCAATCTTTAATTATTATTTTTTTTTTAGTTAAAGTTGTGAAAATGTTACTAATGATGAGAGACAAGGAAATGCTGGAGGAGTCTATGGAGAGTCCTTGTTACATCATTCAAAGCTATGTGCCTCAGGGTTTGACAGAGCAGCCAACAAGTAGAACAAAAAAATTAATTTTGTATCAGTTATGGAGGCTGGGATTCTCTGCATTCCCTCCTTGCTTTGGGATTTATGTTTGGTTTTCTTCCTGGGTTGTCCCTTGGATTTAAGGAATAGCAGGGCTGTTATTTGGTGGCTTTTCTTGTCCCAGTAGAGAAAAGGAATGTCAGACAGGTTAATTCAACAGTCCTATGGGATGAGACTCTTCACTGAAAAACTGTTAAGGAATTTGGGCTTAAATTTCCTCATCTGGTAACATTCCTGTATCCTTACAGAGCTCAGCAGGTACCTCTGGGATCCCTCTCCTGCACCAGCTGCAGACAAACGTGTCTAATCTTGGGGTTAAGGCATTAAAAGGAGGTCAGGATGGAGAGTGTTGCAGGTCAACAAAACCTTTGTTTATGAGGCAGTGGAGGAAAGCCCCAGAGGTGAGAGAAGCCAGTGTAGAATCTACATTTTCCCCAACATTTCTCTTGCCACTGTAAAACCTTGTTCACATCAGCCACGAACAGTTGTGCAGTCCTGCCAGAAGGTCACTGTGCAGTGAATGTGCAACACAAACTATTTCTGCATATTAACAACAAAAAAAAAAAAAGAGAGAGAGAGAGATTTTTCTTTTTTGCATGCAATTTTTAAGAAGCAGAGAGCAAAGAGCCATAAAGTTTCCTTTTATAGATGGAGGAGACAGCAGCGGAATGCGCTAAAGGGAGCGAGGAAAACCCAAGGTGACACATAATTTTAGTGATAATAAGCAGTGGCAAAACTCCTCTTGTTAAAGACCTAAGGCAAAACTGTGCAGAGTGTGTGAATTCTGGAGCTGGGAACCACAGGGAGGGAAGGGAGACGGGGTGAGACACCTTGAGCAGGATTCAAAGAGCCAGGCTTTAATTTTAGGGGTGAAGGATTTGAATATCTCTGCTGAGCAATGAATGAATAATGCCTGTCACAGTGGGATGAGCTGTTCTGCTCCTCAGGTTCACACAAAGGGAATTCTCTGGGTGAGGTGAGGGCTGGGCTGGGCTGTAGCCCCTGGCACGAGGTTGTGCAGCTCATGGCCCCTGAGCATCCCTGCTCCTCCTCACAGCCTGTGTGAGCCACTGGAGGCAATTTCAGTGTTGGAAAGGCTGGCAGGGAGCTGCTGGCTGTGCCTGTAGCATTGAAGGGGCCAGTCCTGCTCAGGTGCTGCTTTTTGGGTCCAGACAGAGACAGATCTTGAGGGGCCAGTCCAGCCAAATTATCCTCCAGGCTTCAGGAGACAGAACCTGCCACCTCTCATCCTAAAACCCTGCAGCCTTGCATGAGGGGAGAAGCTGGGTCAGAATTGGAGCTGACAGGTAGAAGGCATTCAGGGGAGCTGTTTTCTTTAGCAGGTGACCAGCTAGCAGGTCTGTGTCCCACCTCAGCCTCGTTTGGCAGAAATGCCCATTGAAACCTCAGCTGTAGGGCAGGAAGAGACAGAATTTCTTTGTTTTTACAGGCTTAGGGGGGAAGCATTCATAATTCCCACTTTGTGCTCAGCTCCAGCACACGGGGGTGCAGTCCCTGGGGCTGGGGGCTGTTGGTGGAGTGGGGGTCAGGTAATCCCCCCCTGGGGGCACAGAGCCCTGGCTGCTTTGTGCTGCAGTCCTCACCAGTTTCCCTTCACTCACTGTAAATTCTCCTGACTGAACGTTTCCAGAGGGACCAGGGCTCCTTCCACAGGGCTCTCTGCAGATGCTGATTCCTGGTGGCAGCTCTGTCTGCAGATAATTGCCCAACACCTATCTTGGCAGCACTTCCTAGAGAAGAATTAATAAACCCTAATAAGGCACTTAGAGAGTCTTGCAGCTCTGCTGGCTGCCTGTTTGCAGCAGGATATCGAGTGTCTGCTCCTCCCAGGGCTGCTGGGGCCTCCCTGAGCTGCTCCTCTGGCCATGGCACTCCTGGAGCTGCCCTGGGAGCAGCTGCTGCAGGGGTGGCCCACAGCAGGGTTTGCCAGTGAGCTCCAGGTGTGTTTGTTAGATCCACTTGGATGGAAAATAGACCTAAGGGCCCTGTGTGGCTGCTGCATAGGGAGGAATTTGCAGTTTTGCCATCTCTGTGCCTGTTCTGCTGTTGAGTGGTCCTGAGACAGCGCAGGATGTTGTGCTGAGCTTTGGGTGATGATTCCAAATCTGGTTCATTTCTGTTTGGTGCATTAGTGCACAGGAACTCACAGTGCCCTTCAGCAGAGGCAGGAGGATGTTTGTGATGCCTGTAAAAACTCACCTGCACAGAAATCACCATCTCTAATGTGTGAGATGGGTGCTTGAGCACCAAACAGCTGCTCCCAGGCTCTGCCTGTGGCTGTTTCCTCCCTGGAGCTCTGTGCACAGGCAGGGAGAGGGGCTGTGCTCAGCCCTCAGTCCCATCAGAGTGATCCTCGTTCAGCCCTGTGGCTGCAGAGGAACTGGGGACGATGCCTTGGAGTGGCTCCCTAGAGCAGGGGCTAGCCAGAGTGAGGAGAATAAAGTGGGGATTTATTAAAGGCCTTCAATAGATACACCCTGGGCAGTCAAAGCCTCCCAGAGATGGAAAATGGTCATGAGCTTTTCAGACCATTATAAGTTTGGTCCATTTATATATCAGGGGTTAATCCTTAATTATAGCTTCATGTAATGAAGTAATTTACCCCCAGTTTGCTCCTCTCCCCCCAGTTCACTTTTGTTTGTACTTTTTGGGACCTGAGGCTGTGAGGTGTCCTTGGATCTCAGGCCTAGAAGGATTGTATTGTCTGACCACAATGTGAAGACAGTAGCTAACACGCTATATGCACTTTAGAGTTATGCACTAATGCAGGATTGAAAACATAAATTGGAAAAGTATAAAGGATTTGAAAAATACAAAGGCTAAAACCCTAAGGCACCAGTGACATCCCCAGTGCTCAGAGCAGAGTCTCCAGCTGTGCAGGTGGAACCCTTGTGTTCACCCCCCTGAGGTGTGTCCATGCCCAGGTGTTGTATTTATGTTGCCCCCCAGATGAAGGAAGGAATGAGGAAGCTGACTCCATGTTCTCAGAAGGGTAATTTATTACTTTAGGATACTATGTTATATTAAAGAATACTATACTAAACTATACAAAGAATACAGCAAGGATACTTACAGAAGGTTAAAAAGATAAAAATCAAAACTCCTGACCCTTTCCAGAGTCCTGACACAGCTTGGCCCCAATTGGCCAAAGAGTGAAAACAACTCACAGCAGAATCCAATGAAACAATCACCTGTGGGTGAACAATCTCCAAACACATTCCACATTCGAGCACAACACAGGAGAAGCAAATGAGATAAGAATTGTTTTCCTTTTTCTCTGAGGCTTCTCAGCTTCCCAGGAGAAAAATCCTGGGCAAAGGGATTTTTCCAGAAAATGTAAATGTGACACCCAGGAGCATTTCAGACTCACTGCCACAGCCCCACGAGGCTGCTGGGGCAGGACCTGGCTCCTTCTGGGGGGCAGAAATGGATGGGGCAGCACGGCACGACCTGAAACTTCCCCAAGGGAAACATTTCCTTCCCTTCTGCATCTGGCAGGGGGAAGGAGGCAGGCTGGACTGACAGCTCCTGCCAGGAGGGAACAGGACAGGGAGATCAATCACTCCCAAATCCATTCCTGCACCTCTGCCTCTCTCCTCCAGCTGGATCAAAGCAAGGCTGCCTGGCCCAGACCTTGGCTCTGAATTTCTGATGTTGAGCTGCTTTATAGCAAGTCTGTGAAGGTGAGCAGAAGGCAGCAAGAAGGGGCATCCTGCTGACCAGCAGCTGCTGAGCCCTCAGCTGGCTGCAGAGCCAGCCCTGCCCCTGCCTGTGAGGACAGGGGTATAAATAGCCATGGAGCTGAGGGGATGAGTGGGTTACACAATGAACCTCAGCATTCTCAGAGCCAAAAATACCTGCAGGAATGATGGGCAGCTTGAATGGCACTCACAGAACTCTGCTAATGGCAAAAAATTGCTGCCACATAGAGCAGAGTCCCTGTCACAGAGTGACTCATCCTGTCCTGCCTGTGTGAGCCTCACACCCCAAGCTCACTGTGCACTCCCTGCTCAATTCTGCCCAAGAAGGGAAAGGGAGCAACACACCAAAGGGTTCCAGAGCTTCATGGCATGCTCAGCCCCGCAGCTCAGGTTTCAGGTCAATGTTATTTTCCTTTTCCATTTTGCAGAATGACAGGAGGACTGATTGTGCTCACCTTGGCAAAGCAGCAAATCCTCCCTTTGTTGCTGGATAATAAGGGACAATAATTCTCAGAGAGTGAGCAGGAGACAGAGTTTTTGTGAAATGCTCCCATTTTGTATATAATCCTGTCTCTATTTTTCAATCCTAAATGGCCCTTGAATTGAAATCCCAGTGTCAGAGCTGTCTCCATTCAGTGGGAAAGCTGCAAAGAAATGAAAACTGTCCCGAGCTGCTCAGCCTCTGGAGAGGGGATGTGCTTCTCAATGGATGTCTGTAACTCTGTCTTTCTGTGAAACTGCAGGGATTTTATGTTTATGATGTTGGGACAAAGGGTATTGAGCTCGTCCTCTGGCTGCATCCCTGCCCTGTGTGGCTTTGGGTACTGTCTGTGTAACCTCTAACAGCTGTGGGATCAGTGTAGGGTCACCCCTGCAGGGTCCTGGTGCAGAATGGGGACCTGCCCTTAGGGAGGTCAGTGCAGCTGGATGGCCTGGGCAGAAAATGGGCTGTTCCTCCCCTCTCTTCACCTGGATCATGGCTCCTCTTGGCTGTTTCTTGGCTATGGGAGCTGAGATTCCAGCAGGACCTCGGTAAATGAGGTGTGCAGCAGGTTCTCCTAGCTCTGGGAGGGTTGAGGGCTGGCTGTGCTGAAACCAAACAGAGAAGTCCAGAGCTCCTTTCCAACACAGATTCCGAGAGCGTTCTCCAAAAATCCTAAACAGAAAGTAAGGATGGAAATTTCCATCTGTCTTGCAAGGAGGGAGTGCCCAGTTAGAGCTGCCTTCTTGAAACTCCACCCTATGGATTTCAATATTCTGTTTATTTTCCTCTCTTTGGAGTGGTGAAATGCTCCTTTGCTCCTGCCTGTACCTCTGCCTGAGCTCCTTCAACCAGCACCGTGTCCCTGCCTGCTCCCAACCTTTGGATCCTCTAGACATATATTAGTAGTTGCATGACTCAATTGTATGAGTTGTTGCATTAAATTACACGGTGCTACTCAAAAAGAATGCTAATTTAGTTTCCCTACAACTGTGTTCAACTTAATTTTTAATCAGATCTGACAGCAAAAATTTAAATCAAGTGCTGCATCTTGGCTCTGAGAGGGCCGAGTACATATGAAGGCACTGAAGAGATCAGGACAGTTTGCAACACTGATACTCATTAGATGTAGGCTGCCTGCTGTGTGGGAGGCAGAAATTATCCCTTTTCTCCCACCAGGCTTCAGGGAGGAGCAACTCTGGGGTTGGGAAGGCAGAGCCAGGGATGTTCAGACCCCAATGGACAGCGCAGCTGTAGCAGGGGCTGCTGACACAGGGCTGGCAGCAAACATAAAGCAAAAGTAGATTGGAAATTGGGCTTTGATCTTTGTCATCTTTCCTTGGAATTTGAACAGTGCTGCAGGTCAGGGAGGGAGGAACCAAAAGCAATTTGCAGCCCAGAGGAGTGTGTAACTGCAGGAATGGAGGTGACAGGAGCTCTCTGGGCATCACTGAACTGCTCCAGGGGCAAGAGCATCTCCCTGAAGGAGCCAGGGAGCAGCCTGGGGTCTGCTCAGCACTTCCTGCTCTGCACTCAGGAGAGCAGGTGCTGGAGATAAAGAATGACTGATTCATTAGGTGTGGTTGGCCAATTAAAGAGAAAAATAAACCACTAAACCCGCAGCAAGCCAGTGGCCTGTTAATCATAGTAATGTTCTGAGGGGAATTCAGGGAGATGTGCAAGTCCTCAAAAATCCTGACAGAAACACTACACTGCTCTTCTTTTCTTTCTTTGTGGAGATGATGACATTTAAAGTGTGTTAACCTGCTGAGAATACCCATGGCCATTTGTCCAGCTGCATGGGTAGGGGCAAATGTGGCACTGTGTGTCACTGTGATATTTTCTGAAAAATCCCTTCACCAGGATTTCTTCTCCTGGCAAGATGAGAAGCCTCAGCTTCTCCATGCTTTGCTCCTCTGGAATGTGGTCTGGAAATTGTTCATCCAAACATGTGAATTGTTTTTAATGAATGACCAATCACAGCCAGCTGTGTTGGACTCTCTGAGTCCATCAGGGGTTTTTATTATCATTCTTTTCTAGCCTTCTGATGTATCTTTTCTCTATTCTTTAGTATAGTTTTAGACTATGATATGATATAACATAACGTAATATAATGTAATGTCACATAATATAATATAATATAATATAATATAATATAATATAATATAATATAATATAATATAATAATATATCAGCTTTCTGAAAACATGGAGTCAAATCCTCATCTCTCACCTCACCCTGGGGACCTCACAACACCACACTTGTGCTCCGGGTTTCTGTCTTTGTTCCATCAGAGGCAGGAAAGGGTTTTCCCTTTCTGGAAGCAGCCTGCATCACTGCGTGTCTTCTAATAGAAAAAGCAAGATCTGTATAAATTCATAATGGCTGCAGTAATCTTTCTTCCTCGTGAGAAGCTGGTATTAATCAGGAGTGTCACAAACTATGAATTTTATTGTGGTGATATTCATTATACGTGATGTACAGAGGGAAAACGTGCTGCAGAAAGTGCAATGAATTGCATTTGTTGCAATGACTAGAGCTAAGTGGAAATAAATTAAGCGTGATGTGTTTTAGGAGGTTCTGTGCTCTGTAACAGGTATAAAAAACTGTCCAAAAATGTTGATATAGAAAAGATTTCTAAGGTGTAAACAGAGCTACAAACAGAGCAAAAAGAAAAATAAATTCATTTTGATGCACACAGACATATCCTTTGCTGTGCACTTAACAGAGGGCTGCAGAAAGCAAATCTTCTTTCTATTCTAGAAATTTCCAGAACCAGGATAATTGCTACCTGTGGTTGCTGTGGGAACCAGAACTTTCTGATTCCAGATTTTATGAGCATGAAGTCTCAGCCAAAATGTGCCCTGTCAGGGTGACTGCTGCCACATTAAAGAAAATTGGGCAGTTTGTGGTAAACACAAACATATTGGGAAAAGAGGATTTTGTCAGAGTAGAGACTTGGCTGGTGTTTTTATCTGGAGAAAACCTGGGGTTTGGCAGCTGGATGGAGCCACAGGCTTTGTTCTAAGGCAGAGCTGTTTGACCCCAAATTGCCTTTTTTGTCCTGGAAGGAGGGAGAGGAGCCAGGGGCAACACAGTGGAGGAGCAGATGCCTCCAGAAGAGCAGAACCAGCCTGTGGGATGCATGCTTCAGAAAGTCACAAGACCCTTAGTTACGAGACCTTTTAAGGAGTTATTGACCAATAAAATACTGCCAACAAGGATATTTATGGTTTTGACCCAACCTTAAATATTCTGTCTTATGGACCCTTACTACAGTGTCAGCTTTCTTAGCCAATCACATTATAACACACAAACCTACAGTGCTGCATTCTAATTTTCTTGTTTACCTCTGTAACTACGTTTATTTTTTCTACATCCCAAACCAAAATTCTAAACCTTCTTCTTCATAACTTAACGTGTCTCTGCTTTCAACTATAAATCCACGTTCTCACTTCTACCACCTAAGTTTGGGGACCTTTTCCGAGGTCTCAGATCAAATCCTGGGTTTAATTCTAAGCTTTGGCTTCCAGCCCCAAAGTTCTGAGAGTTCCCTGCCTTTTGGACTCCAACAAACCATCACAAATGCACCTCTGCCTCCAGTGTCACAGCCCTGGCAGCGTTTGATTTTCAAGGGACAGTTTGAAAACCTCACCAAGGCAGAGTGAGCGCAGGAGGATGGAGCAGGGGAGGCTGGGCAGCAGCTGGAACCCCCAGTAACGAGGCCCTGGTGAGAACCTCCACAGGAAATATCACCTGAACTCAGAGTGGAGGAGAGGAGGCTCCAGCTTGGATCCATCTGCAGTGAAATTTTATTGATTGTGTGAAGCCCTTCAGGCAATTCTGCTCGCACCTGCGAAGGAGATTTGGGTTTGTTCCCCAGGATGCTGTTGTTTCCTGGCTGGAATAGTCCTTCTGATTTCCTTTGTGCTACAAGCTGCTGGAATAATCACTTTAAAATTCACATTTCTAGAAGCAGCTAGAAGGAACAGAGCTGTTCAGCTAAAGCCAGGCTTCCTTCAGCAGTGTTGCATTTCCAGATTCTTTAAGCTCTGCTCAAAGTTTGCTGTGTTGGCATATTTAGGCTGGGTTTTAGCAACTGGCACTCAAATATTCCTGTGTAAAAACTTATTCTGGTGAGTACACAGTGACTTGTGCTTCTTCATTCTCAAAGGGTGTTGCTAAGTGCAACAGGAATAACAATTATTGTGCACAAATAACATAAATTAGAGGGAACACTTGAAACTCCAGCACAGCAGCTAAGTGACATTTAAAGTAGAAGTGAAGAGGGTCCTATGTGTCAGCACAGTGAGTCTTGATGCTCAGGAATAAATTTGGAAAGAAATAAATAACTTTGGAGATAAAAAAATATGGAATAAATGAATTTGGAAGAAATACTATGGGTTATTTTCTGTTCTGTATAATAAGGGTTAAAAAGTGCAGCACATCTGTTGAATTTGGGGGTTGTTGCTTGCAGAGCTTTGCTAGAGGTGGTTTATAGAGACAGTGGAATATAAAAATGAATATAAAATGAAACCCACGGGCTGTTTGATATTTCCTGCAGTCCAGCCAGAGGTTCACAGGGAACTTGGGGCTGTTGGTTGAGGTGCCTGGGGTGTGCACATCTGGCATGGGATGGGGGTGGGTGTGTGTGCACAGCTGGCACTGAGGGCAGTGTGTGCACAGCTGGAACTAAGGGGGGGGTGTGCACATCTGGCACGGGGTGGGTGGGGGTGTTTGGGCACATCTGGCACTGAGAGCTGGTGTGTGCACAGCTGACACTGAGGGCAGTCTGTGCACATCTGGCACTGAGGGCAGTCTGTGCACATCTGGCACTGAGGGGGTCTGCACACAGCTGGCACTGAGGGATGTGGGCACAGCTGGCTATGAGGGGGGTGTGTGCACATCTGGCTCTGAGGGGGGTGTGTGCACATCTGGCACTGAGGGAGGTGTGCACATCTGGCTCTGAGGGGGGGGGTGTGCACATCTGGCACTGTGGGATGTGTGCACATCTGGCTCTGAGGGGGTGTGTGCACATCTGGCACTGTGGGATGTGTGCACATCTGGCACTGAGGGGGTGTGTGCACATCTGGCCCCGCAGGCTGGGCTCTCTCGGGCCGTTGCTGGAATTGCTTCTCTGAGCTGCTGGTTTAGTAACCATCCTGTTCCCAGCTGTAGGGCAATGCCTTGGACTGGATTGAGCAGGAAGATTTTAAGCTTCTAAGTTCATAAACAGACAATGGAAATACCCAGAGCCTCAGCCATACATCAGTATTTGCATAAAGAGCAGGAGTTACTCTCCTAAAAAAGCAATTTCTGTGCTCAGCCCCCTGCTAGGCAAAGGGGGCTTTTACTCACTCTGAATAAATGTTCTCATTTTAAAAGGAAATAAATCCATGAATTTTTATTGTCATTTTGAACGATCTTATAGCACAATTAAAATACTGGGGTTGGTATAATCTTACTGGGAAACAAAGGATTGTTTATGGACTAAATGAAATAACAAGCTTGCTGCTCTTCTCTTTGAGGATTCTCCTTTCCAGGGAAGGAACAAACCTGCCCCTGCACTGGAAATGGAAAGTAAAGATTTATCCTGAGCCTGGAAGTCAGACAAGTTGAATCAAAATGGCTTTTTCATTTTGAACATCTTTACTGCAGAATTTTAAGATACTCAAATTTGATGTTTCCTTTAACACTTTCGTTAAACACTTTTCATGAAAACAAGGTTTGGGCCAAAGCAAATGGAACCAGCTTGGGACTGGAAATCTGGTTTGGATTTTAAACCCATGATAGTAAAACCCTTTCCAAATTCCAATTAACTAGATTATTTTTCTTTGCCTTTTTTCTCCATAAGCCTCTATTCTTTATGCATTTTTAATAAGCTTTATCCTGGGAAAACATGAGGGCGCTGACTGCAAGTGAAAAGAATAAAAGCAGTTGTTGGATCACTCTGAAAATCTGAGGAGTGCTGGCAAGCTTGGAGAGCAAAGTAAAGCAATGAGGAAATCTGAGCTCTGGTTTTATTAGAAACTGTGAATGGAGATAAAAACCTTTCACAAACCCTGTTTAGCTGAAAGAAAAAAAAAAAAAGCAGCATAACAGCAGCAGATAAACCTGTGGCAGGGCTCACAGGTGTGCTGATAGCAGAATCAATGGCAGGAGACCTCCCTGTCCTTTTTCTCTCCCAAAATCTCAGAGCTCTGAGTTTGGGACTGGCTGATCCCTCCCTGAGGAGGAGGGGAGGATGCCCCAGGTCAGTGTGAAACACACAGAGAAGGAATCCCTCCCAAACCCAGATCTTTAAGCAGTGATAGAGATGATCCTTCCAGAATGCATCATTTGCATTTCTGTTTTCCTTTCAGGAGAATAGGTGGGCTCAGGGTGCCCAGCAGATGGGTGTGTCTGCAGTCTGTGTTCTGGGGGCTGCTGGGCAGGGAGTCACTGGGAGCAGAGCAGAGGTGGCTCTTGGGGGATGAGCCCATCCCTCCCCTTCCCACCTCTGGCATTCACATTCTCTGAAAAAATCCCTTCACCCAGGATTTTTCTCCTGGGAAGCTGAGAAGCCTCCGAGAAAAGGAAAACAATTATTTTCATTTGCTTCTCCTGTGTTGTGCTCATGTGGAATGTGTTTGGAGATTGTTCACCCACAGGTGATTGTTCCATTGCATTCTGCTGTGAGTTGTTTTGGCTCTTTGGCCAATTGGGGCCAAGCTGTGTTGATACTCTGGAAAAAGTCACAAGTTTTGATTATTATCTTTTTAACATTCTATAAGTATCCTTTCTGTATTCTTTAATATAGTTTAGTATAGCATTCTTTAATATAACATAGTATCATAAAGTAATAAATGAGCCTTCTGAGAACGTGGAGTCAGATTCATCATTCCTGCCTTTGTCAAGACATTCCCTGCAAACACAACACCCACCAGGCTGTGCATCCATGGGCATCACTGGGCTGGAGCCCAGGAGATGTGGTGAGGGGTGAGCCCCTGTTTGATGCCTTGTTGGGCTGCCTAAAAACAGAGACCAGACAAAATTAAGGCAATAAAAAGCAGTTCTGTTTATTGAAGGGCTTCAGGTACATTTAGGGCAGTCAAAGCCCCCCAGGGGTTACACCCAAAATGGACAATGGGTCACAGCTTTTCACACTTTTATCAGTTTGGGCCATTTGCATATTGGGGGTTCATCTTCCAATTACAGCTTCAGCTAATGAAGTCATTGACCCCAAGTTTGCTCCCCCAACTCACTTTTGTTTCCATCTCTGGGGCCTGAGGCAGTGAGGTGTCCTTGATTGCCAGGCCTGGAGAGGAATTGTTGTGTCTGCCCAAAATGGGAAAGCAGCAGCTCACACTGCACATGGAGTTTACAGTTATACCCTAAAGAATTGCAGGATTACAAATACATTAAAAATATAAAAGCTGAAATCCTGAGAGATCATTCCCAGGATGGGAGTGAGGAGCAGGACTGCCCAGGAGGGCTGTGGGGACAGACAGGCTCTCCCAGGCTGCCCAGAGCTTTCTGCCATGTGTTCCTTCCCACCTGTTTGTGTTTTGTAAACACTAAGAAATAATATTTAGCTCTTTTCATGAAACAGACTCCTGATTTGAGACTAATCACTTGTAGTGGGTGGCTGGAGCCTCCAGAGCTGGTGCTGGGTGTTTGCTGCTCCCTGGCAGGTGCCTTCCCTTAACAGAAATGACACAAGCCCAGAAGTTCCCCCTGAATTTGACAGATGAGCAATGCCATGGCTGACTCTCAGAATTAAAAGACAAATATAATGTGTGTGTATATATATATATATCTATATATATATATATATATATCTCACAAATATTATGTTAAGAGAAGGTTTATAGATCTGTAGTTATGTTTTACTGTGACAGATGAGCAATGCCATGGCTGACTCTCAGAATTAAAAGACAAATATAATGTGTGTGTGTATATATATATATATATATATATATATATATATATATATCACAAATATAATGTTAAGAGAAGTTTTATAGATCTATAGTTACGTTTTACCCCCTTGTGTTGTTATCAGGGGTGGCCTGGGTTTGGGACATTTGGGAGGGTAACTCATTACTATAGCAACAGTTGGCCTCCAATCAAGATTTTTAAAAGTTATCTCCACCATTGAGCAGAGAAGGAGGAGTTGATGGACAGAACTTTGAGAGGGGATAAAGGGTTAAATGGTGAAACCTCCATTGCATGGATGAGCACATGGTGGGCAAAATCCTCTGCTGTAATATTTTCTCCATTCAGTCTTCTGTTGTATTTTTGATAAGGTTTTTTTGATAAGGTTTTTGATAAGGTTTTCATGAACATTTTACATTTTTGACAGTGGGTATCATTTCCCACACCTGGATGGGTGCAGGATGCTGCAGGTGGCTCCTGCTCACCTCCTTGGTGGTCCCATAGCCCCCACAGCCCCAGGCAGGGGAGCAGCCTCGGTGGGAAAGCTGCAGCCCAGCCCTTTCCCCGTCAGAACTAATCAGCATCACGGCAGCTAATGGGGAGCACAAAACCTATTTAAAAGCTACATTTACCACTTGGCTGATTCCATTAGGTCGTGTAATAACCAGGTGTCACATTTCCTCTCCAAATGCCGATTTTAATGCTTCCCTGGCCTGCTGGGCTCAGCCCTGTGACGGGGTCCTCCCCCTGTCCTTCTTCTGCCCCAGGATGCAGCAGTGGCAGGAGGAGAAGGGCCCTGGGGGTGGCAAAGGGCTCTGTGGGTCAAGAGGGTGCTTGGGTGGGTGCTCCAGAGCTGGGGATGGTGTTCAGTAGCTGAGCTGGATGTGAAGCTGCCAGACCTGAGTCCCGACAGCCCCAGGGAGCTGATGGGGGAGGTTCTGAAGCCTCACAGGTTTCCAAGGCTTTCCCTGGTTCTGGTCCATGTGCTGATGGCCTCAGCTCCCCATGGCAAAGGCTTCCTTGCAAGGGAGCATCCCTTGGGTGATTTCTGAGATCTGAGGGCTGAGCACATTTGGTTTGAAGTGTCTGTGTAGCCTCCGTTAGCACTGAATTATGCATGATCCCTTGGGAACAGGAATGCAGTTTAAGTTATCTGCATTTGTTGTTTTCAAGGGGACACGTGTTCCCACCTTTCCCCACTGTAGCAGACAAACTGTGGCTTTCTGCCTGCTCTGTCAGCCCAGCAGGGACAGGGATGTGGCAGCTGAGGCCACCCAGAGGGGTGCATGGGGCTGGCTTGGTGTCCCCCTGTGGCATTCACATTCTCTGAAAAAATCCCTTTGCTCAGGGTTTTCTCCTGGGAAGCTGAAAGGCAGCAAGAGAGGCCACAGAGAAAAGGAAAACAATTCTGATCTCATTTGCTTCTCCTGTGTTTTGCTCACATGGAATGTGTTTGGAGATTGTTTACCCACAGGTGATTGTTCCATTGGATTCTGCTGGGAGTTGTTTTGGCTCTTTGGCCAATTGGGGCCAAGCTGTTGTGTCTGACCAAAATGGGAAAGCAGCGTATGGAGCCTGGAGTTACACACTAAAGAACTACAGGATTACAAACATATGAAAAATAGAAAAGCTAAAATCCTGGAAAGAGTAATGAGTTTTCATTATTATCTTTTTAGCATTCAGTATCTTTGCTGTATTCTTTAGTATAGATAGTATAGTATTCTTTAAGAGAATATAGTATAATAAAGTAATAAATTAGCCTTCTGATGAGATGGAGTCAGATACATCATTCTCTCCCCTCGTTGGTGGACCTGCATTTACAATATCCCCCCATGCAGTGCTGCCCTTCCCATCAGAGCTCCAGGACTCTGCAATCACCTGGAACATCAATCCCTATGTTGCAGTAATTCTTGTTTTACAGCAGATATTTTTGCAAGGATTCAGGTACTTAGTGAAAAGTAAATATCACTGGGGCTGCTCACCTGGGTTCCTACAGGGCTGTGTCAGGAGCGACTGCACACAAGCCCCAGAGGAGCAACACTCATTCTAAACAAGTTCTGCTGTGGGATTGGGATAGACCTTGTAATTCTAAACTGAGATTTTTAAGTCCCAGACAGAGCTTCCAGTGTGCAGGATTTCTCCCAAGGTGAGAACAATGTTTTTTCAGCAAACCAAATGACATAACTCCTTGAGGTTCATCCCTGTACTGATGAAGCTGGAATTCCTTTCCTTTTCTCCTGTTTTCCTTTCCCTTTGGGCCCTGAAATCTCACAGATCTCTGCTTGTCTTAGTAAGTGTATCCAGAATTAGAAGAAAACCTTATCTTCAGGCCTCACTGATACTTTCTGTTCTTGGTACACAAGTGCCAGAAAAAAGTCCCTGAGTTTGCAGCTTGCACTCGAGCTGTCTTAGAGGGATCTGAAGTTCCTGGGAGTTCTGAAGCTCCTTTCTTGGAGCCTTAAGTCAAGCATCAAAGATCAGTTGTCATTTTTTCCTCTCTTGTTTGTGTTCGTGCTCTGCTATGTGTTACTCGTGGTGGTTTTTATCTGTAGCTACAGTTTCACAGAACAAGATTAGGGATGTAATTGCCTTCTTTGATTCTTAACGAGATCAAACAGAGCGACAGGAACACCAGTAAAAGGTTTGGTAAACTGCTCAGCTTTGGGAGCAGCTGAAGGGCTGGGGCTCCTCGGGGGATGCTCTGCTGGGAAGGAGAGGCTGCAGCCCCAAATTTGTGCCACTCAAACACAAATTTGGGCAGAGTAGGGCTATTGTATATGAGGGGTTCCCAGGAATGATGAATCTCACTCCATGTTCTCAGAAGGCTAATTTATTATTTTATGATATTATATTATATTAAAGAAGACTATACTACCTATACTAAAGAATACAGAAAGGATACTTACTCAATGCTAAGAAGATGATAATGAAAAACTTGTGACTCTTTCCAGAGTCCTGACACAGCTTGGCCCCAATTGGCCAAAGAGTGAAAAAAACCCACAGCAGAACCCAATGAAACAATCACCTGTGGGTAAACAATCTCCAACCACATTCCAAAGCAGCAAAACACAAGAGAAGCAAATGAGATAATATTGTTTTCCTTTTTCTCTGAGGCTTCTCAGCTTCCCAGGAGAAGAATCCTGGGCAAAGGGAAATATAAGTGTGACACAAGGCTTCCCTCCCAATGCTGTTTATGGGTTGGGGACTGCACAAGCACAGAAAAGTTGGGACAACCAAAGGCTCAGCAGAGTCCTGGGAGATGATCTCCAGGGGTGGCCTGGGGACACCACCTGTCTCTTGGGGGATGCTGGCCACAGTGGTGGTCCCACCCTCTGGCTGTGCTCTGTTTGCTGCTCTGGGTGCTGTGGTGCCTTTTTGGGGCTTATCCAAAAACAGAGGACAGACAAAGTAAAAAGACTAAAAGCAGACATATTTATTGAAGGGCCTTCAGGTATGTTAAGCCTCCCAAGAAGCTACACTCAAAATGGACAATGGTCATGAGTTTTTCAGGCAGATAGAAGTTTGGTCCATTTATATAGCAGGGGTTAATCCTCCAATTACAGCTTCAGGTAAAGAAGTCACATACCCCCAGTTTGCTCCCTCCAATTCATTTTTGTTTATATTTTTGGGGCCTGAGGCTGTACAGTGTCCTCGGATGTCGGGCCTGGAGGGATTGTTTTGTCTGACCAAAATGTGAAGACAGTAACTAACACTTTATGTGGGGTTTAGAGTTATGCACTAATGCAGTAGAGGATTTGAAAAATATAAAAGCTAAAATCCTAAGGCATCAGGGAGCCCTCACGCTGCCCTGTGATGTAACCTCATGTTCTCTGTGATCCTGGTTCTGCTGCTGAGAACATCAGTGGTTAAATACAGGGACCTCTCCATTAGTCTGTGAGGAAAGGGGAATTTGAGGAGAATTCAGCTCACATGCAGGCAGAGGAGCCTGGAGCTGGCAGCAGAGCTGCACAGGGATGTCCATCCCATGGCCATGTCCAGAGCATGGACATGGATCCTCTGGAGAGGGACAGGAGGATTGAGGGTAGTAGTGAGGATAAAAAATGCAGTTTAGCATTTGGGGTTTTGGAAAAAAACTCTTTGGGTCCTCTTAAGGTTGCTTTGTGTATGTGCTGTCATGAACTCAACGTGAAGGTACTGACAAATAGTCAGGAGGAATGCAACCACAGTATCATATTTTGCACACCCTAAACACAGATATTCAAATAAACAGAAGAGGAGGAGTATGACAAATGGATGCAGAAGGAAGCGTTCTGGGTGCAGGTGCAGAAATAAAGAGAAGGGAAGTCACAGGATTTTGTTTTCCTCTTTGAATTATCCTTTGCTCCTCTGAGATATGGGAGTGATAAGTCTTTGAGAAAGAAAAACCTTCCTCTCAGTGACCTTATGGATTTAAGATCTATTTCTAAACCAAATTTTCATAAAAAACCTGCCACACACAATCTCCAGATTAAACCTCATTTTATTTTCAGACAGACATGACCTTTCCCAGCTTTGGATATTAAATATCACAAAACCTGCTGCAATTTAAGCTGAGGATTTTCCATTCAAATAAATGTAACTTCAAATCAAAAGTAACTTCTCTGCAGCACATAGGGGACCACAGGGCTGGGAGGGGGAAGCACTTCCCCCTCTCCCAAGGAGGCCCTGCACCCTCCCCAGCCCCTGGGACAGCCTCCTTAGCTTGAAAAAAGAAGTTTGCTCTGCTGTCAGTGCCTGTGGACACTGTAGGAAGGGGAGAAGGCATCCAGGGAATCATTCCCAGTGCTGCTGGGGTGGCCAGGGCCAGCACAGGGGCATCAGCAGAGCCTGGAGGGACAGGCTGGTTGATGGGCTGTGCAAAGAGGGAAGAGAAAACACCCCCCTGGTGTGAGAACTCTGGGTTTGCTGCGCTCATCCTCCCCAAAAGATGCCTCATTATCAGGGGAATATGCAGCAACATCAGCAGATTCTGTCTCTCCCTGCTGGAGAGCATGTTCTCAGCTGTAAACCAAAGTTTGGCTAAATTAGCAAAAACTCTCAACTTCAGCAGGGTTTTTCCCTCCTCCCTTTTCAGCTGGAAATGCTGTTCAGGTAACAAATGTTTTGTGACAACAAATCAATGCTGTTCTCTGTAACAGAATTAGCTTGACTCGCTCAGCTTTGGTCTCTGTCAGTGTCTGAGCTCTCAGGGGTGAAAGGAGGGCTCTGAGCTCCTTAGCACCTGCTGAGCTGAACCAGAGTCTTCCTCAGGAGGAAGGTAAATGTGGCATTCACATTCTCTGAAAAAAATCCCTTCGCCCAGGATTTTTCTCCTGGAAAGCTGAGAAGCCTCAGAAAAAAGGAAAACAATTCTTATCTCATTTGCTTCTCCTGTGTTGTGCTCATCTGGAATGTTTTTGGGGATTGTTTACCCACAGGTGATTTTTCATTGGATTTTGCTGTGAGTTGTTTTCACTCTTTGGCCAATCAGGGCCAAGCTGTGTCAGGACTCTGGAAAGAGTCAGGAATTTCCATTTTTATCTTTTTAGCCTTCTGTCTGTATCCTTTCTGTATTCTTTAGTACAGTGTAATCTCGTATTCTTTAATATAATATAGTATCATAAAGTAATAAATGAGCCTTCTGAGAACATGGAGTCAGATTCATCATTCCTTCCTTCCTGCCACAGAGCACCCCCAAATACAATGGTGGGGGACTGTTCCAGTTGCAGGGAGCAGCAGGAGGGAGGGAGGGAGATGAAACGTTGAAAAGGGGATGTGGAGCATCAAATGGAATATTTCCACCCAGCTGGGCCCATGCTGTGCTGCGTGCAGGTGAAGAGCAGCATTCAGCCAGGTTCTGTGGGGTGTGTTGGGGGATGAAGGTGGGAGGGAGGAGGGCCCTTGGTGCACCTACACCCCTGTAAACTCACAGAATGACAGAATCACAGAATGATGAGGTTGGAAGAGACCTCTAAGATCACCAAGTCCAACCTATGCCCTAACACCTCACCCAGACTATAGCACCAAGTGCCATGTCCAGTCTTTTTTTCAACACACCCAGAGATGGTGATTCTACCACCTCTCTGGGAAGAGCACCCCAGTACTTTATTATCCTTTCGGTGAAAATTTCTTCCTAATATCCAACCTGTACCCTAATATCCAACCTGTATCTTCCCTGACTCCTGGCACTGCAGGGATGGGACTCCCTGGCTCCTTCAGACCATCCTCCCATTTACCCAGCCCTGAACTGGAGTCTCTGTCTGGGATTTGACAGGATGCTGCTCATGCCTGCCCCATCCCACCCACGAAGCCACTCTTGTCCCCGACACACCCCCCTGCTTCCCAGCCTGCAAACCTGATTTACCTGGGGAATTCCAACAGAAACAGTGGTGCTGGAAACCCACAGGCCCCACACTGCTCCCCTGCCTACCTTCCCTACCCCCACAGCTGTGGAGGCAAGCTCTGAGCAAACCAAACCATCCTGAAAGTCCAAGAGAACCCCGAATTTCCTGACGCTCCTATTCAGGCCACATATGCGAGTTGCCATGGAGATGTGCTGAGCACAGGCACGATGCTCCAGCGATGGAGCCTCACAGCCAGAGGCATCTGTTAATCTTATTTTTATCAATTTTTAAAGAGGGTATGATGGTGGTATCTCCCCCATCTTCCCCTCATCTCTTGCAAAGTTTGGCATTTGCACTCGCTGGGAGCACGGGCTGCAGCCACTTTGAAAATGAACCTTAACGAACACAGAGCACCAGAGTGGGGAAGGTGTGCTCTGAGGGGTGGAATTTAGTAGCAGGGAGCTGCCACCTTTGACATACAGCTCCAGCTTTAATAAGGAGGAGATTGACAGCCCAGCACAGGTAAAAGGAAGAAGAGTCTTTGCCTCTGCCTCGGGGGGTCATGGCTAAGCTGGGGCCCGTGGCCAGGTCAGGAGGAGGAAATGGAGCTTTTATTTATGAAACTCTGAGTCAGTGTCCATCTGCAAGTGGAGTTTTAATTGGATTTTCTTTTTTCTTGTCCTGAGTCCCTGGCTCCAGCCAGTGCTGTGTTCCAGAGGGGATGGGCTGCTGGGTCCTGGGGGAGTGCCTGGCTCAGCTGGAGCATCCCAGGCTGTGCAAAAAGGGGGACACTTGTGCCTGTGTCTCTGCCTGAAAACAGAGACAAGACAAAATTAAAGAAAAAAAGGAAAAAAAAAAAGGTTATATTTATTGAAGAGCCTTCAGGAACATTTTGGGCAGAAAAAGCCCCCCACAAAGAGGCTACCACCCAAAATGGACAATGGGTCACAGGTTTTCACACTTTAATAGCTTTGGTCCATTTGCATATTGGGGTTCATCTTCCATTTACAGCTTCAAATAATGAAGTCACTGACCCCAAGTTTGCTGCCCCCAACTCACTTTTGTTTCCATTTCTCAGGGCCTGATGCAGTGAGGTGTCCTTGATTGCCAGGCCTGGAGAGGAATTGTTGTGTCTGCCCCAAATGGGAAAGCAGCAGCTCCCACTGTGTGTGGAGTTTGGAGTTATACCCTAAAGAACTGCAGGATTACAAATACATGAAAAACATAAAAGCTGAAATCTTAAGGCATCAACACAATCACCCACAGAGCTCCTCCTGCCCTGACCCTGTGGATGCGAAGGCCAGGCTGGGGCCTGGTCATGGCCCTGCTGCCCTGCTGAGCTCCTGGGGGCCAGGCAGGGTGGGACCCCCACAGCAGGCAGGGGCTGGGCACCAGAATTTGTCTGGAATCACCCAGGGATGTCCAGCCAGGGTGTGTCTGTGGTTTAGCTCCTCAGCAGAGGCTCTGAACACACAGCAGCCTTTGGAGTCCTCACACAGCAGCTGCCGCAGGAGGATGGAAATGCTGACTACCAACGGTGTTCTGAGGAAGAAATAATTGTTTAATACAAAGAGAATATCTGTGTTTTCCTCGTTTCCCACATGATTTTATTTAGCTAAGTGCCATCAAGTCTCAACAATGGGAACATTTCCACTTCAGCTCTGACAAAAGCCAGCCTGTCTCTGGCAGTAAATCACACTCCCTCCACTGAGGCTGTTAGAAATCACTATAAAAATGACACAAAGAGCCACACAGGGCGTGAGCCAAAGCCAGCAGGGAGAGGGGGAAATAAAGCAGTTTCAGCCCTTATCACCACAAAGTAGGCTTTCCAAAGAGATTCCCAAGAAGAATAGCCTGGACTGTCTTGCTGCGAGCCAGACAGCGATGGCCTGAGGATGATTCTGCTCTTAGAGTGTCGAGATTTTCAGCATCTTGGTGGTGCTTGAGGACATTGATGAGGCCCTGGCCTTGTTAAACTCTGCAGCCATGTGAGGAGAGGCTGCTCTCCTGGGAATGTCCATCCCCTCAGCTGAGCAGGGTGGCTCTGAGCCCAGTGGGCAGCACTGACAGGATGGGTGCTGATGCCATGGGAGGTGACATTACTAAACTAGAAAGTGATTGATGCTCCTCTAATTAGCACAAGCTGAACCCTGATGAGTGCTCTCCAGAATAAAATCACCTCAGGTTATTGTTTTATTGAGATCACCTTCCCTCCTGGGGCTGGGTCATGTCCACACCTGTTGCTGTGCCTGCTCTTCTCCTGCCCGCCCCAGACTCCGCCTGAGGTGAGGGGACACAGTTATTTCTGTGTCCTAGCATGCAGCTGTGTTCAGAAGTGTCTCTGGAAGCCAACAGGATAGCACATAACACAGAATTATGAGAGTTGTTTGCCTGAGTATTATCTAATCTTGGAGCCAGACTGAGGTCTGTGCTGATGTGGGCACATTTTCTACATGAGTAATCTGCAAAGAAGATGCTCGACATAAATGCCACCTGATTTTGCTGGGATTTAATTCCCTTTATTTATTGCACCCATTTATTATTTTGCACTGTTCTGTTGTACCTGTTTTTGCACAGGTTCTGTTGTCCATGTTTATTATTTCCAGTTTCTCTTCTGGCATTTTACCTCACAGCACCTGTGGTCTTTCACCCTGCATCAGGACATCTGGGTGAGGGCAGCACAGCTCATCCATGTCATTCTCTGCCTGGATGTGAGAGTAACAGAGGGAATGCAGAGAAAATAGATGCCAAAATAACTGTACCTTCCAAAAATAGTGCCACAGCTCCTCACAGTGCTGGCAGGGAGGACTCTGGGGCAGCCACCAGCCCTGCCCTGTGCAGCAGAGCACCTGCTCTGGGTCAGAGCCAGTGTGGGCTCCCTCTCCCTGCCTGGGTGTGCCTGTGGTCCCAGCCCAGGGCTGTGATGCCTTAATATTTTAGATTTTATATTTTTCAGGTCCTGTACTGCATTAGTGTATAACTAAACTCCATGTAGAGTGTTAGTTACTGTCTTCACATGTTGGTCAGCCAGAACAATCCTTCCAGGCCTGAGATCCAAGGACACCCTGTGCCTCAGGCCCCAAAAAGTATAAACAAAAGTGAACTGGGGGGAGCAAACTGGGGGTAATTGACTTTATTACCTGAAGCTGTAATTGGAGGGTTAACCCCTGATATGTAAATGGACCAAACTTATAATTGTCTGAAAAACTCATGACCATTGTCCAGCTTGGGTGCAGCCCCTCTCAGAGGTTTCAAGGCGTCAGAAGGCCTTTAATAAATACCCACTATTGAATAAATACCCATCTATTGAAGGCCTTTAATAAATACCCACTATTGAATAAATACCCATCCATTGAAGGCCTTTAATAAATACCCACTATTTAATAAATACCCATCTAATTGAAGGACTTTAATAAATACCCACTATTGAATAAATACCAATCTGTTGAAGGTTGTATTTAGTAAATGCCCACTTCTTAACTCTTATCTCTTAACTCTGTCTAGCCCCTGTTCTAGGGAGCCACTCCAAGGCATCAGCATCTGCCCCCCAGCCTGACCTGGCTCCCCCCAGGGTGGTCCCACTCTGCTCCAGCCCCAGCAGCACCCAGCACCCTGCAATGGGGAGGGGGGGCTGTAAAGAGCTGCCCAGGGTGTCCCAGTGCAGCCCCAGACCAGGCCAGCCAGGAGTTCTGGTCTCAGGGAGATTGGGGACCCATCCAGGCACCCCTTCTCCAGCCAGGAGATTGTTCTGGATTCTCCACCTGGAGCACAGAGGTGGCTCCTGCTGAGCTGTCACACTTTTGTACAGGTTCTGTTGTCCCTGTTTATTATTTTTTATTATTTATAGGTTATATCATTTACAGGTTCTGTCATCCCTGTTTATTATTTATTATTATCAGACATTATTATGGCAATTAGCCCCCACACCAGGCTCCAGCTTCAGGCAGGTTTTATGACCTGGCAGTGAATCTCTGCTGGGCAGAGGGGCTCAGCCCTTTCCCTGAGATTATTGCAGAATAGTCAGCCTGGTCAGACTCTGCTGTTTAGCACAGCTGGGGACAGTTTGGGTACAAAGGCCTTGGTTTGTGGCTGGTTAGGTGCCCTGCTCTGCAGGACTGGCATCAATCCTCATTCAAACCAAAGCCCCTTCCACACATGCTCCAGTGAAGTGGAATTTTTTGCAGAATAAGGTGTTATTAAGCCAGGCCTGCACTTCCAAAGGAGGAACGAGCCCTGCCACTGAAACCATTCCTCACCAGTGAACCCTGTTAAACAGCAATTATCAGAGCTTCCAGCACAGGCAAAGGCAAACCTCTGACCTTTCCAGCTCTCAGCTCCAGTGGCTTTTAAGACATATTTTCTATTTCTCTTCACAGAATTCCAAAAAACCGTGATTTTTACAGCTCTTCTCATCAGGTCATCCTTTTTCCATCTCTCTGTTTCAATTTCCTTCTCCTCTCCCTCTTGCTCACAGCTCTTCAGGCACAGCCTGGAGGGAGAGCAGTGGGGAGAGGCACAGGGACACCCTGGAGCTCAGGGACCCTGTGGCCTTGGCAGAGGTCACATCCTCACCCTCCTGAGGGACCTTGGATTCCTGGCAGTGCTGTGGCTCCCACCAGGGGAGCAGAACCAGCAGCCAAAATGGCAAAGCCTTTGGGGAGATGCTGAGGTGTGAGATGGGAATGGCCAAACAGCCCCAAACACCCCCCAACAGCCCTGTCTGTCTGTGACAGAAGCACCCAGCACAGCCCCAGGCTGTTTCCTGGGGGTTTGATTGGTTTTAGCTGACCTGAACTTGTGCTTTTTTTCACACAGAAAATTCCCAGCAGACGTGGCAGAGGGAAGTGGTGTCAGCTCAGGTACCAGAGCTTTTTCTTGGGGATAAGCTCTTACATCAGTGCAAAGAGCTAACAGCTGTAATTATTAGCTTTAGAAATGCTCAAAGTTTGAAATGAAAAGAAAGTTTCAGCATAAAGCAGAAATCTCTGTTATAGGTATTGACACAGTCCTCACCTGCGTGCGTTGTCATAAACAAGGACATGATAATTAGATATTTTTAACAGACAAAATTATTTTATTTGCTTCCCTGCCAGTTTCCATGAGCCCATCAGTCATCCCCTTCATAGACAAGATTTCTTATGTTCCCTGACAGGATAAATTATATGGTTCTCATCCAGCAAATCAGCTTTACTGTGCAACATTATCTCTGGCAAAGCGATGGCTGAAAAAATCATAAATTCTGTCCAGGTTTATTAGATCTGTCTTTTATTCACATATTTATTTTATCCCAAGCTGAGGTGCATTTTTTTCCATAATTAATGACATTCATAGAGGAGAGGATGTGGCTTTTGTTAAACCAAATCCAGGGCAGTGATGCTCAGGTCATGATGAATTTTGGTCAGAGGGTACAATGAGGTCTGAGCCTGAGAGATGGTTGAGACCTTCCAGAATCAGAGTTAAGTGTTTTAGAAAATCTAAATTATTGGAATAACTTCATAATTACAGGCTTCCACATTTTCCCTGGCGAGCTCCCTGACAGAACTCCAAAATGGGGGGTGCAGCAGGAGGGGAATTTCTCCCTGCCAGCCTCTTGGTTATGAGAGGGATTAGTGAATCCCAGCATTGATCACCTCAGAATTCCAAATTAAATGAGGCTGTGATGGAATGGGACACTGCAGAACTGTAAATGAGAGACAAGGACCTGCTGCAATGTGAAGTGTGCTATTTTCTGAGACCCCCATCAAAGGGAGGAAATGATGAATCTGACTCCATGTTCAGGCTAATTTATTATTTTACGGTCTATATTATAGAAAAGAATGCTATACTATGCTATACTAAAGAATACAGAATGGATACTTACAGAGGGTTAAAAGATAATCATGAAAACTTGTGACTCCTTCCAGAGTCCCAACACAGCCTGACCATGATTGGTCATTAAGCAAAAACAATTCACATGAAACCAATCAAACAATGGCCAGTTGGTAAACAATCTCCAAACCACATTCCAAAGCAGCAAAACACGGGAGAAGCAAATCTGATAATTATTGTTTTCCTTTTTCTCTGAGGCTTCTCAGCTTCCCAGGAGAAGAGTCCTGGGCAAGGGGATTTTTCAGAAAATATGATGGTGACAGTGAAGAGGTTGAAAATGGAACAGAGAAGGAAATCAGGAGCATGGTTGGCATTCAGAGATGATGACCCTCATCACCAGCCCAGCCATGTGGGCTCTCCTGGCACCCCTGGCCATCCCCTCCCACCACACACCTGCTCTGAGGAAGGAAATGGTGCCTTCCAGGTGTGATGTGGCCCTGGCAAGAAGCAGAAACCAGATTCAGAAATTCAGATTCAGAAATTCACCCTCAAATTCAGAAGTGCTGAATTTATCGACTGTGGGAGCAGCTGGGTGCCAGGGGCTGAGGCATTTTTCACATCACTTGTGTGTAATATGGTCGCTGTAATTCCACATCCTTTTATTCTCCAGGGCTCGTCAAAAGCACTGAGAAATGAGGCTGGAAACGTGGGCTGGGGTGAGTGAGGCTGAGTTATTGTGGAAGTTATTGATTGAAGAGTGGGAGCAATAGCATTAGAGCCTGCATCTCATACTATTCTGGTAGTGAGAGGAAACAACATTTTCTTAAACTGTAAGTCGATAAATAACTGTTTGTGACTGTTTTTTACCTTTTCTGATGATGGTTTTATGTGGCTCTGAGGCATTTTGGGAAGGAGCAGAGCTTTCTTGGCCTGTGGAGCAGTGAAATCCATCACATTATCTGGCTGGTTGATGTGAAAAGGAGGAGCCTGGGTGCCTTAAAGAAAATCAAATCTCTAAGCAGCCACAGAGGACAGGAGTGACAGGAACCACAGGCTGGGCCCCATGACTGCTGATTCTGGTGTCCTCACCCAGGCTCTGTGTTGAGATGTGCTCTCCATCCTCAGAAATACCAAAGGAACCTCCAAACCAGTACTTAAAAGATCAGCAATATGCAAGGTGTAGCTTATCCAGCAAATTAAAGTTTTCCTCCACAGAGATTTCTCTGAAAGAGCAGATAATTGACTCCTTTGTTCAGTCACATTGAGCTGATGAGTAAAGAGCAGGAGCAAGGTTTTCATTTCATTTGGCACTTGCCATTGTGGGCTAGGTTTTGGGACTGGCAGCCCAGGAGCCACATGGCTGTTTCTCTGCCATGGCTGCTCTCCTGACACTTTAAAGGAAGCCCTGCATCTTCCACTACAAGAGAGTTTAATCTTGTAATTAAATTAAACTTTCATTTTGAGCCAAAAATTTGCTTTTCAAGAATGTAACTCAGAAAAGAACCTAATTCTCTTATTTCATCAGCTCCCCCAAAGTGAACAGTGGAGGCATTTTCTGAGATTAAATTAATCACCGAGCAGAAATTTGCGTGTAATCGGCTGCCACCAGAGCAGTCACTAATGATTTTAAACATTTTACTCTCAGGGTCAGTGATTTCTCACCCTTTTGGGGCTGGGATGAAGGGGCTGCCAGGCTTCCTGCAGAGAAATCTCTTTAGTTAAAGAGGGGGGTTTGAAGGGTGCTGTGGTTGGAACAGGTTGGAAGTGTTTAGCAGAGGAGCTGGGGATGTGCGGGATGGTGCTGCAGGGCATGGAGGGGTTGTTCAGGAAAATGAATCCACAAACACCTGAGGTTTGTGTCCAAAAAGGAGACAGAGGAGCCCTGGAACTTTATTCCAATAAAGGGAGAGGCCATGGGGCATTTCCCTGGGGTCTCTCAGGTTGTTAGAGGATGCAGCCTCCTTTTTATCCCAATTTCTCAGCTGCATTTCCCTCTCTCTTGCCCCACTGGCTGAGGTACTGGAGAGGTACAAACTTCCCAAATCACCTAATACAGACCCCCTTCTAAAGTGTACCCCCCTTTTTCTTTTCCTTGTGCCAATCAGTGGAATTCCTATGGAATTAATGGTTCTTCCCATTGTTTCCTTCATCTCTCAGTACCCAGTTTTATTTATCAGCAGACCTACAGTAGATCTGTAAAGACAAATCCCTTTCATTCCATTTATCAATCAGTGGAATCCTTCCCATTGTTTCTTTTATCTCCCAGTGCTGGTTTTATCTACCAGCAGACCCCCAGCTGGTTTGGCAAGACAAATCTGCTGTTCCTGTCAAGGGCATGGAGGGTGAAGGGCACAGGGGGGTGAAGAGCAGGGAGAGGTGAAGGGCACAAAAGGGTGAAGGGCATGGAGAGGTGAAGGGCACAGAGGGATGAAGGGCATGGAGGGTGAAGGGCACAAAGGGGTGAAGGGCACAAAGGGGTGAAGGGCACAAAAGGGTGAAGGGCATGGAGGGTGAAAGTTACAGAGGGTGAAGGGCACAAAGGGGTGAAGGGCATAGAGGGTGAAAGGCACAGGGGGTGCAGGACAGGGAGGGTGAAGGGCATGGAGGGATGAAGGGCACAAAGAGGTGAAGGGCACAAAGAGGTGAAGGGCACAGAGAGGAGAGGGACATGGAGGGTGAAGGCCATGGAGAGGTGAAAGGCAGAGAGGGGTGAAGGACATAAAGGGGTGAAGGACATGGAGAATGAAAGGAACAGAGAGGTGAAGGGTACAGAGGGTGAAGGACACAGGGGTGAAGGACATGGAGAATGAAGGACATGGAGGGTGAAAGGCACAGAGGGTGAAGGGCAGAGAGGGGTGAAGGACATGGAGAATGAAGGACACAGAGAGGTGAAGGACACAGGGGTGAAGGACATGGAGAATGAAGGACACAGAGAGGTGAAGGACACGGAGGGTGAAGCGCACAGAGAGCTGAAAGGCACAGAGGGTGAAGGACATGGAGGGTGAAGGACATGGAGGGTGAAGGACATGGAGGGTGAAAGGCAGAGAGGGGTGAAGGACATGGAGAATGAAGGACATAGAGAGGTGAAGGACACAGGGGTGAAGGACATGGAGAATGAAGGACACGGAGGGTGAAGCACACAGAGAGGAGAGGGGTGCAGAGAGTGAAGGGCACAGAGAGGTGGAGTTCACAGAGGGGTGCCTGCCCACGCTGAGGGAGGCAGGATAAGGCATGCAGATCCCAGGCAGCAGCTGTTCAGCAGCTCCCCACAGGGCTGGGATGGATCCCCAGGGCAGCTCTCTCCCGTGCTGTTAACATGAGCCACACAGAGAGACCTCTCATCTGCTTTCAAGGAATAATGTTCTCCTGCTTCTTCTAAGTGGCATTGTGGGAGATGAAACTGTTTCTCAGAAACAGGCACAAGATTTGAATCGACATTCCCTGAGAAAATGAAATCTGTGGCTAATTTCCCAGAGCGCAGGTTGAGCTGAGCACTCAGTGAATAATCCTCACGCAGAGCCCGGGTGTTCATTAAGATCCAACTGCAGCTGCTTTGTTCCTGCCGTGGTCTGACTGCAGAAAACTTTGGCCTTGGAGGCTGTGAAAAACATCAATTGCTTGTTTTTAAAATTTTAAAAGTTTAATAGTAATAAAATGGTTATAAAAATAGCAATATAATTAGAGTAATAATAATTTGGACAATTTGGATTAGGACAATATGAGACAATAGAAACAAAGAGTTATGGACAGTCCGGGTACCTCTTTCTGGGCAATATAAGCCCAAAAAAGGACCCACGTTAACAGAGGATTAACCCTTAAAAGCAACAGCCTGTTGCATATTCATACACCTCATCCATGATGCATAAATTCCATTCAAAATGGAATTTATGGAAGACAGGATTCTGTCTGGTCAGTGTCAGCTTCTTCCTCTGAATCCTGACACTGTCTTCAGGGCTGAGTGAGGTGGGAAGAAGTTTGTTTCTCCTGATAATGGAGCAATAAATTCTCTTTCTCTGAAAGATTTGGGTGTCCTGTGGCTGCTATCTCACTGCGAGTCCTTTCTTTAAAAAAGTATCTTACATAGCATAGTTTCTGTTTTAACACTATGTTATCATCTAAAACACAACACATATAATATTCATTTTAATATTTGCAAAAAGCCAATCATAAAAAAAAATGCATTTTTCACAGAGGCTCAGCACCCAGAGGAACTAGAGTGGCCATTTGGGAGCACAGGGACCTGCAGACTGGTTTGCTTTTGTGAGATATGATCCTCACTTCCAAAAAAATGTAAAAGGTTTGTTAAAACCTTATCCAAAATACAACAGAAGAGTGAATAGAGAAAATATTACAGCACTGGGAGCAGAGGATTTTCCCCACCATGGACTCACCCACACCATGGAGGTTTCACTTTTTAACCCTTTGGCCCCTCCCAAAGTTCTGTCCATCCACTCCTCCTTCCCTCAGGGGTGGAGATCACTTTTTTAAAATCTTGATTGGAAATCAGCTGCTGCCATGGTAACAATCCCACCCTCCCAAATGTCCCAAGCCCAGGGCACCCCTGATAACAACACAAGGGAGTAAAACCTAACTATAAATCTATAAAACTTCTCCTAACATATATATATATATATGATATTTGCCTTTTAATTGTGAGAGTCAACGGTGGCACTGCTCATCTGTCACACTTTTTCTGGGCACATTTACCAAGACCACAGATATTTTTTAAAAGAAACCACAAAGTTTTTGAGGCAGAGGAGGCAGACATGGGTTTTGCCCAGCTCCAATGCCTCAAAAAAAAAGAAAAGAAAGAAAATTTTCAAAAACTGAAAAATTTTTGATCAGCTGAGTTCACAGGGAGGTGCTGGGGAGGTGATCATCTCACAGCCAGCCTGTGAGCTACAGAAATCATTTCACTGAGTCTCTCGTTATCCACTTGCATGATTGACAATAAAAATAATTATTTTAAAGCAAGTAAGTAATCATTAAATCTCTGGATACCAATAGTGAGGAATTAACTCGGCATTAATGGGAATGCAATGTGCTATTATCACGGGGAGAGAAGTAAGTCACTAAATAAAGAATGAGATGGGTGGAGAGGCTGTACTGAAAGGAAGCAGCTGGATATTGATGCATTTGAAACAGGGAAATCCTTCAGAGCAATTGACAGAAATTCCGGCCAAGGTGTTTCCCAGAGCCCCAAAAGCCAAGGTTTGGTGATTTCAGACACATTTCTGTATTGGCTCTCTTTGTCCTGGGCGAACCCACACCTCAAGTGAAAGGGAACTGGCTGGAGGAGAAATTGCTTCTGGACCTGGGGATTTGCACCCTGGAAAGTGCCCGCAGAGAGAGAGCACCTTGCTGCTTTGTCAGGCAAATAATCCTTCATTTCCATCCTGACGCAAAGCTCACCTGGATTCCTCCCCGGAGTCTCTCATCATCATGTTCTCTCATTGTGCTGGAGCACAATCAGGGTTTCAAAGGGCTCGATGAAGCCATGGGAGCTGGATGGGGGATGTTTTTCTCCCCAACAATAGGCGTTGTTAAGGCTTTTGTGTGCAGCTCCTGAGCACCGAGCGGGTAATCTTCGCCAAAGGAAAGGGAAAATCCGTAAAAACCATTCCAGCCCTGAAGATTGCTCCATTCCTCGGGGGGTGCAGAGTAAATTCTGTCTCCTGGTGACAGACAGGGCACAGACAGGGGTCCCACAGCCCGAGGAGAGGGATGCTCAGGAAGGGGGATGCTCAGGGAGGAGAGGGCTTGGGGAGGAAGAAGCTCACTGCCACTCTGCCACAGACAGATTTTTATGAAGAATCCTTTCATTAGGATCTTTTCTCCAGAGAAGCTGGGAAGTTTCAGCTTCTCCATGTTTTGCTGCTTTGGAATGTGATTTGGAGAATTGTTCACCCAGCATGTGAAATTGTTTTTACTTGATGACCAATGGCAGCCACCTGTGTCGAGGCTGTGAGCAGTCACAAGATTTTATTATCATTCCTTTCTATTCCTTTCAAGTCTTCTGATGAAATCTTTTCTTCTATTCTTTTAATATAGTTTTAATATATCATTGTCTTTTAATATAATTTATATCATTAAATAATAAATCAGCCTTCTGAGACATGGAGTCAAGATCCTCATCTCTTCCCTCATCCTGGGACCACTGTGAACATTACCACATTTGGTGACCCCAAGTGAAGAAAAATTCCCCATTTGGTGACCCCGAGTGAGGAACATTCCCACACCACTCCATGCTGGCAATGGCAGGAGCAAGCAGGGAAGGTGCTGGAAAGTTCTGCTCCTCCTCTGGGCTGTGAGATGCTCCAGGAGCATCTGATGGGGTCTCCTCCCACAAAGCATTTTGCAGACTCTGAACGTGTTGGGTGTCAGTAATCCAAAATCCTATTAAATGGTCTTTGGATTTCAATGGCCTTTCTTGAAGCCCAAGATAAAGTCTTTAAAGGTGAATGCTTTGAGATGATAACTGGGATGGGATGGAATGGAATGGGATGGGATGGAATGGGATGGAATGGAATGGAATGGAATGGAATGGAATGGAATGGAATGGAATGGAATGGAATGGAATGGAATGGGAAGGAATGGAATGGGGTAGGGTAAGGTGTGATGAGGATGTGGGCTTCTGTTTTACCTTTAGAATCAATGGAAAACTACAGCCTGAATGTTCTTAGGAAGGTTGAGTTATTTAAAGGTACTGCCAAGTGACGCCATTTCACTGGGCTGTTTAGGTAACAGGTAAATGGTCGAGAATGCAGGTTTGAAATAAAATACTCATGGCAAATTAATAAAAACCAAGAAAGAGGAAGAAAATTTTGATCAATTTGGTCATTTTGATAGAATTATTTAATAAAAATCAGAAAACAGTGGAAAGACCAGTTCAGTTCATAAGCTTTTTTTCCCTAAAGCTTTATATAAGTAGCAGAGAGTTTTCTCTCTTTCTGTTTATATTTAGATCAACCTCCTGCATCAGAGATAAAATAATTTTGCTTTATTTTAGAAGCCCCTTAATTTTTTCATTACTTCAGAAGCATTCCTCCCCATCCCCACGGCCTTCAAGCCCAAGACAGTTGCCTAAAGACAAATTAGAGCCCGCGCTTCCTTTGTCTGCTCTAATGAGTGGCTGCCATTAGCCTTGCAATGCTTCCAGGACTGTGAGCTCTTAAATGCCTCTTTTCAATAAAGGAAGATATAATTTTAGTTTTGAATGTTTAAAGTTTAATTACACACTAGCCCCTCTGCAAATCCTCCTTCCCCTTGTTTGCAGGTCTGTGCTTTAAAATAGCTGAGGCGGGGGTGAGCTGGCTCATCCCACCTGGGTGACCTGGGGACAGCAGGGGACAATGTTTGTGGACAGGTTCTTCTGTGGGCAGCTGGCTCCCAGAGCCCTGCTCTATCTTATGGTTTTGATGCCTTAGGATTTTAGCTTTTGTATTTTTCAATATAAAAAAATATATTTTATATATATATATAAATATATATATATATTATATATATATATACATAATATATACATAAAATTCTCTGGTTTTATTTATTTTTCTATTTTTCAATATTAAAAATGTATATATTTAATATATAAATATATCTATATTTATATATAAAATATATATAAAATACTCTATTTTAGAGTATTTTATATATAATATAAAACTATATATAAAATACATATATTTTATATATAAAAATATATATATAGATATATATATAGATAGATATATAGATATATAGATATATAGACATATAGATATATATTCTCTACTGCTTTAGAGTATGGCTCTAAACTCCATTTAAAGTGTTAGTTACTGTCTTCACATTTTAGTCAAACAAAACAATTCCTCCAGGCCTGAGAGCCAAGGATGCCCTAGAACCTCAGGCCCCAATAAGTATAAAGAGAAATGAATTGGGGGGAACAAACTGGGGGTATGTGGCTTCATTACCTGAAGCTGTAATTGGAGAATTAACCCCTGATAAGTAAATAAACCAAATTTATATCTGTCTGAAAAACTCATGACCATTACATCTTGGGTGTAGCCCCATGGGGAGGCTTCATCTGCCCTTAATGTGCCTGAAAGCTCTTCAATAAAAATATCCTCTTTTATTCTTTTAATTCTGTCTGACCTCTATTTTTAGGTAAGCCCAAAAAAATACAACAATTTTCAAAGTGTTAAGATGCCAAAAACTTCCCTCCCTGGCTCTTCCCTGATCCCAATCACAGCAAACCCCCCAGCAGTGCAAGCTCTGGGCTCAAGAGGGTTTCACAAGGCAAACAATCCATGTTAAAATGTGCCAGCACAATCTGTGTTAATAGAAGCAATTTTAATGCTGAAGTTGGTGCATTTTTTTAACAGTTATTTTTAAAATACTAATGCTTTCCATTAGGCAACCTGCAGGTCCCTCCTGGATCTTGTATTTCCCACTGGTTGATTGATTTCAGCAATTTCCCTATTACAGTAAACCCGGGACGTTCACATTGTGTTCCCTGCATGTTTGTGGCATGAAGAAAAAAAAGCAACTCTGATTTTCAAAAAATGATTCTACGCATTCCTTTATGACCGACCAGCTGCAATGGAATATTTTAAATCAAAATAATGAGATTTTTACAAGTGGGTTCTCTTCCCTGTACTTTCACTGAGAAGCAGCAGAGAAATCCATGCTGCTCTGGGCCCATCCTTGCTGGATTCACTCCCAGAATTTCAGGGAATGCAAATGTGAAGTGAGTTGCCAGCAGATTCCCCTCGGGCATGGGCAGCTCTGGTGCAGGGACCTGAGTGGGATTTTCTGGAGCACTCTGAGATTCCTGCTACTGAGAGGAAGGAGGGATTTGTCTTTCCAAACAAGCTGTGGGTCTGCTGGTAGGTAAAACCAGCACTGAGAGAGAAAAGAAACAATGGGAAGGATTCTGCTGATTGATAAATGGAAAAAGATATTTGCTTTTAGAAATAAACTGTAGGTTTGCTGATAAATGAAATTGGACATTGAAAGCTGAAAGAAACAATGGGGAAAATCCTAAATTCCATAGGAATTAAAAATTTAAAGGGAGGGTTATAAATATATATATATTAGAGGGGAATCTTTGGTATCAGGCATTCTGGGAAGTCTGAACCTCTCAAGTACCTCAGCCAATGGGGAAGGAGAGAAGGGAAATGCAGCTGGGAAGATAAAAAGGAGGCTGTGTCCTCCAAAAATTTGAGACACCCCAGGGAAATGCCCCATGGCCTCTCCCTTTATTCCAATAAAGTTCCAGGGCTCCTCTGTCTCCTTTTTGGCCATAAACCTCTGATGTTTATGGATTAATTTTCCTGACACTACCTAGAGTAATGAATTAATAGAAGGAACAGATCCTGGAAACCCTCGGCGCTGTGACCTTCCTCCCCAGCTGCAAGAGCAGTTAAATGTCAGTTAGAAGGGGCAGGTCCTTCCAAAGGACCATTTCACTGCTCATAATCACAGGCTTTGGCAAGGGAGGCAAGGAGAGCCCTGCTGGTGCTGCTGAGTCACACCAGATAGTTGTTCTCAGGTCTGAAGCTGACTGGAAAAATCTGAATTTTCTGCCAAGTTCCAAGGGATCATAAGCCCAGGCAGGCCCCAAGGCTCCCAGAAGCTGCCATGGCCATCACCCAAGGACCCTGCTGACCACCCCAGCATGAGCGGGGAACACAGCACTGCCAGGAAAGTTCTGGAATGTTCTGCCCAGGGAGGTGATGGAGTCACCATCCCTGGGTGTGTTTAACAAAGCCTGGATGTGGCACTGGGTGCCAGGGTTGAGTTGAGGTGTTGGGGCTGGGTTGGACTCGATGGTCTTGAAGGTCTCTTCCAACCTGGCCATTCTGTGATCAGAGCCTTGAGGTGCCCATGGCCCCCTCTGCATTTCCTCAGGTTGCTGTGGGTTGTTCTGTACCCACCCCAGGGTGACAAGAGCAGTGGCATTGGGGTGTGATACCAAAGCGTAGGGGGATAGAATATAAGAAAATAAAAATAGGGTATAAAGTAATCTTACCCCTAAGGAGCTGCAGCTGGGCCAATTATCAAAGATTAGGAACAGGCCTGACTTTAAAAGGCCACAGCTGTGACCAATGAGAATAAGAGTGCTATAAAAGAGGATGGATGGATGGATGGATGGATGGATGGATGGATGGATGGATGGATGGATGGATGGATGGATGGATGGATGGATGGATGGATGGATGGATGGATGGATGGATGGATGGATGGATGGATGGATGGATGGATGGATGGATGGATGGATGGATGGATGGATGGATGGATGGATGGATGGATGGATGGATGGATGGATGGATGGATGGATGGATGGATGGATGGATGGATGGATGGATGGATGGATGGATGGATGGATGGATGGATGGATGGATGGATGGATGGATGGATGGATGGATGGATGGATGGATGGATGGATGGATGGATGGATGGATGGATGGATGGATGGAACCCCTGCCATAAGATGACAACACCAAAGGCTCTGCTTGGTCTCCCCAAGGCACAGAGGCGTCCTGGTGGTGCAGGCACAGCTCTGCTGAGGGTGACAGATTCTCAGAGTCAGCCTGGATGTGGCAATAACAGTGTTCAGGTGAAAAATGTTCCTGTTCTTCCTGGGGAAAAGCAGCTGGAAGGAAGAGTTGCAGGCTTCTGCAGAAAGACCAGCAGCAGAAACCTTCAGAGGTTTCAGATGTTGCTTCTGTCTTTCCCTGCAGAATCAGCTCTTCCCAGCAGTGGGAATGGCGTCACAGCCAGGAGCTGCAGCTGGTGTGAGCTGGCCCTTCACTGCCAGAGGGTTCATTGGCCGAGCTGAGCTCTCATCACCCTCTGTGTGTGCCTGGTGTGAGCAGGAGGTGCTGTGACAGCTCAGCCAGAAGAAAACACCCCCTACAAGGCTAAAAATAGGAAACATCTCTCCCTCTGTGCTGTTGCATTAAGAGCACAGACAGCAAACAGGACATGAACTGCTCTGTTTGCAGCTGCAGGTGATGGGGCAGGAGGAGGAAGAGGAAGGAGCCCAGCTGCTCCTTGGGCTGGGCTGGAGGGGCTGAGGTTGAGCAGTGTGAAAAACACCAATCGCTTGTTTTTAAAATTGTAAAAGTTTAATGATAATAAAATGGTTATTAAAATAGCAATATAATTAGAGTAATAATAATTTGGACAATTTGGATTAGGACAATATGAGACAATAGAAACAAAGAGTTATGGACAGTCCAGGTACCTTTTCTGGGCAAAATAAGCCCAAAAAAGGACCCACATTAACAGAGGATTAACCCTTAAAAGCAACAGCCTGTTGCATATTCATACACCTCATCCATGATGCATAAATTCCATTCAAACACAGGATTCTGTCTGGGCAGTGTCAGCTTCTTCCTCTGAATCCTGATGGCTTCTTAAGGCCTGAGCAAGGCAGGAAGAATTTCGTCTCTCCTGATAATGGAGCAATAAATTCTCTTTCTCTGAGAGATTTGGGTGTCCTGTGGCTGCTATCTCACTGCGAGTCCTTTCTTTAAAAAGTATCTTACGTAGCATAGTTTGTATTTTAAGCTTATGTTATAACCTAAAACTATATTTAACACACTACTTAAGAAAATTAATACAGCGTAACTTTCTAACACAACACACGTAATATTCATTTTAATATTTGAGAAAAGCCAATCATAAAATATGCATTTTTCACAGAGGCCCAGCATCCAGAGGGGATGGAGTGGCTATTTGGGAGCACATGGACCTGCAGACTGGTTTGCTTTTGTGAGAAATGATCCTCACTTCCAAAAAAATTTAAAAGGTTTATTATTTATGTTATTTATTATTTATTTAGGTTTATTACAGCATAACTTTCTAACATAACAAATATAATATCCATTTTAATATTTGTGAAAAGGCAATCATAAAATACGCATTTTTCACAAGCAGGAAGCTGCAGAACAAAGTGCACAACATGGTGAGTTCCAACCATTCCAGAAAATCCAACCCAATGCTGATAGGACAGGCTATGCTTTGGAACAGTGGCATGAACCCTTCACCCGAGGAAGCCACCAGAGACCTAGCAAGGTTATGAAATGCATTTCAAATACTTCATCATTTCTTATGTTCAGCCTTCAAAAATGGAGCCATCATGATATTTCTACAGCAGCATACATTTTCATATAAAGTTTAATTTAAAAAATGCTAAATGTAATAGCAACATCCTTCTGCTTTTCCAAAATAACTTCTAAATTTTTGTAAATATATATGGATGGTCAAACTGAGTTCAGAGTTCACTTACTTGGGAGAGAAAAGGAATGAAGGGCACAGTGGCCACTGAACCACTGTGCTGGCTCTGCCCTCTGGGCTTTTAAATCCAGCTCAGGAAGGGGCACACAGGGTTGGTTGTACAAATACCTGGAGCTGCAGGCAAGGCAAGTAATAGATGTGATATATATATATTTTTATGAATGATGGGCAGGAGCCTTGATTTCCATGGGTGAAACTGTACAAGCTGCCAATTCCTGCAAACCCACCAAATAAATCTGTGTTTTGTGTACAGCTTAATTTCAACTTCCCAGCTCAAATGTCTGTGTTTATTCCTGGCAATAAGCACTACTTGTAGTTCCCACACAATGCAGCTCATAATTTTTTCACACCTCTCAGCACAGGTGACAGCTTGTGTGCAGAGCCCAATTCATTCTCACGCTGAGCACTAAGTTGCAGTTTTTAATGCACCACAAACAGCACATCAAAACAATCCCACAGACAGATCATCCCCAATCCCAAATCACCCCCTCTGTGTCCAGTGAGGCCACAGCCAGCCCAGCACTGCGAGACTTCATCATTTCTTGTGCCAGGCTCCTCTTTAATGAATCCCAGGAGGCCTTGTTATGCTAATTGTTGTTTTGCACTGAGTTAATTTCACAGCGTTGGACTCTAAATTAATCTCCCCAGGCCATGAGACACCATGGGATGGTTCTTTGGCTCCTGTGACCCCCTCCATCCCCCTGGTGCCCCTGGATGCTGTCACTGAGCATCACCAAGCATTAATGCCCACTGATGGTGACTTCTCCCTCCATCTGGGTGCAGGGAGCCAAAGCCAGGAATTCAGGATCCTTGCTGAGAAGTCTTTGAAGCCCCTTAAGCTGTAAAATTCTTTGATGTGCCATAATTGCATTTAGTCAAGTTTTAGGTGTATTGTAATGGTATTGATTGTTAATAACAAAGCTGTGGCTGCTTAATGCCAGAAGATGATTCATTTTCAGTGGGAGCAGAAAGTCCGGGGGCAAAGTATTATTTTTGACATACAGTAATTTCTTCTAGCAGGATTATTTTTCATTTTTTTCTTACCAGCTCTGTGTTCTGGAGGCCGATGAGCGAGGGGGCTCCTGGGCAGGGTGGGCTGTGTGTTCCCATGGGACAGGGAGTGCCTGTGGGGCCCCAAGGGCACCTCTGGTGAGGGGTTTAACCCTGCAGATTTAGAAAAGAAGTTGTAGCCAGGTGGGGTTGAGTCTCCTCCCAGGCAGACAGCAGGAGGATGTGAGGAAACGGCCTCAAGCTGCTCCAGGGGATGTTCAGGTTGGACATCAGGAGGAATTTTTTCATGGAAATGGTGGTGAGGCATTGGAAGGGGCTGCTCAGGGAGGTTTGGAGTCCTCATCCTTGGAGGTGTCCAAGGAACAGCTGGAGGTGGCACTGAGTGCTCTGGGCTGGGTGACAAGGTGGGGGTTTGGTCAAAGCTTGGACTCTGTGGTCTTGGAAAGCTTTTCCAGCCTCAGAGATTCTGGGATTCTGTGAATGGGAAAACACTGCAGCTGGGATGGACCCACCAGTGTGGGGCTGTGGGAGGGAGGAGGAGAGAGGGACAAGCTGCTCCCACCTGGAAAGGGCCTTTGCACTTTTGTGGAAAGCCCCAGGAGGTGGCAGGGGCAACCCTGGGAATGGCAGCTGGGTTGGGATGTTGGGATGTTGGGGCAGATGTTGGGATTTTGGGATTTTGGGATGTTGGGATGTGGGAATTTTGGAATGTTGGGATGCTGGGACATTGGGATCTTGGGACGTTGGGATGCTGGAATTTGGGGATGTTGAGATGTTGGAATGTTGGGATATTGGGATGTTGTGATATTGGGATGCTGAGATGTTGAGATGTTGGGGAAGATGTTGGGAAAGATGTTGGAATGTTGGCATTTTGGGATAGTGGGAAAGATGTTTGAATGTTGGGATGTTGGGATTTTGGGATGTTGGGAAACACATTGGGCTGTGGAGCAGCTGTCAGCTCCTGGATGGACGTGGGCCCACACTGGTCTGCACACCCACAGGGAGCTGTGATGAGTGAGGCCTCGTGGGGACTTGTCACATAAATAACAGAGAAGAAAACCCAGCAGTTTCCTCATCCTGAAATTCCCCCTACACGTCCCCTTTATTGGTTAATCCTCGCAGTTAACAAAATAGAAGTTTCTGATTAGCTTTTAACTCCCAGATTACTTATGTGCAATGCAAAGTGTATTAAAATGTAGTATACTTTTTAAAATTAGATTTTTTTGGTGATAATCCATTCAGCTGTAAATGCATTTCAGTCACAGTGAGAAGATGAAAGAGCCTGAGCCACGGCATTACTGTAAGTAATCAGGCTGGAGGCTAAGGGAGGCTTTCTTTTAGCTGACAAATGGAAGGAATAAATAACCTGGACACTAAAAGTTGCATTAGGCAAATAAACATTTCCACAAGAATTATGCGTGACATTCAAGGGAAGGCAAATAAACCTTGACTTATGGAAAGCTATCAAAGCTCTCAGAGAATTAAATAACAGGAGATCATGATGTAGCATTTGCAGCAGCTATTGGAGGCTGTCTTTTCTTTGGGTACTACTGGAAATTTGGGGTGGTCAGCTGGTGCCTGGTTCTGAGCAGAATGAATGATTTGGTTTCAACTGAAACACTTCTTATTTATGAGAAAGGAGTTTTCCTGTACCTCTGCCTCTCTGTGGTGTTGGTGCTCCTGTCCCTGTGGCACCATCTCAGGTGTGATGGAGATTTTCCTGCAGGGCTTGGCACACAGGCAGGGCTGATGGCAATGACAATGCCAGTCCTGCCTGGGGTGGGAACAGCCCCACTGGGGATTGCATGGGCCTCAGAGCAGGGCACACAGTGAAAACAGCTTCAGCTTGGAACTAAACCCCAGCTCTGACACAGCCAACGAGGCATAAACAGCACCAGCACTGCAGCCAGACAGCTCCTGTGCCTCCCAAGGCAAATCCCTCTTTTCCACCATGCTCAAACTTTTCTTCAAGTGCCCTATGTGTAAAACCTTGGTAAACCAATATGTAAAACCTTGGGAGAGGTGGCAGGAATTGGAGCAGGTGCTGGGGAGGTTGGGAGGGTGCAGGAAAGGTTGGGCAGGTGCAGCAGGAGTTTTGCCACTCTGCAAGTCCACAGGCTCTTGTGAAGGGCACTCCATCACTATTCCCACTTGATCCAAGAGCCAGTGCAGCTGATGCTTTGAGCCAGCCTGTTTTAGGGCTGTTTTGGGGCTGTTTTAGGGCTGTTTTGCAGTATCTGATCCCTGCAGGATCCAGCAGATCCTGCTACAACACCTTGTCAGCATGTCCTGAGCATCAAAGGCCTGGGTTTGTTGTTTTCAACTTTTCTGTGGCTGCACTATTTGGAAGAACAACTCCTTACTTAATTCAGATTATAAGAAGTTAATCAAATAACCTGATGGCAACACCCAGTGCTGTGAGCCCTCCTAAGGGCTGCAGGAATGTTTGGTTCCAGCAGCAAACACTCTGGTTTTCAGTTTAGCTGATGGTCCTTGTGGTTAGCTGTGTGTTGTGCCTGCTGCCCCACACACACTGGGCAGTTTCTCAGCAGCAGCCACAGCATTTTGCCAGTTCTAAAAGACCATTTTTCCCTGAGCACACTTTCTATTTACTGATCCAGCAAAGCATATTGGGATCAAAACCTGGAAAAGCCCCTGACTGATGTGCTTCACTCCTTACACAGCTGCCAAATGACCAAACTGTGGCAGTGCTGGGTTCCCTGACCCAAAACAGAGCAGAGCACGAGGGCAGCACCTGCCTGGGCAGCCTGAATCCCTGCAGCATCCCAGCAGCATCAGCATCCCTGCAGTGTCCCTGGCAATCCCCAGCTGTACCATGATATTTTCTTAAAAATCCTTTCCTTAGGATTTTTTCTCCTCAGAAGCTGAGAGGCCTCAGGAACAAAATGTAACCAATGGTTTTCTGCTGCTGTGGAATGCAACAGGTGCATCTGGGATTGATCTCATGTGGTTGTTTCTAATTAATGGCCAATCACAGTCCAAATGTGTCTCTCTCTGGTCAGACACAGGATTTTGTTATTCATCCCATTCTTCTTCTTGCTTGCTAGCCTGTGACCGTGTTCACAGGGGTCTCAGGTTGAGGGAACAGACGAGGATCTGACTCCATGTTTCAGAAGGCTGATTTATTATTTTATGATATATATTACATTAAAACTATACTAAAAGAATAGAAGAAAGGATTTCATCAGAAGGCTGGCTAAGAATAGAATAGGAAAGAATGATACCAAAGGTTTGTGTCTGGGACAGAGAGTCTGAGACAGCTGGGCTGTGATTGGCCATTAATTAGAAACAACCACATGAGCCCAATCCCAGATGCACCTGTTGCATTCCACAGCAGCAGATAACCATGGTTTATATTTTGTTCCTGAGGCCTCTCAGCTTCTCAGGAGAAAAAATCCTAAGGAAAGGATTTTCCATAAAAAATCCTAAGGAACGGATTTTCCATAAAAGTATTTTCCATACAACACCAGCCTTCTGATGAAATCCTTTCTTCTATTCTTTTAGTACAGTTTTAATATAATATATATATATATCATAAAATAATAAATCAAGCCTTCTGAAACATGGATTCAGATCCTCATCTCTTCCCTGGTCCTGGGACCCCTGTGAACACCACCAGCCCCAGCCCCAGGGAGATGGGACCTGCAGGCTGCCAGGTGTGCCAGGGCCTTCCCTGGCCTGGCAGTGGGCAAAGAACAAGAGGTTCTGTGCCACAGAACGTGGCTCTAGAGATGGCTTTAAATTAATCAATTAGGGAAAAATGAGCTGTGCCATGTAAAATGTCCTTACTCCATGCGAGTCTTTTGAACTCTCAGTTCTCTCGAGGAGATTAATTATGAGCGTACAGAGCTAATGCCCTCTTAATGGAATCAGTTATTCAGTTTAAGGAGTCCTGGGTACTGAGCAGGCAGGCATTAGATATTCATTGTGTAAGTTCCAGATCAAACAGGAGAGGATCAAGCTGATCAGGGCTCTTTACTCTGCTCAGCTGAGCCACACGTGCTGATCTGAGGCGAGCCACAGACTGGGAGTTGCTCTAATTGTCTCTCCTCCGTATGTAATCCCAGAAACTGCCTTTTAACCTGCAGTAAAAGGGTTATTTACAAAGTGCATACATTTGCATCTCAACTACCTCTCCTCAGCTTGCTGAAACTTGGAGATGAGCTCCTGGCTTCTCCTGGCTGCTGGGCTGCAGACAGATTCCTCCCCACATCCTGCGCGGCTTTCTCTGCTTCTCATTCTGACCTGAATTATCCATTTTTAGTGTCCCTGCTTTTAGGTGCCCATTTTAAGGTAGCAAAGACCTGAGCTCACATGGCTCCCAGCAGCCTCGTTAGTAATTGGAACAATTAAGGATGCAATGTGCAGACACTCCAAATTGCAACACCAAGAGCAAATTCACTTATTCAGCAGCAAATTGCACATGGGGAATTGAAAGCAGCAATCTTTGAGAGAATTCTAGAGGAAAGGAGAGGATTTTTCCAGAATACCTGAAGTGCCTCTAGGACTCCTTCAGAAGGGCATGTTTGGGGCAAAAAGGGTTTGTTTGCTGGGGTGAGGATGTGAGAGGGCAGGGAGGGCTGTGAACCTGGCAATCTGATTAAAGAGCCATGTTTTTTTACTAGATTTAACCCAGAAAGCTTGTCTGCAGCCTGGCCCCAAACACAGGCTTCCTAGAGAGGCAATACCTATTTTTTTGTAGGCCAGTCTAGTCAGACATATCAATTATGGATCTGACTGGTGGTGCAGCTTTCCCACTATGGCAGCCAGATCCATCTCCAGTGTTATTCTTTTTCCATGGTAGAAACAAAACATTTGCTAAACCGAAGAACATTCATTAGCACACAATGAAAACGACCCAGTATTTTGGTTTCCCACTTGTCTAATTAGTTTTTGCAGATTAGCAAGTAGAACAGCTGAACAATCAATTGGACATATTAATCAGGCCTATTTTGGAAGCTTTAAATAGAGAATATGTTTCATCTCTTCTTTCATTTAGGTTATAATGGCTGGTAAATGGACACACACAACATAAATTACACCCTCTAACAAGATGAGAGGAGAAAATGGTGAAGTTGAAATAGGGAAAGCTGGAGGATTTATTGTCAACTCATTGAGCTTCAGCCTCTCAAGCTGATGAGCAAGGGGGGTGCTGAGCCCCAGCCCCACCAAATGCCCCAGCTCCATCCTCTCCTTCCTTCTTGGACCCATTGGTGAGGGCTGCTCTGATGGACCACAAGCTCCATCTCCCTTCCAGGACATGTGAAAACAGGCAGGGAAAAGACCCAGCAGGGAACAAGAGACACGGATGGGATGGGATGGGATGGGATGGGATGGGATGGGATGGGATGGGATGGGATGGGATGGGATGGGATGGGATGGGATGGGATGGGATGGGAGGTCTGAAAAACCATTCCAGGAGCAGCTCCTGGCAGAAACATCCCAGCCAGTGCCTCCAGCTCTGCACAGGGATGAATTTCCATGTGGGATCCCAGCTAGAGCTACTCCCACCTCCTTCCTTGGAGGCTGAGGAATAGGCAGCCATGGCTCACATTTCTTTGATGCATTTCTTAGGAGAAAAGGGAGTGCATCCAGCTGGGATTGCTGGCAGGTACAAGTGGGGAGGAGGTTTGAGATCCTTTGTTCTTCAGGTGGTCGTGACACCGGCGGAGCCTTCTCTGAGTGACAGAATGGCAGAGCAGGGTGGCCTGGTGGTCACCGAGCAGCTCAAAGTTAAATTTGAGAGTGAGGTGCCTGGCTTAGGCAGGAGGGAGGGGAAGCAGAGGCTGTCTGTGTGCCCACAACTGCTGGGAGAGCTCTGGCTATCAAAGGAACGAGGTCAGATGAGAGAGAAATCTTTTGTATATGAAAACCTCTGCCATCAGATCCTGAGTGCTGCAGCTGACTCATACCTGAACAGTGCTGCTGCCTGTAGGTGTGAGGCAGACACAGAGATATGTTTGATACATTATTCCTATTTGCAAAGGTTCAATAAAAAAATGTGTGGGTTGTTGCAAATTATTTCTCCCATCCTTCTTGCAATGAAGTTAACAGCTGAGCGCATTCAAATGCATCAGTTGTATAAATTCGTAGGGCATTTTCATGTTTCAATCTAGTTATGTATTTCTAGTTGACCAAACATGTTCAAATTACCATTAACTGCAATCCTATCACTTGGTTCACTGAGCAGAAAGGCAATATCTGTGTTTTAACCCCTGCAGAGCTGAGACTGGAGATGGAGAGAAAGGAGGGGAAGGAGTAAGGGGGGTACCCAGGTCTGATCTCCCTCCCATAATTGGGAATAAGCCCTAAAATCCAATTAAGGTGAGAATGAGGATCTGTAGGGCCAGCCCTGCCAGAGAGGGGGAAGGACCAAAGGAATGGAGGCAGCAATTCTTGGGAAGGGCTGCTGGGGTGGTCTCTGCAGGGCAGACCTTCAGCAGGTTTGGTGCCTTCTTGGGCTACCTAAAAACAGAGGCCAGACAAAATTAAGGCAATAAAAAGCAGTTCTATTTATTGAAGGGCCTTCAGGGACATTTAGGGCAGACAAAGCCCCCCCAGGGGCTACACCCAAAATGGACAATGGGTCACTGGATTTCACACTTTTATAACTTTGGGCCATTTGCATATTGGGGGTTCATCTTCCAATTACAGCTTCAGCTAATGAAGTCATTGACCCCAAGTTTGCTCCCCCCAACTCACTTTTGTTTCCATCTTTCAGGGCCTGATGCAGTGAGGTGTCCCTGACTGCCAGGCCTGGAGAGGAATTGTTGTGTCTGCCCCAAACGGGAAAGCATCAGCTCACACTGTGTGTGGAGTTTGGAGTTATACGCTAAAGAACTGCAGGATTACAAATACATGAAAAATAGAAAAGTTAACATGCTGAGGCATCAGGTTCAGTGCCATGTCTGGCTCCAGCAATGTGGGGACACTGTCCCTGTATCCCCCTGGCTGCATCCCTGCCTTCCTGCTGAGGGCTCTGAGTGCTCATTTTATGAATGGCCTCGTTTCCTGTGTCCTTCCAAGAGGTCTCCCTGCACTGCTGGGTGCTCTGGGAATTATTTAATGTCCCACTTTAGTTTTTAAAGCTGCTGCATCCCACATGAGCTAAGCTTGAATGAGGCACTGGCAGGAAGAAATGCAGAGCCAGGGCTGGCTGTCAGACTGGTTTAACCCTCCTCTCTGTCCCCTGTGTCCCCCAGCACCCCGATGGATGTGACCAACAGCAGCTGTTTAACCTGCCTGTCCCCCATGTCAGCACAGCATGTCATCTCCTCACTGAGGATGTCCCTCACTGGGCTGGCCCTGTGGCAGCACCACGCAGGCAGGGACTAAATTTGGGCACAGATTATGGTGCAAGAGTGCCCCAGTGACTCCCCCTGTGCTGCAGCAGCCCCAGCCTGACCCACGTACACATTTCCCAGGGAAATGGAACCCAAGAGTTTGCACGGGTGGAGCAGCTGTGGTGGTGTGCAGTACAGCCTGTGACACAGAACAGACATTCCTGACCCTTTCTAAGCCCCTCAAGGCAAAAGAAAAGAAAGAGAAATGGATGGAAATGAATGCTAAAATCTCAGTGTGTAGCACACTGGAGATCTGTCTGAATGCTGCTGCAAGGAAAATGAGACATGGTCTGAAGACAGCATGAATGACACTGGAATTACCTTAAAAATTCACCATATTTTAATCACTGTGATGCAGGAGAAGTGTTTTTCACCTGCAGTTTGGCACTGCTGCCCTGCTCTGCAGGAGAAGCTCAGCTCTGTTGCTGGCAGTCCGTGGGGCATCAGTCATTCCAGAGAGCAATTTCTGGGCAGATTAGAAGTCAAAATTCTCTTTTCATTGATAATGCCATTTGATGCCAAGCAGAAGGGGTCTGCTCCAGCTCAGCCAGGGCTCCCTCAATGCAAACCAAGCCCCATTCTTGCAGCATGAGGAAAGTGCAGTGTCTGGGGTCTGGCTCTGGCAGGAGAGGTGGGGGCAGCAGGGAGATCCCTGGGCTGCTCAGGGAGATGCTGGGAGATTTGTGCCCGTGGATGTTGATGACACTGAGGATAACAGAGGTGAGGCAAGGCAGAGCAGACCCACTCATGTGTTCCTAAATCCCCCATAAAGGTTTGGGGTATGGGAATCATCAGCAGGCAGCAGGAACTGATAACAGCCCTGACTACTGCATGTGTCAGCTGGGACTCAAAATGCTGGAGCAATAAAAAATAGATAAAGGAACCATTCCAGGCTGCTGCAAACCCCCTAAATTGCACTCCTGACTTTTAACACCCATCTGCCTGGTGCTAAAAAATCAATTTCGTGCAGGTGGTGACGGGATGTGAGTTTGGAGGAGCCGCCACTCGTGGCTCAGCCCTGCCAGGACAGCACGGCCCAGGAGGGCAGGACAATGCCAGCTCTGGGGGCACAGCAGGGCTGCCAAGGGGGCAGGTCAGAGCTGCCAAACTGCTGGAGTCAGGCCAGCCCCACAGCTTGTTCCAGCTCCTTTGGAGGAGCAGGAGCAGGCTGATGAGCTCGCTGTTTGATGTGAGATTTAACCTCGGGTCAGCTGGAAGCTTTCCTGCACCTGGCTGAGGCTCTGCAGCATGAAAGATGCTCATCAGAAAGTATTTCACCTTGATGATATTCTCTTGTCTCTCTTCTGGCAACCAGCTAAGACACACCATTATGGTTATTTTGAGAGAGAAGTCAGTCTAACACAGGCTTTTCTCTCACTTGGTGTATCCCTCCCACGAGACTCTGCCTGCCTTGCAGGGACCAGGCTCAGGCTCTTCATGTATTAGTCATTACCCAGGAAGAAGCTATAAATCTAATGAACATGCCAATGTTTCTTCAAGGTACCAGTAGGTACTTTCAGAAAAATTAATTCTCCGTAAAAATCAGATCAAATAAATAACACTCGCCTGGAATGTCTGGCACAATTCATCATTCCAGGGCTCAGGACTGGGGAGGATCACTGGATCGTGTCTCTCACCTCGTTTAGAATGTGGCCCATCACACACAGTGTCTGTGAGGATGTGGCCCTTGTCTGGGGGACTGAAGCCAAGCTTTGGGGTTGGGCTGGGCTCCTCTCCCAGCCATGGAGAGCACTCCCCTTCTGTCTTGGTTTGGAAAGCCAGGAGTCTGCTAAGGAAGGCAGGAGCCTCCCCTGAAATGGAGAATGTAAACCCTCACCACCCCTCTGAATTGTTATAAATTTGAAATTAAGGGGCTCTCAGGCAAAAATATGGGAGCAGGAAATAACAGTTCTTGAATAGGGAAAAGAAAAAAAATATAAAATAAACAATGCAGTGAACTAAGCCAACAGTGCCAGAGTCAGAACCCAGCCTGACACCCTGTGGGTCAGGCTGGTGGCAGCAGAACCATTGGAATTGTGGCTCAGCCCTCCTGCAGTGCCAGGGCTGGTTCTGCTGGAGCAGGGATCTGTAGAGAAGGATGTATTCTTCCTCTGAAGATCCAGTGCAAGGAGAGGCAGCTGCTGTTCCTCTGGGGAATCCCGTGGAGAAGCCGTGCTGGTGTCTCAAAAACCTCTGGATTCTATCCAGGTAGGAATGCTTGGCTCCTCCCTCTGGGCTCCCATCTGCCAATGGGATGCTGTAGTTCTTATCAGCCATGCAGGGACATTCCATAGCTGTTATCAGCAGGTGTCCCCTCCTGAGGGAGGAGTGATTGTGGTCACTCAGAGAGAGAGATAAGGCAAACTGCCCACTTGACAAAGATAATCTGCTATGCAGATGGTAACTGAAAACATCTTGCATTGCAATCTTCAACACATTCCCTGGCAGAATTTTCATCTGCTCTAAGGACATCTCTCTCTTTTCTGCCTGATGTGAGCATTTCCTCCAATCCTCCTTCCATCTGCCCGCTTGTTTTGCAGGTGTTGCCCAGGAGCTGCTGGCCTCGCTGGCAAGTGAGTGTTAAATCCAGAGAACAGGTGGGAAAAGCCACTTGTAGTGGTCATTGCTCCAGAGTCTCACCTTTGGAGGAAGGGGAAAAGTCCTCAAAGCATTGGCCTTAATTAGTGTCTAGTCTCTGTGCAACTTGACATCTCCATTTAATTTTGTTTGCAATATACATGCAGGGGAGAATGATAATGTAATACTGTGATGATCGTTCCTGAGACAGTCACTTATTCAAAATATTACTCCTGTTTAATCAGTGCAGCCAAGTGATTTATTGCCTTGCATAACCAATCTTGCCTGGCTGTAATTAAAACAATGATGTTCCCCGAGTCCATCACATGCAGTAAATTGTAAAGAGCCATGTCAGGGCCATATTAATGCTGATGATTCACAGGGTGACAGTCAAGGCCCTCCCAGCTGGGCTCATCCTCCTCCCTCTGCTTAGGATGGCAGGTCAGGCAGGAGCTGGAACTCAGGGAATGTGGGGTCCTGGCAGGTGACAGGGACGAGCTGGATACTTTGGTTGTGTCCAGAGAAGGGACATTGTGGGGGTACCAGCTGTGGGTTTCTCTGTATCTACAGTAGTTCATGTTGGGACTCAGGTGTTTTATTATCGAAACCAGTCTCATTACTGTGAGTTCAGCAGCTTTTCATTAGAAGGCACCACAAAATGGCCAACAATCTCTTGGTACAAGGGCTTTGAAGACTGAACTATCCAATGAAGAGCTGACACCTGGATTATTTTCCCTTTTAACCCAATAACTGATCCCACAGAGCCCCCAATGGGGACTTTTCTGCCCAATTACAAAATGCCACCCAAACCCATGGAGAAGGAGGAAGAAGAAACCCCAGACAACACCCTGTGCCCTCCATCTTGCTTCCATCCACAACATACTGAAAATCCCAAACCCTCAATTTCTCACCAAGTGATAACACCTACACTGCTCTCTATGATCTATTTCACACTTTTGTGGATTCCAGTCTATCTTGAAGTCTGGAAACTTTCTCCATGACTGAGGGTCAAAGTCAGTGGGGCACCCCAGAGCAGACAGAGAAATATTCCCTGTGCCCTGGGTTCCCAAAGGCATTTAGGGCTTTTCTCAGGAGTGCTCTGGGGGAATAAGTCTGTTTTTATCAGGTGATGTCTGATACCTTCTCAATTTATGATCAGTGTGAGGAGAAGCTCAGGGATGCTTTGTCTGGACCAGAGGAGACCCCAAAGCTGGGGCATGAACTGAGAGCTCTGAGTGAGCTGCTCACTTCTTTACAGGCCTTGGCAGGAGTGAATGAATGTGCAGCCCTAGAGGCAGAAGGCAATGGTGGCACAAATGTTTGAGATGCCATGAGTAAATCTGGTGCTCCTGGCTGTGAGGAATTGGAAGGTCACACTCTGTCCCCCATTCTCCTTCCTGAGATCTCCCAGCAGCTCCCATCCCATCAGATCATCCTGACCACTGATAATTTCACTTTTATTACTACAGAGTTTGTGAAAATCAGTTTTTTTTTTCTCGAGTCAAATTCCAGCAACCAAAACTCAGATACTCTAAAAAAAAAATGTAGTGGAAGATGTCAGCTTGTCATTGAGAAAAGAACAACTGTCAAAACCCAAAGATTTTCTGCCAAAACCCACTGAAAAATGTTGGCTGAAAACTGAAGAGCATGAGAAGCCAGTCCAAGAGAGTCAGTTTGGGTGTTGTCAGCCTTTTTTTGACAAAAATTCCAAATATTTTGAAGAAAGGGGCAGCTTCCAGGAATTTCTGTTTTCAGCAGCTCCACATTCTGTAGGTTCTGACCCAGAATTCCCCAATGGGAGCCACAGTGGTGCCTGCTACAGCACTTACCCACAGAAACCATGGGGGAGAAGGTCATGATTTCAATGATGGTGGCTCCTTGCTGCCCCCAGACCCTCCCCAGGAAGGGAGAGGTCAGGTGGGGATTGGAGAAGAGAGAGTGCCTTCAGTCCTGCTTCTCTTGCTGGATTTTTATTGGTATGGCAATGCCCTGCCTGGGAAGGATGCTCAGAACTGTACTCATGCTCAGAGCTGCCCCCAGCATCAGCCACACCAGCCCCTCACTCCTGGGCAGGAGGGAGAGGTCTGGGGGAGGCAAAGGAGACAAAATTCCTGTGTCCAGTTGTGGCCCCTCAGTTTAGGAAGATGTTGAGATGCTTGAGTGCATCCAGAGTGGGCAATGAGGCTGGAGAGGGGCTGGGATCACAAACCCTGTGAGGAACCCCTGAGGGAGCTGGGGGTGCTTGTCCTGGACACTCAGGGGTGCCCTCAACGCTCTCTGCAGCTCCTGAAAGGTGTCTGTGCTTCTGGGCCCTCAGTTTGGGAAGGATTTTGGGACTCCTGAGCTCATCCAGAGGGGCTGGGAACACAAACCCTGTGAGTGAGGAGCCACTGAGGGAGCTGGGGGTGCTCAGCCTGGAGAAAAGGAGACTCAGGGCTGCCCTCATCGCTCTCACAGCTCCTGAAAGGTGCCTGTGCTCAGCTGGGGCTGGGCTCTGTCTCCAGGCACTGACAGAACCAGAGCACACAGCCTCGAGCTGCCCCAAGGGAAATACAGGTTGGATATTAAGAAAAAGTTTTTTATGGAAAGAGTGATAAAAATCTGGAATGGCTGCCCAGGGAGGTGGTGGGGTCCCCATCCCTGGGTGTGTTTAACAAAGCCTGGATGTGGCACTGGGTGCCAGGGTTTGAGTTGAAGTTGGATTTGATGGTCTTGAAGGTCTCTTCCCACCCAGTGATTCTGTGAAATTCCTGCTGAGGAAATGGAAAGCAGAGAGCAGCAGCCTGCAGTGAAACCATCAGCCCCAGGCAGTCAGCTCAGAGAGGGCTGGGGAGAGGCAGGGAAAGGACAGGAGGTGCTGCAGGGCAGAGAAAACCATCTGGATGACTCTTGACTCTCACCCGAGGCTCTTGTCCGTGTGCTGGAGAGCTGTGAGGCTGTTTAAATCCACAAAAGGATTCACCTGGCAGCTCTCACCTGCCTCGGCTGCTCAGGCTGGGCTGGCAGGGCTGTAGCAGCCAGGGTGGGGTCTCCACTTCCAGCACAGACAGCCCCATGAGGGCTGGGGGTGTCACACTGTCCCCAGGAGGGCTGGGGGTGTCACATGTCCCCAGGAGGGCTGTGAGTGTCACACTGTCCCCACGGATGGAGTGGGGGTGTCACACAGCCCAAACGGTGCTGCAGCTCCTGGCAGGAGCTGTCACCTCCTGCAGATGTCCCCGGGGCTGCCTCAGTGCCTTTCCAAACCAGCTCTGGGTCTGCTGGTGGGTAAAACCAGCACTGGGAGATAAATTAAATAATGGGGAGGATTCCACTGATTGGTGAATGGAAAAAGGTATTTGCTTTTACAAATAAACTGTAGGTTGGCTGATAAATGAAACTGGACATTGAAAGGTGAAAGAAACAATGAGGAAGAAAAATCCCTAAATTTCACAAGAATTAAAAATTAAAAGGGAGGGTTGTGCATTAGAGGGGAATCTTTGGGATCAGGCGCATCAGGGAGTCTGAACCTCTCAAGTACCTCAGCCAATGGGGAAAGAGAGAAGGGAAATGCAGCTGGGAAATTGGGATAAAAAGGAGGCTGCATCCTCCAAAAACTGGAGAGACCTCAGGGGAATGCCCCATGGCCTCTCTCTTTATTGGAATAAAGTTCCAGGACTCCTCTGTCTCCTTTTTGGACACAAACCTCTGCTGTTTGTGGATTAATTTTCCTGACAGATGTGAGCAAGGGAAAGGGGGGCTCTGTGCAGCCCCCTCCCCAGTCCTCGGGCAGAGCCTGCGGACGGAGCTTTCTCCTCCTCCCGTGACAAGATGCGATTGCCACCTACAGTTCTGCTGGCACAGGCAGCACAGACAGCGCCACACGCTCCTGCTCCAGTGCTGCACCCCGGGCACTGCCTCAGCTCCTCCCAAAAAACCCCCTTCTCCCAGGCATGGGAATTTTCCCTCTCCCAGGCATGGGAATTTTCCTTCTCTCTGGAATGGGAATTTTCCCTCTCCCAGGCATGGGAATTTTCCCTCTCCCAGACATAGGAATTTTCCTTCTCTCGGGAATGGGAATTCTCCTTCTCTCAGGAATGGGAATTTTCCCTCTCCCAGACAAGGGAATTTTCCTTCTCCTGGGCATGGGAATTTTCCTTCTCTCGGGAATGGGAATTCTCCTTCTCCAAGGCATGGGAATTCTCCTTCCCCAGGGCACAGGAATTTTCCTTCTCCCGGGCATGGGAATTCTCCTCCTGGATGCACTGGGCATTTTCCTCCCGGCGCAATCCCCCGCTCCTGGCTCCATCCACGGTGCCTGTGCTCCTCCTCCAGCCTGACAGCACAGCCCCATCCCCATCTGTGATTACAAATTAGCAGCCTAATCCTAAATATCTCTTTTGCCTGGAGATGCTTGTCTGAATCTGATTTTTAATCTGTCTTTACCAGCTGCTCCTGCTGCCGCCCTTTGCAATTTATTTTGCATGTGACTTACACTGGGTAAAAAAAAAATTTAAAAAAAAATCTGCCTAATTTTCTCCGATGTCAGACATCCTTTTAGCTGGAGATGCTGCTTTATATGTTCCACAGCACATGGGGAGCTCTGCCAGCTCTCTCTCTCTGCTGTTCCTTGGGGTTTATTGACTACAGAGAGGTCCTGCTCTAATCTTCTCCTCTCACACCCTGTTTCTTTCCCTAAGAACCACTAAGCTCCTTGAGTCTCCCGTATCATCTCTGTGATGGGCAGAGCTCCTCGCTGCTCATCCCCTGCTCAATCCCATTGAAGTGCAGGGCAGCGCTCCGCATCCCAATCAGCACGGATTTTTTTATTTTTTTTCCCCTTGAATAGCCTGGTTTATGCACACTCTGAGGGAGACAACCAGCCTCCTAAAGACTAAAATCCTTCCAAAAGGGATTTTAAGTATTTCAGATAAATCTTACTAATGGTAAATGTAGCTATTCACTCCCAGCTCTTCATACGAGGGATTTGACCCTTTTTTATGTTAATGCCGCTGCTGCTCAGGGTCCTGCTGCCTCTCCCTTTTCCTGCTGTCTGCCACCAACCATCCCTCCCCGAGCTGGGGGTCCCCAAGCCCCCAGCCCTGTTTTATACTGGGGAGGGGCAGCCCCTTCTCCTTCTCCTCCAGGAGCTCCGGGTGTGGTGAGTGCCAGGGGGGATGGCCAGCCCAGGAGCAGGGGCAGGGGCTTTGTGCCACCCACCAGTGTTGTCATTTTTATGCTCATTTTTATGTTGTCATTTTTGTCTTTGTATCCCCTTACTTTCCCCAAATGGTTAACCCCAGATTGTGTCCCCTCCCAGGGATCAATGCCAGCTCTTGGGGACAGCAGGGAGGGAGCACGTCACTGTGATATTTTCTGAAAAATCCCTTCACCAGGATTTCTTCTCTTGGCAAGATGAGACGCTTCAACTTCTCCCTGTTTTGCTGCTTTGGAATGTGATTTGGAGAATTGTTTATCCAGCATGTGAATTGTTTTTAATTAATGGCCAATCACAGCCAGCTGTGTCAGACTCTCTGAGTCTGTCACGGGTTTTTATTATTCATTCTTGTTGAGCCTTCTGATGTAGCCTTTCTCTTTCTTAAGTAAAGTTTTAGTATAGCATTTCTTATAATATAATTCATATCATATCATATCATATCATAATAAATCAGCCTTCTGAGAACTTGGAGTCAAATTCTCATCTCTCACCTCGCCCTGGGGACCCTCACAACACCACAACAGGAGCACCCCCTTTGGGAATGGTTTCCTTAGATGGTGTTTCTCTCCCTGGGCTGTGCTGGCACCCCAGGGGCTGTGCCCAGAGTGTGCAGACACTGACAGGGCTGAGAGAGAGCAAATCACTGTGTGCACACGTGTCTGCTCAGAGCTGCTGTGCAGTGATACCCTGCCACATGAAATGAACAACAAATTACACCAGGGTCTCACTAAAGGAAGGGAAGAAGGGATGTAAGAAGGCTTCTGGAACTGTTCTGGAGGAATTTCTTGGCGTTGCTCCCTCCTGCCTGTCTGGGGCTTGTCAGCAGCTGACAAGGAGCAGTAAATGGATTGGGCAGCGCTGTCAGGAGCGCTGGGCTCCTTCTCCCGCTGTCACTCAGCTCTGCCAGCCCCATGGAAGCTGCAAAGCGACAATCTCCGAGCTGCTCCCTTCCCTTCCCTTCCCTTCCCTTCCCTTCCCTTCCCTTCCCTTCCCTTCCCTTCCCTTCCCTTCCCTTCCCTTCCCTTCCCTTCCCTTCCCTTCCCTTCCCTTCCCTTCCCTTCCCTTCCCTTCCCTTCCCTTCCCTCGAGCCCAGGGCAGCACCTGGACAGAACTCTCCCCTCTGCCTTGCTCTCTCTGGAGGTAGCTGTGGCACTGAGAGCTCTTGCCCCAGAGATTCTCCCCCAGCAAAGCCCAGGGACTCTGCAAGGCTCAGGGTTCCTCAGAGGAACTCAAGCACTGAGGTTTCTGAGGAAATTCTGCCTCTCACATGTTGGAAGTGCATTCTGTGCAAACACTGCCCTGGGAGCAGCGCCGGAGCCCAAATCCCAGAATGACAGAATCACTGAATCATGAGTTTGGAAGAGACCTCTAAGATCATCGAGTCCAACCTATGCCCTAACACCTCACCCAGACTATAGCACCAAGTGCCATGTCCAGGCTTTTTTTAAACACATCCAGAGGTGGTGATTCTACCACCTCCCTGGGAAGAGCATCCCAGTACTTTATTATTCTTTCTGTGAAAAACTTTTTCCTAATATCCAACCTATACCTTCCCTGCTGTAGCTGGACACTGTGTCCTCTGGTTCTACCAGAGACCAACCCCACCTGTCTGCAACCTCCCTTCAGGAAGTTGTAGAGAGCAATGAGGTCACCTCTGAGCCTCCTCTTCTCCAGGCTAAACAACCCAAATTCCTTCAAACGTTCCTCATGGGGCTTGTGTTCCAAAGGAGCACAACGAGCCCGAGTGAAGCAGCCAGAGGAGGCTCAGCAGCCACAGAAGAGAGGCTCAGCAGCCACAGGAGGTTCAGCAGCCGCAGGTGTTTGCAGCTGAGTCCCTCAGAGCCAGGGGAGCCCTGGCAATGCCAGCCCCAGCCATCTCCTGGGCTGCAGCAGCCCGTGCTGCAGCAGGGTTGCCTTCCCTGATTGCTAATTTAGATTTTCCTGCCATCCCACACAGTGGAATCAGGGGAAATAAAATTACAGACTTATTCACTCTTTTTGTACAGCTGATGCACTGATTACCTGTCAATCACAGAATTGCATTAACATCTGACAGTGTGTGCATAACAATTACCCCCATCAAATTAAGGAAACCTTTCACACTCAGAGACACAGAGAGGGAGGAAATTCAATCAGCGTAATTAGTTCAATCAGAAAAGATCTTCTTTTCATCAAGAAGGGGAAAAACGTACAGTGGGAGCAGGGTGGGAACCAGGTACAGCTCCAGAGGGAGAGGGTGGCTCAGCCAGTGCACAGTGCCTGGCCCAGCACGGTGGGGTTGGATCCCCAGCCAGGGGTGATGAGGCTTTGTCAGCCTCTGTGCTGTTGGGGAAGATGAAACAGGAAAGCCTTATGAATATGATTGCCTGGCAAAAGATTTTGAGAATATGGAAACTATAAGTGAGATTGAAATGAAAGCAAGCTTTGAGATCCCTCAGTTCCTGAACAACTGGAAAACAATGGCATGGCCAGCTGAAGGTGATCCCCTTTTGATCAAACAATCCCCTCTGCTTGCAGACAGGCCCAAGGGGCAGAGCAGACCCTGCCAGCTTGGCAGAAGGGGCCAAAGAGGAGTTTGTAGGGTTTAAAATGTAACCCTGTGTGGTAATGGAATGATTCTTATAGGCTGTATGGAAATGCTGTAGGATTTGTATCTTGGACTAGATTGGTTAGTGAGAATCAGAATATTCAGCACAGAAGAAGATTTATTGTATTGTAAGGGGAGCCTCACTCTCTCATGATCTTTTACTCTCTCTGTCTCTCTCTCATCCTTTTACCTCTCTCTTTACTTCTCTTGGGCCTGCTCTGAGCTGTGGCTGGCAGCTCCCAGCAGGGCCCTGCACCCAGGCCCTTTGCAATAAACCCCAAGTTCCCAGCCCTGGCTTCAGAGATTTCTGCTCTCTGTCCATCCTGACCATCCTTCCTCCCCAACACTCCTACACCAGGCTTCTTCCCCACCCCAGTTCAGGAGCTCCTGCACCTGGGCTCTCTGCTCTTTTACTCCATTCTAGGTGCATTGTGTAGCATTGAAGGTGACATTTAAGGCACTTGGGGGTGGGGCAGGATGTTCTGTCACTGGGGACAATTTTGAGACAGAGAGGAGCTATGGAGTGAGATAGAAGGGTCTCATGAGGGATGTGAGGCTGGCAGAGAGCAGGATCCTCACTCTGAGCAGTTGGACTGAAAGATTGTCAGCCAGGGACAGTGAGGGGTGAACAGGCTGCTGGAGAGGGATCCCTGATTCCTCACAGGGGCCAGAACATCTTTGGGACTGCTGACACAGAGCTGCAGCCAAGCAGCCCCTCTCAGTGCGTGTTGCTGTAGTTCTGATGTGCTCATTATTAGTTTTCATACCCCAGCTCTGCACTGAGATCAGGCCCAGCTTTGCAGGACTGTGCTGGAGGGGAAGGATCCCATCCCTGTCCTTCCTACACCTGCAGCTCCCATGGAGAGCAGGGAGGGAGGAGGCAGAGGCCTGTTAGGCCCGGCCTGTGCCCTTGCCTCTCCTCTCTGAGTGCAGATGTACAAAGTCACGTTCATTTTCTTTCCCCAAAATATGGTCTATAAATGAATAAGCAAGTAAATAAACCCATCCTCTCTCAGCAGCCTTGCTGCCATCTGCTTACCATTACCACCTGGCACCCACCCAGCAGTTTGTATCTCCCTTTTGCTCCAGAGGATCCAAAGCGTTCTGCAAACCCGGGGCAGTGCTTGGCTCTCGCTTGCACCTGTGCACGTGCAGAACAGCTCAGCGCTGGCTTTGTCCTTTGAGAAGTTAATTTTGAGGTGGTTTAATGCCCACTGATATGAGCCAGCCACACAGCAGCTGCCACCTTGGTGGCCTGGGGTAGGCATTTAGTGCTGGGCTGCTGAGGGAGCTGCTGTTGCCCTGGTTTTTTAAGATTTTCTAAGCCTTCTGATGTTGACATTATTGTAACAAACATTCTCGCACACTTTGTGTAAATAACTCATTGTTTTGCATTCTTTTATGGAGGAGGAGAAATTTAATGGGCTGTTGGTTTGTCCAGCGTCATTGGAGAGGTGGCACTGCCACCCTCCAATCCACTGTCACTTTTGGAAATCTATAAATGTTGGAGTCAGAAATTAAAAATTCTGTTTTCACCTTGGAAGAGCTGCGTGTGTATGTTGTGTTATTTCGTGTCCTATGGTGACAACCTGCCATCCCATCCAGGTGCCCTGGTGGCTCACAGGGCACCTGTGCTGCTGTCACTGTGATATTTTCTGAAAAATCCCTTCACCAGGATTGCTTCTCCTGGCAAGATGAGAAGCCTCAGCTTCTCCATGTTTTGCTGCTCTGAAATGTGGTCTGGAGATTGTTTATCCAGCATGTGAATTGTTTTTAATTAATGACCAATCACAGCCAGCTGTGTCAGACTCTCTGAGTCAGTCACGAGTTTTCATTGTTGAAGCTTTCTGTATCCTTCTCATTCTTTAGTATAGTTTTAGTATAGCATAATATAATATAATTATAATATACTATAATACAATATTATATTATATTATATTCATATATAATTAAAATAACATAATATATCAGCCTTCAGAGAACATGGAGTCAGATTCTCATCTCTCACCTCACAAACACCACATGCTGCAGGATTCACCTTCCAAAAATCCCACCTGCTGGGCACAGGGGATGGAGTGCCTGTGCTCTCCAGTTCCTCAGGCCCCAGCTCTGCACAAGAATTTAACTCCACGTCCAGAGTCAGGCAAGGAGGAGCAGAGCAAAGAATTAGAAACAAATTGTGAACAGATGTTGGGCAGAATAATAAGGAGTGTGTGGGAGGCCCAGCAGGATCTATGGATGAAGCAAAAGCAGCAGCAGCTGCTGTCCTGGAGGGAGCAGTGTGGGGAGCAGGAACCAGCCTGGAGAGAGAAACTTGTGCTGTGCAGCTTCTGCTCCCCAGGGCTGCCCCTGCAGCAGCTCCTGCTCTGCTCTGGTTGCACAGTGTGAAAAATGCCAATCAGTTGTTTTTAAAATGTTAAAAGTTTAATAGTAATACAATGGTTATGAAAATAACAATATAATTTTGGCCATGGAGAGAGCCAGGGAGACTGACTTGGTGATCAGAATCCCATTTTATTGTGGGATACAAGCACTTATATCCTATTTCAGGGAGACTAGTAATGTATACTACAATGATTAGGTTAAAATCACATACACAAACTTATGCATGTAACAGCATCTCTTGCTTACAGAGTTTAATGGGATTTTCTTTTTCTGGTAAACCCATTTGATTTAATCTTCTGGCTGTCTAGGTCTAATTTTCAAAGTTCCATTTGCTTTTGCCAAGGCATCCTGCTATCAAATCTCTTATGTTAACCAGGTCCATCATCTGTTTTGTGTCCCCCAACATTCCAACAATATAATTAGAGTAATAAAAATTTGGACAATTAGGATTTAGGACAATATGAGACAATAAAAACAAAAAGTCATGGACAGACTGGGTTCCTTTTCTGGGCAAAATAAGCCCAAAAAAGGACCCATATTAACAGAGGATTAACCCTTAAAAGCAACAGCCTGTTGCATATTCATACACTTCATACATGATGCATAAATTCCATTCAAACACAGGATTCTGTCTGGTCAGTGTCGACTTCTTCCTCTGAATCCTGACCATGTCTTCAGGGCAAAAAATTCCTTGCATGGTGATAAAATCAGTTATTTGGTTCTCTTGCTTGGCTTGTGTCCCTGATCCTAGTTGGAGTGAAAACTTCATTGCATGAACAGCTTGGGTGAGTCCTGCTTGTTTCTGAGTAAAAACTTAAAGGCCTCTTGCAGAGCAGAACGTAGGGACCCCTTGGACATGGGGTGGGAAGAGAAGAAATCCTTGACAAATACCCCAAAGGGGAGTTTCTCTATTCACTCACAAGAGTAAAGTTCAAAATGTATTTTTTGTCATTAGCACGTTCTAAAATAGCCTGTAATGAGTGAGTCAGAGGAAATGCTGGGGAGAGAGCGAGGCCTGTCATTCAGCACATGAAAGGCTGGAAAAACTCTTTGTCTGTTTTACAGATTAAAGTATAAAGATTGGAGATTACTCCAGGCTGCAGATAATGGTGGAGCAGCTACAACCTTGGAGCAGTGGGAGGATGTGCTCTGGTCTGCTTCTCTTGTGCTGCTTCCCTTGTGCCAGAGCCCTGACCCTGTCTGTCTGTCCTGGCTGCCATCCCTGCTCTGAAAATACAATATTATTTTTCAAGGAAACACTTATTTTAAGTGCTTATATTGCTATTTAAGAGTGGGGTTTTTTTAAGGGCTCTTTAAGCAAAATGGAGCCTTATCTGTGACTCACCCCAGCTTGCCAGTCAGGCACAGAGGGGTGTGTGTACAAATGTGTGCACACCCAGCCATGGCTGTGGCTGGTGGGACTGGAAATCAGTCAGTGCTGGGATGTAGAGACTGCTCATCACATGTGTTTGGTCACCAGGTTGGTTAATTGCTGCACTAATGACACCCTGTGTCAGAGAAAGGCAGGAGAAAATGTTAAAAATCTTAACAAATTAAAATGGCATTAAATGCAAACTCAGTCTGGACATCACAGGATGGTTTTTGAAACCAGCAGCTGAATTAGAGATTAGGAGACACAAAAAGGAACCTTGTTTCCGGTTCTGTTCTCCATTTGAGCAGGTCTGAAAGCTCATTCATTTTGTGTCAGAAAGAAACTTCCCCAGCAGTAAGTGCCTGACACTGTTCAGTGGTCAGGGTGGGAGCCACTTTTCCCTTTCCAGCAGAAAATGGGGCTTCATTTTCAGTGCTGTGGGCCAGGGTGGGAAGGGAGCAGGGACAGGACATGGCCAGGGCCCTTCCCTGGGGCAGTGGGGCATGGGGGCTGTCCCCAGGGTGGGGGAAAGGGCTGAGGTGACAGCATGGGTGACAGCAAAGGCTGGGGCTGTTTTAGGGGCTGGCTGTGTGAGGAGGGAGCTCCTCTGCCCCCTCTCCACCCCTAAAGCTGGGGCTGCTCAGCCTGGAGAAGACTCAGGGGTGCCCCCATCGCTCTCTGCAGCTCCTGAAAGGTGCCTGTGCTCAGCTGGGGCTGGGCTCTTTCTCCAAGAACTGACAGAACCAGAGCACACAGCCTCGAGCTGCACCAAGGGAAATACAGGTTGGAGAGCAGGGAAAAGGATTTTCACAGAAAGGTGATAAAGTTCTGGAATGTTCTGCCCAGGGAGGTGGTGGAGTCCCCATCCCTGGGTGTGTTTAACAAAGCCTGGATGTGGCACTGGGTGCCAGGGTTGAGTTGAGGTGCTGGGGCTGGGTTGGACTCTATGGTCTTGAAGGTCTCTTCCAACCTTGTGATTCTGTGAATTCTGGGAATTTTGTGATTCTGTCAAGTGTTCAAAGGTGAACACATATCGCTATAGGACACGATAAAACACAAGCTCACACCGCTGTTCTCAAGGTGAAGGAAAAGGGAAGTTTATTTTCTGACTCTAACATTTATAGTTTTCCAAGAGTAACAGTGGATTGGAGGGTGACAGTGCCACCTCTCCAATGGCACTGGTCAAACCAACAGCACATCAACTTTCTCTTCTTCCATAAAGGAATGCAAAACAATGAGTTATTTACAGAAAGTGTGTGAGAAAGTTCACTACAAGAATGTCAACATCAGAAAGCTTAGAAAACCCTAAAAAAGCAGGGTGACAAACAGATGTGGCACTTGGTTTAGTGACACTGGGCTGTTTGTTGAAGGTTGGACTTGATCCTGGAGGTCTCTTCCAACCTGGTCATTCTGCCACCCCTCCCACCTCCCTCCCTGCTCTCCAGGTTATCTGCAGGTGGAGATCAGGTCCTTCACCTCCAGCACAGTCCTGCAAAGCTGGCCTTGATCTGGGATGTGAAAACTGTGTAATTTTGTGAGGAAAGGGTCAATTTGTGCATTCTCATCAAGAGGAGCAGGACCAGGAGTGGAATCAGGACCTGGGACTGTGATCCTGGTGCTGCCCAGAGTGCAGGCAAAGCCTATCAGAGCCCAGGTAATTTGATTAGAAGTGACTTGGCCTACATCAGAGCCTGAAAAATCCAACAGATTTGCTGCTGATAAAATTAAAATTAGAAACTGAATTGATTAGCCTGTGCCAGCAAAGGAACCAAAATGTCAGAGGCACCAGCTGCACATTTGCATTTGGTACTTAGCAAAGTTCTCACCAAAGCGAGTGAGAGATGTTTGACATTTCCATGATTTCTGCAATTCTAATGTATGTTTTATTGATATTGACTTCAAAATGCAAGGGAATAATGAAGTGAGGAATGAGAGGAGGCAGTTTGGTCATTCCAGCTCGGTGTCTCACCCAGAGTGTGGTGTGTGGCTCCTGCTCTGTCATTTTGGGGAGAAATTGGTGTTGGACTGGGTGTGTGTCATTTTTATGCTTATCATGCTGGGAAAAAAGAAAACTTGGGCAATGTAAATCCTGGTGAAGTTTTAATTGGGAACAGTTATTTTGAAACATTTTCTTCTCTGATGTATTTTTCCTTGGGGACTTATTACTGTGGGAAAATCCTATCACGCTTACGCAAAGTTTTCTGCCAGAGCCTATTGGGATATTTTAATTTCAGTTTCACAATGAGATATTCAGGAATATTGTGAATAAATTGGAATGATTTTACAATGGGAAATTACGAACATTTTCACCAAAGGGGGAAATTTTTGGTTGTTTTTTTTTTTTTTAAATAAAAAGCTCTAAAAGTTAGTTTTCCACTCCTCAAATCCAGGGGCATTTCCATGGGGCTGTGTGAAGCTGAGCTCATGATTGCTGGTATTCACCAGCTGCCCATTGCTGCCAGTGCCTTCCCCCTCCCCATCCCAGCTCTCTCCCATCCCTCACCATGCTTGGCTTCCCTTCTGTCCCTACAGACTAAAATTATAAATATGAAAAGCTTTGTTCTCTTAGAGTGAAGGTGAAGGAAAGCCTATAAATTTTACAGCCTGTGTCTGAGAGTCCAAAGGACAGCTGCAAATTCCCTTTTAAAGAAAAATCCCTCCTGCTTTATAAATATTAATTGCAAGTCAGTGGTAAAGGAGAGAGAAGAGCAGCCTTTGGCTCTGATCTGTGATTGTTTGACTAATACAAGCAACAGTTTGAACACGCCAGTTATTATTTGATGTGACACTAAATTAGAAGTTTCACACTTCATATTAAAGCTTGGCTTCTCGAGAGCAGGAGGAATGTGATTCTGAGGTCAGGATGATGCTCAGCACATCTGGAGATTAAATCACTGCCACATGGGTCAGGAAGTGCCACCTGGGTGAGGTCCCCAGGCTGTCCCCAGGGATGGCATGGGAAGAGTGAGGCTGTGCTGGTGCCTTTTTGTGACTACCTAAAAACAGAGGCCAGACAAAATTGAGGCAATAAAAAGCAGTTCTGTTTATTGAAGGGCCTTCAGGTACATTTAGGGCAGACAAAGCCCCCCAGGGGCTACACCCAAAATGGACAATGGGTCACAGCTTTTCACACTTTTATAAGTTTGGGCCATTTGCATATTGGGGTTCATCTTCCAATTACAGCTTCAGCTAATGAAGTCATTGACCCCAAGTTTGCTGCCCCCACTCACTTTTGTTTCCATCTCTGGGGCCTGAGGCAGTGAGGTGTCCCTGACTGCCAGGCCTGGAGAGGAATTGCTGTGTCTGCCCCAAATGGGAAAGCAGCAGCTCCCACTGTGTGTGGAGTTTGGAGTTCTACACTAAAGAACTGCAGGATTACAAATAGATGAAAAAATATAAAAGCTGAAATCCTGGGGCATCAGTGCCAGAGCACACTCCAGGAACAGAACTGCCTCTAAATCTTATAACTAGGCACTGGAAACGTGGGAAAATGGAATTTTTCTTCCTCCCAACAACCTTTCCTCAGGGTCTGGGGGTCGGTGCAGTGAAGCCTCAGGAGAGGGTGGGTGAGGCACAGCCCAGGGAAGGAGCAGGATGTTGGTCCTGCTTTCTCCTGAGAATCCTGGGGCTGGCAAAGAGCTCCTGCAGCAGCACAGCCAAAAATCAGGTCAGGTGTTTGCTCAAGCACCCGGGCAGCAGCTGATGGGGAGAAAGGTGTGGCTCAGAGGAGCAGGGAGTGGCCACAGAATCCGTGGTCATTTGGGTGATCCATGCAGAGCTGGAATTCATCCTCTGGTACATTAACTGGGCATTACTTGTACCCTCCTGCACCACAGGCTTTGGGGAGCATGGGGCATTGTTTTCTTTTTTATGGCAATCATTAATTCAGCTGTTGTTTGTGAGGCAGGTTCAGATGATGGGTGAGCTGACAGCTTCCTGCAGTCACACCATCACCACAAACAGCACCAGTCCCAAAACCTGCCTGGGGCTGAACAGAGTCCTGTGGATCCCTTGGGAACAGGCATACAAGGAATAAGCTAAGGATAAGCAGAAAAACCTCCCCTGGATTTCAGGACCTGCTCACATCCCCCCACAATTCAAAGCCCAAGGCAGAGCGACCCTGAGTGACTCTGACCATTTGAAGTCTGTGCTGTAATGCTGCTAAAATTACCAAACCCTCACAGTTCTTAGGAAATAGCCATTATCAGAAGCTACTTTTATTGCCATGGAAACGGAAAGATAACAGAGCAAAGTCCGGCCACATCTCTCAGCTGAAGGTGGATGTGTGTGATGGTTATGGATGAGCTGCTGGCCTGGGGGGGACTGGGGGCACTGCCAGGACAGGGATGTGCAGGGTTCATGTGCACTTGGGTATGTGCAGGGACTCTGCCAGCCCCACATTTCTCTGCACAGAGAAAAGCAAGGCACAATTCTTCTCAAGAATATTTCCGGGTTTCACATTCTCAGAACCTCTGAGAGAAAGAAAACACAGTTCTTATCATTTGCTGTGCCTGTGCTTGTGCAAAAGTAGAATGCAATATGGAGATTGTTTACCCAAAGTGATGGTGTTTTGTTTCTTTGTGCTATCAGGTCCAAGAGTGTGTGTGTGTGTGTGTGTCAGGACTTTTGGGTGACAGTCACGAGATTCAGGGCAGTGTGAGCAGTTGTGTGCAGGGTTGAGTGCTTGGCAGGTTCAGTTTTAGATGTATAGAATAATATAGTATAATAAATAATTATACTTAATTATACTATAAATACATTATATACTATAAATATAAAATATAAATATATAATATATAAAAATGTGATACATAAAATATAATATATATTATATTATATGTAACTATATCTTATATAACTATAACATATATAATATCCAAAAAATATATAATAATACAAATAATATAAATTAAAATATTATAAATATATATTGTATAAATTTTATATAATATATAATATATAATATATAATATATAATATATAATATATAATATATAATATATAATATATAATATATAATATATAATATATAATATGTTATATGTTATATGTTATATGTTATATGTTATATCTAGAAACCATATTATAAATAATATTATAATATAAATAATATAAAAATATATAATGTAAATATATTATTACTATAAATATAAAAATTATACTATAAATAATAATTAATTAGCCTTCTGATATCAATGGAGTCCTCCTCATCATTCCTCCTTTGTCAGGGCCCTCACAATGCAGCTGTAGATGTGGAGGGGTCCATGTGCACGTGTGTCTGTGTGGATATGTGTGACTGCACAGATAAAAATGTACCTGGGAACTTAAGAAGAAATCCAGCTTTGTGTCAAACCTCCAGAATTCTCTGTTTGTGGCCAAACTGAATTTTGTTTTTCTGGACTTGCAGAAGGTGCAAGATTGATTCAGGCAAAACCCAGAGCAGGAAGGTCACCTTGTTAACCCATTCTCCATCTGCACCCCAGATTCCTCCTTGTCCCTCAGATTTGGGCTGAAAAACTCCAAGGCAGGGCTGTAGAGCATGGAAGGATGTGGGGCTGGTGCCACAGCTGCGCCTCCAGGGCTCTGGGCAGGAACATTTCCAGCTGACAGAGCCCGCAGGGCCCCTCTGCTCTGCAAAAGGAACAGGTGATGAAATTTTAATCAGAGCTCTCCCAAAGTGCCCAGGGCTGTGAATGAGGCCCTCAGAGCGCTGCTTCACCCCCATCTTCCTCCTCCTCTCAGCTCAGGCACCATCACCTGTGTTGGGATTCAGGACATCCCTCTGGCTGTCCTGGACTGCCAGGACCCCTGCCAGGGGGCTCAGGGATCCTGGCACAGAGCCCAGGACACACCTGTGGGTTTGATTATGACCCATGGAAAAAATTACCAACCTTATATGAGGATCTGCAAGCCACAAGAGTATAAGTAGAATGATAGTGAATTTATCACAGGGTGAAAAATAGATTTGGGGGTTTTTGGAATGGGGGTTCAGGGGGCAAGATGGAGGAATCTGGGTGTGCCCAGCCTTTCTCCTTCTTCTTCTTCTTGGCCTCCATCTTCTGCTGTGATGGTGGCACTTTTGGATTGGTTTAGAGTAGAAGCTCACTGTCTAACATAGGTGATAGGTATTGGGAAGTTGTTATAAATATTGTACAGGTAGTTTTAGTATAAAAAGATAACAACACTGCCCCGAGGGTGGCCAGAGTGCCTCTGTCTGTCCTGCTGAACAGACCTTGGCTGGACAGGAGAAAAAATTTTATAGATAAGAAACAATAAACAACCTTGAGAACAAGAACTGAAGAGCTCTGACTCCTTCTTTGAGCACCAGGCTGTGAAAAGAGACTTTCTAACACATCTTGGGGTCACTCTGAGCAGCTGGAGAGGCCCCGAGACATCTGCAGAGCCACCTCAGTGTTTTGTGCCCAGACTTCCCCCAGCACTTCAAGCCACCCAATTTATGTTCCTTTGAAGCACGAGACCTGCTCAATCTCTAATTTATATTTTTAATTAGGACACCAAAGTGTGCGAGAGCTCAGGGGAACCATGTCCCTTTTAAAAACAAAGTTATTGCTTTAATAAACATGGGAGGAAAGCAGTAATGGACATGGGAGCTTCCCCTGGTTAAAAATTTAGTAATCCAGCCCTGCTCTTAATGAGACTGAGGATGAGTCCCAGGGAACAGGAACCTTTTTCTTGGCAGTGTGATAAGGATGGATGATGTGGGGAGTGTGAATGGCACGGCAGAGTCCCTCTGGCAGGGGGCTTTGGGGCTTTGGAGCTTCCTCACCTGCCAGCCTTGTTTGGGTCTCTCCATAAGGGAATTCCTGACCTGGCACCCAGCTCTGAGGAGTTGCTGTGATCTGGATAATGGCTCTGAACTCCTGTTAAACCCCATTTTGTGCTGTGCCTTTCATTATTCCTGTCATCTTCTCCATTCCCCTGCTCCCTTTGAAGCTTTGCAGTGGCCCTGGCTGGCACTGAGCTGTGGGGTCATCATTTCTGAGGAGCCCATCTGCACAAGGACAGCAGCTCTGTCCTGGATAAAAGGGGACAAAAAAACACCCCAAGGAGGGTCAGGGCAGTGGTGGGAGCTGGGGGGACCCCACAGTGACAGTGACAGTGACAGTGCCAGCACAGGGGACACTCACAGCCTGTGACACTCAGTGCAGCCCTGGTGACTGAGCTGTGGGAAGGCTGGTGTGTGGCTGGTGTGTTTTCAAGTGGCTTCAAAACAGCAGTAACACCTTTTTGGAAACAGAATCAGTGACACCAGAGGTCCTCCCATCTCTCTGTGTGCTTGGGTGTCTTGGTTTGGAAAGCCAGGTGTCTGCTAAGGAAGGCAGGAACCTCCTCTGAAATGGAGAATGTAAACCCTCCCCACCCCTCTGAATTGCTGTAAATTTGAAATTAAGGGGCTCTCAGGCAAAAATATGGGAGCAGGAAATAACAGTTCTTTAATAGGGAAAAAAATAAAAAGATAAAATAAAGAATGCAGTGAACTAAAGCAACAGTGGCAGAGTCAGAACCCAGCCTGACACCCTGTGGGTCAGGCTGGTGGCAGCAGAACCATTGGAATTGTGGCTCAGCCCTCCTGCAGTGCCAGGGCTGGTTCTGCTGGAGCAGGGATCCTGGAGAAAGGTGCAGTCTCTGCCTCTGCAGATCCAGGGCAAGAGGCAGCTGCTGTTCCTCTGGGCAATGCAGTGCAGAAGCCGTGCTGGTGTTCCAGAATCTCCAGATTCTATCCGGGTAGGAATGCTTGGCTCCTCCCTCTGGGCTCCCATCTGCCAATGGGATGCTGTAGTTCTTATCAGCCATGCAGGGACATTCCAGAGCTCGTATCAGCAATGTCCCCTCCCCAGGGAGGAGTGATTGTGGTCACTCAGAGAGAGATAAGGCAAACTTCCCACTTGACAAAGGCAATCTGCCATACAGATGGTAATGGAACACATCCTGCATTGCAATCTCCAGCACTGGGGTAACTGATTCAGCCATTGGGAGCAGCCCAGTGTCAGGCAATAGGAGTGTGGCTGCCCCTTTATTCTGCTTTTCAGCTTCTCCTTCCTCTGTTGCCTAGTTAAAGGCATAATTCCCTGTCATATCTTGCTTGGCAGCATGTCAGGAACCTGTGCCAGGGAAAGCAAGAAGTGAGACTAAAGGATTTCCTTTAGACATTCACTCAATGTAAAATTTTCTCAGTGTTCATCAGATTGTTTTGCGTTTGCCCTTGAAAATGCTTCTTGTGCAGAAAACTCTCACCCTGCCCTGTCCACCTGGCCTGAACCTCCTCGAGGCTGGAGCAGTGTCTGGCTGTTCTCTGAATGGCTCCAGCTCTGCTCCAGCAGCAGGAAACCCAAGGGCAGCACCCCATGGAGCACACACAGCCGTGAGACAAACGAAGGAGGATGGGTTTCTGCAAGACAAGCCAGCATAAAAAGCATTTATTCCTTCTTTATAGTTCATTACAGCTGAAATGAGATCTTTCTGCTCAGAATTCAGATGCTTGGGATACTTGCTAAAAGTGCTGTGAGCTCTTTCATCTCATTTTGGAAGAGATATATTCATATTGCTCCTGATGCACTTTGTTGTGTCCCAAAGGGCTGACAAACCTGCTGGCAGGAACTGTAGGAAAATGCAAGTAAAGCCAGATAAATGGTGATTACAGTACCTGCCACAGACCCAGGCCAGGTGAGCAGTCACTGACCTGTCCTGTGGCTCCAAGGTGTGGAGATTCCCACTGCCCTGTGACCTCCTGTTGTCCCCAGGTGCCCCTCACAGTGACTTCTGGCAGGGCTGCTGCTCCTCTCCCCCTGCAATCTCTCCTCCATCATTTAGGGATGTTTTCATCCAGGCCATCCTTTCCCAGCTGCAGTGTGGGACACTGCCCTGCCCTGCCAGGGGACAGGAGCTGCCTGATGCTGTCATTGGGGTCCTTCTGGGGGGTGGCTGTGTGTCCATCTGACATCTGCACTGTGCAGCGTCCTCCTGGTGCCTTGTGCCCCCTGCTCTGGGGTTCTGATCCTTATTCTGGGGTTCTGATCCCCTGTTGTAGAGTTCTGATTCCCTGTGCTCCCTAGTGTGGGGTTCTGATCCTTTTTCTGGGTTCTGATCCCTACTCTGGGGTTCCAAACCCTTGTTCTGGGGTTCTGATCCCTGCTTGGGGGTTCTGATCCTTGTTCTGGGGTTCTGATCCCTACTCTGGGGTTCTGATCCCTGTTCTGGGATTCTGATCCCTGTTCTGGGGTTCTGATCCTTGTTCTGGGGTTCTGATCCCTACTCTGGGGTTCTGATCCCTGTTCTGGGATTCTGATCCCTGTTCTGGGGTTCTGATCCCTGTTCTGGGGTTCTGATCCCCATGCTCACTGCTCTGGGGTTCTGATTCTTTTTCTGGTGCTCTGATCCCTGCTGTGGGGTTCCAATCCCTTGTTCTGGGGTTCTGCTCCCTGTTCTGGGGTTCTGATCCTGTTCTCCCTGCTCTGGAGTTCTGCCTTAATGCCTTTGCACAATATATATGCATTTATTAGTCCTGTGTTAAGCAGTTTAATGAATCCAGGCCTTTGGGGAGAATTAACAGTGAATTAACACTGCATCTGAAAAATTAAAGGAATAGTCAAGCAAATTTCTTTTTATTGACTTTTAGTGAGCCATTTAATCCAAACATCTCGTTAACTGCAGCATAACGACACACTGTAATGGCTTCTGCAGTAAGAACAATTAGCTTTGCAATTAGCAGAAGAGTGAGCACTCTGCAACGGCTGCACTTGGCAGGAGCACCCCGTGGAGAGTGAACAACAGCATTTCCATGGGCAGAACAAAACCATTTCACTTTAAACCCCAATAACATTTCCCCTGTTGACCCAGTGACCAAGGTGTGGGGTATTTTTGGGGTCCCCAGGATGAAGGAGGAATTGAGAATCTGACTCCGTGATCCTAGAAGGCTAATTTATTATTATATTATATTATATTATATTATATTATATTATATTATATTATATTATATTCCATTTTATTGTGGGATACAAATGCTTATACAATATAATATATAATAATTAATATATATAATATAATATAATATAATATAATATAATATAATATAATATAATATAATATAATATAATATAATATAATATAATATATGTTATATGTTATATATTGTATATTACATATGATATATTATATATTTATTATATATTATATATAATATTATATATAATATTATATATAATATTATATATAATATTATATATTATATATTATATATTATATATTATATATTATATATTATATATTATATATTATATATTATATATTATATTATATTCCATTTCATTGTGGGATACAAGCACTTATATAATATATATATAATATATAATATTTTAGGGAGACTAGTAATGTGTACTACAAGGATTAGGTTAAAATCACATACACAAAATTATGCATATAACAACATCTCTTGCTTGCAGAGTTTAATGGGATTTTCTTTTTCCAGTAACCCGTTTGATTTAATCTTCTTGCAATCCAGGTCTAATTTTCAAAGTTCTCTTTGCTTTTGCCAAGGCATCCTGCTATCAAATCTCTTATGTTAACCAGGCCCTCAGTTCATCATCTGCCTTGTGTCCCCCAACATTCCAACAACACAGGATGCTCCTGGGGAGCTCATGGCCAGGCTACTGCATGTCTGAGGGCACACACAGATATTCCTGCTCTAGGAATTCTCTCTGCCAAGGGCAGAGTGTGTCTGTGGCTGCCCTCAAGCCTGTTTCTGGGAGAAAATCCGCCTGGGATTGTGCTGAGGTGTGGGATGTGATGGCTGTCCATCACTCCAGGCCTGCTCTCTCTGGAGCTTCTCTTCCTTGCAAAACTGAGCACAACAAGGTTTGACATCTCAGGCTGTTGAATAAATAATAACCATCAAAATGTCAGCATTTAGGTTTTATTTAAATCTCCTCACCAACAACACTAACTTAAACTTTATGATGCACCATTACAGCCTCCGAGAGCGTTCTGCCTGCTGAACAATATGTTCCATGAAAACTGATATCATCTGCTTGTTATCTGCAGCACTGCCTTGTAGTGGGGCTTTATTGATTTTCTGCACAATCACAGTAAAAAGCCTTTTTTTTTTCCCCCCCCTCTGGTATCTTTTCATGATTCTGGATGATTTGTTTCCGCTCATCTGTCATTTTTCACCCACTCTTATCTTGGCTGGTTTATAATGGTGAAAGCCCACAAGTCACTATTTATTTGCTGAGCCACGTTACCAAACAGAAACTGGAGTGGAGATGAGGAGAACTCCCCAGAGCTGCACAGGCAGACAGACAGACAGACAGACACCTCACAGGTGTCAGGAAAATTAACCCACAAACAGCAGAGGTTTATGTCCAAAAAGGAGACAGAGCAGCCCTTTCTGGCTTTATTCCAGTACAGGCAGAGGCCATGGGGCATCCCCTGGGGTCTCTCCAATTTTTGGAGGATGCAGCCTCCTTTTTATCCCAATTTCCCAGCTGCATTTCCCTTCTCTCTGTCCCCATTTCTGAGGTACTTGAGAGGTTCAGACTTCCCAGAACACCTGATCCCAAGGATTCCCCTCTAATGTACAACCCTCCCTTTTAATTTTTAATTCTTAGGGAATTTAGGGTTTTTTTCCCCATTTCTGAGGTACTTGAGAGGTTCAGACTACCCAGGACACCTGATCCCAAAGATTCCCCTCTAATGTACAACCCTCCCTTTGAATTTTTAATTCTTAGGGAATTTAGGGGTTTTTTCCCCATTTCTGAGGTACTTGAGAGGTTCAGACTTCCCAGAACACCTGATCCCAAAGATTCCCCTCTAATGTATAACCCCGTCTTTTAATTTTTAATTCCTATGGAATTTAGGGATTTTCTTTCCCATTGTTTCTTTCATCTCTCAATGTCTAATTTCATTTCTCAGCAAACCTACAGTTTATTTGTAAAATCAAATCTCTTTTTCCATTCACCAATCAGTGGAATCCTTCCCATGGTTTCTTTTATCTCCCAGTGCTGGTTTGATCTCCCAGCAGACCCAGAGCTGGTTTGGACAGACAAATCTGCTGTTCTTCTCACAGGGTGTCCTGGAGCAGGAGCCAGGAGCTCACAGCAGCTCTGCCACCCTGGGAGATGCTGGTGATGCCCACACAGGTGCTGGTGCTCCTCAGTGAGGAGGAGTGTGGTGGGGAGGAATGTGCTGGCACAGCTCTGGCCCTGCTCTGTGCCTCAGGGACCAGAAAAGGGTCACAGCTGTCTCAGGGGGGATAAGAGGAGCTGGAAATTCACACAGAGATGTCCCAGCAGCGGCTCTGACTCGGCCATGGGTGTCTGAAGCCACCCCTCCCGTGGGGTCGATGTCCCCTTGCTCACACCCTGCCCAGGGAGCTGCTGCCCTGTGCTCGCTCCATCTCCAGCAATAATCTAAAGTCAATTTGCTATAACAATTGAGACTGTTCCCTTTGATGAATTCCTGTTTGCCTTTAATTTGTTACAAGATGATGAGAGTTGGAGGAAATGTTCAGCTGTCAGGAAAGTGCACTCTCAGGCACTTAAATTTGTGAACTTTGATATCATCAACTGAGTCATTTTCCAGGGACTCTCTTCTAACTCCCAGCACTGTCACTGCTGGGTTTTCTGTCTTTCTCACATTTTCTATGGCACCAGGCTGGATATTTTACATTAGGAAGCCCTACCTGTGCCTTGGTGAGATTTAGATGCTTTGAAATGTCACTTGCCATATGTTGCCACGATTATTATGAATTACACCCAGATGAAGAGCAGCTTCTCCCAGGTCTGTAGTGCCAGAACTTTGTACTTCACAGGGTGCCAAAGAGCCCCTCAGGAAATGCCACTAATAAACAAACCTCATCTCTGCCCAACCAGGCACTTACTTCATTTTAAGCTTTTGAGTTAGTGGCTTTTGAACTTGACTTTTTTGCCTTGGACTTGCAAGGGCCATGGCAGGGCTCAGCAGGGACATTCTAGTGGCACCAGGGTCCAAGGTAATGCCATTATTCCCAGATAATCCCAGCAGAGCCATGCCTCAGCTCAAGGCAGAGGTGTAGAGCAAAACTGCTCAGGCAAAGGATGCTGGAACTCCATGCCAGACACAAAACTGGGATGGTTTTCCTGCTCTTCCCCCACAATTCTTTTTTTCTTTTTTTTTTCTGGAAAAAAAATGGAATTTTTTGCCCCACAATTCTCTTTTGCTGGAAATTCAATTTCCAGCAAACTTCCCACAACTTTGCTGTAGCTTCCCTTTAAAGTGGGCAGGGATACAAATGGGGGAAGGAAAAATCTCTTTGCATTTCTGAGGGTTATGAAATAATCAGGTGGCATTTCCCTTCATCACTACTAATCACAAGAACAAGCTCTCACAAGGAATTAGTTTGCACTGAACCTTCTGCAAATCTTCGAAGCCGCAGACGAGAGGCTGCAGAACTGCAGATTATGACTTTTTCAAGTTAAATTCATTCCCTCAAATTAGCATCAAGCTCCAGAGCCCTGCAAGCAGAGCTGATGGCACAGCCCCTGCCCTGGGCTGTGCTGTACAAACCCAGTGGGGTGAGGCAGAGCAGATTTGAGGGCCAGGCTGGAGAGGAGCAGCTCATGTTGCTGTGTGCTCCAAACAGGGCCTTCTCTTGCTAGAAAAGATCATTGGGTTATCAGGCAAAATAGATTTTAGCATCGATTTCTCATCTCTTTCAAGACACCTTTTGCTACACTGGTGTGTTTAAGCTGAGCCTGACAGCCTGGGCATGGGAGCTGTGCCCCTGCAGCAGTGAGAGCCAGAGGTGAGGGAGGAGCAATCCTGCTTTAGAGTTCTGGTTGGATCAGCTCCCATCTCCCTGGCAGGGACAGAAAAGGGGCAGCAGGCTCTGGGGGGGTGTTATTTATATTTTTATCCATTTAAAGAAACCAATCTGAAGACAGGAGATGAGGGAGCTGCTGCTGGGGATGGTGGATCTGCTCCCCTGCTCCTGGGGGACAAATTATTACAGCTCCAAGAGCAGTGGAAATTTCAGAAATAATTTTTGAAACCGATGAGTGTGGAATTCCAATAAATCCCTGAGGGGTGCTGGAAGGACCTGGGCAGTGGGAAAGCCAAAGCTGAGACACCCTGGTCCTGCCAGGAGCAGCTTGGTCGCCCTCTCAAGGGGTGGGAGAGTGTCAGGACCCAGGACATCCCTGGCCAAGACCCCTGCCAGGGGCTCAGAGACCGTGGCACAGAGCCCAAAATGCCCCTGTGGTTTGGATTATGAGCCATGGAGCAAGTTACCAACCTTGTATGAGGATCTGCAAGCCACAAGAGTTTAAGTAGAATGACAGTGAATTTATCATGGGGTGGAAAAGTAGATTTTGGGGTTTTTAGAATGGGAGTTCAGGGGCAAGATGGAGGAATCTGGGTGTGTCCAGCCTTTCTCCTTCTTCTTCTTGGCCTCCATCTTCTGCTGTGATGGTGGCACTTTGGGATTGGTTTAGAGTAGAAGCTCACTGTCTAACATAGGTGATGGGTATTGGGAAGTTATTGTAAATAAAGTACAGGTAGTTCATAGTATAAAAAGCTAACAACACCCCAAGGGCTGGAAACAGTTACCAGCTTTGTGTGAGGAGTTACAAGCCACAAGAGTTTGAATAGAATGATAGTGAATTAATCACTATCACAGGGTGAAAATGTGGAATTTTGGGGTTTTCAGAATGGGGATTCGGGGGGGCAAGATGGAGGCAACTGGGTGTGTCCAGCCTTTCTCCTTCTTCTTCTTGGCCTCCATCTTCTGCTGTGATGGTGGCACTTTTGGATTGGTTTAGAGTAGAAGCTCACTGTCTAACACAGGTGATAGGTATTGGGAAGTAATTGTAAATATTGTACAGGTAGTTTTTAGTATAAAAAGATAACAACACTGCCCTGAGGGTGGCCAGAGTGCCTCTGTCTGTCCTGCTGAGTGGACCTCAGGAGGAGGAGAAAATTTTTTATAGCTAAGAAACAATAAACAACCTTAAGAATGAGAACTGAAGAGCTCTGACTCCTTCTTCAAGCACCAGGCTGGGAAAAAGAGACTTTCTAACACATCTTGGGGTCACTGTGAGCAGCAGAGATCCCAAGAGGAGAGGAGCATGCAGAGGTCAGGTCTGGTTTCTGGGAGCACCCTGGGAACATGGCACAGAGGGCCCCTCCCTGTGCCCAGAGCCATCTGTGGTGCAGCTCATTGCTCAACAGCCAATCCAGGCTCGTTTATATGTGCACAATGGAGGGAAATGGCTTTGCTGCTGGGATCAAGCCTTCAATCTAACTCCTCTCACTCCATTGTAACTGCATTTCATGCCCTGCTCGAGGATTTTTCAGGTTTTTCACTTGACAGAACAAGAGCTGTGGAGAGAAGGACGTGAGGATAAAGAGCTCTCTGCTTTCCATTCAATGCAGAATGACCTGGGCAGGAAAGGAAAACTCAGAAGCTGTGATGATGCACTGCTCATGCCGTGCTGCTCTGTGTTGTGGCTTTGTGGGGTTTTCAAGCAGGGCTCACCACCTACTTGAGCATCTTCTGCCACTCATGAAATGCTCCTGCCAGCACGTGGCTGTGCCTCAGCCTCTGTGCAGGGGAGCAAGGCAGGAAGGCACAGCCAGAGCTCCTCTGCCAGCCCAAAGGGGATTTGGCAATGCCAGAGGGGCACCATGAGGGTTCAGGGGGTCCCTGCAGCCCCCATTCCCTGAAAGGCTTTTCCAAGCAGCTGCCTGGCAGTGCTGTCTCAGGGCTTTAGCTGCTCAGAGTGACCCCAAGATGTGTTAGAAAGTCTCTTTTTCCAGCCCAGTGCTCAAAGAAGGAGTCAGAGCTCTTCAGTTCTCAGTCTCAAGGTTGTTTATTGTTTCTTAGCTATAAAATTCTTTCTCCTGTCCAGCCAAAGTCCGTTCAGCAGGTCAGACAGAGGCACACTGGTGTTATCTTTTTATACTAAAAACTACATGTACAATATTTACAATAACTTCCCAATACTTAGCACCTATGTTAGACAGTGAGCTTCTACTCTAAACCAATCCAAAAGTGCCACCATCACAGCAGAAGATGGAGGCCAAGAAGAAGAATGAGAAAGGCTGGACACGCCCAGATTCCTCCATCTTGCCCCCCCGAATCCCCATTCTGAAAACCCCAAAATTCCACATTTTCACCCTGTGATAGTGATTAATTCACTATCATTCTATTCAAACTCTTGTGGCTTGTAACTCCTCACACAAAGCTGGTAACTGTTTCCAGCCCTTGGGGTGGTGTTAGTTTTTATACTATGAACTACCTGTACTTTATTTATAATAACTTTCCAATACCTATCACCTATGTTAGACAGTGAGCTTCTACTCTAAACCAATCCAAAAGTGCCACCATCACAGCAGAAGATGGAGGCCAAGAAGAAGAAGAAGGAGAAAGGCTGGGCACACCCAGATTCCTCCATCTTGCCCCATGAAGCCCCATTCCAAAAACCCCAAAAAATCTATTTTTCACCCTGTGATAACTTCACTGTCATTCTACTTAAACTTTTGTGGCTTGTAATTCTTCATACAAGGTTGGTGATTGTTTTTTGCAAGGGCTCAATCAAAGGCTCAGGGGTTTGGGGCTCTGTGCCAGGGTCTCTGAGCCCCCAGGCAGGGGCTCCAGTCCTCCAGAGCAGCCAGAGGAATTTCCTGGTTTCTGACACTGCTGCAGACCTGGAGGCAGCCACAGCACTGCTGAGTGCTCACTCAGCCTGAACCAAAGGCTGTGGCAGTGTGGGCATGGCCCGGCCCTTCCTCTGTGCCTTCAATCAGGTGATGCTCCAGTGAGCCAGAAACTGAGCTGCAAAAGCCATTAGATCCAGCAGCAGCACAGGCAGGCTCATGCTCACAGGCACACAGAGCTGTCTCCCCAGGCTGACCCAGCACTTCTCCTCCCAGTCTTGTTTTCATCCATTTTTCATCACCCTGGGCTGCAGCTGCTTTGGGGTGTCCCAGCAGCAGGGCTGGGGTGGGTTTTCCATCGTGATTTTGGAGCAGACTGGGGAGGGGAGTGCATGACCCAGAGCCCTGAGCACAAAACAGCAGCAACAGGCTCCAGGGCTGTGTCCTGGGGGGACCAAGGGGTCCCCAAGTGTCACAGACATCTTTTATGGAAAAGCCTTTCCTGTGGATTGTTCCTCCTGAGAAGCTGAGAGGCCTCAGGAACAAAATGCAAACAATGGTTATCTGCTGCTGTGGAATGCAACAGGTGCATCTGGGATTGGGCTCATGTGGATGTTTCTAATTAATGGCCAATCACAGTCCAGCTGGTTCGGACAGACAGTCGAGCCACAAACCTTTGTTATCATTCTTTCTGATTCTGTTCTTAGCCAGCCTTCTGATGAAATCCTTTCTTCTATTCTTTTAGTATAGTTTTAATGTAATATATATCATAAAATAATAAATCAGCCTTCTGATAAACCCACCCCAAACAAGAAGATGTTTTTACCAAGCAGAAAGAGAGCACAGGCAAACAAGTCAGCAAAGCTGCAAGTAGAAAAAAGGTCTCAGAATTTTCCACTGCAAGAAAACTGAAAACCAACTTCTGGCTTAAACTGTAATGTGCTAACTTTTAGTGATTGGAGAATAGCAACATGAATATGGTAATTATAGCAGTTATGATAGGCTATAGATAAGACTCAAGGTATAGATTGGTTCTTCTGTATTGAGATGCTCAGCAAAGAAAAGTCTATAATGCAATGCAACCAAAAGAAAAGAATATAATGCATTGTGTCCTAAAGAAAAGTATAGAATGCATTGTAACCTAAACCAAAGGGTCTCCAGGCCTGCCTGCAGCTGGAGCTGACACTGTAGGCACAGCTCTGTCACCCACGACCCTGGACTGCTGTAACCTCTTGGATGGAATAAACTGCATTTTGGATACAATAAACTGCATTTTGGATACAATAAACTGCATTTTGGAGAGCAGCCTGGAGTCCCACATCCCTCATTTCAGCTCTTACACCTCAGCAGGTCAGAGAAGGAATGTTATAAATAAGGCAAAATAAACAACCTTGAAAAGCAGAACTGACAAATCTCAACTTCTTCTTCAGTCACAGGGCTGGGAAAAAAGAGACTTTCTAATACCTCAGGGTCATCTCAACCACAGAAACCCAAGATCTGTTAATTATGCCATTTAATGAGATGACAAATATTCATATTTCAGTAATGACTCTCTCTGCTCGTGCTGCATTCAGCTCCTCGGCTGCAGTGACGCAGCTTCCCCCTGATCCCTCATTCCTAATGAACAACCACTTAGAATTTTAAAAAGTGGAGAATATCTTTCTGAGTTAATTAGCTTGAAATTAGCTTAATCACAGCTCATTTAAACTTATCTAAACAACAGCATGAGGAACTCTAGGAAAACTTGGGCTCAGCCTTACTCAGCTTTCCACCCAGCGAGCGGCCAGCTGGGGGTTTTACTCCTCTGTACCAGGCTGATTTGAATATTAATTGTGTGTGACCTGTTGCATTCAGCTCATGCAGATCCAGCCCACAGCTTCTTTATTTACCTGCTCTGCCTCCTGCAATAGCTGTCAGGAGGGATGAATAAAGCCTGAATTAGATCCTGAACAGAGAAACGTCATGCTGGAACAAGTTTATTATTTCATGTGCTTTTCAGGGTTCCTGAACACGATGTTAAGATCTGATCAATTGAACATCTGGGTTTCCTGGAGGCTGAGGCAGGATCATGCAATATTTACACCAATAGTCTGAGATCAAAGAAGGCAGTGAGTCTTCCAGAAAAGCTCCATGCAGAGGGATGAAATGGAGTGCAGGAAACCACAGCTGAAATCCAAGTCAAGCCCTGTCCTGCCCCGCTGGAACCCGGCAGAGAAGGACACCAGGAGGTCCCTGAGTGCCACAGGGAACTGCTGGGACCTGGGGACTATCAGAAGGTCCACAAGAGCCTGGGATCCATTTGGCCCACTGTGGGTGGGAGCACACATCAGGAGTTTGCTCTCGTGTGCTCCCACCCAAACTGCCATGATTTTGACCTGCTCTTAGCTTCAACTTCAAAGGAGGCAGACCCTTTAATGCTGAATTTTGTTTTTCAGAGCAGATTCCACAGCACATTCCCCCCACAAGCAGCTGGGAGCTGCATGGTAGCAGTAGATGCTGATGGCAGTGCCAGCCCTGCTGCTACTGCAAATAGGGAGGAGAGAGAAGGGTGAAGGCAGAACCCTCAGAGATCTCATTAGTGGGAAGCATCCTCCAACTGCTGCTGTATGGCTGTCACAGCCCAGCCTGCTCAGGGCTCCAGCACAGCCCCCAGAACCATGTCCTGGGCACAGAAGGGAGCAGGGACAGGCTGGGCTGGGCTGGGTTATCTCTGAGCAGAGAGCTCTGGGCTGCAGGGTGTTCCTGAGCTGTGTCACTGCCCATCTCCTCACTGCAGAGATGGAGGAGCACCCATGCATCCATGCTGCAGAGATGGAGGAGCACCCATCCATCCCCAGTGCAGAGATGGAGGAGCACCCACCCATCCATCCATGCTGCAGAGATGGAGGAGCACCCACCCATCCATCCCCACTGCAGAGATGGAGGAGCACCCATCCATCCCCACTGCAGAGATGGAGGAGCACCCATCCATCCATGCTGCAGAGATGGAGGAGCACCCATCCATCCTCACTGCAGAGATGGAGGAGCACCCACCCATCCACACACACTGCAGAGATGGAGGAGCACCCATCCATCCATCCCCAGTGCAGAGATGGAGGAGCACCCATCCATCCCCACTGCAGAGATGGAGGAGCACCCATCCATCCCCACTGCAGAGATGGAGGAGCACCCATCCACACACACTGCAGAGCAGCTGCTGGTGGAATCAGAGGTGGAACATGGGAAGCTCTGTTTCTGTTCCATTACACCAGGCTGAGGCTTGTTCTGATGAGGATGAGGAGCAGCTCACCCTGGCATATCCTGCTGGGGATGAGAGAGATCACCCCAGCACATCCTGCTGAGGATGAGGAGAGTTCACCTCAAAATGTTCTGTTGGGGATGAGGAACAGCTCACCCTGATACATCTTTCTGAGGATGAGGAGCAGCTCAACCTGGCATGTTCTGCTGGGGATGAGGAGCAGTTCACCTCAAAATGTTCTGCTGAGGATGAGGAACAGCTCACCCTGATACATCCTGCTGAGGATGAGGAGCAGCTCAACCTGGCATGTTCTGCTGGGGATGACAGGCAACTCACCCAGGTGCCTCTCTAATTGCAGGTTTGCTGCATGAGCAGATTATTTTCACTGTGTCAGTGCTTCCCAGAAGGAGCTCACTTCAGGGACACTCTTATTTCCTGTATCATGGAAAATGTAAGTAGTATTTAAGGCCTCTTTCACCACTCTGGTATTTGTGCCACTCTCATTAGCTGTGTGAGGCAGCACTGTGCTGCACCACAAGTGGCACAACTCTGTTTTTAAATCAGACACAAGATCAAAATACTTGAGGGCTCCTTCAGCAGAGAAACAAACACCCTCTGCCCACTGCAGTCATACCTGGTCCCTCTGGCTTAGTCATTTACTCTGCAGTTAGCAACAAGGTGAATTTTAATTCCAGACCATTTTTTCAGTCCTGCTGCTCCTTGTGTGTGTTGTGTCTAATAACAATGTGAGCCATATGGTGCCTCCAGCACTGGGACTGCAGCCATGGGGTAACAGATGCAAAATGGCCCAAGATAATAGATGGGAAAGTTTGTCTTCTCACTTTTGAGGAGTTTGAAGAGCTACCAAAAACAGCAACATGAAATATTCAGCAAATTAAACATGGCTGGAGTACATAAAGTCCAGCCCAGCTGGAAATTTGTTCTTCTGGGGAGCCTTTCTAGGACACTTTGGAGGCACAGCTCCAGAGCCATGCCTGCAGGATGAGCTGCCTGAGAGCTGCTAAAACATCTCCTTCACTGATCCTTTTAGGAACTACCCAAAAATGTCCATCAGAGCCAACTGGGCAGGGCCTGGAGCAGGGAGAGGGCTGAGATGGCACCCTGAGGTCCTTCCCTTGGCTGAATTTGAAACTCCCAGACTCTTTTCCTACCCAGATGCTGGCCTTGCCTACAACACACAGCTGAGCTCTGCAGAGTCCTGCCTCGCCCAGACAGCCAGGTCCCATTGTCCAAGAATTTCCAAACTCGTTGGCACATTAATTGAAGCAAAATGAAAGTTAGATTCTAAGGGATAACTTTTACAGCTCCTGCAAAGAGCAGAACTGGTAGAGGACAAGTCAAAGCAGCTCCCAGCCCATGTCAATACTGAGCTGAGACCCCACGAGGGCTTGGCTTTGCTGCCAGCTCTTCCCAGCCCCTTGGCTGCTCTGACACAGGGAAAGGAGTGCCTGGAAGGCAGGAATGTATTGAACACCAAGGAAAGCTCCTGAGGATGCTGTGTTTGGGTTCACTGCTCTCAGGGCACAGCCTGAGTGCTGAGGAGCTGGTGTTGCTCATTAGAAAGGCATTAAAACACGATTTCTAATGACTGTGGAGTTCCACAAATGCCACCGCCCCATCAAACAGTTATTCAGTTATTGATTTGCATTAAACAAGTAGATAAATACTTAATCTGAGTAGCAGCAGCACTCTCATCATAAAGTGAATGAGTGCCTAAAATGTGTCTGGCTCATTAGCAGGCTCAGAGCTGTGTCACTGCTCCCAGGGCTGCAGGCAGAGCTGCTCATGACCCACATCCCCCCCAGCCCCATGGCTGAGCCCCTCAGGCTGCAGGACATGAAATGAACTGGAGAAAGATTCTTTTTTAGAAGGTTTAGAAGTCAGGTTTTAAACTGACTGAAGGTTTTGTCTCCTTACATTGTTGGTGGAAAGGAAAGAAGGGCTGAGGGGAGAAAGGTGTCAAAAGTTTATTTAGTTCTCATCATTCTTCTTTTCATTCTGTTAATAAAGTTTTCTTCATACCCTTTGAAGTTTTGAGCCTGTTCTGCCCCTAAAGCTTTTTCTCCTAATGCTTATCTCAACCCCATGAGCCTTGTTTTAACTAGTTTTCCCCTCCTCTGCTCCAGCTGTAGCAGAGGAAGATGAGTAAATGATTTTTGTGAGTGGCCAGTGGTCAGCCCACCACACAACCTGCTTTGTCCAGTGCCTCCAGGGGATCCATGGGCAGCAGGAGCAGCTTGGGGGGACACAGCCTGCTGAGGCACCTCCCACCCTGCCTTCCCTCAGCACCCCAAATCAGCTGTAATGAGGTGTGGAGAGCCAGGGCAAGGGGACAGCCGGGATCCGTGTTCCTGCAGCTCCTCCTGTGCGGCATTCACATTCTCTGGACAGAGAGAGACATCATTCTCTCTCTCTCTCTCAGGTTTTTTCCTGGAAAAGCACAGAGATCAAAACAATTCTTGTCTCATTTGCCCATGTGGACTGTATTAATTTAATTAATTAATGGAGATTGTTTACCCCAGGTGACCAACTGGATCAACGCATGTGGGTCAGGACTCTCAGGCAGAGAGTCACCAGTTTTTCAGTAGTGTTAGAAGCTAGAAGTGAGTATTATGTAGTATAGAATATATCTGTCTTTAATATAGTATAATGTAATATAATTCAGTTTTAATAAAGTGAGTGTTCAGCATTCCATGGAGTCAGATGCCAATCATTTCCCAGACGTTGGGGGCTCCCTGCTTTTACAATACTCCTGTCTGTCCAGGGGCTGTGTTGGAGCCCTGGTAATTAAGATTTTAAAAGGTAATTAAGACTTTGGACAACTTTCTTATTACAGGTGGGAACTAATATTGATAACCTTCTTCCTGAGCTATTCTCCTGTGGAAGGACTTGCTGCAGGAAAGTAACTGAGCAACATATTAAAAAAAAAAATCCATTCTCATCATCCCTTTTCACATCCCATCCTGCTTCCCAGGGCACCTCCTCTCCTCCTGCCACCTATCCACAAACAAACAGTTTGGCTCTAATTGCAAAGGACACCCTCTAGGGCTGGGAGCAGTGAGCCCAGAGGGATGGATGGGTGGGGTGGGATGTTCCCCACGCTGACACCATGAGCCCAGGGGCATGGATGGGCAGGGTGGGATGGTGGGGATGGATGGAGAGCAGAGATCTCTGCAGCCAGGGCTGGAACTTGGGGTTTCTTGCAAAGGGCCTGGGTGCAGGGCCCTGCTGGGAGCTGCCAGCCACAGCTCAGAGCAGGGCTGAGAGAAGAGAGGGGGAGAGAGGATGAGAGGGGAAGAGCGTAAGGGCATAAAAAACATAAGAGAGTGAGGTTTCCATTACAATACAATCAATCTTCTGTGCTGAATATTCTAATTCTCACTAACCAATCTAGTCCAAGATACAAATCCTACAGCATTTCCATACAGCCTAGAAGAATCATTCCATTACCACACTGGGTTACATTTTAAACCCTAAAAACTCCTCTTTGGGCCCCTTCTGCCAAGCTGGCAGGGTCTGCTCTGAGCCTTGGGCCTGTCTGCAAGCAGAGGGGATTGTTTGATCCAAAGGGGATCACCTTCAGCTGGCCATGCCATTGTTTTCCAGTTGTTCAGGAACTGAGGGATCTCAAAGCTTGCTTTCGTTTCAATCTCACTTATATTTTCCATATTCTCAAAATCTTTTGCCAGGCAATCATATTCATAAGGCTTTCCTGTTTCATCTTCCCCAACAGGGTGGGATGTTCCCCACACTGACACCGTGTCCCAGCATGGGGCGGGAGCAGCCTGGGCTGATTTACTCCAGATTTGAGCTGGGAGTAAATTGGAAGGCATGAATCATCCTGACGCAGCCACTCTGGAGATGGATTACCTGCTTTGGCAGCTTGCTCCTCTCTTTCCACAGCCCTGCTTTTCTCCTCTCAGTGAAGTTTCATTTCCCAGACACAGAAGCTTCCTGCTCCATGCCCATGCCCCAGGGAGCCTTGTGTCACTCTCCAGGTGCTCCCACAGCCAGGCTGGACTTGTGGCTGGGAGGCTCTGGGTGATTCCTGCTGGTTGGAAGCTGGTGTCACCCTCCAGACCTGGGCTTAGGGTCCCCTCCTTCCATTGGCACCTCCAGACTGTCAGCCACAAACAGCATTGGGCTGAAATAATGCCACATTAGCTCTGTCTCCTATGTCAGTGGGTGCAAAGTGCACCATCTCTTTCTGCCCAGGCTGCTATGGGTGTTCAGCACATCCCTTCCAAACTTCTTCCCCCCAAGAGTTGCATCTTCTTTTGTCCCAGATTGCAAGGCAAGATGTATTCTATTTGCCATCTGCAGGGCAAAGTGTCTTCTGTTCATTGGGCAGTTTGCCTTATCTCTTCCACAACTGGGGAGACACCTGCTGCTAACAGCTCTGGAATGTCCCTGCATGGCTGATAAGAACTACAGCATCCCATTGGCAGATGGGAGCCCAGAGGGAGGAGCCAAGCATTCCTACCCGGATAGAATCTGGAGATTCTGGAACACCAGCACGGCTTCTGCACTGCATTGCCCAGAGGAACAGCAGCTGCCTCTTGCCCTGGATCTGCAGAGGCAGAGACTGCACCTTTCTCCAGGATCCCTGCTCCAGCAGAACCAGCCCTGGCACTGCAGGAGGGCTGAGCCACAATTCCAATGGTTCTGCTGCCACCAGCCTGACCCACAGGGTGTCAGGCTGGGCTCTGACTCTGGCACTCTTGCTTTAGTTCACTGCATTGTTTATTTTATCCTTTTATTTTCTTCCCTAATAAAGAACTGTTATTTCCTGCTCCCATATTTTTTGTCTGAGAGCCCCTTAATTTAAAAATTATAGCAATTTGGAAGGAGGGGATTTGCATTTTCCATTTCAAGAGAAGCTCCTGCCTTCCTTAGCAGACACCTGGCTTTCCAAACCAAAACACCTTTTAAGACCTGTAGCTGAGCAGCCATGTGCAAAGGCTGGATGGCTGCTGCCCCTCCTTTGCAAGTGACTTTTGCCTTCTCCATCTCTGTGGAAAGCAGAGCTGGAAGCACAGGGAATAATGCTGCTCCACATTTCATTCACCAGGCAGACAGACTCTCCCTCTGTGATCCCTGGGCTCCAGCAAAGGGCAGCACACCTGAGAGAAATCTTGACTCACTTGTATGATGAGGCAGGACTCAGCCTTGCTCTGGTGCAGCAGGCCTAAATTCCCATTTAAATAGGGTCCTGACACCTTCTCACCTTAAAAGAATTCAGCACTTCAACACCACAAATTATGAGCTAAACAGGCAAATAAGCCCCAGCCCCGTTCTGCAGTGATTGCAGCAATCAGAGCCCAGCTCAGGTTGGCTCCCAGGGACTGTAAATCCTGAACTCTGCAGGCACAGCCCCGGCTGATGGTTGATAGCAAGTGATTAGCCTTAATTCCACTCTTCCTCTCTTTTAAGATGGTTCACCTGGAGCCCCCACAGTGTTCCTCTGATCACAGCCCTGTGCAGGAGCAGCACAGGGGGCAGAGACACCTCCAGCCTCCCCTTCCTGCTTTCCTTCTTGTCTCCAGATTAACTCCTCCTGGAACAGAGGTTTTCCTTGCTGGCAGGGGATTCAGAAGCAGAGGGAAATCTGGGGATGGAAGCAGCCCTCTCCTGAAGGGTCTTAGAGCAGCCATGCACCCAGCACAAGCTGCTGCTTTGGGGCAGGTACATTTTGGGAACCAGCTTCTCCTGCCACTCACAGCATCCAAGTCCTGACTTGGGACATCCCCAGCTCTCCCCAAAAGCTGGCATTCCCAGACTATGCCATTCCCCAGTGTTCCCACCTGGCCTGTGGGGTTCTGGAGTTAACAAGCAGGTTGTCTGCATTTATTTTTAAGAGGTGGTGGATTTTTGATCACAGCCTTGCTTCCACCCTCCTCTCCATCCCCTTCTCCAGCTTTCTTTGAACAAATCATTCCATTTGCAGAGTCCTGTTGTTTAATTTTGCCAGTTGCTGAGTCTCAACCTCCCGTTAATTGGTTTTGCCCGTCTTTGTGCATTCCGTTAAATGAGAAAATGCCACACATAAAATTTTAATTTTGAAAGCCGCCTTGTTTGTTTTATATTGAAATTACCCACGCCACGTCGGCCCACAGAAACAGACGCTTTCTCATTTCATTAAAAACTCTTTGTGATGATAAAAAAGCAGCAGAAATGAGATAAAGAGTGGTGTTTCCTTAAAGGCACATGAAAGTGAGAGAGATAAATCCCATGTATTGTAGGGATCAAATGCAGCGCAAGGCTGCGAAGTGGCGATACCACGACGGAGGCTGTGCCAGCAGCAGTGCAGCAATAGCTCCTCTCCCAGGATGCTGCAGGCTCTGCCTGGCCTGGCCTCTGTCACCTGCCAGTGTTTCTGCCCCCTCTGTCACCCGCCAGTGCTTCTGTCCCCTCTGTTTGTCCCGAGGTATCTGCAGTGAGGCGCACAGGAGCCCCCCAGGTGTGTGTCCCCAGCCATGTGTGTCCCCAGCCCTCTGTGTCCCCAACCCTGCTGATGGCTGGCATGGTAAAACCACCAAAGCACCAAGGGCAGAGGGGCCTTTTGCTGCCTGGCAGGTGGGTATGGGGAAGAGGGATCAGCTCCTTCCTCTCCAGGCTCGTGTTTCAGACCTGCTGTGTGAGCACACACAGGGGATTTAACCAGCTCTTCCTGAGGGATCCTCAGAAGGACCAAAGCCCTTGATGCTTTAAGTTTTAGCTTTTATATTTTTCAGATTCTGTGCTGCTTTAGTGTGTACTTCTGAGCTATTATGGGATGGTGAGCTCTCTGCACAGAGCAGGGAGACAAAACAATTCCTTCTCTAGCTGGGGACCAAGGCCAAATGATCCAAATCTCAGGCCCAAGAGCACAAACAACGTGGGCTGGAGAAGAGAGAAAAACAAGAAGGATGGGACTTCATAACCTAAAGCTGTAATTAGACAATTAACTACAATATGCAAATGGACCAAAACTTATAAAATGAGGGACCCTGTGACCGGGTGTCCACTTTGTGACCATTTTGGTTCATCTTGGGTGCAGCCCTGGCTGGGCTCTTGTACTGCACAAGGTGCATCCATTGGTGCCTTTTAATAAATCCCTACTTTATTCTTTAACTCCACCTAGCCTCTGTTATAGGTCAGCCTTCACCAGGCATCACCCTCAGCAGATTTAAGCACTCTCCAACAGCTGCTGGTCGTGGCAAAGCAAATTTGTTGTCACCACTCTGCTGTCCCCTGCTCTGGGGCAGATGTGACCACTGAGCACAAAGGGAGCTGAGGCCACTGGAAGCTCCTGTGCACAGGGAGGTGTTCACTGATCCCCTGCGTGCTCGGTGTTCCCATATTTATTCTGCCCAATGGGATTTGTAAATCAGCACAAATGAAGAACAAACTTCCAGCTTCAGACTTGATTGCTTCACTTCCCTTTACATCAAAGTGAGTTCTTTTCTACTTGATTTTCAATCTCCTTCAGCAGTTGCTGAATTGCTATTCAGCTTTGCACAATTTTTCCACCCACTGCCATTTTAAAGGTCATTTAATTATTATTACAGAGAACCACAAAAAGATAGAGAATTGTTTAAATACCTTAAGCTACAACAGGTTATTGGCATGGATTTTTTATAGTCATGTTAAATGGATCAGTATTTACTGCTCAGGAGTCTTTCATTGGACTGGTGATGCTCAGAGCAGTGAGCCAGCCCAGCAGCACTGAAATGGGAGGTGCTCAACCTCTCCCTTCAGGAAGAGTCAAAGACATTTCTTTGGAAATTTCAGACCCCCCATCCCCACAGCATTCCTCTCTGGGCAGCTCTGCAGACCCTCCTGCAGGACTGTGGAGATTCTGGAGCAGCCTGGAACGTGTGATAACAGCAAAACCCAGAAACTGAGGCTGCTGGTGAGGCACAGCACCTCCTGAGGAGTCAGAACAGGGTCAGTGCTGTTCATGGTTCTTAGGGAGCTACTGCATGCACAGGTTTGTCCCTTGATTTCATCAGCACATTAATGTGTCTGTAAAAGCAAAAGCCAGCCTCCTGTTTTCATGAAAACATGTTTTCTACCAAAATGAGCAGCTTTCCATCCTCACAGAAGCACTGCACGGAGCAGGGAGGAAGAGAAGGAGCTGCTGCTCTTCTTGGTTTGTAAAGGTTGCAGGACTGCAAACAGGGACAGGGGTGAGGCACACCAGGTCCACCTCCTGCTCTGAGCAATCAGAATTTGCTGGTAGTTACTGTAGAGAGAATTTAAGATTATAAACCTAAGGACAAGTTTTCATTTCTGCACATCAGGTTGGACAGACAAGCCCAGCAAAGAACATGGGTTTGTCAGCAGAACTGGAAGAGGCATTAACCAGCCTTGGCCGATCATTAATTGCTTCTTTCTGCATCTCATCGTCATTCTCATCCCAAATGCTCTTTCCACAAAGCTGAGACAATAAATCAGGACATTTAGACTAAGCTGTAAAGCCTCGCTCAGGCCTCTAGGTGGAAGGCTGAGAAAGCAAATCTGATTCTTGGGAAAAGGGGTAGTTGTCCCAAAGAGGAAAACAAACGTGCCATCACTTCTTTGCCCCTTTTCTTGATGTCAGCGGTGAATCAGGTGTGTGGGCTTGGGAGGATGTTAAGACTGGCAAGGTCTTAACTGAAACTGTCTGACAAACAGACCTCAGATCCCACACACTGAATATTGTGTCTCTCGAGCCTCCGCTCCAGAAGCTGTTTTGCAATAAATGCATCACTCCTGCACACGGTTGTGTAAAAGTGGAAAGACAGGCTGGGGCCGGGCTGGGCTCTCCCGTGGCACAGGAGGGGGACCGGGATTCGGGCTGGGGGTGGCAGTGGCTCAATCCTGCAGCCGCAGCATCCTGAGTTCCGTGCTGTGCCAGGGCAGCTCCCGCGGCCCGGCCGGCGCACAAACAAAAAACAAACCCACGGCTCCCGGCTCTGCTGCAGCCCCACAGGAGCCCCACACGCCTCGCAGCGGGGAAATCCCCAGCCAAGGGAGCGAAAGCACGGCGTTGCCTCACTCCGCTGGGCGTTCCCGGAGCAGGGCGAGCGCAGGGGAGGCCGGGGCTGCTCGCTGGGCTGCGCGGGGAGCGTTGCACAACTGCAGCGAGGGATGCTCCGTCCTCTCCTGCACGGCTCAGCCCCGCTGCCCGGCACGGCTCAGCCGGGCACGGCTCAGCCCGGCACGGCTCAGCCCGGCACGGCTCATCCTCGCTGCCCGGCACGGCTCAGCCCGGCACGGCTCAGCCCAGCACGGCTCAGCCCGGCACGGCTCAGCCCAGCACGGCTCAGCCCGGCACGGCTCAGCCCGGCACGGCTCAGCCCAGCACGGCTCAGCCCGGCACGGCTCAGCCGCACTGCCCGGCACGGCTCAGCCGGGCACGGCTCAGCCCAGCACGGCTCAGCCCCACTGCCCGGCACGGCTCAGCCCGGCACGGCTCAGCCCCGCTGCCCGGCACTGCCCCTTTCCCCTGCTCCCTGGGCAGGCTAACACCTACACAGGTAGAGCCGGAACAGGTGGGAAGCACCTCCCGGCCCCTGCCTGACCCCCCTGAGTCACAGCGCACCGGCCGCTGGCGCTGACATCACGGCAGCGGCGAGGGGGCTGCGGCTGTCTGTGTGTCTGTGTGTCTGTGTGTCCCGCTGACACACATCCGTCCCGTCCCGCGGGACGCCCGCCGCCGCCCCACATTGCGCAGGACGGCGGGCAGCGGCACGGCCCCCACGACCACACGGACCCCATGACCCCACGGCCCCCATGACCACACAGACCCCATAACCCCGCGGACCCCATGACCACACAGAGCCCATAACCACACAGAGCCCATAACCACACAGAGCCCATAACCACATGGACCCCACAACCACACAGCTCCTATGGCCACATGGCCCCCATGACCACACAGACCCCAAAACCCCATGGCCCCCAAGACCCCACGGTCCCTATGACCCCATGGCCCCCATGACCACATAGCCCCCATAACCACACAGACCCCATAACCCCATAGCCCCCATAATCACACAGCCCCCATGACCACAGGGACCCCATAACCCCATAGCCCCCATGACCCCACTGCCTCCATGACCCCACGGCACCTATGGCCACATGGCCCCCATAATTACATGGCCCCCATAATTACATGAACCGCATAATCACACGTCCCCCATGACCCCACAGCCTCCATGACCCCACGGCCCCGTGGCTGGGGTCCCCACTGGCCCCGCCGGCCCACAGAAGGACAAAATGAATTTCCTGACAGGCAATATGTGGTGAGAGCCAGGACCTCGCATTCCTAAGAAAAGCATTGGGGAAACTCAGCCTGTCCCCCAAGTGATTCACCAGCCAACTTTGCAGACAAGGTCCCGAAGTTGTCCAGGAGTTAACTGTTGGGTTTGGGATTTCAGAGGGGCTGCCACATCCTTCCCTGAATTCCTGGGTGCCCAGAGCAGACACTGCTGCTCTGCTTTTCCATTCCTTAGAAAAAACACTTCCCAGATGGATGTGACTTCTTAGGAGGTATTTGCTTAGCAATAGGCATAAATCTTCTGCTCTTCACATCGGTCTGGGTGAGATAAAATATTCTGTAACTGTCTATTTAAACATCTTACATTAATACCATGAAGTGTTTGTTCAAGTTTTATTATTCTTTTAGTTCTGAAGTTGCGAATGCTCCCAGGCATGTCAGAGTACAGCAAATCCAGAGCTGCAGACACTGCATCCAAACTAACCTGGGGCTGAGCAGCAGGCAGGGATATTTCTGGACAAGGGGACCACTGACATTTTCCGGCAGAGAGGCCACAGCTGGGAAGAGCTGAGCAGAACAGTAAATGCTGCTGTCACAGCCCCTTGCGCAATCGCTCGGTTTTCCCCAATTATTTATTACTTGAACTTGTTGCTTCTCTCTGCTCTTGATCTAGCTGCTGGAAAGCTGAGGTTGCCTGGTGAGCCAGGAGTGCTGTTTCAGAATGGAGAGGGTGCTGCTGGAGTGTGGGAGCTCTTGGTGCTGCTGCTGGACACAATGCTGTGGGATGAGGTGATCACAAAGGGAAAATATCACCAGATATTGGACCCCTGGTGCAGCCTGGGCAGGGACAGTGGGACTGTTCCCCCCTGGCTTTGGCACAGGGGTGTCAAGGAACTGCTGTCAGCTGAAAGCCCAGGTGATGATGAGGCTTCTGCTGCCTCTGTCACTCCAGCCCTCCCCTATGACAGATTTATAGCCCAAGAGGCTGTCAAAGGGCAGCTCTTTTACTTGAGTGCATGAGAAAAAATTGTGAGGGTGTGCCCAATCCATCTGTCATTGGGGAGATAGGCTCATCCTATAACTTAATGCCATCAATCACTAAGACCAAAGGTAGAGATCAAGGCTGCTTACTCAGAGGAGTACCTAAGGCCGTGTCTAGTCAGGCACACAGTGACAGCCAAATAAATTTCCTTGGTATGGTCCCTGGGGAGTTTGCACTCTCCTCCAGAGCTCAGAAACATGCCTGCTCTGCAAGGAGCCCTCGGGCTACTCAGGGAGTAGTTACTCTGCAGAGTGCTTACAAGGATCTCCTTAAAGCCCATGGAATAAGTTCAAAATGGAATGTTTCAGAAAAAAATCCATCTACTTGTCTGCAGCTGCACAGGAATCCCATACTCATGGGTGAAGGCAGCACTGGGAGGACCACAAACAATGTGACAAGGACTGCAGGTATACAGGATCCAAACACGAGTTCTGCACATTCTTTATAAGCTCTTCCTCTAGTCCTCCCTTCCTACATTTTCCTTTTTTCTGAGCAGAGCTGAGCTTTGTTTCTCCTCTGGAATCACTACAGCACACAGCACCAGGGTCTGGAGGCCAGGAGCTCTTGCCCAACACACGAGTGGGAGGAATCTTCCCTCAGTGCCTCATGGCACTGGGCATGTGTCCAGCCTGGCTTTGCTCAGCTGGCAGCTTCCCCTCCAGCAGCCTGTGATGGTTCTGCCACCAGACCTTTGTTCATCAAGGCCAGTCAGAGCAGCAGATCCCTCAAGTGGCATCTCCATGAACCTGAGTGGCTGCGCTGTAAAAACAACCATAAAGGGATGATGTTGCTCAGCTTTCCTCGTGAGGCATGATGACCCTCTTCCAAAGAAAGGGATTAAATCATCATTTGTTTTCCCTTTCATTCCAGAATGTGCTGAGTCCTCTGTAATAAATTATACTGCTCGCTGTAAAAGAAATCCCAGAGGCAGCTCTGTGAGCCTCTGGAGTTGCAGGGGATGGGAGAATTCAGTTCATCACCAGAAGCACCTGTGGGTGAGTGCAGTGAGAAGAGCCATCAGGTCACTATAGATGAGCAAGACATTGAGAACACCAAAGCTGCTGGGAACACACAGATCTCAAGGCATCCAGTCCCAGCCCTGTCAGCTCCCTGAGAAGCTGAGGAATGAGCTCAGCTTGGAGCAGGTGCCTTAGTAGGTACCTCATTGCTCTGGGTTTGTCTATACAGGATTCTTAAGAAAATTAAATTGAATTAACTCATTCTAAAGTAGAACATTAAAATTCTGCATAAAATTCTCATTCAGAATTAAAGTGGCCTTAATTCAGTTTAATTTACTCCCAAATGCTGCTAAATAAGGCCATTTAAGTTGTCTTTAATTAACATAATGGTCCCACATAGGCTTTTATAAATGAGATTTAATTAGCCCGTTTTTAGAAGTGAGTTAGCTGCCTTGAGCTTCCATAGGGAAGCAGCCAGGTCCAGGGCCACTTTTCTGACAGGGCTCCTGGTTGTGGCTGGTTAGCAGGAGTTGCAAAGAGCTGGCATCACCTCTCAAGGAACTGGCACAAGGCCAGCTCCTTCCCAACCAGCAGATAATGGGAGCCTTGAATATCAACTATTTTGGCTGTGTTAAATGCATGAGTGGAAGATGAAAGGCTCTGCCAGAGGATGAGCTCTTCATTTAAAATGTGGGACATGGGGGTGGTAATCCCTAGGAAAATGTGACATCAAGATTTTGAGGATTTGTTCATGAACAAGGAACCAGGCTGGAGGAAAGCTTACACTGAGGCAGCAGAGAAGGGGATGGAGGTGGAGGACAGGCAGGGACTGACCCCATCCATGGGTTCCTGCTGTCATAGAGCATTTTGGGGTCCCCACTGCCCCTGGATGCTCTAGTTCCTTTTTTGCACACCAGAACTCCCAGCTCAGCAGGATGAGATGCTGCTGGCTGCTCTTAATGACCATCCTGAGAACATCTGGCCTCACCAGCCCCTGCCCTCCCCTCGGTGTCGCAGGTTCCTCCTCGGAACAGCCCAGTGCTTTCTTGTGCTCTGATGGGGACTTCCACCTCTGTCCTGTGGCCACGGATGTTTCACAGAGAGACAGAGAGTCAGGCCAGCTGACAGCCTGTCCCACCACAGAAAGGGCAGGATGCAGCTGCCCGGCTGTGGGCACGGCACTGTATCATCATCATCATCATCATCATCATCATCATCATCATCATCATCATCATCATCGCCTGGAGGTGGAGAGCCTCAGTGCATCCACAATCCCAGCAAAGTTCTGTGAATATCCTCAGAAGCTGCAGCTTCCACCATAGCCCTTACACTTCCAAAAAAAGAGAAGTGTTGTTCAAAGCAGTTTGCAGCTGTGGAAAAGAAAAAAAATAGTCAAAATCATCCATGAGGAGCTCTGAGGTGTGCCCGGCGGCACGTGACTCCCTCTGACTTTTTGGGTGGAGAAGCCAACAGCCTCCCTCTCTCCTGGCTTCTCATTCACCAAATTGGAGCCATGTGGCTGCTGCCACTGCTTTGCATAAATCTGGAGATTCAGCTTTGTTCCCCTTCCTTGGGGTATGTCCTATAGGAAGTACGTCTGTGGCCATACTTTCTGGTGCAATAGACTTTAGCCTGGAAGCAAAAGCACACAAACAATACTAAATTCATCCTGACTGGAGTAGATTCCAAGGGAAAGAAGTGTTGGGAAAGCACCTACTTAAGAACTGAGTAAGGATTATCTCTGATCTGAATCTCGCTCTGTGTGTGTGTTACTGTTGAGCACACAGTGCGGTTTCAGACACGGCCAGAGACAAGGAAAAATGATTGTTTCGGGGTAACCACAAGGAAGATGAATGCAAATGCATTCCTGTAACTGGGAGAGTTCCTCGCTCCTGAGCTGGGCTCCGGTACATGGCCTTGGGGAAGCAAATTTGCAACTACCTCCATTAAATTGTTTAGGCATGATTAATCAGAAGTCAGAGATGCGAAGTTTTTGCACGTTTCACAATGTAGATTTAACCCCTGCAGTTCCATACAGGTGCGGTTTAGCGCTTGGCAAGGCACAGGCACCGCGGGGTGACAGATGTTTCCTGCCAGCTCCTATCTCCTCTACACGGCCGAGTTGATAAACCACCAGTGGCTGAATCAGAATCACGGCCACCTGCATCGCCGGACCCAGGCGGCGCAAGGGACGCGTGTCACGGAGCCCGGCCCCGAGGCGACAGCCCGGCAGCACGGAGGGCGGGCCGGCCGGACCGGGCGGAGGCTGCCGCTCCACCCCTCGTTCCCTCTTCCGCCCCGGGAGGTTCTCCGGTATAAATAAGGGCTGCCGCCCGCCCTGCTCTGGCCCCATGGAGAGGCAGCGGCAGCTCGGCGGTGGCAGCGGCCCGGTGAGTGTGGGGGGGGGTTCGGCCGGGAGGGGAGCGGGACCAGGCCGGAGTTCGGCCGGGAGGGGAGCGGAGCGGCACCGGGGCGGGGGCTCGGCCGAGAGCGGAGCGGGACCGGGGTGGGGGCCGGGGTTTGGCTGGGAGCGGAGCGGGACCGGGGTGGGGGCCGGGGTTTGGCCGGGAGGGGAGCAGAGCGGCACCGGGGCGAGGGTTCGGCCGGGAGCGGAGCGGGGCCGGGGTTTGGCCGGGAGGGGAGCGGAGCGGCACCGGGGCGGGGGTTCGGCCGGGGCCAGGGGTTCGGCCGGGAGCGGAGCGGGGCCGGGGGTTCGGCCGGGCTGCGGGGCCGCTGCTAACGCCGCTGTCGCCTCGCAGGTCCCGGCGGCGAGCGGAGGCCGCGAGTCCCCCGCCGGGAGCCATGAGCGCGGGCAGCGTCGCCCCGGGCTGGCCTGAGGCGCTGCCGGCCGCGGCCCGGCCCGCAGCGGGGATGAGCGGCAGCGAGAGCCCCGAGGGGCCCGGAGACGGCCCCGAGCTGCAGCTGAAGGTGGATTTTTTCCGCAAGCTCGGCTACTCCTCGGAGGAGATCCGCGTCGTGCTGCAGAAGCTGGGCCTGGGCGCCGACACCAACACGGTGCTGGGGGAGCTGGTGAAGCACGGCTCGGCCGAGCGGGACGGCCCCGAGGCCCCGCCCGAGCCCGGCGAGGCCCCGCTGGTCCCTCGGGGCGGTGCCGGCAACAAATCCCCCGCGCCCGGCCCCGAGGAAACGGAGAGCGACAACCTGAAGCCCATCGTCATCGATGGCAGCAACGTGGCCATGAGGTGCGTCCGGGGTGGGCACGGGGCTGTCGGGCGTGAGCTCTGCCTGGGAGCTCTGCCAGGGCTCGGAGATGAAAAGCTGTGAGTGCCACGCTCAAAGCAGCCGCTTCTGGGTGCTGGGAACGGGGCTGGTAATATTTTCCAAAGTTCCTCTCTGACACACGAGGACGAGCATCCCGTTTGCCTTTGCGGGCCCGTCTTGCCACTGTTCTGCCCGCCCAGAGCCACCAGTCACGGGGCAATGGTGAGGCCAGCAGTGCTTCCTTTGAAACAAACACTTCCTCCTGGGCTCTGGCAATGAGGGGATAACTGAAGAGACGTTGTCCTCTCAACTAGTGGCTTTGTCTAAGTTTCCGTAGCAGGAAGTTGCTCAATAAATAATTACAGGGTTAATTAGAGAAGGCTTTGTAATATGGAGCTCCATTGGAGACTTGTCTCCAAATTGTGCCTCTTGTATATTGGTGAATTTCTGTAGAAGGTACAGAATAATGAGATGTCAGAGGTGTCACCAAGGCAGGGCTGTGACTCATCCTCACCGTTTCACGTGCCCCAGTGTTGCTGGAGCAGGCTCTGTTGGACACTGTGACCAGAGCTCCCAGTATCCATGAAGCGTCCAGACTCTCAGGGCTGGACATTTATTGGTGTGATCTCCCCATTTTCACCCTGACTTTTGCTCCCACTTTGGTGAGCATTGCTTGCCCTCACCCCACCCCAGCAGTATGTGTTCCCCACCTCTGCATAGCAGACTCTTGAAATTTAACACACTAGCTTCTGAACTGGGCCCTGAAAGCTTTTTTCTGTTGCAGCTCAGAAGCCGCCTCCTTTGTTGTTTATGTTTGTGTTATGCAGATTTTATAAAAAATAACCCTGGGTGCGGGTGGAGCTGCCGTGTCGGTTGCAGTAGGTTTGTCTGAGGTGAAAGTGCTGCGTGGAGGTTTGTTTGCAGGTGTGGTTTTTGCCAAGCCCTGGCTGACAGTTCTGAGAACAGAACTGAGAAAGATGGGGCACAGGTGAGCCCCAGGGTGAATGAGGGGTGGTGGTGGCAGTGGGACAGGGCAGGAGAGTGAAAGCCGTGCCTGGCACCCCTGAAGAGAACCTGCTCCAGTTCCTACCCTCTCCACAGCCCTGGGAACACTGTGCAAAATGACCTAATGTGAGCCCAGGCTGATAAGTGACTCTGGCAACAAAGTTTACCTTGGATAAGTGCTTGGGCTTTAATAGCAGGATTGGCTGTGTTTGTTAGTGAGGAGCCTCTTAGTGGTGAAAGTTACCCCAAAATGCAGAGGGGAAATCACAGCAGCTGTGAGTCAGGGCAGGCCAGAGCCCAGGGTCTGACATGAGAGAAGCAGTCTGGCTTTTTTAAGCAATTCGCTAGAAGGGGAATTCCATTCTGAAACTTCCTGTATTGATGGTGTGATGTTCCCTGCTGATTCATTTGCAGTATGTACAGTGGCCTCCCTCAACAGCTCTTGACAAACTTATGCAAATCATAGTGGAAATTAGCTTTTACTTCCTTCTAAGGGAATTTTTCCTTGGCTGCTGCCAAATCAGATCAGCCCAATTAGCTGCCTTCTGGAGGTTTGAGGTTGGTAGCAGAGACTCAAAAAATAAAAACAACCAACAACCCAAAACAAAGACAAACCAAAAAAATCCACCAAAAGGGATTTGTTTTTCACACTTGTCTCTAAAAAATTGTAGTAACCTGTGTCTGGCTATTTATAGCTAAATCCATCTGATATTGGAGAAAACTTTTAGAGCATCTTCTGATGGTGATTTTCAGCCTTCTGTAATTTAGGATTCTTATTGAAGGTGTGTTAGGTGTCTCTTTAGGGGTTAGTTCTGTTGCCAAGTGTTTAGTTCTTCTAGAATAAGTACTTTTGTAGAGCTCTTCAACTTCCTTTGTAGTTTCAAAGAAAGGGTGAGGCTGGGAGGGGAACTGAAACTTCTCTGTAGTGGTGCTGCAACAGTGCCACTGCAGGAATGGCTGTGGTGAGGGGCTGGTGGGGGCTGAAATGCTATTCAGGTGCACATAGAAGGAGGAAGATTTGGGACAGGTAGTGACCAGGTGAGGAAAACCTTCCTGAATTGTGGGAGCAGTTCCCCTTTTGGTGTAGTGCACTGTGACAGAGCATGGACAGTTGGATCCCCACAGTGACATATCAGGCTGGAAGAGAAGTGTTGGAAGCTTGCCAAAACCACTATCAGCAGAAGAGCTGATTGCCCTGTAAATACGAGTGCTTGTAAAACAGGAGGGGTAGTTTCCTCCTAGAAGTTCTGGAAACTTATTGATATGACTTCATGAATAATTAAGAAGCTTTTTGCATCAGTATGTGGCTTCTGACAAGGCTGTCAAACTTTGTTCTCCAGCTGCCATGAGCTGTTCTCTCATCCAGCACTGATGACAGGAGATGATGCCATTTTGTGCAAATAGTGCATTTGTAGATGAGGTTTGGAGCCATCATGGAATGAATCATCTTTCCTTGAGATGAGAGTGCATATAAAACACCTGGTTTTCCTGCAGTGATCAGAATAAGTTTGCAAGCAAAGGCCCAGTGAGGGTGCAGTGGCAGGAAACAGTCACTGGCATCAGCTGTCAGAGTAGCACAAAGGGCTTTTAGGTCACATTGTGCTCTGGGCTAAAAATAACATCAGCAGGCTTGAAGCAGAGACTGTTTCAGAGCAGCTGCAACAGTTCCAGCTGCTGCCTCCCTCCCAGTGAGTATTTGGGTGTTTGCTGGTGTCCTGAGGTGCTGACACAAACGGGGGTGCTGGGCAGGTCTGAGTGAGGCTGTTGTTACACAAGACAAGCATCTGTGTTTGCTGCCTGTGCTCCTCAACCCTTCACTGAAGCTTGTCCTAATTGCCAGCTCCCTTTGCTCTGTGCACTGAATCATGAAGGGATTAAAGTCTTAATTTTCTCCTTTGCAGCCATGGGAATAAAGAAGTGTTCTCCTGCCGAGGTATCCTTCTGGCTGTCCAGTGGTTTTGGGACAGGGGACACAAGGATATTACAGTCTTTGTGCCATCGTGGAGGAAGGAGCAGCCCCGACCAGATGTACTCATAACAGGTATGAAAATATGGAAATCAAAAGCAGCTTTTCAGGCTGACTGCTGTCACTTAGTGAGCTTGCAGAGTTCTGGCTAAGTCAGTAATTAACTTCAGAATGGAAAGTCTGAGTAGTAGGAGCTGCAATGAGCTGAACTGACCAGGGAGTATTAGTCATTAACTTCTCCCCTAAGCCAGCTTTTGCCTGAATCAGTTGGAATAATTCAGAAAACAAGAAATGTAATACTGCTCTACTTCCTAACTTCTTGTCTTTTATTTCTTGATATTTTTCCTCTTGCAGGTACATGCTTTGTATTTAACTGAAGCATATTTAGCCAGAATTATTCAAATTGAGGGGAGCTTGCAGAGAACTGAGATTTTAATAACTTGGAACAGCGATGAGCAGGATTGAATATAGTCTGGGTTGTGGAGAGACAGAATAAATGCTTTTGTTTATTTATGTCTTGTATTTGTGGGGTTCCCAGACAAAGGGAGGAATGATGAATCTGACTCCATGTTCTCAAAGGCTAATTTATTATTTTATGATACTATATTGTATTTAAGACTACTATAGTAAAGAATAGAGAACGGATACAGACAGAATGCTAGAAAGATACTAATGAATCTTGTGACTCTCTCTCCAGAGTCTGACACAGGTTGGCTATAATTGGCCAATAAGTTAAAATAATTCACAGCAGAAACAACGAAACAATCTCCAACCACATCCCAAAGCAGCAAAACACATGAGAAGCAAATGAGATAATATTGTTTTCCTTTTTCTCTGAGGCTTCTCAGCTTCCCAGGAGAAGAATCCTAGGCAAAGGCATTTTTCCAGAAAATATGACTGCAACAATAATGCTATTTCATCTGCATGAAGGGCTGTGCAGGTGTCTCACTGTCATATTTTTCTGGAAAAATCCCTTCACAGGATTTTCTCCTGGGAAGCTGAGAAGCCTCAGCTTCTCCTGTTTTGCTGCTTTGGAGTGTGGTCTGGAGGTTGCTTATCCAACATGTGAATTGTTTTTACTTAATGACCAATCTCCATCAGCTATGTCAGACTCGGAGTCAGTCACGAGATTTTCATTCTCATTCTTGTTAAGCCTTCTGTCTGTATCTTTTCTCTATTCTTTAGTATAGTTTTAGTATAGCATTCTTTAATATAATATTTGTACATAAATAAGTATATTTACATTTATGTATATTTATATACGTTTATGTATATAAGTATATATATAGATAAGTATAAAGAAATAAAAATTAAAAATAAAAATTAAAAATAAAAATTAAAAAATTAAAAAATAAAAATAAAAAATAAAAAATAAAAAATAAAAAAATAAAAATAAAAATAAAATACTAAAAATAAAATAATTAAAAATTTATGTCTAATATATTTATTTATATATAAATAAACTTTATTTATATATAAATAAAAAGAATAAAATAAAAATAAAATAATGAAATAAAAGAATAAAAATAAATGATAGAATTTAAAAATAAAATTAAAAATAGAAGATAAAAATACTAAAATAATAAAAATATAGACATTAAAATGATATGAAAGTGATATAAAAATAGACAAATTATTAAATAATATTTTAAAAATATTGGAATATAAAAATAATATAAATTATAGTATAAAATTATCATGGAGGGATATCATGGAGGGATATCATGGAGGGATATAGTGACCTTCTGATATCAATGGAGTCAGATTCACTCATCTCTTCCCTCATCCTGGGGACCCCACGAGTAGCAGCCAGGTGTGCTGACAGCTGTGTTTGCTCCAGACCAGTACATCCTGCGGGACCTGGAGAAGAAGAAGATCCTGGTGTTCACGCCGTCGCGGCGCGTGGGCGGCAAGCGCGTGGTGTGCTACGACGATCGTTTCATCGTCAAACTGGCGCACGAGTCCGACGGCGTGGTGGTGTCCAACGACACCTACCGCGACCTGCAGAGCGAGCGGCCCGAGTGGAAGAAGTTCATCGAGGAGCGCCTACTGATGTACTCCTTTGTCAATGACAAGTAGGGCTCTGCCTGCTGTTGTTAGCTTGTGTCGTTTTCAGGTTTTTTATTGCTTGGACAGCGTCGGTGCGTGACTCTAAAATCCGTATGGAGTGTTAGGAAGCTCGGCACGTGTTGGTCAGATCTTGTGTTTGCGGGGTTCCCAGAAAAAGGGAGGAATGATGCATCTGACTCCATGTTCTTGGAAGGCTTTGTATTGAACTGAAGCATATTTAGCCAGAATTATTCAAATTGAGGGGAGCTTGGAGAGAGCTGAGATTTGAATAACTCAGAACAGCGATGAGCAGGGCTGGATACAGTCTGGGTTGTGGAGAGACAGAATAAATGGTTTTGTTTATTTATAATGTCTTGTATTTGTGGGGTTCCCAGACAAAAGGAGGAATGATGCATCTGACTCCACGTTCTTGGAAGGCTAATTTATTATTTTATGTAATTATATTATATTAAAGGATAGAGAAAGGATACAGATGGAAGGCTAAAAGATACTCATGAAAACCCATGACTCTCTTTCCAGAGTCTGACACAGCTTGGCCATAATTGACCATTAAGTCAAAACAATTCACATGAAACCAATGAAACAATCTCCAACCACATTCCAAAGCAGCAAAACACAGGAGGAGCAAATCAGAAGGAGAAGCAAATCAGATAATATTGTTTTCCTTTTTCTCTGAGGCTTCTCAGCTTCCCAGGAGAGAAATCCTGGGCAAGGGGATTTTTCCAGAAAATATGACAGTGACAGTCAGACAATACAATCCTTCTGGGCCTGAGAACCAAGGGCAGCCTCTGCCTTAGGCCCTTAAAAGTATCAACAAAATTGAACTGGGGGGAGGGGAGCAAACTGGGGAATATGACTTCATTGCCTGAAGCTGTAATTGGACAATTAACCCCTGATGTGCAAATAGACCAAACTTACATCTGTCTGAAAAACTCATGACCATGGTCCATCTTGGGTGTAGCCTGTGTGAGGCTTTTGCACTGCCCAAAGTGTACCTGTTGAAGGCCTTTAATAAATACCTTTATTCTTCTAGCTCTGGCTAGCCTCTGTTTTAGGTAGCCACTCCATGGCATCATTTTCCTGGGCTTTTAAGAAAGATTTGTGTGAACACACTGCCTTGTTCTAATGAAGCAATAGCAAGTGATGCATGAGAAGAGCAAAATGCTAGTGAAGAAATAATGAAAAGCTGTAGGATACAAAGCCAGAAGAAGTTGGTGGCATCTCAGTAGCTGCTCCTAATTTGGAGCTAGGAGCTCCAAGGAGAGCTCCAGGGTGTGATTTCTTCACAGGACAATTGTTAGCAGCAGGTAGTAATTCTGGTTGACAATCAGGCATTGTCAGAGCCTCTTCTGTGCCTGAAGGGAAGCATTTTGTGCTGGTGTGGACTGGGTGGCAGGAGGATTATCTCTGCAGAAAATGGGAGAGCTTTGTGGGGATCACTTAGCTTTTGATCTTTAATGAAATGGGAGTCTTCAAGAAGAAACCCAACCTCAGCTCAGGAAAGTGAACTGCTTCTGACTGAGATTTGTTTTTCTTTAGGTTTATGCCTCCAGATGATCCCTTAGGGCGTCATGGCCCCAGCCTGGATAACTTCCTCAGGAAGAAACCTGTAGTTCCAGAACACAAGAAACAGCAGTGCCCTTATGGTAAGACCTCCCTTCTTAATGTGAAGAACCAAGGTGCCTGTGCAAGTGTCACTCATAATCTAGTCAAATCCAGCTGGTCATTTCATGCTCTGGCTTTCCTTACAGGGAAAAAATGCACTTATGGAATTAAGTGTAAGTTTTACCATCCTGAAAGGATCAACCAGCCGCAGCGCTCGTTAGCTGATGAGCTCCGTGCCAATGCAAGGCTGTCTCCAACCAGAAGCACCAGTGCCAAGGAGGAGAAAAAGGGGAAGCGGGGTTCCCAGGCAGAGCTCTTGTGCTCTGTGCCCACAGAGAGTGACAAAAGCTCTGTACAGAAGGTCTCTGCAGAGAGGAAGAGCTTGGCCCACAAAGCCAAGCCCAGCGACGTTGTGCTGCAGGCCAAAGGCTGCGTGTCAGGCACTGTCTCCCCTGACAGGTACCAGCAGCCCCCCATGGATTCTCTGTCTTACATCTCTCAGGAGCATCTCGACTCAGGCATTGGCTCTCTGGAGAACCAGCTGTCTGACATGTGGCCTCACAGATGTACCAGCCACTGTGACCATTCCCACACGGAGCAGGTGCCCGTGTGCACCTGCAGCAGGCAGAGACCCATCTACCCACATTCCCCCAGCTTAGAGCAGAACGGGCTGCTCTCTTACAACCACAGCTCCCACAAATCTTCATCCTCTGGTGCCAGCTTCTTGCAGTACAGCCCTGAGATGCCTCGCTCAGGGGCACCCCACTCCTTCTCAGGCTTTGGGGTGCCCGTGGGTGCAGCAGGGCAGTACAGCCTGCCCGGTGAGTTCGGGGCCGCGCTGCCGCGCTCGCGGGAGTTCTGGTCCGAGCCGTACCCCCTGCCCCAGGTGAGATCCCCTGGTGTGCCCGGCCCCCACCCTGTGCACGGGGCCCCAGGGCCGCCCTACGGGGACTCAGGGCCCTGGGCTGGCCCGGAGCAGTTTGCTGAGGAGAGGGCCAGCGTGCACGTCAAGCTGTGCAGCATCTTCCACCCGCACCTGGTGGATGCCGTCATGAGCCGCTTCCCCCAGCTGCTGGACCCCCAGAGGCTGGCAGCAGAGATCCTCACCTACAAGGCTCAGAACCCAGGTGTGTGAGGCAGGTGCTGAGGGCAGGCAGGTGTGGGGAGAGCTGGAGGGGCTGGGATTTGCCTCTGCAGCTGCCACAGGTGCCTTCTGAGTGCTCCTTATTCCTTTGGAAGGGCTGGGTTCCAGCTGGAGGCTGGGTGCCAGAGGTGATGTGCTCACAGCAAATTCTGCTCCAGCTATCACCACGTGCCTGTGGGAGAGGTGAGAACATTCCAGCATCCCACCTTCCCCAGGGGCTAAGCAGGAAGGGAGGCTGCAGCTCTGGAGCAGGGCTGTTCCTTTGGGGTTCATGAGAGTCTGGCACACCCTGAGCTCCTGCAGTTGTCCATAACTGCATGTGAGAGAAGTGGGTGCTGCCTTTGTAGTGGCCTAAGGCTAGTTTCTGAGGACCCAAATGCCTTGCTAATGCTGTTGTTAGGTCCTGACTAAGCCTCTTTACTAAATCCCACCATTCAGATCTGTGGCAAATACTGGGTTATAAATGTAGTCTGGAGCTGGATTTATCTGACTGGCTTTACTCGTGCACTTCTTGAATGATGTTTTCCACACCCCTCCCACCTCAGCTGATCTTCCTGAGGTAATTGTGCCCCATGGACCACAAGTGCTTGGTGAGCTCTGAGCTCCCAGGAGCACAGTCCTGGCTCTGGGGAGTGGCTGGACACTGCTCCAGAGCTGGGTGTGAGTTGTGTGTTGGGTGCGTGCTGACAGCTGCAGTGTCAGAGCAGGTGGGTGAGCTGAGCATGCTGTGAGTGCTGCTCTGGAACTGTCTCTGTCCCAGGATGGCTCTGTGCAGCACTGACAAGGATTTATTATGTGCCTTTTGCTTTCAGACAGCAATAGAACAGCTGCAGTCACATCTGGACTGCTGCCAGGGGCCTTCCCGAGGAGTCTTGAGTATTTTGTGTTGTAAAGCTGTTGCTTCCTCTTCTTCCTCACCAATATTCTCCTGTCCCCTTTGGCTGTGCCCTACTAGAGCAGCATCCAGAATTGTAGAATAAGAATTATTTGGCAAGACTGTTTTTGTTTCATTTCCTCTTACTCTGTAAGATGTTTTTCTATTGTAGGTACTGTAAGAGATTTTAAATATGCAAAAACAATTGCTGTAGTAATTGGTTCTGGTCCTGGAATTTTGCTGTGCAAGGGATGCAGAAACGTTCCTGGCACTTGCAGGCCAGAAGCAGTTGATTTGTTGATACACATTGTATCTGTGTGTGTTGTTGTTTTCTAAATACAATACGCCCTTCTGTGGTTAAACCAAGGTCATTGAGTGGCAAATTAGGAAGGGGAGAGTGGAAGGCAGCTGGTCCTGAAACCCTCCTGGGAGCAGGGTTGTCTGTTCTGCTCTCCCTCTGCTGTCCAAGGAATGACCTGCCCAGACTGGCACCATGTGCCATGAGACCACAGGGACACAGGAACCTGTATACCTGGTTAATAATGATACATTACAAATTAGTAATGTTTCATGTTAGTAAGCAAAATGCTTCTTAATTTTAAGTAACCTGATACTTTGCATATTTGTAAATTACAGATAAAATGGTTTTTAATGTTACTGTTCAGCACCTTGCTGCTTGCAGTTTTTAATCAATGCTGTTCTCACCTCAGCCATATGTTACTTGGCAAGGTGGGTTTGGGTTTCTGGTGGAATGCTGGTATCTGCTGCCTCTCTTGCAATGAGAAGATTTAACATTTTGTACTCCCCAGCTGACACTTGCTGAACTTTCTGTATCACTATGCAGTGTAGCCATGTACTGACTAGCCATGTGACAGCCCTGGCAAAGAAAAACTGTGTTATATAAATAAAAACTGCTGACTCGACATATTTGGTCTCTGGTGGCTTTGTGGAGGAACATTCAACATTTTGGTTGGCTTTCCAGGGAAGCCAGAGAAATGATCCTTCCTCCCTGGGGGTTCCTCTGACAGGCTTTGATCTGTGTGTGCAGTCTGAGGCTGGATATTGACAGGCTGTTAATGATGCAGTGACACCAAAACATCCATGTGCTGTGGCAGATAAGGGCATGAGCAGTGTCTGCTGCTGATTTGGCTTCCCTGGGCTTGCTCAGTGCCCAGGGCAGGTGGGGTGAGCAGCAGCACTGGCTCTCACTCAGCACCACAGTGCATTTATTGCCATCGAAAGCAGCAGAATTGCCACGCTCCTGGCAATTTTGGAATCAGCATGGACTGTGTTTTCCTTAAAGGGGCAATTCCACAGTACAGCCTGGAAATAAATACATATTTTATCCAGTTACAGTACATTTGTGACAGATACTGAGTGTGGAATATGTGAATGGTTACACGTCCAGGTTTTGCTCTGAAGATTTGTTATGGACTGGAAGTGCAGTAGGAATATCAGTGCTCACCTTGTGGTGTAAGGATCTTCCCCTCCCACCTGCTCCACTGCAGCACAGCGTGTTCTTATCTCACTGGTTAAATAACTTTATGGTCTGTATTGAAACTTGTGCTCTTCATTTACCACAGGGCAGTGACTGTAGTTAATGAGAAGCCAGGGAGGCAGGGAGCAGCTGCATTTCAAAACAAACCTGCAGCTCCCAGTCTGAAGTCTTTATTGACTGTGGGAGAGGAAGCCTCTGGGGCTGTCACTGCAGTGACAGAGCTCATGTGGCTCTGTGTGGGGATGGAGGGGTGTGTCAGGGATCTGAGCACACCTTTAGCCAGGTGAGGAGTTTCCTGCTGTCCTGAATGGGATCTGGAGTTGAAAAATGCTGCAGGATTTTAAGGCTGGTGTTCCTGTGAAAGACAATAGGTAATTCTAGTTTTACAGGATGTGTAGAGGGGTTTGGTTTTGTGTCTCAAAGCTGCACTCAGAGGCAATTAAAGAGATCAGTGCAGAGGTTCATTATCACAACCAGGAGAGGAAGAGCTGGAGCTGACTGACTTTGCTTGTGATGTTTCTGCTGCAGTGCCAGTCCTGGGGCACATGGAGTGGTTTGGGAGGGTCAGGCCCTAGCACAGATCTGGTCAAAGTTTCTCCCCCAGACTGCTGTGTGTGCTGCTGGGGCAGCCACAACCCCACTGCTGTGCTCTGAGTTTCTCCTTCATTCACACAAAGCTCTGTGTTGTGTCCCCATTCCCCAAGCTCACTGTGGTGCCACAATCTGGGACATGGCAATGCTGACTGGAACTGTTGCTGCTGCACATTTTTTTCCCCTGCGCACTCCTCAGTGCACACCTTGGAACCCTGCTGGGGCTGTTAAGGGGGGTTTTTGGGGTGCATCCTCTGGTTTGGCACTTCCTGGGGCTCGGGGGCAGAGCCTGCTGTGCTGCTGGGTGTTTGGTTTTGGGTGTTTTGCCAAACTGGGTCAGATCTGTGGGTCAGATCTGTGTGTCAGCTCTCGGGGCTGTTGGAGGGAAGGAGGTCACACAGGGGCCTGTTGAAGGTTTCCTGTGCTCAGGGGCTTCCCAGCCCTCATCCTGTCAGCTGTGTGCCACTGCAGCCTCGTGCTGAGCTTCAGGAGGGGCTGGTTCCTCCAGGCAGGCCAGGAGGAACCAGCCCCTGGGTTGGTTCTGCTCTCCAGGGCTTGCTTGTCACACACATCTTTTATGGAAAATCCTTTCCTTAGGATTTTTCCTCCTGAGAAGCTGAGAGGCCTCAGGAACAAAATGTAAGCAATGGTTATGTGCTGCTGTGGAATGCAACAGGGGGATCTGGGATTGGCTCATGTGGTTGTTTCTAATTAATGGCCAATCACAGCCCAGCTGTCCAGACTGTCTCGGTCAGTCACAAACCTTTGTGATCATTCTTTTTCTATTCTTAGCCAGCCTTCTGATGAAATCCTTTCTTCTATTCTTTTAGTATAGTTTTAATGTAATATATATCATAAAATAATAAATCAAGCCTTCTGAAACATGGAGTCAGATCCTCGTCTCTTCCCTCACCCTCAGACCCCTGTGAGCACGGTCACACTTGCTCATCTCTCCACTGCCCTGTGCTGCCCTTGCTCCCTGAACTTGCATTTGAACTCAGCTGGTTCCTCCCCTTGGGGGTTTCCAGGATGTGGCCAGCTCAGTTCCAGTATTTTAAAGCATTTCCAGAGACAGGAATGAGGAAGGTTCCTGTGCAGGCTGTGGGTCAGGGGATGGGGTTTGTGCACCATCACGGGGGTGCAGTGATGGGATCAGGGTCAGCATCCACGCCCTGCTCCCCCAGGCTGAGCCTGCTGCTCTCCCTGTAGAGGGGAATGGATGGGCTGAGCATGGCAGCAGCTCTGCACCCTGTACCCCACAGAGGCTGCAGCACAGCCTCCCTGTGGGACAGGACTGCAGGAACTGAGGAACTGCAGTCAGTGTTGCATTCAAGAGGAGGGAAAGGTGCTGGGGAGGAGCTGGGTGCTGCCCCAGGGCAGGGGGGGAGGCTGGGGTGGGATGGGGTGGGGATGGTGTCACAGACATCTTTTATGAAAAATCCTTTCCTTAGGGTCTGTCTTTTCTCCTGAGAGGCCTCAGAAACAAAATGTAACCAATGGTTATCTGCTGCTGTGGAGTGCAACAGGTGCATCTGTGATTGATCCATGTTGGTTATTTCTAATTAATGGCCAATCACAATCCAGCTGTCTCGGACTCTCTGGTCAGTCACAAGATTTTATTATCATTCCTTTCTATTCCTTGCTAGCCTTCTGATGAAATCCTTTCTTCTATTCTTTGAATAGATAATTTTCTTTTAATATAATATATATCATAAAATAATAAATGAGCCTTCTGAAACATGAAGCCAATATTTTCATCTCTTCCCTTGTCCTGGGACCCCTGTGAACACCACCACGTTGGTGGTGCTACCTGTTTCCTTTCCTCTTACTCTGTAAGATGTTTTCTATTGTAGGTACTGTAAGAGATTTTAAATACCTAAATTAAATTACTACAGCAAAACCAATTGCTGCAGTAATTGGTTCTGGCCCTGGAATTTTGCTGTGCAAGGGATGCAGAAATGTTCCTGGCACTTGCAGGCCAGAAGCAGTTGATTTGTTGATGCTCATTGTATCTGTGTGTGTTGTCAGGATGCTGTCAGCCCTTGCTTTCCAGCTCTCACACGCTTTCCTAAGAGCCCTGAACACCCCAGAGCCCCCCAAATCCAGGGGCTGCCCCTGGAAGCAAAGCCCTGTCTAGGGCAGCAGCAGCCTGCTCAGCCCTCCTGCCAAAGCCACCGAGGGCCCTGGCCAGTGGAGCAGCGTTGCACAAGTGTGCTGGAGGAAATGCAGCCTCGGGTTAAGCAACAGGTCAGGAACTTTGGCTGGGGAAGGTTCCTGTGGCTCTTGCCTTGCTGCAGGTGCTGTGGGGAGGTGCAGGTGCTGCATGGGGATGCAGAGCTGGGGGCTGTAGCTCATCCTGCTTGGTGTCACCCTCCTCCTCCTCCTCCTGCTCCCTGTGGGCTGGCTGGGGATTTCCAGCCCAAGGATTGCCATGGAGAGGTGAATGGAGGCTGCAGCAGGAGCAGGACCTTGTCACTGTCTGGTGGTCCCAGCATGGAGGGTGCTGTGATTCCTGCAGGACCGAGTGTGACCGTGCTCACAGGGGTCTGAGGATGAGGGAAGAGATGAGGATCTGACTCCATGGTTCAGAAGGCTGATTTATTATTTTATGATATATATTATATTAAAACTAATGTATACTATACTAAAAGAATAGAAGAAAGGATTTCATCAGAAGGCTGGCTAAGAATAGAATAGCAAAGAATGATAACAAAAGCTTGAGTCTGGGACAGAGAGTCTGAGCCAGCTGACTGTGATTGGCCATTAATTAGAAACAACCAACATGGGCTAATCCCAGATGCCCCTGTTGCATTCCACAGCAGCAGATAACCATTGTTTATATTTTGTTCCTGAGGCCTCTCAGCTTCTCAGGAGGAAAAATCCTAAGGAAAGGATTTTTCATAAAAGATGTGTGTGACACATGGGAGGCCAGCTTGGGGCCCCCATGGCACCTGCCAGGACCTGGTTTTCTGTGGCATTTCTGAGCAGCTCGGGGCAGTCCCTGGGTGCAGGGTGAGTCAGGGCTGCTGCTGCTGGTATTGCCTCAGTTCCCTGCATGTGGGAGCTGCACGGGCACGTTGGGAGCACAGATCCCTGCCAGTCCTGCTGCTGCTGCTGTGGGTGTGTGCTGGCCCCTGCTCTGCTTCAGCCAGAGCTCATCCTGTCCCCCTTCCCAAAGAGCCTGCAGGGCTCTGGTGGAGCTGTCCCAGCCCTGCTGGGGAAAGACCAGGCAGACACAAGCGATGGGGAGCAGCTGCCTCTATTGAGCAGGGTGAGCCTGGGGCAGGGTGCAGCCCCCTGTGCTGGGCCAGGCCCGGGCACTGGGCAGCCCCTCAGCCCTGCAGGCTCTGGGCCAGGTGGTGTGGCCAGCACAGGGCCCTCAGCCATGCCTGGGGAGCTGCCTGCCCTTGGTTGCTGTCTCGAGGAGCCGGCCCAGGGCTGTGACATGTGCAGGAACAGCTGGAGAGGATGGATCTGCCCCATCAGGAAGTCAGTGGGTGAGTTTTGCAATCCCTCACCCCAGTGCAAGGTGACTGAAGCTGGTGCTGACCAGACTCTGGTTCTGGAACTCCCAAAAGCAGCAGAGCAGGAGGATGCTCCTCGGTGGGCTTCACCAGGCACAGTCAGCCCTGGGCAGGGAGGGCTGTGCCGTGTCCTGGGGCAGACCCAGGGCCAGTGGCTTGTCCTGAGCTGCCTCCTGCTCCTGGGGAATGGCTGCAGCTCTGCTGGATGGGCTGGGCCCAGCCAGCACCAAGGGATGGATGGAGGCACATACAGGGGTGCAGCTGGGACTGCAGCAGCCCGGGCAGGGAGGGAGGTGTGGATCCTGCCTGGTTTGCTGAGCCCTGCTCACACCTTCACTTACATTTTCTGCCTGTCAGGCTGGATGGAGCCACGTGCTTGCTGAGGTGCCTCCATCCAGGGGCGTCCTGGAAAAGAGCAGAGGAGAGAGGAGACACCAGTGGGAGCACCCAGCCAGGCTCCTGCTGGGAACAGAACCGGGAGCCTCTCCCAGCACCGCCCTCCCCGGGCTGCCCAGTGCCACCCAGTGCCCAGGTGTGTCACACACATCTTTTATGAAAAACCCTTTCCTTGGGATTTTTCCTCCTGAGAAGCTGAGAGACCTCAGGAACAAAATGTAAACAAAGGTTATCTGCTGCTGTGGAATGCAACAGGTGCATCTGGGATTGGTTGTTTTTAATCAATGGCCATTCACAGTCAGCTGGCTCAGACTCTCTGAGACACAAGCTTTGTTATCATTCTTTCTTTTTTTCTATTCTTAGCCAGCCTTCTGATGAAATCCTTTCTTCTATTCTTTTAGTATAGTTTTAATATAATATAGATCATAAAATAATAAATCAGCCTTCTGAACCATGAAGTCAGATCCTCATCTCTTCCCTCATCTCAGACCCCTGTGAGCACGGTCACACACAGGTGGGAGCTGGTGGCTCACCCACACTGCCCACAGCAGAGCTCAGCACATTGCCCCCTCCCCACCACTGCCTCCCTGTGCCCCCCCACCATTCCCATTCCCTACCTTCTGGGCTCTCTCCCTCACTCCCACTGGCACTTTGTTCCTCTGCTTCCCCCAGCAGCTCGGGGCTGTCCCCAGTGTTCCAGGGCAGCTCCTGCAGCTGGAGCAGGGTGTGAGGGTCCGGGGGGTCACAGGGGCTGTGGGGGCTGGCACCCCCCGGGACCCCCAGCACTCACCCGCTGGCGCAGGCTCTGCTGTTCCCGCAGCAGCTCCAGGAACCGGCTGCTCCACAGCAGCTTCTCAGCCCCCAGCTCGGTGCACAGGAATCGCACATCGGCCTCCAGAGCCTCCAGCCTCCCCAGCACGGCCTCGCTGCCCTGGCCACGCCACTGCCCTGGCAGCACAGCTCAGCTCCTGCCACCCCCCAGGGCACTGCCAGCCCCGGGGACAGCCCTGGGCCAGGGACCCACCTGTCTGTGCAGGCTCCCACGCAGAATCTGAGTCCACATCCTCCTCCTCCTCCTCCTCGCTGCCCTCCAGTCTAAGCTGTAGGGCTGTGCCGAGCTGGAAGCCAACACGGACAGTGGGGGCTCGCAGGTGCGTGGGCACCAGAGCCCCCCTGGTGCCACCCAGCAGGCGCTGGGTGTCCCGGGCTTTACCTCCTCGGTCACCTGGAAGGCGCCATCCCAGCAGCTCTTGTAGCACATCAGCAGCACCTGGGCGAGAGGAGGGCTCACCCCCGCCCTGGAGCCGCGTCCCCAGCGCTCTCGGCGGGCACAACCGCACCCGCCCAGCGCCGTGAGCCGAGCAGCCCCCAAGGGACGAGGGTGGAGCGGTGAGGCAGCTGCAACACCCGCAGCAGCAGCAGCGGTGCAGGGATTGCACCCTGACCCCAGTGCAACACCCGCAGCAGCAGCAGCGGTGCAGGGATTGCACCCTCCCTCTAGTCCCCCCGCAGCAGCAGCGGTGCAGGGATTGCACCCTCCCTCTAGTCCCCACAGCAGCAGCAGCGGTGCAGGTATTGCACCCCAGCACGCCCCGTTTGGAGCCGGCCGAGGTTTGGGGAGCCCCATGGGGAAGGGGCTGTGCGGTACCGACCCAGGCCAGGCTCCAGAGCCGCCGCAGCCCCCGCAGCGCCGTCCCGCAGAGCTCCAGGAGCCGCCGGCCCCCGGCGCGCAGCAGCCGCGTCCAGCAGGGCCCGGCCGGGGCTCGGGGCCGGCCCATGATGGGCACCTGCGGGCCGGACACGGAGCTGCTCGGGCTCGGCCGGGGCCGCCCAGCAGCGATACCGAGGGGGTCAGGCTCTGTCCCGGCTCGCCGTGAGCAGCACACGCGGGACCCCCGCTCCCTCCCCGCTGCCCCCTTACCCAGCCGCGCACCGCGCCCCTCCTGCCCCTCGGCCACCAGATGAACTCCTGCCTAATCCTCTTGGTGACGAGGCTGTGCAGGGATTAGCGTTTCCCTAACGCTCCACCTTTGCGGTCCAGAAGGACAGGGGTTGCTCTCCTGTGCTTTCCTTTGCTCAGGATTCATCTTTCACAAGAAAAGGACTCAGGATATATTTCTAACCACTACTTTTAGCTTTAATTAGCTTTCAGATAAAGCCTGTGCAACTCCCTCTGACTCCTGTGCTCAGGCACTGGCCATCCTGCGGGTCTTTAGTCACTCAGGCTCTTTAGGAAGTAAAACAGAAGTCAAATGGAAGTTTTAGGCACAACTGCTGGAGTCAGGACCCAGCGGGGAACAGCTGATCCTTTGACTGAATCGGGTGTGCGCCATTTCTCTGTCTGCCCCATCCGTGTGCCCCCCTCAGGCTGCAGAACAGGCTGTCCCCTCCTCTGGTGACAAACACGGCCAGAGGCAGGAATGGCTGCACTTCATTGTCCCTGCAGCACCCAGCGTGTCACAGGGAATGCAGAGCTGACCCTGCCTGCACACAGCCTCTGAGCTACACCAGCCCTTTGCTGCTTCTCCAAAATGTTCCACCCAAAAAAGCCTGGCAGCTTTCCTCGAGGGCAGAGGTGCAGCAGAGACTTCAGCCTCTGAAATCCAGGTGCTCCAGCCATCCCTGCTTGGAGCAGCAGCAGCAGCAGCAGAACTGTTTTCATACCGAGGCCAGGGAACCAAAACCATCAGCTGAGAATTCTTTTCTCCAGAACTATAGAGGAGCAAGGCCTTGTAGTTTATGCTGTTTTAGATCCTCAAGCCCCCTGTACTTAAACTGTAGCTTAAAACACAGAAGTAGGCCGGCTTTGCAGCTTGGCCTTTAAGCTGCTCTGTCATGACCCCTCCGTGGAGGAGCAGCCACCAGTCCCAGCTCCCTGCAGGATAAGCCAGCTCCCTCCAGGAACAAGTACAGAGCTGCCTTGATCCCCAGATCAGACACAGCCCAAAGCAGAATTCTGCTCCCTCACAGTCCCAGTGCCTGGAGAGAGCTGAGAAGACCCCAAATCCCAGGGGAGCAGAGGTGCAGCAGAACACTCGAACCTGTGGCTGTTCCACAGGCTGTGCACCTCTGGGGACTCAGTGACAGCCCTGTCCCACAGCAGCAGGGGTTACACAAACACATCCCAGCACTGATAAAGCAATTCCCCACAGCTCAGATCTACAGCAGCAACAAGATTCTGACGTGGCTGCTGCGAGAAGCACCCAGCTGTGATTCCTGTCCCTGGAGAGGGACAATCCAGCTGCCTCATCCCTGACCTGCCAGCAATATTCCCTGACCAGCAGAACCATGGACATTCCAGTCATGCCTTGCAGCAGGATCAGCCAAACACAGCCGGAGATCAGAGCCTGGCACTCCCTGCACAACTTAGGAACAGCTGCCTCAGGAGAGAAAGCACCAAGAGAACCTCCCATGGGACACAGGACAAGGAACAGCTCCAGTGCCAAAGGGGAAGAAGCCCAGCAAGTCCCCATAAAGCAGATGGACACTAAAAAGCAGCAGGAGTCAAAGTTTGGACTGAATAAACCATGAGAAGAGACAAACATGGAACTTTTATTGTTTATGTACAAATGACAGAGGTTTGTATTAAAAAGAGAACCCACCCAAAGTCAGCGACAGTGAAGAGTTGGCTCTGAGCTCTGGCCCTTCCTGCACCTAATGCACTGAGGAATATTGGGAGATGGTGTTTAAAATGAAAGAGAAAAGGGTTAAACTGCCTTCTTCTCTGCTTGAGTAAGAATCAAAAGCTGCTCCACAAAATGAAGAACCTTCCACTACACGGACTAAACAAAGAAACCCAAAGTCAACTTGTAACTATACACTTCAGCTTTAAAAAAGGCACAACAAAACCAACAAAATAAAACAAAAAAAAAAAAAACCAAACCTTCAAAGCTAAATATCAGCAACAAAAGTAATTTAAGTCTCACGACATGGATGGGACACACTGAATCCTAGCCCAGTTCCAGTGGAAAAGGAAATGCCTCTCTGTGGGTCTGCAGGTGACAGGGGGGCAGCAGTGTCAGCCTTTTCAGCAAGTTCCCCACCTTCCAAGGTGGAAGCACAGAACAGTCAGGAATTCAGAACTACTACAACTACTACACCACCTTTGTCCTCCTGCAACTCAGGTGATTTAAAAATGATGCAAAGTACATGGTCCAGGATTTCCTCCCCCCATCCAAGTCCCTTAGAGTGAGTCACTCCTGCTGCAGCTGCCATCCTGCTTCAGGGCTTCTCAGAGGGGAGTCACAGACCTAAATCCCAGGAGCATCAGCACTGATGGCTCTAGTAGTCCTGCAGAGAAAGGACAGCACATGCACATTAACACCTCCCCACCTCCGAGTCTGCTCTTGGAGCTGGGGGCTCTCAGTCCTCTCTCATCTCACACACCACTAGCTGCAGGCAGAACAGATCTTTCTCTTGCAGCCTAACACTGAAAAGCAGGACCCTTCCAACCTTGAGTATCAACTCAAACCAGATGCTTTTGATGCTCCAGATCATGACAAGGTAACAGGATGCAAAGCAGCTTTTTCCATGAGAAGCACACGGGAGTTATCTGTGACCTGGGCTCAGCTGCTGCCACAGCCAGGGGACAATGCTGACCTCACACTGCGACTCCTCAACCATGACAATAAGAACTCAAATGACAGCAGCAGCAGCAGCAGGAGGGTTTTTAAAGCTTGTGAGTCAGCCAGCCCTTCCAGTGAGCAATGAAAACACAGACAGAGCACGGATACTTACGGCTCTTGGCTTTTTGTTTAACTTGAGATCAATCCTGTGGTTGGAAAGACAAGAGAAACGTCCATGTCAATACCTGACCCAACACCAGAGTTACTGCACAGGGCACAGCTAGACAGAGACTATGGTTAATCCATCCATTCCCAGCTGGCTGAGCCAGGGGCTGTTCCCAGGGTTACTGGGCACGAGAGCAGCACAGGAGAGCAGAGCTATTATTTGCCAAAAAGCAGATTCCATCCACTCCCAGACAGAGTTAATCAAGGGGCACAGTCAATCACAGGGCACTTAGGCAGTGAACAAGGGGAACCAGGCATGCTTTATGTTAATTTAATCTGCCAGAGGTGTAACTATGCCACAGGTAATTAGCCAGACATAGCGTGAGAGTTATTTACTCGGATAGAGAGAGGAGTTAGGATGACAGGGATTATATGAGCCAAAATTACTGAGTTAAGTACATTTTTCCAAAAGGAAATATCCAAGTCTATACTTATCTCCTTAAGCAGCAAAGCCAAAAGAATCAGTTTTTAAACTAAGTTTTAAAGTTAAAAAGTTTTATCTATTCAAATATGAAACAGAAAGGTAAAGAAGAGTGAAGTTAATTTATAATTTGCTGAAGTTATTAAATAAAATGTTACCTCCATCACGCTTTTCTGTTTTTAAAAAATACTTCCCAGCCTAACCTAATATACATACCTACAATTAAACAGATAAACTAGGGGTTAGCGAGGTCTCAAAAGGCACATCGTGTCTACACACTAACAACACAGCACAAGTACTAATTCAAGTCAAACTTACTCAAAGTCATAATCAAACATGCCAGACGGGCTGAGGGGCAGCATTTGAAAGGAAGAAAGCAATAGAAATTAATATACTAATGAATTAAATCAATTAATTGATTAGCCACCCTAGCGAGATTGCTAAAAAAATGAAATGAAATAAATAATAAAGCCAGTGTTCAAACACCATTGAGTTCTTCAGGTATCTTAACCAGGACTGGACACAAAAAGCTCTCTGGCTTGGCAATGCAGAGTCCCCCTCCCCACTGGATTTCTGGGAACAAGAGGTGTTAGCACAGAGGTGGGGTTGGCTCACACAGGGGATTTCAGGAGCTGAAGGAGGGGCAGCTGCCAGACCCAAGGGCAGGACAGGAACCCGAGGGCTTGGAAAACCAAAGTGAGGGGTCAGGAAGCTGGGGAGGGGGCTGGGCTGCCAGGGCAAGGCAAAGCTGCTTCAGGCAGAGGTGACACAGAACTTGCTGCCCAACCCTGCACTGGGCTGCTCCCCACACACCCCAACAACGCTGCTGTCCCCAGCTCTGGTGGCCCAGGGATGCTGGGCCAGAGCTGAGCAGTTTGGGGACTGTCCCACCCCCCAGACCCAGCTGTGCCCACAGCTGGCAGGATTGACCACAGAATCCCATTCCAGGACTGTACTAAGAGCAAACAGCACTGGGCTCCCTCAAACCCAGCCAAGCACACAGAAAATCATCTCCAGCCTGGCCTTGCTGTGGTGTGGCAGGGAGCAGAGGGACAGCACAGCCGCTGCAGCCACACCTGAGGCCCTGGGTGCACCTGGAGCCAAAGGTCCCAGAGGGGAAGGCAGCGAGGCTCCTGCAGGGCCCTTCCCCAGCACCTCCCAGAACGGGGCAGCACAACCCACAGTCGGGCTGGCAAGAGGAAGAGCTTCTGAACAAAGAGAAAAGCCAACATTTCTTTTATTTTTCTCTTTTGTCATGCCAGACCCCTCAGGGGACAGACCCACAGGTCTGGCTGGAGCACCTGTGGGGTTGTGGGGCCTGGGATGCCCTCGCTGCACGTTGTTGCTGGGGTGTTTTTAACCTAAACATATTCGAGAATTGTTTGGTCTTGTCTGCCAAAATTTAGGGGATACTCAGTAACAGCAATCACAATTTTAACAGAGCTTTTATTACAGACAAATTTAATGATCTTTTTATGGTTTTTAATTGTCTATCTGGCCCTGCTGAGCATTACAAACAGTCAGTTCCTGCCTTGCTGAGCCCCTCGGAGTGTCTGAAAGGGAACACAGAAGCTGCCACAGGTGAGCAGGGCAGGGCTCCTGTCCAGCCAAAGCTGCACAGGAGGGGGGATGTGAAGGAACCCAGAGCCACAGAGCCTCAGCTCCTGTCCCTAAAGTCCGGGTCATGGACCAGAGCAAAGAGATTTGTGTCAGTTCCAGCACCTGCCCTGCACCCCACCATGTTGTTGGCCATGGTTTGTCCAGGGAGAATATTTTCTAATTTGTTTGAAATGGCAGTTTCCTTAAGCTGTACTTCAGTTTTACAGGTTGTTTCTCTGGACTTGTTCACGGATGTAGTTTCTTGTGTTATTCCTGAACTTCTTCCAAATATCTACAGGCAAAAAAAGAGATTTGAACTTCTTTGGATTCCCAGCTCATGGGGAACCAAAGGGACATCCAGTCCTTTTGGATATTTGCCCAATTCAGGCTGCTGTAGGAAGCAAATTCTCACCTAAGAATTAAAGACATGCTAATGACTCAACACTTAATGAAGGCAAAAAAGGAGTTAAGCATTTTTCAAGCATTGTACCTACCTCGTGTCCCCACCCCGACTGTCCCCAGCCCCCCTTGTAAAGTTCTACCACTTTAAACCCTTTCTCTAATTGCATGGCAGGTCCCTTAAAGAGGAGAGCCTGTCCCTAGGCAGAGCCAACAGCTCAGAGCCAGCACAGAATGGCTCTGAGAGAACTTTTAAAACTAGAAAGTTTTAAAAGCCCCATTACTTCTATGAGATCCTTAAGCCCCAGCTTCAGCAATCCTTCCAGACAGCTCTGCAGTGTCTCCTCTCCAGGGTTTTCCTCCCTCAGGGCCTGACTCACAGGCACTGTCACTGCCAGAGCCTGGCTGAGGGCACAGGGACCAGCTCACTGCCCTCATTATGCCTTAGGGGCAGAGCTGGACAGGTAAATCCAAGCAGAAAAGAGTTCAATGAATCTGTTCCACGTGAATTTCAGGTCAGTTTAATAACAAACACTCTGAGGTGAAGGTGACACAGCAACTCCTCTATGCCAGCACTGAGACTCAGGTGGGATGTGAGAGCTGGAAGGGGCTGGACTGGAAATCCAGACACAGGCAGTGTCCAAAACCCCAAAAACATTCCCACTGGCTTTCCACCCTCCCTCAAAGCAAGCACTAACATTCCTGGGCTCTGCAGAAACCAAGCAGCAAGCTCAGGAGGTCAGGACCTGCTGGAAGGAATGAGCTTTATCCTGGAGAGATGGGAGAGCTGGAGAAGCTGCCCAGCTGTGCCACAGCTGGAGCGAGCACCCTGTGCTGCTTGTTTAACTTCCTCAGCACTCTCCCCTCCTCATCCAAAAGCAGGAAAAACACCCAAAGAACTGACCCCAGCTGCCTGTTGGTTATTCCAAGGTGTTACTGGTTCCCCTCAGGCAATAAATTCAATCCAGCCCCAGCCAGCTGTCCAGGTGTGGTGAGCAGGCTGCTGGTCCCACTGACCTGTGTCTGTTTTTGTTCTTTCTCTTTTTGTGGCTGCTGTGGTGGCTCCCAGAGGAAGTGGAGGAAGCAGCTTTCTGGGGCTTCACACCCTGCACGGAGCCATCCAGCTCTTCAGCATCCTCCTGGTTGGGCTCATTCTCCTGGTTGTGGAAGTCTGGAGAAGTGTCACTCTCTGTGCCACTGCCCGGCTCCCCTAGAGCAGGACAAAGCCAGGTGAGCACCAGAGTGAGCTCCTGGCACAGCCCTGAGGGGGAGAAACAGCCCCAGAACAGCAGCAGAGGCACCTGAGCCCTGCAGCACCAGGTGAAACACAGAGCCTGGGAAACAGCTCTGCAGGATGGACAGGAAGCTGCTCCCCAGCTCTGAGGAACCACATCTGATTTGGTGCTGCTCACAAAAAGGTTTCTCAGTGTCCTGGAGGTGAGTGGTCCCTCCCCAGGCCTCCTGTGACTGACACATCTGCAGATGCAGGGCTTCAGTTCCTCCAGCCTCTTCCTCCACAGAGCACCAAAGCAATTTCAATCCCTTTCACACACAACAAAGCCCTCTGAGCCTGGAAGGAACCTGGGAAGCCAGGAGCAGCCTGAGCGTAGCAGACACAGGGGCTGGGGAGCCAGACCCCAGACAGGGCAGAACGGTGGGGAGAGCGTAATTCTTCCCAAATTCAGAGAAAAATGACAAAGGGACTTACGCTTCTCAATGAGCTGGTCCTGCACTCCAGCTAACGCACTGACAGCCTGCAAAAGCAAACAGCATGTCAGGCCAAGCAGGGATTCACTTCCCAGGGCTCAAAGCACGGAGACCAGGTCACACAGACACGTCCCTCTGAAGTGCCCCATGTGGCACTGGTGGTCTGGGGCAGAGACAAAGCCAGGGGACAGCAGTGACACCAGAGACAGGCACCCTCCCACCCCCAAACACCTGGAAAGGGGCTCTGGAAGAGGCTGCAGGGTGGGATGGGGATGCTTAGGGCAGGGAGCCAGGGCAAGAATGAGATTTCAAATGGGGAATTCATTCTGCAGGTGATCACAGCAGGACTGAGGCACCAAGGGACAGGGATGGGATGGGATGGGATGGGATGGGGATAAAACAGGAGCAGGAATGGAAACAAGGAAAGGAATGGGGATAAAACAGGAACAGGAGTGGGGACATGGAAAGGGATGGGAATGGAGACAAGGATGAGGACGCGGATGAGGAGAGGGGTGGACACAGGGCCGGTTATGGGGTCAGGGCTTGTCCCAGCACTCACCGCTGCTGAGGTGACCGACGACTTGCTGAAGAGCCTCTCGGCCTCCTTGAACTTGCGGTTCCTGCGGTCGTTTTTGCTGTTGGAGTTCCTGAAACAGAGACAGGCGCGATGGCGGGGCCGGGCGGGCGGGGGGCCCTGGCGGGCGGGCAGCGCCTCCTCCGCCCCTCACTCACTTCTGGTTGGTGAGATAGCGATCCCAGCCGCGGATGATGTTGCCGTACATCTGCGTGTCCTCCAGGTAGCTGCCCTCGAAGGCGTAGATCTGCCTCTCCAGGTTTGCCAGCGTCTCCTGCCGGGAACACCGCCGCGCATGGAGCAGGCCGGGCCGCGCCGCTCCGGCCCCGCCGCTCCCCCTGCCGCTCCGCCGCCACCCGCACCGCACCGAGCCCTTCCCCGGTGCTCACCGCCAGCTCCTGCTTGCGTTTCACCAGCTCGGCGAGCTCCCGGCGGGTGTCCGGGATCTGAGGGGGCCCACCGGCCTTGGCGTGCAGCGCGGCCATGGCGGCGCGGCCTGCGCGGGCGGGGCGGGCCGGTGCCGGCGGCGGCCGCCAGGGGCGCTGGTGAGGCGGGAGGGGCGGGGCGATAACCTCAGCCTCATTAAATAAACCCGACGCTCCTAATTAATTACCCTGCCTACCCTCTCATTAGCCCTGAGAGGATGAATGGGGCTCAACCAAACACTAATCCGAAAAATCCTAGCTTTTTCTTCCATCTCCCACCTGGGCTGAAGAGCAATCATTATCATCTACAACCCTAAACTTACCCTCCTCAACTTCTACCTATACTTTACGCTATAATAACTGCAACCATTTTCCTCACCCCAAACACAACCAAAGCCCTAAAGCTTTCTGCCCTAATAACTGCATGGACCAAAATTCTGTCACCAAACGCAACACCCTGGGGTAGCCTGGTCGGCAGGACCCGGGCTCGGTGACAGCGACACCAGGGCAGCCCCAAAGGTTGGAGCGTTCTGTGGTTCTGTTGCTAAAAATTCTGCTAAAAATTCAGATATCCCCCAATTCCATGGTTTTTAGGGTCACTCTGAAAGGAAGGAGGGGTTTGTCTTTACAAAAAAGCCGTGGGCAGATAAAAGCAGTGCTGAGAGATAATAGAAGCAATGGGAAGGATTCTGCTGATTGATAAATGGAATGAAAGGGATTTGTCTTTACAAACTGTGGGTCTGCTAGTAGATAAAACCAGCACTGAGAGATAAAAGAAATAATGGGAAGGATTCCGCTAATTGATAAATGATTCCCTTTTGAGAGGGATTTGTCTTTACAGACAAACTGTAGGTCTGCTGATAAATAAAACTGGAAACTGAGAGATAAAAGAAATAATGGGAAGAACCATTAATTCCACAGGAATTCCACACAAGGGAAAAAAGGGGAGGTATATATTGGAAGGGGTTCTTTATCAGGCGTTTTGGGAAGTCTGTACCTCTCCAGTACCTCAGTCAGTGGGCAAAGAGAGAGGGAAATGCAGCTGGGAAATTGGGATAAAAAGGAGGCTGCATCCTCTAACAATTTGAGAGACCCCATGGGGAATGCTCCATGGCCTCTCCCTTTATTGGAATAAAGTTCCAGGACTCCTCTGTCTCCTTTTTGGACACAAACTTCTGGTATTAGTGGATTAATTTTCCTGACACCTCCAACCCAAACCCTTCTGTGATCCTATTAAACTGTGTCACTCCAATCCTCTGCAGTGACACTGGGGGCCACTTTGCTCTTTTGCAGTACAGCAATTCTGTCACTTCCCGGACACAGAGTGAGCCACTCTGGGGTGAGAAAGGGGAGCAATACAAACCTCCTGTGCTCACAGCTTCTCCAGCATACAAATTGTGCAGTTTTGAACTTATTTGGTTTCCTTACTACAGAAACAAGTGCTGAAACTTCAAGTCTTCTGAGGAAAAAAGAAAAAAGGACGCTAGACAAGTATTACAACTGAAAGCAATCAAGGCTAAATTTACAAATTGTTTATTTAAAAACCCTTGGAGTAGATATAAAGGAGCTCCTCCTGCTCAAACCCCATCCTACCCATCTGAAACCCCACAGCAATGCCCCATATTTACACTATCCATGTGTACAACAAGCACCTTTGTGTACAGTCTGTACACAGCAGGGATGAACAGGTGAGACCACAAACATCCAGGTGAGTCAGTGAAGTGTGGGACACACACATTGAACATAAAGCAACGTTGGAGAGACACCAAAAACTGCAACTCCCAGTGAGTGGGACTGGTGCTTCTCTCCCTAAACACTGACTTCTTCACTGTTAAACAATGGACTTGGGTAAGTTTTTATAAAAAGAGAACTTAAATAGTGCAAACTGGTTAAAACATGTCACCCTATCAAAGGTGTTTCTGTCTGACACTAACAAACCCTGGGGTGGAGTCAGAAATGAGGGTTCTAGCTTACAACCCAGACACTCCACATCCAGGACAGCTTCAGCATCATGTGTGGGAACAGGGAACTGGGGTCACAGTCTCATCACCTGAAATTCCAGGAACTGTTTAACTTCTGTTTCACATTCCTTTGTGATTTCCAGGCGGAATTCCAGTGAAATGCCCGTCCCTCAGTCACCATGAGACAAATTAAATACCAAAAACATACAAATACATGAGAATCTTTGCCACATTTCTGCCATTTTAGCAGTGATCCAGGTAAATTCTCCTGTCAGAACTCCCAACAGGCAGAGGAATTTGGCAAACTACGGAACAGGACGTGCATCAGGTACTCTCTAACTAACCTTTCAGTCTGTAGCATTTTCAAAGGGCTATAACAAAACAAGTCATAAAAATAATTTTCCAGATGCTGTCTGTGTTTGACATGGTTTTCTGGAAGAGTCTGGCAACATCTGTGGAGGGTTTCCAGCACCAAGAGTTTTCACATCCAGGTGCTCTTCGGCTTCTTGGGAGAAAAATAAAATAAAAAATAAAGCTGTATTTCCTGATATGCAAAACTATCAAACACGAATAACGAGCAAAGCCCCCTCAAAACAAACTATGGGAACAGACCAGCAACAGAGAAAGGACTTTAAGGCAACAAGAGGCATCAGTGCTGCAATGCTCCGTGTTCACATCCCAGTCCCGTTCGACCGCAAGGAGTTTCCCTCCTCTGCCTCTCCCCAGCTTCTCCCTCATCCGTTAACTGTCAGACTCCTCCTCCTTCTCCTCATCCTCATCATCGTCCTTGGTGTTGGCCTCAGATTTGTCCGAGGACTCGTGGAGCAGCACGTACTCCCTGCTGCTGAAGCCGAACTTGAGCACGTCCTTCTCCTTCAGTTCGTAGTAGCGCTGGGGCTCGATGCGCTGGTTGTTGAGGAAGGTGCCGTTGCCCGAGCCCAGGTCGATGATGTAGGGCCTCACCCTGCGGCCCACGGTGCCGTCTGCTCGGGTGTACTCCACCAGCCTGCAACAACAACGCTGCTGAGCCACCAGAGACACTGCAAATGTGTCCCAAAGGTAGCAGAGGCAGAAATTGTGCTCTGCGGGGAGGTGGGGCTCCACCGGTACTGGAAGACAGCTTATAACTGAGAGAATTGTAACTTTTAACCTATACTGTAAAAACATCAACTAAACTCACTTACCTATGTAAGAAAACAAACAAGAAAAACCCCCTGCATTATCAAAAGCAATTTAGAAATCGTCTTCAATTCCTACAAAACCCTCCCGCTCCTGAGCTCTCACCAGCATTGGAAGACAGCTTATAACTAAGAATCTTGAAACTTTTAACCTACACTTACAAACACAAGCTAAACTCACTTTTCTTACTTATGTTAAAAAACTCAAACAACTGCATTATCAAAAACAATTAAAATAACTTTAAATTCCTTCCAAACTCCTCCCAGTCCTGAGCTCTCATCAGTACTGGAAGATGGCGTGCTGCTTGGAGCAGGAGGGGTGGTCGATGGGGATGTGTTTTATTAATTAATAAATCTTTAAAAAGCCTTATAACTAAGAGCCTTGTAACTTTTTAGCCTATACTGTAAAAACATGAACTAAATTCACTTTTTTTTATGCAGGCAAAAAAACCACAAACCTGCATTATCAAAACCGATTGAAAAATAATTTTAAATTCCTTCCAAACTCCTCCCACTCCTGAGTTCTCACCAGTACTGGAAGACAGCTTATAACTAAGAGCCTTGTAACTTTTTAACCTATACTTACAAACACAAACTAAACTCACTTTTCTTACTTATGTAGGAAAAAAAAACTCATACATTATCAAAACCAATTCAAAAATCTCAACTTAAATTCCTTCCAAACTCTTCCCACTCCCGAGCTCTCACTGGTACTGGAAGATGGCTTATAACTAAGTAACTTGTAACCTGTACTTGTAACTTTTTAACCTGTACTTACAAACACGAACTAAACTCACTTTTAGTACTTATGTAGAAAAAAAAAGCCAAAAATTGCATTATCAAAAACAATTAAAAAACCTTAAATTCCTTCCAAACCCCCCCCAGTCCCCGAGCTCTCACCGCTACTGGAAGACAGCTTATAACTAAGTATTAACTTGTAACTTTTTAACATATACTGTAAAAACATGAACTAAACTCTCTTATCTATGTAAAAAGAAAAACAAAAAACAACTGCATTATAAAAACCAATTAAAAACCCTTAAAACTCCTTCCAAACCCTGGCCACTGCTGAGTCTCACCAGTACTGGATGACAGCTTATAACTAAGTAGAACTTAAAAATATGAACCAAACTCAGTTTTATTATTTACATAAAAAACCAAACAACTGCGTTATCAAAAACAATTAAAAACCTTAAATTCCTTCCAAACCCCTCCCAGTCCCCGAGCTCTCACCGGTACTGGAAGACAGCTTATAACTAAGTATCAACTTGTAACTTTTTAACTTATACTGTAAAAACACGAACTAAACTCTCTTATCTATGTAAAAAGAAAAACAAAAACAATTGCATTATCAAAACCAATTAAAAACCCTTAAAATTCCTTCCAAACCCCTCCCAGTCCCCTAGCTCTCACCGGTACTGGAAGACAGCTTATAACTAAGTATTAACTTGTAACGTTTTAACGTATACTGTAAAAACATGAACTAAACTCTCTTATCTATGTAAAAAAAAACAAAAAACAAAAAACCAAACAAAACAAAAACAAACAAACAAAACAAAAAACCCCACAAAAAACAAAACCCAAAAAAACCCAAACAAACAAACAAAAAAACCCCAACTGCATTATCAAAACCAATTAAAACCCCTTAAAATTCCTTCCAAACCCCTCCCAGTCCCCGAGCTCTCACCGCTACTGGAAGACAGCTTATAACTAAGTATTAACTTGTAACTTTTTAACTTATACTGTAAAAACATGAACTAAACTCTCTTATCTATGTAAAAAAAAACCCCAAACAAAACAAAAACAAACAAACAAAACAAAAACAAAAAAACCACAAAAAACAAAACCCAAAAAAACCCCACAAAAAACAAAACCCAAAAAAACCCAAACAAACAAACAAAAAAACCCCAACTGCATTATCAAAACCAATTAAAAATCCTTAAAACTCCTTCCGAACCCCGCCCTGCCGAGCCTCACCGGTACTGGAAGACGGCGTGCTGCTTGGAGCAGGAGGGGTGGTCGATGGGGATGTCGGCGATGCGGCGGTGCCGGCCCAGCAGGTAAGCGCTCTGCCTGTGGATGTACATCACGGGCAGGAACTCGTCGTTCTTGAAGGGATACAGGCGCCAGCGCGTCTTGGGGATGCGCGCCTCGGGCGGCTCGCTGTACTTGATCACCACGCCCCGGAAGGTGTTGCTGTCCTCCAGCAGCGCCCCCGACAGCTCGAAGCTCGGTTTCTCTTTGTTGGCGGCGGGTTTTTCTTTGGCTTTGCTCTCTGATTGCCAGGGCTCCGCGTTGGGCTCGCCCTGCCGGTGCTCTCGCCTCCTCTCGTTGTGCAGCTCCCTCTCCGCCTGCTGCTCCCGCAGGTTCTGTGCGTCCCGGTCGTGGCTGCGAGCTCCTGGCCGGTCACCGGGGTTCTTCTTCCTGTCTGAGTGCTCCTTGTGCCTGTCCCTGTCCCCGCTCCTGTCCCGGTCCCGCCGCTGCTCCTGCTCTGCTGGGTGCCTCTGCTTCCTCTCCTCCTTCCCCCTGCCACAGTGATCCTCCCGCTCCTGAAGGGACAACCAGAGTCAAAGAGCAGCACATCTACCTCGGCCTTTTAGAAAATCAGCAGCTTGTAACTAAGTAGGACTTGTAACTTTTTAACCTATACTGTAAAAATATGAACTAAATTCGCTTACCTATGTAAAAAAACCAAAAAAACCCACAACTGCATTATCAAAAACAATTCAAAAATCATCTTAAATTACTTCCAAACTCCTCCCAGTCTTAAACTCTCACGGGTACTGGAAGACAGCTTATAACTAAGAGTCTTGTAACTTTTTAACCTATACTTACAAACACGAATTAAACTCACTTTTCTTACTTATGTAAAAAATCCAACTGCATTATTAAAACCAATTCAAAAATCATTTTAAATTCCTTCCAAACTCCTGCCAGTCCCTGAGCTCTTACTGGTACTGGAAGATGGCTTATAACTAAGAGTCTTGTAACTTTTTAACCTGTAAAAACATGAACTTTTAAACTGTAAAAACATGACCTTAACAGCAGCTCATCTACTTTGGCCTTTTAGAAAATCCCAATCCCACACACTGGAAAAACGCATACTGGGGTGGATATCCCTCTGATTTGAGGCATGGGGAGGAACACCTGTGGTTGTGCACACAGGGGAAATGAGGGTGCAATGGCCGAACCCACCATTGGTGACACTGCAAACGGCATTGATGTAGACATACAGGGAGTTTTTACAGAGGATGCACAAAGGGTAATCTTGCTGCCATCTTGCTGGGGTGCAGCTCTGACACCACGTGGAACAGATTTCCCTACCAAACTACTTGGCTTCCCGCAATTTGCATGGAATAAAGCACCAGAAATAGGCAGTGCAGCCTGCGCTGGGGGAAGGACGCAGCTCCCAGGGACGCCTGTGCTGTGGCACCGGCAGGGCTCCGATAGGAGCTCCTGACTCTCGCAGATCCCCCCTCTGCTCACGGGACACCAAGCAGGGCCCAGTCTGAACTGACAAGTGAAGAGGCGCCTTCTGTGCCCGCCACGGCCGAGTCCCGGGAACCGCGCCCGCCGGGCCCCGCTGTACCGACAGCCCCACTTACCTGCTTCACCCTCACGGCGCCGTGGTGCGGGCTGTGGCTGCGGCTCCTCCTGCCTCGCGGGGAGCGGCTCCTCCGCCCGGACTTGCTCCTCCGCCGGGGCGACCTGGGGAACAACGGGAGGGGTTGAGCGGCGGGGCCGGGCCGAGCGTGGTGGGGCCGAGCGGCTGGGCCTCCTCACCTGCTGCCCGCGCGCGGTCCTGCCGGGCCCCGCCGCTCCTCGCTCGGCGGCGACGGACTGCGCCGGGGGCTGCGCCGCTCGGCCTTCACCGCCACCTCCCGCCGCCGCCGCCGTTCTCTCCGCCGCTCCTCCGCCGCGGCCTCCATGGCGCCCGTCCCGACGGAAGTGCCGCTACTTCCGGTCCGCCGGCACTTCCGGTCCGCCAGCGCTTCCTCCCGGGCGTTGCTGCGCGGCGCGGTCGCCATGGTGACAGTGCCGCGGCCGCCATGGCGGCGCCGCCGGAGTCGCTGCTGCGGTACTGCCCGCCCGTGCTGGTGTCCCGCCGAGGAGACAGGCCCTCCGCGGCGGTGAGCACCCACAGGGGCACGCAGGGGGGCACCGCGCTCCGCCGGGGCTGAGCGGGCCGGCGGCCGGGCGTGCCGCGGTGCCCTGCCCGCTCCTACGGCGCTGTGCTGTCGTGTTCCCGCAGGGTCAGGCCCCGCGCACCCCCGCCGGCTTCTCCGCCACGCAGCAGCCGCAGGAGCTCCTGAACCTCATCCTGCCGCCGCGGTGAGCGGGGCCGGGCCGGGGCCGGCGGTGCCCGGGGGGCGCCCGGTGCCTCCGGTAACGGCCGGTGCTTGTCTGGCAGGGAGTGGGAGGAGGCGCAGAAGCTGTGGGTGCAGGAGGTGTCCACCGCGCCCAGTACCCGCCGCGACGTCGTGCAGCTGCAGGAACAGCTGGACCGGCAGCTGCAGCAGCGGCAGGCGCGGGAGACCGGGCTGTGCCCCGTGCGCAGGGAGCTCTACACCCAGTGCTTCGGTCAGTGCCCGACACAGCTCTCAGCCCGGGGACAGCCTGCACCTGAAAAACAGCCTTGAATCCTCCTAGTGATCTTATCCTCTTAGCTGCACTTCAACCGAGTTTATTTAAAGTAACTTATAGCCGGGTTTGGGTTACACACTCTTATGACACAGTGCTGGGCTCCCAAAGGTGAGGGGATGCCTGCACGTGAAAAACAGCCTTAAATCCTCCTGGTTACCCTCTTAGTTGCATTTCAACCGAGTTTACTTAAAGTTATTTATAGCTCTGTGTGTGTTACACGCTCTACAGTGTGGGCTCCCAAAGGTGAGGGGTTGCCTGCACGTGGAAAACAACCTCGAATCCTCGTAGTTATCCTCTTAGTTTCACTTCAACTAAGTTTATCTAAAGTAACTTATAGCTGCTCCTCTCAGTGAGCAGAGGGCTGTTCACTGTTTCAGTGGCCAGAGGGCTGTTCACTGTTTCCCTCACTGGCCAGAGAGCTGTTCACTGTTTCTCCCAGTGCCCAGAGAGATGTTTACTGTTTCAGCAGCCAGAGAGCTGCTCGCTGCTCCTCTCAGTGGCCAGAGGGCTGTTCACTGTTTCAGTGGCCAGAGGGCTGTTCACTATTTCTCTCAGTGGCCAGAGAGCTGTTCACTGTTTCTCTCAGTGACCAGAGAGCTGTTCACTGTTTCAGTGGCCAGAGGGCTGTTCACTGTTTCCCTCACTGGCCAGAGAGCTGTTCACTGTTTCCCTCACTGGCCAGAGAGCTGTTCACTGTTTCTCTCACTGGCCAGAGAGAGCTGTTCACTGTTTCTCTCAGTGGCCAGAGAGAGCTGTTCACTGTTTGTGGCCAGAGAGCTGCAGCCACAGGTGAGATGTCAGTATAGGACACGAAACAACACAATGTGGACTCGCTGCTCTTTCCAAGGTAGAAAAGGGACCTTTATTTTTCTGACTCCAACATTTATAGATTTCCAAAAGTGACAGTGGATTGGAGGGTGAAAGTGCCACCTCTCCAATGACACTGCCCAAACCAACAGCCCACCAAATTCCTCCTCCTCCACAAAAGACTGCAAAACAGCAAATTATTTACACAAAGCACGTGAGAAAGTTCATTACAGGAACACAAACATCAGAACGCTTAGAAAACCTTCAAAAACCAGCACGATGAGCAGCCAGTCCCTGGCAGAGGCACTGCAGGCCCTGTCCCTCCTCCCTTGCAGACGAGCTGATCCGGCAGACCACGGTGAGCTGTGCGGAGCGGGGGCTGCTGCTGCTGCGCGTGCGGGACGAGCTGCAGCTGACGCTGTCGGCGTACCAGGCGCTCTACGAGAGCAGCGTGGCCTTCGGCGTGCGCAAGGCGCTGCAGGCCGAGCAGGGCAAGGCCCACCTGGAGAAAAGGGTGAGCCACCTGCACTGAAGGGTGTGAAAGCCACGGGGTGTAAGGAATTTCCTTGCTATAAGGGCCTGAATGAGGGATGTGGGACTCCCAAAGTGCAGTTTGTTCCATCCAAGATGTTACAGCAGTCCAGGGTTGTGGGTGACAGAGCCTGTGCCTACAGCTGTCAGCTCCTGCTGCAGACAAGCCTGAAGAACAGCATCCCTCATTCAAGCTCTTACTAATGGTGCCACATGTTGGGAACCACTCTCAGAGCTCAATGAGAGATGTGGGACTCCAGGCTGCTCTCCAAAATGCAGTTTATTCCATCCAAGAGGTTACAGCATTCCAGGCTCGTGGGTGACAGAGCCTGTGCCTACAGCTGGACTCCTGCATCCCTCATCCAGGCTATTAATAATGGTGCTGCACATTGGGTGCCACTGTAAGAGCCGAAATGAGGGATGTGGGACTCCAGGCTGCTCTCCAAGATGCAGTTTAGTACAGCCAAGAGGTTGCAGCAGTCCAGGGTCGTGGGTGACAGAGCCTGTGCCCACAGCTGTCAGCTCCTGCTGCAGGCAGGCCTGGAGACCCTTTAGTTTTGGTCACAATGAATTATATTCTTTTCTTTTGGTTACAATGCATTCTATACTTTTCTTTGCTGAGCATCTCAATACAGTAGAACCAATCTATACCTGAACTTTTATCTATAGCCTATCATAACTACTATAATTACTATCTTCATGTTATTATTCTCCAATCACTAAAAGTACATTACAGTTTAAGCTAGAAGTTGGTTTTCAGTTTTCTTGCAGTGGAAAATTCTGAGACCTTTTTTCTACTTGCAATTTTGCTGCCTTGTTTGCCTGTGCTATCTTTCTTCTTAGTAAAAACATCTTCTTGTTTGGGGTGGGTTTATCCTTTGCTCTAAGCCATAAAAACCCCTTCTAACTAACACACCCTTTGCCTCCTTGGTTATCCAGTGAGACTGGCTCAGCAATTCTTTTCTTCTATATCAAAACTTGCTTTCATCTCTATTCCTTCATCAGACTCTACATTTAAAAATCTGCTAAGCATACATATCTGTGAGACTTTCTTGTCAAACTTTCATCCTTCCCAACACCTTGCCAAACTCCTTGGGTTCCTGTGGTGGTGTTTATAGGGGTCCCAGGACGAGGGAAGAGATGACAATCTTGACTCCATGTTTCATAAGGCTGATTTATTATTTTATGATATATATTATATTAAAAGAAAATTATATATTAGAACTACACTAAAGGAATAGAAGAAAGGATTTCATCAGAAGGCTAGCAAAGGAAGGAAAGGAATGATAATAAAATCTTGTGGCTGACCAGAGAGTCCGAGACAGCTGGACTGCGATTGGCCATTAATTAAAAACAACCACATGAGACCAATCACAGATGCACTTGTGGCATTCCACAGCAGCAGATAATTATTGTTTACATTTCATTTCTGAGGCCTCTCAGCTTCTCAGCAGAAGAATCCTAGCAAAAGGATTTTTAATAAAATATGTCCTTGACAGGTTCCCACAAGGTGCTCTGCAGGCACTGTGTGAACTTTGGGGAAGTTGTTTCCTTTCCTGTGGTCTGCACAGTGGAATTTTTGTCTGTTATGGTAATTCCAAACCTCCACCTTGACACCTTCCTGTTTGCCTTACAGTGCTGATGTCAAGTGTCTGTCGTGGTGGGTTATTTTATGGGAAGATCCTTCTTTGATAGTGTTTAGAAAATTTCTGCTCTTTAAATCTTTACAGCTTCCCATTGCACAACAGATTCTAAATAATTACATTAAAAACATAGTCCACTGTCTCTGGTCACCATGTATGAACTATGATACTGAATTTCGTTCTCTTTTACTGTTGAAAACAATGCAAAAGCAGAGTTTAATTAGTGCTAGTATCCCAATTAATGTAATAGAATTATTTCACTGAAACCTGTTCTCTTTTTTCAAGTCTTCACTGAAAATTAAAGTGAGACAATGTGAATGACGCCTTGGGGCCCCATGATGGAGCTTTCTGCACCTCAACACAGCAGATTTTATATCCTTAAACTCATTGTTTCCATTTCCACAGGATGGCAGCAAAGACCATCAGAATACTCAGCTCATGCTCCTCGGGCTTAGCTGCCCTTCTGAAGCTTGTTGCACAGCTTTAAAGAATGCACCACACACCACTTTATCCTGATGCCTTAAATTTTAACTCTTGTATTTTTCAGATTCTGTACTGCATTATTATATAACTCTGAACTTCATACAGAGTGTTAGCAAGTTCTCTTCACAGTTTAGTTAGCCAAAACAATCCTTTTTCCTTTCCTGGGAACACCATTATAGCTTCAGGCCCAAAAAGCATGAACAACAGCAAATTGAGGAGAGCAAATTGGGAGGATGGGACTTCATAACCTGAAGCTGTAATTCAACAATTAACTCCAATATGTAAATGGACTTACAAAAGTGTGAAAACTCTTGACCCATGGTCCATTTTGGGTGTAGCCTTGGCCAGGCTCTTGTACTGCCCAAGGTGTATCCTTTGAAGGCCTTTAAATAAAACCTCCTCCATTCCTTTAACTCTGCCTAGCCTCTGTTCTAGGTAGCCTCTCAAGGCACCAGTCCCATCTGAACTGAAAATTGACTGTTTGCCAACAAAACTTGAGACATCTGTGCTCTTTCCCAAGATTGCAGAGCTGGAAGAGGAGAAGGAGGAGCTGGAAAAACAAGTGAGTGAAGAGAAAGCGAAATGTGAGGCCATTGAAAGGCAAGAAACAGAACGGAGAGAAATAGAAGAGAAGAAACACAGTGAGGAGGTTCTGTTCCTCAAACGGACAAACCAGCAGCTGAAGGTCAGTAAAACTCCAAAATTCCAAATACTAGTGGTAAAATTCTCATTAAAACCATTAAAGCCCTAGGAACACAACACACCATTTAACATTAAATATTACCCAAGAACAACTGTGCAGGGACCAGATAATTATTTGTGCTTGTGGCTTTGGGGAGAACAGAGCTTCTGCTCTGTACTTTGTTTTTAAAAGGAAAAAATAAAAAACCCCACATCTTTTAAGTAAGGAAAGAATGTCACCCTGAAGAGCATCAAATGTTTCTGGCTCCAGCTAAAAACATCTCCCTTAGAGCAAGCTGCTTTTCCTGCAGATCCTACTTTCAAACTCATATTTTTAGGCTGCTTAGGACACAAAATCTTAGATCAGATGTGTGTTGCCCCTGAATCAGATTCTTCCTTGAAGTACCTGTGCTTGACCAGCTGTGTGTGCCACTGCTGAGGGTTATTGTGGTGGCTGCTCCCATCCATGCCCTAACTGGCATCAAATTTTCTCAGTAATCACAAAATTTGCTGTTCCCAGCTCCTCTTGTCCCGGAGTCAGTTCATGTTCCAAATGCTAGAGAGCCAAATACTTAATTTAGCTCACATAGTCCAGCTTCAAATCTGAGAATTCAGACCACTGTTTCAACAGCTTTTATTTAATTTCCTCCTCAATGCTTCACATTCTAAACAGAGTCTCTCATCGTACAGAGCCAAGGCCAGCTCTCTTCTCCTCAGAATGCAACAAGTGTGCATGCCAGGAACGACAAACTAATTTATAAAACATGTAGGAACGGAATTGCTGGGGAACAAACCTGGCCTGGCTCTCCTGGCAGCAGCACAGCATCCCTCAGCTCCTTGCTGTGAACATCCAACAGAAAATTTAGCCCTTCACAGCACTGAAGGTTTATTTTTTAGGTTAGGAAATCTAATTTGTCTCACTGTCTCATTTGTTTTTCAGGCCCAACTTGAATGCATCATTGCAGCAAAGAATTAATTGTTTTGTTGTCCTCAAGGCAGGCTCAGAAGAGCTGTCAGAGCAAGAAGCTTGCAATTAGTGACAAAGATTTGTCTTCCTAAAATGATCTTGAGTTTTCACTTACCAGTAACAGCAGGCAGTGTAACTGTGTTCTTTCTTTCTCTCTTGAAGAGCTGAAATTCAAGAGCTTTATTAATTACTGCTCCCTCCTTCAGAGCCATCTCAGCAGTCAGCTCTTTGAACAGTGAACTTGTCTGGAACTTGCCTGTTGGTAATGTGCTAATGACCTTCAAAGCAATAACTAATAAACATTTTTAAATGCAAACATCTCTCTGACATTATTAATTTGAAAATGTTGTAGAAGATTCAGAAATATAAAAGTGCTTACAAGCAAAGTCACATGCACCAAGAAAGAAATGGCAGCTCACTCTTGGACAGGTGTCTTGGGGGCATTTCCTTGAGTATCTGCTAGTGTCAACTGTACATGGAAATCCCTTGTCAGAACCATCAGCAGTAACAGCACAGGCAGCACAGAGCTCTGGGTGTGACTGTTTCTGGTGAAAGGAAGGGGCACAATGGCAGTCACAAGTTCACTTCGCACTGGAAGCAAATGAAATCCCTGCTTGAGGTACCTCTGTGAGCAGCTGGTACATAGAAGGTGAACAAGGGAGAGAGAATTCCCTGCAGTCATGTGAAAAACCCCATAAAGCCAATTTCCAGATTAAACCCACCCAAACCCCACCACTGAGCAACACTGGAATGGCTGCTTGGCTACTGCAGTATTTGCTGGCCTGGGACAGCGATGTGGAAATACCACCAGCTCCAACTGCACAAAGAACTTTCAGATGATGCAGAAACAAAGACAGAGATGCTGCTCCTGGGGCCAGGACAGACCGGTCACACTGGGCTTTGAACAGGAACCGCAAGTTTTATAGTAAAAAAAGCCACCACATACTAGAGCTGTTTTATGTAAAATTTAATAGAATAAGCAGCTATTTCTTATGGTTGTATTTTTTGTGCTTTGATCTTTGTCCCTCCAAGCCAGTTTTTTTCTTGTTCTTATTCTTATTTTTCACGTTGTGAGTTTCATAATACCGGACTCCGACTTTCTTGGAGCGCTGCTGCCTCTCGGCTCGTCTCCTCTGCAAACACAAAACACATTAGCAAATCCCCAGCATCCAGAGCCTCAGTGTCTGCAACTCTCCAATGGTGTTCACTTTGCATTCCACACACGTTAAGTAAAATAAATAATTTCAAACTAAATGTTACTGATGTGACTCTCTACGGAACCCACCCGCCCTGCTCTTAGGGGAGAAAGCTCCACTTCAGTCTTTGCAGCAAGACACAAAATTCAATCTGGTGTGCATAGTCAGGTAAGAGGGGGGTCACAGAAATTGTCACAGAACATTCAGAACAGAATTCAGATTTCATTCCCCTTCTGTTTGTGCCCAAAGTCTCAAAGCTCTTTAGTGACAACAGGCTCATTAGTGATATGGCCAAGGATAAAAAAGCCAGCTTATTTCCCTGCTCAGCTGTACTACAGGAAAGCAAACTTACTTCTTTGGATGTGAGTTTCTTACAAGGCTGTTTACCCAACTGGTCATCATCATCACTTTCCTCTTCTTTCATCTTTCTTTTCTTCTCTGTGCCTGCAAACAGCAGAGATCATGCCCTTGGTATCTTCCAGAACATTCATTTGTTTGAAGAACTGCAGGCTGAGGTCACCATTTCAACTCCTTGAGCAACATATTCCCTTGGCTGTATTTAAGAGCTTCTACCAAAACAACATGAATGTTCCTCACAAGAGAATCACAGCTATTACTGTGAAAACTGCTCTTGAGCAGCAGGTTGCTCCAGCCCCATCCAAGTCCAGGAGAATTCCACAATCCTGTCAGGACAGGGCTCTCACACTGGATTGTGCCTTTACTAAAACTGACAACAACTCAGTAAAAACCTATAGCTTGAAGTACCTCTGCTTTTCTAACATCCCAAACCCCAACTACTCCTTCCTATAACACCCCATGGAAGGGGAGCTGCTCTGGCTGCAGCCTGCCTGGAGCCCAGGCTGTTGGAACTCAAAACTTGCTTTCACTGCATCTTCCCTCACTGAGAGGGACACCTCCCCTCACACACACAGCTGTTCCACAGGAAGGCTACACCAGGTCAGCAGCAGCCCTTGGGACAGCTAAAGGGAGATTTAAGTAGTTTTAGGGGAAAAGATCTTGCACACAGGATCCAGTGGATGCTTCTCCCCTTAATGCCATTTTTTTCTCTGGCTCATAGGATTTCCAAATGTAGATTAAGAACATCTACTAATCTTGTTTTACCTCTGTTTCCAGTTTCTTTGGGTTCTTCAGCCTTCTCCATGGATTTTGCAAACACTTGGTCACTCAGTCGCTTGGGGATTCTGTGGAAGATAAAACCAGCAATAAAAGATTGTTGTTACACAAACAGTGACCACCTCTGAGAAGCCATCAGACTCCAGCAGATCCCAGTCCCCTGTCAGCATCAAAGCAGTCTTTGCACCAGAATATTGCAATACCCTTGTTGCTGGAGTTACTGTGCTTGTGAGCTATATGAGAGAGAAAATGTAGCACTTAAACCTTGAAATCTCCTTCCTCACAAGGCTGGTGGGTGAGCTTTGCTAAAACTGGGCCTGCTGCATGGGCCAGGATTCATTGCACATGCATGAACACCCAGGCTTGTCCAGCCTTGGGATTATCCAACATCAAGGAGAGATCCAAGGATGCAGTATTGCTGCCCAGATAACCAAGATAATGCTAACTCTATCCATAGTTTGAGAGGCAGCTTTCCAAAAGTGAGAACATTTTTAATTTGCTGGTAAATAGCAGCTCTTGGAATAATCTTTCAAAAACAAACTGCTACTTGGCCCAATTCCCAACCCTTATAGCTAAGCCAGATAAGCTGTGGCAACTTATGTGTGTCAAGCAAGTCAGAAATGGAGTCAATCTACAGCAGAGCCTCATCAACCCTTTCCCCCTAAATCTGGACAGATTTAGGTACCTTATTGCTGAGAATCTCTTGGCCTTAGCTTTATCCAAAAATTTTTTGTATTTTGCAATCTTGTCCTCCAAAGCCTTAAGAGCTGCTTTAGGGCCCTCCTGGACACCTGGTGCCACCTGCAATTCCTCCTCTCCTGGATCCTGATGTTCCTCATTCTCCTCTTCCTCCTCCTCCTCCTGCTCCTCCTCCCCAGAGGAATCATGGTCTGTGTCATCAAAACCTGGCACATCCACAGGAACCAGGTCTTCTTCTGAGAACTGAGGTGCCACGTTAATCCTGCCGAAGTTCTGCCGAACGTGGGACATGAGCTGCCTGATTTCATTGTTTGTGCTGTTCCCCTCTCCTGCTGCCTCCACACCTGGTGCCACCAACTCAGAGACTTTCTCCTCTGTGATATCTTGGCTGGATGTCACAGCTGCTTCTGAAACAGGAGGCTGCAAGGAAGAGCAGGATGTAAAAATCTGTCCCACCGTCTCCAGGAACAACTTCCATTTTCTCTCATCAGAAAAAGCCCAAGAGCACAACATGATTATTGACATTTCTGGGAGTAATGACTCAGACATCTCTGTAAAGAGCACTGCTACCTGGTCCTCACCAAATTCAGGTGTCACACGAAGGATCATGCTTGGGCAGAGCCCAGGACATGCACTGCCAAAGATCCATGACACTCTGGGAGAAGCAGCAGTGAATACCATTGGGAAAATCAAATATGAGGGAAGAGGAGGCACAAGCATCACATTCTTACCTGGGGATCTGGCTGACCTGCCACTGGTTCTGCCATTGGTGGCATCACAAAGAAAGGGATTCTGCCCCTCTGCCAGTCATTGAGAACCATCTTGCTCACAGTCTGCAAGTCAGGCTCACCACCCTGAGAAAAACAGAACAGTTCATGTCCACGTTTGTGGGGCACACAGCCCTCCCATGCCCCATGAGTAACAGAAACATTGCCATTTCCCATGTTCAGAACAGGCCACAGGCCCTTCCAGCCCACAGATGCAGGAAGCTGGCACACCTTTAGCAGTTTTCCAGTCCTAGCAGCAAGTTTCTCAAGGAAGTCTTCTGTATCTGTCCAGGACTCAATTTTGTATGTCTTCCTGATGTACTCTTCTTTGGCTCTTTCCAGCACAGCACAAATATGGTCCTCAGGGCTCTTAATCTTTTCAACTTGAACCTGAAAAAGCACAGCAGAGCATCAGTAGAGGATCAACCCTCTGAGACCATCACAGAGCCAACAAGCAAAGCCTTCCAGCCCCCAGTGCAGGCACATACCACTCCCTTCAGCACAATGTCTGTCTCTGAGTCTCCTGATGGATAAACCACCCCGGGGCAGTCGATGAGGAAGATGCGCCGCATCAAGGTGATGTACTGCCACACCTGGAAGAGACCAGCAGCTCCCCATCAGCACCTCCACACAGGCCTTGCTTCATTTTTGAAGATCAGAGTCAGAGAAACAGAGCATGACTGATCCAGATTGCAAGGCAGGATGTGTTCTATTGCCATCTGCATGGCAGTTGTCTTTTGTCAAGTGGGCAGTTTGCCTTATCTCTCTCTCTGAGTGACCACATTCACTCCTCCCTCAGGAGGGGACACTGCTGATAACAGCTATGGAATGTCCCTGCATGGCTGATAAGAACTACAGCATCCCATTGGCAGATGGGAGCCCAGGGGGAGGAGCCAAGCATTCCTACCCGGATAGAATCTGGAGATTCTGGAACACCAGCACGGCTTCTGCACTGCATTGCCCAGAGGAACAGCAGCTGCCTCTTGCCCTGGATCTGCAGAGGCAGAGACTGCACCTTTCTCCAGGATCCCTGCTCCAGCAGAACCAGCCCTGGCACTGCAGGAGGGCTGAGCCACAATTCCAATGGTTCTGCTGCCAGCAGCCTGACCCACAGGGTGTCAGGCTGGGTTCTGACTCTGGCACTGTTGCTTTAGTTCGCTGCATTCTTTATTTTGTCCTTTTATTTTTCTTCCCTATTAAAGAACTGCTATTTCCTGCTCCCATATCTTTGCCTGAGAGCCCCTTAATTTAAAATTTATAGCAATAGGGAGGGGTGGGGAGGGTTTACATTCTCCATTTCAGGGGAGGCTCCTGCCTTCCTTAGCAGACTCCTGGCTTTCCAAACCAAGACACTGACCCAGCATTTGGATCAAGGAGTGAGGGCAGCTGACCATTCCCATCACAGCCCTGCAGTACAGCAGAGTGGGAATTTGGGAATGCTGCCAGAGCAGGGACTGTCCATCAGCCCCTCCTCAGGGTTACACAACCTGTGCAGGTCAGTGCAGAACCTGACAAGGTCATTAGGTTGTTTCACATGAGCACATTTGTGTCTTTAGCACTGGGATGCTCCTACCTTTGTCTCCCCTGCAATGGGGGCCACACTGCAGACCTTCTTGGACCTCAGGGTATTGATCACTGAGCTCTTGCCAACGTTGGGGTAACCAATGAATCCCACACTGATCTGCTTCTTGTCAGAGTGTAACTGGTGAGAAATAACAGATCCTTTTACATCTTGGAGTGAGGAATACCATTGCAGTCCTGAACCTCAAATGCTAACAAAGCAAAAGACCACATACAGTAACCTCCTCAAACCAACCACAGATCCCCAAAATTGTTTTGTACCTTTCCAAACTGCCTGAGGAGCTGGATGAAAGCACCTTTTCCAAATGGGTTTGTGAGGCTGGCATGGAAAGCAAGTGTTGGATACTCCTGGGAAAGGACAGCAACCCAGCGCTTCTGGAGAGGCAAAGAGGACTGGGTTAGAGACCTGGGCTGGACAGTGACACTCTGAGCTCAGAGAGGAGGACACAGCCTCTGCACTGGGCTCACAACTGCAACTGGCCATGAACATTGCTAGGGAAGAACCTTTGAAGCACTTCCCCAGCCCAACAGCTAAAAGCTCTGAGTATTGTTTGTATTAAAGACAAACAATTTCCCAAAAACGCCTTCACTGCTAGCTAAAACTCATTAGTTTAATGACATAAAGCAAACCAGCTGGGGTGGATATGGATCCTAGGCAGACTAACATTTAGCACACTCTGGAGACAACAGCTGAACTGTTAAATCCAGACAGAGGAAGTAGGGAATTTGTGGCTGGTGTGTGTTGCTCAACTTGGCCAAACTTGGACAGATTTACATGGTAATTGTTACTTTTACTGCAGGCAAGCAGAGAACTCCCAGCGCCCCAGCTGCAGTACGCCCTTCCAGACCAGCATGGGGACTGGCACAGAGCTGCAGCCACAACAGGAACAAAGAAGGTCCACAGAATATCAGGCAGGACTGTGCTTACAGTGGCCCAGGTAGGAATGAGATCACATTTGTTCAGGACGAAAATGAGATGTTTCCAAGGCTTCTCCTTTTTAAGGTAGGATTCCACATGAGGGGAGCGAGTGCCCATTGGATCTCGGGCATCCAGAACTTGAACAACAACATCTGATGAGTCAATCACCTGAAAAATAAAAAAATCCACACAGAAGTAATGGATTTTGCAGAAAGCAAGATATCTGTACCTCCCAAATGAAAACGAGTCATATTTGGAACTACCTCATTCATTTAAAAACCTTGTATCCTTCACAAACTGCTGGTTCTCCACAGTGAAGTTCAGACTAACATCTATTGATGCTCTACTCTCTCCTCTCCTAAATCCCCTCCAAATTCAGCCTGGACAACTGAACGACTTTTACCTGTTCCTATGCACCAGGGAAAGAAAACACTACACCCAAATGGGAAAACTAAAGTGCTGCAGCTCACAAACCCCCAGTGTTCATCCTCCATTCAGCAACAACTCCCTTCTCCCATTTCATAATGCATCAGGGTATAAAGGATGTTTCCTGGACCAATATGAAACACACAACCAAGCAGGAACCTGCTGTTAGTCCACGAAGCAACTACAGCAGGGAGCTGTCATTTATGACTTGTTTCAAGCCAAGTGAATTTGTTTCACAGCTTTTTCCTGCAGTTTTGGCAGCCTCTTACTGAAATCTGTTTTTCTCAACCATTCCCAGTGTTTTCAGATCCAAATGAAAAGGTTTTAAGCTACATTCAGAAATTCAGAGCAAAAAGTCAAGCAATTTCACACCTAAGAGTCACTGAGAGCACACAAGCTGCTCATACCACCCCAATTTGCTCAGTCTCCATTTCTCTGGCAGCCATGGTGGCTCATGGAGAACTGAGGGTCAGAGCTCTCCCAAGATGACCCCATCAACATGCCAGATGTTTTTAGCCTAAAGAAACATAAGGGAACATGACTCTTTTACTTGTGGTGAAGACCCAGGAATCTGAGAGGAACTGACACCTTCACTCTGCCAGTCCTCTTCTAGATCATGTATTTTAAGAATGTTTGTTCCTCTAGGACAAGAACTCAAGAATCAAGCTCAATCAGGCAGAGATTTGGAAATTAAAATCCACTCTTTTTGAGTTTTTCTCATTGTTGCTGTACAGGATTTCAATGCTGTGCTGAAGTCCCTAACTGTGTAAAGGCTGACAAATGTGACTGCTGCAAAATCCAAGTGCAATTTACCTTGTAGAGCTCACCCCAGATTCTTTTGGACTGTCCTTTTTTAAAGATTTCCTCTTGTGCTTCATCCCTAGAAGACATCACCAGAAACATCAGCACCACAGATGCAGAGTCAGGATCTTCTCTTAATCCATTTACAGACAAAAGAGGGGACAAAGCCCAAGTTGGTCTTTAGCCAAAATCCCACATTCAGCTCATCTCCTTTTCCTTCCTCCTCACACAGTAACAGCATTGATGGAGGTACCAGATCCTTATTTAAAAACAAGGCTGGCTTTTCATATGTGTATACAATGAATATTTTTTCCTTTGCAGTCACCTTACACCAGTGTCCTCTGTCACCAGGTCTCGGTCCTTGCCCTGGTCATAAGACTCTGATGAGGCCTCAGCATTCTCCACCAGAGACTGCACATCACTTGCAGCCAGAGTTGGTCTTTTCCTTTGTGCTTTGGGGCCAAATGTTGTTTCAAATGTTTCTGTGTCAAGAATGTGAACTCTGGAGGTCTGAGGAAAAACAGGTTGGTTAAAAAAAAAACAAACAAACCCCAAGCACCATTTTTTTCCAATCTCTTGTGACACACAGGGAAGGAGCCCCAAGTTCAACACAGCCCTGGCAGCCTGTAAGTGACAGGCACTTCCTTAACAATGTTTGAGTTTTCCACTTCAAGCTTTGAGAAACACAAGAGTGGATACTTAATAAGCAACAAAACATTCTGCACTTGCCAACGAACCATGCTTCAGTTCTTCCACCATAAATGGTGTCAAATGCAATTACAAGCACTGTGATGAAAATTCAGCTGCTATCTTTGATCACTGCTTGCTTTTCTAACAAGAGCACAAATCTCGCCAAATTCTCAGATTTTTGTCAGGGATAATTACAATCAAAACTAGATTTTAAGCTTGCAATGAAAGCCAGCTTGTCTTGGAACAGCAAACAGTCCATGGCTGAAAGGAGCAATTTGTTTTTGTAATGCATGTTTTAACACAACCTTTTCCCTAATTTAAATAATGTTCTTATGACATGAACTTGCAAAGTTTCCATATGACAAAACAGCTACCAATAGTCCAAAATAATGCTTTAGACACAGTGAAAAAAACAGCAAGAACTAAAACTTGATGTACTAGAAAATGAAGGCTGAATGAACAAGAATTTCTGGTACAGGATAAAACACATGTGTTTCAGTTCAAATTCATCATGTGAGTGTCTGCAGGGTGCAGCAGCCTCAGGAAAGGCACAGAAGCTGTTAGAGGCATTAGAACTTCAGCTGGCACATTAACCTATCAGAAATCAGATCATAATATGACAGTATCATAGCCTATCACAGAAGGCTTTGGGCTGGAAGGGACCTTAAAGCCCATCCAGTGCCAGCCCTGCCATGGGCAGGGACACCTTCCACTGTCCCAGGTGGCTCCAGCCTGGCCTTGGGCACTGCCAGGGATCCAGGGGCAGCCACAACTTCTCTGGGCACCCTGTGCCAGGGCCTGCCCACCCTCACAGGGAACAATTTTTGGGGTAATTTCCTATTGGAAAATGAGAATTTTTATTAAACAATGCATCTTTCTTTGCCCTCACACCTGATGACCACAGTGACAGGGAATCAGAACCACCCTTGCCCAAGGAATCCACTCCAGCTGCCCCTTGCAGGGGGCAGTGTTTCCCAGTATTTCCCAGACTGAGCAGGGACAGCAGAGCTGCTCACAGCTGTGCACACACCTGCACAGTCAGGGATACCCACGTGTGGCTTGATCCTGTCGTGGAACAGGGACATGGGCAGCTTCTTCTGCTTCATGATCACCCTGTAAGGATCCTTCATCACAGTCTCCATCTCCTCCTGGAATTTCTGCAGGGATGATTGCTTGATCACACGAGTATTTCCTGTAAAAAACAAACATCACACCTGGCCTTTCCTGATCTCAACTGCTCCAACTGGGGACACTAATAAAACACGAACTTTGCATCTGGAACAAAAATACCAGTGACAGACCCAAAGGATTTTACTTGAGACCAAGCCCAAAGAAGCAGCCAATCCCTTTCTTTCCCACCATTTATAGGAAATTTTGAAAGTATCTCTAGGATATTTAACAGCCATACACATGGGCAAACCTTGGGGAACAAAACAGGAGCCAAAATAACCCCCCTTAGGGAAAGCAAAGCCCCAAAGGCAAGGGGTGACAATGATGCCTCAGGATTTCAGCTTTTCTATTTTTCATCTATTTGTAATCCTGCAGTTCTTTAGTGTAGAACTCCAAACTCCACACACAGTGGGAGCTGCTGCTTTCCCATTTGGGGCAGACACAACAATTCCTCTCCAGGCCTGGCAGTCAGGGACACCTCACTGCCTCAGGCCCCAGAGAGGGAAACAAAAGTGAGTGGGGGCAGCAAACTTGGGGTCAATGACTTCATTAGCTGAAGCTGTAATTGGAAGATGAACCCCCAATATGCAAATGGCCCAAACTGATAAAAGTGTGAAAAGCTGTGACCCATTGTCCATTTTGGGTGGCCCTGGGGGGGCTTTGTCTGCCCAAAATGTCCCTGAAGCCCTTCAATAAACAGAACTGCTTTTTATTGCCTCAATTTTGTCTGGCCTCTGTTTTTAGGTAGTCACACAAGGCATCAACAGTAGCAGGGGTCCCTCACCTTCCCACACAGCTCTCAGATCACCATTTTGAAACAAACACCTTGCATCACACTAAGTTCAACAGCTTTGAAGCTTGCTGAGTCTGGAAGTTGGACAAAACTCACCAAACCATTTGATATTTGGTTCCACTCTTGCAACAGTGCCTGGTGCCACAGTTGACTGATACTGCAGAGGTTTGATGACTTTGCCACGTTTGTTCCTAAGGGACAAATGAAGACATGTCAGTGCACAAAGGGCAGCACTGACCCCTCCAGCCCCTGTATGTGCCAGGCCAGAAGCAGAGGCACAAAATGCAGAGGGACCCTTCCCCTGCAGTGCTGAATGCTGCTGTGCATCCCATGAGGTGAGCTACCCAACCCTGAGTGGCAGTGATGGCAGTCACAGCCCTTGGTGTCACTCCAGCCCGGCCAGACCCTCCCTGCAGCTGCTTGTGGCAGCCAGGAAGGGCTCCTGGGGCTGCAAAAGGCACCAGTGCTGTTTTCTGGCAAACCCCACTGAGTTCTCTCACAAAGCCCTTTAACCACCACTGCAAGACTCACCCACACAGGATTTAAAAGAGGAGACGTGGTTTGAACACAGCAATACCCTAAAATCCACCCTCCCCACCTGCTCCCCAAACAGGGGGAAATTTGGCACAAGAAACCAAGTAAGGTGATGTGAAACAGAACTGCCATGGCACAGCCACGTGGGTGCTGCTCCCCTGCCATGGATCTCTGAGGGTGGCACAGAGGGGAACAGGGGCACCCTCTGTGGAGATGCTGAGGGGAGCTGAGGCTCTTCAGGTCTTTGGGGGGAGATTTTGAGCTGTGCTGGTCTGGGAAATTCAGGAATTCTGCGTGGTTTGGGTCTCTCCAGGCAGATGCATCAAGGGCTACCCAGGTGTATCCCTGGTACATCGCTGGGCTGCTGAGAGCTTGGGATCAGGCTTGGGATCAGGCCCAGATCAGGCTTGGGATCAGGCCTGGGATCAGGCTCAGGATCAAGCTTGGCATCAGGCTCAGGATCAAGCCTGGCATCAGGCTCGGGATCAGACCTGGGATCAGGCTCCCAAGCTCATGGGGTTACAGACCTCACCACAGAGTGAACTTACAAAGTTTCCATATGACAAAACAGCTACCAATAGTCCAAAATAATGGTTTGGACACAGTGAAAAAAATGGCAAGAACTAAAACTTGATGTACTAGAAAATGAAGGCTGAATGAACAAGAATTTCTGGTACAGGATAAAACACATGTGTTTCAGTTCAAATTCATTATGTGAGTGTCTGCAGGGTGCAGCAGCCTCAGGAAAGGCACAGAAGCTGTTAGAGGCATTAGAACATCAGCTGGCACACTATCAGGAATCAGATCATAACATGACAGTATCATAGCCTATCACAGAAGGCTTTGGGCTGGAAGGGACCTTAAATCCCATCCAGTGCCACCTCTGCCATGGCAGGGATACCTTCCACTATCCCAGATTGCTCCAAGCCCCCTCCAGCCTGGCCTTGGGCACTGCCAGGGATCCAGGGGCAGCCACAGCTGCTCTGGGCACCCTGTGCCAGGGCCTCAATGCCCTCACAGGGACTAATTTTTGTGGTAATTTCCTATTGAAAAACAAGAATTTTTATTAAACAATGTTATCTTTCCTTTCCAGTACCAGTCCCGAGGTGTTTTGTGGCCTGTCCCTGGCGCGGCCCTGCCCAGCCGGTACCGGGATCGCGGCTGGGCCAGGCTGGGCCGCTCACCTGCGCTCCTTCTGCCGGTACATGTTCAGCCTCCGGATGGTCGCTCGGTCCCGCATGTTGTTCCCTCCCTCGCCCCCGATGCGATCTGCGGACACAAAAGAACATCAGCCCCGCTTCGCTTCGGTTCGGTTCGGTCCGGTCCAGCCCGTGGCCCTGCCCGTACCGGGGTTGGTGCTGGCGCGGGAGGGGTTGATGGAGCAGCGGCCCTTGTAGCGCGGTTTCACCATCGTGCCGGTGTGAGTGCTGGTGTCGGTGCCGGTGACAGTGTGGGTGCGGGTTCTGGTGCCGGTACCGGTGTCGAAACAGGTTCCGGTGCCGGTATCGGTGTGGATGCGGGTTCCGGTGCCGGTGTCGGTGTGGGTGCGGGTTCCGGTGCCGGTGCGGGTTCCGGTGCCGGTATCGGTGTGGGTGCGGGTTCCGGTGTCGGTGCCGGGACAGGCCCGGAGCGCTGGGGCCGAGCCGCGGACACGCGCGCGGCACTTCCGGCGCGCAGCAGCGCCTGACGCACTTCCGGGAGCACCGCGCGGCGGCGCAGGCGCAGTGGCACCTCCGGGCCCGGTTGCCACGGCAACCTCGGCTTGGCCTGCCCGGCCCCGGGCCTCCGGGGTCCCTTGGTGTCCCCCGGTGTCCCCTCCGTGCCCCTGTGCCCCCGTGCTCCGTGTCGCTGTGCTCCGTGTCACTGCCCGTCTCCGGAGTGGCGGTGCCCGCCCGGACCACCGCGGTGTGGCCGGGTCCGGCCCGGGCCCGCGGGGTGTTGGGAGGCCCGGCGGGGGCGCTGGCACGGGAGCCCCCATTGTTCGGGAATGGAGTTTGTTCAGTGACACATTATGGAAATCGTTCGGGAGAGCGGCAGGAGCGCTCCCTGCCTCTCGCTGATGGATGGGGGTGGGTGGTGGGACACTGGGGCTGATAAATGGGCACTGGGGTGGCTGGTGGGACACTGGGTGGCTGGTGGGACACTGGGGATGCTAAAGGGGCACTGGGGCTGATGATAGGACACTGGGACTGCTGGTGACACTGGGGTGGCTGGTGGGATACTGGGGTGGCTGGTGTGACACTGGGACTGCTGATGGGACACTGGAGCAGCCAGAGGTACACTGGGACAGTCAGAGGGACAGTGGGACAGCCAGAGGGGCAATGGGACAGCCAGAGGGACACTGGGGCTGCTGGTGGGGCACTGGGACAGCCAGAGGAACCCTGGGGCTGCCAGAGGGGCACTTGGACAGCCACAGGGACACTGGGGCTGCTGGTGGGACACTGGAGCAGCCAGAAAGGCCCTGGGGCAGTCAGAAGGACATTGGGGCTGATAAAGGGACACTGGGGCTGCTGGTGGAGCACTGGGACAGCCAGAGGGACACTGGGGCTGCTGGTGTGACAGTGGGACTGGTAAAGGGGCACTGGGACAGCCAGAGGGATGCTGCTGCAGCAGGGACTCGAGTACAAAGCAGTGCTGCTGGGTGTTTACAGGCACACAGGGCTGCTCTTTCTGGGTTACTGACAAAGAATTTTAGAAATCAGCAATAACAACGCTGCGTGTTTTCCTGTGCGGGTGAAGAACTGCACGGATGGTGCATTAACAGATCAAATCTGTGCAAGGTCTGTGTCCAAAACCCACATTCCTGTTACTGCCAGACTGTAACAGCAATCTGAAAGCCCCTCACCTAGGGGGAATGAACAAAGCTGAGCTGAAACTGTGTTAATTGATAGCAGAGCTTGGGCTGGGGCCAAGCTCAGCACCTTGGGGAATACTTGCCCAAAACACAGCTCTGGCCCATCCTTCCCAAACACTTATTAGCAGCACAGCAATGTCCTTCTGGTGCTGCTAATGCTCCTTTAAACCCAGAACAATAACAGAGCTGCTGGGATTTTGTTCTCCTAATGATTTTCAGCGTTTTGCTGTGAGGTGCAGAGTCCCTGCTGCACAAGGGAGCCACGATGAGTCAGGCCTTGGGACATGTTTTGTAAGACTGAGTCTGGAGTTGGAGGCTGTTTGGCTTAAGCCTACACGTTCTGGTTTTTCTCTTTAATAGAATTATCTGTGCCTTGGGCATTGAAAAAGTACACATTGATGTGGCTATAAAAAAATCAATTCCAAATTGTAGATAATTGTTTAAGCTATCAGACTCGAGGCTCATGTAGAAGAGTTGTCCCGGGACAAGTGTGTTTTCTATTAGAGTCGATATCAATCTGTCAGAAGAGCCTTTTGATTTTCAAAATTTTAGACTAAATAGTTGAGTAATACTTTTGCTCTGCTCTCCCCAACTCTTTCTTCCTTTCCCTTAAGAAAACTCCCTCTTTATTGTTAGCAAGACATCTTGGGGAGCAGCCAGAAAGTCGCCGTCTCTTTCTGTGAGGAAACAGACCCAGCCAGCTTTGGGCAGGAGGCTGTGGCAGGGAGAACTTGTCTTGGGGATGCCCTGGAGTTGGGTGCTGAATTCCCAGGTTGGAAGTGTTGGTGGGAAGGCTCAGACCCTTTACCAGCCATTGGGGTGGGCTACAAGCCTGGATTTTGTGTCATAAGAAAAGATCCTGCTGATAATGTGTGGGACCTGCATTCAAACTGGCACCTTGCTGTGGCTCTTTCCTCACTCTCACAGATCCCCTGACCCAAATTCCAGCACTGGGGCCAGCAGTTGGTGTTGAACTTGCAGCACCCCTGAGGCTGCAGCTGCTTGCTGTGTATCTGATAATGTGCAAGTCAGATATTTTACTCCACTAAACTGATGTTTTGTTGTTCCATGACTCACAGCTTTTCCTTTGCTGTTGATGATTCCCCCCCATTTCAATCTTTAGCTTTTTCTCATTCTGTCCTGGCCACAACCATCCAGGACAGCAAGGTCACAGATCCTTGTCCCTCTCCTCTGCTACATGGCCTCAGCTCCTCTGCCTTACCAGGGTTGAAATGAAATAATTCTGAGTTTTATGTGGCCTCATCTTTGTCAAATCCCAGTGAATGTGGTTACATGATGCCATCAGAATGATTCATTCCCATAATTACATATGTTCTGAGGGGTTATTCCCATTGTATTATTAAAAACTAGTGATGTTGGATTTTTGGCAGGGATTGTCTTCCTTGTATGATCTACAGATTTTGTCAATTAAATGAAGGAAAAGTAGATTTCCAAGAGTTCAGAACAAGACCAGACTTGCACTCAGAGCCCTTTTTCAGTGTGGTATTGAGCTCCTCTGTTTCATTAACAGGATAAAGCAGCCTCAGTCATCTCCCTCTATTGCAGCAGTTTCTGGCAGAGCACAAGTGGATTTTGTAGCTCATCTTCAAAAATCACAGCAGAAGATCAGAATCAGAAGTTTATCACCACAGCAGCTTTCCCAGCTCAGTTCCTCAGCCTTGGCTTCCCAGGGATACAGGAGCAGGAGCAGGGGGGCTCCTTGGCAAAAGGTTCCAGGTGGGACAGGAAAGACAAAGTGATCCTGGATTGTTGCTTTGAATATGGAGTTCCCAAAATGGTGACTGAAGGAGAAAAAACTGAAGTCAAGAAAAAGACAGAGAGGTGTAAGAGGGCTTTGAGAGCTCAGGCTGAGCTGTGGAGCAGGGTGCAGGCCTGGCAGGGTTGGGGAGGCTCAGAGCTGGGCTGCAGAGCCCTGGGCTTCACCCTGGGATCATCTGCCAGCACTGCAGATCCAGCAGGCACCAGTGCTCTGGGAGATAAAGCACTTAAAGAGGAATGTTTCCTCATAGTTTGATTTGAACAGTCAGGAAAAGTAACTTCTGGGCTCCTCTGTGGCCCTGTCAGTGCTCTAAACCAGCATTTCACCTCAGGCTGGAAATTACAATATACCACCTACCTGGCTGCTTCTCTTTTCCTGTTCTTCAAAAATCCTGGAAATTCCAGCAAGCAGCTCCATCCAGCTATGGTTTGGCATTCAGTTGGGTGTGATGTATTACTGAGTACATAAATGCCATCAGGGTGATTTATTGATGGTGACTGATTAATACTCTGGTATTTCTGTACTTTTAATATAGATTTTTTAAATGTGATGCCTATCATGTCTGTCTGTGAAGTCTATTGACTTCATAAAACTTGTAAATATATATCTAAATTATCCCTTTTAGTGTTCTCAGACAATGTAATCCAAACCATAGTTTTAGAGATAACCTTTTTCTCACTATCCTACTTTGTTTCCTTTAATCAAAGCTAAAATTTCTCCTGAGTGAGAAATCATTTAAACATAAACATGGGCTAAGGAGTATATACATTACCTCCACCTCTCTGGGGGTGGAAAGTCAGTGAATTCCTATGTGAGGAGTGTGTGGACATTTTTGATCAGTTGGGTTTGACTCCAGTTTTGGTGAATAAACAAATGAAGCTGGTTCAGCAAACCCATTTATTGATTTATTTGTTTAAAGACATGTATTTTACACTGATGCCATGGAGACAACGCCACAACAGGGTAATTTAGTGCATGGAAAGAGAGCATTCACATGTGTGTGAGTTGAGGTGACATCACCCAGATAAGGACATCTCAGCTTGGACTGGGGAGCTCAGTGTGCAGTTCATGTTGGTCAAAGGCAAAATGTTCCTAAATTCATAACTGAACCAGCTCTCTGGGAGTGGGAATAAGCACAATTCTTGAGCTGACTCAATAAAAAGAAAGAAAATAAATTGGATTTTATTTTTTTATATTTTTTCTCCTAATTGTTCTAAAACAATTTAATTTTAAAATCACCCCTACTGAAAAATCTTGGATATTCTTAATATGCATCTTAAACTTCCTGTTGCCTTTGTCCCTTTTTCTTCCCATTTTGCTCTGAAAAAAAGGAAGAAAGTAGGGGAAAGGCTACAACAGAAAGAAGTTTGTCAGATTTTCTAATAATCCCTAGAGTTCTCTAAAATAGGTTCTGTTGATTTATTACATGCAGTTTAGTTTTGAAATAGTTGTGCTAATAGTGCCAGGAGTTACTGTAGGGAATCAAGTCATTACCAGAGCCTCATGTAGGAAACTTTCCTAATGCATTCTCTTTTCCTTAATCCTCACTGAGAGCTCGCTGGGGACATGGCTCCAGGAGGGAGGCACAGGGAGCTGAGCTTCACCAGTGGGTGCTGGTAAAACTGGAAGGGAAAATGGTTCTGCTTACAAGCAAAATATTCCTCTCACAGGCTAGAAAATAGAGCAAGGTTGGATCATTCAGCTGGGAAGCTTTCAGAAATCGTATGAACATGATCCATAAACAACTTAAAGGATGACTTTTAAGAACCTCTTTCTCCTCCTGCTTGGTATGCTGGTCGTTTATCATTGTGCTGAAATGGAATCCCCTTTCAAAGATGGAACAGCTTCTTGTTTACTTAAACACAAAGTGGACCAGAGGCTGAAAGGTTTTTCTGCCAGCAGAGCAGTCAGGGAGAGCTTGGTACAGCTCTGGAGCCCAAACAATGTGCAGCCTCCACGTCCTGCCCGAGCCAAGCCAGCCCTGGGGTGAAGGGAGCTGGGGTGTCCTGGCCAGAGCTGAGTCCTCAGTGGTCACCAAGAGCCACAGGAGAGAACCAGGGCTGGGGGTGTGGGCAGGTGACCCTCAGAGGGACAGGAGCTCTCTCCTGCACTCCTGTTGGCTCCAAACCTCAGAGCAGAGATGGAATGGAAGCAGTACAGCCAAGATTGGATTCACCAGGGTTAGTCTGGGTGAGCTTCCCCTGCCCTGTGCCCTGCCAGGGGAGTTGGAGCTCCAGCAGCACGTCCCTGATCCACCCTGAGAGCCATGGCACATCCCTTGGGAGCAGAGAGCTTCTGCTGAACTCCAGAGAAATGAAATGTGTCTCTATGGATTTATACAGAGAAATCACTTTTAAAAACCCCAGGGCAGGGAGGGGGAGCCCCCCTGTGACACTGCCCTGAGCAGAGCAGGCAGCAAAGCCACACAGGGTGTGGACACTGCCTGGCACTGTCCTTGTCCCAGTTCCTCTGCCCAGCTGTCAGCTCTGGCAGAGCAGGAGAATCCAGGGAATTCCAGCCAGTGCTATGCACACAGGTAGTTTCTACCCAATCCATAAATTTGTTTCTCTCCTGCAGGACCTGAGCTGTGCCTTCCCCTCCCACCTGCCTCCCTCCTGCCACACATGGGGTGGCACCAGCTGTCCCCAACCCGGGATTGTCCCACAGCTGGCACTGGCCGAGCAGAGTCACAATGTGCTTTTCTGCACAATGTGCTTTTCTGCACATAGGACTTCCATTGATTTCTACAGGAATCGTGTGTGCATGAAACAAGTGCAGAATGTGTAATGGAAACCTGCACTGCAGATAAAAAGGAGGTAAAAAAATGCACATGTATGGATCCACTGCCCATGGCAGAAGAGCATGGCTGCTGGAGCAGACCCCAGTCACAGTCTGTATGCATTAAAGAAATGTTCCAGCAACCTGTGGTTTGTTGGAACCTCTCATTTTCTCAATCTGCTGTGTGTTAAGTGGGTCCTTCAGTGGGGAGTTCCTCGGGGTGCAGCTGGAGTCCCTCTCACAGGACGGCTGATTTGTGCTGGCAGCGTTTCCTGGGATTTTCTTAAAGCTTTGGTGAGTTTCCCTTCCACAAGTGAGTCTCTGTCCTGTGGGACACCAGCCTCCATAGGGGCCAAGGTATGAACCACACACTCAGGAAGCTGGTTGTCATTTTGATTTTGGGTTTGTTTTTTTTTTTTTTAATTTGAAATAATTCTTTGAAGCAGATTCAGGGCAGATGCCACTGACCTCTTACCACAAACATGTATTTGCAATGATAAAGTCATACAGCTTAAAACACAAAATAAAGGGTGAAGGAAGAGAAAGAGGCCCCTGCTGTGTGTGTCTGGGTCCCAGGTCAGGGAGAGTGGCCACGTGGGTTCAGTCTCATCCCCTGGCTGAGTGGGGCTGTGTGCTTGGGCTCCATTTGAGGCCTTTGATCATGAAATCAATCCCATGTCTGGGTCCTTCAGTGGCTCATGCTCCACCTCTCCTCCCTGCAGTGTCCCCACAGAGCCCTGGGGACGCTGTGGCTTTGCTCCCACTCCTCAGCAGCGTTGTCCCACAGCCCTGGGCAGGGTGTGTGTGTGCAGCCTCCTTCAGGGTGTGTGTGTGGCCTCTGTCAGTCCGTGGGTCAGTCTGGAGTATATGTCTGTCTCTGGACACGTTACATGGTGTAGCAGTGCTCTGTTCAATAAAGCTTTCATATACATAGCAGCAATGGAGTCTTGCCATCCATGACACACTGCCAGCTACTGGGCAGGGCTAGCGGGCGTCGCGGGCACCGTGGCCCCTCTCTGTTTGTTCTTCCTCTTCTTGGTGCCAGACTTAGTGTCTTTGGTGTCTTTCCGATTTCTATTCCCATTATCTTGCTTTCCTTGCTCTTCCTTTTTCTTCCTTTTCCCTGCAGTAAAGCAAAGGGGCAGCGTGAGGTGGAGTGAGGGGAACAGATTGGCGCTGTCCCCTTCACCCTGTCCCCTTGGTTAATTCCTGCTAATTTAATCACTGCTCAGAGCCCTCTCCCCTCAGAACAATCAGCACAGCTGCAATCCTTGTCCATTCTGTAACAAGATAACCAAACCACCATTCATCCTGAAGGCTCTAATTCTTGGGAAAAACAGACCTATTCTGGTTGAGAGCTTCCATCATGGCAGCACACAGACATGCACCCTGGCTGCTCTCTGGCCAGGGAAGAAACTAAAATGGGTTTTTTGGCACAGGTTGGACTCAATGATTTGGAAGGTCGCTTCCATCCTTGCCATTCTGTGAATTCTGTAAAATAGCTGGAACCTGTGGCACACAACAAGCTGTGCCAAGGATCACCCCCCTGGAGGCTGTGCAGGCATGCACAGCAGCACACAGACATGCACCCTGGCTGCTCTTTGCCAGGGAAGAAACTAAAATGGGGTTTTTTTGGCATGGCGTGGAGTCGATCCTGAAGGTCTCTTCCATCCTTGCCATTCTGTGAATTCTGTAAAACAGCTCAAACTTGTGGCACACAACAAGCTGTGGCCCTTCCACCTGCAGCTCTCCCAGGTGCCATCCCATCCCCATCCCCTGCACTTCAGAGGAGCCAGCAGCTGCCCAGCACATTTGTGACACTGGACAATCGTCTGACTGCCTGTCCCTGAGCTCCCTGGGGCGTGGGGAGGGATGGGAGCCCCCAGCTCTGCTCACCTTCGGGGCATTGGCTCTTCTGCACCGTGCAGCGCCGCACCTCCGTGGTGGCAGGGCACAGGGACACGTCCCCAGAGGGCGCCTGCAGGATCCGCCGTGTCCGGTCCTCATTGCCCTTCTTGAAGCCACAGAGCTTCCTTTTCTTGGAGCAGGGCCCCCACGGCCCCCACTCACTCATTTCACATTGTGCTGCAGAGAACAAGAGAGCCCAGCTGTAACTCCTGGTCCAGGCCACCCCAGAGCACAGCACTGCACCTCTCCCCCACCTTAGGCTGCAAGGGAGTCTGTGCTTCCCCAGCAGGTTCCTAAATCCCTGAGCACCCCTTCGAGTCTGTGCTTCCCCAGCAGGTTCCTAAATCCCTGAGCACCCCATTCGAGTCTGTGCTTCCCCAGCAGGTTCCTAAATCCCTGAGCACCCCTTCAAGTTTGTGCTTCCCAAGTCCCTGAGCACCCCTTCAAGTCTGTGCTTCCCCAGCAGGTTCCTAAATCCCTGAGCACCCTTTTGAGTCTGTGCTTCCCCAGCAGGTTCCTAAATCCCTGAGCACCCCTTCGAGTCTGTGTTTCCCCAGCAGGTTCCTAAATCCCTGAGCACCCCTTCCTTGCCACACCACACCACCTCTGGGTCACAGCTCACAACCACCAGGGGCTGCTCCCCATCCGGGCTGGTTCCCAGAGGGCTCTGCCCCACAAAGGGCACCCTGAGGGGTTTGGATCATCACCTCCACCCCCTTGCAGCCCAAGCCAGGGCAGCCAGGGCAGTGCAGGGCTGCTTACCAGGACTGCTGCACTCCATGGTGCCGTTGGCAGCAGCGTAGCCTTCGGGGCACGTGACGTAGCATCTCCCTTTGTGCAAATACAAACCTTCCTTACATTTTGTGCAAAAGTTTCGACTGAAACAGGACTCACAGTTCTCAATTTTGCATTCTGGGGGGGGAAAAAAAAAAAAGGCAAAAAAAATCACCAAAGCCATCATGTAGTTTGATGTGAACAGAAGGCTCAAGAAGCTCCACGCTGCCAAGCCAGGGGTCTTGCAGCAGCCAGGTCTCTGAGCATCCTGCCAGGCCTGGCTGTGCCACTCAGAAGTGAGTTTTCTTTGCACCATCCCCTGTGCAGGACAGCCCTGTGCTGCAGCTCTCACAGCCAGCCAGCAGCAGCCCCTGCCAGGCCAGAATCAGGCAGGGTGGGAAGGTTTTGGGCTGGGGTTCAGCTGAGATCAGTCAGCCAAAGGGGACAGTGCAAAGGGCACAGCCCTGGCTCCAGCTGCAGCTGCAGGACAGGCTGCATGGGAAGGGAGCTGGATGGAAAGCTGGCTGTGAGGGTGCTGTGCATGGACCTGCCAGGGCAGTGATCCCCATGTCCAGCTCTTTCTGGTGCTCTGGCTACAAGATTCAAGTCAGGGATTTCACTCAGAGCTGCCTGTGGCTGGTGAGCAGTAGAGCAGGAAAAGAGGCACTAAGTGCCTGAAAGGATCTCCCTCCTCCCAAAGGCTGCCAGTGTGGCAACCCATGTAACAAAACTGCCCAGAGGCCCTGCAAGGTCCCACATCCACAGCCTGTGCAGTGCTGAGCAGGGCTGTTCTCAGGCTGCCATGCTCAGCCCTGCCTCACCCCTTCCCCAGAGCCACAGTGTTGTGCTGTGATTTCAGGGTTTACCCCAGAACCCCGGGTCCCTCCCCTGATAATTCCCTCCCAGGTGTGTCAGTCCCCTCTCCTCTCCCCTCCCAGCACTGTCTGTCAGTCCTGGCATTCCAGAAGGGCCTCGAGTGATTGGCAGATCCAAAGGATGCCCTCTACCCCTGGGGGGCATTGGGCCATCCAGGTGTCCTTTGTCCCTTTGTCCCTCCCCTCCTGTCCCTGCTTGGTGCCTCCCTGCCCCTTCCCTGCCCCTCTCCCCGGGGTTAAAGGAGCAGCAGCCACGGGCTCAGGGAGTTCTGTTGGAGCTGGTGCTGCATTCAGAGGCCTGAGGGCCAGAATAAAGCTCTGGATCCAAAGCCTCCCTCAGAACCGACTCCTTTCCTTCAGCATCCCCTTAAAGCTTCTCTGCCAGAGGGAAACCCCAGGAGCAGCCCCTGTTATAGGGGAAAGCTCCATCCCAGCACCACCAGAGCTCCTGCAGGCCTGGACTTGTCTGCAGTGCCCAACTGCAGCACCCAGGCAGGCAAAAGTGTCTGTGGGGTGAAACACCACACACCCAGCCAGCCAAAAGTGTCTGTGGGGTGAAACACCACACACCCAGGCAGCCAAAAGTGTCTGTGGGGTGAAACACCACACACCCAGCCATGCAAAAGTGTCTGTGGGTGAAACACCACACACCCAGCAGCCAAAAGTGTCTGTGGGGTGAAACACCACACACCCAGGCAGGCAAAAGTGTCTGTGGGTGAAACACCACACACCCAGGCAGCCAAAAGTGTCTGTGGGTGAAACACCACACACCCAGCTGTGGGGGGATACAGTATGGGTAAATGAAGGTGGTACAGAATGTAATCTTATCCCCCAAAGGGTTGCAGTTCAACCAATTACTAAAGATTAGGAGCAGGCCTGATCTGAACAGGCCACACCTGTAGCCAATAAGAACAGTGGTACAAAAGAGGATTGTGGGGATCTGGAGTCTGATGGTTACTGCAAGGACCAAGAAGAGTCAGTGCTTACAGGAGCTGCCTGTGAGAAACATTGAGGAGGTACAAAACTCTGGCAACATGGAATCCTTGCACTATAATGATAATAGGACTCTTGATATATAAGAAAATACCCAGCCAGCCAAAAGTGTTTCTGGGGTGAAACGCCACAGTGCCACTGTTTGGTTCAGCAGCAAGGCCAGACAAGCTCAGGCATGTCCTGTCCAGCTCTATTGGCAAATATTCCTTTACCACAGCAGGTGCTGCCCTGCAGAGCCCTCCCCACAGCCTCCCCCAGCCCCACACTCACTGATGCACTTGTTCATGTCCGTGTTGCGAAGGCCGAAGTAGCCCAGGGGACAGGAGGGCAGGCAAATCCCGATCTGCCGGATGTCGTTGCGCTCCAGGAGGATGAAGAGTTTGGGGGAGCACCTCAGGCACCCGTTGAACTCAGAGCACAGGTCACAGCCCCTGGCACAGCCCTGGCTCAGCTCCGTGCTGACTGGAAGAGCAGCAGAGAGGCCCTGGTTAGTGCTGGGCTCTGCAGCACCAGCTGTGCCCCCAAACCACTGCACCAGTGGCACGAAGGGCAGGAACGGGGGCACAGCAAGGGCCCTGCAGCCCTGGCACACTGGTAAAGGATGCCACAGAGCCAGAGCTGTGCCAAGGATGGGCACAAGAGTCACAACGTGGCTGTGCTGAGGAGCAGGACCCTGAAACGGCCAGAGCTGTGCCCAGGGACCCACCCCAGCCCTGCAACAGCCAGAGCTGTGCCCAGGGACCCACCCCAGCCCTAAAACAGCCAGAGCTGTGCCCAGGGACCCAGCACTGTCCATCCCAGCCCTGAAACAGCCAGAGCTGTGCCCAAGGACCCACCCCAGCTCTGGAACAGCCAGAGCTGTGCCCAGGGCTTGGCACTGTCCATCCCAGCCCTGAAACAGCCAGAGCTGTGCCCAGGGACCCACCCCAGCCCTGAAACAGCCAGAGCTGTGCCCAGGGCTTGGCACTGCCCACCCCAGCTCTGAAACAGCCAGAGCTGTGCCCAGGGACACACCCTAGCCCTGAAACAGCCAGAGCTCTGCCGAGGGACCCAGCACTGCCCACCCCAGCCCTGAAACAGCCACCAGCTCTGCCCAGGACCCGGCACTGCCCACCCCACCCCTCTGCCTCCCATCCCTGGTGCCCATGTGGGGCACACACTACCCTGGGTATGTCCAAGGGGTTCAGCACCTCCTGCTGCCGCCCCTGCAGTGCCTCCATGCTGAGGAGCAGAGTTCATGGCCCTGGAGCAAAACTGTTCCATTAATTCTGTCCCAGGCTGGATCTCACCCTGACCCTGCCTATGTTAAATTCTCTCTAGCAGTCAGGAGGTGTCACTGCCCCCAAAATAGAGATGTGTTCTCAGCTCCTACATTCAGTCCAATAAAAATACTCAATCCCATGTCTTGAGAGTTTTCTGCTTTCAATTATCATATAAAATGCTGCTTGTTTTGAAACCAATGGCATTCTTTGCAGACTAGAATGCAGGTTATTTTTATTAGTTTATTATGCAAGCCATGTCCTTGTTTATAGAAAAGCTGTGTATTTAAAAGATGTATTCTTTTAAATACCATGTTTACTACACTTCAAAAGCAAGCACAGAGCAGTACAGTGCTCAAGTGTCAGAACTAGAGGTGAGAGAGCTGCTGTCCCCCTGCCATGACCCAAGAGCTGCTCTGTCCCTGTGCCATGACCCAAGAGCTGCCCTGTCCCTGTGCCATGACCCAAGAGCTGCTCTGTCCCTGTGCCATGACCCAAGAGCTGCCCTGTCCCTGTGCCATGACCCAAAAGCTGCCCTGTCCCCTCACCATGACCCAAGAGCTGCTCTGTCCCTGTGCCATGACCCAAGAGCTGCTCTGTCCCCTCACCATGACCCAAGAGCTGCTCTGTCCCCCTGCCATGACCCAAGAGCTGCTCTGTCCCTGTGCCATGACCCAAGAGCTGCTCTGTCCCCCTGCCATGACCCAAGAGCTGCTCTGTCCCATCACCATGACCCAAGAGCTGCTCTGTCCCTGTGCCATGACCCAAGAGCTGCTCTGTCCCCCTGCCATGACCCAAGAGCTGCTCTGTCCCTGTGCCATGACCCAAGAGCTGCCCTGTCCCCCTGCCATGACCCAAGAGCTGCTCTGTCCCTGTGCCATGACCCAAGAGCTGCTCTGTCCCCCTGCCATGACCCAAGAGCTGCTCTGTCCCTGTGCCATGACCCAAGAGCTGCTCTGTCCCCCTGCCATGACCCAAGAGCTGCCCTGTCCCCTCACCATGACCCAAGAGTTGCTCTGTCCTCTCACCATGACCCAAGAGCTGCTCTGTCCCTGTGCCATGACCCAAGAGCTGCTCTGTCCTCTCACCATGACCCAAGAGCTGCTCTGTCCCCTCACCATGACCCAAGAGCTGCCCTGTCCCTGTGCCATGACCCAAGAGCTGCTCTGTCCTCTCACCATGACCCAAGAGCTGCTCTGTCCCCTCACCATGACCCAAGAGCTGCTCTGTCCCTGTGCCATGACCCAAGAGCTGCTCTGTCCCCTCACCATGACCCAAAAGCTGCTCTGCCCCTGTGCCATGACCTGGCAGCCCCTCCTGCCTGTCCCAGCCCCATTTCCAGGCCTGTGGCTGCGTCAGCCATGGGAAAAGACACCAAAGGCAGGGGTTCCTCAGGCCCCAGCTGCCAGCAGGGTCCCCTGGTCTGGACTGGGACCCCCAGGGATCAGCCCCATCCCTCCTGCAGCGCTGGGCTCTGGTGCCAAGCTCTGTCTCCATGGCAAAGGTATAAACTGGGCTCCCACTGGAAATTGCCCTTTACAGCATTAGCCATGACGTCAGGTTTTCCTTGTTCTCCCAGGGCTCGGCAGTCCCAGTTTTAATATGAAATCAATTTTCTATAATTTAATTTAAACCAGTTTTAATGTAAAACAGCTCTAACATGAGCATAACATAAAGGAGGGCAATTGGCTGCTCTGGTGCCAATTCTGCCCTGCACGAGCCCCTCCAGGGACCCTCTGGGCTGGAGGCAGAACTGACCCCCCCATGACCTCAGGGTGCTGGGAAGGATGAAAGTTTGACAAGAAAGTCTCACAGATATGTGTGCTTAGCAGAAAGATTTTTAAATGTGGAGTCTGATGAAGGAATAGAGATGGAAGCAAGTTTTGATATAGAAGAAAAGAATTGCTGAGCCAGTCTCACTGGATAACCAAGGAGGCAAAGGGTGTGTTAGTTAGAAGGGGTTTTTATGGCTTAGAGCAAAGGATAAACCCACCCCAAACAAGAAGATGTTTTTACCAAGCAGAAAGAGAGCACAGGCAGACAAGGCAGCAAAGTGGCAAGTAAAAAAAAGGTCTCAGAATTTTCCACTGCAAGAAAACTGAAAACCAACTTCTAGCTTAAACTGTAATGTACTGACTTTTAGTGATTGGAGAATAGCAACATGAATATGGTAATTATAGTAGTTATGATAGGCTATAGATAAAAGTTCAGGTATAGATTGGTTCTACTGTATTGAGATGCTCAGCAAAGAAAAGTCTAGAATGCAATGTGACCAAAAGAAAAGTATAGAATGCATTGTAACCAAAATAAAAGTATAGAATGCAATGTAACCAAAACTCAGGGTCTCCAGGCCTGCCTGCAGCTGGAGCTGACAGCTGTAGGCACAGGCTCTGCCACCCATGACCCTGGTCTTCTGTAACTCTTGGATGCAATAAACTGCATTTTGGAGAGCAGCCTGGGGTCCCACATCTCTCATTTCAGCTCTTACATCCAGGACAGGTCAGGGCACATGGGGGGTGGGATTTGGGGATCTCTGCAGGCTCTTGGGGCACCCCAGGCCCTGCCCAGCCCCCTGTGATGCTGTAAACACACTCACACCAGCACAGCATCACCAGAGGAACCAGAGAAGAAAAGCATTTCATACATACTTCGTCTTTGCCTCTTGCCCTTCACCACTTTGCTGCTGCCGGTTGGATCCATGGAGCTCAGAAAAACCACCACCACAAGCAGTCCAAGCTGCATAGTAACTCTCCAGAGCTGCAGCCCCTCCGTGCTGGGGTGGCTGGGGGAGCGTGCTCCACAGCTGGGGGCTCTGCTGCCCCTAAATCCTCAGAGCTGAGAGTCTGTGCACAGAGCCAGGGCTGGCACCATATCCACAAGCTGCAGCAGCACCAGCCAGCTCAGGTAGCAGGGAACATGGCTCTGCCTTCATCCCTGTCAGCAGGGCAGGAGCTCAGCCCCAGGGCTGTCCAGGGCTCAGCTGTGGGTGTTAGGGGCTCACAGTTTCCAGGGATGCTGGCAGGAACTGCAAAAGAAGAGGAGAATGGGTTAATTTGACAGACAGCATCACTCCCACAATGGCTGGGGGGTGAGCACGGGGATGTGGGGTGTACTGGGGGTGCTGGCAGATAGTGGTGTGGGGAGAAGTGTGCTCCAGCGTCATCCAAGGGTCCCTGTTACAGAATCCCAGAATCACTGAATCATTGAATCCCAGAATCAATCAATCACAGAATCACAGAATCGATCACAGAGTCACAGAATCACAGAATCACTGAGTCCCAGAATCACAGAATCCCAGAATCACAGAATCCCAGAATCAATCACAGAGTCACAGAGTCACACAATCACAGAATCCCAGAATGATGAGGTTGGAAGAGACCTCTAAGATCACCAAGTCCAACCTATGCCCTAACACCTCACCCAGACTATAGCACCAAGTGCCATGTCCAGTCTTTTTTTCAACACACCCAGAGATGGTGATTCTACCACTTCCCTGGGAAGAGCATCCCAGTACTTTATTATCCTTCCAGTGAAAAACTTTTTCCTAATATCCAACCTATCCTTTCCCTGACATAGCTTGAGACTAATAACCAGTTTGAATGCTCAGTGCATCTTTGCCATCTGCCAGTGCTGCAAACAGTAGTTATGGCTGGAACTTGTTTCAAACAGAGCCAGAGCCCTGGGCTGCCCTCCCCGAGGGGCAGATGGCTGCTGTGGGTGCCAGGCACACAAGATGTTTCCCATCAAGGGGGCACCTCTGGGGCTCGAGCCCAGCAGAGAGCCAGCCTGGTGTGTCTGGGGACGGGGTGGGATCCTCTGCCCAGAACTGCTGCTCTTCTGCTCGCAGGGAATTTCCAAACCTCCCATCTCCCGTTCATTCCCCGAGGCACAGGGCAGGGTCAGCGCTGCCTGCACAGGGCTGAGAGCGGGAGCTGCTCTGCCCTGGGCTCACCAGCACAGAGAGCCTGGTGTGGGGCAGAGAAAGAGCCTGGTGTGGGGCAGAGAAAGAGCCTGGTGTGAGCCTGGTGTGGGGCAGAGAGAGACCCTGGTGTGGGGCAGAGAGAGAGCCTGGTGTGGGGCAGAGAGAGAGACCCTGGTGTGGGGCAGAGAGAGCCTGGTGTGGGGCAGAGAGGCTGGAGAGGGGTAGAGACAGCCCAGCAAGGGACAGAGGCAGCCTGGCGTGGAGCAGAGAGCCCAATGTGGGGCAGAGAGAGCCTGGTGTGGGGCAGCAAGCCCAATGTGGGGCAGAGAGCCTGGCACAGAGAGCCTTGCATGGAGCAGTGAGCCTGGTGTGGGGCAGAGAGGGCCTGGTGTGGGGCAGAGAGCCCGGGGTGGGGCAGGGACAGTCTGGTGTGGGGCAGAGAGAGCCTGGTGTGGGGCAGCAAGCCCAGTGTGGGGCAGAGAACCCAACATGGGGCAGAGAGCCCGCACTGCCCTCACCAAGCCATGGCACAGAGCAGCCCAGTGTGTCTGGCAGGACAGAGCGGTGAGATGGCAGCACCAGCAGCACAGGCTGGCACCAAACCAACAGCTCTGCATGAACTTGGGGAGAGAGAAGGGAAGCCCAGCTGCCAGCCAGGACTCCACAGCCTTTCCTGAGAGTGCCCAAACCCTTGCTTAGCTGGCTCCTGGCATTTCCCCTGTACTTTTCAAGTGTTTTTCCCTGTGCCCTGTGTAAGGAAGGGCAAGTTCCACCCTGCACCAAGAGCTCTGGCCCTGCCAAGCCAGCCCCACTCCTCTCTGCAGCTGGCAGAGCCAAGCCCTGCCAACAGCAGACATTGTGCTGGAATGGAGGCGACAACATCTGCTCTGTGAAGTCAAATGAAACAGAAAATTGTTCTAATCCCTTTCTAATAACTGCGCAATCACCGATGCCCCAAACAACTGCTGGCGACAGAGCTGGGAGTGAGCCTGGACCCTGCCTGGGATGGTCCCCACGGGGCTGTCCCCTCCCTGCCCCACCCTGCCTGGGGGACCTGCTGAAGGGCCACTGGCACAACACCCCCTGCCCCAGCCCACCGGAGGGGGAATGGCCACACAGCAGAGCACCGGGAGGGAGGGGGCAGCCCCAGCAGCACTGGGCTGCTGTGACCTGGGAATTGCTGAGCCTTGTGGCAGCCCAGGGCACAAATACTCAATGTGCCTGGCTCACCTGTATCCCCCTGTCCTGGTGGCTCTGAACCTTCCCCTGTCCCCCTGTCCTGGTGGCTCTGAACCTTCCCCTGTCCCCCTGTCCTGGTGGCTCTGAACTTTTCACTGTGTGATCCAGGTATTGCTGAGCCTTGTTGGCAGCCCATGGCACAAACACTCCTGGCACTCACCTGTGCCATCACCACTGTCCCCCGACCCTGCTGGCTCTGAACCTTTCACTGTCCCCCTGTCCTGGTGGCTCTGAACCTTTCACTGTCCCCCACCGTGGTGGCTCTGAACTTTTCCCTGTCCCCCTGTCCTGGTGGCTCTGAACCTTTCCCTGTCCCCAGTCCTGGTGGCTCTGAACCTTTCCCTGTGTCTCCTGTGTCCCTGCTGGGGCAGGAGCCCAGCACTCTCCATGTGCTTGTCATTACAGCCCACGGCTCCTCTGCAGGATTTTCAAATAAATAATTAGTCACTTGTGTAAACACCGACTTGTTCTGCACTTCCAAGCCTGTTTGCTGCAAGCTGCTTTATAAACACTGTCAAGTGCTCCAGCTGGGCTGGTGGAGCGTTCAGGGAGCTGAGCACAGGGGGATCCACACAGCTCCTCCGCTCTTGGAGGGCAGCAGGGTCCCCTGGACAGGTGCTGTGGGACAGTCCCCATGCCCAGCACGGCCACAGCACCCTGGGGATGGCATCAATGCAGCACAGCCCGGACTGTCCCCAAGGAGCCGCTCCCAGTGTTTCATTCCGCCGTGTTTACACAACACTGCCAGCCTGGCACAGCCCCCAGCGTGGGGACAGCAGCAGGGATGGGTGTCCTGATGGGGCAAACACGGCCCTGGTGTGCCAAGAGACAGCATGGAACTCATGGACCCCAATGCTGAGGGCAGCCAGGGGCAGGAAGTGCCACGGAAACCTTGAGACTGCAGCACAAACCAAGCGAGCACACACTTCTGTCACAGACATCTTTTATGGAAAATCCTTTCCTTAGGATTGTTCCTCCTGAGAAGCTGAGAGGCCTCAGGAACAAAATGTAACCAATGGTTATCTGCTGCTGTGGAATGCAACAGGTGCATCTGGGATTGGGCTCATGTGGTTGTTTCTAATTAATGGCCAATCACAGCCCAGCTGGCTCAGACAGAGAGTCCGAGCCACAAGCCTTTGTTATCATTCTTTCTTTTTCAATTCTTAGCCAACCTTCTGATGAAATCCTTTCTTCTATTCTTTTAGTATAGCTTTAATATAATATATATCATAAAATAATAAATCAGCCTTCTGAAACATGGAGTCAGATCCTCATCTCTTCCCTCATCCTCAGACCCCTGTGAACACCGTCACACACTTCTCCCTCCTGGTTTCCTTGCTTTCTAGCCCAAAGAGAGCCTGGGCTTGGCCACAGCTGCTGCCTCAGCACAGAAAGGCACTCTAGGTGCTGTCTTGGCAGGTCCCACATGAGCCACAGGTCCCCCAATCCCCCCACGAGCACCTGGGGGTCTGTGGGGAGCTGTCTGGCTGGACTGCCTTCCCCACCCTCCCTGCAGGACACGAGTTATGATTCTTTCTGTTACTGCAGCCATCAGTCAAGCTCAGGTTGCTACAAACAATTTCCAGTCTAAACATTCGCAGGATTTATGCCATTATCCAATCTACAGGAAGAATTTGGGGTAACCTGAATTGTTCTGAGTTCATTTATGGAGAGACCTGGCCCCTGGATCTGAGATGGCACTAAGCCTTGTTTGCAATTCAATCAGGATAAATTGGTCCTTGGGAGCTGCAATACAAACCAGAAAATGTAAACCATCCAGATAATTTGCCATTAGTCCTCCTACACACAAGGTGAGAAAGACCAACATTATATCCCCAGGACATTTGAGACCTAATCCACAATAACTAAATTGCTGATATATTGCCTCTTGCTGAACCTACTAGGGATCCCAAATGTAAACAGGCTCTCCAAAGGTTTACTGAGCCTTGGAGAGAAGGACCAGATGCTGGAGGCAGGACAGACCTGGTTACAGCAGGAATGAACCCCTGGGAACTGCCAACAGCCCAGCTGTGAGCTGGGGAATTTGGGTTTCCAGGAGCTGCATGGAGAATTTGAATTTCCTCTGTGTGAACATGCACAGAGGGGCTTCCTGCAGGAGGAGTCATGGTTTTGTAGGGTTTGTTTGGTCCCACATCTCCCAGTCCTACACCCAGGACACACCACCCTGAGGGCTCCAAACCCAGCACACACCACCCTGAGGGCTCCAACACCCAGCACACACCACCCTGAGGGCTCCAACACCCAGCACACACCACCCTGAGGGCTCCAACCCCAGCACACACCACCCTGAGGGCTCCAAACCCAGCACACACCATCCTGAGGGCTCCCAGCACCAGGACACACCACCCTGAGGGCTCCAACACCCAGCACACACCACCCTGAGGGCTCCAAACCCAGCACACACCACCCTGAGGGCTCCAACACCCAGCACACACCACCCTGAGGGCTCCAAACCCAGCACACACCACCCTGAGGGCTCCAAACCCAGCACACACCATCCTGAGGGCTCCCAGCACCAGGACACACCACCCTGAGGGCTCCAACACCCAGCACACACCACCCTGAGGGCCCAACACCCAGCACACACCATCCCGAGGGCTCCAACACCCAGCACACACCACCCTGAGGGCTCCAACACCCAGCACACACCACCCTGAGGGCTCCAAAACCCAGCACACACCATCCCACAGCCTCCAACACCCAGCACACACCACCCTGAGGGCCCAACACCCAGGACACACCACCCTGAGGGCTCCAACCCCAGCACACACCACCCTGAGGGCTCCCAGCACCAGCACACACCACCCTGAGGGCTCCAAACCCAGCACACACCACCCTGAGGGCTCCAAACCCAGCACACACCACCCTGAGGGCTCCAACACCCAGCACACACCATCCCACAGCCTCCAACACCCAGCACACACCACCCTGAGGGCTCCAAACCCAGCACACACCACCCTGAGGGCTCCAAACCCAGCACACACCACCCTGAGGGCTCCAAACCCAGCACACACCACCCTGAGGGCTCCAACACCCAGCACACACCACCCCAAAGCCTCCCAGCCCCAGGGCAGACTCCAGCTCTGGACGGTTGTGGGTAGCAGCAGCAGCTCCATGCTGCTCCCTCCCCAGCCTGCCTTTGTGGGGCTTTCAACAGGCCCCTCAAACACCAGAGATGGCAGCTGGCTATCCCTGGTTATCCCTGGTTATCCCTGGTTATCCCTGGTTATCCTTGGTTATCCCTGGTTATCCCTGGTTATCCCTGGTTATCCATAGTTATCCCTGGTTATTCCCTGTTCCACAGCACACCCAGGGATGTGCCCTGGTGCTCCCTGAGCCCGCTGCCTGCTCTGCCTGTGCCCTGTGCCCTGTGCTGGTGACCCCATGGCAGGGAAGGGCTGAAGGAGCAGGTTTGGGGCCTCATTCTCTTTGGGAAAGTCCCTCAGGGAAAGCCCATCAGCAGGGCTGGTGCTCCAGGAGCAGCTCTGTGAGTCCCTGTGCAGTGGAAGGTCCCACCAGGCCTGGCTCAGCCATGCCAGCTGCCACAGGGTGTCTCACGTGCCTCTGGCAAACAGCTCTGCACATGCACAGGCACAGGCAGAGCCACTTTGTTCTGCCTAATCCCTGAGGCAATAAAAGAGGGCTGCATTCAGTCCCATTTCCGAACCAGAAGGTCCTCATTTGATATCAGATCCCAGCGCCAAGTTCTGCAAAATCCCCAACCCGTAAACTTCGCTGAAAAAAAAAATAAAAATAAAAATAATAAAAGCCCGATCTGGCAGCAGAGCTCTCCACAGCATTGCTGAGGTCTGATTTCCTCCAGCAGCTTCTGCACTGCATTCCCTGTGCTGTGACACCCTGAGGAGGGGCTGCTGCTCGTGCCCCAAAAAACCCCATCCCAATGATTTGTTCCAAAAATAGAACTTTATATCATAGCTAAAAAAACTTTGCAGGATAAATCTATATGTGTTATAATTATATAGATATAATTATATAATTATATTAGTAGTAAAACCTTTCATACTTCAGTGTGTGTGAGACAAATGATGAACAAAATGATCAAAAAAGTTTTTATCATACAAAAAACCCATAAACATCACTGTAAAAAAAAATAATAAAAGCCCAAGTGCCCAATAAGTGCTCAACAGTAAAATAAAAGCCCAGTAAGTGCCCCAAAGTGCCCCAATAAGTGCCCCAAGCCCCAAAAATAAAAGCCCAATAAGTGCCCCACAGTAGCTGCACCAAAAAAACCCATCCTAATGATTTGTTCCAAAAATAGAACTTTACATATTAGCTAAAAAAACTTTGCAAGATAAGTCTATATGTGTTAAGTGTTTTAGCAATTATATTAGTAGTAATACCTTGCACACTTCAGTGTGTGTGCGACAAATGATGAACAAAACTATCAAAAAAGTTTTTATTATACAAAAAACCCATAAACTTCACTGAAAAAAAAAAATAAAAATAATAAAAGCCCGATCTGGCAGCAGAGCTCTCCACAGCATTGCTGAGGTCTGACTTCCTCCAGCAGCTCCTGCAGTGCATCCCCTGTGCTGTGACACCCTGAGGAGGGGCTGCTGCTCGTGCCCTGCCCTGGCACTGGGAGCTGCTCCAGCCCCTGCAGCTCCAGCTCAGAGCCCCACAGTAGCTGCTCCAAAACAACCCCAGTGCCACAGGCCTCCCTCCAGGAGCAGAGAGCTTCAGCCCTGTAAAACATCAGGAAATGTTTTACAGGGGGATTCCCAAGGCCCTCATGCCAGCACACAGGCTGCTCTGCAGAAGGAGAGCCCTGAGGCAGGCAGGCTGCAGGATCTGTGCCTGCTGCTTCTCCACAGAACCAGAGCAGCAGCTGGAGCTGCACTGGAATCACCCTGGCAGGCACAGCTCTGTGTTTGGGGTCTGACTGCAGTAAAAGGAACAGCAAACCTGTGACTGTAAGGTAGAACAGGCACAGCTCTGCGTTTGGGGTCTGACTGCAGATTTGGGAGCAGCAAATCTGTGTCTGTAGGGTACAGCAGGCACAGCTCTGTGTTTGGGGTCTGACTGCAGATTTGGGTCCAGCAAATCTGTGTCTGTAGGGTACAGCAGGCACAGCTCTGTGTTTGGGGTCTGACTGCAGATTTGGGAGCAGCAAACCTGCACAGGGTGGCACAGCCAGCTGGGCTTGGCAGTGCTCAGGGTATCCCTGCCCTGTGTCTGCAGAGCTTTTGGCATCACTGCCCTGCATCTGCAGAGATTTTGGCCATGCTCAGGGCATCTGCAGAGTTTTTGGCTGCACTCAGAGCATCATTGTCCTGCATTTCCAGAGCTTTTGGCCATGCTCAAGGTATCCCTGCATCTGCAGAGCTTTTGGCTGTGCCAAGGGCATCCCTGCCCTGCATCTCCACAGCTTTTGGCTGTGCTCCGAGCATCCCTGCCCTGCATTCCAGAGCTCTTGGCCGTGCTCAGGGCATCCCTGCCCTGCATTTCCACAGCTTTTGGCATCCCTGCCCTGCATTTCCCGAGCTCTTGGCCGTGCTCAGGGCATCCCTGCATCTGCAGAGCTTCTGGTCATGCTCAGGGCATCCCTGCCCCGCATTCCCGAGCGTGTCCCCGCTCCCGGCTCCTCCCTGCCGCGTCCCTCAGGGTGGTGCTGCTGCTCTGGCAGCGGCCGCGCAGGGCCGGGGGAGCTGATCCTTTATTCCAGGGTGGTTTCCAGGCGTGCCGCAGCCCTGGCATTGCTGCCATCCTCCCACCCAGCCTGCACAGCCCTGGCCCCACGGCGGGGTGAGGGATGGAGGCAGGGGTTCACCCACTCTGGGGTCACCAACAGAGCTCAGACAAAGTCGCTGGGAATGGAGAACCCTCCAAAAAGAGGCTTCACTGCGTTCAGTCCCTGGCAGATCTCAGCACAGATCTGGCCACCCCGGCATTCTAAGCGCTGCCCCAAGCTCACAGACCTCCAGGTGACAGATTTGTGTGTGTGGGTACCTTCTGACCCCCGTGCAGCAGGGTGGGGGCTCCACGCGTGCACACATGGACTAGAAAAGAAAGACTAGAAAAACTAGAAAAAGAAAGGCAAATGAAAGCTGGGGGGTTTTGGCAGACTTCAGAGTGACAAGGGACCTCAGAAGAAGATCATTTATGTTTCCAGAGTCGTGCCATCCACTTTGTCTGCCTGGATTATTGCCTGTATTACCCTATTTTAATGCCTTTCACTGTAAAGTGCCTCGTTAAACCCAAACCACACCACCTGAACGCCCTTGCTGGGTACCCAGGGCCATTCAGGGGACCACACATGCCTGAGACTATAAAATACTCCAAGCCCAGTGACCCCCCCAGCCACATCTCACAGCATCTGGCTCCATCAGCACCGAGGCTGAAGCCACCTTGACCCTTGGGGAGCTGTGTCCCAGCTGGGCTGCAGGAGCCCTCACTGCACCCAGCACCAGCTGCTCACACCACTCTAATTACTGCCATCGTCCCCATTATTAATTATTATAATTATTAATTATCTCCCCACGGATCCCCCACTCCAGCTGCACAGAGCTGCACTTACCCCATGCTCTCCATGGGTGCCTGGCAGCAGCCTTGCCTTAGGTGCAGCCACAGCAGGACTGAGCCAGCAGCAAATTACCTGCTCATCCTCCCATTGCCCCCGTGCCTGGCACCAGGGGGAGGGCAGAGGGCACAGCTGGAGCCCACAGCTGGCCCAGAACCAGCCAGGAGCTCCAGCCAGCTGATCCACACCCCAGCTCTGTCCCTGCCCAGGGTGGTAACACGGTGCCAGGGGACACACAGAGAGCAGCCAGGGCGCACACAGAGATCAGCCCAGCTCTGTCCCTCTGTCCCTCTCTCCCCTGCCCAGGATGGTAACACGGTGCCAGGGCACACAGAGAGCAGCCAGGGCACACACAGAGATCAGCCCAGCTCTGTCCCTGTGTCCCTGTGTACCCAGCCCGGGATGGTAACACGGTGCAGGGCACACAGAGAGAGCAGCCAGGGCACACACAGAGCAGCCCAGCTCTGTCCCTCTGTCCCTCTCTCCCCTGCCCAGGATGGTAACACGGTGCAGGGCACACAGAGAGAGCAGCCAGGGCACACAGAGAGCAGCCAGGGCGCACACAGAGAGCAGCCCAGCTCTGTCCCTGTGTCCCTGTGTACCCAGCCCGAGGTGGTAACACGGTGCCAGGGGACACACAGAGAGCAGCCAGGGCACACAGAGAGCAGCCCAGCTCTGTCCCTCTGTCCCTCTCTCCCCTGCCCAGGATGGTAACACGGTGCCAAGGGACACACAGAGAGCAGCCAGGGCGCACACAGAGCAGCCCAGCTCTGTCCCTCTGTCCCTCTCTCCCCTGCCCAGGATGGTAACACGGTGCCAAGGGACACACAGAGAGCAGCCAGGGCGCACACAGAGCAGCCCAGCTCTGTCCCTCTGTCCCTGTGTCCCCAGCCCAGTTGCTAACACGGTGCCAGGGCACACACAGAGATCAGCCCAGCTCTGTCCCTCTGTCCCTCTGTCCCTGCCCAGGGTGGTAACACGGTGCCAGGGCACACACAGAGATCAGCCCAGCTCTGTCCCTCTGTCCCTCTGTCCCTCTGTCCCTCTGTCCCAGCCCAGATGCTAACACGGTGCCAGGGCACACACAGAGATCAGCCCAGCTCCCCTGCAAGCCCCAGCAGCTCGGGGGAAGGAAGGGAGGGAGGGAGAGAGGGAGGGAAGAAGGGGATCCCACAGATGGTGCTGTGATCCCGCTCAGCTCTCATTGTCTGCGCTCATTATCCACGTTGCACAAGGCAAGCCCGCGGGCAGATGCTGACACGGCTCTCGGGTTCTTCATTAGCAGCCCGCCTTGCAAAAAGCTCCATCCACACAAACATGCATGCTTGAAGCCCTTACCTTCAACTTGTCACTCCCTCATCCCTGCAGAAAAGACTCTACTGGGTTCTCGGGTTTAAAACGCTACAAGAACAACTACAAAATTCCTCAGTTCCTCCAGAGAAAGTTACGCGCACGTTTCTGTCAAAAAAAACGAAAAATAGATTCATGGCGAGTTCATGGAGAAGCCTGGTCCTGCGTTTGGAGGTTTTGGTGGCTCGTTTTTTGAGGCAGGTTCCTGAGGGGGTCCCGGGTTTGGCACAGAGGAACGAACCCTCCTGCGATGTGCGGGATCGCAGCTCGGGCTGGCTCCTACTCCATCAGCCCACGCTGCAAAGCAGAAAGTTCGTGATCACCTCAGAGCAATTTGCACGTCCATAAATCCTGCTCTCAATCCGCAGACTCCGTCCCCATCCACCTTCTAGGGGGCTTTTTTATTATTATTGTTGCTGTTATTATTATTATTGTTATTATTACCAGAGTATGCAGCTTTGTAAAGGCATCCAGTGCAAACTCCTGCATGAGGGAATTCCACCCCACTGGTACCACCTCCTAAGACAATATCCAGCCAAAATATTGTGTGGCTGTTGCAAAACCCGGACTGGAGCTCCACAAAGGACCTTCCAGCCTCGCATCCAGAGCCAGCAGGGTCTCAGTAAATTACTGCAGAGTGACACACCATCCAGTTGTCTTTGTAGTCTTTTTTTTTTTTTTTAATTTATGACAGCTAATTCCGAGTTATTACTAACATTTCAGTGGTAAGTGGCACATGAAGTCATCAGCTGTCACAACTGCATCTGTTAATAAACATGTCAGATATTAAAAGCAGCTTATTATCCTCCGGAGGGGGGAAGGCATGAAGGCAAAGAGCTCAGAGCCTGGTTGTTTTTCCACTGCTGGCTGTGCAGCAGGAGGAAACACTCCTGCTCAGGGGAGCAGCATGGCTGTGGTGGGACTGCCTGGCACACCTGCCCTGCAGCACCCCTGAGCAGCCTGGGAGCTCTGCTCCCTGTGCTCTCAGCTCCCCGCGCCTCCTCCAGCAGGGTGAACACACGGCAGAGACTGCTCTGGGCAGGGGAACAGTTTTTTTTTAAAACTTTCTATTCTAGGAAACTCTCAAGTGCCATCAAACATTGTCAGGGACAACATCGCTCCATTGACTGGATGAGTAAAAAATCTGATGAACCCAAAATCTGTGTTTTGTATAAAAAAAAAAATCTGATGAACCCAAAATCTGTATGATGAGTACAGAACCCAAAATCTGCATGATGAGTAAAAAATCTGATGAACCCAAAATCTGTATGATGAGTACAGAACCCAAAATCTGCATGATGAGTACAGAACCCAAAATCTGCATGATGAGTAAAAAATCGGATGAACCCAAAATCTGTATTTTGTATTAAAAAAAAATCTGATGAATCCAAAATCTTTATGATGAGTACAGAACCCAAAATCTGTATGATGAGTAAAAAATCTGATGAACCCAATGTGTATTTCATGCACATTGAGCAGGCAAACCTCTTCTCTGATACTGGAGTGGTGCAGCCTCAGCTGACAGCTGTAGGTCAAGTTTCCAAGTGAGAAATAAACCCAAATTTTATAATATAAAAATAAAACAAAGAGCTCCAGATGCAGCAGCAGGGCTAGAGCCCAGCAGTGACCAACCAACAGAGCAGTGGGGCTGGCTGGAGGCAAAGGGACACACTCACAGCTCCCTGCTGCCACGGGTGTCATTGCAGACACATCTGCAATTTCAGTGTCAAGCACACACTAAAACCTGCTCAATAAACCCAGCACCAAGTCCTGCATTTCCTCCCCCTCTGACAGGAGCTCATTTGCAGCTTTGGTTTGCTTTAGCTAATGGCTCTTGAGGCTGATCCTAAATTAATCCCAAACAGGTTGTTTCTCTCCAGTACAAAAGGACATGAAGTTCCCTGTTTTGGCAGGAGAAGAGGCCAGGATGCTCCAGATGGAAAGCAGAGGGTTCCTTCACACCCACAGGGGGTTCCCTGGGCTCCTCTGGCTGGGACAGTGGCTCTGAGGGGACGACCCCACTCTGCTTCTGCACAGGGAGTGCCAATTGCCCCACATCCCCTAGCCCACCTTAAAGGACTTGCTCCTCCTCTACTCTTGGGGTCTCTGCTGCTCACAGTGACCCCAAGATATTTTAAAAGTCTCTTTTTCCCAGCCCGGCGCTTGAAGAAGGAGTCAGAGCTCTTCAGTTCTCGGTCTCAAGGTTGTTTATTGTTTCTTAGCTATAAAATTCTTTCTCCTGTCCAGCTGTGGTCCGTTCAGCAGGTCAGACAGAGGCACACTGGTGTTATCTTTTTATACTAAAAACTACCTGCACAATATTTACAATAACTTCCCAATACCTATCACCTATGTTAGACAGTGAACTTCTACCTTAAACCAATCTAAAAATGCCACCATCACAGCAGAAGATGGAGGCCAAGAAGAAGAAGAAGAAGAAAGGCTGGACACACCCAGTTCCCTCCATCTTGCCCCCTGAACCCCCATTCTGAAAACCCTAAAAATCTATTTTTCACCCTGTCATAGTGATTAATTCACTATCATTCTATTCAAACTCTTGTGGCTTGTAACTCCTCACACAAGGCTGGTAATTGTTTCCAGCCCTTGGGGTGGTGTTAGTTTTTTATACTATGAACTACCTGTACTTTATTTACAATAATTTTCCAATACCTATCACCTATGTTAGACAGTGAGCTTCTACTCTAAATCAATCTAAAAGTGCCACCATCACAGCAGAAGATGGAGGCCAAGAAGAAGAAGAAGGAGAGAGGCTGGACATGCCCAGATTCCTCCATCTTGCCCCCTGAAGCCCCATTCTGAAAACCCCAAAATCTATTTTTCACCCCGTGATAAATTCACTTTCATTCTACTTAATTTGTCATGGCTTGCAGATCTTCATCTAAGGTTGGTAATTTGCTCCATGGGTCATAATCAAACCCACAGGGGCATTTTTGGGTCTCTGAGCCCCCTGGCAGGGGTTTGGGCAATCCAGGACAGACAGAGGGACCTCCTGGTTCCTGACACTCTACATTAAAAACCTGCACTATTTTGGCCCAATTTCATCCCTCTACAGCTCCTGCTTTGCAAAACCCTCTGCCTCTCTCGCAGGAGTCTCCATGGAAGGCTGAGCCTGCCCAGGGACCCCCGGGATCCCTGTCCCTCCCCTGGTGCAGCTGAGGGGCTGTGCCTGTCCCCAGCTCTGCACCACAGCATCTTCCACACCCAGCAGTGCCCACAAACTCCCAGCTGGCACAGAAGGGGCCTCACTCATCCCCGGTGCCTCAGCAGCCTCTGAGAATATCTCAGCACAAGCAAAAAGCAGAAAAGGCACTCACAGGGAAAGCAGAAGGAAAGTGAGTGCATCCTGAAAGTGTCTGTGACACTGCCAGACTGGACACCAGGTCATTTCTGGCTGCTGCTCTGAGGGTCTCTGAGGGTTCTCTGAGGGTTCTGAGGGTTCTCTGATGGTTCTGACGGTTCTGAGGGTTCTCTGAGGGTTCTCTGAGGGTCTCTGAGGGTCTCTGAGGGTCTCTGAGGGTTCTCTGAGAGTTTTGAAGGGCTCTCTGAGGGTTCTCTGAGGGTTCTCTGAGGGTTCTGAGGGTCTCTGAGGGTTCTCTGAGGGTTCTGAGGGTTCTGAGGGTTCTGAAGGGTTCTCTGAGGGTTCTGAGGGTTCTGAGGGTTCTGAAGGGTTCTCTGAGGGTTTTGAGGGTTCTCTGAGGGTTTTGAGGGTTCTGAGGGTTCTCTGAGGGTCTCTGAGGGTTCTCTGAGAGTTCTCTGAGGGTCTCTGAGGGTTCTCTGAAGGGTTCTGAGGGTTCTGAAGGGTTCTCTGAGAGTTCTGAAGGGCTCTCTGAGGGTTCTCTGAGTGTCTCTGAGAGTTCTCTGAGGGCATGGGGATTGTGCCCATCCTCATCCCTGTCCTCTCCATCAGGGATTGTCCCCATCCTCATCCCTGTCCTCTCCATCAGGGATTGTCCCCATCCTCACCCCAGGCTGCTGCTGAGAGCCACAGCTGGGCAAGGGGAGGCCAGGATGGGGAGGATGAGGAGGGAAAGGCACTGCAGGCTGAGGCTGGGGTGGAGGAGGCAGGGCAGGGAGCCAGGCTCAGGCTCCCAGAGGATGAGGAGGGAAAGGCTCCCTTGGTGGGAGGGACCATGGCACAACCATGGCAGCTCTGCCCTGTCTCTTTCTGCCTTTTCCCCCTTCCAGTTTTTGGATGAGTTCATTATGGGGACCTGGAGGTGAGGCTGGCCCAGCTCCTGTGTGCCCCAGGGTATCTCCTGTGTGCCCAGGGTATCTCCTTTGTGCCCCAAGGTATCTCCTGTGTCCCCAGGGTATCTCCTGTGTGCCCAGGGTATCTCCTGTGTCCCCAGGGTATCTCCTTTGTGCCCCAGGGTATCTCCTGTGTGCCCAGAGCAGCCCCTATGTGCCCCTGGGTATCTCCTTTGTGCCCACCTCGCTGTTCAGACCCCTCTCCAGGCCCTGCCACATCTCCTGGCTCCCCATCCCTGCAGTCTGGGCATTCCCCTCTGCCCAAGGAGCAGCACTGTGAGCATGTTGGGAAATGCTCCTTTCCCATTTGCTCCCTTTCCCCTGTTGGTTGAGGAATGCTGTTTGAATTAGCTGCAGGGATTGCAAACAGACCCCCTTGTTTTCCTTTCCCAGCGCAGGGAGGCTTCTGTTCCCTCTGGCCTGCTGGATTAAGCAGGGGCCTTGCCCACTGACCTCTCTGCAGCTCAGGGGAGCTAATTTAATCCCAGTGTTGTTCCAGACCCCAGCAGGACGGATGTCAGGGATTCCTTGGGGCAGAGCAGCGCGGGGGGACTGCGGGCAGGGACAGCCCCGCTCTGGGTTTGGAGATGTGGTGTGAGGCCATTCACCGAGCTCCTCAACAGCCTGGTCCCACAAAAGTGACAGAAACAGCATTTCCCTGATGAGCAGGCTTCAGATGCAAAAGATAGACTTGTAAAGAAGCTGTCCAAAATCAGTGTAAAGTGAGAAAGCACCAGGCTTTTGCCCAAGATCCAGAAAAAAGATGAAACCAGTGCAAATCAATGTCATTCCAAATGTGATGTAGATAGAAATCTTCTATGGTGAAAAATGCCTTAAACTGTCTTGCTGAACTGACCTCAGCAAGGCAAAAGAAAATTTTTTATAGATAAGATAAAATAAACAACCTTAAAACCAAAAAATAAATAGCCCTAACTCCTTCTTCAAACGCCAAGCTGAGAAAAGAGACTTTCAAACTTTTCTCAGAGTCACTCTGACCGGCTAAAGATCCCAACAGCAGAGGCAGGAGCTGCTGCAGTTTCTGTGAAATTCCCTCTGCAGAGGCTGTGCCTGGCTCTGAATCCTGGCAGAAGAGAGGGAGATGCAGACTCACATCTCCTCGCTATTTCCTTCTCATTATTATTCTTTTTCCTGTGGTGTCAGAACTCAGTGCATCCCTCTGGGTGTCCAGAGTGGCCAAGGACCCCCCCAGCGGGCTCAGAGACCCTGGCACACAGCCCAGAGCACCTGGGGATTTGATTGTGACCCCTGGAGCAAGTTACCAGCTTTGTATGAGGACCTGAAAGTCACACAGGTTTGAATGGTGTAATAACAAAATGATCACAGGGTGAAAATGTAGATTTTAGGATTTTTGGTGTGGGGGTTATGGGGACAAGATGGAGGGACCTGGGTGTGTCCAGCCTTTCTCCTTCTTCTTCTTGGTCTCCATTTTCTGCAGTGATGTTGGCACTTTGGGACTGGTTTAGAGTAGAAGTGCACTGTCTAACACAGGTGATGGGTATTGGGAATTAAGTGTAAATATGTTATATGTGGTTTGTAGTATAAAAGGACAACACCACCCTTAGGGTGGTCAGAGTGCCTGTGGCTGCCCTGCTGAGCAGATCTCGGCTGGGCAGAAAGAAAATTTTATAGATAAGAATTAATAAACAACCTCAAGAGCGAAAAGTGAAGAGTCCAGACTTGTTCTTCAGCCACACAGGCTGAAGCAGAGACATCCTGCACATCTCAGGGCAGCAATCAACAAACAGCAACCCAAGACTTTGGTACCTGCTCCTGAAAGTGATGCTGAGCCTGGAAAAGGCCTCAGCACCCTCACAGCAGGGCACTCCACGCCCACCTCGCTGGTATTTGCAGGGGAGGATCTGCACTCTCATCCTGTCCCTGCTGTGCCTCCCCTGGCCCCACCTGGAGCCATCTCTGTCCCAGGGAGGGTGTCCAGCCCCCCAGGCAGGGCAGAGGGCTTGGGGGCAAGCCCTGCCTCTCCCAGCATTGCTCAGGGGGCTTTGATGTTTGGGAAAAATAAATCACTTTGGGGTACTGTTAAAGAGGAGTTTGGATGATGATGACACAGCACAGGGCCGGGACTTGCAGCATTTCTTGTAAACTCCATGCAGAGCTGGAAGGGGAAGAGGCCACTGGCACAGCCAGGAGGGCATGAAACCAAGAGGCTCTGCAGCAGGAGTGGCTCTGTGAGCAGCTTATCCCTCTGCAGGCAGCTGCTCCCTCCCTGCTGCCTCTGCCAGGTCCCCGAGGAGCAGGGACGGAGCTTGAGGAGCACAAATGGGGCACCCAAGGGAGCCACAGCCCTGGGAGCCACTCCTGGGAGACTGGGACAGGCCTGGGAGCCGGGCGTGCGGCCCCTGCTCAAGCCCATCCTTCCCTCAGACATCATCAGCTCTTGGGAACATTCCTGCTGGATGACATTTCACAAGGCATGGAGAGAAAAAAAAAAGCACCAAAAGAAAAAAAAAAAAAATCACTTTTTTTTCCCAATATAAATTCTTGCAACATTAAAAACCCCACACAATAGTTGTAAGCCCTGGAACGGCTGGGGGTAGAAAAGTTACAGTTCAACATGGAAATAGCACTGCCATCTCCGAGTGGGGAGTCCCAGATGTGGCACATCATGAGGGACAAAACCCCACGGGCAGGGCATGCAGGAAGCCTGGGATTGCTGGGGGCTCCCATCACCGTGTGGGGACAACCTGGGGAGTCCTGTGGGTCACCTGCACAGCCAGGGCAGAGCCCTGGGTCCTTGTCAGTACCCAGCACATCCCTCTGGCTGTCCTGAGCATCCCAGACCCTGCCAGGGGCTCAGAGACCCTGGCACAGAGCCCAGAATGCCCCTGTGGGTTTGAATATGGCCCATGGAGCAAATTACCAACCTTAGATGAGGATCTGCAAGCCACAATAGTTCAAGTAGAATGATAATGAATTTATCACAGGGTGAAAAATAGATTTTTGAGGTTTTTAGAATGGGGGTTCAGGGGGCAAGATGGAGGAATCTGGGCATGCCCAGCCTTTCTCATTCTTCTTCTTGGCCTCCATCTTCTGCTGTGATGGTGGCACTTTTAGATTGGTTTAGAGTAGAAGCTCACTGTCTAACATAGGTGATAGGTATTGGGAAGTTATTGTAAATATTGTACACGTAGTTTTTAGTATAAAGAGATAACACCAGAGTGCCTCTGTCTGTCCTGCTGAGTGGACCACAGCTGGACAGGAGAAAGAATTTTATAGATAAGAAACAATAAACAACCTTGAGACCGAGAACTGAAGAGCTCTGACTCCTTCTTTGACCACCAGGCTGAGAAAAGAGACTTCTTAAAATATCTTGGGGTCACTCTGAGGAGCTGAGACCCCAACACAGCCTGGGCTGGCACTGGCACAGAGCTCCTGCATCCTCATCCTCATCCTGGGCTGGCACTGGCACTGGCACAGAGCTCCCTGCTGGCCCAGCATGCAGCAGAAGGGACCTGAGGCAGTTTTGGGACCCTGGTGTGATTTTGGGATGCTGGGGCAGTTTGGGAATGCCCCAGGCATGAGCTGGAGGTTGCTGCTCACCCACAGAATAGGTGTTGGTGCCCTGGGCTGTCCTGACACACCAGCAATGGGTGGGAAGTGCCTGTCTGTGTGTCCTCACCAGCAGTGGACATGTGTCCCCTGGGCAGGGAGCCCTCCAGGCTGGCCCAGGAGCATCACTGTGCTGAGAGCAGCTGGGCAGGTCAGCAGCAAACACCTGGAACCCTGTGCAGCAAAGGCAGTTAGTGATGTGCTTGCTCTGCTCTATCCTGAGCCACTTCCAGAACGTATTAATTACATGTAATTACTCTAATTACAGCTTGGCACTCTCCCAGGGATGCACATCTGCCATGCCCAGCCACCTTCTGCCATGCAGCAGTGCTGCAGAACTCTCCAGCAGAGCCAAGGGCTTTGCTGGTGTGGATGGGAAATGTCCACATGTTGTGTCCTAAACCATTTCATTAATTGGATGCAGCACTGAGCAAGGAGCTAATTCTGCCTGGGGGTTTTGGTCATTGTACAGGCGTGGAGGAGAGAGAGGCACTGCAGGATGAGGCTGGGGTGGAGGAGGCTGAGCAGGGAGCAAGGCTCAGGCTCCCAGAGGGGAGGCCAGGATGGGGATTGTCCCCATCCTCATCTCTGTCCTGTCCATGGGGATTGTCCCCATCCTCATCCCTGTCCCCTCCATCAGGGATTGTCCCCATCCTCATCCCTGTCCTGTCCATGGGGATTGTCCCCATCTTCATCCCTGTCCTCTCCATGGGGATTGTCCCCATCCTCATCCCTGTCCTCTCCATGGGGATTGTCCCCATCCTCATCCCTGTCCTGTCCGTGGGGGTTGTCCCCATCCTCATCCCTGTCCTCTCCATGGGGATTGTCCCCATCCTCATCCCTGTCCTCTCCACCAGGGATTGTCCCCATCCTCATCCCTGTCCTCTCCATCAGGGATTGTCCCCATCCTCACCCCAGGCTGCTGCTGAGAGCCACAGCTGGGCAAGGGGAGGCCAGGATGGGGAGGATGAGGAGGGAAAGGCACTGCAGGCTGAGGCTGGGGTGGAGGAGGCTGGGCAGGGAGCCAGGCTCAGGCTCCCAGAGGATGAGGAGGGAAAGGCTCCCTTGGTGGGAGGGACCATGGCACAACCATGGCAGCTCTGCCCTGTCTCTTTCTGCCTTTTGGCCCCTCCAGTTTTTGGATGAGTTCATTATGGGGACCTGGAGGTGAGGCTGGCCCAGCCTGCACCCCACAGCAGTGTCAGACAATGCCCTTTTCTCATCCCAGAGTTTGCACACAGATGCTGTGTGGGCCTTCTGCCAGACCCAAAGAACTTTCCACAAATCCATTTCCCCCCCAGCAGCCCCTGAATCCCCTCACCCCAATCACCCTGTGCCACCAGCCCTCCTCACTGCCCATCATCCCCACCCAACAACCCCACAGCAGGCACCAAGGGCACACAGAACACACTTCAGACACCCCTGCCTGCATCTGCAGGGATTTTAAATGTTTACAGGACAACAGCATGAAGGAGAGATGTATTTTTAATATCTACAGGACGAAAGCATGAGGGAGAGATGTATTTGAAATATCTATGAACAACACCATGAAGGAGAGATGTATTTGAAATATCTACAGGACAACAGCATGAGGGACAGATGTATTTTAAATTCCTACAGGACAACAGCATGAAGGAGAGACATATTTTAAATATCTACAAGGCAACAGCACAAGGGAGAGATGTATTTTAAATATTTACAGGACAACAGCACGAGGGAGAGATGTAGTTTAAATACCTACAGGACAAAAGCATGAGGGAGAGATGGGTCAAGCCTGGCTTTTTCAGGAGGCACAGCAATCCCAGAACAGGGCAGGACAAGCAAGAACAGAGCCAGGGCAGCTGTGGGGCAGGGGAGCAGGAGGTGGGGCAGTCTCTCATGGTGCCTCTGCCCTGGGTTTCATTTCCAATTAAGTTTTTCATCTGGTAACATTCAGAATTTTGGTGGGAGATGAGGCTGCTTTTGCCTAAGAGAGAACATACTTTCACTGCTGCGCCTGGCCCGGGAATGAATTCTCCACTATTAAAATGTAATTTAATTTATCTCCATGGGTTTTGTGATGACTGGGATTTGTTCTAAGGAGACCTTTAAAGGAGAATTTTTGCATTATTGAATGTATGTGCTAGGAAGTTGAGTTCTGGCATCCTCTGATAACCAAATTTCTTTTCTATCCTCCACTATATCAATCATGATAAAAGCCCCTGCCAAAGCCCTAACTCAAGCCATGCTTCTGGCATATTGTGAAACAAATCAGCAGGGGAAAAAAGCAAAACCCACAAGATGCTCTAGTCCAGTATTTTTTAATGTAAGCTTCAAGGATATTGATGCTTTACCTCATCAGGTAAATATTTGTAACACAGTTGCTTTCCCAGGGTTAAACCAGGAGCAAGTGGCTGCTGAAACTGCAACTCATTTGCTCTGGCAGACCCCAGGCGGCTTAAAAATGAGTTTTGCTGAGATGTGAGGCCTTGCACATGCCAGGCAATGGTCCTGGTGCCTTCCCTGATGGACACTCAGCTCCCACAGTTTCCCAGGGCCCCCCAAACACAGAACCCCACTGAGCTGTGGGTGGGTGAGTGCATTGGGCAACAAGGGACCCTTGGTGTAGGAGTGACGGGGGTGGAATGGTCAGGATGGACGGAGAGCAGAGATCTCTGCAGCCAGGGCTGGAACTTGGGGTTTATTGCAAAGGGCCTGGGTGCAGGGCCCTGCTGGGAGCTGCCAGCCACAGCTCAGAGCAGGACTGAGAGAAGAGAGGGGGAGAGAGGATGAGAGAGAGAGGATGAGAGGGGAAGAGAGTAAGAGGGTAACAGACCGAGGTTCCCATTCCAATACCATCAATCTTCTTCTGTGCTGAATATTCTGATTCTCACTAACCAATCTAGTCCAAGATACAAATCCTACAGCATTTCCATACAGCCTATAAGAATCATTCCATTACCACACTGGGTTACATTTTAAACCCTACAAACTCCTCTTTGGGCCCCTTCTGCCAAGCTGGCAGGGTCTGCTCTGAGCCTTGGGCCTGTCTGCAAACAGAGGGGATTGTTTGATCAAAAGGGGATCACCTTCAGCTGGCCATGCCATTGTTTTCCAGTTGTTCAGGAACTGAGGGATCTCAAAGCTTGCTTTCATTTCAATCTCGCTTAGAGTTTCCATATTCTCAAAATCTTTTGCCAGGCAATCCTATTTATGAGGCTTTCCTGTTTCATCTTCCCCACCACCATGGCCCTTTGCCTCTTTGTGATGGGGATGTCCAGGGATGTCTGATGGACACCCAGCTCCCCCAAACACAGAACCCCCTGGGCTGTGGGTGAGCTCTGAGCATTGGGCAACAAGGAACCCTTGGCCCTTTGCCTCTGTGACATGGTGGCCACACAAGGAGGATTCTTTTTCAGAATCTCAGTTTTATCACTTCCCTGACCCCTCAGCTCGCTCAGTGCATCAACAGCAAACCAGGCTGTGGAAAGAGCGAGCTCCCTCCCCTGAGAGATTCCCAGGGCTCAGGGCAGGGCTGAGCTCAGCACCAGGGCTGGGACCCCTGTGGCACTCAGGGGAGCCGGGCTGAGCTCAGCACCAGGGCTGGGACCCCTGTGGCACTCAGGGGAGCCGGGCTGAGCTCAGCACCAGGGCTGGGACCCCTGTGGCACTCAGGGCTGGCTGGCACGGCCGGCGTGGCCACCTGGCGGTGCCCGGCTGGCCGAGCACAAGGTGCCTGTGTGGTCTCGGCTCTGTTTTGCGTTTAAGTCAAAACCTGCGAGCTCCCGGCTGCAGGCACTCGCTACTGCAGCGGGCTGGAGTGGGAGAAGGGAGAGAGCTGCCAGCTGCAGCTGCTCCCCGCTCCAGGAGCTGATGGGGGATTAGCCCAGCAGCGTGTCTTTACAAATTGTCAGCTCCCAGAGTACACAAAACAAAGCGCTGAGCGTTGAGTGTCTCAGCACAGAGGCAAAGGCAGAGATTTTGGGAACCTGATAGGGCTTTCCAGCCAGACATGGAGAGTGTGGACCCTGGCCTCCTGCAGCTCTGCAGAGCCCAGCCTATCCCACAGCAGCTCAGCCTTGCCGAGCTCAGCTTTGGGGATGGTGGCTCCTGCCTGCAGCCCTGCAGAGCCCAGCCTATCCCACAGCAGCTCGGCCTTGCCAAGCTCAGCTTTGGGGCCGGTGGCTCCTGCCTGCAGCCTTGCAGAGCCCAGCCTATCCCACAGCAGCTCGGCCTTGCCAAGCTCAGCTTTGGGGCTGTGGCTCCTGCCTGCAGCCCCACCGAGCCTCTCCCTGTCTAGGCTGGAGCCCCACAAAGCAGGGAGGGTCTGTAAAGCCACCAGAGATCCCTCCTGGGATGTGCTGGGACACACAAAGCCATTCCCTGCTCTCCAGTGCCCGCTGCCAAGGGCTGGGGCCTCCCCTCTGCCTGCCCTGCCATGCACGGTGGCAGAGCTGGAAGCTCTCGCTACTTGTTCCACGGGAACTTCCGACGTCTCAAAAATTGTTTTCATTCTGGCTTGGAATGAAGACAAATATTTCAGAAATTTCCTGGATAACATAAAGTTTAAAATAGAAGTGTTGGGCTATCTCAGCTCTTGCATTATGTCATATCATGCCAGCCCGCAGTACACTTTGCAGAGTCACAGATGACTTCTCACGAGGAGACGTAAACAAAAATACAAATAATGTCAGCAAGGCAGGAGAAATGAAACGCTGAAATGACAAATTCTCTAAAACTACTTTTTTCCCCCACTTGTGCAAATCAATTCTCCAAGGGAAATCGTTTGGATTTTTTTTTTTAAGAGCACAGACTGGCCAAAGCAGCTCCGCTGTTCTCCGGAGCAGGAGGAACGTGATGCCGGCGCTCCCCTCCTGCCCGTCCAGCCGCAGTCCCGCAGCTCCTGCAGCTCCTGCAGCTCCTGCAGCTCCTGCTCCGGGCTGCTCCGGGATGTCCCTGCCCCCGGCTCCCTGGCCGTGCTTGACCCTTTATCGTGTTCCTCGCAAACCCAGGGCAGCCGAGCCCGGTGCTGCCCGGGGCCCGGCTGTCCGAGCACAGATGGCACCGGGATGATCGCACCGGGAGCACGGATAACGGCGGGATGGATCGCACCGGGGACCGCAGATAACGGCGGCATGGATCGTACCGGGGGCACCGATAACCCCGGGATGATCGCACCGGGAGCACCGATAACCCCGGCATAGATGGCAGATCGCACCGGGAGCACCGATAACACCACGATAGATCGCACCGGGAGCACGGATAACACCAGGACGGTCGCACCGGGGGCACAGCAGATAGAACCCACCGGGAGCACCGATAACATCGGGATAGATCACACCGGGAGCACAGCGGATAAATCGCACCGGGAGCACAGATAACCCCGGCATGGTCGCACCGGGGACACCGATAACACTGGAATAGATCATACCGGGAGCACGGATAACCCCGGCAGGGTCGCACCGGGGGCACCGATAACCCCGGCATGGATCGCACCGGGGGCACAGCAGATAAATCGCACCGGGGACACAGATAACCCCAGCGTAGATCGCACCGGGGAGCATCGATAACATCGGGATAGATCGCACCGGGAGCACCGATAATCCCGGCATGGATCGCACCGGGGACACAGATAACCCCGGAATAGATCACACCGGGAGCACCGATAACCCCGGCGTGGTCGCACCGGGAGCACAGCGGATAAATCGCACCGGGGACACCGATAACCCCGGCATGGTCGCACCGGGAGCACAGCGGATAAATCGCACCGGGGACACCGATAACCCCGGCATGGTCACACCGGGAGCACGGATAACCCCGGCATGGATCGCACCGGTGACACGGATAACCCCGGTATGGATCGCACCGGTGACACCGATAACCCCGGCATGGATCACACCGGGGACACCGATAACCCCGGCATGGTCACACCGGGAGCACGGATAACCCCGGCGTGGTCGCACCGGGGGCGCGGGGCGAGCGGCTCCGCGGCAGCGCAGGGCGGGCTCCGTGCCGCCGCCCTGCCCGCTGCCGTGGCACGGCGCTTACCTGGCTCAGCTCTGCTCGGCCGGGGCTGGCTCCTGCCCTCCCTGCGCCCCGCACATCGCCCGCCCAGGCTCCGCTCAGCGCCGCGGCGGCTGCCCCGAGCAGCCGGGGCTCCGTGGCGGGCAGAGCTGCGGGCGCCGGCGGGCAGCCATCCCCCTGCCTGCCCCGTGCCTCTCCAGAAAGGCACTGCTGGGAAGGAGTGCCGGGGCTCATGTCTCCGGTGCTGTATCCACCCCTTCCCACCCTCTTGGGGTTCGGTCCTGCCAGTTCCACTTGTGGGCTGTCCTCACCACTTTGGGCCTTTCTACCGCTCCCCTTCTTGTGGCTCTGGATGTCACCACAGACACGCTTTTATGAGAGTGGGCTTGTGCAAGGCTTGTATAAAGTGTTCTCAGAAATACGAGGTCCTGTCATTTGTAAAACTAATAAAAATGTCCAATAATTTTTACAAGGGAAAAATGAGTCATTGGATGGCACATTTCTCATTACTGGCATTTTACAATTAAAATGAGCATCTATTGAATCAATCCAAAGCTCTTATTGTTAGCAGACACTAATAACTTCCTGAGCTATTGAAGATACTTTTTTTCTGAAGAAACATGACCCTTTGCCACGGCATTTCTCGTTGAGAGTGGTATCCAGCTGAGACCAGCTCTGCTCAGCTCCTGCTGGAGGCTTTTCAAACACATCCTGATGAGACTGGTGGCTATAACTGGGTGGGAAATTGTTTTTAAGCCCTCAAAAATGTTCAGGATTTCAAAATTTTTCCCGCTCCACATGGGGACGAAACCAGAATTGTTCAACATTTTTACCAAAAAAATAAAAATAAATAAAAGTCCTCATGGAAACCATCTCCGGAATAGCCAATAGCCATGGGTCACACTGAGCCAGGGGAGCTCGGACTGCCACCATGGTGGCTGCCCTGGCATCAGTCAAATTTGCTCCCAGGGTGGGACACCCATCCCAGACCTCCTGACGTTTGCTGGTGAAAAATGAAATCATTGAAACTTCCCCAGTTTCACTGCAGCCACTGTGTGTGCCTGGCAGAACAAGCCAGGCCAGCAGAGTGGAGGCATCATCACCTCCTACCTTTGGAAGACCAAGGATTTTGCAGCTGCTTGTGTTTTGAGGACTGTGCATACAGTCAGAGCCTAATTTTCAACAGGCACCAAGCCCATCTGCTGCTGCTTTCTGAAGATCAGCCTCCCTCCAGATGTCCTGGGATGGATCCTGGTCACCACAGTCACCACCTGCTTTTTGGAAATGGACACCCTGATGGAACAGAAGGTGTGGTCTGAGGAGGATTCAATGAGAAGAAGCCCCACAGAAGCACAGGGTGACTCTGAGTGCCTTCTTGGTCCATGGGGACTCATTTCAGCCTCAGGAGATGAGACCAAGGAGAGCCAGCCTGACTGCAGGACTTGTTTCTCAAAGTTACTCCAGATGAAGCAAAAGAGATCAAAATGCAAACCCCATTTATTCCTTCAGCAGATGTGTCCAGGGAAAGCTCCCACTGCAGGATTTAGCAGAGGAGCTGCAGGTTGCTGTCTGGCTCTTTTTCTGTGCACAGCCACCTGTAACATCCTCAAGGCAGAGTGGGAAGCCCTTGCCCTGCCATGATGCCAGAGAAGAGAAGCCAAATTGTCCCATGTGCTCAGTGAAGACAGAGAGTTTCTGACTGTGAATGGACAGCTTTGCTCTCAAGCCCCAGCGGGCCCCAGGCAGCCAGGCTGCTGTCACTTGTGGGGAGATTCAGTTCCTATTTGTACTATCAAACACGTGCAAAGCTTGTGAAAAACTGCCATGAAATCCCAGTGCACAGCAGTAACAATCCTGGCTCCTAAACACGGAGTGCCCTGCCAAAGGGCTGGCAAATCCAGATCCTGCTGGGAGGAGGCATCCAGATGCCACATCTGCCACCACAGATCCTCTTGGTGCAGATCTGCAGCAGAGCAGCCCCAGCCCAGCCTCCCCAGGAGCCAGCTCTTTTCCAGAAATGAGCACCTGCAGGACTCAGAGACATCCATCATGGAGACTTCACTCTGCCTTGGGTGGAAGAGTCCTTATCTGCATGGAGCTGGGTTTTTCTGGATGAGCAGTCCAAACTGGGCACAACAGGAGGATGCCAGGCTCTGCTCCCTGGGCACCACACTCAGGACTCTCCTGTCCCTGTGGCTCTCTGGAAGGGATGGCTCTGTCTCTTGGGAAAGCTCCATGGGAGTGAGGATGCTGATGCTGGGGAGAAGCAGATGAGTTTGTTTTCCATTCTCTGTTGTTGTGCAATGGCTCCAGCTCTGGAGACACTTCCCACTCCTTTTCCTTTGCTACTGAGCATGGGGGTTGAACCACAATATGTATTGTCATTTATAAGCTCTGTAGGACCCTCCTGGGACCCACGTACATAAATCTTGGGTTTGCTTTAGCATTCCTTTTTTCCTCTTGCATCCTTGCAACACAGCTTCTGCCTGTCCTGCCTGTCTGCAAGCCCGAGCTTTTTGCAGGATTTGGAGCCCTGTTCCCCAGAAGGTCTGGGCTCTGTGCTGCTGCCATGCTCATCTGCTCCTGCTCCAAAGGGAGAGCCTTGGGAACGAGCTGCTAATGCTCCTTCCTGCTGAGGCTGCCAGGTGCCTGAGCACAGCACACACAGCAGGCACTGCCCACAGCTGACAAAAACGCCAGGAAATTCCCTTTATGGCTCTGTATTTCCTGTTACATTTTTACGGGATTCCCCCAGCACCCAAGAGCTCGGTCACTGGCAAAACCTGCTGCCCAGAGGGGACAGGACACAGGAGGGGACAGGACACAGGAGGGTGTCATTGTAGAGCATGACACAGCACAAAGCACCACGACCCCATCAGAAGGGTGCAAGAGAGATTTATTACAGCAACACATTGCTTTTATGTTTTTTCGAGATATTTACATTCACTTCACATACACATTCACTGCCCATGGGTTATAGGAAAGAAAGAAAGTTCTCAGTGGGTGATCAAGGAGCCAGTGGGTGATCAAGGAGTCATTCTGTGAGCCAGCTGGAGTCTGTATCTCTTAACTTGCTCTCCTTCATCACCTCTCCGTGGTGACAACCTCGGTGTCCTCCTCAGGAGGGATATGGGGCTTTCCTTACCATCAGGAAGCCTTTGCTGGCTCACAAGAACAGCACAGAATGGCTTTCCTACAGGAGGGGACAGGGCTGGAGGTGCCATCAGCCCGGCCAGGTTCCCGGCCACCCACCCCTGCAGGGACAGGGCCAGGTGCAGGGACAGCGCCAGGTGCAGGGACAGCGCCAGGTGCCACTGCAGGGACAGTTCCAGGTGCCACCACAGGGACAGCGCCAGGTGCTACTGCAGGGACAGGGCCAGGTGTTACCACAGGGACAGTGCCAGGTGCTACTGCAGGGACAGGGCCAGGTGTTACCACAGGGACAGTGCCAGGTGCAGGGACAGTGCCAGGTGCAGGGACAGCCCCCAGGTGCCACTGTAGGGACAGTGCCAGGTGCCATTGCAGGGACAGGGCCAGGTGCCGGTGCAGGGACAGTGCCAGGTGCCACCACAGGGACAGTGCCAGGTGTTACCACAGGGACAGTGCCAGGTGCAGGGACAGCCCCCAGGTGCCACTGCAGGGATAGCCCCAGGTGCCACTGCAGGGACAGCCCCAGATGCCACTGCAGGGACAGTGCCAGGTGCTGGTGCAGGGACAGTGCCAGGTGCCACTGCAGGGACAGTGCCAGGTGCAGGGACAGCCCCCAGGTGCCACTGCAGGGACAGTCCCAGGTGCTACCTCAGGGACAGTGCCAGGTGCTACTGCAGGGACAGGGCCAGGTGCAGGGACAGTGCCAGGTGCGGGGACAGCCCCCAGGTGCCACTGCAGGGACAGGGCCAGGTGCCACTGCTGCAGGGACAGTGCCAGGTGCAGGGACAGTGCCAGGTGCAGGGACAGTGCCAGGTGCCACTGCAGGCTGCCGGGCCCCGGGGCTGCCGTGTGCCCTGCCGGCAGTGAATTTGGGACATCGGCTGATGTCGCCGGATTTCCTCGCCCCGCCGGGAGCGCACAATAGGGGGACAGGCTGCTCCGCAGACACCCTAATCCCTCGGCGATTGTGCCGCCTTTCGGGGGGTGACAATGGCTCAATGGACGTTTGCAAGGTTAGCAGGAACGTTAATCCTTACAGAAGAAAAATGTGACAATTACTTCATGCCGTGGCTGGGAGCTTTTGTGCAGCCCTTCTGGGCAGTGTCTCATGGACAGGCGCTGCCCAGAGCGGCTTGCCCGGGTACCTGCGACAACAGGGGACAGCAGCCGGTGCTGCCACACGTGTGCCCAGCCCGGCTCGTCCCTTGGAATTCCCATTCGAGCCCAGGGAGTTTCTGCCACCACCGAGTGAAAGCACAAACGTGTCCATGGCCACGGCACAGGCGGCTCTGGGGAGCAACAGAGCTTTTTGTTGTCTCAACTTAATTTCCAGAAAATCGAGTGTCTCTTACAATTCAGAAATGCTGCAGGAGAAATGCGGCTGAGGAGAACGTGGAGGGCACACGCCTGCCATGCTCCAAGCAGGGCCCAGAGGAGGGGCAGGAGGGAGAGCAGGGGGGCTTGGAGGGGCTGGGGAAGATGGAACAGCAGAATTTTGGTCACTGGGCAGGGCTGGTGATGGCACCATCCAGGAGGAGGGCAGGGAGCCGCTGTCCTGCAGGTCCCGGTGTCCCGGGGGTGGGCAGAGCCCTCTGGTTGGAGCCTGCGGCAGCTGCCGGGGGCTGCGAGAGCCGTGTGCGAGTGCGATTGTGTCAGGGTAGAGCCCCGGCCGCTCCTTCTGGCACCGGGGAGGTGCAGGAATGAAACACGCTCGGCGCTGCCAGCGCGGAGAGCTGTGACAGCCATGCCGGGATTCCTCTGGCTGCAGCAGCGGCCGGGGCGAGGGAAGGAAGGGATAAAGCGCTGAGATCACAGACGAGATCCCGCCTGCTCGCCCAGAGGCAGCGCAGCGCCGCAGCAGCAGCCCCGCCAACCTGCTCCCGGCGGCGCTGGCGAAAGTGTCGCCGTGCTGTCCCCGCCTGACCCCGCCGAGCGCCGCGGCCGAGGGCAGCGGGGACAGCCGGGCACGGCCGGGGCCGCGGGGACCCCGCAGCGCTGCTGGGGCATCCCCTGAGCCTGCACACCTGGCCAGGTGTCCCTGCGTGAGACTGTCCTGGCTGCCCTCGCCTGGGATGTCACCGAACCAACCCCGGGAGAGGCAGAGCCAGATCCCCGTGGGCAGCTCGGGGCAGCCTTTCCTCACCTGTCCCTGCCCTCCCTCACCTGTCCCTTCCTTCCCTCACCTGTCCCTGCCCTCCCTCACTTGTCCCTTCCTTTCCTCACCTGTCCCTGCCCTCCTTCACCTGTCCCTTCCCTCCTTCACTGTCCCTTCCTTTCCTCCTCTGTCCCTTCCCACCCTCACTGTCCCTTCCTTCCCTCACCTGTCCCTTCTCTCCCTCACCTGTCCCTTCCCTCCCTCACCTGCTCCTTCCCTCCCCTGTCCCTTCCCACCCTCACTGTCCCTTCCTTCCCTCACCGTCCCTTCCCTCACTGTCCCTTCTCTCCCTCACCTGTCCCTGCCTTCCCTCACTGTCCCTTCCCTCACCGTCCCTTCTCTCCCTCACCTGTCCCTGCCTTCCCTCACTGTCCCTTCCCTCCCTCACCTGTCCCTTCCTTCCCTCACCGTCCCTTCCCTCCCTCACCTGTCCCTGCCTTCCCTCACTGTCCCTTCCCTCCCTCACCTGTCCCTGCCTTCCCTCACTGTCCCTTCCCTCACTGTCCCTTCCTTCCCTCACCTGTCCCTTCCCTCCCTCCCGTTCCTGCCGCACCCCGGGCACACCGGGCAGGGCAGGAGGGCACGCTGGGCTCGCAGCAGGTCGGGCTGAGCCCCGAGCCCCCTCCTCGGTGCCCGCCAGGTGCCCCCAGCCCGGTTCCCGTGGCTCACGGTGCCCGTGCGCGCTCCGTGGCTGTGTCGGAGCCATCGCGGCTCGGCGCAGTTCAGGCACTGAGAGCTCAAATCTGCCTCTGATTAAATCGGCCCTTTGTAATATAACCTATATGAGCCTGCACTTAACACCCATCATGGTGAGGAAAGCCCAGGCTCTCTTCCAGCCGCTTGGGCTGCGTGCCTCCGGGGCAGATCTCCCAGGGACACGAAACTGCCGGGGCAGGAACTTGGATGCATTTCTGTGCGGATTCTTCCCCCTTCTAGAGAGGCACAATGGGGCTTTGCATGAGTGATACAAACATGCCAGTTGTACTTAAGGTTGACAAATAATGTAAACCACACAATCTGGTTTGAGGGAAACGGCTTCACCACAATTTATTTTAGTGCTTTAAACATCACGCCAAACTCTGTAGTGAATTGCTAAATTAATGCCGGGCTGCCATCTAAATAGACATCTTCAGATCACAAGCATGTTATAGGGGGAATGGTTTCCTTTGAAATGGTTCCCACAGCTTAAAGGCTGCGCAGAGAAAAAATGTGCCCAGGATTCAATTGCTGCCAACATGTGGTGGCCACATTTCTCCACTGCTATTGGCCAAGATGAGCAGTAAAGCTGAGGAAGCATCATCTGAGGTGGAGAGATAAACTGGTGATTGCAGGGAGACAGGGAATGCCATGAGCAGCTCACTCTGAGGAAATGGGTGAAGCCAAAGAGCCCCTGTTCCAAGCTTTCAGCCTGGAAAAACGTGTCCTGCCCAGGAAGGCATCTGGTTGTCCCCATGACACATTTTCTGTGCTGCTTGGGATGAAACAGAGCCCAGCACCAGCACAGTGATGTGTCCTGCACTCCTGGGTTTGCATGGGTGCCTTGGCTGATGCTCTCAGCACTGCTGCTCCCACGTGCTTCCAGCCTTGTCCTGCACCTCCTGACGCAGAAACCTGCCAGATCCCCTTGGCATGGGGAAATGGAACTCTGGGGCCAGTGATCCCCACAGGTGACAGGGAAGGGGACAAATGAGACAGGACATCTTCCTTCCAGCTGGGGAGGTTCATGGTGGGTGCTCAAACCCCACATCTGCACTTCAAACTGGAGACAGCCCAGCACCCATTGACCAAGTGTGGAAAAAGGATGAGGAGACAAAGGAGAGGGAAGGGAGCAGTCATTTGTCCACTGTTCCCAGCCTGGCAAGCTGGGGCTTGTTTCCCCATCACCAGCCTGAAGTCCATCTTCCATGATTTCATGGCTCAGTCCCTCTTTCCCCTTATGGTTTCCTTCAGCTGAGCTGGAGGAAGAATAAAGAAATGTCTCTCTGGGCCCCAGCCTCTTACAGGGCTCATAAATATGTCTCTGCTTAAAAACTCAAGGATTAATTAACTCATGAGTATCTCCTAACCAAAGTTCTGGGAGAGAGCACCCTCCTGCGTGGGAGGCAGCACATCTGTGGGAGGTTTCCCTGGGGCCTCTCCCCTTTCCCTGGCACCTCTCCCCTTTCACCCCCTGGCTGGGATGGACCCGGAGCCAAGCAGTGCCCACCAAGAGGGATCCTGGCCTGGCAGTGCCCCTGCATGCCAGCTGTGCCCTGCTGGGACCCCACGAGGCACCTGGGTGGCCACCAGCACGGGCTCTCAGGCCGTGTCGCCGTGTTGCCTTCACAGTGTTTTCAATTAGGTGCTTGACAATGCCCAGGCTTGGTGGTCCCTCATAAATTTGGAGCGCTGATGGTGCCATGGGAAAGTTTGGGCCAAGGGGAGGTGGTGCCCTGGGGGTGCATCACGGGGCTGGGCTCTCTGGACACTCCAGCCCTGCTGAGGCCCTGCCAGAGCAGCCACCCCCTTTCCTTGTGGGGTGGCTGAGCCCTGCCCCTGCATGGGGACAAGGCTGCCACCCCATCCCCATGCCCTGTCCCACGTGGGACAGCTGTCACCCCACTGCTGCTGGGGTGGCTGAGCCCTGCCCATGGCTGCCACCCCGTCCCCATGCCCTGTCCCACCTGGGGAGCTGATAGCTGCATTCCTTGTGGGGTGGCTGAGCCCTGCCCATGGATCCCACCCTGTCCCCATGCCCTGTCCCACCTGGGGAGCTGCCAGCCCCACTGCTGGGTGCTGGTAGGTGCAGGACAGGCACCCTCCCTGCTGTCCCTGCCTGTTCTGGAGGCAGCAGGCTCGGGGCAGAGCAGCTCAGGGCACTGCAGGATGGTGGGCAGGAGCTCACCCCACCCTGACAGCGCCTCTGCTTTAGCATTTGCTCAGCTCAGCCTGGCACTGGGTCTGCAGTTCTGGTCCCACATGGCCGTGGGCACCCTGGCCAGGGAGCTGGGCTGCTCTGTGCCCCCAGGGAGGGAGGGAGGTGTCTCCAGCAGGCGTCTGCTCCTTGGCACGAGCTGTGAGCCCAGCCATGGCCGGTCTCTGAGGAGCTGAGCTGCCAGCAGCCACTCCTCCTGCAGCGGCTCTGTGCAGAGCTGCTCCGAAACAAACAACTTTTGCAACAACATGTTTTGTTTCCCACCATTGCATTTAAAAAGTAAATAAATTAAATTCATTTTGCTGCCACTTCACTCTGTCAAGTGTAACCTGAGCGCTGCTGGCGGGGGAATCAGTGCAGGGTGCGAGGCCTCCCCGGCTTGTGGTGAGGCTGGGCTGGGAGAGGGGACACACAGGAGGGACACACAGGAGGGACACACAGGAGGGACACACAGGGGGGACACACAGGAGGGACACACAGGAGGGACACACAGGGGGGACACACAGGAGGGACACACAGGAGGGACACACAGGAGGGACACACAGGAGCTGAGCTGAACCTGTGGCCCTTCTGCCACTGCTCAGCCCCAGGAGGAATGGCCTTCATGGAGAGCTGGGCTGGAAGGGACAGTGGAGAGGGGCACAGGGAGCTGAGACACCGAGCGGGGCCGGGACCAGCCATGGCACACAGCCCCAGGGGAGCCTGGTGATGTGTCCTGCACTCCTGGGTTTGCATGGGTGCCTTGGCTGATGCTCTCAGCACTGCTGCTCCCACCTGCTTCCAGCCTTGTCCTGCACCTCCTGACACAGAAACCTGCCAGATCCCCTCGGCATGGGGAGATGGAACTCTGGGGCCAGTGATCCCCACAGGTGACAGGGAAGGGGACAAATGAGAGCAGGACATCTTCCTTCCAGCTGGGGAGGTTCATGGTGGGTGCTCAAACCCCACATCTGCACTTCAAACTGGAGACAGCCCAGCGCCCATTGACCAAGTGTGGAAAAAGGATGAGGAGACAAAGGAGAGGGAAGGGAGCAGTCATTTGTCCACTGTTCCCAGCCTGGCAAGCTGGGGCTTGTTTCCCCATCACCAGCCTGAAGTCCATCTTCCATGATTTCATGGCTCAGTCCCTCTTTCCCCTTATGGTGTCCCCCAGGCTGTCCCCAGGCCTCTCTTCACTCTGCTGAGTCACTTCACCTCCTTCACAGCATCTGCAGGGACAGTGCTGCTGCCTCAGGGTGTGCACAACCATCCTGGGCTGCTGTGTGCCACACGGGCTGCACACACAGGGTCACCCTCACAGTGTCACCCACACACAGGGTCACACACACACAGTGTCACCCACACAGTGTCACCCACACACAGGGTCACACACACACAGTGTCACCCGCACAGTGTCACCCACTCACAGTGTGACACACACACAGGGTCACACACTCACAGTGTCACCCACACACAGGGTCACCCTCACAGTGTCACCCACCCACAGTGTCACCCACAGGGCACTGACCCCAGCAGGAGCTGTCCCCAAGGGCTGCCCCTGGAGGCAAATGCTGTCCCTCAGAGGGTCCCCTGTCCTGTCACTGCTCTGGGTGGATGAGAGCCCCTGGGCACAGCTCTCTGCCAGCCCATGCCCAGCCCCAGGGCTGAAAGCACCTCCCATGGCCACCCTCGCCCTCTCACAGGAGCAAAGGGACTTTGCACACATCCCCCACCACCCTCAAGGCTGGACTCCTTGTTTCCCACCCCTTGGGGCTGCCACAGCAGCAGAAGAGGCAGGGGGATGCCCTGGGCTTTGCTGGGGCTCTCTGGGCCATGGGGCTGCACAGACCTGGTGGGTGCCACTCTCCCCACTTGGGGACAGCCCAGCTGCTCTGTGGCTGGGGACAGTGTGACCGTGCTCACAGGGGTTCTTGGATGAGGGAAGAGACGAGGGTCTGACTCCATGTTTCAGAAGGCTGATTTATTATTTTATGATATATATTATATTAAAACTATACTAAAAGAATAGAAGAAAGGATTTCATCAGAAGGCTGGCTAAGAATAGAATAGCAAATAATGATAACAAAGGTTTGTGGCTCGGACAGAGAGACTGAGCCAGCTGGGCTGTGATTGGCCATTAATTAGAAACAACCACATGAGACCAATCCCAGATGCACCTGTTGCATTCCACAGCAGAAGATAATCAATGTTTACATTTTGTTCCTGAGGCCTCTCAGTTTCTCAGGAGGAAAAAATCCTAAGGAAAGAAAGGATTTTTCATAAAAGTTGTCTGCGACAGGCAGTGCCCTCCAAATCCCCAGGACAGCCTGGGGACAGCCCAGCTGCACTGTGCCTGGGGCAGTGCCCTCCAAATCCCCACAAAGCAGCAGCAGGGAGGGATCCCTTTGCTCTGGGAGCTCCATCCAGGGGCCTGGGTTTTCTCCTCCCTGTGAAGGCAGCTGTCTGCACCCGGGACAGACCTTGGCTCCTCTGGCACGGCAGCCAAAGCACCCACTGATGTCATTCTGTGAAATGGAACTTGGCCCTGGGTGAGCCAGGGCTCAGGCTGCTTCCAGCTGGCCTCCTCACTGCTTCTCTCACTGGCTTTGGGACATAATTAATTGTCTCTGTTGGAAGGGTAGTTTCCAGCTAAGCAGGGATCCTCTGGGTTTAAAAGTCAGCGAAAGTGATTTCCAAAGCACAGGACACCCTTTCCTCTCAAGAACTGGTTTGGAGAGGCAGCAGCAGCACTCCCAGGTTCCTGCCTGCCCCAATGCCATGCTGCTTTGTTTTTGGACAAGCCTGACTGCCTGGCTTTATCAGACACCTCTGGACACAGCCTGGTTCTCTGCAGCACCATGGCACACAGCTCTGCATGGGCACAGCTGTGCCAGCTGTGCAGGGTGTGCTGCCAGGTGGGTGGCCCTGAGCCCTGGCAGTGGCTGCAGACCAATCCACCCACTTGGCCTTCTTCCACACAACTTCTTCCTTTCACCTCTGCCCTGCCTGCAGCAAGGCTACACTGTGCTGGAAGCCCAGAGAGCTCCTGCCCCTTTATCAGCTTCAGCCCCAGCTCTGGGAGATGGCAGGGTGGGCACCCAGCATCAGCTAGGCCTGACAAGATCATGGTGCCAGGGTGCTGTCCCCATCTCCACCCTGGTCATTTGCAGAGATGTTTGATGAGACAGCTACCTTCATCCCATCCATCCCATCCCATCCCATCCCATCCCATCCCATCCCATCCCATCCCATCCCTCCCATCCCATCCCCATTCCTTCCCCATCCCCATCACGTCTCCATCCCCATGGGTGCTCCCATCAGGTTCCTCTCAGAGCAGGAGGAGAAGAGCAAACATTGCAGCAAACTGTTTTACCAGAAAACACGCAAGTGACTTTTTAAATAATTACATCCAAATGAAAACAACGTGAGCTTCAAAGTCTGTCCTCAGGGTGCTTTGTGGTTCACGGGCTTTCATTCCTGCCAGCAGTGCTCCTTTCCATCACAGGGAAGCAACATCCAGCAGCACCAGCCCCTTCCTGAGCTGTAGGAGTGTCAGGGGTGGGATGGTGGGGATGGACAGAGAGCAGAGATCTCTGCAGCCAGGGCTGGAACTTGGGGTTTATTGCAAAGGGCCTGGGTGCAGGGCCCTGCTGGGAGCTGCCAGCCACAGCTCAGAGCAGGCCTGAGAGAAGTAAAGAGAGAGGTAAAGAGGATGAGAGAGAGACAGAGAGAGGATGAGAGGGTAAGAGAGTAAGAGGGTAACAGACCAAGGTTCCCGTTACAATACCATCAATCTTCTTCTGTGCTGAATATTCTGATTCTCACTAACCAATCTAGTCCAAGATACAAATCCTACAGCATTTCCATACAGCCTATAAGAATCATCACATTACCACACTGGGTTACATTTTAAACCCTACAAACTCCTCTTTGGGCCCCTTCTGCCAAGCTGGCAGGGTCTGCTCTGAGCCTTGGGCCTGTCTGCAAGCAGAGGGGATTGTTTGATCAAAAGGGGATCACCTTCAGCTGGCCATGCCATTGTTTTCCAGTTGTTCAGGAACTGAGGGATCTCAAAGCTTGCTTTCATTTCAATCTCACTTAGAGTTTCCATATTCTCAAAATCTTTTGCCAGGCAATCATATTTATAAGGCTTTCCTGTTCCATCTTCCCCAACCCTGAGGTGCCTCTGGCCACTCGGGCACCCTGTGGGGCCACGATCTGGGCAGGGAGAGTGGCTGCTGGCAGGGCCTTGCTGGGACACCAGGGATCCTGTCCCTGCCCAAATTGGCCCTTCAGCATCTCCTCATTCCTGCCTTGGCCAGCAGTGCTGGCCAGGATCTGCATGGCCTCGGCTGTGGCTGCTCCAAAGGCCATCTCCTGTTACCCAAAGGCAAATGTTGATGTTTGAGGAGGGGAGATGCTGATGAAAACGGAGCTGGCTCTGTTTGTTTGTCGAAGCAGCTATTTTAAACAAGTTCTGTTCACACAGCTTGCAGATCGGAAGGAAGTTTTCCCAGCCATAATATCCTAGCTCAGCGCTGGGCAGACAATGGTTCAGCAGTTGCCCGGGATTAGCTGGTGAAATCAGCCTGGGAAGGACGTCTGGGAAAGGGCAGCACTGGATTTTGTGCTGGGGAGGCTGGGGGGGTCAGGAGCTGCCTGGGGAGCTGGGTGTGGCACGATGGGGCTCAGAGCCAGGCTCAGAGCAGGTCAATGTGCAGCTGCTCCAGCTCGTCCTGGACCAGAGCTGCAGGACAGCCCTCCCTGGCCCCTCAGCACCCCTGTGCCCTCCTTTTTTCCCTCAAGGAAAATGGTTACATGTAAAGTTTAGCATAAGAGAGTTCCCAAAGCAGCAAGCCTGAAAACAGGGCACCTTGTCACCTGCAGTGTGATGGGGAGAGGGGAATGGGGAGAGGTGCCCTGCTCCCGGAGCAGGAGGAGCAAGAGACCCCATCAGAATATCTGCCTGTGCCCTGTGCCCTGTGCCCTGAACCTTGAGTCCTGTGCCCTGAGCCCTGTGTCCTGACCCCTGTGCCCCATGCCCTGTGTCCCATGCCCTGTCCCCTGTCCCCTATGCCCCGTGCACTGTCCCCTGTGCCCTGACTGTGACTCTGTCCCTTGTCCCCTGTCCCCTGTGCCCCATGCCCTGTACCCTGTCCTCTATCCCCTGTGCCCCATGCCCTGTCCGTGTCCCCTGTCCCCTATGCCCTGTCCCCTGTGCCCCATGTCCTGTCCCCTGTCCGTGTCCCCTGTGCCCCATGCCCTGTGCCCCATGCCCTGTCCCCTGTCCATGCCCCTGTCCCCTGTCCCCTGTGCCCCATGTCCTGTCCCCTGTCTGTGTCCCTATGCCCTGTGCCCCATGCCTTGTCCCCGTGCCAGGGCTGCCCAGCCACCCAGGCTGTGGTGTCACAGCCGCTGTTCCCAGCGTGCTGTCCCCAGGAAGGCAGACAGGGCTCCCTGAGGGTGGCAGAGGCAGCAGTGCCAGCTCCTTTATTCACTGCAGCCTCGTGTGCAAATAAAATCTTTACAAGCTCGCTCGGAGCCCTTAAAAACGCCGTTTAGGACGTGTCACTGCATTGTCTGACTCGGGCTGCTCTGCACCAGGGCTGAGAGAGGGGGCACTAAAATCTGCTCTCCATGTCCAACACAAATTGAATTTATTTTATTTGCAGGGCAAGGGCAGCTCTTGCCAGCTGTGACACCCCAGTGCCCGCTGCAGGCATGGCATTGTCTGTTCCCTTGAGAGCACCCTGGGTATTGTGGTATTTTTGCCCCTGACGAAGGAGAGGAATGATGAGAAGGACTCCATTTTATCAGAGGGCTAATTAATTACTATACCATTATAGTAATTAATAATCATGGTAGAGTAATTAATACAATTCATAATTAATTACTAATTAATTACCAATATGCTACTATTAGTAATTATTACTAATTATCTAGTAATTAATAATTATTAATTAAATAATTAAATAATTAAATAATTATCAACTAAATAATTAAATAATCACTAATAATCTAGTAATTAATCACTACTATTACAGTCATTAATAATGATATAGTAATTAATTACTATATTATTACAGAATAATACTACATTATTCTATATTATATTACACTATGTTACATCTAAAGTGAATCTGCCAAGCGCTCCACTGCACTTCTCTCGTGACTGTCCCAACACACACACACACCTGGATTCAATTGGTCAGTAAATAAAAACACTCACACCAGAATCCAATTATCAATTCCCTTCAGGTCAACAATCTTCCTCAATGCATTCCACTTGTGAACAACACAGGAGCAGTAAATGAGATAAGAATTGTTTTTCCTTTTTCTGAAGTCCAGAGAATGTGAAGCCCAGAAATATTCTTGGGAAGAATTGTGCCTTGCTTTTCCCTGCAAAGAGAAATATGATGACACTGGGGGTCCCACGGGACAGGGAGCCCTCGTGGATGCTGCTCTCACCCAGAGATCCTCCTGCACCTCCTGTGTTTCTGCTTGGGCCATCCAGAGAGTGGCATTGCTGCAGTGCCACCAACATCAGAGGGGGACACAGAAGATTAAAGCAAATTAATCTCGGCCAAGCCTTTGGCTGCTCTGCGAATGCCAAGGCGTGAAAGCTCTGACTCCGGAGGTGCACATGGAAACTCCACCAAGGGGAATTAATTGCAGCAGCACTGGCCCTCACTGTGAAGATTTTTTCATTAAATGCTCAGATGAAGCTTTCTGCTTCTTCCTCCTCTGGGTGAATCTTATTGTGATTAAATTAAAGAAATTCTTGTTAAAATGTTAGTGTCCTACTAAGGCAGTTTGTTGTTTTTCTCAGCTGCCTCTGGCCTCTTTAGAGACTTTGCTGCCTTTTCCTAACATTTTCCAGCTCTTCCCCCCTCCAGTCCGGCCTCCCCCCTGTTTCTGAGGCAAACTGGAAAGTTACAGTTGTGGTTGAGCCATGGCTGCGGGCGGTGAGTCACGGGAGGATCCCCACTCACAGCTCGTAAACAGCGGGGGAAACACGAGAGGAGAGCTCCGGGCTGGGCTGGGCTGGGCTGGGCTGGGCTGGGGGGTCACAGCAGGGTGGGCTGGGGGAGAGGGGATGGTGGGGAGGGGATGGGGATGAGGACATGATGGGGATGGAGATAGAAACATGGGGATGGGATGGGGATGGTGAGGAGGGGATGAGGATGGGGATGGGGATGGGAAGAGGGATGGGACATGATGGGAACGGGGATGGGCATGGTGGGGATGGGGTTGGAGACATGGGGATGGGGATGGTGGGATGGGGATGGAGACATGGGGATGGGAATGGGGATGGAGACATGGGGATGGGGATGGGATGGGAATGGAGACATGATGGGAATGGGGAAGGAGACATGGGCATGGGGATGGGGACATGATGGGGATGGAATGGGGGTGGAGACATGGGGATGGGGATGGGGACATGGGGATGGAGACATGGGGATGGGGACATGATGGGGATGGGGGTGCGGACATGAGGGTGGGGTAGGGATGGAGACATGGGAATGGGATGGGAATGGAGACATGATGGGAATGGGGAAGGAGACATGGGGATGGAGACCATGGGATGGGGATGGTGGGGAGGGGATGAGGATGGGGATGGAGACATGATGGGGATGGAGATGGAGATAGAGACATGGGGATGGGGAGGGAATGGGGATGGAGACATGGAGATGGGGATGAGATGGGGACATGATGGGGATGGAGATAGAGACATGGGGATGGGATGGGGATGGGGGACATGGGGATGGAGACATGAGGATGGGGATGGTGGGGAGGGGATGAGGATGGGGATGGAGACATAATGGGGATGGAGATAGAGACATGGGGATGGGATGGGGACATGGGGATGGGGACGGAGACATGAGGATGGGGATGGTGGGGAGGGGATGGGGATGGTGAGGAAGACATGATGGGAATGGGGAAGGAGACATAGGGATGGGGATGGTGGGAGGGGATGGGGACTCGGGGGTGGGGGTAGCAATGGGAATGGGGACCGTGCCTCTCCCTGGTGTGCAGGGCAAACCCAAGGCTGTTTCCTGTGGCCATCACTGAGCTGGGAGTCAGAGGAGAGCCCCTGGTCCGCACTGCTCCCAGTGCTGTGCACGTGGCCATTCCCAACCTGTGTCCCAGCCTCCCTGCATCACGGGATGACTGCACAGAGACCTGCCAGTGACATGACAGCAGTGCCTAAAAGCTTGCTAAAAAGCTATGGAAAAGTAGAAGAGTGATAGGTTGGGAGTTTTTTTTCCACAGCTAAGGAAAAAAAAATGCTCATTTGTGGGCATTTTCCATTCAGGAGCATCCTGTGCAAATGCATTGTTCCTCTTTGAATTCCTCAGCATATGGCATTCTGTGCTGTTAGAGTTTAATATTCTTTTCATTACCGATATCTAATACAGACAAGTCTTGAGGGTTACACAAAACATATGTGAGCCTAATTTGTTTTTACTGTGCCACATGGTTTTACTCCCTGCATCATTCAGTTTGTCTTTTTTTTTTTGAATCATGTGATCAGCAAAAACTTAATGCTATTTTTAAGCATGGTAAGAAAGTGAAAAACACATTTACTATGACTGCAGAGGAAAAGGAGTGTAGATTCCCCTCTGCAAAAGTAGCTGTTACAGCGTGATAGCAAAATGACACTGCTGCTGTAAAAAAGGCATTGCTTTGGCAGTGCAGTTTGTCAAAGCAGTGCCCAGCTTGTAAGGAGAATTCCTGAAAATTCTGGGCTTGTTGTGATTGATCTGACTGAGACAGATGAGAATGGGCTTCATAAATATGCAGATTTGAGGTGACAAGGCACCTTTCTGTGGGGGAGCTCACCTTCTTCCTGCCCTTCATCCTTTCCTCATCTGACACCTCTCTGGAAAGGTGGGCATTAATTTATTGCATAAATCATCTCTAATGCTCCTTTTTTTACCCCTCAAATTATATCATGGCACCCACACTCAAAGGGGGGATACAGAAATGTGAGTTGTGGGACTGCTGGCATTCCCTATGCCAGGAGTGAGGAATCCATGCTTGGTTCTCTGCTCTGCAGTTGTGCCCCCAGTTGGCCACACAGGTCAGGGTTGAGTTTATTTGGGAATTTGGGAGCCTGGGAATGAGCAGAGCAGGGAACAGAGAGTGTGGGTCACTGTGTCCTCTCTGCTGCTGGAACAGAAAGGCTGCAAGGCAGGGTGGGCACATGCTCACCCAGGCAGGTCCCTGGACATGGGCTTGTGCAATGGAATGACCAATATCAGAGCACAACCAGCCTTAGCTGAAGGTGGATCTTTGGCCCAAATCTGAGCTCTGTGACCCTTAGTGATGGAGACCATCAGAAAAGGAGAAGAGGACGTGTGGGGCAGAGGGAGAAAGGTGTTGCTCACCCATGAGCTTCCCTTCCAGAGGCTCTGGGCTGCAGGAGGCTCCTCCACTCCAGCACGGGCACTGGGCTGGTGTGGCAGCACCATCCTGCTGCCAGCCCAGTGCCACATGCCTGGATCCTGCTGCAGCAGGTCAGGAAACCTGAGCCCTGGCCTCTGGTGCTGCCAGAGAGCTCCAGCCCTCCCCGAGCACAGGAAATGCTGGTGCTGCCACACGCCTCATCCTCTGCTCCCACACATGTGCCTTGTTAGCAGTGTCAGGAGCCTCCAGCTCGTGGGTGACTGCTAACCACAACCACCAGCATTAACCTCCTGCTTGGAGGTCATTTGCAACAACCCACAGAAATGCCTCAGAATTGGGCTATATTGAAAGAAGCTGGTGCGTTCCTGACATAATTAAAAAAAAAAAAAAGAAAAAAAAAGGCAGCTTTATTATTTATGTATTTGGGCCTTTGAGAATTCTGGAGTAGAGTAATAAAACTGCTGTGGACATCTGGAGCTTCCAGGGCAGGAACCCCAGAGTGGCTGTGGAGTAGGACAGCTCCATTAATGGGCTGAGGTCATGGTTGCTGCTCTCTGCTGCTCAATCACAGCAGTTGTGTGCATCCAGATGATCCTCTGGGGACCACAGAATCCAGTGTGGAAATTATCTCACCATCCCAGGAGGAGCCTGGCCTGAAAGGTGGAGCCTGGAGCAGCATATATAAGCCAAGGAGGCATTAAATCTTGCATCACACAGGAGGGATGAAAGGGCAGAACAGGATGCCCAGCAACTTTCCCAGTGCAAATTTATCTGTTCCTTCCTTCTGTTCCTCCCTTCCTTTTCCTGGAAAACTCTAGAACCTGCAGTCAAGGCTCACTGTGGGACTCTCCTGTGCTCAGCTGGGAGAGCAGCAGGGGCTGGATGCTGTGGGGGACTGCCCCACATCTGTGTCAGACACATCCAGCATAAAAAACCCCCCATGCTGGGGAGCCTGGGCCAGCTGTGCCTTTGGGGGCTCCTGTGGATCACCCAGAACTGGGTGAAGAGCCTGGTTCTGTGTCATGGAGCACATCAAAACCTTTGCTTGCACCCAGGGCCTGGCCTTCAACGGGTTAAGGGTGATTTGAAAGATTCCTTTTGTTTAGATTCATTTCAGGTTTCGTGATTTCTGTTATTGCTGCACCAAATCACTTGCAGGCGCTCGAGGTGGGGTGGGCGCTCGGAGAGCAGCAGCAGATGTGGGATAATTGGAAGCACAACAGCAGCCACAGCAAGTGCTGCCCTGCTCCTCAGGGCCCAGGGTGCCTCTGAGGCTCAGCACACCCACTCTGGAAATTGCTCTGGCCGTGGGGAGAGCCTGGCAGGGTGGGGTGCAGGACGTGGGACAGCAAATCTCTGCTCTTCGGTGGGTACTGAAGTTCAGGATGATCCTCCTGGCATCCTGGCTTGGCTTGGAGGTTGGATCATTCTGCTTTTCTTTCAGTTCAGAAATAAAGCTGGAAAATATGGGAGTTTCTGCAGAAAGGTGAATTCTGCCAGGAATTTGGTGAAGGAAAATACCCAGACATCTCATGGGTGCTTCAGCAGATGGGCTGTGTGCTGGTGGGCAGGGAAAACCCCAGCATGACCATCCTGGGATGGGATGGGATATGGGAAAATACAGGAATTACTGCAGAAAGGTGAGCTCTGTCTGCCAGGAATTTGGTGAAGGAACAGAACCAGAGATCTCATGGGTGCTTCAGCAGATGGGCTGTGTGCTGGTGGATGGGGAAACCCCAGCATGACCATCCTGGGATGGGATGGGATGGGATGGGATGGGATGGGATGGGATGGGATGGGATGGGTGGCACCTCTCCCTCCTGTCACTTTGCTTGCAGCATGCTCTGGCCTGCAGCTGTGACCTGCTCCAGCTCCCCAGGTGTGCCTGTCCCAGGTGGGATGGTCACCCTGGGGGCAGACACTGCCTGGGGGTGTGGGCAGCAGCGCTGGGAGCTGTGACAGAACTGTCCTCTCCCATTGCAGAGGTGAGTCAGATGCTCTGCTGTCTGCCAGCAGCTCTCCCCTGGGCTGAGGGCAGAATCTGCTCCTTCCTCCCCCCTGAGCTGCTGTGATAACAGATATCCCTGCCTGGCAAAGCTCACCAGAACCTGCCTTACTCCCGAGGCTCGAGCAGAATCAGCTGCTCCTCCAACACCCACAGAGAGGCTCTGTCAGGCTGGGATGTGCCTGTGCCAGGCAGAGCAGGGCTGATTGCAACGTGCCCCAAACCTGCTCCTCATGCTGCCAGAGGGGTGAGAACCAGGAGGCCACACAATGAAAATTCAAAGCAGCCTGTTGTAGACATCCTTTATGGAAAAATCTTTTTTTTTTTAGGATTTTTCTTAACAAGCTGAGAACCCTCAAGAACAAAATGTAAGCAATGGTTATCTGCTGCTGTGGAATGCAACAGGTGCATCTGGGATTGGGCTCATGTGGTTGTTTCTAATTAATGGCCAATCACAGCCCAGCTGGCTTGGACACAGAGCTTGGGCTACAAACTTTTGTTATCATTCTTTCTTATTCTATTCTTAGCTAGCTTTCTGATGAAACCTTTTCTTCTATTCTTTTTGTATAGTTTTAATGTAATATATACAATAAAATAATAAATCATAATGTAATATATACAATAAATGTAATGTATACAATTTAATACAATTTAATGTAATATATACAATAAAATAATAAATAAAATAAACATGGAGTCAGATCCTTCATCTCTTCCCTCATCCAAGAACCCCTGTGAACACGGTCACAGCAGCCCAATGCAATAACCAGCTGGAGCTGCAGGTGCTAATGAGATTGTGAGATTGTGTGCTGGCTGTTGTTCCCCAGCCTGAGTCTGTCAGGAGCTCTCTGGACCCCACCATGGCAACCTTGGCTTTAATGAAAGAATCTCTGCGTGGCACCCGAGGGCAGATTCACCCCTGGGATCTGTGGCACTTGCAGAGTCACAGACAGCCTGTCTCTGTGCAGAGATTAGGCTGTGGGAATCTCTCAGGTTGCTTGGCACAGGGAAGCAGGGGAACTTCTGTGTGGAGCTGAAGAACGTGGTTCATTAACTTTTCTCACTCTCCCTTTGGGGCAGATGCACAGCGTGTCCAGGGGTTCACACCCCAGGAGGGCAACAAGGCTCAGGGTTAATTAAGGAGCTGACATTCCCAGAAAAGCTGCAGCCTTTCCTGGGAAAGCATCCTGGTGCTGGAAGGCACTGGTTTCCAGAGCTGCCAGTGCAGCCAGAAGGGTACCCAGAGTGTCCCCAGCCTCCCCTGCCTGCCCTGGGGGGAGCAGTGGGTGACATCTCACTCCTCACTCACTGTTGCTGTGCTGGAAAGTCACATCCACCAGCAAACCCCTTGTCATGGCTGGAGAAAACACATGTGTGTGTGTGTGTGTGTCTGTGTGTCCATTTGGGTGTATCTGTGACTGTGTGTGTCCATGTGTGTGTATCTGTGTGTAAGTCTGTGTATATCTGGGTCTCTGTGTGCATCTGTGTCCGTGTGTGTGTATCTACGGCATGTATCTGTGTGTGTATCTGTGTCCATCTGTGTGTGTATCTGTATCTGTGTGTGTATCTGTGTCCATCTGTGTGTATCTGTGTGTTTCTGTATCTGTGGTGTGTATCTGCATCCATGTGTGTGTCTGTGTGTCTGTGTGTGTTTATCTCTGTTTGTATCTGGGTGTATCTGTGTCCATGTGTGTGTGTGTGTATGTGTGTCTGTGGTGTGTATCTGTGTGTGTGTCTCTGTGTGTCTGTGTGTATCTATGGTGTGTCTATGTGTCTATCTGTGGTATCTATGTGTGTATCTTTGTGTATCTGTGTGTGTATCTGTGGTATTTGTGTGTGTATCTGTGGTATCTGTGTGTGTATCTGTGTGTATCTGTGTCTGTGTGTGTATCTGTGTGTCCATCTCTGTGTATTTGTGTATCTATGCCTGTGTGTATCTGTGTGTGTATCTGTTGTATCAGTCTGTATCTGTGGTGTGTATCTATGCCTGTGTGTATCTTTGGTGTGTATCTGTGTCTGTGTGTATCTGTGAGTATGTACAGTGTGTATCTATGGTGTGTATCTGTGTATCTCTGTGTATCTGTGTATCTCTATCTCTGTGTATCTTTGGTGTGTATCTGTGTCTGTGTGTATATCTCTGTGTATCTGTGGTATGTATCTGTGTGTGTATCTGTGTGTGTGTGTGTCCATGTGTATATCTGTGTGTATCTGTGTGTATATCTCTGTGTATCTGTGGTATGTATCTGTGTGTGTATCTGTGTCTGTGTGTATCTGTGTGTATATCTGTGTGTATCTGTGTGTATCTGTGTCTGTGTGTATATCTCTGTGTATCTGTGGTATGTATCTGTGTGTGTATCTGTGTGTGTGTGTGTCTGTGTGTATATCTGTGTGTATCTGTGTGTATATCTCTGTGTACCTGTGGTTTGTATCTGTGTGTGTATCTGTGTCTGTGTATATCTGTGTGTGTGTCCCTGTGTCCATGTGTATGCACAATGAGTACAGCTGTGTGTGCACGTGTACCAGGTGTGCACACCTTGTCCAGGCTCGAGGGGTTCATTTCTGTGCTGTCACCTTGGCCTCAGGGCTTGGCCACTGGGCCAGCACTGTGGGACTCTGGCCAGCCCAGCCTGCCTGGATCAGTGAGGGCTGGAAGGGAATTCTGGAGCAGCCACAGGGAGGGTGATGTGTCTGCCCTGTCCTGTCAGAGCATGTGGTTCTTCTTCCAAAATCCCAGCACTTCCTGCAACCTGCTCCATTCAACCCAAATATCTTTCGAAAGAAATCTGGAAATAGACTCCAACAGTATCAAAACATCCTGTTTTGACATTTTCTGAATGAATCACTTTGATTTTTATTTTTTTTTTATTTTGTTTGGAATGACCTCACTGCCTTTTTTGGTACAGAAATGGATTGTGTTTATCGACAAGTTGCAACCAAACAAAGTCATTGATTTTTGCCTCACTGAAACATCTCAACCTCCTCCCCCAAACCTTCTTTGAGGTTTGATTTGCTGTACCAGAGTATTTCTAAATATTATCATTTTGTTCCAGCTTAGAGCCAGATTTTGCAATCCTGAGTAGAGCCTGAGTCTGGCTGTGCAGCCCTGGGCACGTCCTGCTGGGACTGGGGCAGGACTGAGGGTCTCAGCAGGGGCAGCCCTGGCTTGGGGACATCTCTGAGCCCCCTGAGGTCACCACAGGCTCCTACCTGGGGCTGAGGGTGCTGGGGCCAGGGCTCATGTGGCTATTAGCACTATTTGACAACTTGTCAGGATTAGAAAGCTCATCATAAAACCCTCCAAAATGAGCAGTTTTTGTGTGTGTGTGTGTGTGAGTTAAGCTTTTCTGCCCCAACCAGGAACAGATGTCTGAACTGGTTGATGAATTGGAAACATCTGAAACAACTTTCCAAGCCGAAGTACAATAAATATACCTTTCATCACGATCCCTGCAAGAGGGTTTTAGAGGCAAAAATCACTGAAGTGTTTAATATGGACCGTGGTGAAGAATCATTATAACAAATGAACCAAATTAAATGAGAATTTCTCCCCATTTTAGTGACTTTGCTGGGACTCCAGGTATCACCTCCTGAGCTGGCAGTGGGGCTCTGTCCTGTCAGCCTTCTCAAATTGCCCTTCCATGGTCTCATCGTGTCAGCTCCCATAAGTGCAGGAGGATGGAGAAGTGGGGCCACCCCAGAGGGTGTGGGGTGCCAAAGGGCACCCAAACTCTGCCCTGGCTGCATGGGCAGGAGCCAGGTGCTGCTGCACAGGGGTGGGCAGCTGCATTCTCACAGGACATTGGGATCCATGAGCAGGACAGACAGAGGCAGATGCATCCCTGGTGCCTCTCCTGATGGTTCAGCATCTCCAGAGGCTGCTGGTGGGGCCCCATCTCTTCCAGCATTGCCCCTGACCCCTGCCTTGCCCCCTGGGCCAGCAGTGCTGCCCCAGCCCAGCAGCTCCACGCTGGGTGGGGTGCAGGGGGAGGCTCAGGCTGACCCCAGAGTGGCACCTGGGGCTCTGAGGCTGCCCAGGAGCCAGCCCTGTCCAGCCCAGGAGCAATCAGCAAAGCATCCTCGTGTCTCAGTGCCAGGAACATCTGCCAGAGCCTGCAGGCTGCCTGCCAGGGTTCAAGTGCTGCCATTCCAGAGCTGATCCCATGACCTACAGAGATGAGGATCTTTCAGCAGGAGTTGTCAGAAAGAGTTTATTTTTCCCTCTCTCCACTTGGTTTATTCCACTGAGCAAAGTTGTGTTCTATTGATTTATTCTGAAATCATTTATTTTCCTTTAAGAAATGAAGCCCAGTATTTCTTCCTTCAAAATTCATGTGGGTTGCACAGGATTTGAGGGTCAGATTTTCAAGGGTGAGCACATCCACAAAAGCTCCTGCCTGGGCCCATAACTTCCTTTGTACATGGGAACCTGATATGAGACCCTGTGCTGGTGCTGCCAAGGGCAGGGAGATGCAACCTTGCATGAGGCTTGGTGCTTCAGGGGAAATTCCCTCCTGCTCCCCTCCTGACTCCCCACCAAGGAAAAGACAGGTGTAAGGGATTTCAGAATTGTCACTGAGGAATATTTACACATGTCACCACATAAATATGGAAACAGGACTTAGAGACTACAGCTGGGTCTCTGGCTGTGCTCAGGAACCCACACTCCATCCCCTGGTTGGGATGGAGCTGCCAGTGCCTTCAAGCCCTGAGCTGCAGCCGCCACCATCACGTCATCACCCTGATGGGAAAAGGTGGAAATGATCCTATGGGGATTTATTGGACACTCACTGACCCCCTGCTAACCCCTCACCATGGAGAGAGCTCTGGGCTGTGGTGCCCTTGCAGTGACACCATCCCTGTCCCTGGGAGAGCAGGAGCTGTGTCATACAACAGCTTTGCACAAATACATTATAGGAATGGCTACAGAAACCCTACAAGTGCTTGGAGCCCAATGAGTCACCAGAACATGACTCACAAACAAAGGAGACACCTTTGATGTCTCCATTCCCCAGCTGAGCTGGTGGCTGGTGGGGCCTGGGGAACTCTGGGGCTATCACACATGTCCCCAATGGGATACTGATGCTCCTGCCACCCCACATGGCCGTGGTTCTCCCATGAAGGAGCTCTGGGGCTATCACAGATGTCCCCAATGGGACACTGATGCTCCTGCCACCCCACAAGGCTGTGGTGCCCCTCCCGTGAAGGAACCCTGGGCAGGGATCCATGGCCTCCAATTTGCCTGCCTCAACCTTCCCTGGGGCCTGTTGGCTAATTCCCACCCATGGCAATGGATCAGCTTCTCCTTATGGTGGGGATCAGGGGCTGGGGGACTCGGACGTGACACCCACACGTGCAGCAGGGCTTGGAAGTGCTGCCTCAGGTGATTAGAGTGAGGTGCAGCCGGGCTCCAGGTGTGGGGGCTCAGCCTCAGCCAGGAGAACCAGCACAAACTGAAGCAACTTTCTCATTTAGGGAAAAAAATATTTTGGAAGCCGCCACCTCCCTCCACTTGCCAGCAAGTTTAGAGTTTCATAAAGTCAGCCTGGTAATGGGTTACAAATGTACCTATCAGTTTTACATTTGTTTTCATTCAGGCTCAACGAGTCTCCACCAAACCTGGCCATGGCAGGGGAGGGAAGGGCCCCCCCATCCCCTGCCCTCCCCGCTCCCCTCCCAGCACACCCACAAGTGAATTGTTCTTCCATAATCTAAACCAACACTTCTCTCCGGCAAATTGGATTTCAGTTAAACCCTGTGACTTATGTGCAAATCCTGACAGCAGCTCGCCTTGCGCAAAGCTCCCTGCGGGGCGCGGAGCCACTGCGGGCACGCGGGGCTGGGGCCTCTGCAGCTGCTGGCAGCGTGGCCGGCCCTGAGCGCGGGCACTGCGGCCCCCATGGGCCTGAATCATGGGCACTGCAGACCCCCAGCCCTGAGCCAGGGCACTGCAGCCCCCATGGGCCTGAATCATGGGCACTGCAGCCCCCATGGGCCTGAATCATGGGCACTGCAGACCCCCAGCCCTGAGCACGGGCACTGCAGCCCCCATGGGCCTGAATCACGGGCACTGCAGCCCCCATGGGCCTGAATCACGGGCACTGCGGCCCCCCAGCCCTGAGCGCGGGCATTGCGGCCCCCATGGACCTGATCCTGGCCACTGCGGCCCCCCAGCCCTAATCCCAGCCACTGCATCCCCCCATGGGCCTGAATCATGGGCACTGCGGCCCCTCATGGGCCTGAATCATGGGCACTGCAGCCCCCATGGGCCTGAGCGCGGGCACTGTGGCCCCCCATGGGCCTGAATCCCAGCCACTGCGGCCCCCATGGGCCTGAGCGCGGCCACTGTGGCCCCCCAGCCCTGAGCGCGGGCACTGCAGCCCCCATGGGCCTGAATCACGGGCACTGCATCCCCCATGGGCCTGAATCATGGGCACTGCAGCCCCCATGGGCCTGAATCACAGGCACTGCAGCCCCCATGGGCCTGAATCATGGGCACTGCAGACCCCCATGGGCCTGATCCCGGGCATTGCGGCCCCCCATGGTCCTGAATCATGGGCACTGCAGCCCCCATGGGCCTGAATCATGGGCACTGCAGACCCCCAGCCCTGAGCACGGGCATTGCGGCCCCCATGGACCTGAATCATGGGCACTGCAGCCCCACAGCCCTGAGCCTGGGCACTGCAGCCCCCCATGGGCCTGAGTGTGGGCACTGCGGCCCCCATGGGCCTGATCCCAGGCACTGCGGCCCCTCATGGGCCTGAATCATGGGCACTGCAGCCCCCCATGGGCCTGAATCATGGGCACTGCAGCCCCCCATGGGCCTGAATCATGGGCACTGCAGACCCCCATGGGCCTGATCCCAGGCACTGCAGCCCCTCATGGGCCTGAATCATGGGCACTGCAGCCCCCCATGGGCCTGATCCCGGGCATTGCAGCCCCCATGGGCCTGAATCACAGGCACTGCAGCCCCCCATGGCCATCCCTCAGTTCAGGTCCTGAATCCTGGGCACTGCAGCCCCCCAATGGCCTCATGGCCATTGGTTCACCCTCTTGATCCCAGGAACTGCAGCCCTCCATGGCCCCATGGCCATTGGTCCAGCCCTGAATCCCAAGCAGTGCAGCCCCCCCATGGCTGCTGCTGCACCCCAGATCCTGGGCATTGTCCCCCCAGTTCTTTGGCACCACTCTTACAGCTCCCAGGCATTGTACACCAGGTCCTGGGTGCATCCTGGATGTTGCACCCCAGATCCTGGACATTGCACCCCCAATTAAGCAGCAAAGCCAATCCCAGTAATGAGAAAACCAGCGAAGCCTGAGTTCAAAGAGCCTCACTCTGATGTTGGAAATTGAGAATATAAATGTTATGTGGAATGGTGGGCACTGGCTGAGGTCATAAAAGTTAGCTTTTTTTCTGGGCATTATTGAATTTTTGAAGCTGTAATAAAGCGCAGTTCCCAGAGGAGTCAGCCGAGCAGGTCTTGTCTGGATCGTGTGAAACTGAAGCTGAGCAAAGTCACTCATTTCTAATTCAGTTACATGGTGATTACATGGGCTCTCAGCTGAACAGCAACGAGGGGTTGTATTTTCTGTGATGAATGAGCACTTTTAGTGTCTGAAGTAGCAGCTGTCACACAGCTCATACTTCTGCCAAGAAAGTAATTCAGAGGGGAAGGATAAATTTTAGCTCAACTTCTTTTTTATTTCAAGATTTAGGACCAAAGATTAACAGAAGAGCCCCCAGTCCTCAGGACCCAGCCACACCCAGTGCTGGGCCAGCTGTGGATGCTGCCAGCACTGCAGAGTCTCCTGGGTCTCCTGATGATGTTCCACACTTCACCTCAGCCCACCACCTTCCCATGGCCTCTGTCCATCCATCCATCTGACCCAGATGGACACACAGCAGCTCTGGGGTTTGTTTGCTGCTCTCCCGATGCCTGAGCAAGAGCTTCATGAGAAGTTCCACCTCCTGAGCACTCTGGGTCCCCCATGATTGACTCTGCTGCCGAGAGCTCTCTGATGGAAAAAAAAAAATCTATTTAATTTTGTCGTCTGTTAGCAATTTAAGTTGAAGAAGTGGTGCTCAGTTCCATTGTTTTCAGCCCATGATGTTCGTGTGAGAGGTTTCTTTGATTCAGGATGCTGCAGTGCACGAAGGAACTGCAGGCACTGTGCAACAGCACATTGGTGAAAACACAGATAATTGATCAGGAGCTAATTGCAAGCAAGATACCAGTGTTGTTGTTTATTTAAAGGGATGTCATCAACTTAAAATTCATGTTTAATTTACCAGTTAATTCGCATGCTAAGATTGGAGAGATTTTGCACTGAGTCCAAGAGAGTGAGATCAGGAACGGGTGGTTTTCCCTGTCTCACATCTCCTTCACTTTATGCTCTTGGCTGCATCTCTGATGCATTCTACACTCCCTCAGAGCACAGACCTCATGGAAGAACATGCTGCAGTAAAAGCAAACACACAATGCTGTGCATGGTCTGTGCTCAAAGCTTCCCCAGCACCAGCACTGCCCTCATGGCATGTCACACCTGGCACCCAGGGGTGCCCAGCAGGAGCAGCTTATTGCAGCCAGCTCCCCAGAATCCCAGCAGGCTTGGGGTAATGGGTTTTATCCTCCCCTTCCTCACTCTGAATTGCATTTCTGGTTTGCATTAATCAGCTTCATTGTTCTGATCAGAACATCTACAGCACAAGCAGCAGTGACAGCATTTGTCTGTTTGTCTCTTGGCACTGGCTCTGGGTATGGCAGGGCAGGTGTTGGGAACCTGCAGAGCTGCAGATGCCAACCCTTGGTCCATGTCCTCCCTCTCCAGTGTCAGAACCCAGGAAATCCCTCTGGCTGCCCTGGAGGGCTCCAGCCCCTGCCCAGGGGGCTCAGGGACCCTGGCACAGAGCCCAAGACCCCTGTGCCTTTGATTATGACCCTTGGAAAAAAATTACCAACCTTAGATGAGGATCTGCAAGCCACGACAGTTTAAGTAGAATGTTAGTGAATTTATCACAGGGTGAAAAATAGATTTTTGGGGTTTTAGAATGGGGGTTCAGGGGGCAAGATGGAAGAATCTGAGTGTGTGCTGTCTTTCTTCTTCTTCTTCTTCTTCTTCTTCTTCTTCTTCTTCTTCTTCTTCTTCTTCTTCTTCTTGGCCTCCATCTTCTGCTGTGATGTTGGCACTTTTGGATTGGTTTAAGGTAGAAGCTCACTGTCTAACATAGGTGATAGGTATTGGGAAGTTACTGTAAATATTGTACAGGTAGCTTTTAGTATAAAAGATAACACCAATGTGCCTCAAGCCAATCTGCCAGACAGACCTCAGCAGGTCACAGAAAGAATGTTATAGATAAGAAATAATAAACAATCTTGAGAATGAGAACAGAAGAATCCTGACTCCTCATTTGTCTGCTGGGCTGGGAAAAAGAGGCTTGTACACATCTCAGTCACTGTGACCAGCAGAGATTCTGAGACCCCAGCACTGCTGGGAAGCTGCAGATGCCAACCCTTGGTGCACACCCTCCCTCCCCTGCAGGCAGCTCTGCAGCCAGGCAGGCACAGGAGCTCCAGCAGCCCCAGCAGGTGCAGGCAGCACAGGCCAGGAGCTGGGGTTGTGTGAGGCTGAGCCCTGAGTACTCAGCACAGCTCTGTCCTGGAGCTCAGCAGAGCAGGAGCTCAGTGCATCCACCCCGAGCACATCAGGGCAGCCCTGCCAAGGCTCTGCTCTCACAAATGGAGCCCACGCTGGGCTGGCTGCTCCCTGTGCCAAGAGGCTGCTGATGGGTGACCCAGGGCAGTGCTCACAATCTGGTGCTGTCCTGATTTCACCAACCTCCTCCAGTGGTTTATTGATACCAGAGCAGCTGCAGCCCAGAGGAGAGGTCAGTCTTGCTGCTGGCACAGGGCAGCCACAAAAAGATTTCTCTGTGTCACAAGGAGCTGGGCTTTCCTGTGCTGCAGGTTTGGGTTACAGACCAGCTTCTAGAAATGCAGCAAAACCTGTATCCACTTCTTGAGGCAGAGCCAGCAGCAGCAGCTCCTGGAGACCTCATGGAGGAAGGAAGGAAGGATGCTCCACCAGCACCCTGTCCCCCACATGTCATGTCTGTTGTTATTTATCCTGCTTGAAGTGTCAGCACAGACACTGGTGTAGCACTTAACGTTCTGAACTTGGCCCACAAACTCTGCAGTGACATTAAGCAAATCTGCCTCTTATTGTTATTTATCTGTTTAACGAAGCAGCAGGGACAGCTCCATAATTGAGGTCAAGCTGTGTTGCACTCAAAGTAAAACTCATTGCAAACTCTCTCTGAAGTGTCATCATTTTCAAAAGAAAGCTCCTTCTGAGATTTTACAAGAAAACTTATTATTTAGGTTAGTACTTTCAGTGGAAATTTCCCTGAAGGGGAAGACTTTATATCCCAGGATCAAACAAAATAAACCCTCTCAAGTTGTGAAAAATAATGACTAAAAGTGTCTATTAATGCTGAATAAAAATTGCTGGGTTTTTTACTAGCTGTCCTGCTAGCTCTGCAGAGGCAGAGCAGGGGTGGAGGCAGAGAAAGGAGCACGTGTGCTGTGGGCATGTGGAAGCAGAATGGGTCACTTGTGTGGGCAGAGCTGTGCATGGGGACAAAGTGAGCTGGGTGAGATGAAGCTGGGCATGGAGGGACACCAGGATCCTGCCAGTCCCACCAGGGAGATCAGGGGCACCCTTGGGGACGGTCAGAGGAGCACTGCAGGATGCAGCACACTGAGCACAGCGGGGCTGAGGCAGCTCCCACGCCAGGCTGGGGGGGGCTGTTGGGACCCCCACGGCTGTGGCAGGGCAGTGATGGGCATGAACTGACAGCTGGGGGGCTGGAAGTGAGAGATGGGGATGAACTGGGGGTCTGGAAGTGAGTGATGGACATGAACTGGGGGTCTGGAAGTGAGAGATGGACATGAACTGGGGGTCTGGAAGTGAGAGATGGGGATGAACTGGGGGTCTGGAAGTGGGTGATGGGGATGAACTGGGGGTCTGGAAGTGGGTGATGGGGATGAAGTCACAACACGGTGTCTGGAAGTGAGAGATGGGCATGAACTGACATCTGGGTGTCTGGAAGTGAGAGATGGGGATGAAGTCAGTCACAGCTGGGTGTCTGGAGCTGGCTGGGAGCCCATGGGCAGCAGTGGTGGCCACAGGACATGTTCCCCTTGCCCAGCCAGTGATGAGTGTCCCACACACCAGGGACTGATGGGGATGAACTTACAACATGGTGTCTGGAAGTGAGAGATGGGCATGAACTCACTGGTGGGTGTCTGGAAGTGGGTGATGGGCATGAACTCACAGCTGGGTGTCTGGAAGTGGCCAGGAACCCGCGGGCAGTGACGGTGGCCGTGTGTCAGGCTCCCCTCGCCCAGCCAGTGGCGAGTGTCCCATGCACCAGGGACTGATGGGGATGAGGTCACAACATGGTGTCTGGAAGTGAGTGATGGGGATGAGGTTATATCTGGGTGTCTGGAAGTGAGAGATGGGCATGAACTGGGGGTCTGGAAGTGAGAGATGGGGATGAAGTCACATCTGGGTGTCTGGAAGTGAGTGATGGGGATGAAGTCAGTCACAGCTGGGTGTCTGGATCTGGCCAGGAGCCCACAGGCAGTGATGGTGCCTGGGTGTTGGGCTCTCCTCACCCAGCCAGCGGCGAGTGTCCCACGCACCGGGGACTGTGGGCTGTCCCTGCCTGGGAGTGACAAGATGAATGGGCTCATTAGTGCAGCTTTCACTGCTCTGCCTGACACGCGCCCTCGTGCTTGTACACAAGTGCCGAGCCCTGGCTGCCGTGCCAGCGCTGATTCATGTGTCAATAAACAGCACAAGGGAAGCGCTTCTCACTGCCAAACAAAACAAACAGGATCGTCTTGGTCAGGGCTGCAGCACCCCTGTGAAACCGGTGGCAAGGGGCACTGTGATTCCCTGCTCTGCCAATGAGCCCAGAGCCACGGGGCAGCAGCCCTTGGCAGGTGTTAAAAACGAGAGCAGGCTCCCGGTGCTAAAGTGATTTCAGCATTTATTATAATAAAAGAAAGGCCCAAAGCAGGGGTCCGGGCTGAGCAGGAGCGTTCCCGTCGAGGATGGAGCAGCGCTGGCGCTGGGGCTGCTCAGCAGCGATGGCCCCAATGCCTTCCCCGGGTCAGATGCCCCTTTTCATCCTGTTTTTGTCCTTTGGATTGGTTTCTGTTTGGATCTTTCATTTGCATGAAGGTTTAGGCCTTGATTGGCCATTACATTTCTGTCCAGGCTGGCTCATGGTGCACTTTACTGAGGTGTGTTATGGTACATTGAGTACCTTATTTCTTATAACTCCCCTTTTAACCCCTTTTACCATAACCAAACTAACAGCACATGTTAAAAACGAGAGCAGGCTCCTGGTACTAAAGTAATTTCAGCATTTATTAGAATAAAAGAAAGGCCCAAAGCAGGGGCCAGGCCGAGCAGGAGCGTTCCCGTCGAGGATGCTGCAGTTGGCACTGAGTCTCCTTGAGCAGTGATGGCCCCGATGCCTTCCCTGGGTCAGATGCCCCTTTTTATCCTGGTTTTTGTCCCTTTGGAATGGTTTCTTTTTGTATCCTCCATTTGCATGAAGGTTTAAGGCCTTGATTGGCCCATTACAGTTCTGTCCAGGTTGGCTCATGGTGCACTTTACTGAGGTGTAATTTCTTATAACTCCCCTTTTAACCCTTTTACAATATAACAACCAAACTAACAGTACATGTTAATGATCTATCAGCTATTTTACAACAGTTTCTAACCTATTTTTAACAGCAGATGTGGGCCCAAATTGTCCCTGCTTGCAGAGGGACAGCACATTCCTCTGCCCCTCAGTGCCAGACACCTTGCAGCCAAAAGTGGAAAGGGATGGGGAATGCATTGTTTGATGGTAGGTTTATCAATAAAAAGGAATTATTGGCCTGCATCCCTCCTGAAACTTTAATAAAAGTCAAATGATAGTTTTGTCTTCTTTTCTTTTTCATTTATTTATAATTCAGACCTGTGCTGGGATCAGATCAAGAATGCTTTTAACCTTTCCAGCAGGCCTGGTGGAGGCATGCCCAGGAGCAGGATGGGCAGGAGGAGGCTGCTTGGGCTCTCCAGCACCGTGGCACCCTGAGGACAGGCACTGGCACTGCCTGGGAGCCCTGTCCCATGGGCCCTGGAGCTCCAGCCAGCCCTTTCAGCTGCCCAGAAAGCCTGTGAGCCACACATTGCTGCACATCAGCTGATAAAATGGCTCAGGATTTGGGTCCTTGCACCTTGAACAAATCTGAGAGCACAGGTGAGAAGTGCAGAGGTGCTGGGGAGGCACCTCTGAGTGAGGTCAGGGCACTGAGAGAGCTCTGCTCCCTTTAACACTTCACCACCCCAAAGCCTGGCCATGCAGATCCTTCCAGATCAAATTCCAGCCTGATTTGGTGGAAACAGCTGGATTTGTCAAAGGATAAAGGAAAGTGTTTTCCATTAACACATCTAACACCCCGTCAGAGCAGCTCTGGCTGCACACAAGTGCTAATGAGATTTCACTGTGACACCACAGGAGGAGAGACAGTAATTGGGGCATTTTCTCTCCATGCCTAGAGTGGCTGAATTAATTACTGGAATTAATCCTTCTGCAGGAGGCAGAGGCTCTCTGGTGAGGGGAAGCAGGAGGAAATGAGCTAGGTTGGTGTGATTGTCACCTGGCTGAGGACAGGTGCAAGCCTAGGTGATAACAAAGGTGCTGTGGGTGGCCCTGCTGGGGATGTGGGGCACTCTGAGCAACCTCAGCTTGTTCTCCACTTCATTGAAGGCTTTCTGTGTGCCATGCCTGATGTCCAGGGAGCACCTGGGTGGGCAAAGGTGGCCCTGGAGGAGGTGTTGAACCCCAGGCTGGCCCCATGGAGCAGCTCTGGCTCCCTCAGGAGAGCTCAGTTCCTAAGGAGCTGCCCCATGGATGTGTTGGAAACCCTTCCCAAAGGATTGCAGCAACAGAGGGAAATATTTCTCATCTTAGCTAATGAGAAAAGGGAAAAATAAGGTGAGTGAATGTTTTATTTAATGGACAATTTAATTGCTGACATCTGTGATAAAAGCTGTTTTTTTTTCCCAAACTGGAATTTGTTTCTGTCTCAGGATGAAGCAGGGATGTGGGGGCAAATTCTTTGGAAAGTCCCTTTGAGTCTCATCCAAGGAGGATGGGGAATGAAATGTGGCACATGTTAAACATGTAAATGAGGTACTGATTTACTGATTTATCTGTTTCTCGCATGAGATCTTCCTTGGCTGCATCAAAATTACTGTATTATTTATAATTCTTAAACATTTAAAATTAGATGTGTGGTTTTAAAACAAAACATCAAAACCTTAATGCAAACCACATTGTTTCAATAAGAAATTAGATTTAAAGAAAGCAAATTCAAAAAGTTTCTGTGCTGGATCAAACCTGCACCTCATGTGGTTCACATCCATGCTGGACCTACTCTGTAGGACTGGGTTCTCTTTGCAATGATTTGCAACAGTGAACTCAAAATAAACAGATCTGGTTTCATTCATGGAATATTTCCTTGTTATTGAAAAGCATCATTTTCTGCACTGTCCCTTGACGTTTCTTGGGGAAATCCTGGAGCCTTGTAGCTCACTGGAGGCACCAGGACACCCCAGTGGAGCCAGCAGCGCCATGTGCAGGCAGCTGCTCTCCTGCCAAGGGCTTGGGAGCTTCTGCTTCACTCTCCACGGGCTGTGACAGTCCCTCCAAGGCTACAGAGCCTTCCCCTGGCCCTTGCTGGGCTGCTGAGAAAGGGTTCAGAGGGATCTGCAGGGCACCATCACCCTCTGACTGTCCAAAAGCAGCATGGATGGGGTGAGCCCTGCCAGCAGCCCCTGCTGTTTGTCACTTGTGAGGTGTGGCCTTGCTGCTCTGGAGCCAGCAGAGCTGCACCTGCTGAGGAGATGGAAAGGCTGAAGCTGCTCTGGTCACTGATATTATGATTATTGTGATTTTATGATATTATTAGTGTGAATTATGCCTCTGAGCACCGTGGAGACTGGGCTTGAGAGCTCAGGCACCTCCAGCTTCTGGCCATTCATCCAGCTGTGTGCTCTGGTCACTGATATTATGATTATTGTGATTTTACGATATTATTAGTGTGAATTATGCCTCTGAGCATCGTGAAGCTTCTCCAGAGCTGCACCTGCTGAGGAGATGGAAGGGCTGAAGCTGCTCTGGTCACTGATATTATGATTATTGTGATTTTATGATATTATTAGTGTGAATTATGCCTCTGAGCATGGTGAAGCTTCTCCAGCTTCTGGCCATTCGTGCAGCTGTGTGCTCTGCAAACAGGGCAGAGCACTGATGCTCTCACTCCCCTCAGGGGTCATTGCCCTGGCATGGCACCCCATAAACGTGTCATCAGTGAAACACAAACCACATGACAGTGAAGTCAACCACAAGCACCAGCCTGTTTGCACTTCCTCTGTAACTGCACTGGCAGTGAGGATTACATGGAGGATGGAGAACTCTGGGGCTCCACAGCGTGGGACAAGGCTGACAGGGCAGGGGGATGTGCTGAGGGCCATGCTGTACCTGCTCTGTCACTTCACAGTGCTAATGCTCCCAAAATGTGCAGCTTTCTCCCCACGAGGCTGGGAAAGACTCTTGGGAAGGATGAAAGTTTGACAAGAAAGTCTCACAGATATCTGTGCTTAGCAGAAAGATTTTTAAATGTAGAATCTGAAGAAATAATAGAGATGGAAGCAAGTTTTGATCTAGAAGAAAAGAATTGCTGAGCCAGTCACACTGGATAACCAAGGAGGCAGAGGGTGTGTTAGTTAGAGGGGTTTTTATGGCTTAGAGCAGAGGATAAACCCACCCCAAACAAGAAGATGTTTTTACAAGCAGAAAGAGAGCACAGGCAAACAAACCTGCCAATATTGCAAGTAGAAAAAATGTCTCAATTTTTTACTGCAAGAAAACTGAAAAACATCTTCTAGCTTAAACTGTAATGTACTGACTGTTAGTGATTGCAGGACAGTAACATGAATGTGGTAATTATAGTAGTTATGATAGGCTATTGATAAAAGTCAAGGTATAGATTGGTTCTACTGTATTGAGATGCTCAGCAAAGAAAAGTCTATAATGCATTGTGACCTAAAGAAAAGTATATAATGCATTTGTAACCAAAAGAAAAGTATAGAATGCATTGTAACCAAAAGAAAAGTATATAATGCATTGTAACCAAAAGAAAAGTATAGAATGCATTTGTAACCAAAACCAAAGGGTCTCCAGGCCTGCCTGCAGCTGGAGCTGACAGCTGTGGGCACAGCTCTGTCCCCCACAACCCTGGACTGCTGTAACCTCTTGGATGGAATAAACTGAATTTTGGAGAGCAGCCTGGGGTCCCACATCCCTCATTTTGGCTCTTACAAAAGACCAACACCCCCTGCCCAAAGCCAGGCCTGGGGCTGGCAGAGGCAGAGGGAGCCTGGCATGGAGTTGTCCTGCACTGGTGTGAGCAGAGACCAGGGGCTGTGGAACTGCCCCACTGCTGGGGTGTAGTTGTGTTCACAGGGGTCCCAGGATGAGGGAAGGGATGAAAATATTGGCTTCATGTTTCAGAAGGCTGATTTATTATTTTATGATATATATTATATTAAAAGAAAATGATATATTAAAACTATACTGAAGAATAGAAGAAAGGATTTCATCAGAAAGCTTGAAAGGAAAAGAAAGGAATGATAATAAAATCTTGTGACTGACCAGAGTCTGAGCCAGCTGGGCTGTGATTGGCCATTAATTAAAAACAACCACATGAGACCAATCAAAGATGCACCTGTTGCATTCCACAGCAGCAGATAACCATTGGTTACATTTCATTTCTGAGGCCTCTCAGCTTCTCAGGAGAAAAGATCCTAGCAAAAGGACTTTTCATAAAATACGTCCATGACATTGGGGTGCCAAAAACGAGACAAAAACCACCCCACAAACGTGGAGCAGGGCAGGAGGCAAGCTGTGGCTCTCCATGCCACCAGCTGCCATCAGATGTCACTGCCTATTGTCATCCTGGGCTCCTTTGTCAGCCTCTGCCCAGTGCTCCTGATGGGCTTTTTTCATTTGTGGTGTTTGGCACAATGAGTCAGCATTACCCTCTGCAGCTCAGCCCTCCATCCTGCACAGCACTGGGGAAGCTGGAATCTTACTGGAGGACAGGAAGCATTTGCTAACACCACATTTAATGCACATTTTTCTAAGAGCAATGGAGGAGCTTAAGGGGGAAAGCATGAACTGCAGGAATTGCTCATTTTGTTTCCTGTGGTTTCATAATTTTGTTGCTTACCAGTTTTGCATTTCAAAAAGCTTGTGGTTTCCCTACAGCCCTCGCTGAGGGGAGGACACAGTAGCATTCTGAGCTGACATGAGATCACAAATAAAAATAATACGATGGCAACTGGCTTTCTGAGCTCTCTGAGGAAGAAACACAGCCCCTCTCTGGCTGTGTGTGGCCAGGTGAGGCAGCAAAGCAGAGCCCCCAGCAGGTCAGCTCGAGTCTGGGGGATGCTCTGGGTGTTTCCATCCAGGGGCACACAGCCCATCGCTGCTGGCACAGCACACACAGCAATGGGACACAGCAGCACAGGGAGGGCACAGGAGAGGGGCACAGGGTGCCTGTCCCTCCCCTCTTTGGGCAGGTTGCTGTCTCACTGGGGCCACTGCAGAGGCCCCAGTGGATAATGGAATAGGCAAGTTGTCACCGATATGCAAATTGAGACTTCCCAGAAAATAAATACAGTAAGAAATCTCATGATAGATGCATTAATAAGTGTGTATACACAGTACATGTACCAAATCCTTGTATCTTAATCAATAAATGCATACATCACGTTTTCCTTAACTGTTGTAAGCTTGAATGGGTTCTTGAGTGGGTATGGGTGCTGCTCACCCCTGGTCTGGCCCGTTCCCATGGCTTGGAGCTTGACCTCTGCTATGACCCAGGGACAGATTTCTCCTGCTCCAGCTGAGGAACAGTCCAGGGATGCCAGTAGGGCAGCCTGGGCTGGGCTGGGGTCAGGTCTGGGGCTGAGCCCCAGCCCCAGGCCTCGTGCAGGAGCAGTGCTGGCACACATGGAAACGCGTCCCCAAGTGCCTCTGGAATGATCCACAGATCCCAGGGACTGCACACAGTGATGGCTGTGAACATCCTCCTCTGCAGACTGCCGAGGAGTCAGCCTGTGTTTACTGAAAGTAAACTTTCAGAGGTAAAGAGAAGCCTATTGGTGAGAAAAATAGTTTTGTGAGCTCAGAATTTATAGCCTGCCTCCATAAAGCTGTCCAGAATCTGTGGATCTTTCCTTCAGATACTCATGTTAAAATAATTTTCATTCTGTTAAATGAAAAGTGCTTTAAGTTTGGCAGGGTTGTGCTGCTCATGCTCTCACCACTTCATAAATAATACTTTATAATAACAGCTCAGAATAAAACAAAAAAAAAGGGAAGGGAGGGGGGGGCAAGGTCTGTGCAGAGCTCTCCTTGTCGGCTGTAAATACCTCTCGTCATGATGTCAGCTCTGACAGAGGATCTGCCCAAATCACTTCCACATGTGGAGCCAGGGGCTGGGCTTTACCTGGACTTTCCACTCAGTGAGTAATGTGGCTCACAGTCCTGGCAGCATTCACAGGACTCGGGGCTGCAGACTCCTCTCTGCTTTCCTGTGAACCAGTTGCTAATATTGGACAGTGCAATTTCATCAAATTCTATTTCCCCCGAATCTTTTTCATCTGCTACATAAAAATCACTTCACACTTTCCTGAACGTCTCCCATACGATTTAATTCAAAACACTCGGCCACAGGAGCAGGAGAAGGATGAGCACTCCTCATCCAGACAGAAACCAGAGCCCTGTCAGGCTGCAGTGAGACAGCCTGGATGCTGGGAAGGCACTGAAGTGAGTGTCCAGAAACAAACTTCTTGCAGCACAAGATACACCCAACTGTTTGAGGCTTGCTGCAGCATTGTAAAATGGGCTCTGTGGCCTGAGACACCCTCCTTGTGCCCTGCAGGGTGCCAGCAGGGCTAGGGGGCAAGCAGAGAGGGCTGGGGTGCCCAGTCCTGGCAGCTTAATCTGGCAGGAGAGGCAGTGTTTGGAGAGAGGAGGGGCTGGGCAGATGGGCAGGGATGAACCTGGAGCAGCACAGCCTCTACTGTGCCCCCATGGCCATCCCTCTCTGTGCTCCCAATGGTCATCCCAGGAACCATACAAAAAAATAAAATAAAATAAAATAAAATAAAATAAAATAAAATAAAATAAAATAAAATAAAATAAAATAAAATATAAAATAAATAATAAAATCTCAGGACCTATAAAGTAATACTTTTAATGACCCTTAAAAATTGTTTCCCAGCCCTTGAAGGGACTGAATTAATGGGATCTGCTCAGCCATGGCCTGGGTGAGCCAGAGCCCAGGGACAGATGTGTCCTGGCCCTGCAGAGCAGCCAAGGCATGGAGCACAACCCCTCTCAAGGAGCTTTTCCTCTCCTCATGGCTCTGCACCCACGATTCCAACCACCCTGCTCTGGGAAGTGCTTTGGGGATGCAGCTTGTAGGAAAAGCTCAGGAAATCCGAGCCCAGCTGAGTCCCTCCAGCAGGAGGACATGGCCACATGTGGCAGCTGTTAGTCACATCCCCTTTGTCTGTCTGTCTGTCCAGACTCAGCAAGCAGAGCACAGGGAGCAGAGCAGGCACAAGTGAGGGTTTTTTTGGCCAAAAACCTTGAGAGCTGTGCCTGTGATAACCCCTGGCCAACATCACTGCAGAGAAGCGTTTCTAGAAATGATTTTTGTGTTTGTCTGTGTTAAAAATAGGTTTGAAACTGTTGTAATATAGTTGGTAATTGTTAAGCATGTACTGTTAGTTTGGTTATGGTAAAAGGGGTTAAAAGGGGAGTTATTAGAAATAAGGTACTCCACATACCATAATGTCACTATAGGACACAAAATAACACAACACACTGCTCTTTCAAGGTAAAAGAGAGTTTTTTAATTTCTTACTCCAACATGTATAGATTTCCAAAAGTGACAGTGGATTGGAGTGTGACAGTGCCACCTCTCCAATGACACTGGACAAACCAACAGTCTATCAAATTTCTCCTCCTCCATAAAATAATGCTAAACAATAAATTATTTACATAATTTATTGTGAGAAAGTTCGTTACAAGAATGTAAACATCCGAAGACTTAGAAAAACTTTAAAAATCAGGGCAACACCATAGCACACCTAAGTGCATCGTGCCCAAGTGAAACCTCCCTGAACAGAACTGTAATGGGCCAATCAAGGCCTTAAACCTTCATGCAAATGAAGGATACAAAAAGAAACCAACCCAAAGGGACAAAAAACAGGATTAAAAGGGGCATCTGACCCAGGGAAGGCATCGGGGCCATCGCTGCTCAAGGAGACTCAGTGCCAACTGCAGCATCCTCAATGGGAATGCTCCTGCTCGGCCTGGCCCCTGCTTTGGGCCTTTCTTTTATTATAATAAATGCTGAAATCACTTTAGTACCAGGAGCCTGCTCTCGTTTTTAACATGTACTGTTAGTTTGGTTATGGTAAAAGGGGTTAAAAGGGGAGTTATAAGAAATAAGGTTCTCAAAGTACCATAACAGACCTCAGTAAAGGGCACCACGAGCCAGCCTGGACAGAGCTGTAATGGCCAATCAAGGCCTTAAACCTTCATGCAAATGAAGGTGAAATGAAAAATGAAAAATCCAAAAAGAAACCAATCCAAAGGGAGAAAAACCAGGATAAAAAGGGGCATCTGACCCAGGGAAGCTGTGCTGCTCCCCTGGAGCTTCGGGGCCATCGCTGCTGAGCAGCCCCAGTGCTGCTGCTGCTCCATCCTCGACGGGAACGCTCCTGCTAGGGCCGGGCCCCTGCTTTGGGCCTTTCTTTTGTTATAATAAATGCTGAAATCACTTTAGTACCAGGAGTCTGGTCTCGTTTTTAACATGTACTGTCAGGTTATGGTAAAAGGGGTTAAAAGGGGAGTTATAAGAAATAAGGTATTCAATGTACCATAACACACCTCAGTAAAGTGCACCACGAGCAGGCCTGGACAGAGCTGTAATGGCCAATCAAGGCCTAAACCTTCATGCAAATGAAAAATCCAAAAATAAACCAATCCAAAGGGAGAAAAACCAGGATTAAAAGGGGGATCTGACCCAGGGAAGCTGTGCTGCTCCCCTGGAGCATCGGGGCCATCGCTGCTGAGCAGCCCCAGCGCCGGCGCTGCTCCATCCTCGATGGGAACGCTCCTGCTCAGGCGCCCTTGCCTTAGGCCTTTATTTAATTATAATAAATGCTGAAATCACTTTAGTACCAAGAGTCTGGTCCTGTTTTTAACAGTCTGGAAGCACCACGAGCTCTGAGCCCATGGGGAGCTGCTGTTCCTGAGCCCCCTGAGGCACTGTGGGTGCTCCGGGCACTCCTGGGGGAGTTTCCTAAATCAGAACAAGGACACCCCAGGCTTGTGGAAGGCTGCAGGCTCCCTTATCCAGCCCTGGCCCCAGCTTTTGTGTTAGTGGGAGGGAAATCTCCAAGGATTTGGCTCGAAGCAGACAATGATGCCATGAGCAGAGTTTTTCTCAGTGCCAATGAGTCTAACCTAATAAAAGGGGGAAATTTCCACTGACCGCAGGGGAGCGGGATGGTGGAGACGGAAAAAAGAGGTGGAAAATTATTTATGACAGAGTAATTGCATTTGAGACAACTTGTATCCAGCCAAGATTCCACAAGAAATTTAGGAAAGAACAACTTTAGGTCAATCTGAATTTTTTTTTGTCCTGTGTGTAGGGGGGTGGAAACTTCCCTTTTGAAAATTGGACTCTGCAACCATATAAGAACTCATAATCAAAATTAATGTGGAAAATAAATTTCTGGCTGGCATCCCTGTCAGTGACGGACACTCTCTGCAACTCTGCTGCCCTGGGACAGCAGCACGTCCCAGCGTGCCCAGCCCTGCCAAGCTGGCATCTTCCCCTGCTTCCCTTAAAATCGGATTTTATTGTGCCCAGGGCGGCAGGGAGGAACAAAAGGATGCCAGAGCTGTGGGCAGGGTGGCAGTGGCGAGGCAAGGAGGGGCCTGCTCACACCCTGCTCACACCCTGGCTGAGGGCAGCACTCCACACTCTGCTCCTGGCCCTGCCTCATCCTCAGGGGCCCCCAGCCCCTCTCTGGGGGCAGCAGTGGGGTTTCAGCCCAGCAGACACTGAGTCACTCTCCCTGTGGCCTCCTGGAGCTCCTGGCACCATCAGCTGCCCCCTGGCCAGCACAAGGGCTCAAAGTTTGAGTAAATGATGAATATGGGCTGTTCTGTGGCTCCTGGGCATCACACTTCCAAGCTTTTCTCTGCCACCAAGGTAACGAGAAAATTTCATTTTTTAATACAGGTGAGACTTAATGAACTGCAAGAGCCTCTGGAGACCAGAAGTTGGAGATTTCAGAAATCCCACCAGTTCAGGGGCCCCCAGCCCCTCTCTGGGGGCAGCAGTGGGGTTTCATCCCAGCAGGCACTGAGTCACTCTCCCTGTGGCCTCCTGGAGCTCCTGGCACCATCAGCTGCCCCCTGGCCAGCACAAGGGCTCAAAGTTTGAGTAAATGATGAGTATGGGCTGCTCTGTGGCTCCTGGGCATCCAAGCTTTTCTCTGCCAGAAAACTTCATTTTTTAATACAGGTGAGACTTAATGAACTGCAAGAGCCTCTGGAGTCCAGAAGTTTTCAGAAATCCCACCAGTTCCTGGAAAAAAAAAAAAAAAAAAACAAAAAAACCAGCATCATTTTTACAGCCAGAGCTGTTTGCTCTCTTCAGCAGAAACCTGGGCTGCAGAGGAGTCCTCTGTGCCAGCAGGGCACTGAGAGGTCTCCAGAGCAGTTGCCTCTGCACAGAGGGATTCCTAAGTTTTAACCTGGCTTTGTTAGGGAATGTGCTGCTAATTCCAGTGGTAATTTTATTATGTGTCATTTCCCTCCATTATTTGGTTCAAAAGATGAAGACTAAACGTAGATTTTTAAATTATCCAGATTTCAGATCTTGCCTCTGGGAGAGCTTCAATCTCATCTTTTGTTTTCATTTCTGGATTTTTGCAGGTCTGCAAATGTGTTTGTTTTAATAATGCAGCTGCAGGACAGATTAAAAAAATCAAGCATTGCTGGCATTTAATATCTCTAATCCAGCAGTAAGACAAGTCTGCCGATGGTTTACTTAATGTTCAGCAGCCTTTTCTGATTAAGCAAAAGGTTTGAAGTGATTATAGTTTATTTACAACAAAAGTGGACTTAAATGAGAGTTAATTCCTCCCCCTCCTCCCTCATTGGGCCGGGTGCCAGCCACCATGTGTCTGCTTCACTCCCTCCTCAAGAGCATCCACAGAAGCCACGGCAGATGTTCCCATCAGGCTCTCCAAGAGGAAAGGTTCCAAGAAAAGGTTCTCCTGCAGGAATGGGGGTGCCCCTGGGGGCCCCAGCTCACCCTGGCTGTGCCTCAGGTGGGAACCTTGCTCTTTTCCCTGTGGAAGGTCCAGCAATTCTTCAGCTGATATTGCATGAGGAAATTTTAATTTCAAGCACCAGCAAGTTTTATTTTCTTTATGGTTGATCAAATAAGCTGGAAAAGCAAGGGGTCAGTGGGATGAGCAGTGGCAGCAGCTCCTGGAGCTGGAATGTCATGTCCCACCATGGCCCTGTAACCTAGGGAGATAGCAAAGGAAAAAAAAAAAGAAAGAGCAGGTGAGTGCTGGAAAAGAGGAGGCAAAATTCACTCCCAAGAGATGCAAAAGATAAGGGGATTTAAAAAAAATATATGAAGTGGATTTTGGTTTGTTTTCTGGGCAAATTATGTCCAAGAGAAACTTGTGAATGGGTTTGTTTGTTTTCAGTAGACATCAACACTTGCCATTGTATAAAACAGCCGGAGGGGCAGCACCCAGGGGCTCTTCCCAATGACTCACCTGGGACTCCCTGACACTGCCAGCTCCTGGCTCCACTTGCAGCACCTGCCACAGGTGCAAGGCACAGCTGGGGGCTGTGACAAGGACATTATTTGGACACTGATGGCCCTTGCTGGGCACCTGCTGCTGGCAGGGCTGGGGCTCGCTGGAGCAGACCCCTCCCAGCCAGGAACCCCCTTCCAAAAGGGCCTCCTCTCTGGTGGGTGGGAGCATTTTCATGTTGGGTCTCAGGTTTTCTGTGCTTGAAATGGCTCCTGAGGGATCAGAAAGTCTCTTTTTTCTCCCAGCTCTGTGACCAAAGGAGTCGAGATTTGTTGGTTCTGCTTTTCAAGGTTGTTTATTTTCTCTTATCTATAACATTCTCTCTCTCTGACCTGCTGAGATCTGTCCAGCAGGTCAGGTTGTGGCACATCCCTGCTCTTGGGGTGGTGTTGGCTTTTTATACTAAGAACTACTTGTACTTTATTTACAATAATTTTCCAATACCTATCACCTATGTTACACAGCCTGTCTCTACTCTAAACCAATCCAGAAGTGTCACCATCCCAGCAGAAGATGGAGGACAAGAAGAAGGAGAAGGACAGGACATGCCCAGATTCCTCCATCTTGCCTCTTGAACCCCCATTCTAAATCCCTAAAATTCTACATTTTCACCCTGTGACAAATTCACTATCATTCTACTCAAACTCTTGTGCCTTGTAACTCCTCACACAGAGTTGGTAATTGTTTCCATGGGTTAAAATCCAAGGCACAGGTGTTTGTGACTCCGTGCCAAGGTCTCTGAGCCCCTTGCCTTGGTCTGGAGTCACCCAGGGCAGCCAGAGGAATCTCCTGGGTTCCAACAGTTGGGAACCTGGAAAGTCTCAGACCTGCCTCAAGCACCTGCAGAGAGTGAGGGATGAGGTGGGGACAAGGGGACAGAAGCTCCCTGATGTCCCACGGCCACGAGTCTCTGCCTGAAGCCCCTGTTGAACACTCTGTGCACGGACATCCCATTTGTCCCTTTGGTGCCATCCTTTCCCTGTCAATTGGAAGCAATTTTTCCTATAAAAATGTAAAAGTGTTTCTCGTCCAGGCTCGGCGCCGGGGTCAGCAGGGCGTTGCCTGGGGGGGATTTGGCATTTCCCAGCAGCTCAGGGGACACAAAGAAGCCCCAGGGCCAGCACCAGGCACTGGCCCTGTCCCTACCTACCCCATCAATGGAGGGCCTGGCTCTCACCGGCAGGGAGTGCGAGGAAGAAAGACACAAAGGCTTCAGGGAGTGAATAAACTCAATTAGATCGCTGTAATTGCAACAAGAATTAGTGTGGGGGTCGGGCACATGTGCAGGCACAGAGCAGTAATTAAAAGTGCCATGTTTGCCATGCTGGGGAGGAGGCCTGCTGGGTCCCAGCAGTGCCCTTTGAAAAGCTCCATGATGGAGCTTCGAGCCTGGATAAATACAAATGTCAGTGCCTCGCAGCCTGTGGGGGGACTCTCAATCCACAGCTCAGTGGGAGAATCCCCTGCTTTACATTCCCATCACTTGGGCTAATTTCAGAGTCAGGCTTTGATGTGCTTTGGGGAGCCCTGTGTGCTACACACTTTCCCAGCGAGGCATCCTCTCCCTTTCTCAAATGCTTTATTAATTTTCTCCTGTGGTTTTTTTCATCCTCCCTTTCTCTTGGGCCTGCCTGCGAGTTCTCTTTTGTGCTCACCCAGCAGGGTCCATAGCAGAGAATTTATATCATTCTGAAATATATATAAAGGAGGGATAAAAGAGGAGATGGGGGAACCTGCAGAGACCAGAGCAACAATCTGTCCTGGGAGCAAGGGTCCCCTTCCTGTGGCTCCATGTGGCCCCAGCACTGATGGCACCAATTTCCCAGCTGCATCTGGAGCTGTGCCTGCCCACCTCTGCCATCAGCAAGAGGACAAGGACAACTGATCCCCCAAAGAACAGCAAAGGTGGCAGTGGGCAGATGAGCTGTGCAGGGGGAGGGATGGAGCAGCTGCTCAGGGGCCCTCTGGGCCACCTGCCCACAGCCCCTGAGAAGGGCAGCGGTGCCACCAGCGTGGGCACAGCACCTGCCAGGCACTGTGACACACAGATGGTGGCACTGCCGTGGCACAGGGAGCTCCTGGCACTGCCAGCAGCATCCCCACAGCCCCCAGGCCCCTCCCCAGGGCACTGGTTGTGCCCTGCACAGGGCCCTGCCCACGCTGCTGTGGAATCTGGAGGTTTCCTTGCCCCTGCACATCCCAGGTGCAGCCAGCACCCACTGGGGGCTGCAGCTGGGCTTAGGGAGCATTGCTGCAGGGGGGTGTGTTGTGCTGGGATTTCAGGGTTTACCCCAGAACCTCGGGTCCCTCCCCTGATAATTCCCTCCCAGGTGTGTCAGTCACCTCTCCTCTCCCCTCCCAGCACTGTCTGGCACTCCTGGCATTCCAGAAGGGCCTCGAGTGATTGGCAGATCCAAAGGATGCCCTCTACCCCTGGGGGGCATTGGGCCATCCAGGTGTCCTTTGTCCCTTTGTCCCTCCCCTCCTGTCCCTGCTTGGTGCCTCCCTGCCCCTTCCCTGCCCCTCTCCCCGGGGTTAAAGGAGCAGCAGCCACGGGCTCAGGGAGTTCTGTTGGAGCTGGTGCTGCATTCAGAGGCCTGAGGGCCAGAATAAAGCTCTGGATCCAAAGCCTCCATCAGAACCGACTCCTTTCCTTCACCATCCCCTTAAAGCTTCTCTGCCAGAGGGAAACCCCAGGAGCAGCCCCTGTTATGGGGGGAAGCTCCATCCCAGCACCACCAGAGCTCCTGAAGGCCTGGACTTGTCTGCAGGGCCAGCTGCAGCACCCAGGCAGCCAAAAGTGTCTGTGGGTGAAACACCACACACCCAGCCAGGCAAAAGTGTCTGTGGGGTGAAACACCACACACCCAGCCAGGCAAAAGTGTCTGTGGGTGAAACACCACACACCCAGCCAGCCAAAAGTGTCTGTGGGGTGAAACACCACACACCCAGCCAGGCAAAAGTGTCTGTGGGGTCAAACACCACACACCCAGCCAGGCAAAAGTGTCTGTGGGGTGAAACACCAACAGTGCTGCTGTTTGGATCAGCACTAAGGGCCAGACAAGCCCTTAGTATTTATTTACCCCAATATTGGTAAATATTCCAATATAGGGGTGCAGCCTTCCCTTCCTATCCCCCCATGAAACCCCTCTGCCCCATGGCCCTGCCCTCCCTGTCCCTCCCCAGCCCAGGATGCTGCTGGGTGACAGTGACACCCGCCTGGCCCTCACTGCCCAGCTCTCTGAGGCATCCAGCTCCCTTCCTGTTTTGTATTATCAACTGGATTTGGCATGGAGGGGATCCTCTCCCCACATCCCGTTGGCACGAAAAAGGCTCAAAAACCAGCAAAACCATTGTTTGTGCTCGAAGGGTGGGGACCAGGGTGAGGAGAACAGCATGTTTAGAGCCCAGAGCTAGGAACCATAAGAGCATCTGGAACAGTTCGTGGGACAGAGGCGTTACAATTAAATCAAAATGGGCGATTACAGAACCGTTCCCTGCCTCTGACACACACAAGGGCAGCTTCAGCACATGCCTGAGCACGCAGTTAGAGGGGATTCCTCTCCTACAGGCCCAGAATAAATGGAGTTTTCATCAGGAAAGGCTGAGGTTGGTGCGACTTCCATGCATGGAGCAGAGGAGCACGGCTGCCCTTTGCCAGAGGCTTCTCCCACTGGAGGCAATGAGTGACTCCAGTGAAAGGAGCCACATTGCTGGGGAACAGAGAGGCCCTGGAGGAGCCAGAGCATGACAGTGGCTCCCATTGCCACAGCCACTGCTCCCCACACTCACTGGGGAGACTCTGGCACCTGCCAAGCTCCCCAGCCCCTTTGGGGGCACAGGATGTTCAACCTTGGCTGTCAGTCTGCAGCTGGAATGGGGATTCTGAGCCAGCTTTCTCTTTTAACAAGTCCCCAAGGAGCATTTTTGCCCTGTCCCTCCAGTTCCTGCTGTTTGCAGGGATCTGGCAGGGCTGGACAGCGCAGCATTTGCAGATATACAAGTCCTGCAGAAAAAAAAAAAATATCCTACTGTTCAAGGACCTCAGCCCCAGCCCCTGAAATGTGCTGTTTTCATTAAAGCAGTGAAATCGGATTTCAAACAAGCCAGGCTTGGACAGTGGCCCTTGATTTGGGCCTGAGGAACAAGATCCAGAAGCAAAACAAAGGCAGTTTCCACAATGGTTGAAGGGAAAGGGAACCGGTCCAATTGCAAAACTTGGATCCTGGCATGGAGGGAGTCTTTGTGTGCGAGACCTGTGGCAATGGATGGCAGTGACTTTGGGAAATTCAATACTCCCCTAGCTCATAAACAGAAAACAAGGAAAATAAACTTGGGCAGAATGGGAGGAAGCAGAGAGCCAAACCGTGGGTTTCTGCTGGGCTGGAAAAGAGCCTGGCTGTCCCTGCATGAGGGTCCTGGGCTCCATGGCCATGCCAGGGACACTGGGCTGGGCAGCTGGAGGGGGCAGCAGTCACCCCTCTGCCATGGGCATGGGTGAGGAGAGGCCACAGGGGCTCAAGGCAGGAGTGGCATGGCAGGAGCAGGGCTGGTGGCAGTGCCAGTGCCACCACAGCTCACCCCAGGCACTGTGGAGGGCACAGCAGCAGATTGCCTTGTGCCCTTCCTTCTGAAAGCTGGAAACACTTGGCCAGCACAGAGACTGGGGTGGGAGGATGAAAAGAGAAAAAGAAAAGAAAAGAAAAGGAAAGGAAAGGAAAGGAAAGGAAAGGAAAGGAAAGGAAAGGAAAGGAAAGGAAAGGAAAGGAAAGGAAAGGAAAGGAAAGGAAAGGAAAGGAAAGGAAAGGAAAGGAAAGGAAAGGAAAGGAAAGGAAAGAAAAGAAAAGAAAAGAAAAGAAAAGAAAAGAAAAGAAAAGAAAAGAAAAGAAAAGAAAAGAAAAGAAAAGAAAAGAAAAGAAAAGAAAAGAAAAGAAAAGAAAATTCTCTGGCAGCCTCCTCCCAGCACACGCTGGTGTGTGGTGGTGCCACTGGATCCCTCCTGCAAATCCTCTGCTTGTGAAACCTCCTGGGCTGCTTCTGGTCTTGGCAGTGCCACCTTCTCCTGCCTTTTGGCAGTGCCACCTCCTCCTGGGACCTGTGCAGGAGCCTGGGTGGGGAAGCAGAGCCCTTAAAGCTCTGCCCATCACTGCTGAGAGGCAGAGGGGCAGCCCCACACCAGGCATGGATCTGATGGCTGAGGGTGCAACAAGAGCAGGGAAGGGCTGGGATGAGGGCAGCACTTAAAGGTTCAGTGGAAGAAATTGCTTTTGAAAAAAGCTTTTGAGAAGCAGAGCTGATGACTCCACATGGCCTCAAATCTGCTGCCAAGTGATGCCAGTTCTTGGTCAAAAACCCAAGAGCTAACTCTTGGCCACAGACAACAGGAACCAGTATTTAGACCATTTATGGGCCACAGAAGATCAGTGGAGATATGAAATCTGTGGATTCACTGAATTCCCTCAGTACCACAGCTCCACATTTGCAATTACAGATTCGTGGGGCTCAGCATCCAGCCTTGCCACCAAGCACTGCCTGGAGCCCTTCTGCAGCCCCAGAGCCAAGCTGGCTGCCCCCACCAGCCTTAGGTGCACCCCAGGGGGACAGCAAGACACAAAATGTTCACCAAAATCTGGTATGGGGACACCTGAGTGTCCCAAGTCACCCAGCCAGCTCCACAGGGGCAGAGAGTGTTTGTGAGTGTCGGAAAACCTATGGAATTTCCATGATAAATTGTCTTTCTTTTGGCTCGGGAAGAGCAGCAGCATCATCCCCCTCAATTTGGGTAATTATCCGTGGTTATTTCAAGTTTTAAACCCCTGGCTCATAACAGAAAAGCAGCCAAGAGTGGAGCAGGATGGCTGAGCTGGGCTGGGACACAGCCCCAGAGCAGGGAGCAGGGCTGGGCAGTGCCAGCAATGCTGCCCCAGACCCCACCCTGCCCCTGCTGTGCCTGCAGCACCAGGGCCAAGGGCCAGGACCTGCCCAGCCCAGGCTCTGACTGTCCCTGCCCTGAAAAAGGCTTTGCCTGCACAAACAAGCACAAACCAGACTAAAGAAATCCAAGCCAGCCACCTACTGCTGCTCCTTGGAAATTCAGAGCAGTGGCGTGCCTGACCTTCCTTTCTGACACAGAATCACATGAGAAATGCTAGAGATAAAATACAGGGGATATTTTGCTGGAGGAAAAAAAAAAAAAAAAGATCATAAATCAGCATGAGAAGCACATTTGAATTTTAGAGGAATATGTCAGATACATATTCCTCTACACTGTCCAGCCATTAAATTTCACAGGTTCAGTTTAAGAACTTCAGGAGATTGCTGGCATTGCCTGAAAGGGAGAAGAAAATTATAAACACGTGCTGGGGGCTCTGAGTGAGACACAAAAATCCGAGGGTAATCCTTATTGCTATCCAAGATATAACCAAATAGGCACAATAAGGAATTCCATTCACTTGCCTGGAGAAGGGCTGACCATAGCCTCTAATTCCAGCAAGATTAAAGACATTTTGAAGAGATGGGAACGGATCAGGTGTTTGCTCTGGCCCTTCCCAGCTGATCTCCTGAGTGCCACTAGTCTGCAGTGTTGCAGAGCCCATGCTCCAAGCTCGGTGCCCTCCTGTGCCCTGGCAGGAACCCGGGGGTGCTGCTGGGCTGGCTGCCCACCCCAGGGCGTGCAGACACGGGGGGCAGCACAGCCCCTCACTGCAGGGACCATCCCTTGCTGTGGGGGCTCTGGGAGGGCACAGGAACAGAGGCTCTGGGGCATTCACATTCTCTGGAAAATCCCCTTGCCCGGGATTTCTCTCCTGGGAAGCTGAAAATCCTCAGAAAAAGGAAAAACAATTCTTATCTCGTTTGCTTCTCCTGTGTTGTGCTCATGTGGAATGTGTTTGGGGATTGTTTACCCACAGGTGATTGTTCCATTGGATTCTGCTCTGAGTTGTTTTCACTCTTTGGCCAATCAGGGCCAAGCTGTGTCAGGACTCTGGAAATGAGTTTTCATTATTATATTTTTAACATTCTGTAAGTATCCTTTCTGTATTCTTTAGTATAGTATAGTATTCTTTAATATAATATAGTATCATAAAATAATAAATTAGACTTCTGAGAACATGGAGTTAAATTCATCATTCCTTCCTTCCTGCAAATACAATAATGCTGCAAGGCAGGTGATGCAAAGTGAGGAGATGGAGCCCCAGTGCTTTTGGACATCTCTAGGCATAAACTGGGCCTTTGAGAAGGCAGAGGGAGGTAAGAACCAGGGAGGATGAGGCCATGCTGGCTCCTGGGACACGCTGTCCTTCAGGCATTGTCACAGCACCCTCCTGCCCAGCCTCAGGTGATGCTGAACATCCATGTGGAGCACCAGGATGATGCAGCAGGGCAGTACCAGGGCACAGGAGCATGGACCAGCAGAGCTCCACTGTGCAGGATGATGTGCCCAGTGAGTACCAGGATGATGTACTCAGTGAGTACCAGGATGATGTACCAAGGGAGTACCAGAATGCAGAATGATGTTCCCAGTGAGTACCAGGACACAGGAGTATGTACCAGTAGAGCTCCACAATGCAGGATGACATACCCAGTGAGTACAAGGATGGAGGATGATGTACCCTGTGAGTACCAGGAGCATGTACAAGTAGAGCTCCAGGATGCAGGATTATGTACCCAGTGAGTACCAGGATGATGTATCCTGTGAGTACCAGGGTGCAGGGTGCTGTGGGAGGATGCAGCTCTGGAAATGTGTCCCAGAGCCCTGCAGATCCCAGCTCCCAGGAACCAGGACCTTGACTGGAGCAGTGTCACGAGGGAGTGAAGCACTGGGAGCTCAGGGGAGAAGCCAAGAGGCACCAGCAGCAGGGACTGCAGAGCTGGGAGACTCTGGATCCAAGGACATTGTTACTATACTTCAGATTATATAAATAACTCTCTGAATAAAACCACATGTGACCACATTCTGTTTCCCATCCCTCTGCTCTGCCGGCAGCACACAGGCTCTTGCAACACTTGTTTACTGGGGAGGCTGTATATAAAGAGAAAATGGTTTGCTGGGTCTTATGTTTTCACTTTAATTCTCAGTGTATAAAAAAAAAGAAAAAAAAAACCTGTGAATTTGCTAATGGGCCTTGAAAATGTATTTTTAAAGCAAGGGCAGCATGACTCGGTGAGTTGCTACGAAGGATTACAGAAGGAACAAGGTTTGCTAGGAAAATTTTTCCCTTGAGAAAATCTGTAACAGCTGAAAGGCCAGGGCCTGCTTCTTTCCAAGAAAATAAACACATTTCTGCATCCAAAATCAAGCTTCATCTCAGGTATGGAGTGTTTGTTCTCTGGTGTTTATGTGCTTCCCATATCTTTGGCGTTGGATTTGACATTTGAAGGCCGGACAGTCACTCCTTTTTCTCCCCAAAGGAAGATTCCTGTTGTGTTTTTAAAGCACACTTTTGGGCAGAGATAAATAGCCATGAGCTTCAGGAGTGTCAGAGCCAGATAGTCAATTGAGATTCCTTTGTATGTTTCTCTATTTCACTTCAGAGTTGATCTTGCATAAAAAATATTTTTTTAGCATTAGCTCTGACTTGCAGCCTGGAGGGAAGCTCTGGAGCAGGAGGAATTGCAAGCAGTCTGCTCAGGGGCCACAAACCCTCAGCTTGCTCTTTCCTGGTCATTATAATCCTCGTGCTTTGGGAGTTTTGTACCCAGGGGCAATTCAGAGCATTTGATTTGCTGAAGTTTTCTGTTAAACAGTGACCACGTCCAAGGGAGCAGCCCCTCCTGTCCCTGGAATTGGAATCACTGTGAGCCTTGCACTTCTCCAGGCACTGAATTCCTTGCTTAAACCTCCTGGGGAATGGTCCCTGAAATTTTCCCACAAACATTTGCTAGTTCTTCCTCTAACAGCCAAGAATACCTTGATGGTTGGGAAGGCAATGAGGGGTGATCAGATTGACAATTTTAGAATTTAATTTTACAATCAGATTGACAATTTTCCCTGCTGGGGAAATACCCACGTCCTCTCCCATCATTGCTGCAGTCACTGCAGACTGAGCACTCTGCCCTTCCCAGTGAGGGGATGCAGTGCCCACAGCTCTGTGCAGGTCACAGTAACCCAGCTTATCTCCTGCCTCCAGGCAGTTTTCACCATTTTCCCCCTTTCCCTCTCTGTGTGTCCCTAAGCAGAGTGGGGACCTGGACTTTCTGCATCACGTTAATCAGAGCTGGATTTTCTGCATCATGTTAATCAGGACCAGGTGTGGCTGCTGCCCCTCAGGCTGGTGTGAGAGCAGGAGTTAACCCACCTCAAAGGAGAGGCTGTAATTGCCACTGGGCTCCCAGGATGAATGAGCTTTTAATGACTGCCAACTTCTGAATGGAGGCAGGGGGACCAATAACAGCACCAACTTCACAACCAGCAGCAGCAGCAGCACATATGGAGGCAGTGTGGCTCAGCTGGAAATAAACCCTGGAGGTGTCAGGGCAGTGCATAAGGGCTCTCCTGGCAGCCTGGAGGTGGAAAAGATGAAATTCTGGCTGCTGGAGAAACAAACAAGGCTGTCAGGCTGGAGGTGCGTGTGAGCCTGGGCTGGGCTGGGCTATCCCAGGCTCTTGCAAAACATCTGCAGGCTCCCAGCTCCACCAGGACACAGCCCTGGCTGGACTTGGATTGGTTGAACTCAGTGGAGAAGCAGCAGAGACAAACAGAAAACCAGGAGCAGGGTTTGGCCTCAGGGGACAACAGAAAGGCAAAACAGCCTGGGGCCCTGCAGAGCAGCACCTGCAGGGGATGGGGCTGGGGCTGTGAGCCCTGCTGGGGTCACCAAGGGCCACCTGCTCCTCCAGGAACTGTGGCACAGAGGGGACCTGCAGTGGCCATGGCCTGTCACATTCCTATTTTCTGAAAAAAAATCCCTTTGCCCAGGATTTTTCTCCTGGGAAGCTGAGAAGCCTCAGAGAAAAAGGAAAACAACTTTTATCTCATTTGCTTCTCCTGGGTTTTGCTCCTTTGGAACTTGTTTTAAAAGGAAAACAATTCTTATCTCATTTGCTTCCCCTGGGTCTTGCTCCTTTGGAATTTGTTTAAAAAGGAAAACAATTCTTCTGTCATTTGCTTCTGCTGTGTTGTGCTCATGTGGAATGTGTTTGGAGATTGTTTACCCACAGGTGATTGTTCCATTGGGTTTCTGTGAATTTTTTCACTCTTTGGCCACTTGGGGTTAGGCTGTGCTGGGACTCTGGAAAGAGTCACGAGTTTTTCATTATTATCTTTTAGCCTTCTCTAAGTATTCTCTCTGTATTCTTTACTATAGTTTAGTTTAGTATTCTTTCATATAATATTATATTATATGAATAATATAATAGTATATAATAAATATATAATAATATAAATAATAGATAATAATAGATAGTGATAGATAATATTAGGTAATAAATAAATAATATATATTGTATATATATAAATATATATAAATAGTATAATAAAGTAATAAATTAGCCTTCTGAGAACATTGAGTCAGATCCTTCCTTCCTTCCTTCCTTCCTTCCTTCCTTCCTTCCTTCCTTCCTTCCTTCCTTCCTTCCTTCCTTCCTTCCTTCCTTCCTTCCTTCCTTCCTTCCTTCCTTCCTTCCTTCCTTCCTTCCTTCGTGTCCCTGACTCCAGGCAGCTCTTGGGGACCTGCCCAGAGAATGTGAGAGTCCCACAGAGAATGTGAGAGTGCTGTGTCACATTCTGAGTGCTGCACAGCACCCTGTGAGCAGGGACAGCAGGACATGGAGGAGCCACAGCTAAGCTTCAACATCTGGTTCTGTGCATTCCTATATTGTAATAAAATAACTCTTCCCACAGATTTCACATCATCTTTGTCTGGGCATCAGTGAACTGTGACGAGAGAAACTTTTTTTTTTCTTTTTTTTCTTTTTTTTTTGTGGTTTTCAGAGGAACAAAGAGGCAATCTCCATCTGATGAGGTGTCCTGGCAGCCTCCTGTGCTCCAAGGCTGCATCTCGTGCTGTCAGTGCAGCCCCATGTCCTGGGACAGCTGCCTGGTCAACCTGCAGAGCCTGGGGGGGCTGTGGTCCCCAAGGTCTGGGGACAGTGAGAGACCCTCAGTGCAGCCCACAAAGGGCAGGAGCAGCAGCTCCCAGACACAAAGAGGCACCAGAAACACACCTGCAATCTGGATCCCACCTTTCTGGCCCCTGCTTCAGTGAAAGGGCAACAAAGAACATGAAACAACTTGCTTGAAGGCTCACAGACCCAATGAAGTCCAGGGAGGACCATTCCCTGCAGCCTCAGCACCTCCCAGCGTGGGCAAAAAATGAGACAAAAATGAGACAAAAAAAATGCATTTTCCCTGGAAAATATGTGCCTGCCTGGAGGTGGCTCAGCAGAGGGAATGGGCATACAAACCCATGGAAAATTAACAGCACAAAGCTGGGTCAAATCACACTTTGCATGGAGCATGGGGCTGCTCTTGCTCCCAGGGCACAGCTCCTCCTGGCACCGTGGCTGCTTGTCTTGGTTTAGGGCAATTTTGGGAGAAAACCCTCTAAAGAGGTTTCCTCTAGAAAACCAATTCAAGCAGCCCTTGCCCCAGCTGGTTTGGGAACAAGATTTTCTTGGAGAAAAGTGGGAAAATTTGTTTATTTAACAGGTAAAGCATTCAGCAGCACAAAAAAATTAACATTATTGAAGAATAAAAATTCTTGCTGCTCCAAAAGAGATGACAAACTCAGAAAGTCCCCTCGTTGACTGTAGCTCTGCTCACTCAGCCTGTTATCAATCTGTTATCAGTCTCTTATCAGGCCCTTATCAGTCTCTTATCAGTGCTCAGGCCACAAGTGGGGCTGCTGGAGTTCTTCTGGGTGTTCAGTCCAGAGCAGGTTTAAACAGGTCCAATAAAAAGAAAAACCACAGTCAAAGGAACGTCTGTGCCTCATCTGGATAAAACTACCTGAAAGCAAAGGAGAGCTCTGTCTGTCCATGCTGCAGACAGCACAGGAGCAGGGATGTGGAGGGCTGAGTGCAGTTTCTGATAACAAACTCTGCTTCTTTTCCCCCTCTTCGCTCTCAGAATGAGTCCTAAAGGTGCAAAATTTATTTCTGGGCTAAAAAAGATGAATGGGGCTACATGAAGTCACCCCAGGACGCTGCTCTGGGCTCTTTGCCTGTGGTTGTGACCTCCACTCGTCCTGCTGTGAGGTGCTGCAGTGGCTCTTGGCCTGCCTGTCATCCTGTGAGGACAAAAACTCCACAGCACCCCAGAATGAGAAGAGAATCCCCTTCTCCTCATCTGGCCAAGGCAGCCTGTGAGCCATCAGCTCCCTGTGTTTATTGGAGACTGCTCTGGGCTTATTTTAAGTCTCCCACTTTAACAGAGCAGGAAGGCTCACAGGGCTCTGGAGGGTCAGGGGAACATTTGGCTCCAGCCAAGCCTTGCTGGTGATAAATGGCTGATGGGGGAATGTAGGAAATGGGACAGACTTGGCTGTAATTGAGTGCACAAAAGTGGTTTCAGTAGAACCTGAGCATTTTTAGAAGGAGAATGTGGCCCCCACTCCCTGCCCAGCTCTCCTCGTCCCTGTCCCCTGGTGCACCATGGAGAAAGCAGCCAGAAATCTTCAGTAGCCATTTTCCAGGGGGATTAGATTACATCTATTCCATGATTTAGCAGTCTGTTTGGGAAAAGGGATTTCATTCCTTTGCTTCTTCTTGTCAGGATGGATTTGCTGATCCCAAACATGTTCCTCACACTTTATTTAGGGCTTATTATGCATCATTTACATTGCTGAGCTGTCACCAGGCTGTCTGCACGGAGCAGGCAGGCAGGCAGTGCACTTCTCTGCCCTCCTGCTCCCCTCCCAGATGTGGAGCTGGCAGGATGAGGCAGTCAGGAGATCCCTTGGCTGATACCAATTGCCTTTTGGGGGGTTATTCCACTCTGTTCAGGGGCCAGGCAGGCTCAGCACAGATGCAGATTTTCCCCAGCTACATTGCCAGGGTCAAGCCACCTGCAGCAGGCAGTTCTGTGGGGACAAGGTTTGATTTTCTCATTAAGGGATGCCAAATGATGGTTCTTGAGTCCAGCACCCTTTCCTGTGCCTGTATTTTGACAGGAGGTTCCCCAATGCCTGCAGTGCTCACTGGGGGGATCACAGCAATGTCAATATTCTTCCCTAATTTACAGCCCTCCCTGGCTGCAATTTATGGTTTAAATGTTATTTAATGTTTCCTGCCTGGCACACTGCAGGGGGATCAGCCTCCCTCAGTACCCAGCATGAGAAATGGGCAGAGATCCCAAACCCCTCTTGCTCCAGAGCTGCTTTTTACCCAAAAGGAATCCATGGCTTCTTATAGGACTCCATGAACTGACCCTAATTTGCAGCCCTCCCTGGCTGTAATTAATGGTTTTAATGTAATTTATGTTTTAATGTTTAATGTCATTTAATGTTTCCTCCCCGGCACACTGCAGGGGGATCAGCCTCCCCCCCAGTACCCAGAATGAGGAATGGGAGAGATCCCAAAACCCTCTTGCTCCAGAGCTGCTTTTTACCCAAAAGGAATCTTGAATCAAGATTCCTTTATCAATCTTTGGAATTCCTTTATCAATCTCTTAATCAATCTTTGGGAACCAAGAATTCCCAACAGGAATTCTTGTAGGACTCCATGAACTGACCTCAGGGAGCTCTGTAAGAGAAAGGAGCAGTGGCATCAGATGTCAGATCCCTGATGATCACATGGGAGGGGAATACAGGCAGGACTGACTGCATAAACACTGCAGCACTCACTGTTCTGTCCCATATGAATGCTCTGTCTGCTGATGTACTGAACTCTGCATGGAGCATAAATATGGAATTTATTCCAATTCCTGGTGGCAATTGCCGCCCTGCATTGAGGCAGGAAGTTCTCCTACATGCAAAGAGCAGAATTTGTACTCCCCAAAGCATGCAGCTTTACTGCCCAGGAAGGACAGGCCTGTCCTGGATCCTGCTCTCAAAAGAACAAACAGCAATCTTGCTGGGATGCCAGCACCCATCCAGAAGGGCAATTTTTTTCCAATTAATTAACTGGAAACTGTTTCTTTCCAGGTGAATAATTCAGCCAAAGTTGCCTGTAGATGTGACTGTAACAGCAATTGTTCCTGTTCAGCATTTGCCCTTTAGTTCAGAACCACTCACTCATGAAAGGGAAGGAACATCAGCCTGGTGCCCAGTGGGTGCTGACCCAAAAGGGCCTCAAAAGGAACAAGCTGAGCCAGGGAGGGCTGTAATTTAGGGAAGAAATTCTAGCCCTCCCTGGGCTGTAATTTCTCCAAAATGTACAGCCCTCTGAAGCTTTTTGAGTGAGGACCCCAAATCAGAGACCCCAGAGCCTCAGGAGCTGTGAGGGGGGACATGTGCAGGCTGCCACGTGTCCTGGGGCACAGGTGACATCCTGGTCCCTGCTGCTCCTTGGCCAAGGTCTCCTCTGGCCCCAGTGATGCCTTGAGAAGGCTGAACTAGAGCAGAGGCTAGGCAGAGCTAAAGAATAGAGCAGGGATTTATTAAAAGTCTTCAATGGATGCACCTTGGGCAGCACAAGAGCCCAGCCAGGGCTGCATCAAAGATGAACCAAAATGGTCACAAAATGAACCCAAGATGAACCAAAATGGTCCCAAAATGGACACCTGGTCACGGGGTCTCTCACTTTGATCAGTTCTGCTCCGTTTGCATATTGGAGTTCATTGTCCAATTACAGCTTTAGCTTATGAAGTCCCATCCTGTTTGTTTTTCTCTCTTCACTTCACCATTGTGCTCTTGGGGCTGAGATTTGGATCATTTGTCCTTGTTCCCCAGCTGGAGCAGGAATTGTTTTGTCTCCCTATCCCTTTGTCTCACCATCCCTAATATGAAGCTCAGACCCACACACTAAAGCAGCACAGAATCTGAAAAACACAAAAGCTCAGACCTGAGGCATCCCCAGCAGATGCTCTGCAGGAGCTGGCTCTCATTTCAAGGGATTCCTGGAGCCCAGAGCAGGGCTCAGCACCTGGAGCCAGAGCTGGGCCCCCCATCCGTACCTGCTTATTTTAGCCCATGATTGCCTGACTCCTGATAACCAGATTATCTTTCTGTCTGCTGTTAAACACTCATTGAAGTCCAGCATGTTCCACCTGGGTCAGGGCCCTCGTGGGGCTGTGCATGGTGGGAGGCAGGGCCAGGGCCAGGGCAGGCTCTGGGGCACCTGGCAGCTTTCATCACACCTGGCAGGACGTGCAGAGCCTGTTGAAAACAACTGCTTGTAAATGCAAAGCTCCATCTCCAGTTACTGCTCCCCTGCCTCAGCCAGTCCCCTGCTGTCCATGAGATATGTTCCAAATGATAGCATTTGTCTTTAATAAATGGGCACTACACAAACTGCCTCCTATGGGAAACCTGGGAGCTCTAAGTAAAACCTGATGTTTCCATTTCATTATTATGCCTTTGCTCCGAGATGAATTCCAACCCATCCCCTGTTTAATATCAGCCAAAGGTGTGCAGTGGGTTTGTGTTGCTATTTATGAAATTCATATTGCTGGGCCTAATCTGTTTCAGATCACCCAGCTGTGTCTGTGTCTGCATCAGCCTGACCCAAAACAAGGATGTTCTTTTGCCATGGTCACTGGCATCACCAGCATTCAGGAAGGATAAAGGGCAAAGCTCCTCCCATGGCCACTAAGCCTCTGAAAGCAGATATGAGGTCCTTTAGTGAAATATTTCCTCAGAATACTTTCTGTGATATTTCCTCTTAAGGCCTGTACTGGTCCTTACTCTAAAAAGGTATCTGAAATGCAGGTTGAGTTTCCATGGGTCTGAAATGCAGGATGAGTTTCCATGGTCTGAAATGCAGGTTGAGTTTCCATGGTCTGAAATGCAGGATGAGTTTCCAGGAATCTGAAATGCAGGATGAGTTTCCATGGTCTGAAATGCAGGATGAGTTCCATTAGTGTGAAATGCAGGATGAGTTTCCATGAGTCTGAAATGCAGATTGAGTTTCCAGGAATCTGAAATGCAGGTTGAGTTTCCATGGGTCTGAAATGCAGGATAAGTTTCCACAAATCTGAAATGCAGGATGAGTTTCCACAAATCTGAAATGCAGGTTGAGTTTCCATTAATCTGAAATGCAGGATAAGTTTCCATTAATCTGAAACGCAAGTTGAGTTTCCATGATCTGAAATGCAGGATGAGTTTCCAGGAATTTGAAATGCAGGATGAGTTTCCATTATTCTGAAATGCAGGATGAGTTTCCATTATTCTGAAATGCAGGATGAGTTTCCATTAATCTGAAATGCAAGTTGAGTTTCCATGAGTCTGAAACGCAAATTGAGTTTCCATGAGTCTGAAATGCAGGATGAGTTTCCAGGAATCTGAAATGCAGGATGAGTTCCATTAGTGTGAAATGCAGGATGAGTTTCCATGGTCTGAAATGCAGGATGAGTTTCCATGGTCTGAAATGCAGGATGAGTTTCCATGGTCTGAAATGCAGGATGAGTTTCCATTATTCTGAAATGCAGGATGAGTTTCCACGTGTCAGAGCAGCCTTGCTGCCCCTCTGCTGCAGGTGCTGTAAAGGTGAGGAAGAGGCTGGCACGTGCCAGGCTGCACCACTTGGGGTATTGGGGTTATCATGTGTGCCCCTGGTTTGGCTCTGGTGTCAAACACACTGATCTGTGTGCACATACCCAGCACATACCCAACTACACCCAAGATGAGCCAAAATGGTCACAAAATGGACAACCGGTCACGGGGTCTCTCCCTTTGATCAGTTCTGCTCCATTTCCATATTGCAGTTAATTGTCTGATTACAGCTTTAGCTTATGAAGTCCCATCCTTCTTGTTTTTCTCTCTTCAGCCCACGTTGTTTCTGCTCCTGGGACTGAGATTTGGATCATTTGTCCTTGGTCCCCAGCTGGAGCAGGAGTTGTTTTGTCTCCTTGCTCTGTGCAGAGAGCTCACCATCCCCTAATATGAAGCTCAGACCCACGCACTAAAGCAGCTCAGAATCTGAAATAAAAACTAAAACCTGAGGCGTGACCCTCAGCAGCCACCTGTCACAGCACCCCTTGAACACTGAGAGCACAAAACCCACCCAGAGGAGAGCAAAGTGTCACAGGGAGGAGCCCCTGTGCTTGGTTAAACAGATGTGAACCTGAGATCCCTCGAGTCCAGGGCTCATGTTCTGCCCTTCTGTCATGTCCTGGTGCTGCATCACCCAGGCATTTCTGACAAAAGCAATGAGATAATCTCTGCCCTGTGGGAGCTGTTCTGCTGGTATCTTTTGTTGCAGGAGAGGGGAGACAGAGCTGCTTTGTTGCCTGCTCATCTTCGCAGAGATCCCTGTTCTGACTCAGCCTCAGAAGGGAATGAAAATCCCTCAAATAACCCAAAAGATTCAGAAATCCTGCTCAGGGAGGCAGCATCAGTTTGTGTCACTGCTGGAGAGAGAAGGGAAGGTATTACCTGAAGCTGTACAGCTGTGAAGAACTGGATGGGAACAAAGACAAATTGCAGCTGGATTTCTCTGCTCCTGCTTTTTTCCACAGCCACTAAAAAAAACACCACCACAGACAGCAAATGATGGAAACCACAGCGCTTTTAGCTGAGCTCTCTGGCCTCAAAACTGGGTCATTTGGGAAGGTCTGGACAGGACAAGCCCCATGTGCAGGGCTGGGGTGCAGGACAGGGACCTGCAGGGACCCTGGTGCACTCTGACTCACAGGCTGGCTGCTTTCACAAGCCCTAGAGAGAACCTGAGTTTAGCTCATAGCAAATGCCTTTTGGGGATGGAAAAAATAAAACAGAAAAAGAGAGGCTGACCCATTTGAGTTCCATCTGTTGGGGTTTATAACTGTTCTCCTTATAATTGCCAACAGACAATGTGAATTGCAATTAGCTAATTGCTTGCTAACTTTGCGTTCTAATAATAGTCATGTTCCAGAGTTATACAAGTTTGGAGGCTGCTGCTGTTCCCTTGCAACTGGCAATAATAAATAATATCATATTCCCTCAGCTTTGCCATTTCTTCCAAGTTTCATCCCCATGCAAATTGCTCCAGCATGTCCTAATCCCTGACGGGAGGGCAGAAGCATCAACAGCATTTATTTGGAGTTCCCTGCACTACAGGGAGGGTTCAGCACATGCACAAGGATGGGAAGCTGGGACTCCTGTGTCCCAGCAGGGCCAGGAGGTGCCTGTCATCCTGGCAGGGTGGCACCAGTGGGGTCTGCATGCCTGGAAATCCAGCCCTACCCTCAGCATGTGCTTGGTTGGAGCTTTTTTGGAGGTTTTGGGTTTTGTTTGGATTTTTGCTTTCCCTTCACAGGCTCGGATGTGGCCCTGGCCCCTGTAGTGACATGTTTTATTACCAGTAGCTTCAATAATGTCAGCACAGACGCAGACTGGAGCTTTCACAAGCACAGCCTCTCAGCTGTGCAGGGTCACCACAGCAGGGATAAGCAGGGTCTGGACCCCAGTGGGGCTGTGGGGAGAACAGGGGCCAGGTTGGGTGCAGAGCCCCAGCATCTCCTGGCTGGGGGCATGGAGAGCTCCCTTGCACACAAGTGAACTTTTCAGCACCCCTCTCTGGGCTGTGTGACCTCCAGCTCATTACTGCCACGCAGATGCAGCTAATTGAGGAGCAGAGCAACAGCCTGATCCAGCAGAGTCAAGGCCAATGAAATGAACATCATTCCCTGGCACACGAGGAACTACTGAACAGGGAGCTGCCAGCAGGCTGACATCTCCAGAGCTTACAGACTAATCTCATTAAACCCGACCAAAAAGCCTTTCAGAGCTGGGGGAGCCGTGTCCAGCCAAAGCTGGGCTGGATTATTCACCTCTGGGGCTTTTCCACATGCTTGGCTCCCTGTCCTCCCACATGGCAGGCAGGGGGGTGGCATCCCATGAGGACAGGATGGGCAGCACTGCCCAAACCCCCCTGTGCCAGCTCTGGGCTCCCCAGATGGGGCTTGCACAGGGGCTCCTGTTCAGGTTCCTCATGAGCTGAATTTTGTCACTGCCCCAGGTGCCCCCAGCCCCTGCTTCCAGCAGTGCAGCTGCAGCTTCTTGGTTCCAGAGCTGCTCCTCCTCTGGGCACAGCTATACTGACTTTCTCAACCCTCACTTCTACCCTTTCCTGCTCCTCACAAGTAGATTTTTGAAGTTGAAAAGCACTCCTTGTGCAAGCCACGCTCCACAGCTTTGTCTTCCCTCTCACACAACCTGCTCTCACCCCTTCCCTGGGGTTTGGGCTGAGGTACCAGAACTGTACCATGAAAGGGAGTTCTCCTTGGCAAAGCCACAACAGGAGCTCCCCCCCAGAGCAGGGGGAGATTCTGTCCCTCCCCATGGCTCAGGTGCACAGGGCAGGCAAAGGTGGCTCTTGCTCAAACCGAGCAGTGGCACACAAGGAGCTGGAGGAACCCAGCCAAAGGAACAGCTTTGCTCACTTCTGCTTTGGCTTCGTCTGTGAATGTTTTCTCTCAGCACTGGTTGATGAGTTTCAGACTGAGGGAACGTTAGGAAACCAGAGGGAGAGGGCTGTGACACACTGCAGGATGTGCCAAGGACCAGCAGTGATGCACAGCAGCTGGCAGGACCCTGGTGTGCACCTCACCCTTGCTGCCCCCACAGGACCTGCCAGCCTCACCTGGCTGTCCCTGCACACCCACAGCTGCCCAGCACCAGCTGCAGCCTCTCTGTTCACCCCAGCACCTGGGCACCATTGAGGAGGTCTCTGGTGTTGAGATGACCCCAAAGTGTTAAAAAGTTTCTTTTTCCCAGCCCCGAGACCAAAGAAGAAGTCAGGATTCCTTGGCTCTCGTTCTCAAGGTTGTTTATTTGCTCTTATCTAGTACATTGTCCTTCCAACCTGCTGAGGTCTGTCCAGCAGGTCAGTTTGTGGTGGTGTTGGCTTTTTATACTAAGAACTACCTGTACTTTATTTACAATAATTTTCCTATACCTATCACCTATGTCAGACTGTCTGTCTCTAAACCAATCCAGAAGTGCCACCATCACAGCAGAAGATGGAGGACAAGAAGAAGAAGGAGAAGGACAGGACATGCCCAGATTCCTCCATCTTGACTCCTGAACCCCCATTCTAAATCCCCAAAATTCTACTTTTTCACCCAGTGATAAATTCACTAACATTCTACTCAAACTCTTGTGGCTTGTAAATCTTCACACAAAGTTGGTAATTGTTTTCCATGGGTTAAAATTGAAGGCACAGGTGCCTGTGACTCCGTGCCAAGGTCTCTGAGCCCCTTGCCAGGGTCTGGAGTCACCCAGGGCAGCCAGAGGAATCTCCTGGGTTCCAACAGACCATCCCCTGCTGCCCCACAGCCCCACGGTGGCACTGGCTGGGTCATGCCAAGGGGACAGACACAGGGTTTGTAGCAGAAGCCTCTCCACTCAGGGCAGGAGAGGAGGTGGCAGGAAAGCTGCCAGGGAGGGGCAGCTGCCCAGCACAGTGTCCCCAGGGCCACTGGCAAGCTGCAGAATCTGGCACAGGAGGGCACAGGAGCACTCTGGAGCCAGGGGAACATCCCTCCTGCTGCCCCCATATGCACCAGGTGCTTTGGGACATGAGGCTGTGAGGTTTGGCCAGCTTGAATTTATCTCCCAACCTCAGGGGAGCAGAGCAAAGGTCCTGTTGGGCTCAGTGTGGGGCTGAGGCTGACAAGTGGCCATGGACTACACACAAAAATGCTCTAAAGCTGACAGCACCAAATGTTTCTTCTCCATCTAGCACAGTTGTTTAGGATTCAGTGAGGAACAAAACTGCATCTTGTAGGTTTTAATAAAGCTCTTGGCGAGCAGTTCAAACACCAGGGGAGAAGCTGGAGAGCGAGGTTGGATTTATGGGAGCGGGAGGAGATCGTTTGCTTTCTTAGGAACTGGAAAAGATTAATAGTGTGCAAAGGCTCTTGGATTCATTCCTCACATAGCAGAATGGTTAGGAGACTTACTGGCTTGATGTTCTTCATTCTGCTTTCCCCAGGCAGCCTCGAGACTGTCTGGGCTGTGGAGAGAAGGAGCAGGGAGAACAGGGAGTGTGGTGGTGCTTGCAGGGGTCCCAGGATGAGGGAAGAGATGAGAATCTTGAGTCCATGTTTCAGAAGGCTGATTTATTATTTTATGATATATATTATATTAAAAGAAAATGATATATTAAAACTATACAAAAAGAATAGAAGAAAGGATTTCATCAGAAGGCTTGAAAGGAAAAGAAAGGAATGATAATAAAATCTTGTGACTGACCAGAGAGTCTGAGCCAGCTGGGCTGTGATTGGCCATTAATTAAAAACAACCACATGAGACCAATCCCAGATGCACCTGTTTGCATCCCACAGCAGCAGATAACCATTGGTTAAATTTCGTTTCTGAGGCCTCTCAGCTTCTCAGGAGAACAAATCCTAAGGAAAGGATTTTTTATAAAATATCATGGTGACACAGGGAGCCATCCCATGGCAGCCCCAGTGAAGAGGCAGCTGTGGCATGCTGGGGGACAGAGGGGAACCCAATCTCAGGGTGCTTTTTTGGGAAATTAAATAGATGCTTAATATTTCTGTATGGGGCAATTTTCTTTGCCCCTCAGCAAAGTCACAGAGGAGTTCTGCTTCAGGCCAAGATGAAAGTCTCAAAGAATAAGCTCAAAAACCACAGGGACTTGTGAAGCCCATACTTGGTTTATTAAATTAATCACAAAGCTTTTTATCACATATTTCTGCCTCTGAGCCACTTTACACTTCAATTCAGGTGCCAAATCCTTTGTCTTTTCCATAACTGTGGGCTCTTGTAATACACTCAGTTTTGAAATCTGCTTCAAATCCATGAGCTTAGGCTGAAGCAAAGCTTTTGGGTTTGTTTTGGAAATCTGGTGTTACCAAGAGCAGGTCCCCATTTCAAAGCAGAACTGCAAAGGCCTCACTGCACCAGAAGCCAGTGCCCACCCCTACAGGAGGAAAAAACCCAACCATACACGAGTCAGGTGCTCTTATAAATGTTTGTGGGCATTTGAATTTAATAGCTGAATTGAGTTTGTGCTTTTCCTGTAAGTGAAGAATAACTGTTTTCCAATGGAGTTAGCAGGAGGTAAAGCTGAAAATCAAAGTGTGAGCTTTGTGTTTCCTGACAATTTTCCTTTAACAAGGTAGCTCCAGCTGCTAACTGCATTTTATTGCATTCCTCAAAGACAGATCTCCGTGCAAGAATACTTTTAAGAGCTCTACTCCAAAAATAAAGGTACTTGGATTTATTTTTATGGTTACATATATTTTACCAGTTGGTCTCAGAAGCCCTTATGCTGCCTTACCCATAGCCTCACTAAGACACAGCACAGGCTGGAGCCCCTTGATGCCAAGATAAATTTTTGCCTTTTCTATATCTTTTATAGATCTTTTCTCTATCTTTTATGTATTCTCAGTGCTCTTAGAACACATACTTGTAATTCCTTAAGTCTGATAGCTTAATATAATCCTGGTAAACTTAATATAGTCCTGGTATTCTGTTAGGCTAGAAGATCAAACATCCTAAAGGCCTTGTAGATGAAAGCTGGAAAACCCTACACTATCTTGAAAATCCAAGGTCCCATCTAAAATACATCTTATAAACTAAGATTAAGCCCATCCAAGAGGGAATATTTTGAGATGAGAAAATGTCAGACTGTTAATTCAAGCCTCTCATTGAAGCATCTTTATTAGATATACTAATTTGCAAAATCTATAAAATTGTACACACAATCTCTCAGGTGTACATTTCAGCATACTCCACCTTGATGAAGTGTTGCACCATAAGGATCCTTATTAAATACCAAGAAAAAAAACCGCTTTATCCCTTAACTGTGCCTGGCTCTTAATTTTAGGATCAAGGAAAAGGCATCACCCTGACCCTGCATTTGGCTCCCCAGCAGCTGCTGCTCTCACTCACCTCCCTCCTGTCCCAGTAGTCAGGAAGGTGCAGAAATCTGGCACCAGAGACATCCCTGTGCTGTGAGCAGGGCTCTGGCTCAGCCCTGCAGCTGTCAAGCAAGGAGCAGGAGTGGCCTGTGCAGCTGCCTGGGGACACCTGTGACACTGACAGGCTGAATGCCCACCCTGGCTCTGCTCATGGGGGAGCCCTCAAAGCCCAGAGACTCCCAGGCTGAAGGGAGCTCTGCACACATGAGGAACCGTGTCCTGCTTAGCTGTGGGGTCTCTGGCAGCCATCCTGACAGAAGATGCAGATCTGCAGCAGAACAAGCCCACAGCTGATCCCAATTAGAGTGCAGAGACTCACTCACACCCCACAGAGCGCTCATCCTGGCTGATGACACAGCCCAGGAACAGCACAGAGCAATTAATCACACCAAAACTTCAATGAGCACCTCACTCACCCCATTTCAGTCAGTCAGAGTCAGGGCACAGCCACTTTCAATGCAGAAAGCTCCCTCAGCACTTTGTTAGCACAAAGACAGACATCAGGGGCCAAACATCTGGGAGAAGCAGGAGGGCCACCACTGAACTGTGCTGAACATCTCCCAGAATTTAAATCCATTTGTTCACTGGGCAGCTGTCCTGAAGAGAGGCTGACAGAAGAGGGGTGTTGAAGGGTTGTACAGCATGCACACATGCAAGGACAATTCTGCATCCAAGCTCACCACCTGGTTTGTGAGGATGACACACCGAGGCCTGAGCAAGAATGACACCTCTGATTGACCCTGAGCCACCAGCCATGCTCCAAACCCTGGGTAAGGAGCCAAGGCTGCACAGCCACGTGAGCCCCCACCAGGAGCAGAACCCAGCTCACCTCCACCCTGGGCAGGGTATTGGAAATGCACAGTGAGTCCCATGGCAGGGAAGAACAATTCATCTGACTCCATGTTCTCAGAAGGCTAATTTATTACTTTATTATACTATATTATATTAATGAATACTATACTAAAGAGTACAGAAAAGACACTGAATGCTAAAAAGATAATAATGAAAACTCGTGACTCTCTCCAGAGCCCCGACACAGCTTGGCACTGACTGGCCAAAGAGTGAAAACAACCCACAGCAGAATCCAATGAAACAATCACCTGTGGGTAAACAATCTCCAAACACAGGAGAACTCATTCCAGATGAGCACAACACAGGAGAAGCAAATGAGATAAGAATTGTTCTTCTTTTCTCTGAGGTTTCTCACTGCCTTTCAGCTTCCCAGGAGAAAACCGTGGATGAAGCAATCGTGTTCAGAGAATGTGAATTCCACAGGCAGGGCACCCAGCACCAGGAGAGGGTTTCCATTGCAGCTGTGTGTGAAGAACTGCAGCTAGAACTCATGATCCCCTGTCCCTGATGGGAGCACTGGCAGCCCAGCCCTTATCCAGCCCTTTCCCACCCCTGGCATCCCCAGCACCCTGATCTGCTCCCCTCCAGGGTTCATGGGTCATGCAGTGCCCTCAGGTGGCCACGGGGACACCCCAGGTCGGGGACACAGAAATGTGAGCACAAACACCACGCCCACAACGTGTCCCATGCAATTCTTTACTGGCTTTCTCCAAGAAGCTGCAGTGTTATTGGTAAATTTTTAAAAATCTCTTTGCCAGGATTCTTTCTCCTGGGACGCTGAGAAGCCTCAGAGAAAAAGGAAAACAGTATTATTTCATTTGCTTCTTTTGTGTTTTGCTGCTTTAGAATATGGTTAGAGATTGTTTATCCAACATGTGAATTGTTTTTACTTAACGACCAATCACAGTCTGGCTGTGTCGGGACTCTAGAGAGTCACAGGTTTTTAATTAATATTTTGTTGAGGCTTCTGTAAGTATCCTTTCTCTATTCTTTAGTATAGCATAATATAATATATATAATATAATATATATAATAAAAAATATAAAATATAATATAAAATATAATATAAAATATAATATAAAATATAATATAAAATATAATATAAAATATAATATAAAATATAAGCCTTCTAAGAACATGGAATCAGATTCATTCTTTCCTGCCACAGGGGATCCCATAAAATGTCACCCTGCAGCTCCTCACCAAGTACACAGCTGAGAGACAAACACCCCACTGCTTCCTGGGAATGCTCAGAGGATCAGTTCTGTTGGCCATGGCCACCAAAAGGTGTCCCTGAACTGTCACACAGTGATATTAAGACTGATTTCAGTGGTAACAGAGCAGTGTACTCCTCACCCTTAAAAGCTGCCTGTGTCAGAACTCAGCCATTTGTGCACCTCTGTAATGACATTTTCAAGCCGGATTTGCTTCCTTCCTCCTCCATGCCCAGGTGGGATGAATGTGAACACACTGCTCAAAGACATGAGGTGAGCACTGTTTCTAGACCCTAATCTGACATGTTTTCTTTATTTGTAAGGACAAATATCTTTCATGGCACCAGCCTGAAGGACTCTATTACACTCACGCATCCGCAGCACCTCATGTAAGTATCAACATTTTTACCATGACACAAAACAGGCACGGCAGAAGGAGGAAAGGACAAGTTCCACAGCTGGAGGTGACTCCCTTCTATCTTCATGGCTTTTTTGGCTGAGCCTCTTCTTCAGAGACCAAGGCCATTTCCACATGAAAATGGTACAGTTCAAGCCTTTCATGCTGAGGCCAAGACTCAACTCATTCAGCTTCCAAAAAGCACCAGGAGAGCTCCTTCAGCTCCTCATCCCCTCTGCAGCATCGCAGAACGTGCCAGAAGCTGGGCAGTGCCAGTCCCTGCTGCCCTGTCAGGAGCCAGCTGAGCAGCTCACCTCATGATGGTTCTCCACAAACAGTGAGACCTTCAGGAGTGTATCTGAGACAGAGAGAAAACAACAACCCTGTCAGCTGCAATGTGCTTTACCTGTATTCTGTACTCCCAAAAACTTGTCCTAAAGGCAATAAAAAAAAGCGTGGGTAGAACTGATGAGCACTGAGCCCCTGCCACACTGTGAGGATGCTGCTTCCAGCTGTGCCCAGGTGTGATGGTGAGTATTTTCCCCTGAGGCTGACCCAGATCTCAGAGCAGGGTCACCCACTGCTGCAGAGACCAGCAGAGCCAGGCCTGTCCCCAGGGGGCATCAGCCCGGAGCCCTGGGCAACACCCCTCAGCTTTTTCCACACAGAGCTACCTTGAACAACATCATCTTCTTTATAACGCTCCAAAATCCTCTCCCAGGACTGCGGCAGGGCTTCCACGTCTGCCAGGCTGTCCAAGCTGAGGCGCTGCAGGAGCAGTTTGCTCTCCAAGTACCTTCGTGCCTGCTAAGGACAACAAGGACAAAAGAGCCCCCCCAGTACCGCCCAGAGACCCCCAGCAGGATGGATACAGGTGCCGGTAGTAGCGTTCCACGTCCTGCAGCCCCTCCAGCACATCGGCCAACGAGGGGCAGCGCGGCCCTCGCCTCAGAACCGCGGCCAGCCCCAGCTCGGCCGGGCCCCGCTCTTCCACGAGCCGCAGCACGGCGCTGCCGGCGGCCCCCACGGCGTCCCGCACGTCCCGCAGCTCCTCCCTGCCAGCACAGCGGGGTCAGCCGAGCCCTGGCGGCCCTGCCCGCCCGGCCCCGGCCTCCTCCTCACCGCCGCTGGCCGAGCTGCTCAAGCAGCGCCTCAGCCGCACCGCGCTGCTTCTGCCACAGCCGCGCCCGCAGCTCCGGGAAGGCGCCCAGCGCCGTCGCGTCCCACGGCAGCCGCCGCGCCGCCCGCATCTGCGCCGCCAGCGCGGCCAGCGAGCCCAGCAGCGGGGCCGTGGCTGCCAGAGCCGCCTGCGCCGCCGCCTCCGCCCGCGCCGCCGCCTCCGACCAGGCCCGGAGCGCGGCCACGGGCGCCGCCATCACCGCCGCCATCATGGCCGTCACTGCCCGGCGCTGCTGCCCCGCGTCATCAGCCCGCGCCGCGCCGCCATTGGCCAGCCGGGGTGGCGGTTGCGTTTAAAGGAGCGAGCGCTGAGGAAGCGCTCAGCGAGCCCGCCCGGCAGGAACCACTGAGGGGAGAACTCGCAATAAAAAGCCCGCAATAAGAACCCGCAGTGGAGAGATCCTGCGATAAGTAACCCGCAATAAGAACCCCTGAGGAGAGAACCACAGAAACACAAATGCCCCCCGCCAAGAAAAAGGGCAGCTCCAGCGCCCGCCGCCGCAAAATGGAGGCGTTCCTCCAAGACTTTGACAGAGAAGGTAGGGTAGGGAGGAGGAGGAGGGGATCGCGGAGAGGAGAGGAGAGGGAGAGGAGAGGGAGAGGAGAGGCCCCGGGCCCGTGGGCAGCGTTCATGCTTCGTCTCCCCGCAGTGGAGCGGCGGCTGAAGCGGATCGAGGCGGACGGGGAGCGCATGGTGCAAGAAGTGGAGCACATGTACGACATGGCCATCCTGCGGCTGCCGGCCGCCATCCGCGAGATGAACTGGCTGGAGTTCTTCGGTGCGGAGCGGGGCCGGGGCTGCTGGGCTTAGGGACTCCTTCCGCCGCGGGTAATAACGAACGGGTGTAAGGGAGGGGCTGGGATCTACCCTGCCTGCAATCCCCAGGGAATGACCCCACTACTCCACTGCTTCTGTTGTCTGGTTTGTGCTGGGTTTTTCGCCCCCACGGTAACAGCCCTGCTGTGCTGTGTGAGTGTCCCCTGACACATCCTGATGTATCTGATATGTTTTCTTTCTAGCTCTAGCAAGAGGTGAAAACACGCCGGAGGATGTGGCTAAGGTAGGTTTCCAGAAGGAACATCAAGCTCTCTGGAGCTATCCTATTCTGCTCCTCACACCGGAGCATTACAAGAGAAACAGTTACATCAATATTTTCACAAATGTTTCCTTAAAACTTAACAATAAGAGAGGCCCGTTGTATCAGAGGTGGGATTTACGTGGTGCTGCTCCTCCCTGTTGATCTTTCCTTACCTGCTAGGTAGCACTCCCGAATCCCTGAGAGCACATGCACTTTGCAGTAAAGGCCAGCATTTCCAAGCTGGTTGAGCAGCTGGGTGTAGGCACAGCACACCTGCAGCTGCAAACCAGGCACAGAGTCCTGAGGGAGGCAGAGATGCATGAAAGGGCCCAGTTTGAGCACAACAGCAAACATGGAGCTCATCTGGCTGTAAAATTATTGGGGGTTTGCTCTATGACTTTGACTTACATTGGGCTAACAACAATCCCAATGGTGCCACAAGTGTTTTTAATTTTAGGCAGACATGGAAATAACAAAAATCCGCAGGCTGAGCGCAGACATCATCGATCCCCTGTTGGATGTTGCTGAGAAAGGTGAGTTTAAACATTGTGGCATCACTGGTGAGGTGGAAGCATGTTGTGGTTACTTACTGTGAATAATAATTCAGTTCTTGCTGACATCCCTCAGTATGTTTAAACCAGGATAATAATCCTACTTTTATGCTGAGTACCTACAGTATGTCTAATTAATTTCATTAAAACATTCAAAATAATCCAAAGCAATGCTCTGGCAGCCATTAGGATTGCTTTGGAATTTGGATTTCTGAAGCAAATTGTTGCCAAAACTGCTGGTAGCTGTTTGCCTTCCCTGCTAAGTAACAATTAAAAGTTATTATTCAGTTGGGTAACACTTTCTCTTTCTAGTGAGTAAGATCAAAAGGAGTGTTGAAGCTGATGAGGAAGCAGAGCCTCCATCACTTCCACGGCAGAAGAGATCTCGGCTTGCCAGCCAGTGTTCCTCAGAGGCTGAGGGAGGGGATGCAAGGACTGCCAAGGTGAGTGAATAGCTGTTCTCTGGGGTGACATAATCCTCAGGACAGGAATTCCTGGCTGAGCTGATGGCTGGGGCTGCCCAGGATGCTCTGAGGGAGACTATACCCAGCTGGTGCTTCCCAGAGAATTCCAGCAGTGGGGAGGATCCCAAAGGCTTGAATGGTGCTTGTTCTGGGCTCTTGTGCAGGGAAAGGGGCTGAGCCTTTTGTGTGGAAGCCTCTTTGTGTGGACTCAGCTGTCCCACGAGATGGAAGTAACTGATCTGGTGAGTGATGTGTGCTGCAGGTGAAGGCATCCAGCAAAAAACCACCCGTGGCCAGAAGACCCCCCTCAGCAAGTGTGAAGGGCATGAGCAAGAGGTAAAGGGGATGTCTGTGTTTCCTCTCTAGAAATGGAGAGTGGGAGTGCAAATATCAATATTTCTCTTTGGTTGGGGGGGAGAGTTGTGCCTCACTATAGGGCAAAATTGATGGGAATGAAAGCTATTCCCAGTTTTGGGGGTCACTGGTTAGTGATAACCCCCGGGTTTAGTGGTGGTCACCTTCTCCAAGCCTTTGACAAGTGCCTGTACACTTGTTAGAGGTTGTGGTATGTGCAGATGTTTATTTCCCTTTACAGATCAAGCAAGAACAGCTTCATCACCCCAGCTTCTGGCAGAATGGTTGATATGTGTGCTCGGGGAGGCACCTCCATGGTTACACCCAGATTTGATCCCAGGTTTGTTAACAGAGAAAACAAATACATTTCCCTTCTATCTCTGCTCCAGTCTGCTTCACACCATCTGTTTACAGCACAGCCTCCAGTGGCTCTTTGGACCTGAAATGAAAGACTTGGACTATGTTGGGAAGGATGGAAGTTTGACAAGAAAGTCTCACAGTTATGTATGCTTAGCAGAAAGATTCTTGAATATAGAATTTGAAGAAGGAATAGAAATGATAGCAAGTTTTGATCTAGAAGAAAAGAATTGCTGAGCCAGTCTCACTGGATAACCAAGGAGGCAAAGGGGATGTTAGTTAGAAAGGGTTTTTTATGACTTAGAACAAAGGATAAACCCACTTTAAACTGAAGATGTTTTTACCAAGCAGAAAGAAAGCACAGGCAAACAAACCTGCCAATGTTGCAGGCAGAAAAAATGTCTCAATTTTTTACTGCAAGAAAACTGAAAAACAACTTCTAGCTTAAACTGTAATGTACTAACTTTTAGTGATTGGAGAATAGTAACATTAATATGGCAATTATAGTAGTTATGATAGGCTATAGATAAAAGTTCAGGTATAGATTGGTTCTATTGTATTAAGATGCTCAATAAAGTATAATAATGCAATGTAACCAAAAGAAAAGTATAGAATGCATTGTGATAAAAAGAAGAGTCTAATAATGCATTTGTAACCAAAAGAAAAGAAGTATGTAATGCATTGTGGCCAAAAGAAAAGTGTAAAATGCATTTGTAACCAAATGAAAAGAAGTATGTAATGCATTGTAGCCAAAAGAAAAGTGTAAAATGCATTTGTAACCAAATGAAAAGTATGTAATGCATTGTGGCCAAAAGAAAAGTGTAAAATGCATTTGTAACCAAATGAAAAGAAGTATGTAATGCATTGTGGCCAAAAGAAAAGTGTAAAATGCATTTGTAACCAAATGAAAAGAAGTATGTAATGCACTGTGGCCAAAAGAAAAGTGTTTAATGCGCTGTGACCCAAGCTAAGGATGCAGCTGGAGCTGACAGCTGTAGGCACAGGCTCTGTCACCCACAACCCCGGACTGCTGTAACTCTTGTATGGACCAAACTGCATTTTGAGGAGCTGTCTGGAGTCCCACATCTCTCATTCAGGCTCCTACTGGACTGCAGGTGCTGTGAGCAAATATCACTCCCTCCTGTCTCTTGTTGCAGGGTGTTCAAGACGCCGGGGCTGCGCACTCCCGCCATCAACGAGCGCATTTACACCTTCTCTGCCAAGGGCAGCCCCCTGGCCGAGCCCGAGGACGTCGTGCTCACCCTGCCCCTTGGTGGGGGAGAGGTAAATCCTGACCCTCCACTGCCCAGGCACCTCTTGGAGCCTCACCTGCCTTGGTTCAGCCACTCTTGTCTCTTTAGCTGTGCCCCTGCAGTTTATCTGAGGGGTGGATTGAGCTTCAAACAAACCTGAAGAGGTTCTTAGCCAGAAGTGGGGCCTGCTCAAGCTGCTTGAAACAGAACAGGAGGGTGTTTCACTGTGCATTCACTTTAAAGCACTTACACTACTGCAGCTTTAGTGGGTTTGATGCTGGCTGCATGCCAGTGCACCCACAAAAAAAATCATTCACTCCCTGGCTTTATCTCCCCTCACCACAAATCAAGCTAGTTAAAACCACCACAGCCAGTACTGCATTAATGCACTGCAGGAGAGGTGTGAGATGAGCTGCTGTTCCAGCTGAATGTGGTTCTCTGCCTGTCTATACTTAGATCTTAGTCTCTTTTATTTTATTTAACTTTTTTACTGTGTCCAATTGCTGCAGCTGGCCAGACAGAAAACCTGAGCTTTGTGTTTGTTTTCACAGAGCATACGTTTGACAGAAAAGGATCTGACCAAGAAGAATTTTCTTCAGCTGAACCCCAAGGCCCAAGGGCTCATGCAGAAGCTGTCAGTAAGTCTGGGTGGTTTTGTCAGCCATGGCTGTAAGGCAATGCTGTCCCTCTGTCACCTCTCAGGGGACTCTTGAGCTGCAATAGAAACTCCTTATTTCCCCTGGCCCCTTCTCTTGTTCTCTTGAATTTTGGCTGAGGTGAAGAAGCAGCGTGGAGCAGGGAAGGGAGAAGCAGGAGCTTTACATCACATCTGGCTCATAGCACAGTGGGGAAAAGAGCTGTTGTCAGTCTGAAAAACAGAGTTGTGCTTTAGGCTGGAGATGCAGGTGGTTGTGGGCTGGACCAGTGTCTGAGTACTGATGGATTTCTCTTTCCTTTCAGGTTTGTCTCACACAGGCTTGCAACGAGGCAAAAATGCCCCAAGATGGAAGTCAGTGAGCAAGACATCCCTCTATCCCTCTGTAGTTCTTGTTTTAATTTGTATATTCCTTTTATTGATATACAGAATGGAAGCTAAAAACTAGTTATTTTACCTTTGATATGTAATGGAAGAAAAATAAATAGAACTTTGGAGAGAAATAAAATTAGTTGAAAATTTCCTTTAAGGTCCAAACCATGACACTTCTCTTGGGCTTGCAGATTAGCAAGTGGGCAGCAAGCCTGATGATTGGCATGTTAAGGGCCATGTTCAGAGTAAATAACTCTGCTTCTCTCTAACTTTGTCTAGAATTTTCTTTTTCTAGAAAAAAACCTGTTTCTTTGGAAGCTGCTGCACTGTCCTTTCCAAAGATGCCTCTTTGTCCTTGATTTAAGCCTCTTTATGGGGCTATAAACAGGGATGTTGAGACTTTGGAACCTTTTGTATATTTGAAAAGTTCTACTTTTGGCAAAACCAGGCCTGCAGCATGGTTAAAATGGAGATGAACTGCAGTCAGAGCTCTTTGGTGCAGGGTGTGGCAAAGCTTATAGAACAGCATTTATACATTAATTTCCTTTGGAGAACAAGCATTTTATTGTATGGAAGACCTCATGCCTATACCCTGGATTTAGAAAACTCTCTTTGAGAGGTTTCAGCAGATTCTGAGTCCTAACTGCAGGTGGCAATAACATATCCCACTCAGCTACACCTACACCTGCCTTGCTCTGCTGTGCACATATTAATTAATTAAAGGTATCAATTAGTTGAGCTGTAAATAAAAAATGGATGTGCTTTTGGATGTGTAAGTTGAGATTCTGCTTTAAAAAATGAAAACAAAATTAACTAGTATTTTTAACTGACCTAGGGAATTCTTTGAAATCAGCACTAATTTAAAAGCTCCAGTTGCAATTTTTAAGACCAAAGCTCTTCCAAAAGAAGTTTCCCTTAGGAAAGAGAAAGCTGCACAGGGAACAAGCATGTGGCTGTTTCCCCAGGGCTGGGTAAGTGCAGCCTGGCAGGGAAACAGCATTTCTGCTTCCCCTGGCTGTGCCAGAGCTCAGCCCTGCTTCCTTCAGGGCTTCCTCTGGCCTGGGGGGCTTGGTGTGTGCTGAGCTGTGCTGTGAGAACTCCACATTTCTGCCCAAATTATTAATGGAAATGTGAAACTTGATCTGAGAAATAATAATCAGTGAGGCCCCTGTGTTGGGCTGTGCTGGCTCTGAGCTCTGTCATCCTCAACATCTTCCAGGTGCCATTTGATTCAATGGCAGTGTAAGACATAAATAGATCACAATTCCCTGCCTGCTGATGGAAGGGATGATGGTTTGGAACAAATTAGAGCCATCTCCAGGCAGATTTTTCATGCAGGAGTTCTTGATTTGAAGGTGCACACAGCACATGCAGCTCTCTCCCCTGACCTGTGTAATTCCACCAAAAATCTGTGTTTCCTGACTCAGCTGACTGAGCTGGGGGCCCAGAGAGACACCATTGGTCCTGCCCAGTTTCTAGCAAAATGGGAATTTGCTGGAGGAGTTTTTCTAAAGGAGCTGCTGTCCTGGGGACCCTGACTGAGTTGGGGGCCCAGGGTGGCACCACTGCTGCTGTCCCCAGGGCTCAGGGTTGGGAGGATGTGCCAGCACAGCCCCAGCACGTGTCCCCAGCCCTGCTGTGCCCAGTGAGACAAGAGATCCTGGACAGAAAAGGGTTTTTTGCTTCTGCTCTCCCACCTGCCACCTGCAGGTTTCCAGGGTGGGGACAGTGAAGCACCTGTTGGGTTCCTGTTGCTGATTCCTCAACTTCTGGCTGTGCCCTCCCAGGGGGAAAAAACACTCCTGGGGTGATTTTGTGTCAGGAAAGAGAGACACACTGGATCTTTTTGATCTTCAGGTTTTTGCTTCCATCTACAACATACTAAAAATCCTAAAACCTAAATTTCCCACCTAAGTGATAAATCTACACTACTCTCTATAATCTATTTCACACCCTAGTGCATTCTGGTCTATTCTGGAGTTTAGGAAACTTTCTCCATGAATGAGGGTCAAAGTCAGTGCTCCCCTAGAAATCAAAGCACCCCAGAGCAGACAGGGAAATATTCCCAGTACCCTGGGTTTCCACAACGGGGCCATTCCACCCTGTCCCATGGCTCAGGGAGTGACAGTGGCTCTGCAGGGTGGGACAGAGCTGCCTACAGGGACCCAAGTGACAAATCACCAGTGCCATTGTTGAGGGGAGCAGGCACAGGCAGTGATGGGGCTGTAATGAATTAAGTGCTGTTCAAATTGATGCAGGAGTGCTGTAAGGAATGTGTGAGTGTGTGTGTTGTGAGGAGTAGGACACAGGTGTGATGAATATTGTCCATCAGCTGTGATAAAAAGCCCATCATCCCAATACATATTTTCAAAAATGAATTTAAGGTTGAAAGAGATTATTAAAAATGAGGAGAGGAAATTGTCTGGGATATATTTAGAGTCCCTTGCTAGGTAAGATGAATTCCAGAAGTCAAAATACTGCCTGTGGGGTGAAGGGGATCGATGCTGGTATTGTGGTGGCTCATGATAAGAAGATAGGGCTGAGGAAATTCTCCTGCCAGGGGAGAGTGCCTGGGATTGCTGTGCTAGGGACTGGTGTGCTGGGCTCCAGGAGGGACACACACAGTGCAGGGACTGTCCTGGAGCCATCAGCCCCCCCCAGAGTGCACCTGGGGGTCTCTGCCCCTGTGAGAACTCAGCACATCGCTCCCGATGTCCAGAGATGCCAAGAGAACCCTTTAGAGTCTCAGAAATCCTAGAATGTTGCCAAGAGTGCTTGGTAGCTTGATTTTGACCCATCCACAGAAGTGACAGCAGTTTGAAGACTTGAAAATCACTTTAGAGTGAAAAGTGTAAAAGAGACACATTTAGAAAGTGAAATATAAACTTTAAAGTTTTTAGTACAGGGAAGTTATAGAGACAAGATAGAGAGATCAGGGCGTGTCTCGTCCTTCTTTTTTCTTGTTGTCTTCCATCTTCTGTAGTGATGTTGGCACTTAGAGATTAGTTTGTGGTGAAAGTGCACTTGCCAACATAGGTAAAAAGTATTAGAAAATAAAAGTAAATATCATGTACGTAGATTTTAGTATAAAAAGACATGACCGCCCCATGGGTGGTCAGAGTGCCCGTGGCTGCCTTGCAGGTCAGACCTCTGTTGGGCAGACAGAAAAATTTTGTAGATAAGAAACAATAAACAATCTGAAGATGGAAAAGCTGAAGAGTCCAGACTCATCCTTTGAAACGCGTCCACCCAAGAACCACCCTACCCGTGTCAGGGCAGAGACAGACAGACAGACGGACCCGACATGCCCCCAGCCTGGGGTCTGGTTTGTCCCTTCCCACCTTGGTTTCCTTCCTGAGCCTGTGGGCACTTTGCAGCTGGGTGGTGGGGACACAGGCTGGTGAAGGCTCCTGCAGAATGAGGTTTGTGAGCAGTCAAACCTGGAGAGAAGCCCCCAGCACTGGTGCTGGGTGGGCTTAGGCTGCTCCCTCTGTGTTTCCCTCCCTGGCACTGAGGACACGTCCCTGTACCCTGTGCCAGCGTGGCTCTGAGGAGATGAGCACAGCCAGCCTGCAACCTGCCATGCCCTGGACATCTGGAGAGCTGCCTTTGATCTTGGCTGCTTCCTCACTCTTTCATTTATCTCTCTCTGCTGTTCTGGATGACAAGATCATTAGAAACTCGGTTGCTGTTGCTGTGCTCTTCCTCCTGAGCTGTGTGTGAGCGTGGACAATGCCTGAAAGACAAGAGGTTTAATTGTGTTCTGCCTGCAGCTACAGGATGTCAGGCAGGCAAATTTAAAGCCAGGCTGCACGGGGGTGGGAGATGCACCTCCATTACTCACCAGCCTGGATGAGGTTCAGCTTTATTGTATCCTGAAATAGCCAGAGCCTGGGAGGTGCTGATTGAAGCCATTTGAAAACATGACAACATCCTCGGGACAAGAGGTGTCTAATCTAATGAAGCCAGAAGGCATTAGATAAGAGCTGTGCAAAGCCAGGAAAACACAATTAAAGCATTCCTGAGGACTGCTGTCGACCTGCATCAGGAACACTGGGACAGAGATATTGGTACAAGTCTAATGAAAATAAATGATCTGTTTGAAACATTGCTCAAGCCAGTGACTGAGCCCCTGCTGGGCTCAGCCTTGAAGGGTCCTGTTGTAGAGTGGACCCAAGCAGCCCATCCCAGACATGGTCTCACAGGGTCCCACCAGCCACAGGTTGGTGCCTCAGAGGGTTCCCTGTGCTGCTCTGGGGGCATTGCAGGGTTTTTTCTTTGCAGTAGAACAGCCCAGGAGCATGTCACCATCCCATCCCCTAGAGAAGGAATAGGGGAGCTGTAGGAATGTCAGGGGTAGGATGGTCAGGACAGATGGAGAGCAGAGATCTCTGAAGCCAGGGCTGGGAACTTGTGGGTTTATTGCAAAGGGCCTGGGTGCAGGGCCCTGCTGGGAGCTGCCAGCCACAGCTCAGAGCAGGCCTGAGAGAGGGAGAGAGAGGGAAAGAGAGAGGCAAGAGTGTGGTAAAGAGGAAATGAGAGACTGAAGTTCCTGTTCCAATACCATCAATCTTCTCCAGTGCTGAATATTCTGATTCTCACTAACCAATCTAGTCCAAGATACAAATCCTACAGCATTTCCATACAGCCTATAAGAATCATTCCATTACCACACTGGGTTACATTTGAAACCCTACAAACTCCTCTTTGGGCCCCTTCTGCCAAGCTGGCAGGGTCTGCTCTGAGCCTTGGGCCTGTCTGCAAGCAGAGGGGATTGTTTGATCAAAAGGGGATCACCTTCAGCTGGCCATGCCATTGTTTGCCAGTTGTTCAGGAACTGAGGGATCTCAAAGCTTGCTTTCATTGCAATCTCACTTATAGTTTCCACATTCTCAAAATCTTTTGCCAGACAATCATATTTATAAGGCTTTCCTGGTTCATCTTCCCCAGCATGGAGCCACTGGGATCAGTGCCATGCATGGCACATCAGGCCTTTCTCCAGACAAAGGCCATTCCCCAGGCTGCTACTCTGATGCCTTTCTCACAGTTTGTTAACCAGGCAGGATCCTCTCCCTCCCTGCAGAGTTTTGTAAGATTTTGTCTCTAAATAACCCCTTAAAACCCCCCAGGGTCCTGAGGTGCAGGGGCCAGTGCTCTGGCTGGGTGGGCAGTGGTCCTGCCCAGAGCCCTCTGTGCCACCACCATGGTGTTGGGGAAATGGAGGAAAAGCTCCTTTTCCTTCACACTGTGCTTTGTGCTCTCTCCTCCCAGCTGTGCTGGATCAGAGCTGCATTTAGGATCTGGGTTTGGACCTTTGAATAGAAACACCTCCTTTTAGGCTCTTGCTATCAGAAATAGTGATTAAACACACCCACCACTGTAAATCACTGGCAAGAGGAACCTGTCTCAAATCACGCTTCTTTGGCAAGAGTTTAAAATTGACAGTGACAAGCTTATTTCTGGAAGAAAGTTTTATTTTGGGGAGTTGGATTCATTGTGCCACTTCTCATTTTGATGCAGTGTGATGTGATACCTAACACATCCTTTTCCCCCTGAGGCAAGGCAGGGATTTGAGCATTGCTGTGAGACAGCGTGTGCCTCACAGATCCACCCAGCTCTCCTCAGGAGGGACAGCACTTCTAGCAATGATTTTAACCAGCTCAGGGAAACTCTCATCATTTTTGAGGTGCCTGTTTTTCTCCAGGGGTGTACAACATTCCTGATGTACATCCCATTACCCTGGGAGACTGTATTTACACTCACAAACAGCCATTTATCCAACACAGAATTGCCATCACCCAGGAACACCTAAATCTCACAAAAATCTTCTTCATTGCCCTCTTAATCTTTTTGCCTCCTAGTGCTTAATAGAATTTACTTAAAAATATTTAACAGCATGAACCCCCAGGGCTGAGTGCCACCCCTAGGGCTGCCTGAGGGGACAGCACCAGCACCTCCTGCTCAGGACTCCAGGGGTCCCTGGGCCTGCAGCCACAGGGTTTGTGAGCCAGGTCTGGCAGCACTGGCTGCTCCCCACTGCTGCTGATGCCTTGTGCAGGCTGCCCTAGAACAGAGACAAGGCAGAACTAAAGAATAATTAGGGATTTATTAAAAGGCCTCCATGGATGCACCTTGGGCAGCACAAGAGCCCAGCCAGGGCTCCACCCAAGATGAACCCAAATGGTCACAAAATTCACGACTGCTCCCGGGGTCTCTCCCTGGGATCAGTTCTGCTCCATTTGCACCTTGCAGTTCATTGTCCAATTCCAGCTTTAGCCCCTGCAGTCCCACCCTGCTTGTTTTTCTCTCTCCAGCCCACGCTGTTTGTGCTCCTGGGCTGAGATTTGGATCATTTGTCCTTGGTCCCCAGCTGGAGCAGGAATTGTTTTGTCTCCCTGCTCTGTGCACAGAGCTCACCATCCCCTGATGTGAAGCTCAGACCCACAAACTAAATCAGCTCAGAATCTAAAAAATATAAAAGCTAAAACCTGAGCTATCACTGCCCCATCACACCTGGGCTGCATTTAGCTTCCAGCAAACAGAGACACAATATTCTCCTGGGAACAAGCCACCAGGAACAGGCTTCATTACACAGGAGGGATTTGCAAGAAAAACCTGAATTGCCCAGTTCTAAATTCTTTTCCAAACGCTTCCCCAGGGTGCCTCTGGAGCAGATGATTGAGGGCTCCCACAGGGATGTGATGCTGCTGCTTTATTTCAGCCCCATTTTGGAATTTCAGTCCTGTGGGAGTCAATAGAAATGTTCAGGGCTCACACCCAGCAGTGAGCTGGGCTCCCACCATGCAGGGCACAGCAAGGGCAGCTCCCCACATGCTGCAGGTGCCAGGGTGTTGGAATTCAGGACATCCCTTTGGCTGTCCTGGACTGCCAGGACCCTGCCAGGGCGCTCAGGGAGCCTGGCACAGAGCCCAAGACACACCTGTGGGTTTGATTATGACCCATGGAAAAAATTACCAACCTTAGATGAGGATCTGCAAGCCACGAAAGTATAAGTAGAATAATAATCAGTTTGTCGCAGGGTGAAAAATAGATTTTTTGAGGTTTTTAGAATGGGGGTTCAGGGGGAAAGATGGAGGAATCTGGGTGTGTCCAGCCTTTCTCCTTCTTCTTCTTGGCCTCCATCTTCTGCTGTGATGGTGGCACTTTTGGATTGGTTTAGAGTAGAAGCTCACTGTCTAACATAGGTGATAGGTACTGGGAAGTTATTGTAAATATTGTACAGGTAGTTTTTAGTATAAAAAGATAACACCAGAGTGCCTCTGTCTGACCTGCTGAACAGACCTCAGCTGGACAGGAGAAAGAATTTTATAGATAAGAAATAATAAACAACCTTGAGACTGAGAACTGAAGAGCTCTGACTCCTTCTTTGACAACTGGGCTGGGAAAAAGAGACTTTTTAAAATATTTCAGGGTCACTCTGAGCAGCAGAGATCCTGAGACAGAAGGGATTTGCCACAGCACCCAAGGAGGTGCCCAGCAGCAGAGCAGGCAGGGGGGTGACCCTGGCTTGGCACCACTGCCACCCTGAGAGCTGTGCAGCACCAGCAACAGTGGCTGCTTTCCAGAGAGCTCTATGAACACTGCAATGCTCCTCCTGGCACATCAGCTCCTGAAAGTCTGGTCTGCCAATAAACCAGCGCTCATCAAAATGACTTTTTAATTACTGACATCCTCTAAGCCAGACATCATCCTTTAAAAACAGGGTGTGGGAGCAGGTGCCTGGGGAGAACACCTTGTAAATGCTTTTCATTGTTACAGAAACTCCAGAAACCTCTGAACAACCTCGTGTCTGTCCTCCTTCCCCTTTGCTCCTGCTCCTGGGGCTCTGGAGGTGGCAGAAAAAAGGAAAACCCAGCTTCCATGGGCATCCATGGCCATGCTGTGACAGTGGCTCTGGGACACACCTGGACCTGCTGGCACAGCACAGCTCCTCTGCTTTTGGCTGTGCCCCTTCAGGGGTGGCAGCTGCCCAGGAGGAGCTGCTGTGCTGAGATAACAGCTGCTCTTTGTGTGCTGCTGAAGGTGCCTGGCAGCCCCAGGAAGATAAAAAGGCTGAAGTTGTTTATAATTGTGTAATTCAATGGCTGCTGTGCCTGCCAGGCTGCTCTTGCTGCTGTGCACATGGCCCTGCTCTGAGTGGCAAGGCACAAATGTCACCCTGCCCTGTGCCAATGTCACCCAGCCCTGTGCCAGTGTCACCCTGCCCTGTGCCAATGTCACCCAATCCTGTCCAATGTCACCCTGCCCTGTGCCAATGTCACCCTGCACTGCTCCAATGTCACCCAATCCTGCTCCAGGGTGATCCAGTTGTGCCTCAAATCCCCACATCTGTCTCCCCATGGGCACCCCTTGGCCAGCCAGTGCAGGGGCACCCACCTGATCCTGGCTGAGGTGGGTGGTGCAGGGTGCTGGGGACAGCCCAAGGTGGCACTGGGGCAGCCCAGGGTGGCACTGGGAACCCATCCTTGGTGGGGCAGGAGGAGCTGAGGGGTCTGGCCATGTCCCAGCCTGTTCAGGGCTCTCCCGGCACACGTGGGAGGTGAAGAACAGGAGGAAAGGAGCTCACTTGAACTGACAGATTGCTGATTACCATGACAAATGGCACCTGCTCTTCCTGATAATCAGCCATTATTCACATTCAAACCTTGCTCTTCCTCCAGAGCCAGGTTCTTTTTAACCTTCCCAGGACAGCTGGTAGCAAGGCCAGGCTCACCTGAGCCCTGCACCCTGGGTCTGGCAGCCTCTCTGCAGTGAGAGCCCACAGGGGGAAGGGGAAGGTGATGATTCCATGTCTGAGGAAGGGGAAAGGTGATGATTTCATATCTGAGGGAGGGGAAAGGTGGTGGATTCCATGTCTGAGGAAGGGGAAAGGTGATGATTTCATGTCTGAGGAAGGGGGAAGGTGGTGGATTCCATGTCTGAGGAAGGGGAAGGTGATGATTCCATATCTGAGGAAGGGGGAAGGTGATGGATTTCATGTCTGAGGAAGGGGAAGGTGATGATTCCGTGTCTGAGGAAGGGGGAAGGTGGTGATTCCATGTCTGAGGAAGGGGGAAGGTGGTGGATTTCATGTCTGAGGAAGGGGAAGGTGATGGATTTCATGTCTGAGGAAGGGGAAGGTAATGATTCCGTGTCTGAGGAAGGGGAAAGGTGATGATTTCATGTCTCAGGAAGGGGAAGGTGATGATTCCATGTCTGAGGAAGGTGGTGGATTTCATGTCTGAGGAAGGGGAAGGTGGTGGATTTCATGTCTGAGGAAGGGGGAAGGTGATGATTCCATGTCTGAAGAAGGGGGAAGGTGGTGGATTTCATGTCTGAGGAAGGTGATGGATTTCATGTCTGGGCTGCTGTGGGGCAGTGAGGGGCAGGAGGAACAGCCCTGGCTCCTCCCTTGCTCTCCCCAAAACCCAAACCTGCTGGTGGTGCCAGCGGAGTCCTGGGTTTCACTTTCACCATGCAATGAATGCTGAGGGGTGGTGGGAGGGATTCCCACCTCTCTGAACAGCACCTGGCCCACAGGCCAGCCCATGCACCTTTCTGACACCACAACATGCACCAGCAAAGCAAAGCAGGTGCTTTTCCTCCCCACAAAATGTCACTATCAAGAAACCACCCCTCCAGCCCCTCTACAGGTGTCAGCTCACCTTAGCACAGATGTCATTTAACAAAACAAGGCATCACTTCACACCTTGATGCTACTAAAACTGTCCCTTACTCACCACATGGCACCTTTGATAAAGTGGCATTTCCCCCCAGAACATTGAAATGACTGACTCAGACAAACCAGGGCAGGATTATTGGTTGGTTTTACTCAGGTATTTAGATATCTCTTTATTGCCAGCTTCAACCGTGGTTCAATAAATACAAAATTTTAAAAAATGTCAATAGATTTTTATTAGCATTTATAATAACTATTATTATTATTATCATTATTAATAAATAATATTCCAAACCAACTGAGATTCCCTGGAGATGTCTGACTATAGTTCAAACATGAGATGCACACAGAGTCCTTTATAGTATTATATTACATTTGTCTCAAGCTTATAAAAATATATATTGACTTCTCAAGTGTGTATTTACAGTACTTAAGATGTGGCTAATGAATAGAAAAGCATCTGGGGATGAACCACCTTGATTCCCATTTGGTTTCTAGTGAGGGGAGTGTTGCAGATGCTGCTCCAGCCCATGGAGAAGGGCAAGAGCCTGGTGAAATGCCAGAGGCTGCATGGGAAGAGATCAGGGTCATTTTGAGGCATTTCCCTTGCAGCTGCAAAACAGCCTTGCTGATTAATTTAATTATACTACTTCCCCAAGGAGAGAAGCTGAGAGGATGCAAGTTAATTTTAATATCATAACAACAATCTATAGCTTAATCTACAAATTTTGTTATCTTGTGTTGGTGAGAGCTCAATTCAAAGTGTTTATTCTTGCAGAAAAACTGGGCTAGGAGGCTGCTTCCATGGGGGGCTTTCCTTTCCTTTCCTTCCTTGTAGGAGAGAGCAGGAGAGCTGCTGACTCCTGTTCCTGCTGGGTCAGAGCCCACCCCAGAGCTCAGCTCCTGTGGGACCCCTCCACACAGCCACAGCTACTACAGGAGTGTCCTGGTTTGAAAAGGAAGTGAGTTTTTTGGGAGTTTGGTGGTCAAACCAACAGGTGCTCAGATTTGAGGCCTGGCCAGCCCCCAGCCACTGCAGCCCAGGGAAACAGCCATGACCACAGAAAACTGAGCTGAGGTTCATCCCTTTCCAGCTGGGCAGCATCCAGAGGGACAGAAAAGCAGATTTTAGTGGCCACAAGAGGCACCCAGAGCTGGCCCTTGTCACATTCCCTTTTCTGGAGGCAGGGTCTGTTCTGGGGGACTCAAGGGAACACGGTGCTGCCTGCTCATGGCCAGGTTTGTTTTCCAAACTGAGGCACACTGCCACCTCACCACCAAGCCCTAGATGTCTCCAGATCTCCTGAAGCAGCCTGGAGCCAGCTCCTCCAGCAGCAACTTCCCAGCATGGCTGCTGCATCCCAACAGGCAGCACCAGCAGGGAGAGGGGAGACCCAGAACCAAGCTGGTTCAAGCCCCTGCCTAGAGAGCTGTAATATGCTTTCTCTAGAGATAAAATGTAAACACAGAGAGCACACAAATTGCACCTGATCCTTGGGATCAGGCATTTCACTAAATGCAGGGCTTAGGTCACTGCTATTGCTCTTCAGGCTGGGAAACAGGGGGATGGCAAGTGACCAACCTGACTGGAATGGGCCAGACTTGGAGAAATGATTTCTGTTAAAAACACTGACCAAGAAACTCTGGGGAGGGACACAAGAGGCATAGTTTGAACTGCAGAGGAGACAGGAAGGAGAGATCTTGTTTTCCCCAGAGCATTTGCAGCATTCTCCTGGGCAGAGAGGTCACCCTGCCAGCCTCAAGGGGCCCTGCACTCAATCCTCATTCACATCCTCACTCTCTCAGAGCAGCCAACAACAGGGTCTGACTGGAGCAGATTTCCAACCAGACTCTGAGCATCTCCTACAGCCTTCATCCCCTATGTAAATCTTTGCCTTTCAGCATTAATAATTCACTTGAGACACTTACAGATCACAATAAAACCTTACAAAACTCCATAAAGGGCTGCAAATACCCATTTAATTAACAAACCTCAAGGAAAGTTGTATTATTAAGATGCTATTTATGTCTTCTCAGGGATCAGGCTGCAGCTCTGGGAGCTGCCAGCGTGCCAGGAAGGCAGCACAGTGCTCACAAAACAAAGTGTGGATTGCATGGATGCAGCCAGCACCATTTCCTCTGTGCTTTACTGGAGAATATTTGGTTTTGTTCACCAAGTGAGGTGTCAAAACTCTGTGAAGTAGCTCATGGAGCAGAAGGGATGCAACTGGGAAAGAGTTTCCTTCAGCACAGATGGGGAAAGTCACCTTCCAGGAGTTGGGCATTGGGTGAGAGCTGCTTTCTAAATATAAAAGCAATAAAAACTCCTTGTGGGGTTGCTGTGATCTGTCAGGCTGTATAAAAGTCCCCATGGATTCACCAGCAGGATACTAGACACAGAAGTGTTGGCTCTGGATTAAGACAGTGCAAAAAGGTCCATCCCACCCTGTGAACTCAACTACCACATGAAATGGCATCACTACAGTTTGACTCATCTTACAAACAGCCCTGGGGAGAGCCACGTCCCCCAGGCCCCGCCCTGGGGATGCTGGGCTGGCACAGGGGACAGAAGCCCTGCTCTCCCACCACGTGTTTGGCAGCACCCAGCAGTTCCCACAGCCCACCTGAGACCCCCAGGTTTCAGAGGTGGGGCTGGCTGGCCCAGCAGGTCTCTCCTCCCCGAGAAGGAGCAGGGGCTGCTCTGCCCCTCTGCACACACGGGCTCACACCTGCACGCCCCGGCCGTGCATCCGGATCACCTGGGCCCGCAGGCTCTGGATCCCACTCAGGAGGGTCTTCTGGTGCTCTGCCAGAGTGATGCCCAGGCTCAGGATGTCTCTGCAAAATGAGCCCCACATCAGCCAGCACACACAACCCTTACACACAAGCTCAGCTTGCAGCCACTCCCCCAGAACACAACCTTCTCCCCACCTTCTCCCCTTCCTTGCTGCTAAGCATGGGTTAACCATCACTGGGTTAACCATACACACTTCTCAAGTGTGTATTTACAGGACTTAAGATGTGGCTAATGAATATAAAAGGATCTGGAGATGAACTGACTTGATTCCCATTTGGGAATCACTGCATCCTTGCACACACTGCAGAGGTGAGAGGAACCAGGGCAGGACAGCCCCAGCAATAAAAACTGTCAGTGTTCCAAGAAACTCCTGAGCCTCAGCTGCCTGGGTAATTCCCAGCCACCACCTGCATCTGGAGACTTGACAGCTCAACAAGAGACATGGCTTATGAATAGATTACAGGACTAATCATCCACATTCTTGATGTGCATTTCACATCACAGTGACCACCGTGTGCCCCAACAATAACTGCTTCCAGGCCAGGCAGTGCCCATTCCACACATGCCCAAGTAAGAAAATGCATAAATAAAAAATCCCCAAGCTTTAGCCCCAGCCAAAGCAGCACTGACCATGACCAGGCATTCTGGGCTAACAGGAGCCTGCAGCACACCAGTGTGGGACAGCTCTGAGCCCACCACCCTGTGCTGCAGTACCACAGGTTATCAGTAAATCACTCTGGATGTGGCTCTGCTCTCTGGCAGGGGCAGGAAACGTTGCTCTCACTGCACCCACATGCCACACACATCTTTTATGAAGAATGCTTTCCTTAGGATTTTTTCTCCTGAGAAGCTGAGAGGCATCAGGAACAAAATGTAACCAATGGTTATCTGCTGCTGTGGAATGCAACAGGTGCATCGTTGATTTGTCCCATGTGGTTGTTTTTAATCAATGGCCAATCACAGTCCAGCTGTCTTGGACTCTGTCTGAG